>NC_086018.1:40025440-41225440 GCF_029281585.2 Gorilla gorilla gorilla | reverse complement strand
CTCGGGAGGGCTTCAGCACATGTCCCAGGTGGCAGAGGGAGCCGGTGGCCCAGCTCATCAGCTCACCCAGCCCCTCCCTTCCCAGGTGGCCCACGGGCCTCCCAGCATCGAACTCCTCTGGCTTCGGAGGTGGGATGCTGCCATCTGTTGGAAAGCGTTGCACATTGCAGGCAGGCGCTCTCGAACAATCCTCACCTGCTGGGAACAAGGATAATGAGGAGGGGTCTGGGCAGAAGCCAAGAATCCCGGCCCAGGAAGAGTCTAGTGGGATCCAGGATGCAGCAGGAGCCCAGAGGCTGGCAGCGCAGAGCGGGGTCGGGGAAGGCTACGGGGAGGGTCCGTTGGTGAAATGCTTGAGGGGTGAGTAGGGATTTTCCAGGAGGAGCCAGGGAGGTAAACCCACCCAGGAGATGGCGCTGCCGGCCTGAGGAGGTTTAGGGGACCACAAGGAACTTGGTGGGGCCGGATGAGGCCATGAGGAAGGAGACAGGTACCCTGTGAGCCCCACACTGGGAGAAAGTGCAGGGGGTGGGTCACCCCATGTAGCAGGGCAGGGGCTGTCTTTCCCTGACGATTATCCAGCTGTGCTCTGGTGGTTTTGTGCCTGCGGGGTACCAGCAGTTGCGGGCAGCATGTGGCCTTGTCTGGGTACCAAGCTGTGCTTCTGCCTGTCAGTGCAGCTCAGGGGCTGGCACGGGGCAGGGTGAGGCCCTGAGGAGCGAGGGCTGTTCTCCCACAAGGTCCCTGAGGAATGTAAAAGCAGGAGGCTGGTGAGAGTAGGGCCAGGGCCTGCCGTCCTCAGAATCATGTGTGCCCCAGGCCAGCCGCTGCCTTCCCCAGGCTCAGCCTCTTCGTCCCTGGACGGGCATCCTGGCCCTGTCTTCTCCTCAGGGCCTGAGGTCTAGTCAGGAGCACAGTGTCTGTCCAGGCCCTATCAGGGTTCTTCTGACTTTGACTTTGTTTCTCTGTTGGCCTTGCCAAGTTCTTCTGCAGAGGGCTGAGGAGAGCCCTTGACCTTGCATCCCAGCTGCCCCCTGAAAGAGGCAGGCGGCTGTCGAGGAGGAGGTGAGATCGCTTGTGAGGCCCTGTCCTCACCCGCCCCACCCCCACCTGTATCTTTTCCACCCCCTTCCAGGCTCATCTTTCTGAGGCCTTGGGGCTCTGGGCTCCACAGGTCCAGCAGGGAAGGGTCCATGCTCCTTTGCTTGGCACTCAGGGGACCCCAGGCACCCCCCCAGTCCCCCCTGGGCTCCACACAAGTGGACCTGCCAGGGTGGCTCCTAGGAGGGGAGGGGAGTTCAGATGGGGCTGGGCCCAAGGGAACAGGTGCATCCCCTGGGCACCCCATGCTCTTACCTCCTAGCCACTGCCTGGAGCACCCTTCCTTCACATTCATTCGCTCATTCCAGGCTGGTCCCATCCTTCAGATTTTAGCCCAGGTGCTGCAAGCATCCCGGAGGTCCCAGATCCTCCCTGGGAGGGAGCACACTCGCCTTTGAGCACCATGCACAATTTCTTCCTTGTGTTAGTGGTTTTATAAATACGCATATATTACAAATATTTGTGAAACTACATGAGCTAATGTTTTCAAAGAATGAACTCTTAACTGCTATGCCCAAGGAGGGGCAGGTTGGCGTCTGTTTTGCCTTCAGGGGTCCCCATCAACTGTCCCATAACAGCCATTTTCCTCAGAATTTATGGCCAGGACAGACTTGTCTCCAGTTAACATGGTGGTTCATTTTTTCCTTTCCAGGAACAAACACCCCATGACCTTCCCTCTTTCCCTTTTTACCTTGGCTGCCAGGAAGCTCATCATCACATTTCACATTCTATCAGAGCTCCCTTTTTGACCTTTATGGGTGGCATATTTCCTCTTCTCTTTTTACCTGTGTGGTTTTCCTTATTTTCTCAAGAAACATCATGGGGTGATGGGGAAAGATGCTTTGGTCAGCATCCAAGAGGCCTAGGTTTATGTCCCAAGTCAGCTGCCTCCCCAGGGCCCTGGAGCCAGCTGCAGTCCGTTTCCTGCAGGCGTGGATTCAATGCCTCTCTACCACTCCTAATCGGAGTTGACTGTGAGATAGTAAAATGGCAGAGATTCATAATAATCCCTTCCATTCACAATGTTTCTGCCCTGCTCGTCTCCAGAAAAGACATGAGGTGGCTCCCAACCCAGAAACAGAAGGCTAATGGAGACACAATGGAAAGTCGAGCAGCAAGGAGTCTCCCATTTCCTGTGGGTCGGTGCTGTGCTGCGCCTCCGCCCAAGGACTGTGTGTCCAAGATGTGCCTTGAGTGACTGAGAGTGACAGGCCGTGCCCACCCACCACTCCCTCAAACTCCTCCCCCAACTTTGTCTCCCTGTGGCCACGCAGACATCGACGAGTGCTCCTTCGAGCGGACCTGTGACCACACCTGCATCAACTCCCCGGGCAGCTTCCAGTGCCTGTGTCACCGCGGCTACATCCTCTACGGGACAACCCACTGCGGAGGTCTGCAGCCTGCCCGCCAGGGCCACCTCCCCCCCGAGGCACGCGCCTGGCCGCACGGCCACCTACACTGCACCCCGCATCCCAACCCTGCCCTCAACCCTGGGGGGCCTGAGGCCTCAGCAAGGATGGGGACTCCTGGGCAGAGGGGCTCAGCCAAGGACAAGTGGGACAGGGCTGGGGAGACAAGGGGTAGCAGGGAACGGTTAGAGGTGGGTAGCAGGTCTCTGCCAGTGCCAGGCCTTGGCCCGATGGGCACGGGGCTGGAAACCCCATTTACTAGAGAACTCGGGCCAGGAGCAGGGGCACCAATACATGGAAATTCCAGACAGCTCGTTCCAGGGAGGCTCACAGCAGAGAGGGGCAGAGTAGAGGGGCAATTCGGGATCCTCAAGGGGGAGTGTTTGGCTGGGGGTAGGGAGGCACTCCAGAGGGATCCGCATGAGACAGCAGTGGACAGAAGGACCGAGAGGCAGCCACAGGACTGGAGCCCACAGGAGGGAGCTCAGAGGAAGATGCAGATAGGGGGCGCCATCCCACCATGCAGGCTGCGTGAGCCCACAGGGGAGTTGAGGGTTTATTCCCAGTCAGATGAGAAGCCTGTGGAGGGTTTGGGCAGGGGTGTGATATGGCCAAGTTCATGGAACTAGATGCCCCAGTGACCACATGGAAAGGAGAGTGGAATCCAGGGTACCACTGGGAAGACAGCTCCAGGCATGGGAGCATGCACTGCTGGAGCCGGGGCAGGGTGGGCAGGGACGGAACAAAGAGGAAGGTTCTAGATGTATTTAGGAGTCAGAGCCAGGCTGCTGGGACTTGGTGTTATATGGGCATGGTGGGTGAAGATTAGGAGGCCAAGGACAGTCCCCCTGTCTCTTCCTTTTCTGTGACCTGGGGGTAGCCACACTCACGATGCCAGGCCACTTGAAGATCAGACAGGGTCAGGCAAGAATGTGATCAGGACGTAGCTGGTGCTTGGGCTTCTGGAGGTGGGCTACAGATTCTTCTGGAAAGACTCTCGAAAACTTGGGCACCCCTTCCTGGGGCCTGCCGAGTGCAGGCAGCTCAAGAACTAACAGAATGTGGGGCCCAGCCCCTTCCCCCAGCTCCAGCAGGTGCTTTTGGTCAGAGGAGGAAAGGCCTTAGTGGTGACCTCTTTCACCCTGGTGTCTGTTGTACCGCAGGGGACCCGGGGCTAGAAAAGGGCTTGTCCAGAGTCCCACGGTAAAATCAGTTTCACAATCCCTTGAGCAGTGCTCATTCCCTGCGCCACAAAACCTGGTTGGGTTGGAACTTTAATCGTGTGCTACCTCCTCTGCCCCCTAGCCTGGGGTGCAGCTGCTTGAATTCAGAAAACCACTGAGGTTCCTGGGGGAAGGGACATTGGGGTCTGTGAGGAGCCTTATAAACCCACGCGTGTGTGCGCGTGTGGCGTGTGCACTGCTCATCTGCATCCCGTGATGCTGTCCGACTCGGTGGGGTCAGGAGATTCTTGCCCTCTTGCCCTGGGTGGTCCCTTCCCCTGCCAGCCGCCAGCCGCCAGCCTCCCCTCTGCCCTTACGCCCGCTGTGCTTCCAGATGTGGACGAGTGCAGCATGAGCAACGGGAGCTGTGACCAGGGCTGCGTCAACACCAAGGGCAGCTACGAGTGCGTCTGTCCCCCAGGGAGGCGGCTCCACTGGAACCGGAAGGATTGCGTGGGTAGGTGGCCACCCTGTGCTGCTGGCTCCTTCCCTGCACCTGGGCTTGGATGGGAGGGACAGTGGCTTTTCTGAGGTGGGGGTGAGCAGGACAGCCCCTCCCTTTCCTCTAGGCCTTACATTCCCAGGCAGAGGTTCTCTGCTGTTGGGGTATGGCTGATGGGAATGAGGACTTGCAGAAAAGGAGGGGGTCCCAGGCAGAGCATGCCAGTGTCAGCCAGAGGCACTGCAACAGGGACCTGCAGTGGGGAGGAGGGCACAGAGGAGATCTGCAGGTCCATGTGCAGCCCAGCCGTGGGGCACAGGGACCCTGCTGATGTCTCCGTAGGGCTGGAAGCTTAGAGGGAGTGGGTGTGGAGGCCTCTCCTCTGGCAGCTTCCCCTTGTCTTGCTGAGGAGGCTGAGGGGGAGGAGGAGGGTCACTCGGGGTGCAGCAGCCTCAGTGGGGCACAGTTGCAGGGGATGTAGCAGTGCCTCCTGGAAAGCCCATGGTCCCTGCACCCTCTGCAGGCGTGCTCGCAGCACTGGGTGCCCCTAGGCTGAGTTCTGGACGGGCCCCTGCGTTCTCTGGTTCCCTGTACATGGGACCCTGTCTGGGTGCTGGGGCTGTGAGCCTGCCCTCCTGGAACCTCCACGCCGGGTCCTTGCCCCGCCACGCTCTGACATCCCCAGGGCAGCCTAAGTGAGCCTTTTAAATTTAAGTTAGAACATCCCTCTGGGCTCAGAACCCCACCCCCACCCCCACCCTCTGCCCCTTCCATCCCCCGTAACTCCTCCTTTGACTCTGAATCAAAGCCACAGTGCTCGGAATGGCCCAAAGGCTGCCGCCAGCTGACAGGATTGCCCTCTGCTGTCTCCCTCGCTTCACGCCAGCCTCACTGACTTCGCAGGGCCTCCACCAGCCCTCAGCCCGAGGCTGTGCCCTTCTCTTGGCCTGGAGGGCCCCCCCACGCCAGCACTCCTCACTCCTCCCTTGCTGTGAGGGTCTGTGAGTGAGGCCTGCCCCATCACCCACCCAGAGCCGCAGCCTCGGCCACTTCTGCACCCATCTGGGCCCCCTGTGCTTCCAGCTTTCTTTCCCTCCCATCACACTCCCAGCCACCAGAAGTAATGTGCACTTTACAGGTTCGTGTTGGTTTATGTCTGTCTGTCTGTCCATCTCTCTCTCCTCACTAGAATGTAAGCTTTACACAGTTAAACAGGTCTTCTTGGCCTGTCCCATTCACTGCTAGAGCCCCAGCACCTGGAACAGACCCTGACAATCACAGACACAGAGTAAATATTTGTCAATGAACACATTAACGAATACAAACCATCATTTAATATCTGAAATCAAAAGGCTGAGTTTATCACGTACTTATGGAAGGACTTGCTGTGCTGTTCAGGCAAAGTCTCACTGAACAAAGTCAACTGCTGCTCTTCTGCTGAGTTTTGGGAAAGACCTTGTTTGGGGTTGTACGGGTGGCGGAGGCAGCATGAGGGGATATCCGTCTTACAAGCATAGGAAGGATATGGTACCTTCAGATTCTTTGCAGGAAAGCGTTGTTCATTGAGGGTGTTAGGGGGTCATTGCTCTGTGGTGAGCAGGTTTACGCAAACCTGCCTCCAAAGGCCAAGGAAACTGAGTGGCAGAAGAAAGAGGCTGGCACATTTAGTTTCTCAGAAAGAAACATTTGGCCGGGCACGGTGACTCACGCCTGTAATCCCAGCACTTTGAGAGGCTGAGGTGGGCAGATCACCAGATCACCTAATTTTTTTTTTTTTTTTTTTTTTTTTTTTTTTTGAGACGGAGTTTTGCTCTGTCGCCCAGGCTGGAGTGCAGTGGTGCGATCTCGACTCACTGCAAGCTCCGCCTCCCGGGTTCACGCCATTCCCCTGCCTCAGCCTCCGGCGTAGCTGGGACTACAGGCGCGCGCCACCATGCCCGGCTAATTTTTGTATTTTTTTTGGTAGAGACGGGGTTTCACCGTGTTAGCCAGGATGGTCTCAATCTCCTGACCTCGTGATCCACCCGTCTCGGCCTCCCAAAGTGCTGGGATTACAGGCGTGAGCCACCGCGCCCGGCCTAATTTTTGTATTTTTAATAGAGACGAGGTTTCACCATGTTGGTCAGGCTGGTCTCGACCTCCTGACCTTGCGATCCACCCGCCTCAGCCTCCCAAAGTGCTGGGATTGCAGGCGTGAGCCACCGAGCCCAGCCGCTTCTACTGCTCTTTACCATCTGTTGCTTTTGAACTTTTTCTTCCATCCAAGATCCTAACACTTAGGTGAACTTATTGTGATACAGATCTGATCATCCAGGACAATAACTATCCAGTGATATCCTGAATTCTTAAGCAAATGTTTGTCTGTCTCCTGGAGTTTAGGAAAATTTCCTTTAGCACTCAGCATAGCTCTAGATAGACCTGGCTTTACATCCAGCATTAGAGATCTGATTTCTGGCTTTCCTGGGATAAACCCTAAGGGAGGAGTTGCTTGTGTAGGAGATGGAGGGGCAGGAGTGGGGGCGGGGGGGGATGCGATAAGTGGCTGGTGAAGATGGAGCTGGGCAGAGAGAGTGGCAAGTGGATTTTGGAAGGTTTGAGTGGGAGGAAACTGAGGCCAAGGTATACCAGTGGCAGAAGCTATTAAATGATGAAATTTTGTCTCCTAACATTTTAGAGCTCCTCTTAAATATATTAATGTATTAGTTTTGATGTGTCAGAAGTTCCCACAATGACCAATGTTATTCTAAGCTGGTGGTGGTAGTTGTCGCTGTTTAGGTTTTGTGGTGAGTAGGGGGCAGTTTGCCATTTACCAGGACAAGCACAAGTTAGGATAATAGTCTAAATTCATAAGGCTGCAGGAGTTCAGCCAGGGAAGTTGCAGCCTTGGCATAACCAGCCCATGATCATCACTTTCATCAGTCAAAAGTGTGTGCTTAGCATGACGTTCCGGTTCCCCCAACCAGACACAGGCTGGAAAGGGCCGTGCAGTCAGTGACCTGACAGCTGTGACCCCAGAATATGGAGAAAACAAAGGGGCCTCCTTTCACGTGTTGGCAGAACAGGAGCACCCTCAGGAAGATTTTAGAAGGGACCCAAGGAAAGCTCTGCCTAGTTGCCTACAGGAATTGGCCCCTAGTATCATAGACCTCTGACCATTGATCCTGGGGGCCAGCTTGGATTGAGTTGGAAGCATGCAGGGCCTGTGTCGCCATCTGGTCCCCAAGGAGCACCCTGTTATCTATCCATCAGACACAAGACAAGTCAGAGCACAACAAAACTCATGGGATAAACCTTTATCTAATAGTCAAGCAAAAGCAAAGTGCCCAGCAGCAGAACACACAGGTAAATGTGTGTCTCTGAACACAAGGTCTTGCTCCCCAGCCAGAGGCCCACTTGCTAACAAAGCAGTCAGCACGAGAGAGCAGCAAAGCAAGTGAGAGCTCAGAGTGTTGTCACACCGTGCCCTCCCAGAAAGCAATCAGCAGGACAGACAAAATGTGGGCCCCGAGGGTTGACCAAGGACACCTGTGGCCCACGGCGCCCAAAGGACACTGGGAAGCAAGAGTTTCTAAAACAAGCTTGGAGGAACCTCCAGAATTACCAAAGGATGAGATCAGCCACCGCTCAGTATCTGAAACCAGAAAGCTGAGCTGTCGCTTAAGTAAGGGGGAGCTGTGTTGGTCAGGCAGGCTCAGGGAGCAAAGCAAACTGCTGATCTTCCCTGGGGATTTGGGGCAAAGCTTATTCCAGGCAGGTGGGGATTAGGTTGATGGGAGTCTAGAAGCATGGCCTGTATGGGTTACAGAAGGGAGGTGACTTGACTGAACCTGGAAGCCTGGTTACACTGGAGTAACTCCACGTTGGTGACTGACCAGAGTGCGAGGCTGTCACTCATGAGGTGGCTTTCAGAGGCGTGCCACATAAGCCGGTTGTCACCGACCAATTAGCCATCTGTAAAATCAGTTCTGGTATTTACCATGGCTGTAGAACTGTCCGTCTTCTCCTAGGAGTCCAGGGGACTTTTTCATCCTCTAAAGATAAGTAAGCAAGTGAGAAATTCTGGAGGGCTGTTTCTCCAGACACCTGATGGCTGTAGCAGGGGCTGCCCCAAAGAGGTGCTTCCGAGCGATCCCTCCCACGGCCCCTCCGAGGAAGCCAGTGTTCATTTACCGCCGTTTCTTTCCCCAGTAGGAATGGACGCCTGCCCTGGAGAGCTCAGCCCTGCCCTCAGGGAGTTTCTGATCTGGGGACGGGGACAGGAACCTTCTCACAGCCAGGATTAGAGCCTGAAGGGGAGGAGGGACTAAGCCAGCTGTCTGGGCCCAGCATCCCCACACGCCCAAGGGACCTGCGATCTCCAGGCGCCTTCCCACCAAGCCAGCCCAGCCATGGAAGAAGGGAGTTGGGGGAGTCCCCATTAGGCCATGCCCAGGACCCTCCTGGCTCCAGGAAGCCTCCGCCCTGGCCTCTCTCAGCCCTCTCTCGTATCTCCCTTCACAGAGACAGGCAAGTGTCTTTCTCGCGCCAAGACCTCCCCCCGGGCCCAGCTGTCCTGCAGCAAGGCAGGCGGTGTGGAGAGCTGCTTCCTTTCCTGCCCGGCTCACACACTGTTCGTGCCAGGTAACCCGGGCCGTCCCTGAGACGGGATGCTGTGGCAGGGGGGTCTTCCTCCCTGGGGTCCCACCATTGCTCCCAGCTGTCCTCCAGGAAAGAGCCTGACCTAGGAATGAGGGTCTCTGATAACCCAGTGACCCTAAGGCAGCTGCCTGGTTTTCTGTGGGCCTCGCTGTCCTTCTCAGTAAACCCAGTGGGCTCCTTCCTCCTGGCCACTTCCCTGTGGTTGTGTAGCAGAAACTGGCAGAAGAATCTGTCCTGATCTTCGTCTCACTCCACAATCCCTCTGAGGCCCCAAGAATCTGAGGGCCGTGGGAGGGAGGAGCACCAGGCCCACCTCACCCACCGGCTTCTCTGCAGACTCGGAAAATAGCTACGTCCTGAGCTGCGGAGTTCCAGGGCCGCAGGGCAAGGCGCTGCAGAAACGCAACGGCACCAGCTCTGGCCTCGGGCCCAGCTGCTCAGGTAACCCCCCCGGCCTGTCCATGCTGCATGCCACTGGGTGACTTGACTGCATCCAGCAACATGCTGGCCGGGGAGGAAAGGGCACCGTCCAGGGAAGACCTTCCTGCTCTCGGCCCTGCTCCGTGTGGCCTGGGGTACTGGCGATGAGCCAGGCCCAGGACCTAGAAGCCAGCAGGCTGCAGGCCGAGTTCTAGCCCAGGGTCAGGGGACCGTGGGAGGGCCCTTCCGGCTCTAAGGTCACAGCCAGAGTGGTTCAGGGACTCTAACGTGCTGTGAGTGCACAGATCTCAGACTGTATGGGTGGAGCAAGCCACATCTGCTGTGGCTATTAGGTTCTCCCGAGTCAGAGCTGGCCTGGCCGTGCAATGCGTGCCAAGAAGTGCCGAGGTGCAGCACAGTCCCAGCCCTTTGGGAGTGACCCGCTGGGCTTGGTCAGCATGGCACAGCCAGCCTTAGCTCCTGCCAGCTAAGGAGCTGAGGGTTGTGTCTTCAGCAGCTTTTCTTATTCAGGATGCTGGATTTGATACATAGGTGCATTTCTGTATGTTTCTTTATTTTTATTATTATTATTTTTTAGACGGAGTCTCGCTCTGTCACCCAGGCTGGAGTGCAGTGGCGTGATCTCGGCTCACTGCAACCTCCGCCTCCCAGGTTCAAGCAATTCTCCTGCCTCAGCCTCCTGAGTAGCTGGGATTACAGGTGCCCATCACCACACCTGGATAATTTTTGTATTTTTAGTAGAGACATGGTTTCACCATGTTGGTCAGGCTAGTCTGGAACTCCTGACCTCAAGTGATCCGCCTGCCTCGGCCTCCCAGAGTGCTAGGATTACAGGTGTGAGCCACTGCACCCTGCCCATTTCTATATATTTAATGCATACGTGATTTGATTCTAAGCACCTGTGGTGGTAGGATTCTTTAGTCCAAGGGCTATGATTTGCTCTTGCAAGGAACCGGCAGTCCTGGATCTATAGGATTTCAAAGCCCCTTCCCTTCCTTGCTGTCCTATCTCTCTTCTGTTCTACGCTCTTTCCTAAAGCACAATCATGGCTTGCTGATGGGGAGGAGGTAGGAGGATCCCTTTCCTCCTTCACAGAAGACCTCTGGCGGGTGGCCCCTGGGCTTGAGCTTGACCCCACCATCCATGTGTTCACCTGTTTTAGGCCTTGCAGGGAGAGAAATGGGACAGGAGAGAGTCCCCCACCCCAGGAGAGCTGTCGGGGCACAGGGACTCAGATCAAGCCCCACCCCCAGCTCCAGATGGATTTGTCCCCTGGCAGCCCCCGTCCCCCACCACCTCCTTGCCTGCAGGAGAGGCCACCACCTGGGGGAATTTTGGCTTTCCCCAGGTGCCCCCACCACCCCCATCAAACAGAAGGCCCGCTTCAAGATCCGAGATGCCAAGTGCCACCTCTGGCCCCACAGCCAGACACGAGCAAAGGAGACCGCCAGGCAGCCGCTGCTGGGTGAGTGGGACGCCCTGCTCCTAACCCACACCAACGGGGCTGTAGGAGAGTCCTCATCCCTGGGAGCTGGGGCCCCAGGGTCCAGCGAGTCTGGTTTCTGAGGGTGGAGGTCTCTCTCACCTGGCAGCTGTTTATTGAATGAGAGATTCCAAGGACGTTGCAGGCTGGGGAAACAGCGGAGGGCAAGCTTGGTACGAGGGGCCCCGGAGGAAGGCACCAGCTCTGTCCCCGTGAAGATTCCTTCTCAAACCTAACAGAGCTCTCAGCACGCAGCAGGCTCTGCCCGGAGCCGAGTCCGCACTGGCCAAACCCTCAGCAGGCCCAGAGCTGGGGGCACAGCCTCATTCATGAATATGTATGAGATGCCTCCACCTGCAGCAGCGTGATGGACCGGGCATGAGACCTGGCTCAGCCACCAGCCCCTCCTGAGACCCCGAGCCAGCCCTGGCCTTCTCTAGCCTGAGTTTTTCCATCTGCACCACGGACCAGGAAGTCCTTGCCAATGGCACTCTGTGTGCAGGGCTTGGTAGGACCTTGCTCCCTGCCCCATGCCGCCTTTGCCACAGTGGTCCTTTCCTCGTCCAGACCACTGCCATGTGACTTTCGTGACCCTCAAGTGTGACTCCTCCAAGAAGAGGCGCCGTGGCCGCAAGTCCCCATCCAAGGAGGTGTCCCACATCACAGCAGAGTTTGAGATCGA
This sequence comes from Gorilla gorilla gorilla, assembly GCF_029281585.2. Taxonomy (NCBI): domain Eukaryota; kingdom Metazoa; phylum Chordata; class Mammalia; order Primates; family Hominidae; genus Gorilla; species Gorilla gorilla. Next base: position 41,214,021 of record NC_086018.1, on the reverse strand, counting down.
GACAAAGATGGAAGAGACCTCAGGTAGGTGAGGGGTTCACCTGGGGGCTTCTGCAGGCCTGAAGGAGGACAACAGACTGGTGGCGCTGCCGGGGGCCTGCCAGGCATGAAGCTAGGCTCCCACCAGAGCACAGCTGTGGCTGGGATGGGAGCCCAGCTTCTGGAGACAGAGACAAGCCCACAAGCAAAGGGAGCTGGCAGGTGTCAACGCCTGCAGCCCAGGATAGAAGAGGCAGCCCAGGGCAATGAGACAGAAGGGCCGAGGTGACCTCAAAAGTCACATGACCCTTATCTGCCCCTCCCACTCCTGCTGGGACCCGGGAGGACAAATAGGTGCAGCCCCCCTAGAATGGCTGAGCCAAGGATTGTCTTTCCTGGTTCCAGAAGGGGGTTCTAATGCTGGCTCGGGTGTCACAGCAGCACTTTGCTTTTGGCTATATGTGAGTGTCAACCTGTGAGTCGTTGATGTTGAAGAGATGGGATCTGTCAGCAGATAAGTGTGGTATGGGTCTGGCTGTGGGCTTGGGCGCTGTGGAAAGAAAAGTCCCCACCCAGGTAACACTCTGAGCCAGAGAGGCAGACGCACGTGCAAACCACCCATTGCCAGGTGAGACTCTCGGTGGTGGGGGCACAAGAACAAACAATGCATAGAACTGAGGTCTCCCCCCCACTGGAGGGCTTAGGAAATGTCTTAGTCTGGCTGGGCACACTGGCTCACGCCTGTAATCCCAGCAGTCTGGGAGGCCAAGGTGGGTGGATCACTTGAGTTCAGGAGTTCAAGACCAGCCTGGCCAACATGGTGAAACCCTGTCTCTACTAAAAATACAAAAATTAGCCAGGTGTGGTGGCGGGCACCTGTAATCCCAGCTACTCAGGAGGCTGAGGCAGGAGAATCGCTTAAACCCGGGAGGCAGAGGTTGCAGTGAGCTGAGATCGCACCACTGTGCTCCAGCCTGGCGACAGAGTGAGACTCTATCTCAAAAAAAAAAAAGGAAATGTCTTAGTCTATTTGTGTTGCTAAAAGGAACACCTGAGGCTGCATAATTTATCAGGAAAAGAGCTTATTGGCTCTCGGCTCTGCAGGCTGTCCGAGAACACGGCAGCAGCATCTGCCTGGCGAGGCCTTAGGCTGCTTCTGCTCACGGAGGAAGGTAAAGAGCAGCTGGCATCACACAGCAAGAGGAAAGGAGCAAGAGAGAGGGGAGGGGGTGCCTATGTCTTCACCAGTCACATCTCGTGGGGACTAGTAGAGCCAGCAAGAACTGACTACCACACCAGGCCATTCATGAGGGACCTACCCTATGACCCAGACACCTCCCACCAGGCCCCACCCCCAGCATTAGGGATCAGATTTCAACATGAGGTTTGGAAGAGACAAATATTGAAACCATATCAGGAAGCTTTCCCAGAAGAGGTGCCATTTGAATGAGAGCTTAGAATCAAAGCTCACTGGGTGGAAGAGGTGGCAAGGAATGGCATTCAGGCAGAGAGAATAGAATAGGCAAAGGCACAGAGGTCAGAGAGAGGAGGAGGTGTCCAGGAAGCAGTAAGTAGGGCCAGGTGGCTAGACATTGGAATCCACAGGGAGTGTCAGAGTGGAGGGGATGTGGCTGGCAAGGCCAGACGGGGCTGGACCTTGAAGGGCCTTGTATTCAAGGCCAGAGAGCTGGACACTATCCTGGGGACAGTGGCAGTCCCCAAGAGTCTTTGAGTGACAGAAAGGCGTTCTTGCCCCGTGAGTCGTACCCTGGGGGGTGATGTGGTGCAGTGGCAGCGGCCTGGATTGCACTCAGATCTGCTGCGTGGCCGTGGGTAGGCCCTGCCTCCCAGGTCCGCAGCCTCCTCATCTGTCAGATGGGCATGACAGTGGCCCCTTGCCCCAGGACTGTCGTGAGAATGTGCTGAGGAGGTCCGAGCCCAGTGCAGGGCCTGGCACGGGGGAGCCCTCAGCTAAGAAGGCAGCGGCTAGCAAGGTTGCCAGCGATTCATGTTCTGTCTCTCCTGCCCCTGCAGACACATGTGAAGCGGACTGCTTGCGGAAGCGAGCAGAACAGAGCCTGCAGGCCGCCATCAAGACCCTGCGCAAGTCCATCGGCCGGCAGCAGTTCTATGTCCAGGTCTCAGGCACTGAGTACGAGGTAGCCCAGAGGCCAGCCAAGGCCCTGGAGGGGCAGGGGGCATGTGGCGCAGGCCAGGTGCTACAGGACAGCAAATGCGGTGAGTCCTTGCCCATGGCCACTCAGATGCTGACTCTGTCCTTCCTTGCACATGAGCCAGGGTAAACAGTGGTGGGCACGCAGGTGAGACAGACACCTGGGGAGGGGACAGAGAGATGCAGAGGCCTGCCGGGGAGAAGGACTGCAGCCCTCATGGTCATCGCTGTCATCTGAAGAGCACTCCTCTGTGCTGGGCCTCGGGCATGTGATCACAGCCTGAGGAGGGACAAGGAGTGGACAGGACAGCAAGGCCACAGTCGAGGGGCGCGAGGGGGCACGGGAACCAGAACAGGCCCTCTCTAGTCTGGGATGTGGTTCAGGGAAGCTTCCTGGAGGAGGAGAAGTCACGTGAGCTGAGACCTCAGGGCTCCAGGAGTTGGGGAGCCTGAGTCAGGGTCGGGGGACAGAGCAGGGATGTCGTGAGGCCTAGGGCCGCCCAGGAGGGCAGCGTCGTGCTGCAGGGAAGCAGGTGAGGCCGGCCCCCAGCGGGCTGGTGTGGGCTGGAGGGGAGAGCCTGGACGCAGGACAGGCAGAACCAGCACACGAGACGGTCCTAGTTCTAGTGGAGCTCACATGCCCGTGCAGAAGATGGACAGTGGGCCAGTGAACATGCCCACAGGTACAGTGAGGCCAGAGGTGATGGGGCCTGGCAGACACCACTGTTGAGTTGGATGGGGAGCCATAGGAATGCTTAGAGCAAGGACGCAGGCTCACGCGCGCTTTTACGGGAAGGCCGAGTAGCGGGGGCGGAGCAAGGACGCAGGCACGCGCGCTCTATTATGGGAAGGCTGAGTAGCGGGGGCGGAGCAAGGATGCGGGCACGCGCGCTCTGTTAGGGGAAGGCTGAGTAGCGGGGGCGGAGCAAGGACGCAGGCACGCGCGCTCTGTTATGGGAAGGCTGAGTAGCGGGGGCGGAGCAAGGACGCGGGTACGCGCGCTCTGTTATGGGAAGGCTGAGTAGAGGGGGCGGAGCAAGGACAGGGAGGAGCATGAGATGGAGGGGCTCCTAGGGAGAGACAGACTTCAAGGACGACTCCAAGGGTTTGGCCAATTGGGCAGAGGTGGTATCGCTTCCTGACGCCGGCCAAATCCCCAAGGATTTGAGGAAGAGTGGGCTGGGGGGAGGGAAACTTGAGGAAGAGTGGGCTGGGGGGATGGGGTGCGCAGGCTGGACATGTTCAGTTTGAGACGCTCACAAGTCTTCCACATGGAGATGTTGGATGGGCAGTTGCAGCCACAAGTCCGAAGCCTCAAACAATAGGGTTGGCCAGGGGTGTAAACTGGGAAGCCGGTGGAGAAGAAATGATACCGGGCGGGGGAGGGGGAAAGCTGTTGGAGAAGAGGTGACACCTGGCGGGGTGGGGGGGGGTTGGGGGAAGCTGTTGGTAAAGAGATGACACCTGGCGGGGTGGGGGGAAGCTGTTAGAGAAGAGGTGACACCTGGCAGCGGGGGTGGGGGGGAAGCTGTTGGTAAAGAGATGACACCTGGCGGGGGGTGGGTGGGGGGAAGCTGTTGATAAAGAGGTGACACCTGGAGAGGGCGGGGAAGCTGTTGGTAAAGAGATGACACCTGGCGGGGGAAGGGCCAGGTTGGGGAAGCTGGGACTCTGGCTCAGACAGTGGAGGGGGACAGCCGTACTGACAAGGGGGGACAAAGGGAGCTTGGTGATGTCATTCTTCTACTTTCTTTTTTTGTTTTTGTTTTTGAGACAGAGTCTCGCTCTGTAGCCAGGCTGCAGTGCAATGGTGTAATCTCAGCTCACCGCAACTCTGCCTCCCAGGTTCAACCTATTCTCCTGCCTCACCCTCCCAAGTAGCTAGGACTACAGGTGCGCACCACCGTGTCCGGCTAATTTTTGTATTTTTAGTAGAGGCAGGGTTTCACTATGTTGGCCAGGCTGGTGTCAAACTCCTGACCTAGTGATCTGCCCACCTCGGCCTCCCAAAGTGCTGGGATTATGGGCGTGAGCCACTGCGCCCAGCCTCTTCTACTTGCAATAACTTATTTTGGGCCGGGCACGATAGCTCACGCCTGTAATCCCAGCACTTTGGGAGGCCAAGACAGGTGGATCACCTAAGTTCAGGAGTTTGAGACCAGCCTGGCCAACATGGTGAAACCCCGTCTCTACTAAAGATACAAAAATTAGCTGAGTGTGGTGGCAAGCACCTGCAATCCTAGCTACTGGGGAGGCTGAGACAGGAGAGTCACTTGAGCCTGGGAGGCAGAGGTTGCAGTGAGCTGAGATCACACCACTGCACTCCAGCCTGGGTGACAGAGCGAGACTCCATCCCAAAATAAAAATAAATAACTTATTTTGAAATTATTTCAAAGTTTCAGAAACATTGTCAAGCAGAACAAAAAACTTCCATATTTTCTTCATCCAAATTCCCCAGTTGTGCACATTTGACCACATCTGCCCCGTCTCCCACACGTGTATGCATGTGTGTGAGTGTGTAGTCTTCACCATCCAACCCACACACCCACCCCATTCAGCTCCAGCAATCCTTCCAACAATGTCCCTTTTGTTTTTCTGGTCCCAGCTCCCATCCAGAAAGACATGTCACCCTCCACTGTGTCTTCAGGCTCCTTCAGTCTGGAGCCGCTTCTCCCCTTTCCCTGCCTCTCCTGCCCTTGTCCCAAACTCACCTCCTCTAGGCTAACGCTCAGAGCTCCCTCTGGTTTTTCCTGGGGACCTGACTCAGGGCCCAGGGTCCAGCAGGAACCTCAGCTTCGAGGCCTAATCCTGGGTGCCCCATCAGCAGGCACAGGATACCCCCAGCCCACAACAGGATACCCCCTGCCCGCCACAGGATACCCCTAGCCCACCACTGCATACCCCCAGCCCGCCACTGGCTTCACTTTCACTCGCCATTTTCCCTCTGTGATTGATGAGTGTTTTCTGAGTTTGGACCAATATTCTTCTCCTCATCAAACTTCTGCACAGCTCCCGCCATGTCAGCCACCTCTACCATTTGTTCCATGTTCCACGCTCACTAGTCACATTCTCCTGTAGGAAAGTGGGTGGGCATGGCCGTTTACCTCTGGGTCTGTATCCCTGTAGACTCAGATTCCCCTTACTCATTGCATTGTGATCCATTCCTGATGTTATTTAGTTCGGCGCTCACTGTGTCCCCAGGGTAGCCAGGGGTGCCCCACCAAGCTGGCTCTTGGGTCTGTCTGACCTGCCACACACACGCTGCGAGCCTCCCCTTCAGATCCAACTGACATTCTCCATCCCCTGGCATCACCCAAATCCCCAAGGACCCCTGGTTCCTTTGAGAGGAGGATGATGGGTAGAAACCAAAATCTGGGATATTCATTGCTCCTGGAGTACCACTGCCTCTGGGCCCTCTCATCGGACAGAACTGGAAAGCATAGATGTGTATACGCGTGCACACACAGGCATGGGAATCTATGGGTGGGGGGGTTCTAAAACCATGAATTCATGCCAGTGCCTCCCGTTCCACACCTCAGGGTCCTTTCTAACCTTCACTCCCCATTTCCGCATTTGTAAGCATCTTCTCCAGCACTGAGAAACTCGGCTCCCTTTCTCCTGAATTTACTGATTTACTCAGTTTCCTTACTTACTCATCAGTCGACATATTTGTTCAGTGTAGCCAACCAGACTGCGCTGTCTTCAGCCCATCAGCTCCTCACTACGCCCCTCCCACCTCCCCTGCCAGGCCCTCCTGCCCTTGCCTATTTGAGCCCCAGTCCCTCCCCACTGCCCCTAACTCCTCCACTCAGGAAGGACAGGGGAGCTTCGGGGTGAAATGACTGTAGCATATCCAAGTGGCGAAATCCAGGAGGCAGTTTGCTAAAGCTGGAGGGCAGGGTGTGGAGCAGACAGAGGACAGACGTATGGGGGAGGTGGGGACCACAGGCTTTTATAAGCGGGTGGAGATGGAGGGGTCCACAGAGGACTCTGAGGTGCAGCAGCCAGAGGGGCCAGGCTTCATGGCCCTCACAGATGGCTGCCTCCTGGGTCTTGCCCCAGGCTCTTCTGGGATAGGTCAGGGGCCCCTCTGTGTCCTTGGGGCCCCAGGGGACAAGGACTGTGTCTATCAGGAGAGCCTGGGCTTGAGCACACAGGAGACACCCCGGCCTCCCCACCTCTGCCTCCAGCAGCCTCTCCGCTTTGCCTCTGCAGTTGCCTGTGGGCCTGGCACCCACTTCGGTGGTGAGCTCGGCCAGTGTGTGCCATGTATGCCAGGAACATACCAGGACATGGAAGGCCAGCTCAGTTGCACACCGTGCCCCAGCAGCGACGGGCTTGGTCTGGCTGGTGCCCGCAACGTGTCGGAATGTGGAGGCAAGTGCGGGCCTAGAAGGAGAGGTGGGGGTGGGGGGCGGGCGGGGGCTCCTCCTGTCTCTGATGAGGCCCTCCTGTCGAAGGCCCAGGTGCCTGGTGTGGCCAGAGAGTGTGGTATTTTCTAAAGTCCCTTGTCCTTTCCAAAACCCTTCACGATGTCTGTGCAGTCATCACTTACAAAGTGCATGACAGATCCCAAAGCGTCAGCAGTCCCAGCCTGCACTACAGTGCTGAGCACTGCACTGCACTCGGTGTGCTCTCAGAATTGCATTGTGTCCTTTGGAAAGGACTTCACAGTGTGCAACTTACGGTTTCTAAGGGAGGTACATAAGTGCCTTATGGTGGACCAGACAGCTTACATTTTACGGAACATTCCATTACGACTGGAACACTTTGCAGAGAGTATCTTATACTTGAGCAAGAACTTTGCTCCACACAAAGAACTTTATTATGTGCCCCACAGACGGTTTAGAAAGCCCTTTTTCAATTTACCAAATGCAGTTAGGTTTGCAAAGAGCTTTTCCATTTACCTCCCTCTCCCCACTTAACTCCATCTGTGAAGCTAGCTAAGTCTCCCCATGAGCCTTTCTTCTCAGGCCACTGTGAGTTTCACCCAAGAGAATCCGCGGGGAAGGTTCTCAGCACCCTGAGAAGCACAGTGCCTGTGAGGGTGGGGGAGTGGGGTCCCAGGATACTGGAGACCTCCAGCTTTCTCCCGGTGACGGAAGGGCTCAGAGCCCAGCCCTGAGTCCGTCCAGGCTGCCGGCTGCTCTCTGGCCCACTGCCCGCTCCAGGAGTGTGGTCTCCACCCCTGGGGGAGTGGCCACTGGTAGGAGAGTCCGTGTTTGGGTAGAAGCTGAGAATCCCAGGGTCTGGGCTGAGAGGATGCTAAACCCGCCCCTCACTCAATGCCAGAATACTCTCTGCATCCTGAGTCTGCTGGAACGCAAGAACATTCTTTACTCGGAGCTGAAATTGGCTTTCCTGTGGTCCCCTCCCTTTGTCCCAGGGGTGCCCTTGAGTACCTCAGAAACCCTCCCCAGACCCGCCTCCCTCTGCTCTGGCCTGGCCCTGCTGGTAGACCAGGCAGCGTTACCCTGAAGCTGAGCAGGTGCTCCTTCTGCGAAGACCCCGGTGCAGCCTGCCTCCCGGGGACAGCCCCTCTGAGACACGTGACCTGCCCCTCCACCTGTGGGTCCCCTTCCCAGCTCAGCAGCAAGGCCTCTTGCTCTTCAACCCCCAGGCCTTCTTGCTGGTGGGAGAAGGAGAGCCAGGCTTGACCAAGGCCGCACATGAACCGCTGGCATCATCCGGACCAGGGCCCAGCCTCCTGCACCCCGGCTGCTGCGTTTTCCCCACCCCGTCCCCACCCCAGGCCTCGGGTGCCCAGTACCTTTTCCAGGGCCGGGCAAGGGCCAAGAGCAGGGCCTGAGACCATCCACAGCCTCGGCCCTGCGGTGCCCTCCTGCCCGCCTGAGCCATGACCTCTGACTTCCAGGCCAGTGTTCTCCAGGCTTCTTCTCAGCCGATGGCTTCAAGCCCTGCCAGGCCTGCCCCGTGGGCACGTACCAGCCTGAGCCCGGGCGCACCGGCTGCTTCCCCTGTGGAGGGGGTTTGCTCACCAAACACGAAGGCACCACCTCCTTCCAGGACTGCGAGGCTAAAGGTGAGCATGCCCTCCCCACCACGCCCGCCCACCCCGAGAGGCAGGGCTGCACTGCTCCGAGAGGCTTCCCCGAACCCCTCTCATCTCCTCCACGTGGCGAACCTCCCAGCTCAGAGGAGGAGCCTGGAGCTGTCAGGCGTGGGCGTGGGTGACCCACTGTGCCCCGCATTAGGACAGGGACACCTTATAGCTGAGAGCTTTCTGAGCTCCAGGGGGAACAGCAGCTCCTCGGAGCACTGGGGAGGGCTCTGGGGACAGGAGGCCTTGAGCAGCATCTAGAAGGGAGGTTGGGAGGGTGAGGAGGGGGCAGGAGTGTGGGGGCAGGAGTGGGATCAGGGCATCACCTCAACTGCTATCTGTTCAGGGCATCTGGTCCCACCCAGGTCTACATCCCGTCTTCCCTCACTCACCAACTCCCCCAAATCCTCCCCATTCTCAGCTGCTGACCCTGCTTCCCCACCGTGCTCCCTCTCAGTGTCTGTCCGTCTGTCCAGGTGGCCTGGCTCTCAGCCCCCTGGAGCCAGCCACATCACCAGATACTCCCCTGCACATACAAACTGTTCTGAATTTGCCCATTTAAAAAAAGAATTGAAGCCAGGTGCGGTGGCTCACACCTATAATCCCAGCACTTTGGGAGGCCAAAGTGGGTGGATCACCTGAGGTCAGAAGTTTGAGGCCAGCCCAGCTAACATGGCAAAACCCTGTCTCTACTTAAAAAAAATACAAAAATAATTAGCCGGGTGTGGTGATGTGCACCTGTAATCCCAGCTACTCGGGAGACTGGGAGGGGAGGATCGCTTGAACCCAGGAGGCGGAGGTTGCAGTAAGCCAAGATGGCGCCATTGCACTCCAGCCTGGGTGACGGAGCAAGCTCCATCTCAAAAAAAAAAAAAGAAAAAAGAATTGCCCATCTCTAGGCCCCCGCCCCGCCACCCCTCAGACTCTGGCCGCCTGTGTCTCCTGCCCCAGCAACCTTGTAGAAAGAGGGTTTGGCCTCGCTGGCTCTACTTCCCCTCCTCCCTGTCTCCCCTGCACGCCTCCGGCCACATCATCGCCCCCACTCTCCCTGAAAATGGCTCCCATCAAGGTGGCCTGTGTGGTCCCTGTTTTGCTGGAGCCAACATCACATCAATCTGCCATGTGACCCCCACGCCAAGGGCTCTTCCTAGCCATGGCGGAGTGAGGGTGGTGGGAGGTCATGGGGCGGTGGGGAAGAGCCTTGAACTCTGTGCCAAAACAGACCTCGAGGGCATGAGAGGTCCTGGGGACAGCTCCCCAGTGCTGCCCTTTCCCTGCACCCCTCCACGCCCACCACACTGCCTTGTGTCCCCCGGCAGTGCACTGCTCCCCCGGCCACCACTACAACACCACCACCCACCGCTGCATCCGCTGCCCCGTCGGCACCTACCAGCCCGAGTTTGGCCAGAACCACTGCATCACCTGTCCGGGCAACACCAGCACAGACTTCGATGGCTCCACCAACGTCACACACTGCAAAAGTGGGTGCTGCTGCTCTGCCGCGGGAAGCTGGGAACACAGGAGGGGCTGGGCAGGTTGTGGGGGCGGGAGAGACCTGATCTCACACGAGCTCCACGAGGACACTGGACTCCTCCTGCTCTGTCCTGTCTGCTCTCGGGTGCATTGCATCCATCTGGAGGCCTGTGGCACCAAAGGGGCAGCCCTGGCTTGGCCCACTCTACGGAGCCCACAATGGTGCCCATCGTTCATCAGTTCCTACTGCTCACCCAACACAGCCCGAGCTTCTGCCCTGGGCCAGGCCCTGCTCTAGTTTCTGGGTCTGCTGGGGGAGCTGACAGCCTACAGGGGCACTGACAGGGCCGCTAGAGAGGGCAGGGCTCCAGGCCCTCTCAGTGCCCCTGACAAGGCCCAGCCACAGAGAAATAGGGTGGGCCTGCAGGCATGGCAGCCCAGTAAGAAGCAGCCCCCCAGGCTGGGCCTCAGGGAACCACAGGCCTGAACAGGGGACCTGCCCTCCTGCTCTGGGGGCAGCCCAGGCAGGGTCCCCAAGGAGAATGGGCTCAGGGTCCGAGGGCTAGTGTGGGGGGGGGACAAGAGCACCTTCCAGCCCTGCCCTAGGCCTCCCAGGTAGTTAGAGGCCTGGCCGGCCAGGGCCCCTGCCCAGCAGAGCCTGATGAGGCCCTCGGGCCACTGTGCCCACAGACCAGCACTGCGGCGGCGAGCTTGGTGACTACACCGGCTACATCGAGTCCCCCAACTACCCTGGCGACTACCCAGCCAACGCTGAATGCGTCTGGCACATCGCGCCTCCCCCAAAGCGCAGGATCCTCATCGTGGTCCCTGAGATCTTCCTGCCCATCGAGGATGAGTGCGGCGATGTTCTGGTCATGAGGAAGAGCGGTACGTTGGGGGCCGAGGGGACCAGAGGCAGCCTCAGCTGCGTGTGCACCCCTGTCTCGCTGCGGTTCTGCCAGGCGTGATCGCTGCCTTCACAGGGCAGAGAGGAGGGCCCTGGGGCTCAGAGGACCAGCCCCTCAGAGTCCATCTGGGAGGCAGGGTTGAAACCCACTTGGGTCTAAGAGCTTGCTTTACAGAGTTCTGTGGAAAGATCTGGAGAGCTTAGGGTATTCCGAGAGTGGATGCTGGGACATGGTCAGGCCTGGTCTCAACTCCGGCCGCGAGCCAGGCCCTCATCCCAGTGGCGGGACCAGCCGCAGGGCCCCTTCCCACCACTTTCTGCCGCACCGCTCAGGGCGAGACCTTAGGCTCCAGCTCCACGGGTCTCCTCCCGCCTGCTGAGGTTTGGGGGACCACACGGCCGTCCCATGCACCACACAAGATACCAGCTCAGAGAGCCCTCCCCACCCCTCTGTGAGCCCTGGACTCCTGGCTCATCCGCCCCCGTCAGGGCTCCTCTTGAGACTTCAGGGAGTGAAGGATGGAATGGCATGAGAGAGGACTGGACTCAGCAGTGGGTGTGACCGCTGTGTGCCCAGCTGGCCACAGCAGCAGGAATGCCTGGGAGGCCCCTGAGCCACCCGAGCACCAGCCATATACCTGCAGTGCACCTGTCCAGGGGACCTCGCTGCTGTCGGGCTATGGGTGCCCATGTGAGCGAGCTCCATGTCTGAGTGTTAGGGAAGGAAGAGCAGGAACCCAGACACCCACAGACGCTGGCCAGAGAACATCTCTGGGTACCCAGTGACCACAGAGACCGGCCAGAGGAGGGGGTGGGGAGGGGCCTGAGGTCTGCTCCGGGGCTGCTCTGCCAGAGTTGCATTATCCTGGGCAGGAGTTGCTCAGCATAGCTAATGAGTAGACAGATGTCAGGAGTAGACAGATGTCAGGAGTAGACAGATGTCAGGAGTAGACAGATGTCAGGAGTAGACAGATGTCAGCAAGGCTGACGCAGCTGAGCAGCCAAAAGCCGCAGTGTGTGGATGGGCAAGGGACCGGCCCGGGACCACATTCCCCGCCCGTTCCCCTCACCCGCTCCCCTGCCCCCAGCATCCCCTCCTTCTGTCCACCACCACAAGGCTGAGCTCAAGTGAAGCCCAGCCTGTCCCCCATGAGGGGCTCCTCGGGAAAGCCCTCAGGGAGCCGTGAGGCCTTGCCGAGGAGCCCTTAAGCAGGGAGAGGCTGGGCAGGGCTGGGGTGCTCCCACTGTCACCACGTCTGAGAAAAGGATGGTTTGCAGAGTTTGGGAAGATTCACCTGCCGGTCACATGCTGTACCCATGCTGCCGCACTCGGCTCCTGATTTCCTCCTCGGGAGATCAAGGCTCAGTGGGCCTTGCTGGTGTATTTGCTCTCGGGAGAAGGGACTTCCCAAGTTTGTGCCTCTGGTCCCAGCAGTCAGTGCCAGTTCATCTCCCACGTCCTCCCCCAGCTTCCACTCCCGCCCTGGCCTTGCACCAAGTGCAGGCCTGAGCCCTGTCACCGAGGAGCAGTTAGCTGGAGGGAGATGGAGACCCACTGACAGAGGGGCCTGTGATAAGGGGTTCACCAGAGCAGAGCAAGATCTTGGGAGGGGATGGGAGGAGAGTCAGGGAGGCTTCCTGGAAGAGGGGACAGAGATGGGTCTCAGAAGGACAAGTAAGAACCAGGGTTGAGGGTAGGGAAGGGCCTCAGAGGGAGAGGGAACAAGCACAAAGACTAAGCTGTTGTGTTTGGGGGACCAGGCGTTCGGTGCAGGTGCTGGGTGGCGAACTGGATGGGAGGCGAGTGGCCTAGGGCAGGAGGAGCTGCCTACCTGTGGCAGCTCAGCAATGATGCTTCACCCACAGCCTCTCCCGCATCCATCACCACCTATGAGACCTGCCAGACCTACGAGAGGCCCATCGCCTTCACCTCCCGCTCCCGCAAGCTCTGGATCCAGTTCAAATCCAATGAAGGCAACAGCGGCAAAGGCTTCCAAGTGCCCTATGTCACCTACGATGGTAAGACCCACTGTCTTCACGGCCCACTGTGCACGGCTCAGGCGGGGCCCTGGAGACACAGAGATGAGTCGCACATCCCCGCCCTCAGGGAGCTGTGACCTGGCAGGTACAGACCTGGAAGCAGAACGAACACTGTCAGGGGCCAGAGCCAGACAGGCTGAGGGTGGTACCGGGTGGTACAGGCAAGACAGTGGTTAGTGGCATCTGCAGGCTTCAGCTGAGATGCTGCCCAAGCAGGGTTTTGAGGGCTAAATAGGGGGTTCTTAGCGAAACCCCGAGGAGGACAATACAGGTGGAGGGAGCCCCAGGTTCAAAGGCACAGAGGCAGAGCTGTGGCCAGCCATAACCCAGAGCCCGTGGCTGGAGCACGGGAGGGAGGGCAGAGGCTGGAGGTGAAAGGGGAGCACGTGGGTCTCAAGCCCCTCGCCTTCCTCTGCCCCTGCTGACCCGCTGTCCAGAGGACTACCAGCAACTCATAGAGGACATCGTGCGCGATGGGCGCCTGTACGCCTCGGAGAACCACCAGGAAATTTTGAAAGTGAGTGAGTTTATTGGAAGGGAATCCACGTAACCATGGGATGGGGCCTGTGATGAGCCAGGACCGCCCCTGCCCCAGCCCTGGCCCCTGGAGGAGCAAGGGAGGGTGGGTGGTGATGGGAGAGGAGCAGGAGGCTTGGGGGTCCCAGAGCCCTAATGGTGGGGACTGGGTCCTGCACATCTGTCCCTCCAGACCAGGAGGCCTGAGGGAAGCTGTTTGGTGAGGACGTGGGGACCAGGACCTGGTGATGTGGCCTCAGGCACGTTCCTCACCAGCTCACAGCCTCACTCTCCTCATCTGTAGAATGAGGGTATTCTGGGGGATGTCTCAGAATCAGTGGGATCTACCCAGTGCCATTGTCACTTGGAGCCCCCCTGCCGCTGGGACTATGCTCCCTCCTCTTCCTGCTTCCAGCCTGGAGAGGCAGGGCCGCCTGGTGTGTCACATGGTGGGTACTGGCCAGAGGCCCGGGGACCCAGGACTCACCCAGCTCAGCCCTGGGCAGCAGCACTGTCAGCCCAGGAGCCCCGGGGTGTGGAGGACAAGGGCAGGGCTGGAACGCTCCCGCTGTCACCTATTCTGAGAAAAGAATGGTTTGCAGAGTTCGGGAAGATTCACTTGAGTCTCCCCATAGTCTGCCAGTCACGAGCTGCCGCCCTCGGCTCCTGATTTCCTCCTCAAGCTGCTTGGGCAGAAACCAGGGATGCGTCCTGGCCTCTCTCCCCCCAATCCCTGTCCCCCCAGCTCCGCCCTGGGAGCATCGCTCCCAAACTGGAAGCGTCCTGACACTGCTCTGGGGACACAAACCTCAGCCGGAGGGCCGTCCTCCTCCACAGCGGCTCCCAGCTCCTCACACACACCAGAGCCTCTCAGCCCATTCTTCTTTCCCCCACCTCTTTCCCCCCATCCTTCCGCCCTCAGCTGGGACATCCTGTCGTACTCTGGGTGGCCTGCCCGGACCCCCTGACCTGGGCACACCCTTTGCAGCCCCTTAGGTCCCGCGTGCCCCTCCTTCCTGGCACCCACCAGCACTCCCTTTAGGTTTGTTCTGTGAATATTTAGTCCCTGCCCCCACAGCACAGAGGAGGGCAGGAGCATCTGTCTCCAGGGTGTGGGTTCAGGGCACGTGTGTGTGTGGGGGGGGGGGGGGGAGTGTGCTGTGTGGTGTGTTTGTGGAGGCATGTGTGGTGAGTTTGGAGGTGTTCAGTGTGTGTGGTGACTGTGGTGTGTGTAGGGGTGTGTGGGTTTGACTGTGGGGTGTGTGAGTGGGTGTGTATAGTGTGTATGTAGGGGTGTGTGTGCTGGGTGTGTAGGGGTGTGTGTTGAGTGGGTGTGTGGGGGGTGTAGTGAGTGGAGGTGTGGTGGGTGTGTGGTGTGTGTGGGGGGTGTGGTGAATGGAAGCGGTGTGTGTGGTGGGTGGGGGTGTGGTGGGTGTGTGGTGTGTGTGGGGGTGTGTGTGGTCAGTGGAGGTGAGGGTGTGTGTGGGGGGGTGTGGGGTGAATAGAGGTGTGGGGAAGATGTGTAGTGAGTGGGTGTGTGGTATGTATATAGGGTGTGTGGTGAGGGGGTGTGGTGTGTGTGTGGTTGTATGGGGGTGTGTGTGGTGAATAGAGATGGGAGTGTGTGGTGTGTATGGGGGTGTGTGTGGTGAGCGGGGGTGGGGGTGTGGTGAATAGAGGTGGGGTGAGTGTGTGGTGAGTGGGTGTGTGGTGTGTGTATAGGGGTGTGTGTGGTGAGTGGGTGTGTGGTGTGTGTAGGGGTGTGTGGTGAGTGGGTGTGTGGTGTGTGTGGGAGTGTGTGGTGAGTGGCGTGTGTAGGGGTGTGTGGTGTGTGTGGGAGTGCGTGGTGAGTGGCGTGTGTAGGGTTGTGTGGTGAGTGGGTGAGTGGTGTGTGTGGGGGTGTGTGGTGAGTGGTGTGTGTAGGGGTGTGTGGTGAGTGGGTGTGTGGTGTGTGTAGGAGTGCGTGGTGAGTGGTGTGTGTAGGGGTGTGTGGTGAGTGGGTGTGTGGTGTGTGTGGGGGTGTGGTGAGTGGTGTGTGTGGGGGTGTGTGGTGGGTGGGTGAGTGGTGTGTGTGGGGGTGTGGTGAGTGGTGTGTGTGGGGGGGTGTGGTGAGTGTGGGGCTGTGTGGTGAGTGGGTGTGTGGTATGGGGTGTGGTGAGTGGGTGTGTGGTGTGTGTGGGGGTGAGTGGCGAGTGGGTGTATGGTATGGGGTGTGGGGGTGAGTGGTGAGTGGGTGTGTGGTATGGGGCATGGTGGGTGAGTGGTGAGTGGGTGTGTGGTATGGGGCATGGTGGGTGAGTGGTGAGTGGGTGTGTGGTGTGGGGTGTGGTGGGTGTGTACGCAGAGATGAGTGTGTGCCAGGACAGGTCCACCCCAGATACAGCAGATGCAGTCACAGTCAACAGGGCGAGGAGCTCTCACGCCCCAGCAGGTGGTGGTCGCCATTTGCTGAGCACCTTCCCTGGGCCAGGCTCTGGGGACTCTGTCAGGAACCAGACCTCCGCCAGGCCTCACCTCTGCTCCATAGTTTCTGCCCAGGGTGGCAGCCAGTGCCCAACTAGAGAGACGAGACACTGGGGCTCAGAGAGGGCGGGGACTGCGTCTGCCCTCCAGAGACTGCTCCGGAGGACAGCCCTGTTTGCTGCCTAGATCCCTGCAGCAAACCTGTACTGAGCACCGCTGAGGAGAGGTCCCCTGCTCACGCCAGTGCGGGTCATTTTCCTCGCAGCCCCGGGAAGAGGCATCATGACCTCTCTGTGCAGGGAAAAATGAAATTCAGAGCAGCAAAGCGATGTTCCCGAGGTCCAGGGACCAGCGAGCAGGCCTGAAGTGATGATTTGGGATCTGCCAGCTGCAAAGCCTGTGCTCTTGGCTGGGTGTTGTCTGTTTGCAGATGTTGGTTGTGTTGTGTCATTTTGCAGCGGAACCCTTTGTTAATAAAATCTTTTTTTTTTTTTTTTTGAGACAGTGTCTCGCTCTGTCATCCAGCATGGAGTGCAGTGGCACGCTCTCGGCTCACTGCAACCTCCGCCTCCCGGTTTCAAGCAGTTCTCATGCCTCAGCCTCCCGAGTTGCTGGGATTACAGGCATGCACCACCACACCCAGCTAATTTTGTATTTTTAGTAGAGATGGGGTTTCCCCATGTTGATCAGGCTGGTCTCAAACTCCTGACCTCAGGTGATCTGCCCGCCTCAGCCTCCCAAAGTGCTAGGATTACAGGTGTGAGCCACCACACCTGGCCTTTAATAAAATCTTATTGGAATCCCAAGAGTTAATGCCAATGATCTATTTAAAAACCAGTTACAGGCCAGGTGCCGTGGCTCACGCCTGTAATCCCAGCACTTTGGGAGGCCGAGGTGGGTGGATCACCTGAGGTCAGGAGTCTGAGACCAAGCTGGCCAACATGGTGAAACCGCGTCTCTACTGAAAAGACAAAACTTAGCCAGGTGTGGTGGTGCGTGCCTATAATCCCAGCTACTCGAGAGGCTGAGACAGGAGAATCACCTGAACTCGGGAGGCGAGGTGCAGTGACCCAAGATCCTGCCACTGCACTCCAGCCTGGGTGACAGGGCAAGACTGTCTCAAAAAAAATAAATAAATAAAAACCAGTTATACTATTAAAACCAAAAGAAGGTCTGTGGGGTCCTGAAACCCACCAGCCAGCCCATCTCTCTCCCCTCCCCCAGCCTGGCAACACCCCACAGACCCTACAGGCCCCAAGCCTCCCCCACCTCCCACCCACTCTATCTTACAGGACAAGAAGCTGATCAAGGCCCTCTTCGACGTGCTGGCCCATCCCCAGAACTACTTCAAGTACACAGCCCAGGAATCCAAGGAGATGTTCCCACGGTCCTTCATCAAACTGCTGCGCTCCAAAGTGTCTCGGTTCCTGCGGCCCTACAAATAACCGGGGGGAGCGGCCCTGCCTGGGGGTGGCCTGGTCCACGGAGGGTGCACCTGCCCTCCACAGTGGGAGCTGCATGGGCCTCCACGCCACCTTGGGAACCCCATGGCACTGCCCTTCAGGGAAGCCGACCAGCCCATGGAGACCGAGCCCAGGCACCCTTCGGACCCGCCGCCCCTGTGGGAGCACCCTGCTTCAGGAAGCCTCCCTCCCTCCCTCTGCCTCCCTTCCCTAGGACACCAAGAGCGCCCTCTCCTGAGCCCTGGCAGACCGACTGCAGGTAGCAGGATTGCAGGACCCTCCGCCTGGCCTGGCGTTTCAGGAGAGAGGGGAAGTGGGGCCTGTGCTCTGGGAGGCGTGGTCATCCGAGACAGGAGGCCAGGGGAGAGAGCAGGGGACGAAGGCGCCGTCTGGGGGAGGTTGATGAGCCTGTGCTGGCATCCGTGGGCCCCACGCTTTGCCAACTCCTCCAGCCACAGGCAAAGCCACGGCTCCGGGCTGTTGCGCTCTAAGGGTTCTGTGATTGGATGGAACAGAGCTGCTGGGGAGGAGACTGGAGGTTTCTGCATTCCTTCGACAGAACATTTAATGAAGCACTCTATATATATATATAAATATATATATAAATATATATATATACACTTCTATTTGTGGGTACTTTAGGAAAATGCCCTTTGGTCACTGTAAATATGAATTGTGACCCCATCCCTTCCCGCATGAGCCCAGTGAGTCCCAGCAGCTATCAGCCTCCCTGAACGATTAAACAGCTCCTCCCAGCATTTGCCCTTCTGTTTCTGTGAGGCCGGCAGCCCTTGGGGCTGGGGAGAGCACAGCTTGCCTTGGACTTGCTTCTGAACACGAATTCTTCGAGAACTAGGCTCAGGTGCTCTGCTGGAGTGTTGGCCTCACCCCAGTCCCCTTGCCAGCAACATCACTGCCCTTGGACAAGACTCAGTGGAAGACACTTCCCCTCGGACCCGTTCCTAGGAGGTGCAGGGGCCCAGCAATAAACGGCGAAAGGGGCCTTGGCTCTCGCCCTGTGGCAGTGACCTTGGGGTCCGTACTATGCCCAGGTGTCAGCAGGAAACAAGGCCTTGCTCACAGGAGCACAGGCTGTGCCACCACAAGGAGCCTCAGAGCGGCCAGTGAGGAAAGGGGAGAGAGCAGAGCTTGCTGTCAGAGGCCAGGCTCCCAGTGCAGCCTCCTCTTGCTACGCCATGCCACCCCCATTCACAGGGAAACCTCTTTCCTTCCTATAAAGGAAAGAGGTTGAATTGACTCACATTCCCACATGGCTTGGGAGGCCTCAGGAAACTTACAATCATGGCGGAGGGTGAAGGGGAAGCAAGCGCCTTCTTCACAAGGCAGCAGGAAAGAGAAGCAAGCAGGGAAATGTCGGGAGAAAGAGAGTCTGGGCTGTGACCGAGTGCATGTGTCCCACCCAGCCGGAAGGCCAGCGCCCGGGATGGAGCCAGCAGAAGTCCATGCCGAGGTCCAGGAGGCTTTGCCTGCTCTTCATCTGCCTGCGAGCTGTAGGACCTGCATGGGAGATGGTCTGTATGTTTCAGGTTAACAAATACTGAAAATCCCAAGGAACCTGGGAGAATCTTAAAATGAACTCCGGTCTTCAGCTCGAAGTTGCCTCTAGGGTTCCTCCTGGTCACCCCCGGGCCCAGCCTGGCTGGCGAGAAACAAACACAGTTTGAGAGGCTGTGGCACACTGAGGACCACACAGATGGAGGCAGCCAAGTGAGGTCCCTGGAGGTTCAGGGCTTGGTGACGAGGTAGGCCGTGATCACATATTCTACAGTCCAAAAGAGGGCCCGGAGCTCAGCAATTATGCCGTCACATGTGCCCACAGCAGCGGGCTCCGCGGCGTGGCTCCTGCTGCCATCAGCTGCCTTCTCTGCTGAAGTCCAACTCAAGTCAGAGAGAGAGTGGAGCCTCTGCACTTGGTGGGTAGGTCAGTGTCAACTAACAAACCCTGCCAGGGGCCACTGCCGCTCCTCTGGTCACAGTCCACGCAGGCCAGCCCTGGTTTCTAGAAAGAGGCCTCCCTCCCTCCCTTTGTGGAGCCGTCAGTCATCCCCAAGATGAGAGGCGAGCATCCTCCCGAGTGAGCCTGCAGCAACAGCTCCTGAGGAAGGTGCCGGGAGGGGTGTCGCCTCTTCACGAGTGTTCTCCAGAGAATCAGAACCCAGAGGATACAGACGTAGATGTGTGAGGGGTTGCATTACGGGAACTGGCTCACGGATTCTGGAGGCCAACAAGTCCCACGATCTGCTGTCTGCGAGCGGGAGACCAGGAGAAGCCACACCGTAACTCAGTCTGAGTCCAAAGCCCGAGAAGCCAGGGGCCACCCTGTGAGTCCCAGCATCCAAAGCCCTGAGAACGAGGAAGATGGATGTCCCAGCTCCCAAAGGGAGGATTCTCCCTTCCTCCCCCTTCTGTTCTACTGGGGCCCTCAACAGATTGGATGGAGTGGATGTCTTCACTCAGTCTGCCAATTCCCATCCTAACCTCTTCTGGAAACACCCTAACATGTTTTCCCAGCTAGCTGGGTATCCCTTCACCCAACCAAGACGACCATGCAATCAACCATCACACTTAAGTGTTTTTGTTTGTTTTTTTTGTTTGGTTTTTTGTTTTTAATTTTTTTTTTTTTTTTTTTGAGATGGAGTCTCGCTCTGTCACCCAGGCTGGAGTGCAGTGGCGCGATCTTGGTTCACTGCAAGCTCCACCTCCCGGGTTCACGCCATTCTCCTGCCTCAGCCTCCCGAGTAGCTGGGACTACAGGCACCCACCACCTTGCCCAGCTAATTTTTTTGTATTTTTAGTAGAGACGGGGTTTCACCATATTAGCCAGGATGGTCTCGATCTCCTGACCTCGTGATCCGCCCACCTCGGCCTCCCAAAGTGTTGGGATTACAGGCGTGAGCACCGCACCCAGCCAGGGTTTTCTTTTTTAATCCTTTCCAGGAACAGAAAGAGCTCTTAACCTCTCTGAGCTCTTTCTGCAATTCCTTTGGGCGGTTTCTGAAAGTTGCCACCCACGTACCCACAGATCCACTGCCCGCCTCTCCTCCCCTCATGTTCCAGGACTCACCACCGTGGTCAGACCATGCCCAGTGTGCCCAGGGCAAAGTTGGATGGGCAGGTGCAGACGCGGCCCAGCCTTCATCCTGCTTTCCCTCGCAAGCCCTTCTATAGCTCCCAGCCCACGGGAGAGGCCGTGAGGAGCGCGAGATCGCCAGCAGCCCCACTGGGCCTCCCACACCATCTGACTGACTTGAAGTCCAGGGTTGGGCTCTGTCTTGAGTCTCCACATCAGTCTCACACCAGGGAACTTGGGGGTCCCCCGTTAAACTACAGCTGACCCTGGGCCTCAGGGCGGGATGGTCCCAAGGTGAGCTCCGTGGACAGCAAAGCGCATTTCTTCCAATTGGCATGTGGTCGAAGCCAATGGCAGCTTGACTGATGTGAGGTGGCTATTCCACCTGGTTCAAGATGGAAGTGTAGAGAAAAGGGAAGTGGGGAACAAGGACTGGGCCAGGTAGGATGGATCCACGTAACGAGGCCCAAGAAAAGATGGAAGCTGAGGGCAGAGAGTCCAGGAGGCCCCCATGCTGTCTGAGGCGGAGGCCGGCATAGCCCCTCCTCGACTGTCGCCTGAGCAGCTGATGAGGTCCCCAGTGCCACACGCTGTGCTCCAGGGAGAGGAGCCAAGAAGCAAGCAGGCTGCTGGGAGTCCCTGCACTGCCATCTGGCCGGGACGGAGGCGGCTGCCCGGTCTCCAGGCTCCTCTGAGCTTGGGTCAGCTCCTAATGGAGCATCGCACCCCAGGGAACCAGAGGACCTCTGTGAAGAAAGGCATGGAAAACCGGGGTGTCTCCCGCACAGCTTCCCAGGAGCCAGGTGGGACCCAGGCGTGGGGGGACCTTTCTGCCCCACATTCCTGGCATTCCCCGCAAGTTTATTTCTACTTTCCAGAAACAAGCTACGGGAAGGGAAGGAACCTGCAGCAGGGTTTCGAAGACAGCCAGGCCCTCCGTGAGTGAGGGCTCATATAGCCGCTGAGGGCAGCCTGCAGCCAGGTGGCCTCACCTGCTGCCCAGAATTAGGCTGTGCCTTTTCCCAGTCCTTCCCCATGCCAGAGCCTCTCCCCATCTTTCCCCGCGCCAGAGCCTCACAGCCACAGCCACACCAACCTCCCTCCTCTCAAGCAGCAGAATCAGCCTACGCTCCCCAGCCTCAGTGCCCCTGCCCCACACAGGTCACGCTGGCCAGGCGATGACCAGTTTCCGAAACGCTGGATCCCCAAGGGGACGGTGTGGCCCAGTCCTCCCCCACCTCCATGGTGGCCCAGGCTGCAGGGCCCACGGTGGGCCCACGGTGGAGGCCTCAGGCAGCTTTCTCTCCAGCTACCCATTGGCTTAGGACACACAGATAAAGTAGCGCTGAAACACGGGCCAAAACATCCCCAGACAAGGATGGCACAAGAGGCCAAATTTGAAAGCCTTGGGAGAGAAGCCATTTCCCCTACCTCTAACAAGCGTAGTTTTCTGTCTGGCCCCCCCTTTCATGCACGCACGTTCTTAAGAGACGCACCATCCGCAGGCAGCCTCTCAGTGAAGCCTGTCCCCCGGGCTTGTCCACGGCAGAAGGCCCCTGGCCTGTTTAAGCTATACCGATGCTTAATTTACATTTTTGGAGTTGAATATTATTCCGGCGCCTCCACCACCCCCAGCAGAAAAAATAAGATACTGAAATAAGTTGAGTCATTTAGCAAACATTTACTGAGCACCTCCTGTGTGCCAGGCTCCTAGAAAGACAGGGAGTTGGTGCCCTGCACAGATGACAAACTGCCCCAGACAGCAGACAGAAAGACAGACAAACTGCCCCAGACAGCAAGCAGACAGACAAACAGACAAACTGCCCCGGACAGCAGACAGACAAACAGACACATTGCCCTGGACAGCAGAGAGACAAACAGACACACTGCCCCGGACAGCAGACAGACAAACAGACACGTTGCCCCGGACAGCAGACAGACAGACAAACTGCCCCAGAAAGCAGACAGCAAACTGCCCCAGACAGCAGACAGACAGACACCCTGCCCCAGACAGCAGACAAGCTGCCCTGGACAGCCTGCTCACCTTGCCTGCCACAGTGCATGCCCCACAGGGAGAAGCCTTCCTTCTCACCCAGGGAGTCCAGCCATTTTCACCTCCCCTGGTCCATGCTCAGGAAGTCTGGTCACCCTGGCAAACTGCACCTGACATTGAGGTCCCTTTTCACCAAAGATGCACAAGGTGTCCATGCCGAGCCGACATCATTCAGGCCAAGGGCAGAGGATGTAATGAGGGGTGGAGTGAGGATGTGGAGAGAGAGCAGAGAGCGCCTCCTATTCTACCGCGGCTGTCTCTGCCCCCATGGCACCCACAGATCCCTGGCCCTTCCAGGAGTAAGTCCTGGGTAGGCAGAGCTGGGGTTGGCCTGATCCCACCTGCCTTGCTCTTGGAAAGGACATCAGGTGTGGGCAAAGCATCCTTGAAGCCCAGACAACACAGGCATGGCCTGCATGCCCTCCCAGCATCTGCTGCGATGGCCTCATGGCCTCTCCAGTCCCCTGCTGCACCATGCCACTCAGAGCCCCTGAGTGAGCCCCCTGGAATTGTCTGCACCCCCCAAGCCCCAACAGGAAGAAGGGAAAGGCGGGGAAGCTGATGCTCACTCAGTGCCCACTGGGTGCCAGGCTCTGGGCTCAACCCTCTAATATCCACACATTCCATCCTCCCAGCCCCGTGTGGATGGTGGGGTTAAGACCATTCTTCAGATGTGGAAATGAAGGCTCCAGGAGACCACAGGACATGCCCAAGGCAAAGAGTTGGTAGTCCCTGGATTTGGGAATCAAACTCAAGCCCATCTAATCCAAGGGTAGGAAATGTCTCTAAAACGTTGATCAATCTGAAGCTTACAGACTGGAAACTGGGCCAGGTCAGCCCTGGCGGTGGAGTCCAGAGACAGAGAGAAGGCTGCAGGGAGGTGAGAGAACAGGAGGATCCGGGGCCAGGGTGACTTCAATGACATTCCTTCCCTCCTTCACAAGCACGAAAAACTCGTTCGGAGAAAAGACAGCTTCTGCCTTCCCTACCAGGCGGACAGGGCACTCACTCTGCCAACGTGAGCAGACACAGCCAGAGGCTCAAGTGCCCTTGCTGAGTGTCCCCACTGCTCTTGGGGAGGCCCAGCACAGCCCTGCAGAGATGCAAGTAAGAGAGTGCCCAGTGCCCTCGCAGATGGGTGGCAGAAAGCAGGAGGAGAAGAGGGAGCTGACCGATGCTGGGTGTCTTACTCCACTGAGATCAGAACCTCCAACATGCCAGACAGACCCAGGCCACATTGCTCGGGGAACAGGACACCAGGGCGCTGTGCTAGAGGCCCGCAGACTTCACTTCTGGCTCCTGTGAGGGCACTGTATTGTCCAGACGCTTGGCAACGACTCTGCCTGCAAGTGGCAAATACCAACATAACCACATCTTCCTTTTAGTTGCCACAAATACTCAGTTTTGTTTTATCCATCATGTCCCCCATATGCATGTAATGAAACATTTGTGAAAATCACTTTAATAATAAACAGGAAATGAACCTAAATATTGCTCTTTTCTCTTATTCAGCAGAAGTCATGAGTTGGGGGGAAATGCTAACTGGAATCCAGAAAAGAAAAAATAATGGAAGAAATTTCATGACGCTATTGAGGACTGAAAGTAAGGAGCTACAGTAACCTCTGGAAAATAAAGCAGCGAGCTGGAGATCTACGTACAGAGGCAGGGGGCGCCCACATTTAGGGAATAGACATGCTTCTAACTGGCAGAAGGCAAAATGTCCGTATCTCAAATCCCATTTCCCCGCATAACTCATGATGAAATGAGAGTTTTGTTTTTGTTTTTGTTTTCAGACAAGAGTCTCACTGTTGCCCAGGCTAGAGTAGTGGCGTGATCTCGGCTCACTGCAAGCTCCGCCTCCTGGGCTCACGCCATTCTCCTTCCTCAGCCTCCCGGGTAGCTAGGACTACAGGCGTCCGCCACCATGCCTGGCTAATTTTTTGTATTTTTAGTAGAGACGGGGTTTCTCCGTGTTAGCCAGGATGGTCTCAATCTCTGACCTCGTGATCCGCCCGCCTCAGCCTCCCAAAGTTCTGGGATTACAGGCGTGAGCCACCGTGTCCGGCCAAGAGTTGTTCTTTGACACTGGGGCTTTAATCTGGAAGTCATGGTCACAGTGAGCCTCAGGGAATCTATGACTCATTGAAATTAGGCACGCAATGCTGTGTGTGTGTGTGTGTGTGTGTGTGTGTGTGTGTGTGTGTGTGTGTACACGTGCATGTACAGATACACATTTCTATATCTCTGGGAATATGGCCCACAGCTTTCCTCAGGTTCTAAAAGAAATCTAGGGTCAGGTGCAGTGGCTCACACGTATAATCCCAGCACTTTGGGAAGCCAAAGCAGGAGGATTGCATGTGTCCAGGAGTTCGAGACCAGCCTGGGCAACATGGCAAGACTCCCCCATCTCTACAAAAAATGAAAAATAAAAAATAAAAACTGACGAAATATATATACATGCATTTCACAGAAGAAGAAACAGGACAGCCAATTACCATTTGAAAAGGTGCTCAATCTCATTAATAATAATGGAAATACAGGCTGCTCTGCCTAGGAGTAGCCATGCTTTTGTTTCTTTACTTCTCTAATAAACTTGCTTTCACACACACAAAAATGGAAATATAAATTGAGACAACAAAAATATGCCATGGTAGCACTAGGTTGGCAAAAAAACAATAATAAGTGTGATAAAATCAGAATCAGAGAGGATATGGATCAACTTACTGTATACAAATAGGGAATCTCTTTTTTACATATGTGTTCCAGGAAATATACAAAACTATTCATAGCCTCATGTTTATTAGAGCAAAAAGCTTAAGATAACCTAAGTCTCTTCGTGGAAAACTGCATCACAGTCACGTAATTAAATATTATGTAGCTATGACAATTAATTAACATCCTGCAACAAAAGGGATATATCTTAAAAGCAACAATGTGCAGGAACAAGACCAGGATGCGTGCCTGCACCGCTCTGCTGGAGGTCTAGCCAGGACAATTGGGCAGGAAAAAAATATAAACAGCATCCAGATTGGAACGGAAACACAATTATCCATTTCACATGTCCTGATCTTCTATATGGAAGATACTTAAGGAATCCACAAATAATTACTAGAGCTGATGAAATTCACAAGGTTACAGAACATAAGATCAATATATAAAAATCAGTTGTAGGCTGGGCACAGTGGCTCACCCCTGTAATCCCAGCACTTTGGGAGGCCAAGGTGGGTGGAGAGCCTGAGCTCAGGAGTTCAAGACCAACCAGTGCAACATGGAGAAGCCTTGTCTCTACAAATACAAATACAAAAAATTAGCCAGGCATGGTGGCACGCACCTGTGGTCGTAGCTACTCGGGAGGCCGAGGTGAGAGGATCGCTTGAGCCTAGGAGGCAGAGGTTGCAGTGAGCCGAGATCCAGCCACTGCACTCCACCCTGGGTGACAAAGTAAGACCCCATCTCAAAAAAAAGAGAAAAGAAATTAAAGAAGATCTGTATTCCTGGGTTGGAAGACAGTATTGTCAAGATGACAGTACTCCCCAAATTGGTCTAGAGATTCAGTGCAATCCCCATCAACATCCAGGCTGGCTTCGTGCACAAACTGACATGCGAATCCTAAAATTCATATAGAAATGCAAGGGACCCATAGTAGCCAAACAGTCTTGAAAAAGAATAAAGTTGGAGGATTCATGCTTCTCATTTTTAAAACTTACTACAAGCTTACATTAATCAAGATTGTGTGGTACTAGCAGAAGGACAGATCCATAGATCAATGGAATAGAATTCAGAGTCCAGAAATGAACCCTTAAATTTATCATCCATCAGTTGGTTTTCAACGAGAGTGCCAAGACCATTTAATGGGGAAAAAAATAGTCTTTTCAACAAATGGTACTAGGACAACTGGATATCTACATGCAAAAGAAAGGAAGTTGGACCCCTACCTCGTATACAAAAAATCAACTCAAAGTGATCAGCGACTGAAATGTAACAGCTAAAACTATAAAACTCTTAGAAACTAAGACAGATAAATAAGTCTTTGGAATCTTGAATTAGGCAATGGCTTCTTTTTTTTTTAACTTCAGTTTTTTTATTTCTGTTAAGTTTTGGGGGAACAGGTGGTGTTTGGTTACATGAATAAGTTCTTTAGTGGTGATTTCTGAAACCATGGTGCACCCATCACCTGAGCAGTATACCCTGTACCCAGGCAATGCCTTCTTAAATGTAACACACAAATAATAAGGCACCAAAGAAAAAATATATAAATTGGACTTCACCAAAATTGAAAACTTGTACTTCAAAGGGCTCTGTGAAGAAAGTGAAAAGATAACAGAATAGGAAAAAAACCATTACAAATCACATATCTGATAAGACTCCAGTATCCAGGATATGTAAAGAACTCTTACAACTCAACAATAAGACAAATAAGGTAATTTAAAAATGAACAGGCGGCCAGGCATGGTGGCTCACACCTGTAATCCCAGCACTTTGGGAGGCTGAGGCGGGCGGATCACGAGGTCAGGAGATCAAGACCATCTTGGCTAACACAGTGAAACCCTGTCTCTACTAAAAATACAAAAAACTAGCCGGGCGTGGAGGCAGGCGCCTGTAGTCCCAGCTACTCGGGAGGCTGAGGCAGGAGAATGGTGTGAATCCGGGAGGTGGAGGTTGCAGTGAGCCGAGATCGGGCCACTGCACTCCAGCCTGGGTAACAGAGCAAGACTCCGTCTCAAAAAAAAAAAAAAATGAACAGGCTGGGAGCAGTGGCTGTAATCCCAGCATTTTGGGAGGCCAATGAAGGCGAATCACCTGAGGTCAGGAGTTTGAGACCAGCCTGACCAACATGATGAAACCGCATGTCTACTAAAAATACAAAAAATTAACCAGGCGTGGTGGCATGCACCTGTAATCCCAGCTACTTAGGAAGCTGAGGCAGGAGAATCGCTTGAACCCAGGAGGAGGAGGTTGCAGTGAGCCAATATCACACCATTGCACTCCAGCCTGGGTGACAAGAGGGAAACTACGTCTCAAAAAAACAACAACAAAAAACAAAAGAACAAAGAAGGCCAGGCACAGAGGCTCATGCCTGTAATCCCAGCATTTTGGGAGGCCAAGATAAGAGGATCACTTGAGGCCAGGAGTTCAAGACCATCCTGGGCAACAAAGCAAGACCCTGTCTCTATATCAACAACAAAAAAATGGACAAAGAGGCTGGGCACAGTGGCTCACACCTGTAATCCAGCACTCTGGCAAGCCAAGGCCAGCATATCGCTTGAGGTCAGGAATTCAAGACCAACCTGGCCAAAATGGTGAAACCCCATCTCTACTAAAAATATAAAATTTAGCCGTGGGCACCTGTAATCCCAGCTACTAGGGAGGCTGAGGCAAGAGAATCACTTGAACTCAGGAGGCAGAGGTTGCAGTGAGCCGAGATCACGCCACTGCACTCCAGCCTGGGCAACAGAGAAAGACTCTGTCTCAAAAAAAAAAAGGACAAAGAATATGAATAAACATTTCTCCTAAAAAGATATGCAATTGGCCAATAAGCACATGAAAAGATGATTGACATCATTAGTCATTAGGGAAAATACAAATGAAAACCGTAAGATACCACTTCACAACCACTAGAAGTATAATCAAGAGTCAGGGAATAACAAGTGCTGGCAAGAAAACTAGAACCCTCGGCCAGGCACAACGGCTCATGCTTATCCTAATATTTTGGGAGGCGAAGGCAGGAGGATCAGGTGAGGTCAATAATTTGAGACCAGCCTGGGCAACATAGCGAAACCTCATCTCTATTAAAAATAAAACTTAAAAAATTAGCCATGGCCCAGGCACAGTGGCTCACACCTGTAATCCCAGCACTTTGGGAGGTCGACACCTGTGGATCACTTGAGGCCAGGAGTTCAAGACCAGCCTTCACAACATGACGAAACCCAGTCTCTACAAAAAATACAAAAATTAGCCAGACGTGGTGGCATATGCCTGTAATCCCAGATACTTGGGAGGCTGAGGCAGGAGAATTGCTTGAACCCAGGTGGCAGAGGTTGCAGTGAACCAAGATCACACCACTGCACTCCAGCCTGGGCAACAGAGCGAGACACCATCTCAAAAAAAAAAAAAAAATATATATATATATATATATATACATATATATATATATACTTACCAGTTTATAAAAAACAGTTGAATCCAAATTATTTTTCTGACAAAATGGGATAAGACTAAACTTTAAGAATTTTTAAAATACACCACCTTAGAAAGGTTGTGAGCCAAATTTTGGGTAACACAGCCTAAGTCAGTTACCAATATACTGTGTTGGACAAAGAATAGTTAACTGTGAAAACATGACTGCATTATGTGATGAGGCCCAAAAGATAGGAGTGACTCTAACCAGTCTGTACAGTATTCTCTTGGACTCAATTTTTTGTCCTTGAAGAAAAAAGTGTTGCCCTTTCTTTTAGTATAAGGAGGAAGTCTTTCCATGAGAATTTCATCTTTTGCTTTTAAGAAACAGCATGAAGTTCATAATGATTTTCTTTTTGTATCTCCTGGTTGTCAAGTGTTTTTACTTAAATAGTCAGTATTCCAGAATAGCCATTTAGAGGATAAAAGGGAGGAATTGTAAGGATTGGGGAGGCTCCAGAGAGGAACAGTTTCAGCTAGCTTTGACTCAGTGTTTTGTAGGAAGGCAATCTTTGAGTCCTGAATGGACTTGTTTTTTAGCCTCAAGATATCAATGAGAAATGCATACTTAGAGTGTATGATTTTATAACCATGGTCTTTTAATTTAAAGAATAAACTGAATGATCCCTATAATGTTTGAATATATTACTAGCTGGAGTCCTAGAAAATTTGGCATGCCTTTGAACTTTGAGACCTCATTTTAACTAAATATATCTAGGTGACTGAGATTGGTTTTTTCCCTTTTTTTTTTTTTTTTTTTTTTTAGTGGCTTATCCAGCAAGAAAGGTGATTTAGTTTAATGTTGAGTACACAAAGGCCAAAGAAACACAAACAGACAGAAAATATAAGTATGTACTCACCAGGAAGAATAATAGCCATCTTCAAATGAGGGGGGAAAAATCCCCTCATGCAAACCTCAAGATCCAGACCTCACAGCTGAGATCAACAGGAGGAAAATAACCCTCCCCAACAGCAGATATCCCACACAGGACAGGGAAAGGCACCTCCCCAGCCATTTCCCAAATAAGAGAGAACTCAAACCAAATTCAGGAGTTCTGTCCAAGAGAGACCTACCAGGTGGGAGAAGAGGTGACTCACAAAGGTAGAAGGGTGTCAGAGGGCCCCAGTGTGAGATTCTCCCCAAGGTGGTTCAGTGCTTGGTCCCACTGCTGACACCATGTATGTCAAAATCAAAAATGTAGAGACAGATCTGTAAACTTAATGTGTGTGTAGTTTTTTGTTTTTTTGTTTGTTTGTTTGTTTGAGACAGGGCTTCACTGTGTTGCTCAGGCTGGAATGCAGTGACACAGTCATGGCTCACTGCAGCCTCAACCTCCAGGGCTCCAGCAATCCTCCCGCCTCAGCCTCCCGAATATCTGGGACTACAGGCACCCACGACCATACCTGGCTAATTTTTGTATTTTTTGTACAGATGGGGTTTCACTGTGTTGCTCAGGCTGGTCTCAAACTCCTGGGCTCAACCAATCTGCCCACCTTGACCTCCCAAAGTGTTGGGATTACAGGCATGAACTACCATGCCTGGCCTAAATGTAATGTTTTATTTGTGAAGAAGGAACTGCCATTCAGGGTACACCTACAGACAAGGTGGTCTTTGCTTTGTCCGAAGAACAAAGAGAAGGTTAGAAGTTTTATTTAAAACAGAGAAATGGGCCAGGCACAGTTTCTCATGCCTACAATCCCAGTGCTCTGGGCTAAGGCAGAAGGATCACTTGAGGCCAGGAGTTTGAGACCAGCCTAAGCAACACAATGAGACCCCTGTCTCCACAGAAAACTTAAAAATTAGCCAGGCATAGTGGCACATGCTTGTAGTCTTAGCTACTCAGGAGGCTGAGGTGGGAGGATTGCTTGAGCCCAGGAGTTCAAGGCTGCAGTGAGCTATGATTGCATCACTGGCCACTGCACTCTAGCCTGGGCAACAAAGTGAGACCCTTCCTCAAAAAGAAAAAAAAGAAGAAGAAATGTTACATATTGCTCTTTGAGAAAGTTCACTGGTACTTGTAAGGGTTTGGGGAGTTAGTAAGCTCAGCTTGGTGAGCCTTATTAGTCCTAGAGTTGCAGTCAGTTATCTCAGAAGTTATCAATAAATGGTTTTAGGTTACCACAAGCAGTTTCAGCAGTCAGGCTTACAGAGAATTACATTTTGGGAACAATGCCTTGCACCCCAAATGCTTTTTCCCTCTTGGCTTCTCAATTCTGTTTTAATTGAGTATGACAAGAATGACCCAATTTTTTTTTTTTTTTTTTTTTTTTTTTTTTTTTGTGAGTTGGAGTCTCACTCTGTGGCCCAGGCTGGAGTGCAGTGGTATGATCTCGGCTCACTGAAACCTCTGCCACCATGGATCAAGCAATTCTCCTGCCTCAGCCTTCCAAGTAGCTGGGATTACAGGCACCTGCCACCGCACCAAGGCTAATTTTTGTAGTTTTAGCAGAGACGGGGGTTTCACCATCTTGGCCAGGCTGGTCTTGAACTCCTGACCTAGTGATCTACCCACCTCGGCCTCCCAAAGTGCTGAGATTACAGGGGTGAGCAACCATGCCTGGTGACCCAATTCTTATGATCAACTTTCACAAAGTAATTGTATTGGGTTTAGGCTCCATGTTGTATGAAAAACCCATTTTGTATGAGTACCCTTGGCAAAGCTCTCAGAACAAAAAGCTATCAGGGACCAAAGGTCAACCTGGGCTTGGATTTTCAGGATGGAAGGGCCTTTTTTATTTTTAGATGGAGTTTCCCCCAGGCTGGAGTGAATTGATGCAATCTTGGCTCACTGCAACCTCCACACCCCCACCCCTGGGTTCAAGCAATTCTCCTGCCTCAGCCTCCTGAGTAGCTGGGATTGTAGGTGCCCACCACCATGCTTGGCTAAATTTTGTATTTTTAGTAGAGATGGGTTTTCACCATGTTGGTCAACCTGGTCTCGAACTCCTGATCTCAGGTGATCCATCCGCCTTGGCCTCCCAAAGTGCTAGGATTACAGGCATGAGCCACCGTGCCCGGCCATGGAAGGGACTTTTAAACTCTTTTTTTTTTTCCCCTCTTTCTCTCTCTTTTTTACAATTGTCTGGAGGGGGTGGGGGTTGGTGGCAGTAATGGGAGCAGAACAGTAATTTTATGTTGATTAAATACACATTCTTCAGTGCCTCTTTAGAAGATAGCATTTCAGCTGAAAAGAATGAGTCAGGATTTACAAAGTGAGCACGGGGAGAAAGGCTTTCAGGCAGAAGACAGAGCACAGTGCTTTCCAGGAGCTGAAGACAACCAGAGAGACAGGGACTTGCAGTGTGAGGGGAAGAGTGTAATGAAAAGAGGCTGGAAAAGTTGGCAGTGCCAGCTCACACAGAGCCTTGGAGCTCACATGAAGAGTTGAACCACAAAGGGTTCCAAATAGGGATCTGATACAACTGGGTTTACATTTGGGGAGGAGCATGTGAAAGAGGACTGCCCTGTCAGAGCCTCACATTCTCCTGGTCAAAGGGGCTGGGTCAGGAATGTTCACATAATCTGACCAGTACCTGAGACAACTGAGACTCAGTCTGTCTTCCCCAGCGGGACCGATATCTAGGAGAATGTGGGCTGGGTGGGAGCCGCTGCAGCTGTCTTATTACCACAAGAGGATAGTCTACTGGAGAGTGAAGCTGAAAGAAAATTATGACAGTGAAGGAGATCTGACCTGACCAAATTCATCTTGCCTTTAACATCCAAGCTGCCTGTATTAGTCCATTTTCACACTGCTGATAAAGACTGGGCAATTTACAAAAGAAAGGGGTTGAATGGATTACAGTCCCACATGGCTGGGGAGTCCTCACAATCATGGCATAAGACAAGGAGGAGCAAGTCACGTCTTATATGGATGGCAGCAGGCAAAGAGAGAGAGCTTGTGCAGGGAAACTCCCATTTTTATTTTTATTTATTTATTTATTTATTTATTTATTTATTTTTAGATGGCGTCTCGCTCTACTGCCCAGGCTAGAGTGCAGTGGTGCGATCTCAGCTCACTGCAACCTCCACCTCCAAGGCTCAAGCAATTCTCCTGCCTCAGCCTCCCAAGTAGCTGGGATTACTGGTGCCCACCACCACGCCCGGCTAATTTTTGTATTTTCAGTAGACAGGGATTCACCATGTTGGCCAGGCTGGTCTTGAACTCCTGACCTCAGGTGATCTATCCCACCTTGGCCTCCCAAAGTGCTGGGATTACAGGTGTGAGCCACTGCACCCAGACTAAAAATAAAAATTATAAGACTGACAAAACAGACTCCTTGAGGCAATAAGATACCGAATTTCAACCTGACTCTGGCATTGCATCACATGCTCTCTGAGGGCTGCCACCTAAGAAACTTCATCTACATAACAACATCCTTGGCTTCCACAACCCCTTTATCTTAAGCATTCTTTTCTACTGACTTCTTAAATCTTTAGACAAAGCTTAACTCTGTCAGCCAATTGCCAATCAGGAAATCTCTGAATCCACCTGTGACCTGAAGCCCCCCTCCCCAAGATATCCCACCTTTTTAGATTGAAGCAATGTACACCTTCCAGGTATTGACTTATGTCTTTGCTTGTTAACACCTGTCTCCCTAAAATGTATAAAACCAAACTACAACCCAACCACCTCAGGCACACTTTCTTAGGACCTCTTGAGACTGTACTCTGGGCCATGGTCACTTGTATTG
This sequence comes from Gorilla gorilla gorilla, assembly GCF_029281585.2. Lineage (NCBI taxonomy): Eukaryota > Metazoa > Chordata > Mammalia > Primates > Hominidae > Gorilla > Gorilla gorilla. The sequence continues at coordinate 41,180,934 of NC_086018.1, read as the reverse complement.
GCCCAGAATAAACCTCTTTAAATATTTTACAGAATTAGCTTTTTCATCAAGTGTCAAAGACAACAGGTTTCAGTTTGTATGGTTGCTGATAATAAAATAATTGTAAGTATGACATATACTATCTATATAGTCATGACTATAAGGCATGAGAAATAATATAGTCAGGCTGGGCGCAGTGGCTCATGCCTGTAATCCTAGCACTTTGGGAGGCTGAGGCAAGTGGATTGCTTGAGGTCAGGAGTTTGAGACCAGCCTGGCCAACATAGTCAAACCCCGTCTCTACTAAAAATACAAAAATTAGCCAGGTGTGATGGTACGTGCCTGTAGTCCCAGCTACTCGGGAGGCTGAGGCAGGAGAATCACTTGAGCCCAGGAGGTGGAGGCTGCAGTGAGCTGAGATTGTACCATTGCACTCCAACCTGGTCAACATAGTGAGACTCCATCTCAAAATAAATACATAATATAGTAAAACAGCATCACAATGCTAGGCATGGGGCATGCTGGCTCACACCTGTAATTCCAGCACTTTGGGAGGCCAAGACAGGAGGATCACTTGAAATAAGGAGTTTGAGACCAGGCTGGGCAACAAAGCAAGACCTCAACCCTACAAAAAGAAATTTTTAATTAGCCAGGTATAGTGGTACACACCTAGTGCACCTCCCAGCTACTTGGGAGGCTGAGGCAGGAGGATCTCTTGAACCCAGGAGTTCAAGGTTGCAGTGAGCTATGATTGCACCACTGCACTCTAGCCTGGGTGACAGAGGAAAACCCTGATTCAGAAAAAAATATATATATATCACCATGATCCAGGGATTTTGCAATGATCAGGTCTATGAAGAAGATATTTCTTACCTAATTGCAATATAATATTGTTATTTACTGAATATTCACAGTGAGATCCTGCTGCCCCTGCCTACCTACGACCTGAGCTGTGACTGTTCTGTGTCCTGCAAGATACATGTAGCCTTAGGGAAATTATACATCAGGTGTAAATGAAATGTGTGGGAAATGGAGGCAATGGTTTCACTCTACATTGTATAGGGAAGGCTGAACACTTTTGCTGCAGTGGTTTTGTCCCCTTTTATGTGGCATAAATCTAGTTTATACATCAATACTTAATATGTTATTCCTATTGTGCAATAAAACTTTTTCAGGAGCAATAAACTAAAATAAAAACATCCCAGAAACCCATATTTAATTATAAATTAAGTTCTGAATTTCGATTTCTCAAAGTTGATTATGAAGGTGAAACTTCCACAAAATGTCAACCTTTACCTTCCATCATGGAGGTCAAAAATAAATCACCAACCTCAAACAAGATGACACAATTCTGATTCAGAAGCATCACATCTATCAAAAGTTAGTAATTATTTTAAGACTGTGCCTGAGAACAACATGTGGATCTGCAGAAGTGGATTTATATATCATCCTGTAAATCATGACTCTTCACTTAGATCAAATTTTTCCTCAGAATAGTACTTCAGTGTGATAGTATTAATAACACGTTTCTCTGACTGGGCAAGGTGGCTCACGCCTGTAATCCCAGCACTTTGGGAGGCTGAGGTGGGCTGATCACTTGAGGCCAGGAGTTTGACACCAGCCTGGACAACATGGCGCAACTCTGTCCCTACTAAAAATCCAAAAATTAGCCGGGTGTGGTGATGCATGCCTGTAATTCCAGCTACTTGGGAGTCTGAGGCAGGAGGATCGCTTGAACCCAGGAGAGGGAGGTTGCAGTGAGCCGAGATCGCGTCACTGTACTCCAGCCTGGGCCAGAAAGCAAGAGAAGACTCCGTCTCAAAAAACAAACAAAAAGGCTGGGGCAGTGCCTCACACCTGTAATCCCAGCACTTTGGGAGGCCAAGGAGGGTGGATCACCTGAGGTCAGGAGTTCAAGGCCAGCCTGGACAACATGGTGAAACCCCGTCTCTACTAAAAATACAAAAATTAGCTGGGCACGGTGGTGCATGCCTGTAGTCCCAGCTACTCGGGAGGCTGCAGCAGAATTGCTTGAACCTGGGAGGTGGAGTTCCAGCATAGGCGACAGAGCGAGACTCCATTTCAAAAAAAAAAAAAATAGGCTAGGCACGATGGCACATGCCTGTCATCCCAGCACATTGGGAGGCCAAGGTGTGTGGATCACCTGAGGTCAGGAGTTCGAGACCAGCCTAACATGGTGAAACCCCGTCTCTACTGAATACAAAAAATTAGCCAGGTGTGGTGGCACACACCTGTAGCCCCAGCTACTTGGGAGGCTGAGGCAGGAGAATCACTTGAACCCGGGAGGCAGAGGTTGCAGTGAACCGAGACTGCACCATTGCACTCCAGCCTGGGCAACAAGAGCAAAACTCCATCCCAAAATAAATAAATAAATAAAATGTTTTTCTCTGCAGCCCTCGCCAGCTTGAGTTTGGAAATTTGAGCCTTTGCAGACCCACCTGCTTCCTACAATGGAATTGAACAAGTCCGTGAATTGGTGCATTTTATTCAAACTCAGTTCAAAAATGTTATCAAAATAGCATCTGAAGCTCCAAAAAATTTTCAGCCTTTGTTTTTTAGCAAATTACAATTCTTACAAAATTGCAAACAGGAAGACATTGAAATGTATCCCTATGGAGCAATAAAACTCAATGAGAGTTCAAAAAAGAATGTCTTTTGAAATTCTATAACTTAACTGTTTTTTTTCTTTTAAAGAGGGAGTCTGGCTATGTTGCCGAGGCTGGACTTGAATTCCTGGGCTCAAGCTATCCTCCCGCCTCAGCCTCCCGAGTAACTGGGACTACAGACGCGGCCACCACGCCCAGCTCAACTGCACTTCGAAACATCCCGACATGTAGGAGTAAACTCCTCTGACGGGTACACTTGGTCTTAATTGGATCAACTGACATTCCGAATCCAAATATAAGTAATTGAGAAGGGCCACGATTTTGCAGCATCCAAATCTAGTGAAGCGCTCACAAGAATCGAGAGTTCCCAAGGCAGGGGGCCTGCGAGCGCTGTGTGCCCGGTGAGGCACAGAAGCGCCGCCTCACCGGGTTCGGGCCCCAGGGAACCTTCCGGGCCGTCGGTGGGGCCTTTTCCGGTCCTGACAGCGCCGTATACGTAGGCACCCGCCCTCCCGGCATTCCCCGGGGTCGCCGCGCGCTGAGCGAGAAAAGCTCAGCCACCATCAGGTGCGCGTGCGCACACGACGGCAGCCAAACCACAGGCGCGGCCGCAGGCGTGCGCCCCCTCCTGGCAAGCTCGCGCGCTCTCGCACGCACCCAGCCGACGCGCAGGGCCTGCCCGGGGGCCGCGGCAAACCGGGCTGGAGGCGGACTGGGGGCGGGGCGGGACGCGGTGAGGGGGCGAGACGAGGGCGGGGCAGGGGAGGAGTCGGGGGGGAGGGGGGCAGGGGCGGGGGAGGGGGCGGGGCAGGGGCGGGGGGCTGGAAGGAGGACTGGGCGGGGGGCGGGGGGCTGGGAGGAGGGCGGGGCGGGGGGGACTGGGAGGAGGGCGGGGCGGGGGGGCTGGGAGGAGGGCGGGGCGGGGGGGGCTGGGAGGAGGGCGGGGCGGGGGGGGCTGGGAGGAGGGCGGGGCGGGGGGGGCTGGGAGGAGGGCGGGGGGGGCTGGGAGGAGGGCGGGGGGGGCTGGGAGGAGGGCGGGGCGGGGGGGCTGGGAGGAGGGCGGGGCGGGGGGGGCTGGGAGGAGGGCGGGGCGGGGGGGGCTGGGAGGAGGGCGGGGCGGGGGGGGCTGGGAGGAGGGCGGGGCGGGGGGGGCTGGGAGGAGGGCGGGGCGGGGCGGGGGGCGGAGGCGGGAGGGCAGGGCTGACGGACGGCGGGCGGCGGCGGCGGCGGCGGCGCTGGAGTCGGCGCGGGTGCTGGCGCCATGGAGGCCGAGCGGGGTCCCGAGCGCCCGCCTGCGGAGCGTAGCAGCCCGGGCCAGACGCCGGAGGAGGGCGCGCAGGCCTTGGCCGAGTTCGCGGCGCTGCACGGCCCGGCGCTGCGCTCTTCGGGGGTCCCCGAACGTTACTGGGGCCGCCTCCTGCACAAGCTGGAGCACGAGGTGCGGGGAAGGGCGGCGGGCACGTGCGGCGGCCGGGGTGGGAGCGCGGCGGGAGCCCGCGGCGCGGGACAGGGAAGAGCGCTCCCGGGCGGCGGGAGCCGCGCTGAGCCACCCAGAGCGCGTCCTGGGCAGCTCTGGAGCGGCGTGGAGTTGGGGGCCAAAGAGTGACAGCAGGAGACCGGGGTACCTGCGGCCCTGATCTGCCCGGGCCCGAGACCGGCTGAGGGCTGCGTTGGGAACTTTAGGTCCTCCACACACCGGAGCCTCACACAGCCCTGCGAGGAGTGAAACTCATCACCCCCACTTCACAGATGAGAACACTGCGGCTCCGAGAGTCCCTTCAGAGGGATTCTTTCAGCCGCTGCCTCACAGGGACAACGGGAACCCCGTGAATTTGTGTAGCTGTAACTGTTGGGTTCACAGAATTCGGTGTTTTTTCATTTGATTTGAGCCTCGGGGTCCCCTCATCTTGCAGGTTAAAGAAAACAGGCTGTGAGAGGTGGAGGAGAAATCTAAAGAAAAATGGAAAAGGTTGAGAAGCCTCTAGGTTCTCTCCCTTTTTGTGAGGACGGCCCATCCGGCTCACCTGCCTCCTCCACTCCAAAGCGTTCCCCACTGTCCTGGCTGGGGATGAGCCCTGGATTTCTATTGCGTGCCCAGGGGCTGAGGCCACAGCACCTTCCCGGGCTGGCGGGCGTGGGGGCGGGGGGGGGTCTTTTCTTTAGCTGGGACCCGACATCTCCTCCAGGTGCTGTCTCCCGGACTGAGATGAGCCTAGTGGCGCAGGTGATGAAGTGGAAACCCCAGAGCCAAGAACAGGGACCCGGGCCGGGAACTAGGAGTCCCTGAGCCTGGCTGCTGGCCAGACTCTACGGTCTCTGAGCCAGTTTTTCTCTGTGTAATCCTGATTGGACTAGGAACCTTCCTGCTGGAAACGTGCAGTGAGTGGCACCTCCTTATCCTACAGTGTAACAGAGAGTTTCCTCTGCCCCTCACTTCTGCCATATGCTTTCCGAGGAACACTCTGGTCCCAGGCCTGTGCTGGGTGGAAGGGACCTTGGTTTGTTCATGAGGACAAAAAGGTTCCCATGGACTGCGTGGAAGGAGCACAGTGGGAATGACCAGCTCCTGCCCAGCCAGCCTCCACGGCAGCACGCCCTCCCTCGGGCGGTCACTCGCCTGTCCGAGTCCTGTTCTCCATCCGGGAAGGGGATGGTGAGACACCATCTGGCTCCCACAGTATTAGAAGGATGGGAGGTGGCATGAGAAATATGCCTGGCACACAGAGGGTGGTCGCCACCGCGCCACGTCCGCTGCCCAGGCCGCCCTGCCTGCTGTTGCCCTACTAAGGGGCAGCCAGTGTTTTTCCGTGACCCTTCCCCAGCCGTTAACGGCAGAGCTGAATCACTGCTTTACCATTCACAAACTTGTAGCTCTTCCTGAGTGAAGCCTCCTGCTGCTGCTGGCCCAGGTGTGGGGGAGGCCGCCAGCAGCAGCAGCACCTGCCAGCGCTGTGAGCCCTTACACCCCTGGCCATCAGCCCTCCTGCCTCACCTTAGGCCAGCTGCCCTGGAAAGGATGGGGAAACTTGAAGATACATATATGTATATATACTTTTTTTCTTTTTTTAATTGAGACGGAGTTTTGCTCTGTCACACAGGCTGGAGTGCAGTGGCATGATCTCGGCTCACTGCAAGCTCCGCCTCCCGGGTTCAAATGATTCTCCTGCCTCAGCCTCCCGAGTAGCTGGGATTACAGACGTGTGCCACCACACCCAGCTAATTTTTGTATTTTTAGTAGAGATGGGGCTTCACCATGTTGGTCAGGCTGATCTCGAATTCCTGACCTCGTGATCCGCCCGCCTTGGCCTCCCAAAGTGTTGGGATTACAGACGTGAGCCGCCACGCCCGGCCGAAGAGATATTTTTAAAATGTCTACTCTTCTGTCTGCACAAGCTTCCCAGTTGCAAAACCACTCCCCTTATCTCCTGGGGAGCTCTTCCAGTCCTGCCATGAAGGGGTTGTGGTGAAGGAGAAACCCAGCACCCCATTTCACAGCTGGGTTGAATCCAGGCCAGGCTTGAGACAGGCTTTCTGACCCTCAGCCTCACGCTGTCCCCTAGGGATTTGGAGTACTGGGGCGGAAGCCTGAGGTCTGGATTCCAGCCCTCTGAGCCTCCCCCCAGCCCTAAACTGGAGAAGGCAGTAGCCTCCCCAGACCCACCTTGAGGGCTAAAGGAGAACTGGATGGCTCTTGTCTCAGGTGCCTTGTCTCTCATGTGACCCCTGGTTTGCTCCACCCTGGGCTGTCTGCCTCTAGGCCTTCGCTCTTACTCTTCCCTCTGCGTGGAGTTCCTTTCCATCCTCACCCGATAGCCTCATGTTTAAATCTTCCCCTTCTTCAAAGCTGGCCTCTGGTTATGGTTCCTCATCCATAAAGTCTTCCCAGGCCCTCCAGGCCCCAGAGCAATTTACCTGATACTTTTAGGTGGCCTAGACCTTACTCAGCCGTGAGCTTCCTGAGCGAGACCTTGAGTGATTCATCCTCATGCCACCAAAGGGCAAGTCCTGCCCAGTGCACAAAAGCTGCCTGCACCTGAGTAGTTAGCTAGTTTCCAACTGCCGTTTTTAATCGAGTAGTGGGAAATAGGTTTTAGGGAGGAACTGGCCTTTGTTGAGCCTCCACTGTGCGCCAGGACTTTATGCACGCTGTTTGATTTCATTCCATCAGTGTCCCGAAAGGTGGATGACACCCCCTCTCACAAGTGAAGAAACAGTCTCAGAAGTGTAACAGTGGCACCACGTGTTTATAGAGCATTTGCTGTGGCCGGGCTCCACTCTATGAGTTCTGGGTGTGAATCATTTAATCCTCTCAGTAGCCCTCAGAGGGAGGTTCTGTTATTCCCATTGTGTGGATGAGGAAACACGCATGGGATAGTTAAGTAACTTGTTCAAGGTCACTTGTCTAGGAAGTGGTGAAACCAAGATTTGAACCCACACAGCCTGGCTCCAGAATCTGCCCAGAAGCCCCCCTTGCCGGCTTGTGGCAGACAGGGCATGAGTGTGGCTGTGCCAGGGACCCCAGAGCAGAGGTCACTTGACTGCTTGACTAGCCGCACAAGGCAGGACCAAGGCCCTTATCTCCCCGTCCCACCTTGACCTGGGGCCTCGCTTCCTGTTGGCCTGGATTGGGTGGGGCTGGGCTGGAGGAGGCTTCTCTGTGAGTTGACTCAGCTGTCCTAGTGTTGAAGGGTTCTTCTGGTGAGGGGGGCATTGGGGTGTGCCCCCAGCCACCAAGATCCTGACTCTTCCATTGACCTCCAGTGTAATTGGAGCCACCCTCTCTGCCTTTGGGGCCTCTCTTTCTGTGTAATGTGAGTGGGGCGGACTACAGATACCTCCAGCAAGTCCTCAAGGTCCCATCTCCATGCACAGCATCCTGTGGGACAAGAGGCTCTGGATGACAGCTCAGGTGACGGTGGGGTACATTAGGTACCTGTTCCGAGCCTGAAATCTCCAGGAGCTTCAGTCTCCCCGCCCGTAAGACTGTGTGGTTGCATTAAACAGGTCCCACACCTCTGAAGGAGACAAGTTTGTCCTTGAGGCCTGGGTATGGCACCTTGGGTGGCTTTCTGGAGTGGTGAAGGCATTGGGGTGAGGTCTCCTGCCCACACCCCTGCTGACGGGAGCTCTGGCCCCCAGGTTTTCGACGCTGGGGAAGTGTTTGGGATCATGCAAGTGGAGGAGGTAGAAGAGGAGGACGAGGCAGCCCGGGAGGTGCGGAAGCAGCAGCCCAACCCGGGGAGCGAGCTGTGCTACAAGGTCATCGTGACCAGGGAGAGCGGGCTCCAGGCAGCCGACCCCAACAGGTAGGAGCCTGGCCAGAGACACCACCACAACCTTCACTTGGTGAAAGGTGGGAGATGCAGTAATGCAGATTCTCCTGGGCCCTGCACCGCCACTGGACATCTTCCTTAGGACAGCTTTGTGGCAAGCACGTGTGGCCAGCGGAGTGTCCATCAGGGCTTCAGAGTACTGTCCGTGGCAACACAGCATTCCTGGGGTGACCGGATGGACCGCGGCCTGAGAGCCTCTCCCAGCGGTCTCATTGTCACAGTGGTCCTGCTACAGGGGACTAGAAGTTCCAGTTTTGCTCGAGGCCACCCTCCAGGTTAAGGGTGCAGGTCAGCCTTACTCCTCCCCAGTCACAGCCCCTCTCTGGTCCTGCTAAATTGGAATCTGGGGTGGGCCCTGGAACACCTGAGGACCTGAGACCCAGAGCAGGCCTGGCCTTGCCAAGGACCACGGTGTAGTTAGGGCAGAGCTGAGACTGTACCCCAGGCTTCCTGCCCCCAGGGACCAAGAGTGGCTATCCCTAGGTCAGGCCTGCAGGCCCCTCTGCCAAAGGTTTTGTGGACCCTCAGAGAAACTTGCTGGGCCCCTGTGTCCACGCACAGCTCTTTGGGCAGGGGTCTGGTCTCTTCTGCAGAGCTTCTCCCGCCTCCTCTTCCACCTGGGAGTGGGCAGTAGCAAGCCACCCCGGAAATACGGACAGCCCAGCACCCCTGCCCATGCGTGCTTGGGCTCACCGTCCCCTTCAGGTTCAGTGAAGTGAGTTCTCCTGTGCGGCTCAGGCCCAGGAACAGGTGAATTCAATGCAGTGGCTGCCCTGGGAGCTCCCAGCTCATGTTCTCTCTCGGGCCTACAACCACATACCCCGCTGCCAGCCTTGTTTTGGGTGGTGGGAGGCTAGGGATCCAGAGTCTTGGATTTGGAGCCTGAGTGTTCATTTCAGCCCCACCTGCTTCTGGGCCTTTCTGCTTCCAGGCCTTTCTGCTTCCAGGCCTTCATCCCCCTGAGTCTCCCCTGATTGCCAGGCCGTAACAAGCTCTCCATCCTCATCCCCATAGCTATCTTTGTACAACACCCCTTGTTGCACTTGCCCAGGGTCACCCCAAAGGCCTGGCTCTGCCCTGCATCACGTGGTCACCCACTCTAGCACAAGTGCAAGAGTAAACCCACTTATTTTAGGACAGGCCAACAAAACTCATATAAGCACAATAAGATAAATACTCCTGAACTTGCCCCCCAGCCTAAGAACTGGAACACTGGCTGTCCCTTTCATTTTAAAAGGGGAACAGAGACGGGGGCAAGCTGGGGGCTGCTTTGTCTGTTAGGCACCTGTGTGTTTGGTGCCTCCTAATCCGGCAGAGCTCTGGGAGGATTATGGTCAGCCCTGTGTCCTACAGGGTAGGGACAGTTCATCCTGTGCCACAGCCCCAGCATGCTTCTGTAGCAGCTCAGCTGCAGGAGTCCTGTGTGCGGGGACTGGAAGCCTCTCCCACAAAAAGGCCTTGGTGCTTCCAGAAGACCTGGCTGCGTGGGTGAGGCCTGTGTGGTAGCCCCTGTGCCGTCTGTGTGCGTTGGCCTCTGGCGTGTAGGGCCTTTGCTTTTGTTGAGCCGCTGTGGTGTGCCAGGCCTGCAGGCCACAAGATGGGCAGCATGGGCCTGCCCTGCAGTGGCCCGAGGCCCAGTTGAGGACTTCACGCTAGTGACTGCTGGTGTGTTTATTACAAGTGCTTGGTGGACAGTAGGTGTACCACATATCTGGTCTCATTTGCTGCTTGTGACAGCCAGGTGACAGGCGGTAGAGACCCCTGCTGCCCTGTTTGAGAAGCTTGAAGAGGAGGAGGTGCTTGCTCAGGATCACGCAGGGAGTGAGCAGCAGCGCCAGCACCTGACCCAGGCCCACTGGAGTCCAAAACTAGGCATAACTATGGCACCCAGTAGACCAAATCTAAGGAAGCTTGGGCCCTGGTCCCAACACAGCCCTGGGCCTCTTGCTCCCCCAACTTCCCTTTGCCCCATGCCCACCCGGCAGCCTCACATTGTGGCCTATGCCCGCAGCATCTTCCTCATCGACCACGCCTGGACGTGCCGTGTGGAGCACGCGCGCCAGCAGCTGCAGCAGGTGCCCGGGCTGCTGCACCGCATGGCCAACCTGATGGGCATTGAGTTCCACGGTGAGCTGCCCAGTGCAGAGGCTGTGGCCCTGGTGCTGGAGGAGATGTGGAAGTTCAACCAGACCTACCAGCTGGCCCATGGGGTGAGTGGGTAGCTGGGCCCCGGGGAGGGGGAGGACAGGCATGGGCACAGACCTCTGCTGCCCTGTGCCATCAGGCCGGGCGAGGGGCCGGCCAGAGCAAGCAACTCACTTTCTCCTGTGGCTTCCTAAGGAGAGTGCTATCCTGGGGACTCAGACCCAGCTGGCCTCTGAGCTCACAGGACGCAGCCCTCTCAGACTCCTAAACTGAAGGGGCCCAGATGACTCAGCCGCCTCTTTCCTGGCCCCCCTGATTCTGTCACTCTCTTAAAAGCCCTCAACCGTTCCTCACCCACCCCTGCTGGCCTCTCCAGGGACTCACTCCATGCTCCAGCCCCTCACCACTCTTAGTTTGGGAAAAGACACCTGCTTGTTTCTCATGATTTTAGCTTAGATGTCACCTCCTCCAGGGACCCTTCCCTGAGCTCAAAGACGACTCCCCCGACCCCCCCATTACCCTCAAATCCATATACACCCCTACGGGTGCTGGGCTGCATGCCTTGTTACCAAACGCCCTTTTACCATGAGTGTTCACGCTGTGTTACCCAGGCCTGTGTCCTGGTCTGCAAAGGCAGGGCTGCTGTCCCGGAGCCCCTAGCTTAGCTAAAGGGCCTGGGGTACATGTGAGAGGGCCTCCAAGATCAGAGAAGTGGCTGTGGGCTGGTGGTCGATGTCTGAGTTCCGGAAGGGAGTTCCGGTGGGTGGATGGGTGAGTGAGAGGTGCCATATGTGCTCTGTCTGCAGACAGCTGAGGAGAAGATGCCGGTGTGGTATATCATGGACGAGTTCGGTTCGCGGATCCAGCACGCGGACGTGCCCAGCTTCGCCACGGCACCCTTCTTCTACATGCCGCAGCAGGTGGCCTACACGCTGCTGTGGCCCCTGAGGGACCTGGACACTGGCGGTAAGTCCAGCACCTGCCCGCCCTGGAGGAGGGGCCTCAGCCCAGTGTCCTGTCACCCCCTCTGATGGGCTCGCATGTCTTGGCACAGAGGAGGTGACCCGAGACTTTGCCTACGGAGAGACGGACCCCCTGATCCGGAAGTGCATGCTGCTGCCTTGGGCCCCCACCGACATGCTGGACCTCAGCTCCTGCACACCCGAGCCGCCTGCCGAGCACTACCAGGTGTGGCCCTCCTCCACCCCCCGGGCCTGTCTGCTTGGTAGCTTCCAGAATGTTCTCTGTGCACACACCAAATGTTATCAAACCCCAGCCGGGTGCCAGGCCCTGAGCCAGTTACCATGGGAGGCATAGAGTTTTGGGAGCCTCTGAGAGACAAGGGGCTCAGAGAGTGAACACAAGCTGCCTGTGGCTGCACGGTGGGGGCTCCAGATCCCAGGGTGCCTGGTGCTGGCATCCGTCCTCAGGGGGTCCACGCTGCTCCCTTGGGAAGGAGGGGGCTGTGCAGTTGGTCTTGGCCATGAACCCCACTCAGCCCCCTGTCCTCATCTCACCGAGGCACGGAAACACCCTGTGTTCACACATCGCGTGCCTCCCTCCCTCAGCAGGCCTGCGAGTTACCATCATGGTCACTGTTACTGATAACAAAGGTGCTTTCAGTCTTGGTCAGGTCCCCGAGGGACCCAGCTGGCCCACTCGGTAGTGCCTGGCTGGAGGTAAGAGCTCATCCAGGCCCCATACGAGGAGGCTGGCGGGTTAGGGAGTCAGAGTTGTCGAGGCCCCAGTGCCAGGGGAGGAAGAGGAGCCTGTGGGAGCGTAGCCACCTCCAGAACCAGTCAGGGCTGGGTAGGAGGTTCCTACCCTGACCCATCTCTCCTCTCCCATCTGCTGCTGCTTCCGTAGGCTAGAACCAGCCTGCAAGGGAGCCTGTGCTTAGTACTTTGTGGGCGTGTGCCACTCAGTTCCTTACAATTTTACAGTTCTGTTTTTATCTTCATTTTACTGAGGATGAGGACATTGAGACACAGAGAGGTTAAGTCATTTGCCAAGGGTCACACTGCAGGTGGAAGAGCTGGAGTCCAGCTGAGGCTGCAGGCTTGCCCCCACGGCGACTGAAGTCATCCTTTTTGCACGCCAGGCACTCACTAAGCGCCTCGGAGGGTTTTGGGAAGGGTTAGACGAGTTGACTCATGTGAGAGTGGGCGTGTGGAGGCTGGGCGTGGGGGCTCATGCCTGTAATCCCAGCACTTTGGGAGGCTGAGACAGGCGGATCACGAGGTCAGGAGATCGAGACCATCCTGGCCAACACGGTGAAACCCCATCTCTACTAAAAATATAAAAAATTAGCTGGGCGTGGTGGCAGGCACCTGTAGTCCCAGCTACTTGGGAGGCTGAGGCAGGAGAATGGTGTGAACCCGGGAGGCGGAGCTTGCAGTGAGCTGAGATCACGCCACTGCACTCCAGCCTGAGAAACAGAGCGAGACTCCGTCTCAAAAAAAAAAAAAAAAAAGAGCGGGCGCGTGTGGAGTGGTGGCGTGTTTGTGTGGGCGCTGCTGATTGCAGGGGTGGGCTGTGGGGGGGGCCTCCTTTCACTTTCGGTCTAAGTCAGTGGTGATTGAACCAACCATGCCAAAAACAAGGGGCTCAGTCTTGTTGGTTCAAAGGGTGCTTACAAGCCTCCCAGAGCCCCTGCACCAGGAAGGTGCTTAGTGCACGTTTGTCTGAAAAAGTGAATGCCTTCGTGGATGCAACTGGAGGGACAAACACTTCCTGGTCTTGGGGTTGTTTGTTAATGGAACATGAACTAAAGTTTGTGTTTTTCCTTGGGAAGCTCTGGGCTGACCAGGAAGAGGAGGAGATACAAGGCCAGGCATCCTTGTTTTTTCCCATTTGACCCTTTACAATCAGGTCTGTGCTCTGGGCCCAGGGTTGCCTATGTTGATTAGCTATGGCTGGGTAACAAGTAACTCCAAAACTTAGCACCTTAAAACAGTAAACATTTATTATCTCACACGATTTCTGTGGGACAGGAGTTCAGGAGTGGCTCAACAGGGTGCCTCTGGCCTCAAGTCTCCCTTGAGGTACACAGGCCGCCCGTCAGGCTGTGGACCCGCTTCTGCATGGCATATGTGCATGCCTGCTGTGTTGGTGCTGGCTGTTGGCAGCAGGCCTGGGCTCCCTGCCTTGTGGGCCTCTCCATAAGAGTGCTCAGGTGTCCTCAGGATGTGGCACCTGATTTCTCCCAGAGCAAGTGATCCGAGGGAGAGAGCAAAGAGGAAGCCTCAGGCTTCATGGCCTTGTTGCAGAAGCAACCCTGTCCCTTCCACCTTTTTCCTGCTCATTAGAAGCAACTCATTAGGCCCATCCCACCCTCAGAGATGGATGCAGCTCTGCCTTTGGAAGAGAGTGTCAAAGAGTTTGTAGGCATGTTTTAATCTTTTTTTTTTTTAATTTTTTAAAAAAGATAGGGTCTTGCTTTTGTCCAGGCTAGAGTACAGTGGCATGATCCTAGCTAACTGCCACCTCCAATTCCTGGGCTCAGGCAATCCTCCTGCCTCAGCCTCCCGAGTAGCTGGGATTCCAGGCAACTGCTACCAAGCCCCGCTAATTATTCAACTTTTCTGTAGAGAAGGGGTCTCACTATGTTGCCCAGGCCGGTCCTACACACCTGGGCTCAGGTACTCCTCCACCTCAGCTTCCCAAAGTGCAGGGATTACTGGCTTGAGCCACCATGTGCAGCCACGTGGGCGTGTTTTAAATCATCACACTGCTGAAGCTCCGGACAGCCCTCGTGGCTCCTAGGACAAAGCGGCTCCTCTCAGGAGGGGTTTGGCACCTTCTCGCCCCCTGCAATTTTGAGGTAGCACCGAGAAGATGTGCAACAATGTTTACCTTGTTCTTTTGACACCAAACTACGACTGTTCAGCATCCGAGGGGCCTGGAGCTCAGAATCCTGGGGTGAGGGGGGTGGTTAGAGGCTTTGGGGTGTTGGGAGGGAGGAGCAGCCATGCGCCCCTTGAGGCCATAGAACCTGATGCCAGGTGGTGAGGCTTGTGTCCCCTCCCTCTTTTCTTTTTTTTTTTTTTTGAGATGTAGTCTCAGACTCTCTCCCAGGCTGGAGTGCAGTGGTGCAATCTTGGCTCACTGCAACCTCCGCCTCCCGGGTTCAAGGGATTCTCCTGCCTCAGCCTCCCGAGTAGCTGGAATTACAGGCACGCACCACCATGCCCGGCTAATTTTTATATTCTTAGTAGAGTGGGGATTTTGCCATGTTGGCCAGGCTGGTCTCGAGCTCCTGACATCATGTGATCCACCTGCCTCACCCTCTCAAAGTGCTGGGATTATGGACATGAGCCACCACGGCCGGCCTTTCCCTCCCTTCCTTGACCTCATCTCTACCTCCGGTGTGTTTCCTTTTAGGCCATTCTGGAGGAAAACAAGGAGAAGCTGCCACTTGACATCAACCCCGTGGTGCACCCCCACGACCACATCTTCAAGTGCGTAGCCCCCCCCACTGCTTGGGCTGGGACTTGTCCACAGTCTCCGCCTCCCATGCTTCGTGGTTCCCACAGCCCCAGAACAGTGCTTGGCACATGGCGTGCAGCAAGTCAGCCGCATCCTGTCTGGGCACAGCACTGACAAGTGCAGGGAGTGCAGTTCTTGGGACCCCAGAGAAAATGCCGCAGAAAGTGAGAGAGTGAGCAGGGCTTTCTGGAGATTTTTTTTTTTTTTTTGAGACGGAGTCTCTCTCTGTCACCCAGGCGGGAGCGCAGTGGCATGATCTCAGCTCACTGCAACCTCCACCTCCCAGGTTTCACACCTCACCTATGAGGCTAGGCATAGTGGTTCATGCCTGTAATCCCAGCACTTTGGGAGGCCGAACCAGGCAGATCACCTGGGGTCGGGAGTTCAACACCAGCCTGGCCAGCATGGTGAAAGCCCGTCTCTACTAAAAATACAAAAAAAAAAAAAAAAAAAAAAAAATTAGTAGGGCGTGGTGGCTGGCGCCTGTAATCACAGCTACTCGGGAGGCCAAGGAGGAAGAATCACTTGAAACCTGGGAGGCAGAGGCTGCAGTGAACTGAGATTGGGCCACTGCACTCCAGCCTGGGCTATAGAGCAAGACTCCTTAAAAAAATAAATAAATAAATTCATCTTTGAAAGTTAAAAATAGGAATAGGCCATGGAAGTGCTGGCAGTGAGTGGGTAAAGGGCCCCTGGGCAGAAGCGTCGGCCACCACTGGTCCCCATCCCACCCCTGTCCTCTGGGCACCAAGGGGTCCTGTTACCAACCTTGCATGTCATGGGGCTGCTCCGCTTACCTGGATACGATGCTCATCCAGTCCTGGAAACTGACACTAGCCAGGCCTGTGCATGCCAGCCCTCCCCACAGCAGGGAGCCTTTGCTGGCCAGGAACATGCTGGGCACCCACAACAGGCACCCGGGCTGCCAGTAGGGGCCCCTCCCAGGAGGCTGCAGGTGTGGCTGTTGAGTTAAGGAAGGCCAGGCCGGCAGGTCCAGGCGGGACACCTTGCAGAAGCAGGCACTGGTGAGGACCCAGAGTTGCAGAGCAGATTCCACCTCAGCCTTCACAGGAGCCCCTCCCTGAGGCTCCCAGACACTCCCCTTGGCTGCCCAAACCTGGTCTAGCCAAGAACAAGCAGCCTGCTCCACTCTGCCCCCTCCACCGGGCCTGAGGGCTTTCCTCCCTGCTGGCCTCTGCCCCAGCTGGGCAGCCTAGGGGCTCTTGCTGAGACGTGAGTCTGGTGGTGATCTGGCCAGGGCCTAAGGTCCCTCCACCTCCTCTGGGGCAGAGGCCTCACGGAGGCCCTTGGTGTGCCTGTCTGAGATTGGTGGCCCCAGCCTCATCCTCTTGTTTTCCATGTGAGAGGAAAGAACTAGCACATAATAAACACCCAAATTATGCCATTTAATTTTAATGACAAATGTGAGGTGGACGGTGTGGTCCAGTCCTGCAGATGGGGAACCAGGGGTCACAAGGGTACAGGTTGCGCCCCTCCCTCAGCAGATCGGAGGGAGCGGGGTCTGAACCCGGGCTGTCCAACATCATGACTCGAACCCAGGACTTGCCTCTGCCTCATTAGCTTCAAAACAGGGAAGGGAGTCCCTGAGCCAGGGCTAGTGCTGGAGCCCCGCTTGGACACTTGGGAGCTGGGGTCACCCAGCTCGGGCTCTCCCCACAGGGTCTACACGGACATGCAGCAGGTGGCCAGCAGCCTCACCCACCCGCGCTTCACCCTCACCCAGAGTGAGGCGGATGCCGCCATCCTCTTCAACTTCTCACACTTCAAGGACTACAGGTGAGGGCACCTCTGGCCGCAGGGGCCCTCCCAGTCAGGGCCTCTAGGCACTGCCAGCCTCCCCTTGAGCTGGCGCACCTGCCTCCGCCCTGCAGGAAACTCAGCCAGGAGAGGCCGGGCGTGCTGCTGAACCAGTTCCCCTGCGAGAACCTGCTGACTGTCAAGGACTGCCTGGCCTCCATCGCGCGCCGGGCGGGCGGCCCCGAGGGCCCACCCTGGCTGCCCCGAACCTTCAACCTGCGCACTGAGCTGCCCCAGTTTGTCAGCTACTTCCAGCAGCGGGAAAGGTGGTAAGTCCCAGACACGGCATCGGTGTGCTCCATGGCCCTTTTCCCCGGCCCAGCCTCTGTGTCCGCCTGCTCCTCCGTGAGCACCCACTGTGGAAACCGTGGTGCAGGAGCCGAGCTGCGGGCCCCGAACATCATGGCCGGCTTCATGGACCGCAGGACCTCTCCAGGTTTTTGCTGGGGCTGTCCCCTCCACCGCAGCGCAGCTGCCTGGCCTCTGGCAAACCTCTCCTTGTTTCCCATGCCCCTGCCTCTGACAGCTCCTCTCTGGTGCCCCCTCAGCTCCCAAGGAGATGTGGGCTGCCCTCTTCTGCCTCTGGGTCCTGGGGTGGCACCATCTGGGAACACAGGCCCCAGGCGCCCCCCAGACAGCCCGTCTGCTCCCCAGGGGCGAGGACAACCACTGGATCTGCAAGCCCTGGAACCTGGCGCGCAGCCTGGACACCCACGTCACCAAGAGCCTGCACAGCATCATCCGGCACCGAGAGAGCACCCCCAAGGTGGGCCCCGCAGACCAGGAGCCCCAGGGCTCAGGGTCCTGGCTGGACAGTGAGAGGTGGGGCTAAGGGGACCGAGCGTCATGGTCCTTATGGACAGGTCCAGGCTGGGCAGGGTGGCTTACACCTGTAATCTCAGCACTCTGGGAAGCGGAGGAGGATCACTTGAGCCCAGAAGTTTGGAACCAACCTGAGCAACATAGGGAGACCTCGTTTCTACAAGGGAAAAAACTTTAAAAATTATCCGGGCATGTTGGCATACACCTGTAGTCCCAGCTTCTCAGGAGGCTAAGGCAGGAGGATCACTTGAGCCCGGGAGGTTGAGGCTGCAGTGAGCTGTGATCGCATCACTGCACTCCGCCCTGGGTGACAGAGCAAGACCCAGTCTTTAAAAAAAGAACTGTCCTGGGTGCGTCTAATTGCAAAGTCTCTACCACATAGTGTGCCAGGTATGGCTGCCCAGCAGGGTGAGGTGGCTGAGCCTGGACAAGGAGCCTCTCAGAGCCGTGGTAAAGATTCATAGTGAGGGGACATCCAGAAGCAGTATTGGGATTGCAGGACACAGGATCTGCCTGGACTGTGTACATAGTCAGAGGCTGGCGGGAAATGCATCATGAGGACGATTGTCGTGGAGACTTCAGGCCATGGGATGGGGGTGGATGGAATTATGGGTGAGAATTTATATTCCATTTCAATTAAAAATGGATATAAAGACTTTGCTTCAGGGTGCGGTGGCTCACACCTGTAATCCCAGCACTTTGGGAGGCCAAGGTGGGCGGATCACCTGAGGTCAGGAGTTCGAAACCAGCCTGGCCAACATGGAGAAACCCCTTCTCTACTAAAAATACAGAAATTAGCTGGGGGTGGTGGCGGGCACCTGTAATCCCAGCTACTCAGGTGGCTGAGGCAGGAGAATCGCTTGAACCCGGGAGGCAGAGGTTGCAGTGAGCTGAGATTGTGCCACCGCATTCCAGCTTGGGCAACAGAACAAAACTCTGTCTCAAAAAAAAAAGACTTTGCAACAACTTAGGCAGGTTTGAAAAGGCAGAAGGAGGAGTAAAGTGCAGCCATGTCTGTGCCCCCTGTGTGGCTTTGTGTGCTCGGGAGCCCCAGGGGGCTCTGTCCTGGCCCAGCGGAGGGGAGACGAGGGCCGCCAGCGAGCTTGCACCTGTGTCCTCCAGGTTGTGTCCAAGTACATCGAAAGTCCCGTGTTGTTCCTTCGAGAAGACGTGGGAAAGGTCAAGTTCGACATCCGCTACATCGTGCTGCTGCGGTCGGTGAGGCCCCTGCGGTTGTTCGTGTATGATGTGTTCTGGCTGCGTTTCTCCAACCGGTAAGTGGAGGGCCGGCTGGGTCCAGGGTCGGGGAGCTGGGTGACCGGGTGGAGGCAGCGGGTGGGTGACGGGCCCTTTTTGGAATCAGAAAGTGTTGTTGGAAGGCACCCTCCATCACTCACCCAGCTAGCGGCCCTTGGAGCCCATCTCCCTTGGTGTTAATTGGCGGTGACTTGCCCTGCCCACCTCAGAGTTCTGGCGTTGCCCATAGTAATGGATGTGAACATTCTTTGTAAAATGGGCACCAACATGAGAACCAGGTGCCATTTTTATGGACCTGCAGAGGCTTCACAGCTGGCACCTCACTCACCTCCACCCCAGCTCAGTGGGGCTGTGGGGTTCCCCCACCCACACAGACAAGGGAACAGGCTCCCGCCTGAGCAGCAGGTGGTCCTGCCCTGAGCCCTGAACCCCTAGTTGGGAAGGCTGAGTGGGTGGCACCTCCCTCGCAGGGACAAGGCTGCTCAAGAACCCATATGTGTCTGCACACTTGTCTTCCAGGGCCTTTGCACTCAACGACCTGGATGACTACGAGAAGCACTTCACAGTCATGAACTATGACCCGGATGTGGTGCTGAAGCAGGTAGGGCCTGAGGGAGGTGCAGAGCAGGTTCACACAGAGGCCAGGGCACACCCAGACCCCACCCTGCCCACACTGCCTCCTAGGAGGACTGGCACACAGGCCAGTCCCAGGAGCCGCCTCCTGAGTTCCTGCTATGGAAGGCAATTGTTAGCGCTGCCATGATGAGCTGGGCTGGGTTCTGTGTTGTCTCAGGTAGGCCTCCCCACGGCACAGAGGGCCACTGGCTGTGTTTGAGATAATGTGGACACAGAGGGGGATGGGTCCAGCAGCAGGTTGAGACAGTGTGTTCCCAGCCGGGGCTTACTCCTCACCACCACTTCAACTGGAAAAGCAGACCACCCTGTGAGTGCCAGGGCAGGCGGGGGCGGGGAGGCCCCACCTGGTCCGGCTGGCTGCTGGCCCGTGACCCTGCCCGGGTCTAGGACCTCCTGTCCTCCCTGGTGCACAGTGTTGAGCGGTGCCCCGTGCAGTGGGCACTCAGGGAATGGCAGCTGCACCATCTGAGCACCTGGAGCTCAGGGGCATCTGGACAAAGGCCCTTCCAAGGTGGGGGCGAGAAACCAGAGCTGGCCAGCCAGTGTACGTGGACAGGTAGGCACAGCCTGCACAGAAGCAGGAGGCCAGCTCTGGGTACAGGAAGGAAGAAAGGAAGTCCTGGAAGGCCTCTGTGGCCTGGCTGGTTAATGAGTGTTTCAGATGCACAGAACACCTACCCCACCCTGCCTGTCACCAGCCTTGCAGGTGCTGCGGACTCCCCGTGCAGCCAGCCCCAACGCTCCCCAACCCCTGAATGTGTGGCTGTCATTCTCAGGCATGTCTTTGGTTCTTTTCAGCAAGAGTATGTTCCTGACCATTCAAGCTGCTGTTTTGCTTACTTAGGTTTTTTGTTTTGTTTTGTTTTGTTTTGTTTTTTTGAGAGACAATGTCTCACGCTGTCACCCAGGCTGGAGTGCGGAGGCATGATCTGGGCTCACTGCAACCTCAATCTCCTGGGCCCAAGCCATCCTTCTGCCTCAGCCCCCTAAAGTAGCTGGGACTACGGGCACGTGCCTCCACGCCCGGCTAATTTTTTTGCATTTTTAGTAGAGACGGGGTTTCGCCACGTTGCCCAGGCTTGTCTGAAACTCCTGGACTCAAGCGCTCTGCCTGCCTCAGCCTCCTAAAGTGCTGAGATTACAGGCGTGAGCCACCATGCCCGGCCTCCTACTTAGGTTTTTATGTAAATATCATCTTATTCAACGGATCCTTCTGCAACTTGCTTTGCTGGCTGAGTGGCGGGTTTTGAGGTTTTGAGGTTCGGGGTTGTTGCTAAGTGTGGCGGCAGTTGGTCATCTGAGGTCTTCACTAATGATAAATCATGGCGCGTGAACATGCGTGGAGGCACCTGGCCATGGCCATGTCCGAGGAGTCCTCTAGGAGGACTTGGAGAAAGGGCCCTGCCATGCCCTGGTGACTGTACCAGCACACACTCCCCACAGGGGCCGAGTGGTCCTGTTGCTTCTGTCCGTCTTATCCTTGCCTGTGTTGAAGCCTACTCCCTAGGACCCAGACCCCCCAGCAGGGCCCCAGGACATTGTTGGAAGTCACCCTCAGGTTCTGAGCCCCTCCCTTCTGTACTGTGGGGGTCATCCCGAGAGTCCTCTCCTGGAGCCCTGTGCCTGCAGAGGTACGTCCAGCATGGCATGGATGGCGGGCTTCCATAGGGGCCTTTCCTGGCTTGTCCTTTTCTGGGAGAAACCTGAGCCGACTGCCACCTTCCTCAGGTGTGTTTTGGGTAAAGTCTTGAGGCCAGAAAGATCTTGCTTCCCTCAAGCACTCTTGAGCTGGTGCTGAACCAGGGCACAGGCAGGTCCCGCGGCGGAGTCTTGAGCTCTGCCTCCTTCGCACTGTACTGAGCTGAGTGTCAGGATGGTGCCAGCCCAGGCCCTGCAGTTTCTGGAGCCCTCGGTGTTCATTGTCTCGCGTGAGCCTCACAGCTGCATGGCAAAGTCAGTTTACTGGGCAGAGCACATTTTCCCATTTCACAGAGGAGGAAACAGGCTCAGAGAAGTTAATCCGTTGGTCCAGAGTCACACAGTAAGACCTGGAGCCCAGACTCCATCTCCTGCCTCCTGTTTGGACCCTGAGGGTTCAGGGTTGGCTGCCTGCTCCTGGAACCCCCACCCAGTGTCAGAAGCTCCCAGTCCAGGCAGTAGCAGGCTGCCCGCTCCCAGCCCAGTGGAGGCCTGTACAGAGCGTGATGGGTGGGCCCTGTGTCTGTTGCAGGTGCACTGTGAAGAGTTCATCCCCGAGTTTGAGAAGCAATACCCAGAATTTCCCTGGACGGACGTCCAGGTAATTCCTGTCCTGCACACCATCGCAGGCCGGTGGGGCGGGTCCCGGGCTGGGGGCCTGCAGGAGCTGCTCCCTTACCTCTCTGCTGGCATGGGCTGGGAGGGACCTTTGTCCCCTGCAGTTGGTCATTCTCCCCAGAGGCTGGCAAGACAGCGTGGGCTCCCCTCCCTTCCACCCTGGGCATTTGTGGGTGCTCCTGAGAGGGAGGGAGCTGGAGGGGCATGTGGGGCACCCCTGGGACAGCCAGAGGGTGGCGGCACTGCCTGACCCTACATTCCCAATCATATGGAGACGTTGGCTGGGCCTCCATGTCCAGCAGCGGCATTCTGGGTGCTGTGTTGAGCTCCTTGGGGCAGTGGGGAGCAATGGGGTCTGCAGCAGGAGATGGGCAGATTTGCAGAAGGTGGGCATCAGGAGTAAGAGGGCAGGTGCTGGGCGGAGGTGGCCATGGTGAGGTCTAGAGACGTG
The DNA here is from genome assembly GCF_029281585.2 of Gorilla gorilla gorilla. Lineage (NCBI taxonomy): Eukaryota > Metazoa > Chordata > Mammalia > Primates > Hominidae > Gorilla > Gorilla gorilla. Next base: position 41,159,062 of record NC_086018.1, on the reverse strand, counting down.
AAGATGTGGGAGGGGGTGACTTGGGCCACGTGGGGCCCGGGACTTGGGCAGGGGCAGCAAACCCCCTCTTGAGAGGCTGTTCTGAGCAGGCCTCGTAACTCATGCTCCCCGGTCCCCAGGCTGAGATCTTCCGGGCCTTCACGGAGCTGTTCCAGGTGGCCTGTGCCAAGCCACCACCCCTGGGCCTCTGCGACTACCCCTCATCCCGGGCCATGTATGCCGTCGACCTCATGCTGAAGTGGGACAACGGCCCAGATGGTAAGAGGGGCTCCCCATCTCCTGATCCAAACCAGCAGGCGCCCCCTCCGCCAGCCAGCCACAGCCTGGAGAAGGCAGGCAGCTGCCCCAGGCTGTCCTCTGGCTTGAATCAGCCAGGAATCTGGGTTGGGGAAAGCCCTGGCTTGGCCCACAGGAAGTGCCTGCGGTGCAGAGTCTGGAGGGGAAAGGCTGCGGGCTGGGCCTCTGAGTCGGGGGAGAGCTCACAGGACAGGAGACCCATGTGAAAGGCACCCTGACCCCAACCCGCACCACCCTGGCCGGTCTTCCCTGTGCCAGACCCCCACACACTACACTGCTGCTGCATATCTACTTTTTTTTTTTTTTTTTTTCACTAAACTGAACATCCAAGCTTAAAGGGCCAGGCTGTCATCCCTAGGGCTGGAGGCAGCCCTGGCCTCTCCTAGAGAAGCAGATGTCAGGCCAGGCCTCCCCAGCAAAGTCAAGAGACGCAAGTTCTAGGCCCGGCCTTGTCCTGCTCATCCCCTGGGAATCAGGGCCCAGGTTCATGGCCTCCCAGCCTTTGCTGGATCCCCAGGCCACTGTCCCTGCAGAGTGGAGGCCAACAAGCCTTCACACTCTGCTGCGCTCTTTGCCGTCAGGAAAGCAGGTGATGCAGCCGCAGATCCTGGAGGTGAACTTCAACCCCGACTGTGAGCGAGCCTGCAGGTACCACCCCACCTTCTTCAACGACGTCTTCAGCACCTTGTTTCTGGACCAGCCCGGTGGCTGCCACGTTACCTGCCTTGTCTAGGCACTCACTGTCCCCAAAACCTGTGCTTGGGGCAGGATTCCAACCTCAGTTCTCTGAGCTGCTTCTGCAAAGGCCCCCATGTCCCTCTCCACACCGGCCCTGGGCATAGCCTCAGCCCCAGGCCTCTGTCCTGCCAAGCCATCCTCCCGGCGCCACACTCCGGGAGCACAGCATCCTCCTCTCACCTGTGGGTCAGAGCAGGACAGTGATGGTGTCCCCAGGGCTGAGCACCGCCCCAGGCCCCGCCCTCACCCGTCACCACCATCTGTGCACTGATGAGTCTCCAGTTTAGCCAAGGGCTTCGTTCCTGGCATGGAGAATTTGTTCCTGGCTGCTGTGTTTCCAGGGGGTGCTGGGGGAAGGGTTCCGTGGAGCGAGACAAGGTGTCCTTGGGAGCAGGGTTCCACCGGGAAGCGTTTGGGAGCCCTGTATCACACTGGGCAGGCGGGTTTCTCTTCCGGGGTCTCTGCTCTTATGCATCAGGACGACCCCGGGACGGCTGTGGGGCCCCACACTGCACCCACAGGGCTCTATGCGACAGGGGCCCAGGAACAGCCTGAGGCCACCACCCAGCAAGCCCGCCTTATCACCCATTCCAGCTCACCCAGAACCTTCACCAGCAAACCTCCTGCAGAGGTCCTGGCAGGAGGCCACCGTCTTGTTACCGTTTCCTTTTCCGTTTGCTGAGGGTCACAGACTCCAAAAGGGAAATCAGTATCTGTCTTCCCAGTGGTTGCCCTGCTCGCCGGGCACTCCACGGGGTCCCGCCCTTGTGTGAGATGGGCCAGGATCCTTCGGCAAGGGGCGCCTGGGGCTGGGGCTGATTGTGGGCGGTGGAGCGCCAGACAGAAAAGGATTCCAATGAGAACTTCAGGTTAAAGTCAGATGCCACCTACCAGGGTCTACAGTCAAAATGTTGGCTTTTTCTTATTTTTTAATGTATGGGAGAAAAATGTAAAATTCCAGTTCTTTTCTAATTATGTTTCTGAAATTAGGAGTCAGCTGCCAGCGTTTTTGTGTGGCTGCAGTGTGCCTCTGGGCCCAGCTCACGGGCAGTGGATGGGCCTAACTGCCCAGGCAGGCGAGAGCTACTTCCAGAGCCTTCTAGTGCATGGGAGGGCAGGGCTAGGTGTAGCGGTGTCTCCTCTTTGAAATTAAGAACTATCTTTCTTGTAGCAAAGCTGCACCTGATGATGCTGCCTCTCCTCTCTGTGTTGTCTGGGCCCCTGTTTATAAGCACGCGTTACCCTTCCTGAGGGGAGCCATGCTGTAGCCCCTGGAGGGCCTGTTGCAGGGGCAGGGCGGGCCCATCGCCTTTGGCAGCTCCAGGAGAGCTGTTGACATGCAGTCCCCCTCAGTTCGTGCTGCAATAAAGGCCATCTTCTCTTATTTCTGCCCTCCTTTCTCTTTGGACCCTGGAGCCACAGGCTCAGCCTGGCCTGTCGCCCCGGCTATCACTGAAAAGCCCCAGATACCAAGAAGTCACCCACAAAAAGTGGGAGAAGAAATAAGATGGCCTTTATATCGCAGGCCTCCACCCCACAGTCTGATTTCCATGTGCTGGATCTGTTTCCAAGCCGGCCAGGAGCCTCGGTCCTCGAGTGGCCCCGCAGCCCTAGTGGCCCTGGAGATAGCGGCCTCCCCACACTTGCCTCCTTGTCCTGGGGTGGGGACGGTGAGAAACCCTGGCTGCTGGGGCATCTGCAGGGCTCCTCGGGCCACTGCTGAGCAGGTGCATGGACACCGTCAGTGGGTGGAAGCAGCGCCACATGGTGACCAAGGAGGTTAAGACTCAGAAGGCAGGCCAGGCATGGTGGCTCACGCCTATAATCCCACCATTTTGGGAGGCCGAGGCAGGACAGAGAACAGGTCACAAAAAGTCAAGAGATCGAGACAGTAGGACAGCATGATAAAACCCTGTCTCTACTAAAAAAAACAAACAAAAAAAAAATTAGCCGGGTGTGGTGGTGCGCGCGTGTAGTCCCAGCTACTCAGGAGGCTGAGACAGGAGAAACGCTTGAACCCAGGAGGCGGAGGTTGCAGTGAGCCAAGATCATGCCACTGCACTCCAGCCTGACAACAGAGTGAGACTCCGTCTCAAAAAAAAAAAAGCGGAAGGCAGAGCGGCCCTGAGGCAGGCTGCCTGTGGACTGTGCTGCTTCTCTCTTTAGCCTCCCTTCCAGGGGAGGTCTCAGGACTGATGCCCACACGGACTCTGTCCAGAAACTTAACAGCCGGTGCTCTCACTGGTTCCCAGCTCACGTAAAACCTGGTGCCCAGGAGATAGTCCTGCCCAGGGAGCAGCTGGGACAGCCCCCAGAATCAAGACCACATGGTCCAGGCTTTCCATGATTGTAGATGGCTATTCTCTGCCCCCACATGTCCTTGCACCTCTGCTCACTGCAAATGGACACCCCCAAGGAAGGCCAAGAGCCAGGGACTTCATGAGCTGGAAGACCAGCCAGCTCCAGGTGCTGAGGCAGTTGCCGGGAGATGTTTATCCCACTAAATACTTCTTCCTGGTACTCATTTGCACCCTCATCACTGTGTTAAGAAGCCATCCAAAGCCGGAATTGACCAGGCACAGTGGCTCACACCTGTAATCCCAGCACTGTGGGAGGCCGAGGCAAGCGGATCACTTGAGGTCAGGAGTTGGAGACCAGGCTGCCCAATGTGTTGAAATCCCATCCTACTAAAAATACAAAAATTAGCCAGGCATGGTGGTACACACCTGTAATCCCAGCTACTCTGGAAGCTGAGGCAGGAGAATCACTTGAACCTGGGAGGCAGAGGTTGCAGTGAGCCAAGATGGCGTCACTGCACTCCAGCCTGGGCGATAGAGCAAGACTGTCTCAAAAAAAAATAATAAACCCACTCAGAAAGCATCAAAACCTTAAGTTCCCAGTGGATGACAGCAGCTTAGAAAAGGAGAGAATGCTGTCTGTCATGAGCATTTCCTGGGGAAACGTCGCCAGGCTGTTAAAAGGAAGCCGGCAGACGAAATGCTAAATGCGTTCTCCTCTCGCCCATTTTTCCAGGGCGTTTTGAGGCAGTGCGTGTTTTGTGGCCAGCAGGAGCTATGTGGGACATTCAACCCCACGAGTTGCGGAGATGGCAGAAGTCTGGGTTGCACTTTCTCCAATCCCTAAGTGTCTGGCACGGACTCAGGTGTCCCTTGACACTTCAAAGGATACCCCTGTGCCCTGCGGGGACGGTGCATGCTCACCGGCATGCTGGAGCAGGAGACAGCCTGGCCTGTAAGTTTCTTGCTAGCAAGGACCTCTCTGCCATCCGCTGCTTGGACTAATGTCTGCACAGAGCTCTGGAGGAATTCAACTCTGGGCGTCTTGGAGAACTTCAGAAATAAGTTAATAAAAAGGATACACAGAGGCTCCCCAGCTGGCTCCTCTGCACCGGTGAGCATCGGGAAAGCCATGTGGGCTGAGGGCTCAGCTGAGTGCCCGTGGCCGCAGAGTTTTTGGATCCTGCAGAGCGTGATCTGTTGGGCATCAAACTCTGCCAGAGTCAAGGGAGCAGGAGGCTGAGGGTCAGGGTGGAGTGGCTCAGTCCCTGGGCAGGAGCCATCCCTTCTGTCAGAAGAATGCAGTCGACTGTCTACCCATTTCCCTGAGCTGTTCGTTCTTTCGTGTGTGTGTGCGTGTGTGTGTGTGTGTGTGTGTGGTGTGCGTGCACCAGAGTGGATGGTATAGACAAGAGTCTCCCTATGTTGCCCAGGCTGGTCTCAAACACCTGGCCTCAAGCAATCCTCCCGCCTCAGCCTCCCAAAGTGCTGGGATTACAGGTGTGAGCCACTGTGTCCAAGCTTTTGTGAACGTCAGGTTGTGTCTGAGCGAACAGGTCGGGAGAGGACACAGGAGCCGGGGGAGAGAAGAGGAAGCAGCAGCCGCGGGCTGTTGAGTGATGACGAGCTGTCTATGAACATTTTGCCAATTTGAATGAACTTAGCTGCCAAAAACAAAAAACAAAAAGCCCGGCAGGTCAGGCCTGGCCGAGGGGAGGGAGCCGCAGGCTGTGTTGCTGAGTGCTGCATGGGTGTGGTGACCGAGAGCAAGACGGAGGAGTGCTGCGTGTGGGACTCGGCTCATTTACTCCAAACAGCTGCCTGGAGAGGCCATGGGTCGCCCAGTTCGAAGCCGGGGTGAGGGAGTGAGTGGCTGTGACACCTCCAATCCTGGCCGCTCTGGGCCAGCAAGGAGGCCCTGTCTGCTGGAGTCGGGACCTAACCTTTCCTGCCTCTGACTCCCCCTTGAGCCAACTGGGTGTTTGCGGGGCTATCCCTGGTGCAGTGAGGCTGCCATAAGCCTGGGCCCCTGGGGGACAGGGCAGTCAGCACCCCCAACTCTGTCCTGGGTAAAAGCAGCTGAGGGCCACGCACTGGGCAGGACCAGGCGTCGAACAGTGGTTGTGGGCCCGGCCATTAAAGGGCCCGGGCTGAGCATCCCGGAAGCCATGGGAAGCGGACAGGACCCCCTCCCTCCGCTGAAGCCCACGGCCCCAGCTGGGTCTGCGCCAGCGTGGGCCCCAGGGTGGCACCCAGGGCTGCTCTGTTCATCTCCTGCAGGGCTTCGGGAGCGTCCCAGGAAGCGTGGGGCAGCCCCAGCTGGATCCAGCCCTGTCTGGAGAAGGCAGCCCAGGCAGATCCTGCAGAGACAAGCTCCAGTGCAGCCCCAGCTCCCCATCTTCCCTGTGGCCAGGGGTCCCACCCAAGCAAAAAGGCCATGGTAAAGGAAGTCAAAAACTTTATTCAGCTTATAAAATTCCATGTTCCGAGAACATGCTCTAAGCATGCAGAAAGCACAGGACACTGCTCCCGGGTGGGGGCTCAGGTGGGGCCACCTCTGAAGCTCTGCTGACCCCTGGGCCGAGGCCCTGACAGACTAGCAGGCCCAGTGGTCATGAAAGCATGACGGCCACCACATCACAAGCATGATGGCACCTGCTGGTGCAGCTGCAGTCCCTGGTGGGCCGGGCACTCACTCTGGCAGCCGCCGTCCCCCACGCCAGCCATGGTTGTCCCGCCATACGCAGTAGTTGAGTGTGGTCGCGAAGGCCAGCCAGGCCAGGTAGGGGTACAGCAGGCGGGCAGCCAGCGGGCTCACCTGGTACCAGGCCACGGTAGTTGCTGCTGCCGCCCCACTGACCAGCAGGAGATCCACCAAGGCCTGCAGAGATTGGGGGACGGAGGATGGGGAGGCCTGAGGCACCGCGTTCACCCAAGTGCCTGTCCCACTGCCCAACTCCCACTGGATTTGGGAGTCAGGAGCCTCACTCAGCCCCACTCCACCCTTGAGTGACCTGGCCAAGCCCCTCCCCCATCTCAGCCTCAGTTTCCTCATCTGTAAAATGGGAACAGTCATGCCGCCTGACCCATGCCTTGTGTGGGGTGCACGTGACATGCCTGAAGTGAACTCGGTTTGTTCAAGGATGCGGTGGTGGCTTAGGAGGTCTTGCACGTCCCTTCCCCTCTCTGAGCTTAGAGCCTCCACTGAGAGCAGCGCTGACCTCCCAGCATTACTACAAGGCCCAAACAAAAACTTGCTATTTGTCAGGTGCAGTGGCTCACGCCTGTAATCCCAGCACTTTGGGAGGCCGAGACGAGTGGATCGCCTGAGGTCAGGAGTTCAAGACCAACCTGACCAATATGGTAAAACCCCGTCTCTACTAAAAATAAAAAAATTAGCCAGGCGTGGTGGCATGTGCCTGCAGTCCCAGCTACTCAGGAGGCTGAGGCAGGAGAATTGCTTGAACCTGGGAGACGGAGGTTGCAGTGAGCTGAGATCACGCCACTGCACTCCAGCCTGGGCAACAAAGCAAGACTCCGTCTCAAAAAAAAAAAAACAAAAAAACAGAAAATTAGCTGGACGTGGTGCTGCATGCCTGTAATCCCAGCTACTTGGGAGGCTGAGACAGGAGAATCACTTGAACCTGGGAGGTGGAGTCTGCAGTGAGCCGAGATCATGCCACTGCACTCCAGCCTGGGCAACAGAGTAAGACTCTGTCTCAAAAAAAAAAAAAAAAAAAAAAAGAGGCTGCCGGGCACAGCGACGTGACCTGGAGTCCCAGCTACTCAAGAGGTAAAGGCGAGAGAATCAATTGTTTGAGCCCAGGAGGTCGAGTCTGCCCTGGGCAACATAGCGAGTCCCCATCTCTTAAAAAAGTTTAAAACTTTAAAAAAGAAGCAGTCAGCCGGGCGCAGTGGCTTACACCTATAATCCCAGCACTTTGAGAGGCCAAGGCGGGTAGATCACCTGAGGTCAGGAGTTCAAGACCAGCCTGGCCAACATAGTGAAACCCCATCTCTACTAAAAAAATACAAATACAAATACAAAAATTAGCCAGGAGTGGTGGTGCACACCTGTAGTCCCAGCTACTCGGGAGGCTGAGGCAAGAGAATCACTTGAACCCGGGAGGTGGAGGTTGCAGTGGGCCGAGATCTCACCACTGCACTCCAGCCTGGGTGAGACAGTGAGACTGTCTCAAAAAAAAAAAAGAAGAAGCTGTTATGTAGAGGGGCCAGTGACCCTGCCCACACAGTACCAGGCTTCGTGTGGGTTTTCCTACACAGTGGGCCCCAAACCCACCCCTGCAACCCCTTCTGCCTTAATAGCTTCCCTCACTGGAGGAGTCAGTAGAGGGGAGGCTCCAGGGTGTGGGCTGCTTACAGCTAGAGAGACATGGCCTTTTGTCTCCCCTGGCCCCGCCTATAGACACTGACCCAGTGTCATATGTGATGCCCCACGTCTTCCAAGGGTCGGATCCAGGGATCAGGGACACATGCTGTGGCCACACTTACCCAGCCCATTTGTCGGGCACCAAAGAAGATGGGGGGCCATGCCCAGTTCAGGGCCAGCTGCCCAGTGTAGAGGCCCAGGGGAACCACAGCCTCCTCTGTGAAGCCTCCCAGCTCTTTCCAGACCAGGTAGGAGCCGTACCTGAAACAGAGGCCGCAGTTCAGAGCACCATTAGGAACAAGGCCAGGAGCGTTGCCCACCTCCGAGTGGCACAGTGATGGCTCATACGTGACCTACACTGACTGCTGTGTGAGCTCAGGGAAGTTGCTTGACCTCTCTGGGCCTTCATTTTTCATAGGGTTGCTGTAGAGATTCTAGTTAGCACACTGGCAGTGCTTCATGCGATACCCAGCATTTAGGACACTCAGTAAATACCTGCCATTATTATCACTGTCACTGCTATGAAAGGGAAGCACATGGTGTGAATAGGTAGAGAGGAGGCTCTTAACCTAGCCAGGGCAGTGCATAGAGGATGGGACATTTGGGCTGGGCCTTAAATGATGAATAGGAGTTTTCCAGGGGAGGAAACAGGACATGCAAAGGCTTTGAGGCAGATGTGAGACCCTGAGTCAGTCTGTGACTGCAGGGTGAGGTCCAGGGGGAGGCCTGATCATGGGAGCTGTTAACACAGGGCAACAATAACACCACCAGTAACAGCAGCCGATGCCCTCCAGCACTCACAGGAGCCAGGCCCTACCACTTCCCAAGCATTCACTCATTTCAGTCTCATGATGATGCCATAAGGCAGGTAGTATCAGCACCCCCTTTACAGTGAGGAGACTGAGGCACAGGCGGTGAAGTGACTGAGATCTCTTGGCAGGCCATCAGTGGATAAAGTCTGGTCAGCCAGGGCCAGAGCCCCAGCTCTCACCTACTAATGAGGGGTTTGCCTTATCCAAAGCCATAGGGAGCCCCAAAATTTCCCCGGAAGAGAGGCTGGGACTGGGTGGTGTAGGAAGGCCAAGCGGGGTGGGGACACTGGAGCCAGGGAAGTGCAGGACCCTGGCTGGGCAGGGCCTGGGCCAGGAGGGGTGAGGCCCACATGACACCCAAGTTCCAGGGCCTTATTCCCATCAGAGCCGGGCACCTGGCCTGGCCTCTGCTATCCACCCCCTAGAGTGCCTGGCACCTGCGTCCCCACCCTGCACTGCGCTGGCACAGAACCAGGATGCAGGGAACATTTCAGAAGGCAGTCAATTCCCTGCCTCCTGGGTGCGGTCCCCGCTACAGCCACCAAGAGGCGCCCTGCCCTTCCCAGCACGTCCTTTCTGGGTGGAATTCCCCTGGTCTAGTCCCAGGGGACTCAGGCCAGCCTGAGCCTGAAGGGGCTGTGCGGGGTCCACACTTGCAAGCCCTGTGTCCTTGGGAGGCCTCTTATCATGGGGGTCGTTGAGTATGAATGAGACGAGCCTGGCGCTGGGCAGGAGTTCAACAAAGGAGCTGCTCTTGGGGCTGTTGCTGCCGTTGTTAATCTTGGAAAGCGTCCATGCCTCTGCCCAAGGCCAACCTTCACACACTAAGCCGGCCTCTGCCTGGAGCTGTGAACATGGCGGGGATGCCAGGGTGGGGTGAGCATCTGACCCATCCCCCCAGGGGCCCAGGAGGAGAAAGTTCAGTTGTGCAATCGACAGGCCCACAGCTTCCCCACCCTGGCTTGCCAAATGGGGCTGGGGAAACCATGCCATGGCCCATGGCCAGCCTGGAGAAGACCCTCTGTCCTGGGCCAGGCCTCCCCTTGCAAAGGGCCAGGCTCATCCCCAGGCCAGTGCACGCCCACCTACCCCATGGCCGAGTAGAGCGTGCCCCAGACAGGGCCCAGCACCCAGTGGGGTGGGTGCCACGAGGGCTTCTGCAGGCCGGCGTACCAGCGGAGACCCTCGCCGTGGACAAAGCGGGAGCCCACGAAGCACCCCAGGCTGGGCACCAGCGTGAAGCCCATGGCGGGCACCCAGGGCGGGGCCATGGCTGCTGCAGCTGCTGTTCAGGGGAGCTCTGAAAGAGAAGACAGGGCTGGGTGAGGGCATTCCTGAGGCCATGGGGTCAGGCCCGTGTCTCCTCCAGCATCCCCGAAAGGCCTGTCGCCCGCAGATCAACCAGTCAGCTGATCAGGAGGCGCAGAGATGTGTGGGGTGAGAGTGGCTGAGTGAACGCATTTCCAGCCTTGCTCCTGCCCCAGCTGCCCAGCCTCACCTTTGCCCACCCTCACCTCGACCTTGGGTCTCTGGCACTGACCCCTCCTCTCTGCTGCCTCTTCCAAGGCCAGTTTGGGTCCCCTCTACCAAGAAGCCTTCCCAGCCTGCCTCCCTGGGCCAAGTCCCCGTCCTGGGAGCTCTGCCAGGCCAGTGCTTTACATTCCAGCACTTCACATTCACCTTTCACTCACTCACTCACTCACTCACTCACTCATTCATTTGGTGACTGGTATCAGACAGAATTTGGGTCAAATCCCCTTCCTCACTGCCTCACTGTGACCTCAGGCAAATCACATCAACTCAGGGCCTCAGTTTCCCCCTCGGTAGAGTGGGATATCAATGCTCACCTACCTTGAGCACAGCTCAGTGCACAGCAGCAAGGAAGGTCTCTACACAGCTGTTTCAGCACCCCACACGGGCCCCAGTAAAACCACCGCCCCTTCCCCATGCACCGGAGACAGAGAGCAGCCTGCCTGGGGCCACACTGCACTCTGACCCAGGCTCTGCCCTGGTGGCAATATGGCTCCCACCCTGACCTCATCCAAAAACAAAGGGCTAAGCTCCCACTCACTCTGATTCTAGGTGGAGAATCAGGAGTCGTCTGCTCTTGTCTGAGACAAGAAGCCACACAACCCGATTCAGTTCTGCCAACTTGCAGCAAGGCCTGCTGGGGCGAGGGCTAGGACCCAGGGGGGCACAGGGCTGGGGAGGCCCTGAGTGGGCACAGACTGGTGCCGAGGGAGCCTGGACCTCAGAAAGGGACCCTCTGACCAGGGACCAGGGAGGAGATGCCACAGGAAGAATACTGAGCACTTTCGTCCCAGGGGAACGCGAGAGACAAGCAGTCCAGGGGACATGGAGGCAGCCAAGCGGGGGTAGAGGGGTGTCAGCAGAGACTGTGCTGAACTTGGGCTTTGGCAGGGGCAAAGGGCAAAGAGCAAATCTGGCCCCAGGGAGAAGGGGCGGCTGCTGGCCTGGGATCCATGGAGCTGGGTGAGCACAGAAGCAACCTCAGTGCCCAGCAGCCAGGGACTATTAAAGACTGGCCCCCCACAAACCAAGCTTCTGAAGGCTTTCTAGTAATGAGAAAGTTGTTCTCAACATAACACGAAGAAAGCAGAATATAACATTGACTACAGAATGACCCCAATTTTGGCAAAAAATGGATAACATAGATATGCGCTTTTTTTGAGACAGAGTCTCGCTCTGTTGCCCAGGCTGGAATACAATGGCGCGATCTCAGCTCACTGTAACCTCTGCCTCCCAGGTTCAGGGGATTCTCCCGTCTCAGCCTCCTGCCTCCCAAGTAGCTGGGATTACCAGCATGTGCCACCATGCCGGGCTAATTTTTGTATTGTTGGTAGAGACAGGGTTTCACCATGTTGGCCGGGCTGGTCTCAAACTCCTGACCTGAGTTGATCTGCCTGCCTCAGCCTCCCAAAGTGCTAGGATTACAGGCTTGAGCCACCGCGCCCGGCATGTTTTAAAGGAACAGAGTGTCAGGCATCCAGCAGATTCCGGTGCTGCCACTTACTATGATTCCCTCCCCTCCCTGGACCTCAGTTTTCTCACCTGTTGAATGGGGACAGTTACCCCATCCCCCAAGGTCGCTGCACAAATGAGCAGTAAGGATGGACATTCTGGGGGGATGGGCATGTGACCTAGGTCCCGGCAAGAAATGTTCCTGTGTTCTCCCTCCCGCTCCCTCCTGCCCCGCCCCTCCCTCCTGCCCCGCCCCTCCCTCCTGCCCCGCCCCTCCCTCCTGCCCCGCCCCTCCCTCCTGCCCCGCCGCTCCCTCCTGCCCCGCCCCTCCCTCCTGCCCCGCCCCTCCCTCCTGCCCCGCCCCCTCCCTCCTGCCCCGCCCTCCAGCTTCCAGGGTACACGTGCTCGTGGGGTGGGGATGGGGGTCTGATGTCACTACACATATGAAAGGCCACCCTCCCTGGGGCAGGAGGTACTGCTGAGCACTGGCCCTGCACCACCGCCAAGTGGATATGGAGCTCTGGACCACAGCCCTGGGACCACCTCCCAGCTCAGCCTCCCACTACATCCTCTCAGGTAAGCCCAGGCCAGCTCAGCCTACTGCTCATCTGGGCAACCAAGACATAACCGCTGCTCTGCTGGAGCCTGCGTGAGTCCACAGCTGAGTGACATTGTGGGGGAACCATAAGGAGCCTCGTTCAGCCTCCACTGGAAACGAGCCGGACCAGGGTGCCTGTACGTGCCTTTTCCCAGGACACCCCCAGTTGAGGCCCACCTGCCCCACACTAATGGCCTGCTCTCACTCACAGGTGTCCCTGTCCAGGCGAGCAAGGTTAATACCACCAGCATAAGACACGTGGACATCCCGAACTCCTTGATACGACATGGAAGCTGGTGCACTTTCAGTGATGTTCATGCCACAAATGGAAACCCCCAGTGCAGGCGTGAGCCACCGTGCCCAGCCTAAAATTAACCATTTTAAAGTGCACCATTCAGCAGCATTTGTATATTCCCAATGTTGTGCAACCACCCTCTGTATCGAGTTCCAAAGCATTTTCAACCCCTAAAAGAAACCCCGTATCCATCAGCAGTGGTTCCCCTCCCACTCCCTCCCACCCCTGGCAGCCAGCAATCTGACTTCTCTCTGGGGACTTGCCCATCCTGGACATTTGGTATCAATGGAATCACGCAGTGTGTGGCCCTCGTGTCTGGCTTCCCTCACTGAGCGCCATGTTCTAGAGGTCCTCACCTTGTAGCACGTGGCAGAACTCCCCACGATTCTGTCACCTGGCTCCAGCACCCAGCCAGGGCCAGGCACACATTCGGCCCCCAGGAAATCACAATGGGACTCACCCAGTGTTCCCGCTGACAGGGCCTTAGAGACCACCATCCAGGTCCCCCGTTGTATGGAACGAATAAAAGTCACAGAGGCATGGTGGCTTTCCCAAGGCCACAGCAAGAGAGCAGGGTCTGAAGCCGGTTCTGAGTCCCGTGCTCACACTCCCACCCCAGGCTGCCCCCTTCTCAGGCCTGGCTGTGGTTATGACCCACAGGGCCAAGGGGCTCAGAGGGTCTGCCCCACCAGAAAACAGGCAGTCAGATGCCCCACAAGGAGAAAGCCTGGTGGGGGGCGGGGAGTTTCCTAGGGCCTCTGGGGAACTGCCCAGCTCCTGAATTGCCCAAATGGGGAACAGGTGGGCAGGGGCGGTACCCACCATGATGAGTCATGCTGAGCCAGGCTAGGCAGGATCCAGATATCTGCTCTGGGATGAGTCCAGGGAAAGCTGGGGTGGGCCAGGCCAGGGGGCACACATGGCAGGGATGGGACTCAGGCTCAGGCAGAGGGGTGAAGCCACCTATACACACTTTATTTGTCTCCTTCAGAAAGTGAATCGGGATCCAGACCTCGGCTCTGCCTCCATCCAAGGCTCGTCTCTGGGCCTGGCTTCCTCCAACGTCAGGTGGGTAAACCTGCTGTGTCTGCTTCTTGGGGGGCTGGGGTAGCTCAAGGGAGGAAGGGGTGGGACAACAACGTTTCCCTGAAAACTCCAGAGAAGAGAGGGGTTGTGGGTATCAGTGTGGGGCCACTAGCCCCGTTTCCTCCAGGAGAAGACAGGGCCTCAAGGCTTGGACCTGTGACGAGACCCTATCAGCCACGAGAGCCCCTGGACACTCCACAGGTGAAAATGCCCTGCACGGAGCAGCGCCCCCAAAACAGGGGCAAGATCGGGGCAGGGTAGAGGGCCCAGGACATGGAGGCAGGAGAAGGTTCCAAGCCTTGCTCAGCTCTGGTTGTGCACAGGCCTCTGGTAGGCAGGGGCCTGCGTGGTGGAGTCCGTGCTCATCCCGACGGTCACTGCCTTGTTCAGTCCCCACAGCAGCCACAGGGGACCAGCTGCTTCTCCCTGAGCCACACGGCCCACTCGGCCTCCATGGTGGACTCGTGACTGGTCCCATTTTCCAGATGAGGAAACTGAGACATGAGAAGTCACAGAACTTTCTAGGTCTGAGTGACTCCAAAACCCACCCCACCCCTCCCTCTGAGCTGGGTGTCTGCCGGGCTGCTCTGGGCCGTGTGGCCACTTGCCAGGAGTTGTGTCACCGCCTGTCTCAGCCTCCTTCCTCATCTGAAACAGGGCTCATAGAGCCTGCAGCGCCAGGATTGGACCCGCAGGCCACTCCACCCCACCTCTGAACGGTGCCAGAAGGTTCTCTCAGGACCAGTAGCATCACTCTCTCCACCTGCCGCGGCAACATCCCAGCCCCCACAGAGCATCAGGCCCCGCAGAATCTGAGCCCTTCCCCACTGAGGGTGGGACCCAGGGTCTCCAGGTCTTGTGAGGCTTCACTCCTGGCCCGAAGACCCCAGACCCATCGCTGCCCCAAGGTATCTCATCTCCTGAGCCTCTGTGTCCCCACCTGTGAGGTGGTGGTCGAGCCAGTGGGTTTCAGGGTGTCTTTCTGTTCTCGGAGACCTCCCTATAGGTGACCCAGAAGGCCAGGAACGGTGGCTCACACCTGTAATCTCAGCACTTTGGGAGGCTGAGGCAGGCAGATCACCTCAGGTCAGGAGTTCGAGACCAGCCTGGCCAACATGGTGAGACCCCGTCTCTACTAAAAATAAAAAAACTAGCCTGGTGTGGTGGCGCACGTCTGTAATCCCAGCTACTCAGAAGGCTAAGGCAAGAGAATCTCTTGAACCCGAGAGGAGGAGGTTGCAGTGAGCCAAGATTACGCCACTGCACTCCAGCCTGGGCAACAGAGCAAGACTCTGTCTCAAAATAAATAAATAAATAAATAAATAAAGCAAACAAAAAAAAAAACAAAAAAAAGAAGGCGACCCAGAAACAGAATAAGGAATGTGTCCCTTCTCTGATCCCCACCCCCACCCCCAGCTGCACCCACTCCCCTGAGCCTTGTCTCTCCAACGAAGCCAGCACTGTCCCAGGGACTTGTTTTCAGGCTTTTTAAAAATGATTCATGGCTAATCGTCCTCATCATAACCTTTGTGTGCATTTTTCATTACGAAAGTAACCAGTGGAACAGCCCACAGGTCTGGAAAAATCCACAGCCAACCTGGCCATCGAGTGGCCTGGGAGAGGGTAGGGTGAGGGTAGGGTGACCAGGGGGAATTGGTTCTGTTAAGAAAGACTACTTCCCTTTCCTTCGAGGTTCGGGGGTTAAACTTTTTTTTAGTAAAAAATAAAGAAACAGCCTGGCTGACATGGTGAAACCCGTCTCTACTAAAAATATAAAAATTAGCCAGGCTGAGGCAGGAGAATCACTTCAACTCTGGAGGCGGAGGTTGCAGTGAGCCCAGCTGGAGCCACTGCACTCCAGCCAGGGCAATGGAGCGAGACACCGTCTCAAAAAATATATATATAAATAAAAATAAGAAATTAAGAATGACTTCCCTAGTGGTCTAGTGGTTAAAAAAATAAATAAATAAGACTACCGTTTTAAACAGAGAGCACATCCAAGCATTGTTTGCACAATGAAAAGTAAAGAAAACACAAATAAGCCAGGAACAGTGGCTCATGCCTGTAATCCCAGCACTTTGGGAGGCTGAGGTGGGAGGATCGCTTGAGCCCAGGAGTTCTGCAGGAGACTGCAGTGAGCTATGATTGCATCACTGCACTCCAGCCTGCATACCAGAGTGAGACCCTGTCTCAAACAAACAAACAAAAACAAGAAAGAAAGGAAGGAAGGAAGGGGAAGAAAGAAAAAAAGAGAAAGAGAAAGGAAAGAAGGAAGGAAGGAAAGAAAGAAAGAAAAAGAAAGGAAAGAAAGAGAAAGAAAAGAAAAAGAAAGAAGAAAGAAAGAGAAAGAAGGGGAGGGAAGGGGAGGGAAGGGGAGGGGAGGGGAGGGAGGGAGGAAGGAAGGACGGAAGAAAGGAAGAAAGCAAGCTAAAGTGAAAAGTAGGCTCCCTCCCTGTGAGCCCAAGCCCCTCACCCCACCTGGAGAACCCGCTGTGAATACTTTCTGGTAGATCCAGCCAGACATCGTGCCTCACGCCAGGCACAAGTGTGTACAGACGACAGGACACAGCCTGCACGGGTTCTGGCCCTGGCTCCACCACGCCAGCTGCGTGACTCTGGGCAAAGGCTTCTTTGGCAAGCCTCAGTTTCGCCGAGCCTCCCTGTGGGGCTGCCAGCAGCCAGGTGGAGACTCAGGGGCCGCCTTCCCCTGCTGGGCTGAGGCTGGCTCTCCTGTCCTTGCTACACGGCCCCTTTCACCGCCAGTGGAAACCTGCCTCAGGCTGCCCTGTCCCGGGCCCCACCGACTCCACAGAAACGCCGGGCCTCGCCCACGTTCTGGCAGTAGGCCTTCATGGGCAGGGCTTGCTGTGTGCCAGGCAAGCTGGGCGGCTGCTTCCTGTACACCACCTCCCCTGATATCCTCGCCCTGCCTGAGCCCATTCTGGGACAGCCTCAAGTCCTGTCTCTCCTGCCATCCAGCCCAGGGCACACTGCTGGTATCCCGTAGCCCTGGCCCCTAGCAGGCTGGCCAGAGGGGCTCCAGGCCCACGCCAGGCCATGGCCTCTAGAAGCTGCCCTGGCCAGCAGCGCTTTCACAGCAGGAAGCCCCCACTTCTCCTACCTGGGCTCCGGCTTCTTTGCAAGGGGTAGGGGAAGCAGACAGGTCCCAGAGGCTGCTTGGCTCACAGTAAGCCCCGTCTAGGCTGCAACGCACCTGAGCCCCGCACTGGGAATCGAGGGCCAGGGGGCCTCTAACCGGCTTTGGGCAAAATAAACTTCCCCGATCTGGGCTGTTCTCCACTACGAAACGGGGTGTCTCGGAGATCAAGAGCCCGAGGTCTCCCAGATATTCTGAGACCCTCAAGGGAGTTCCGCCTGGGATTGCCCATCCGCGGAATGGGCAGGAGAGGGAGCATCGGCCACTCCTGGGACCGCGCTTCCTGCAGGAGAAGCCACGCGGCCAAGGGCTGGGCGTGGCAGGGTTGTCCAAGTTTTCCCTCCCGAACCCCCAGCCGGAGGCGGCCCGCGCTGGAACCCCGGCCGCGGAGGCCCAGACTCTGCTGCCCGCCGCCCCCGCCCCTGACCCGGTAGCCGAGCCCCAAGTGCTGCCCCGGGTCGCCCCCTCGGGTGTCCAGTCTGCGGCTCCGGCCTCAGTTTCCCTCTGTCCCGCGGCGCTGCCAAGAGTCGCAGCCATGCGGGCCCCCACTTCCCGCTGCCCCCTCCGCGTCCCGTCCTCACTCACCAGCGGCGAGGGCACGCTCCGGGAAGGGCACTGCCTGGCAGGAATTAGCCAGGCCGCTGTCCCCGCATCCGCCCCGCCCCTCCCAGCCGCCAGGCCCCGCCCCTCTCCGCCGCCCGGCCCCGCCCCGCCCCGCCTGGCAGCCCGGGCACTGGGCCCACTCGCGTCCCCGCGGGACCGGTAGCTCACTCCTCAAAGCCACCTCTTCCGCGGGACGCGCTTCTGTCTCCCCCCGGCCGCGAGCGAGTCTCTCGGCTCCTCCTTCTCCCCATGGTGACCGGTGACGGCCGCCCGGCCAGACCCAGCACCTAAAACGTTGCCGTGTGTCCAACGGCGTGTCGTTTGTCGTCTCTTCTAGCCTCACTTTTCCCATCTATAAAATGCAGCAACAAGACCGATCTCCGAGTGGGGAATTACCTCTCCTGAGGCCAAGGCCCTGAGCGTCCTGCTGCCCAGCAGCCTTGGCCCCATTTCCGGAGCACCCCAGTTCCTTGAGCTGTTGACGCAGGGCACGGAGGCAGCGCGCTGCACTCTTAGTCCTGGCCCAGACACTTTCTGACTGGCTCTCTGGGCCTCCATCTCCTCATCTGTAAAATGGGCACAAAGTCGTGGGACTGATGAGGCCGCAACGCGGTGATGCAGGCAGGACACCCCTCAGATGCTCGGCGCTCAGTGAGGGGAGGCTGCCATCATCACAGCCCAGAGGTGGCTCCAGCTGCCCAGATCCACTCCCATGCAGGGTGTGTCCAGCCCCAGGCCCTTGGCACTATGGCTGTCTTGCTGCAGTTCAAGGCTGTCCCAGCTCCCTCCAGCCAACTCAGCCTGGCAAAGCCCCATCAGCCTGAACCAGCCACATTGGCCCAAACTGATCCTGCAGGGGCCGAGGAGAACTGTGGCTACTTCTGCCCAGACACAGAAGCCAGGAGCCTCCTTGGGGACCAGCCAGGCTGCAGTATGGCTTTCCTAGGACCTGGCATTTTTGCCTTTGTGAACCTCTTCCTCTATTAAAAAACAAACATACATAAATCTATTTTTCACTGTGTTGGCCTGAAGACAAGGATAACCCAGGCTTGGTTCCATTCTTCATTCATCTTTTTCTTCTGGGTTTCTTTTTTTTTTTTTTTTTTTTTTTGAGACGGAGTTTCGCTCTTGTCTCCTAGGCTAGAGTGCAATGGCACAATCTCGGCTCACTGCAACCTCTGCCTCCTGGGTTCAAGCGATTCTCTCCTCCCTCAGCCTCCCTGTAGCTGGGATTACAGGTGCCTGCCACCATGCCCGGCTAATTTTTGTATTTTTAGTAGAGATGGGGTTTCACCATGTTGGCCAGGCTGGTCTCCAACTCCTGACCTGAAGTGATCCACTGCCTCGGCCTCCTAAAGTGCTAGGATTACAGGCGTGGGCCACTGCGCCTGGCAGCTTTGTTTTTTTTTTCTTTTTTAAAATTCCTTCTGGCCAGGCGCGGTGGCTCACGCCTGTAATCCCAGCACTTTGGGAGGCCGAGGTGGGTGGAGCACTAGGTCAGGAGTTCAAGACCAGCCTGGCCAACATGGTGAAACCCCATCTCTACTAAAAACACAAAAATTAGCTAGGCATGGTGGTGCGTGCCTGTAATCCCAGCTACTTGGAAGGCTAAGGCAGGAGAATCTCTTGAACCCAGGAGGCAGAGGTTGCAGTGAGCTGAGACGGTGCCACTGCACTCCAGCTTGGTGACAGAGCGAGACTCCGTCTCAAAAAAAAAAAAAAATCCCTTCTTAGCTGGGCGTGGTGGCTCACACCTGTAATCCCAGCACTTTGGGAGGCCGAGGCCGGTGGATCACCTGAGGTCAGGAGTTTGCGACCAGCCTAACCAACATGGTGAAACCCAGTCTCTACTAAAAATACAAAAATTAGCTGGGCATGGTGGCAGGTGCCTGTAATCCCAGCTACTCAGGAGGCTGACACAGGAGAATCGCTTGAACGAGGAGGTGGAGGTTGCAGTGAGCCAAGATCACGCCATTGCACTCCAGCTTGGGTGACACAGTGAGACTCTTTCTCAAAAAAACAAAACAAAAAATAAAATAAAATAAAAATAAGACACACATGTGGCTGGTTGCAGTGGCTCACACCTGTAATCCTAGCACTTTGGGAGGCCGAGGCAGGCAGATCACTTCAGGTCAGGAGTTGGAGACCAACCTGGCCAACATGGTGAAACCCCATCTCTACTAAAAATACAAAAATTAGCTGGGCGTTGTGGCGGGCACCTTTAATCCTAGCTACTCGGGAGGCTGAGGCATGAGAATCACTTTAACCCGGGAGGTGGAGGTTGCAGTGAGTCGTGATCACACCTCTGCACTCCAGCCTGGGTGATAAAGCAAAACTCAATTAAAAAAAAAAAAAAACCCACACACATGTACACATTACAACAATAATACCAGGTGTGCCCATTCCCCAGTTATGACCAGAACATTGCGAGAGTCCTTGGAGCGCCCTGGTGACCTCCCCAGCGATTCCTCCCCACCCCAGAGATCACCTTTACTTTGACTTGGGTTGAACACGCCCTTGCTTTCCTTTAGGGTTTTATGAATCCCACCCGGGTGTGTTTCCCTGAGTACTATGTGTGCAGAGAGGCAGCACACCCCCGGCTGGGGCAGAACAGGCGCCATGGCCAGGCCAGAAGACTCCCGGGAAGATAAACTCAGCTGAGTGCCTGGGGTACAGGCTGGGCCCGGCCTCTGTGGGCACTGACAAGAGGCCCCTCTGGGGAAGGCAGAGGGCATGGTTGTGGGTGGGGCTCCCCTGTGAGGATGCTGAGCACAGCTGTGGCATGGGCATTCAGCAGGAAATGATCAGGGGCATGAGCTGTTCTGTCTCTTGCTTCTGAGCTCACAGTGCCCTGAGGAGTAGGGTGCTCAGACCTCAGGAGCAAGGTGAGGCCTGTCAGGTGAGCCATGTGTCCTCAGCAGACCCAGGCAGCAGGGCGAGAACAGGGCTTCCTCAGCCTGTTCTCGGGACCAGTCAGGTGCAGGCAAGAATCTGGGCCAGGGTCAGGTGCAATGGCTCAAGCCTGTAATCTCAGCACTTTGGGAGGCCGAGGTGGGCGGATCACGAGGTCAGGAGATCAAGACAATCCTGGCTAACACGGTGAAACCCCGTCTCTACTAAAAATACAAAAAAATAGCAGGGTGTGGTGGCAGGCACCTGTAATCCCAGCTACTCGGGAGGCTGAGGCAGCAGAATCGCTTGAACCCGGGAGGCGGAGGTTGCAGTGAGCCGAGATCGTACCACTGCACTCCAGCCTGGGCAACAGAGTGAGACTCTGTCTCAAAAAAAAAAAAAAAGAATCTGGGCCAGGCTTGTGGGACATTCTGTACCTAAATGAGCAGCATGGCAGCAGGGATGTTGGTAATGCCAGCTCTCAACACATAAGTCACGCTGCTCCCCGCTGGACAGGCTGCACAGGTCCAGTACACACACCATGCCCGGGTCTTTCTTCACCACCTCCGCCCCCTCCTGCATGGGTCCTTATTTCCTGATTTCACATCTTCCTCCTTCTTGGTCCCCCCTTGCTTGTGTTGAGCCTGTCCTCCGGGAGTTCTTGAGAAAGACTGCCCGGAAGGTAACATTGCTGAATTCTTGCATCCTACCCCATAGATGGCTGACGCTTGGCTGAGCTGGAGATCGTTGTCCTTCAGAATCATGAAGAGATGCTGTCGGCAAGCTGCCACACTGCGGTTGAGCAGGCTAAAGCCATTCTGTTTCGGAAGCCTTTGGTTGTTTTTTGTTTTGTTTTTATTTTTTTGTAGACACAGGGTTGCGCTATGTTGCTCAGACAAGTTTCCAACTCCTGGGCTCAAGCAATCCTGCTCCAGCCACGCTGTGGATCCTTTATATGTAACCGATTTTGTTCTTCCTGGAAAGTTTTTAAGATTTTGGGCCCCAGAGTTCTGCAATTTCACACTGATATTCCCCTGTGTGGGACTAATTTTTTTTTGAGACCGTCTCACTTTGTAATCCAGGCTGGAGTACAGTGGTACGATCTCGGCTCACTGCAACCTCTGCCTCCCGGGCTCAAGCAATTCTCCCTCAGCCTCCCGAGTAGCTGGGACTACAGGCGAGCTCCAACACACCCAGCTTCATTTCCTCCACTGTGGCCTCATTTCCTCCACTGTGCCCGCACTCAACAGGCACTTTCCCACTGGAAGCTCATTCTTTACTTTTCAGAAGTTGGATTATTTCTTTGATTTCCTTCCCTCTATTTTCTCACTTCTCTTTCTTTTCAAATTTATGTTGTGCAGCAATCACTTCTCTTTCTGGAACTCCTATTACTCAGAATGTAGGGCCTCTAGGGCTGTTTTTCTAACTTCCTTTCTCTCTCTCTTTTTTTTTTTTGAGACAGAGTCTCACTCTGTTGCCCAGGCTGGAGTGCAGCGGCATAATCTCAGCTTACTGCAACCTCTGCCTCCCGAGTTCAAGGGATTCTCCTGCCTCTGCCTCCCGAGTAGCTGGGATTATAGGCATGTGCCATGACGCCTGCCTAATTTTTGTATTTTTAGTAGAGACAGGGTTTCGCCATGTTGGCCAGGCTGGTCTCGAACTCCTGAGCTCAGGTGATCCACCCGCCTTGGCCTCCCAAAGTGCTGGGATTACAGGTGTGAGCCACTGTGCCTGGCCGTCTTTTTTTTTTTTTTTTTTTAAATATCACCTGTTATTTTAGATTCGGGGGTATATGTGCAGGTTTGTTACATGGGTATACAGTGTGACACTGAGGTTTGGGGTACAATTGATTCTGTCACCCAGATAGTGACCGTAACAGTAGTAGGCAGTTTTTCAACCCTTGCCTCACTCCTTCCCACCTCTAGGAGTTCCCAGTGTCCATTGTTCTCATCTTTATGTACAGGTGTATCAATGTTTAGCTCCCACTTGTAAGTGAGGACATGCGGTATTTGATTTTCTGTTTCTGCATGAATTTGCTTAGGATAATGGCCTCTAGCTGCATCCACATAACTTCCTTTTCTTGCCGACATTTCTTTTTTTTTTTTTTTTTTTTTTGAGGTAGAGTCTCGCCCTGTCACCCAGGATGGAGTGCAGTGGCGCAATCTCGGCTCACTGCAACAACCTCCGCCTCTGTGGTTCAAGTGATTCTCCTGTCTCAGCCTCCTGAGTAGCTGGAACTACAGGTGCGTGCCACCATGCCCGGTTCATTTTTTGTATTTTTTAGTAGAGACAGGGTTTCACCATGTTGGCCAGGATGGTCTTGAACTCCAGACCTCATGATTCGCCTGCCTCAGCCTCCCAAAGTGCTGGGATAACAGGTGTGAGCCACCGCACCTGGCCCTTTTTTTTATTTTTGGAGATGGAGTCTCGCTCTGTCACCCAGGCTGGAGTGCAGTGGCATGATCTCTGCTCACTGCAACCTCCACTTCCCGGGTTCAAGCAATTCTCCTGCCTGAGCCTCCCAAGTAGCTGGGATTACAGGCATGTGCCACCACACCTGGCTAATTTTTGTATTTTTAGTAGAGATAGCGTTTTGCCATGTTTGGCCACGCTGGTCTTGAACTCCTGAACTCAGGTGATTCACCCGCCTTGGCCTCCCAAAGTGCTTGGATTACAGGTGTGAGGCACTGCGCTGGCTTTTTTTTTTTTTTTCTTTTCTTTTCTTTTTTTTTTTTCTTCAGATAGGGTCTCCCTCTGTCACCCAGGCTGGAGTGCAATAGTTCAGTCATGGCTCACTGCAGCCTCATACTCCTGGGCTCAAGCAGTTCTCCCGACTCAGCCTCCTATGTAGCTGAAACTACAGGCACGAGCCACAGTACCTAGCTTTTTTTTTTTTTTTCCTTTTGTAGAAACAGGGTCTTTCAAGTATCTGCTTTTGATGAAGAAAAAAGGAAACAGTCTGACTATGTTGCCCAGGCTGCTTTCGAACTCCTGGCCTCAAGTGATCCTCCTGCCTCGGCCTCCCAAATCACTGGGATTACAGGCCTGAGCCACTGTGTCTGGCCAATAATTTTCTTTTTTTCTTTTTCTTTTTTTTATTTGAGACAGAGTTTCACACTTGTTGCCCAGGCTGGAGTGCAATGGCGTGATCTCCGCTCACTGCAACCTCCGCCTCCCGGGTTCAAGCGATTCTCCTGCCTCAGCCTCCTGAGTAGCTGGGATTACAGGCATGAGCCACCACGCCCGCCCCAGAGACCCCTTTGTTTGTCCCTTTCCGGTGAAACCCCAGATGGGTCCCAAAGTGGGGGAGGGGCATCACCCAGTGGCTAGGGAGGTGGAGGGGACCTAAAGATCTGTTTCTCAAAGGCACCTCCAAATAATCCTCTTTGTTTTAGCCTTCTTTCACTCTTAGATCTAGAAGCAGCAGCAGCTGCTACCTGTTCTTTTTTGAGGATTCTGTTGTATGCATAAGGATTGGCTCGCAGCCTTCCCCACTCCTGGGAGGGATTTAGTTGTCTGAGATCAGCTCAGTCAGGTAATACCAGCCTACCTGCTTTCCAGCTTCCAGAGATTCTGCTGCTGGGGGTCCCCTTTCCTGTTCTTCCTGTCCTTGTGGATTTATATCTTTAAATATCTCTTTGTTGTGGATTTATGGGCTTCCAGAGGCAGTGCTCTCTCTATGCGTCTTAACCTGAAAGTGTCCTCTGTGTGTGTATATATATATATAGTTTTTTTTTTTTTTTTTTTTTTTTTTTGGAGATGGAGTTTCATTCTTGTTGCCCAGGCTGGAGTGCAATGGCGCAGTCTTGGCTCACTGCAACCTCTGCCTCCTGGGTTCAAGCAATTCTCCTGCCTCCGACTCCCAAGTAGCTATGATTACAGGCATGTGCCGCCACACCCAGCTAATTTTTGTATTTTTTGTAGTGATGGGGTTTCACCATGTTGGCCAGGCTAGTCTTTAACTCCTGACCCCAGGTGATCTGCCCGCCTCGGCCTCCCAAAGTGCTGCGATTACAGGCATGAGCCACCGCACCCAGCCTTTTTTTTTTTGAAACGGAGTCTTGCTCTGTCACCCAGGCTGGAGTGCAGTGGTGGGATCTCGGCTCACTGCAACCTCTGCTGCCCGGACTTAGGCGATTCTCCTGCCTCAGCCTCCCGAGTAGCTGGAACTATAAGCGCCCGCCACCACGCCCAGCTAATTTTTGTATTTTTAGTAGAGACGGGGTTTCTCCATGTTGGCCAGACTGGTCTTGAACTCCTGACCTCAAGTGATCCATCTGCCTCAGCCTCCCAAAGTACTGGGATTACAGGCATGAGCCACTGTGCCTGGCC
This sequence comes from Gorilla gorilla gorilla, assembly GCF_029281585.2. Lineage (NCBI taxonomy): Eukaryota > Metazoa > Chordata > Mammalia > Primates > Hominidae > Gorilla > Gorilla gorilla. Next base: position 41,134,583 of record NC_086018.1, on the reverse strand, counting down.
GAGCCTGTGTCTCTCGAGTTGCTTTTAGGTTAACATTAGATAACCCCAACTTCCAACCTCCATTTTGTCACTAACCACCTGTCACTCAATCTCTGAGCAGCTATCCATCACAGCGTTGCTGTGAGGAATTAAATAAGCTAATATCTGAAACACATTCAAGGCTTTGTTCAATAGCATAAAGATCTATTGGATGCTTATTATGTGCCAGGCACTGTGTGGTTTGTAAGAAAACATTACAAAAGAGGGCTGTTATCTTGTATAGTTGGGAACTGGCAACGGATGGTCGGCCATGCCAACTCCTGTGGTTGGGAGGATCATATGCAAGAAATGTGGTTGCTGGCCAGGCGGGGTGGCTCACGCCTGTAATCCCAGCACTTTGGGAGGCCGAGGTGGGTGGATCACCTGAGGTCAGGAGTTCGACACCAGCGTGGCCAACATGGTGAACCCGTCCCTACTAAAAATACAAAAATTAGTCGGGCATGGTGGCGGGCGCCTGTTAATCCCAGCTACTCGGGAAGCTGAAGCAGGAGAATCGCTTGAACCTGGGTGGCAGCGGTTGCAGTGAGCAAAGAACACGCCACTGCACTCCAGCCTGGGCGACAGAGCAAGACTCCGTCTCAAAAAACAACAACAAACAACAACAACGACAACAACAAAAACCATCAATCTGGAAGAGTTTCAAGTGCTCCTCATGTGCCAGGTAGAAAGCGTAAATATTACATTGCGTTGCGTCATTTATTCCATAAATATCTGTTGAGGACCCACTGTGGTGTGGCATCGTGTTCCGTTCAACGGCTATGGATGTTTAAGTAAACGCATGGGTCCCTCCAGGACCCCAGAACGCAGCCCGAAGGGCCTCAGAGCCGGGGCGCAACCAGCGTCTGCGGAACCTTTCTTCCCGCTCCCGGTGCCCCGGAAGCCCCGGCAGGAAATGCGTCAGGGACCACGCTGCGCCGCGCCGCCGCAGTCGGGCCTCGGTCGCCACGGTAACGCGCGCGGGCAGGTGTCCGACCATGAGCGTCCGGGTTGCGCGGGTAGCGTGGGTCCGGGGCTTGGGCGCCAGCTACCGCCGCGGCGCCTCGAGCTTCCCGGTGCCTCCGCCGGGCGCCCAGGGTGTAGCGGAGCTGCTGCGAGATGCGACCGGGGCGGAGGAGGAGGCGCCCTGGGCGGCGACGGAGCGGCGAATGCCAGGCCAGTGCTCCGTGCTGCTCTTCCCGGGCCAGGGCAGCCAGGTGGTGGGCATGGGCCGCGGTGTGCTCAACTACCCGCGCGTCCGCGAACTCTACGCCGCCGCCCGCCGCGTGCTGGGCTACGACCTGCTGGAACTGAGCCTGCACGGGCCGCAGGAGACCCTGGACCGCACCGTGCACTGTCAGCCCGCGATCTTCGTGGCATCGCTGGCCGCTGTCGAGAAACTACATCACCTGCAGCCCTCGGTGAGGCCCGAGGCCCCGTGACAGGAGGGGGAAGGTGAGCTCTGCCTGAGCTCTTGGCCCTGCCAGAGGCTTCCGCCTGCCATTCCGGGGGGCTCCCACGTCTTACTCATTCGATCGAGTTTTTTTTTTTTTTTTTTTTTTTTTTTTGAGACGGAGTCTCGCTCTGTCGCCCAGGCTGGAGTGCAGTGGCGCGATCTCGGCTCCGCCTCCCGAGTTCACGCCATTCTCCTGCCTCAGCCTCCCAAGTAGCTGGGACTACAGGCGCCCGCCACCATGCCCGGCTAATTTTTTGTATTTTTAGTAGAGACGGGGTTTCATCGTGTTAGTCAGGATGGTCTTGATCTCCTGCCCTCGTGATCTGCCCGCCTCGGCCTCCCAAAGTGCTGGGATTACAGGCATGAGCCACCGTGCCCGGCCTGTTTTGTTTTGTTTTTTGAGATAGAGTCTTGCTCTGTCACCCAGGCTGGAGTGCAATGGCGCAATCTTGGCTCACTGCAACCTCTGCCTCCCAGGTTCAAGCAGTTCTCCTGCCTCAGCCTCCCCAGTAGCTGGGATCACAGGTGCACACCACCACGCCCGGCTAACTTTTTTATTCTTTGCTTAAATCCTCCCAGGTTCACCCACCTCGGCCTCCCAAAGTGCTAGGATTACAGGTATGAGCCACTGCACCGGCCTAAATGAAGGAACATTGAGATGAGTTGAGAATGTCACTTCACTTGAAGGTGGTGGATTGATTGCTATTAATATTTAATAAGACGGTAAATGTTAAGCTAGCACTTGAGATCCTTTACCCTATTTCACCTTCACACCACCTTGTGAGGTTAATACTGTTATTTGATGGTTGAGGAATGCAGACTCAGGGATATTAAAAGAATTAGTTAAGTGGTCCTGTTGAATCGTCATCATAATATTCATTCACTGCTTACCCTAGTCTGGGTCTGTGCTAAGCACTGTATAGACATTATATTCACATAATTCTCTCAGCCGCCCTTTGGGGTAGGTCCTGTTCTTCCCTCGTTTCACAGATGAGATAAAAATGCTCTTGGCCGGGCGAGGTGGCTCACGCCTATAATCCAGCATTTCAGGAGGCTGAGGTGGGTGCATCACGAGGTCAGGAGTTCAAAACCAGCCTGGCCAACATGGTGAAACCCCGTCTCTACTAAAAATACAAAAATTAGCCGAGTGTAGTGGTGGACACCTGTAATCCCAGCCACTCGGGAGGCTGAGGCAGGAGAATTGCTTGAACCCGGGAGGTGGAGGTTGCAGTGAGCCGAGATCACGCCATTGCACTCCAGCCTGGGCAACGAGCAAAACTCCGCCTCAAAAAAAAAAAAAAGTCATGCTCTTAACTTGTGCACAATGATATGGCCTGAGAGCCTGCTGCAGGGCCTTGGCAAGGGAATCCAGAGCCCTGGGTTGGCGTCAGTGTGACCATGGACGGAGTTGACTGCACTGTAACTAACCAGGAAAGCTCCTCCTAAATAAAGGGGCAGGACTCAATGATTGTCAAGGTCGCTTTTGTGTGTCCTCTTCCAGCTGGTGCACCAAGTTCGTAGAACCTGGCTCACTGAGATGCTGAACGCCCCGCCAGCTCTCAGGTACAGAGCCCTGGAACTGGGATCCCCCGGAGAATGAGGGCTCACGTTCTGCGTCTGTCCCCACAGGTGATTGAGAACTGTGTTGCTGCTGCTGGATTCAGTGTGGGAGAGTTTGCAGCCCTAGTGTTTGCCGGAGCCATGGAATTTGCTGAAGGTACAGGAAGGAGTTTGGTTTTATGCAAGGCTGTGGTCTTGGGCTCATTGGGGGTAAGGGACACTGCCAAAAATGATACTGGACCCACTCAGGTGATGGGAAGGGAGCACATGGACAGGGGTGACATTGGCGCATGAGGACAGGGCTTTGCTGTGATTCTTTTTCAAGACTGAAGGATTCATTAGGGATTTCCCTTATTTTGGTAATCTCATGAAATCTGCTTGCTGAACTGTCTAACCCGCTATCCTGTGCACTCATACCTGCAGCACCTGCCACACGAGAGTACGTGTTCAGTAGATATTCGTTGAATTAAAGAGTAAATAAATATTGGATCTGGAGCCATATCAGTTTTACTTCTTAAGATTTTTGCTGGCCAGGAACCATGGCTTATGTCTGTAATCCCAGTGCTTTGGGAGGCCAAGGCAGGAGGACCACTTGAGGCCAGGAGTTCCAGACCATCTTGGGCCACATAGTGAGATCTTCATCTCTGCCCCCAACAAAAAACAAAAATTACGTTGGGTGCAGTGATTCACACCTGTAATGCCAGCACTTTGGGAGGCAGAGGCAGATGGATGTTTGAGCCCAGGAGTTTTAGACCACCCTGGGCAACATGGTGAAAACCCCATCTCTACCGAAAATACAAAAATTAGCCGGGCATGGTGGTGTGCACCTGTAGTCCCAGCTCGAGTACTTGGGAGGATGAGGTGGGAGGATTACCTGAACCCAGGAGGTCAAAGCTGCAGTGAGCTGTGATCGTGCCACTGCATTCCAGCCTGAGTGACAGAGTGACACCCTGTCACACACACACATACACAAAATTAGCTGCACTTAGTGGCATGCACCTATAATTCCAGCTACTCAGGAGGCTGAGGGAAGATCACTTGAGCCCCTGAGTCTGAGGCTGCAGTGAGCCACGATTGTGCTACTGCACTGCGGCATGGGTGACAGAGCAAGACCCTGTCTAAAACAAACAAAAAAGAATCTAGTATAGAAACACGAGAGGTTATTGGGACTGGAGAGGGAGAAATGGAGAGTGCCTACATAGTGGACATGGAGTGTTTGAAACTAGAGAGAGTTGGTGGTTGTACAACATTATGAATACCCCAAATACCACTGAATTATACACATTAAAGTGGTTAATTATATTTTATGTGAATTTCACTGCAGCGCTTTTTTTTTTAAGCGTGTTATAACATTATTAAGGAAAGTTTCATAATTTCACATTTTATGAAACAATTTTATTACATGTATCATTTTATGTTTACATAATGTGCAGAATTAGGCTTGGTGTGGTGGCTCACGCCTGTAATCCCAGCCCAGCACTTTGGGAGGCCAAGGTGGGTGGATCACCTAAGGCAGGAGTTTGAGACCAGCCTGACCAATGTAGTGAAACCCCATCTCTACTAAAAATTCAAAAATTATCTGGGTGTGGTGGCGTGCACCTGTAATCTTAGCTACTTGGGAGGCTGAGGCACAAGAATCACTTGAACCAGGAGGCAGAGGTTGCAGTGAGCCGAGATTGTGCCACTGCACTCCAGCTTGGGTTAGAGAATGAGACTCTGTGTCAAAAAAAAAAAAAAAAGTGCAGAATTATAGCATAGTTACACTTTTGTGTTTTCTTTTTCTTTTTCTTTTTTGAGGCAGTATCTTGCTCTGTCACCCCAGCTGCAGTGCAGTGGTGCAGTTGTAGCTCACTGCAGCCTCAGCCTCTTGGCCTCAAGTGATCCTCCCGCTTCAATCTCCAGACTAACTGGGACTACAGGCTCACACCATCATGCCCAGCTAATTTTAGAATTTTTTGTAGAGATGGGGTCTCGCTGTGTTGCCAGGGCCGGTCTGGAACTCCTGACTCAAGTGATCCTCCAGCTTCAGCCTCCTACAGTGCTGGGATTACTTAAAGGCGTGAGCCACTGTGCCTGGCCTACTTTTTTCCCTTGACATTTTACATAGTTTTGAATGTCTCTGTGGGAGGACGTCTGCGTGCTCTCCTCCCTTTTCTTGTATGTTTTCTTCTACTTCTTGTCACAGGCTCTTGTTCATTTGTTTTTTAAGAGACAGAGTTTTCCTCTGTCTTCCAGGCTTGAGTGCAGTGATGCAACCATAGCTCACTGCAGCCTCTTAACTCCTGATCTCAAGCAGTCCTCCTGCCTTAGCCTCCTAAGTACCTGATGTCACAGGCTCTTTATGTATTTGTCCTCCTGTTCTTGTGTAAGGGAGCTAAAAGTCCAGTACATAGAAGTGCTAAGTGAATGAAGATATGTCAGGATTTGCTCCTTAGACCTCTCTGTTGACCTGTGAAACACTGTGCAGGTCCCTTAATCTCTTCTTGGTCTGGTCATCTCTTCTCTCTGCCCAGGAAGCAGGACCAGGGTGTCGGGGGTCTGGTAGTTTCAGGCCATTCTTATGTGTGGCTTTGTAGGGTTTTTTGAGACAGGGTCTCGCTCTGTCACCCAGGCTGGAATACAGTGGCATGAACACAGCTCACTGTAGCCTCAACTTCCTGGGCTCCAGCAATCCTCCCACCTCAGCCTCCCAAGTAGCTGGGACCACAGGCACACACTGCCACGCCCGGCTAATTTTTGTATTTTTGGTAGTGACAGGGTTTTACCATGTTGTCTAGTCTGGTCTTGAACTCCTGAGCTCAAGTGATCTGCCTGCCTTGGCCTCCCAAAGTGCCGGAACTACAGGTGCGAGCCACAGCGACCAGCCCTCAGGCTACTCTTATTATCATTGACACTGCCTGCCTGGGCACAGCCTGCCCTCTCTCCATGCTCTTGAGCCACACTAAATCAGGAGTCATAGGTTTTCGTTCATCTGCATTGGCTGTGTCAGGTTCTCCAGCTCTAAGTGGGGACAGTAACACTTGACTTACGACAATTATGTTACTGAAATTCATGTAGTACAGCAGCCCATGTCTCTGATGGTTCTTTTTTGTTGTTCTTGTTTTGAGACAGGGTCTTGCTCTGTCACCAGGCTGGTGTGCAGTGGAGCAATCATAGCTTACTACAGCTGCAGCCTCAACCTGCTGGTCACAAGTGATCCTTCCGTGTCAGCCTCCCAAGCATCTGGGACTACAGGCATGCACCACCATGCCTGGCTAATTTTTATTTTATTTTTTGTAGGGACAGGGTCTCCCTATGTTGCTAAGGCTGGTCTCGAACTCCTTGGGCTCAAGTAGTCCTCCTGCCTCAGCCTCCCAAAGTGCTGGGATTACAGGCGTAAGCCACCGCGCCCGGCCTGATCTCTCTTAATAAACTAACTAATAATAATTCCCAGCTTTCACAACAGCCCAGGCAGATTAGATATTATTGTCCTCATTTTACTAACTAAAAATTTGAACCTCAAGGAGGTTGTGACTTGGCTAAGGCAATGTGGCTTCCACCCTGTTCCTCTTTACCTTTTACCAGGGTTTCTCAATAGTGGCACTATTTAAAAAAAAAAAAATAGTGGCGCTAGTGGGCCAGGTCATTTGTTTTGTTGGGGGCAAGCGGGGCTGACCTGTGCAGTGCGGCATGTTGAGCAGCATCCCTGGACTCTACCCACTAGATGTCAGTGGCACTCTCCCCTAGTCAGAACAACCAGAGAATGTCTCCGGACACTGCCCCCGGCCTGTTGAGCACCACTGTCCTACTCCAAACCAGCTTTGTAGCAGGAAGCTCCTTGGGTTAGTTTGTATAGTGCCAAGCACAGCAGCATACTTTTGGTGGTGAGCGCTTGTGCAGTCGATGGCGGTGTGTGGAACTGTGGCCCTGCGGGCCGGTGGCAGACACCAGTGCCCCTGTCTCTAGTGCAGAGTGGAGCTTGGGCTTTGTTTCTCAGGCCTGGCCTTTTCTTCATTCTGTGCCCTCATTTTTCCAAATGCGCTTCTCTCTGGCCAGGTTTGTATGCAGTGAAAATCCGAGCTGAGGCCATGCAGGAAGCTTCAGAAGCTGTCCCCAGTGGGATGCTGTCTGTCCTCGGCCAGCCTCAGTCCAAGTTCAGCTTCGCCTGTTTGGAAGCCCGGGAACACTGCAAGTCTTTAGGCATAGAGAATCCCGTATGTGAAGTGTCCAACTACCTCTTTCCAGATTGCAGGGTGATTTCAGGACACCAAGAGGTGGGTGTTGACGGGAGCTGCCTTCATAGGCCAGTCCAGTACGGAGGGTTGGAACTGCTCCGCACCCGTGAGGCCTAGCAGTGTGGCGGGTGCTGTCTCCAGCCTGGTCTTTAGGAAGTATTTTGGGGCCAGGGCAGTGAGGTAGACCGAGTGCTGCAAAGCGGGCAGGAGCAAGAATGCTGCCCTGCTCCACCACGTGTAGAATGGGGTCTGGAACCAACCAGCCAGCCCAGGTCTAAAGTAAAGGGGCAGGGCCAGCTGATCTCCAGGGCCTTCCCGTAGTACATTCTGGGCCTCTGAGGAGCCTGTGATCTGGTTGCTTCCTTAGAGAAAAGAGATTTGTTTTCTGCTAGATTGCTCTGCCTGCCCTGTTTTTGCACTGGAGTTCATTTCCTTTCCACCGTATTTCCTTCCATTTGCTACTTCCCCAAACATTTATGAAGGGCTGGGGACGCACAGACTGATTAGCCAGGGTTCCTGCCGTCAAAGGAAGAGCCCCGTGAATGGATGACTCCAGGCCGAGGGGTGCAGTGAGGGTCTGGCTGAATACTCATGGGCCTAAGAGCAACCCAGGAGGCAGCAGCTGGAGGACGGGCATGTGTTCGCCAGCAGGGGGCACCCTGAGCAGAGCGGCAGGAGCCCCCTACGGAAAGAGCAGTGGGTGCTGAGTGCCTGGCTCAGGGAATGCCGAGTGAGCGCAGATTGCAGCCCGTGTGACGGGCTGCTGCCCGGGCCAGGCATTTCTGTCTTACTTCATGTCCCTCACAGCCCATCCTGTGCTATATGGAAGGAAGGGATTCTTTGTTTGTTTGTTTGTTTGAGACAGGGTCTCACTGTGTTGCCTAGGCTGGAGTATGGTGGCACCATCACGGCTCACTGCAGCCTGGACCTCCTGGACTCAAGTGTTCCTCCCACCTTAGCCTCCTGAGTGGCTTGGATTACAGACACGGGCAACCACACCTGGCTAACTTTTGTATTTTTTTGGAGAGACGGGGTTTCACCATGTTGCCCAAGCTGGTCTTGAACTACTGGGCTCAAGGGATCCCCCCACCTCAGCCTCCCAAGTAGCTGGGACTACAGACACAGGCCACCACACCCAGCTAAAGGAAGGGATTCTTAATCACATTTTCCACACAACGATGCTGAGGCAGAGAGAGGCAAGTGCTTGGGGATGGTACAGGCAGAATGGGAACCTGAGTCTGTCTCACTCTGGAGTCTGTTTCCGCCACTTGACCGTGCTTGGCTCCCCTTCCCCTTTGAGGGCTCACCGTGTGCCAGGCGTCCTCAACTGCCTCCTCTGAAGTAGTGAGAGCTGGCAGGAGCCTCTTGTGACTGTTCTGAGATGGTGGGCAGGTCAGGTATGGTGGCCCCAGGTCAGTCTTGGAGTTAGTTAGGCGTTCCCTTTACCAGCCTTGGAAGGAAGCCCAGAAGTGGCTCAGGAAGGACCTCCCAGTCAGGGCAGGAGTCTCCCCAGTAGGCTCCCAGACAGGTGCACCCAGTCTAGGTGACAACTCCTAGGTTCGTCCTTTTGATTTTTTTTTTTTTTTTTTTTTGAGACAATGTCTTACTCTGTCATCCAGGCTGGAGTGCAGTGGCATGATCTTGGCTCACTGCAACCTCCACCTCCTGGGTTCAAGTGATTCTCCTGCCTCAGCCTCCCAAGTAGCTGAGACTACAGGTGCATGCCATCACGCCCAGCTAATTTTTTGTATTTTTATTAGAGATGGGGTTTTACCATGTTGGTCAGGCTGGTCTTGAACCCCTGACCTCAGGTGATCTGCCCACCTCGGCCTCCCAAAGTGCTGGGATTATAGGTGTGAGCCACTGTGCCCAGCTTCCCTTTGGTATTCTTGGTAGTACCACAGCAAAGAGCTCAGGTGAGGGCAGGGGTACCCCCTCAGGGGGGAAGCCCCTTTCCAACAACTGATGTGAAAAGGCTCCTGGGCCCTGCTCGCCCAATGCCTGGGCCAAGGACTGGCCATTGCAGAGGAGACCGCTGACCCCTGCGGTGGTGACCTTGAGCCCTGTGGCCCTAGCCTGGGACTTGAGAGGGCTCAGCTGTTGAGCCAGAGTCCAGAGACCTTACACGGAAAGCACTTTGAGACCACAGATGCTCCAGGAAGTGCTACTGACTAGCCATCCCCATACCTGCCAGTCACTCAGACAATCTAGGTGTGGAGGGAGGGGCTTGGGCTCCAGAGTCTGGAAGGCCCAAACCAAAGAGGCTCCTGGTTCCTGCGGTCCAGCCTCAGTGGGATGGAGCCACATGGAGGGTGATGGTGGAGGGGAAGCACGGGTGAGTCAGTACAGGCCAGGTTTTGTTGCAGTGACAAGTAGCCCACACCTCAGTGGTCACAGCACACAAGCACCAGTCCCACTCCTGGTCTGTGCTCGCCAGGCTGGGTTCTGCTTTTCAGCCCAGGACTCAGGCTACAGGAACAGTCTCTAGGGAACACTGACAGACTAAAGCAGGTGGATGACTTGAGGCCAGGAGTTCAAGACCAGCCTGACCAACATGGTGAAACCCCATCTCTACTAAAAATTAGCCAGGCGTGGTGGTACATGGTTATAGTCCCAGCTACTCAGGAGTCTGAGGCAGGAGCATTGCTTGAACCTACGAGGTGGAGGTTGCAGTGAGCCAAGATCGCACCTTTGCACTCCAGCCTGGGTGACAGAACAAGACTTCATCTCAAAAAATAATAAAGACCTTTGCAAGTTCTGTTGCTTGCTAACTGTTGCAAGGGTTTTGGAGCTATTGGCTCGCCCGAGGCCCCTTCTGAGCTCAAATGCCTTCAGAGGAGGTTTTTGGCGTCAAGAGGAGAGCACTTTCCTTCTCCAGAGAAACCTCAGATGAAAGTGACAATATCCTAGACCCTGCATTGTGAAATGAGGCTTGAATTTTAGTTCTGAATTTTTATTTTGAAGATTATGGAATAAAAAGCAAACAGACTCGTCAAAAATTATGAAAGGAGTGATAGAATTCTCATTGAGATCTGGGTGCGGCGGCTCATGCCTGTAATCCCAGCACTTTGGGAGGCCGAAGAGGGTGGATCACGAGGTCTGGAGATCAGCTAATACAAAAAATTAGCCGGGCGTGGTGGCGGGCGCCTGTAGTCCCAGCTACTTGGGAGGCTGAGGCAGGAGAATGGTGTGAACCTGGGAGGCGGAGCTTGCAGTGAGCCAGGATTGTGCCACTGCACTCCAGCCTGGGCCACAGAGCGAGACACTGTCTCAAAAAAAAAAAAAAAAAAAAAGGAATTCTCATTGAGAACTAACACTTCTTAGATAGTGCGTTTTCCTCTACCAGACACTGTTGCATGCCTTGTAGGGTTTGCTCTTCCTGGCAGCGTTGTGAAGTAGATGGAACTGTGCTTATTTGAGGGCTGGGACAGAAGAGATTCCAGGATGTTAAGTGAATTGCCTGGGGATGGTGCTGGGACAGACAGGTCACATGTCCACATCTAACAGCTGTGGGTCTCTTTGTGGTCACCCTCCCAGTTTGGCCCTGTGAATGGTCAGATCCGTAAAGGCGGATTTCTGGGACATTGCTCGGCTGAAACCTCCTTCCTTCCCCAGGCTCTACGGTTTCTCCAGAAGAATTCCTCTAAGTTTCATTTCAGACGCACCAGGATGTTGCCGGTTAGTGGCGCATTCCACACCCGCCTCATGGAGCCAGCCGTGGAGCCCCTGACGCAAGCTTTAAAGGCAGTCGACATTAAGAAGCCTCTGGTTTCTGTCTACTCCAACGTCCACGGGCGTAGATACAGGCATCCCGGGCACATCCACAAGCTGCTGGCCCAGCAGCTGGTCTCCCCGGTGAAGTGGGAGCAGACGATGCATGCCATATACGAAAGGAAAAGGGGCAGGGGGTTCCCCCAAACTTTCGAAGTAGGCCCTGGCAGGCAGCTGGGAGCCATCCTGAAGAGCTGTAACATGCAGGCCTGGAAGTCCTACAGTGCCGTGGATGTGCTGCAGACCCTCGAACATGTGGACCTGGACCCTCAGGAGCCCCCGAGATGACTGTAGGGGGCTCAAATGCGATGACCCCCTCTGTCCTCCTGAGGAGAGGCTGTAGGCTGTGCCTGTCGCGCCCTACCTTCCTAGTGGCTCCTCCTCTGAGGAGTGAAAGGGATTTGTTTGCAACGTGCTTTGAAGGCCACATAAAAAGCCCTAAAAATGAGTATTTCTTTACATGATCCAGTCCATTTCTCCCCCTTGGAAAAACGTTTGGATGTTGGGAAGAATGATGCCACAGGGCTGGTGTGTGGGGAAGCTAGAATCCTGGCCCCGCCTCTGCCAGCCCTGCACCATAAGCAGGTGTGCCATCTCAGCGGGAAGGGGAGGACTGGCTGCTGCAGCCTGCCCTGCTCTGTGAGCGCTGAGAACATGCTGGTGTGGCCTCAATTTCAGCCAGTGCCAGGGGAGCCCCTCCACCACCCCCAGCCTGCCCCCCAGGGCTCCTTTGTCACAAATCTGAAAGGTTTTAGAACCCAGTTGGCCTTGGCAGTTTTGTTCACCCCCTCACTTGACAGCTGGGAGACAGAGGCCCACATTTATGGACATACCCAAGAGATATGTATTGCCTGCTGTGTGCTAGAGAGTGAGTGTGCTCTGTTCTGGTAGAAGGGTCCTTGAGTGAGGTGCAGGGTGTGGGGAGTGCCAGGTAGGGAGGGCGACTGAGGCCCTGGTCCTAGGGGTGGACCCATAGAGGAACACCCTGGTCACCCACTGGGACTGCGGGTCTGCGGGTCTGCGGGGCGCCAGAGGGAGCACAGCGCATACCTGCCTTGGAGCTGACCCCTGGCTCCATGCCCCGTCCTCAGAGCAGCTCCTGCGTCAATATTAAGTATGAGACATTCCAAGCTGCTTGGGTGGTTGTTCATCATACAGAGATAGTGGGAAAATATTATTGGGAATGAACTCTCTGATTGTCTTAAAATGTTACCATTGTGTAGACACGTCAAGTCCTGGATAGGGTTCCTCATTTTCACATTTTTAGTTCTCTGGTGTTTCTCAGCAGGGCCCAGCTGGCCTTTGGGCAGAACCCTCCTTCCTTATATGGGAATGTCGCACTCTTGGGCAGCTGCCCTGGTGCCGGGCCATTACACACCAGCAGCACTTCCAGGCATTGTGACCCCAGACACCCTGCATGTCTCAAAGCCCTGGCTGAAAACACAAAAGCCGACGCAATGTGATTCCCACTGCAGCCTGCATGCGCGTCCCTGGGAGCGCGACAGTTTTTTGGAAAGAACTATGTCTTAAATCTGTATTGCACAGAGAACTTGATTATTTTAAGTACTGAGCATGTTTGAAGCTCCTTCCCTGAAAGCTTCAAGCAATGGCAGCCTCAGGAGACCCAGGCTCTCCACGTCCAGGTTCTCTGGCAGTGCTGCAGGAAGGATGGCCACGTTCAGCTCTGAGGAACAAAATCCCAAATAAGGGAGGGGTCTGCCTCTCCAGGACAGCAGTAAGGGACAGCAGGCCTTACCACTTGCTCTCTCTGCACTGCCCTTGTCCTCATGGCCTGGGGCAAGATCCAAGCCCATGAAGGGGTAAGAGAAATCAGCTGGGCATGGCAGTGCGCACCTGTAATCCCAGCTATTTGAGAGGCTGAGGCAGGAGAATCGCTTGAACCTGGGAGGCGGAGGTTGCAGTGAGCTGAGATCACACCACTGCACTCCAGCCTGGGTGACAGAGCGAGACTCCATTGTGAAAAAAAAGTGTTCTCCATGGAACAACATTCTGTCCAGATCAGGGCTCAGCCTGTCTTTGCTGAGCACATCCTGGCCTGGCCTGCTGCCCTTACATTTCACTCACAAGCCCGCCCACCTCTGGCCAACAAGAGTGGTCTCCAGCCAAGCACAGTGGCTCACACATGCAATCGCAACACTTTGGGAGGCTCAGGCGGGTGGATTAGCTGAAGTCAGGAGTTCAAGACCAGCCTGGCCAACATGGTGAAACTCCATCTCTACTAAAAATACAAAAATTGGCCAGGCATGGTGGCTCAGGCCTGCAACCCCAGCACTTTGGGAGGCTGAGGTGGGCGGATCACCTGAGGCCAGGAGTCAAGACCACCCTGGCCAACATGGCGAAACCCACCTCTACTAAACATACAAAATTAGCCAGGCTTGGTGGCACATGCCTGTAATCCCAGCTACTCAGGAGGCTGAGGCAGGAGAATCACTTGAACCAGGAGGTGGAGGTTGCAGTGATCCAAGATCAAGCCACTGGACTCCAACCTGGGCAACCATCACAAAACTCCCATCTCAAAATAAAAATACAAACATTAGCTGGGCGTGATGGTGCATGCCTGTAGTCTCAGCTACTCGGAAGGCTGTCAGGAGAATCGCTTGAACCCACGAGGCAGAGGTTGCAGTGAGCTGAGATCGCGCCAGTGCACTCCAGCCCGGCCGACTCCATCTCAAAAACAAAAAACAAAAACAAACAAAAAAAAAACGGTGTGTGAAGTCAGGCCTCAAAGCTGCAAAGGGCTGTGTGCAGTGGTGTGTGTGCCTGCAGACCCAGCTATTTGGGAGGCTGAGGTGGGAGGACTGCTTGAGCCCAGGAGTTGGTGGCCGACGTGGGCAACACAGGAAAGCCAAGTCTCTTAATTAAAAAAAAAAAAAAAAAAAAAAAAAAAGGCTGCAAAGGGCCAGACCTTGGGGAGAGAAGACATAAGGAGGCAGGAAAGCCTATTGGGGGTCCCCTTTGGTTTGGAGGCCAGGATGGAGGGAGGAGTGAGCAGGATGCAGGGTCTGCCCAGCCAGCCTGGGAGGTATGAACAGCTGCATCTCCCAGCTCTGGGGATGAGGGGGGTTGGGGGCTGGAGAATGGTGGCCGGCCCAGCCCAGCTTTGACATTTGGGGTGGAGGGCAGACACAGAGCCGACGTCCTGGGAGGGAGGCCTGGTGGGGTCTACAAATGGCACGAGGCCAAGGCCCAGGGCAGGTACCAAGCCTACAAAGGTACAAAGCAGGGTCCTGGCCCTCCTGCCCCTGGTGCCCCTTGTCCTGCTCCCCAATCCCCACCACACCTCTCCCTGTGAGCGGAGCCACGGCTGCATCCCTGTGGTGGGGAGTCTGTGCAGGGAGAGGCAGGCATCCCCTAAGGAGGAACGGAAAGCCCAAAGGAAATAACCCCCAACAGCGGATTTTAGGCCACAGACTGGGACAAGGGAGAAGGCAAACCGTCGGGCCAAACCAAGGCAGCATGTGCGGTCCCCTTTTGCAGTAGAAGGATCTGATTAGGGGTGAGAGGAAGCCCGTGCTGGTGCTGCCAACCCCCTAGAGAGGACCAGAGACTGCTGGAAACCAACATTTTATTGAGCACTCCTGCTCCTCGGAATCTATTCCAGTAGATTCTTTGCCGAGGGCATCACATATCACACAGGGGTGTGACCAGCACTCCCCCTGCTACCTGCCGTGTGGGCAGGGGCAGGAGTGAATGGCTCTTCCTGGGTACAGGCCACAGTTAACCGGTGACAATTTCGGAGCCATAGGAATTCATCTTTTAGAAAAAACGAAAACTGGAATAAAAAAAAAACAAAAAACCTGAGTATAAAACCTCAGCAGTGTTCCAGCACTATCTCGGGGTTTAAATATAAAAAGGCATCATGAGAAAACAGTTAAAAAGACAACAGCAGCAGGCCGCCACCTCCAGGGCAGTGGTCATGGGGGTGGGGCCAGCCCCGCCCTGAGCCGCCGGGGCCTCACTTGAGCAGCAGGTGCAGGCCCCCACTGAGCAGCGGCAGCAGCAGCGCCAGCAGCAGCAGCAGCGCCAGCAGCACCTGTTCGCGGGACACCTGCGGGAGCAAAGCAGAGGAGTCAGGCTCGGAGCAGGCCCCAGCAATGGGGCCAGACGGGTGACAGCAGAGTACCAAGGGGAAGCCCAGGAGGGTGGGGACTGGGAAGGAGCTCGAGGGGACCAGAGAAGGAAGGAGTTCAGGAGAGGGGGAAAGTGGCCCTGAGGACGTGGCCAGAGAGGCCAGCGTGGCCTGGGCCTGCCAGTCTGCGGGACACAGGCAAAGACACCCGGTGGACACAGGTGAGGGCAGTCAGCTGCCCTTGTGGTGGGCGGTGCCGAGTGGACACCATGGGACCAGGCTACCAGGAAGGCTGCTCAGGGAGGCCCCTGCCCTGGCCAGGAGACGGGAGCCCTGCCTGCCAGGTGAAGGCTCTCGGGCCAGAGGGAGACCCAGGACCATGCACTGGTTTGTGCACTCACAACCAGGCATCTCAAACCCAAAAGCCCATGGGATCAGGCAGATGTGGACACAGGTGACACAGAAGATGATACGGAGTGGTGGGGACTGTGGCGCCCCAAGGAGCGACTCTGACACAGCCCCCACTGGCCGCAGCGCAAGTCAGGGTCAGGGATCTCAAGGCTCTTACCCAGGACCCGGGGTTCGGGGATCTCCAGAACCTCATTATGTTCTCCTTAAGGGTGGTGAAACCGTCCATGAAACTTCTAAGAACATCCCTGATGTCCTCGGTCTGGTCGTAGATGAAAGCCAGACCCAGGCTATAGACAAAGAGGTTGGGGGGACAAAGCCATTACTGCAGGAACAGGTAGGGGCAGCCTGTACTTAGATGACACCATCACAGCTGTGGGGAGCAGGGGCCTGTGCCCTCCCACCCCACAGCCACCCGGGGCCCTTTCCGTGGGTGCCTCCACCTGCAGGGGCCGCGTGGTATGGGCTGTTTGTGGTCAAATTCATTCCGACTTCCTGCTTCCTCCGCCAGCCAGCCGCCCGCCAGCCCACCGGGTGTTTGGCCTTGTCTTCCAGAGCTGGCCACGTGGAAAATAAACCCCCATTCTACAGGGCCCTCACAAGCCACTGCCCACTCTGTTCCCCCACTGGAGACTAGCTGAGAGGCCCAGCCCCCAGGATCTAGGATCCGAGCTCACGTAGCACCTCCTTTTAAGACCACGGTGGAAATGTACCATCTGGGCTCAATGAGGACGGCGAGAGAGAAAAGGGCCCTGGGCTCTGCTTTGTTGCCCAGGAATGCCAGGGACAGGTGGCAGGGGGCGAGGGCCAGGAGCTGGGGGCTCCCAGGGGAGATGTGGGAAGCAGCCAAGGGTTTCAGTACAGCCCCAGAGTGTCAAGGCACATCCTCCCACAGAGCTTCCTCAGGGCCCAGCCCTGTGCTGTGTTCAGGGCCTCCACCCACCGCCCAGGGCCCCTCCCCAGGTGTAGAGGCATAGGGCATAGGCCGGCTACCTGTGCATGGCCACCTCGGAGAGCTGGGCCAGGCGCGGGGCCCTGAGGCTCACGTCCATCTCATCCCCGATGCAGGCCAGCCGCAGGGCCAACGCGTCACTGCAGGGAGCACACACAGGAGTCAGGGGTGTGGCTGTGCCGTGGAGGCCACAAGCACCTGGACCCACCCAGCCAACAGATTGTGTGCAGCTGGGAGTGGCCCAGAGGATAAGAGATGGTGTCAGATTCGGGGCAGGCAGTGAGTGGGCCTCCCTGTATCCCTCCTCCGGCTCCCACTTGGATTCAGAGATACCCATGAGGTCCCATCCGTGGGTGGCCCCAGAGGTGCAAGCTATTTCAAAAAGAATCCTGGGGCAGGCCCACCTGTGGACTTTGGTGGAAACGGTGGACAAGGGGAACGGGCAGGTCTGGGGGTGCTGAGCCCCCGGATGGCTGAGGCTGACCAAGGGGAATGGACAGGTCTGGGGGTGCTGAGTCCCCCGGATGGCTGAGCCCCCTTGAGCCCCCTTCCCACAGGGGTTGCAGCTTACCTTCCTTTGTGGGAGGTGAGGGGGCTCTAAGACCTGTGTCCTGGTCCCAATCCTGAAACCAGCCCTGCTGGCACCACCCCTCTCCGAATGGGGGGACTAAGAAGCCCCTAGTGGGCCCCCCAATAAACCACATCCTTGATCCTACACCCCACCCGCATTCACTCCCACACCAAGACTAAGACACTCCCCACCCTCCCAGCTTGCTGGTGTGGGCCTCTACCAGGGACCTGTGTGCATTCCATCCCAGTGACTACACCGGGGGAACTCCCAGGGAAGTGGGACTCCTAGGGGCCCTGAGCTGAGGCCGGCCCTGGGCCCTGGCCCCACCCACCTGACCTGCCAGTGCCCTGGGCCTACACTCCCTACTTGGAGGGGATGCGGGTGGGAGGCGTACAGGTGTGGGCTGGCAATCAGGGTTGGGGGCTGTGGTCCTATCTTCTGTTACCCTGGGAAACCTCAGGAAAATACTGCCCCAGGCTTCATGTCCTCCAACTTTGTCCATTAATGGACAGGTGCCTCCAGTTCTAAAATCCCAGCCAGCCCAATCCTTAATGACTAAAAATCCTGAGGCTGAAAAAAAAAAATCCTGAGCAGAAAAGAATCCTGTGGAACCTGGAGCTGGTCCCTGGCCTGTGGGAGGTGCCACATCAGAGCCAGGATTCCCCAACAGAAAGCAACAGCCCAGGTCAGGCCTGACCATTCTCTTCCAGGCTCAGGGTAGAAACTACTGAGGTCAGCTGCTCCTGGGCCTTCACGTTCCTCATCTGTACCAGGGGAAGAATGAAAGTGCCAGTCCTGGCCAGGTGTGGTGGCTCATGCCTGTAATCCCAGCACTTTTTGGGAGGCCGAGGCAGGCAGATCACGAGGTCAGGAGATTGAGACCATCCTGGCTAACATGATGAAACCCTGTCTCTACTGAAAATACAAAAAATTAGCCAGTTGTGGTGGCAGGCGCCTGTAGTCCCAGCTACTCAGGAGGCTGAGGCAGGAGAATGGCGTAAATCAGGGAGGTGGAGCTTGTGGTGAGCAGAGATCATGCCACTGTACTCCAGCCTGGGCGACACAACGAGACTCCGTCTCAAAAAAAAAAAAAAAAAGCCGGGCATGCTGGTGCACGCCTGCACTCCCAGCTACTCAGGAGGCTGAGGCAGGAAAATCACTTGAACCCGGGAGGCGGAGGTTGCAGTGAGCCAAGATCATGCCACTGCACTCCAGCCTGGGTGACAGAGACTCTGTCTCAAAAAAAAAAAAAAAAGTGCGGTCCTTCCTGCCGCTGAGATGGCCGGGTGTGCCTGGACATCTGGGTATGCTGCCGTGTGCTGAACATAGCTGGGAGCAGCTGGCAGAGTGCAAGGGTCAGGTCCTACTGGACCTTGGCCCCTGAAACCCCAGGCAAATCCTGCTGCATCCAGAGTCCTTGTCAGTCCGAGGAAGATCCCTTCTTCATGCCTCAGTGATTCTTTGAAGCCGGGACCAGGAACTGCATGGCCTCCTCAGGCTCTTCCATAGGTTCTGGTTTTCTTTCTTTTTTCTTTCTTTCTTTTCTCTTTCTCTTTTTTTGTGAAACGGAGTCTTACTCTGTTGCCCAGGCTGGAGTGCAGTGGTGCGATCTCAGGGCTCACTGCAACCTCCACCTCCCGGGTTCAAGTGATTTTCCTGCCTCAGCCTCCTGAGTAGCTGGGACTACCAGCACCCATCCCCCCGCCCCCGGCCCCATACCTGGGTAATATTTGTATTTTTAGTAGAGATTGGGTTTCACCATGTTGGCCAGGCTAGTCTCGAACTCCCAACCTCAGGTGATCCGCCCACCTCAGCCTCCCAAAGTGCTGGGATTACAGGCATGAGCCACGGCGCCCGGCCCAGTTCTGGTTTTCTAAAATGAGAGCCGTCAGAGGCAGTTGAACCAGAGCGACTCCATCTTGATTAGGGGCTGGGTAACAAAAGGCTGAGACCTACTGGGTTGCATTCCCAGGAGGCTAGAAATTCTAAGTCACAGGATGAGATAGGACATCAGCATAAGATACAGGTTACAAAGACCCCGCTGATAAAACAGGATTCGGCAAAGACGCCAGCCAAAGCCAAGATGGGCACAAAAGTGACCTCCAGTCATCCTCACTATTCATTGTGCACCAACTATATCAGCATGTTGGAATCACTCCCACCAGTGCCACGGCAGTTTACAAATGCCACGGCAACGTCAGGAAGTTGCCCTATATTGTCTAAAAGGAGGAGGAATTCTCAGTTCCGGGAACTGCCCACCCCTTACCCGGAAACTCATGAATAATCCACCCCTTGTTTAGCATGTAATCAGGAAATAACTATAAGTATATTCAGTTGAGCAGCCCATGCCGCTGCTCTGCCTATAGAGTAGGTTTTCTTTTTTTGAGATGGAGTCTCGCTCTGTTGCCCAGGCTGGAGTGCATTTTTGCAACCTTGGGTCACTGCAACCTCTGCCTCCTGGGTTCAAGAGATTCTCCTGCCTCAGCCTCCCGACTAGCTGGGACTACAGACATGTGCCACCAGGCCCAGCTACTTTTTGTATTTTTAGTAGAGACAGGGTTTTGCCATGTTGGCCAGGCTGGTCTCGAACTCCTGACCTCAAGCGATCCGCCTGCCTCAGCCTCCCTAAGTGCTGGGATTACAGGTGCGAGCCACTGCGTGTGGCCCAAATTCTTTCTTGCTCGAGATCTAAGAACCCTTCTCTTGGGATCTGGATCGGGTCCCCTTTCTGGCAACAGAGCCACCTCCTTCAAGAGGCCTTGATGTCCTCAGCAGGTCACTAAGGGCCTGTCTAGCTCCCTGAGGCCCAAACACTGTGCCATTTTGACAGCCAGTGGCCCCAGGTCCATCTTGAGACTGTGAACATGCTGGCTGTCCAGGGGTCTGTGAGCTGGTATCGGGAGGGTGGGGCAGCAAAGTGAAGCCGCTCCCAGGGCAGAAGCCTCCATGCCCACATCCGAGAAATCTTCCTCTCGGAGGCCCTGCCTGGGTCTGCTCATCCAGCCCACCCCTGAAGTCACTATCAGGCATGGGGTAGGGCAGGCCATGGGGACCTACCTGCCCTCCATGCACTCCAAAGAATCGAAGTCCTCCATAGGGTCCAGGTCCTCTTCAGAGTCAGTCACGCCAAGAACCTCCATGGTCGGGGGTTCCAGGAGCTGCTCATACAGGAGGGTCTCCATCAAGATGTCTCTGGAGAGGGGTCTTACTTCAGACATTTCTCCTCTGGGGCAAAAAGACAGCATATGACTGGACCCCTAAGAACTGAGCAGTCTGGGGGCTCTCCCACAGGATGACCCCCAGATTGTATAGCCCTACTCACCAGCTCTTTTGATCTGCTAAAGCCGTCAATATCCCCCAACCCCAGCTCCCACAGGCATGAATCCTGCTACATGCTGGCTGTGTGCCTCTGGGCAAGTCACCTAGCATCTCTGTTCTTGGAAGGGAGGGACTTGAAGATGATTCATAAGGGCCCTTTCTTTCTTTGTTTGTTTTTGGATACTGAGTCTTGCTTTGTCACCCAGGCTGGAGGGCAGTGGCACAATCTTGGCTCACTGCAACCTCCGCCTCCTGGGTTCAAGCAATTCTCCTGCCTCAGCCTCCCGAGTAGCTGGGACTACAGGCATGAGCCACTATACCTGGCTAATTATTTTGTATTTTTAGTAAAGACGGGGGTTTCATCATGTTGGCCAGGCTGGTCTTGAACTCCTGACCTCAAAGTGATCTACCCCACCTCGGCCTCCCAAAGTGCTGGGATGACAGACATGAGCCACCACGCCCAGCCTTTTTCTTCTTTGTGAAACAAAATCAGAGTATAAATAAATATTGGAAGTTCTCCTCGGACACCAGCCCTCAAGAACCTGTCAAAGCAGAAAACCCAGGCACCTGCTGTCAGCACAGGGGACAGAGGCCAGGCTGCAGGGCGATTCCTCTGTACCACTTAACAGAAGGCTACACCTGTTCTTTGGTGTCTGCTGTTTCTCTTGAGAAGAAAGGCAGAGAAGCAGCATGAGAAAAACGTATCACAATCCCCATTCCCAGAGAGACCATCGCTAATTCTTCTAGTGTTTTTCCTAAACACGTGTGCGCATCACACATCCTTCTTCACAGATGGGATCACCCCATACAGTGTTTTACAGCCTTCTTTACTGGCAGATGCTATTTACCTCTCCGATATCCATTCCACCTGGCTCCTTGCTGATAGAACCCCAATTTTCTTCGGGGTGGCCCTGCATCCTCATTCATCTAAGCCAACCATGGCCCTCCTCTCCCTCAGCTTCCCAGCATCCCTTGTAGCTGGTGACAACCATGTAACCCAGTTCTGGTCAATGAGGGCTCAGAGGCTAGAGGCAGGGGTTGCATGCCAGGGAGTAGACACAGCCAGGGCAGCTCCTTCAAAGATGGAGCTGCAGTGGCTGACCAAGAAGAGCAGAGCGGGGAGGCAGAGAGCAGCCAGGCCTGAGGGTGTCACTGAGCTGTCTCCTCCAACTGTGTGTAAGAAAAATGAACCCAAATGTGTCCTCATCACCATTCACTGAGTTTCCTCTTCTTTGCCACCAAAGGCCTTCCTAACTATGATCATTGCGAATTCCCATGCCAATAAATGTTTCATCATGATGGCAGAGAAGGGTTCTGCGACCTGATTCACCATCATGTACCCCACATTTACCCCACAGGGTACCAAACAGCCTTAGATGTAGATGATAATGACGATGACTGTGGCACGGAAATCTAATGGCCTAGTTCAAAGCCCGGCTCTGGCAGTTAGCAGCAGTGTGTCAATTTCTTCATCTGTGAAATGGGTTTCATGATCTGAGAGCCCCGCCCTGGGCTATTGGGAAGACGAAATAAGGAACTCCTTCATGTACTTTGAACAGGGCCTGGCACGCTGGGAGGAAGTTGGCACTAACCATTACCTTTATGCTTCAACTCATTATTTTCTTACCATAATGCCCTGGGTGTTCTTAATTTGTAATTCCCCATGCCTGCTGACAGGACACTCCGCCCTCCCACCATCTCACTGAACTGTTTGTTCACACGGGACACTGAGGCTTAGAGAAGTTCATGACTAAGCCAAGAAGGGACAGAGCTCCAAGTCTCCCTGCCCCCCAGGAGAGAGAAAACTGACGGCAGGTAGGACCCACAGGGCCGCCCTCCCACAGGCCTAGGCACAAGTGTGTGCTCACGACTTGCTTTCAGCATTCAAGGGAGATGGATGGGCCAGGTGCGGTGGCTCACGCCTGTAATCCCAGCACTTTGGGAGGCTGAGACGGGTGGATCACCTGAGGTCAGGAGTTTGAGACCAGCCTGGCCAACATGGTAAAACCCCGCCTCTAATAAAAATACAAAATGAGCCAGGCGTGGTGACATATGCCTGTAATCCCAGCTTGAACCTGGGAGGCAGAGCTAGATTCTGACTCAAAAAGAAAAAATAAGATTTCCCAGATGAGATGTTTTACATTGTATAGACGGCCAGCAGTGTGCGTGTTAAGGTGGCATTAGAAGAACTGTGTCCAGAACTTCCAGCTGCCTTGGGTGTCTATGCAAATGGCATTTCCCTAGGAAAGCAGCTCCAGCCCTTGTTTGCTTTTCCCCCCTTTCCCTTCCCCTCGAAAAGGCAGTCTCCTGCTTTGTGCTCCTGGAGACCCCAGTACCTCCACGCCCCACAAAGCCAGAGCAACAGTGGAACCTCAGCTCACTGTGAGCTGAGCTGTGAGCTGCACCGAGCCTCGCCTTGACCCACTGTCCCCACAGCCCCCTTACCCAGCAGGCATTCCGAGAATCCTTAGGCGCCAGATAGGAAGAAGGCCCCAGCCACCAGAGTGGGCTACGCTGTCCAGGGTCTGCAGCAGAGTGCAGGTCAGGCCTACCTGAGGAGTCAGTCACCCACGCTCTGCCTGCAAGACCCTTTCAAGCTCCCCACCCTGCCAACCTCCCCATCTGAGTAGACCCAGGACCACATCTCACCTTAGGTTGATACCCTAGCCCAACCCTTCCTGCACCAGCCTCAGTTTCCCCATCTATTGTGTTTTTGTTGGTGGCAGTGTTTTTTTGTTTGTTTGTTTGTTTTTGAGACAGTCTCACTCTATCGCCCAGGCTGGAGTGCAGTGGTGTGATCTCAGCTCAGGTGCAACCTCCGCCTGCCAGGTTCAAGTGATTCTCCTGCCTCAGACTCCCAGGTAGCTGGGATTACAGGCACATGCCACCACACCCGGCTAATTTTTGTATTTTTAGTAGAGTCGGGGTTTTACCATGTTGGCCAGGCTGGTCTCAACTCCTGATCTCAAGTGATCCGCCCGCCTCAGCCTCCCAAAGTACTGGGATTACAGCACTTTGGATTAATTTATTAAATACCCATTACCCTCTACCACAAAGAAGGGACCTAATCTGAACCTTTAACCATCTGGCCTCTGGGCCCAGGCCCTAAGATTTACTTGATATGAATGGCAAAGATCCCATCACCAACTGGGCCTAGGCTGGCCTTAGGGCCCAGATCTGCATGGGAAAAGTGTGGAGCCAGGGAGCAGAAGGTGGGGAGCCTGTCCAGGAGGGTCCTTGCAGCAGCGACCTCCTGCTCTGGTCTCTCCTGGCCACCCCACCAGCCCAAGGGAGGCCCAGTCCTGTCAGCTCCTACCTGGCACCAGCTCTGAATGCCTTACTGGTCTCCAGCCTTCAGTGGAGCTCTCTCCAACCTAATCTCAAGGTAGCAGCCTCAACCCTGACCCTGTCACTGCTCTGTTCAGCTCCCTAGACCTGGCCTGGTGCAGTGCGGCTCATGCCTGTAATCCCAGCACTTTGAGAGGTGGAGGCAGGTGGATCACCTGAGCTTAGGAGTTTGAGACTAGCCTGGCTAACATGGTGAAACGCCATCTCCACTAAAAATACAAAAATTAACCAGGTATGGTGGCGTTCACCTATAATCCCAGCTACTTGGGAGGCTGAGGCAGGAGAATCACTTGAATCCGGGAGGCAGAATTTGCAGTGAGCCGAGACTGTGCCATTGCACTCCGGCCTGGGTGACAGAGCAAGACTTGTCTCAAAAAAAAGGGGGGGGGGGGTTGGGCCACATCCACTAACAGGCCCTCCCCCTGTGGCCCTGCCACCCCAATCTTGGTTCCCGCTCTAACCACACTCAAGTATGCTTTCCATGGATGGTGCCTGGTCCTGCCATGCCTCCAAAGTCTTCAAATGTGCAGAGCTCACCAGCCAACCTCAGACCGGCCCATGCCTATGCCTATTGGTCCTTTTTTAAAAATTAAATTTTATTATTATTTTTTTCACAGACAGGATCTCACCCTTTTGCCCAGGCTGGAGTGCAGTGGCCTGATCATGGCTCACTACAGCCTCAAACTCCTGGGCTCAGGTAATCATCCCACCTCAGCCTCCAGGGTAACTCGACAGGTATGTATCCCTGCACCTGGCTCATTTTTATAGAATTGCTGTAGAGATAGGGTCTTGCTTTGTTGCCCAGGCTTGTCTCGGAACTCCTGGCTTCAACTCCCGCCTGGGCCTCCCAAAGTACTGAGAGGATGGGTATGAGGCTGGCCTATTCAGGCATCACCTTTTTGGACCCTCAGAGTCTGCTTGGGGGCCTCCTGGGGGTCCTGCAGCCCCTGTCTCTGCTCCCCTCTGGCTCCAGCTGACCACTGCACTCCAGGCTGGGCTACAGGGCAAGACTCCATATCAGAAAAAAAAAAAATTAGAATGGAGATACTAGTAACACTTATTGCACAGGACTGTTGTGGGGATGAAATGATCCGGCACAGAGTAAACCGCTAAGAGAGGAGCTGCTGCTCTTATCAGTTTCTGGTTGTCAGCCCAAGGCCTGGCATAGAGCAGACATATGTTTGTTGACTGAAGACATGAAGGCAACCTATTCCCAGAGGACCCACTGTGAGGTCACTGCAGCTGCAGATCCAGGAAACTGGACTGGTTTTTATTATCTTTTTTTTTCCTGCAAACTTGCAAATGAGTAGTTGAAACCCTTCTTTGGTGAAGGAAGACACACCTAGCCATGTGTCCCCACCCAGGCTACAGCCCGCACTTAGCCTCCTACACACTCACCAGTGGAAACACCAGGCGCCAGTCAGAAGTCCTATTTTACCCTAAGAGGTTAGGATGCAAATCTAGTATGTGCAGAAAAGAGTGCCACACCCACGGCCTTGAGGGCACCTGCAGGGCTCAGAGTGGGAGGGAGGGCAGGTTCTGAACAGAGCAGCCTGCATTTGGTGAACAGCTCTGCACTCCACAGCTCGCCTATGGCTCATCTGGAAGATGGGGAAACGCCATCTACCTCCCAAGCCCCTCCCAGGTTGCCCAGAAGCACAAGCAAGTAGAGATGTGTTCTGCTCAGCCCTCAGCAGGTGTTCAAGGGCCGAGGCTGCAGGAGTGTCAGAGCGGGGTTGGGGGCAGAGGTGGATGGGGCTGGACCTGAGGGTGAGGTCGAACTCCTGGTAGGGACCCTCAGACTCTCATGACCTCACCCAGTCCTGTCAAAGCCAAGCAGGCGGGATCTGACACTTCCTGTTTCACAGGCAGGCAAACCAAGAGGGTCAGGGGCCATGCTGGGGTCACAGGGAGGGCCAGCTGAGTGGGCCCAGCTAGAAAACCTTGGTCCAGTCTTCCACATGCCACCCTCTCAGTCACAGCCTGGCCCTGGACCATGAGGGTGGGGTGACGCAAAGCCCTTGGAGCACACACAACTCCAGTGTAACCCAGCAGGAAACGCCCTGAGCCTGCAGCCAGGCTGGACCTCAGTTCCACCCCTTGCTCGGCCCCTGCTGTGTGAGGCAGAACAACCAGCTCACCTCTGAGCCTTGCAGAAACAGCCGGGCCTCCAGGGCTGCTGAGAGGATGAAAACATACACTACTGCCCATTTTCCACCACCTAGCAGGGGCTCCATAAAAGCTGGTTAGCACAATCAACAGCCTTAGAAGAGAGGAGACCAGAGGCCACTCACAGCTCAGGACGCCACAGTGGACTGAACATGTTGCTGCCTTTCTGGAGGGTAGTGTGACAATCAGCATCCACCAGTCACACACGCACATGACCTTTGATTTCTAGGGATGCATCCCACACACACCCCTGCATGGACCTGGCAGCCCTGAAAAATTGAAGCCATAGATCACAGGCACCGCTGTGCTGTCATCACAGCCCTTCGGGAGGCCGAGGCGGGCACGTCTCACGAGCCCAGTTCAAGACCAGCCTGGGCAATACGACGAGACCCCCTCTCTAAAAATAAATTAACAATAAAAATTTTAAAAAATATATGAAATGGGCCGGCCGCAGTGGCTTACACCTGTAATCCCAGCACTTTGGGAGGCCAAGGCGGGCAGATCACGAGGTCAGGAGTTCAAGACCAGCCTGACTAACATGGTAAAACTCCGTCTCTACCTCGTTTCAAAAAAAATTAGCCAGGTGTGGTGGTGCGCGCCTGTAATCCAGCTACTCGGGCGGCTGAGGCAGGAGAATCGCTTGAACCTGGGAGGAGGAGTTTGCAGTGAGCCGAGATCACACCATTACACTCCAGCCTGGGCGACAAGAGCGAAAAACTCCATCTCAAAAAAAAAAAAAAAAAAAAAATATGGGCCGGGCGCGGTGGCTCACGCCTGTAATCCCAGCACTTTGGGAGGTTGAGGCGGGCAGATCACAAGGTCAGGAGATGGAGAGCATCCTGGCTAACACAGTGAAACCCCATCTCTACTAAAAATACAAAACAAATTAGCTGGGCGTGGTGGCGGGCGCCTGTAGTCCCAGCTACTTGGGAGGCTGAGGCAGGAGAATGGCTTGAACCCTGGAGGCAGAGCTTTCAGTAAGCCGAGATCGTGCCACCACACTGCAGTCTGGGCGACAGAGCGAGACTGTCTCAAAAAAAGAAAAAGAAAAAGAAAAAAAAAATCCGTAGTATGTATCTTGTTTCCTCAAGTTTCAAGAAAAAAAAAAGACAGCTCACTTTTTTCTCTTTAAACACTGATGTGTAGCTAGTAACTTGGATAAAAAGGTGCCACCCTACAAAATGTGCTCAGCGTGTTCTGATTCCAGGATGGGCTTGGCTGCCTGGGCTGGGCCTGGGAGACCTCTGTCCCTCACAGTGGAAACTGAAGCCGAATGCCAGTGCCGCATCCGGCTTCAAGATCTAGAATCAGAGCCTTTGAAATGGAAAAGGGGCATCTGAAACGGCACCCCCACCTGCGGCTTTCAGAGCTAAGGCTCCAGAATGAAGGGGTCACCTGGCTAGTGACAAGATGGGAGTCACCCTGAGCTGCAGCTCCCCCCAAGATTCCCCTGTGAGAGGCCCAATATGGAGTATTACTATTTTGAGACAGGGTCTCTCTGTCACCCAGGCTGGAGTGCAGTGGCATGAACATGGCTCACTGTAGTCTCCACCTCCCTGGGCTCATGTGATCTTTCCACCTCAACTTCCCAAGTACCTGGGACTACAGGTGCACGCCACCACACCTGGCTAATTTTGTATTTTTAGTAAAGACGGGGTTTCACCAGGCCAGGCACGGTGGCTTACGCCTGTAATCCCAGCACTTTGGGAGGCCGAGGCGGGCGGATCACGAGGTCAGGAGATCGAAACCATCCTGGCTAACATGGTGAAACCCCGTCTCTACTAAAAATACAAAAATTAGCTGGCTGTGGTGGTGGGCGCCTATAATCCCAGCTACTCGGGAGGCTGAGGCAGGAGAATCACTTGAACCTGGGAAGCAGAGGTTATAGTGAGCCGAGATTATGACATTACACTCCAGCCTGGGTGACAAGAACAAAACTGTCTCAAAAAAAAAAAAATGCATTTAATACATGTAACCAACCCAACGTCACAGCTTAGCCTTTTGGAGGCTCCCAGCACTTTAAGAGGACAAGGCGAAAGGATCACTTGAGCCCAGGAGGTTGAGGCTGCAGTGAGCTGTGACTGCGCCACTGCACTCCAGCCTGGGCGACAGAGTGAGACCCTGTATCAATAAGTTAGGGAAGGAGATTTTATTCTATGTCCTTTCCTGTTCGAACACCTATAAAAATAATCCTAACCGTAGAGGAAGTCTAACAGACTAATAATTCTCTTGACTGATTTTGAAATGACCCCAAAAAGGGGAAGCTTGTGCCTTTTTATCACCATGAAGGAAGCAGAGAATGCCAAGCCACCACCTGGGCCTACAGTTGTTGAGTTTCAAAAGTTCATATTTAAAACAAGTTCTGCGCCGGGGCGCGGTGGCTCCCTCCTGTAATCCCAGCACTTTGGGAGGTCAAGGCAGATGGATCAACTAAGGTCAGGAGTTCAAGACCCCCCCGGTCAACATGGTGAAACAGTGTCTCTACTAAAAATACCAAAGTTAGCCGGGAGTGGTGGCGGGCACCTGTAGTCCCAGCTACTCGGGAGACTAAGGCAGGAGAATCACTTAAACCTGAGAGGCAGAGGTTGCAGTGAGCCAAGATCGTGCCACCGCACTCCAGCCTGGGCGACAGAGCAAGACTCAATCAAAAATAAAAAATAGGCCAGACGCAGTGGCTCACACCTATAATCCTAGCACTTTGGGAGGTTGAGGCAGGTGGATCAACTGAGGTCGGGAGTTCACAACCATCCTGGCCAACATGGCAAAACCTCATCTCTACTAAAAATACAAAAATTAGCAAGGCCTGGTGGCGCACGCCTGTAATCCCAGCTACTAGGGAGGCTGAGGAAGGAGAATCACTTGAACCCAGGAGGTGGAGGTTGCAATGAGCCGAGATCGCGCCACTGCACTCCAGCCCGCGCGACGGGAGTAAGGCTCCATCTCAAAAAAAAAAAAATGTTCTGAAATGCTGAGGCTGAAGAATATGAAGACTGCTCACCCTGGCCCCGACCCTGAGGCTTGAGAGGCAGGTACAGCCCCTGGGCTCCGCTTCAGTGTTTGGGTCTCCCCTATGAACTTGCAACCCAGCACTTTCACACCCCAACTCCTCCTTTACATCCTCCCTCTGTTACCAACATCCCCCAGGCAGGCACGGGGGACTCACTGCTTCCTTGGGGCTCAGGCACAAGTCACTTCCTCCCCACCCTCCCCAGGACAGAATTAAATGCTCCTCATCTGTGTTGTCCCAGCACCTTGGGTAAACAGACCTGGATTGGGCACTCAGCCCATCAAGGTCTCGTTAAATGTTTACCTGTGTGTCTGCCCCAGCCAGCCGGGAACCTGCATGGCCCCAGAACAGAGCAGGGACCCAGTGAAAGCCGGTGAGAGGATGCAGACAGCCTGAGAGTTCACTGCAAAATCCTGAGAATGAGGGAAGGGGTTAATCTGGTGCTGGGCTCACGATGGCAGGCTGTTCCTGGCTGGGAGACCCTGGACTGGACAGTATCACCTTCTGTTAAAGGGCAGGAGGGAAAGCCCCATGGGCAGATGTAGCCCTGAGAAGGAGGTGAAATGCTGCATGCATGGTATGCAGTAAGTGCCCACTAAGAGGCAGCTCTCATTCTGTGAGCCTGTTGCTCTGCGAGGCGCACACCCGTGCTGACCACCTCACGGTCCAAGCTCGGATTTATCTTCATGATGCGCCATTGTCTGCACAGGGAATTTCAGCTCCTCCTGGAATCAGGTAGCTCTCTTTGCCCTCACATGAAAGGGAGCCTCTAATCTCCAAGATACTGTCACACACAATAAATGTCATCTCTTGGCCAGGCACGGTGGCTCGCACCTGTAATCCCAGCACTTTGGGAGGCTGAGGCGGGTGGATCACAAGGTCAGGAGTTCAAGACCAACCTGGCCAACATGGTGAAACCCCATCTCTATTAAAATTACAAAAATTAGCCTGGTATGGTGGCACGCGCCTGTAATCTCAGCTACTCAGGAGGCTGAGGCAGGAGAATCACCTGAACCCCGGAGGCAGAGGTTGCAGTGAGCTGAGATCACGCCACTGCACTCCAGCCTGGGCAACAGAGCAAGACTCCATCTCGGGGAGGGGGAGGTCAAGAATACTTGATCTTAAATATCCAAAATGACAGGGACCCTCACTCAAATAAACAAGTGAGTTTTTCTCTCTTTGCTGCACGGCTTTTCAGTCTGGCTAACTGGGTGCCAAGTTCTGTCCCACCCCCAGAAAAACAGGTTTACTATGCAGTGCCTGGCGAGGCCCAGTGGTGTTTTGTATTGTCACATCCTAATATTGACACTAGGAAAATCAGCTGCCCTGTGTGCCCGCCCCTCTCCTGCCTGCCTCGGGGCCAACAAGGAACTTAGGGGCCAGGGACTGATTTGCTCACATTCTATGTTTCTCCCAGGGCCCAGCCCCAACCAACCAGTGGCAGGACAAAGGGAGGCTAGGAAGTGGCCACGTGTCCAGTTCAGACACACTGCTGGCTTCCTGGTGACCACCAACAGTAAGACTGGTGCGGAGACTTCCTCCATACGGCTCAAAATGTTCTGAGCACAGAGGGTAGTCAAAATCTCATGGGATCCGCTAAGTCTGCAGCAGGGGAAGCAAAAAGCCATTAATTGTCTACACATTTAATAGGTTCACTAAAAACAGGATGCTTTCCAGGGAGAGGGGAAAATACCACCAGCAGTGGTGTCAGCTTCAAGACTCACTGGCCAATCAAGCCCTTCCTCAATTACATCCTTCCGTTGAGACGGGATCAGAAATGGGGGAAAAAAAAAAAGCACACTGTTATGAGTAGTCTCTGGTTTATTTGCAGCTCTGTGACACAAGACGTAATTGTTTTTTTTTTTTTTTTTTGAGATGGAGTCTCATGTTAGCCCAGGCTGAGTGCAGTGGCACCATCTCTGCTCACTGCAATCTCCGCCTCCTGGGTTCAAGCAATTCTCCCGCCTTAGCCTCCCAAAGTGCTGGGATTACAGGCAAGTCAAATGTGTAAGAATCTTGAGCCGGGTGAGGTGGCTCACGCCTGTATTCCCAGACATTGCACTCCAGCCTGGGCAACAAGAGCGAAACTCCGTCTCAAAAAAAAAAAAAAAAAAAAACTTACAATAACTAACATGTATGCAGCCTCTCTATCCAGCCATAGAGTACCCAAGCTGTAACAGACAATGGGGATCTACCATTTGATGCTTTTTTAAATTTTCTTTTGACAGAGAGTCTCCCTATGTGGCCCAGGCTGGAGTGCCATGGTGTGATCTCAGCTCAGTGCAACCTCTGCCTCCCAGATTCAAGCAGTTCTCCTGCCTCAGCCTCCCAAGTAGCTGGGATTACAGACACACTCCACCACGCCCGGCTAATTTTTGCATTTTTAAAAGAGACTGGTTTTGCCATGTTGGCCAGGCTAGTCTCACAACTCCTGACCTCAGGTGATCCATCTCCCTCGGCCTCCCAAAGTGCTAGGATTACAAATGTGAGCCACCATGCCCAGCCTAATGCTCCTTTTTTTGAGACAGGGTCTCACTCTGTCTCCCAGGCTAGAGTGTAGTGGCATGATCAGGGTTCACTGCAGCCTCAACCCCTCCAAGCTCAGGTAGGCCTCTGAACTCAGCCTCCTGGGTAGCTAGGACCAGAGGCACATGCCACCATGCCCGGTTAATTTTTTGTATTTTTGGTAGAGACAGGGTTTTACCATGTTACCCAGTCTGGTCTAGCCCAGTCTAGTCTTCTGAGCTCAAGCAATCCTCCTGCCTCAGCCTCCCAAAGTGCTAGGATTACAGGCACGAGTCAAATGTGTGAGAATCTTAGTCTTAACATCCTTAAGACAATTAAAAAAAAAAAAGGGCCAGACATAGGGGCTCACGTCTGTAATCCCAGCACCTTGGGAGGTTGAGGCAGCAGTATTTAAACACTCAAGCCGGGCGGGGTGGATCACGCCTGTAATCCCAGCACTTTGGGAGGCTGAGGCGGGTGGATCGCCTGAGGTCAGGAGTTCGAGACTAGCTTGGCCAACATGGTGAAACCCCATCTCTACTAAAAATACAAAAAATTAGCTGGGCGTCGTGGTGGGCGCCTGTAATCCCAGCTACTAGGAGGCTGAGGCAGGAGAACCGTTTGAACCCGGGAGGCAGAAGTTGCAGTTAGCTGAGACGGCGCCATTGCACTCCAGCCTGGGCAACAAGAGCGAAGCTCTGTTTCAAAAAAAAACAAAAAGAAACAAAAAAACACCCAAACTGTGCCATTCCTGAGAACTTATTCCAAAGGCGTGCCCAAATTAAGTAGAAATCGGGGTGAGTCTTAACTCCAGGGAGGCTACTAACTTGAGAGGGGCTTTCACCTGGCCAGAAACCTCAGGGATACATTTTGCAGAGTGAACAGAACAAACTGAGGTTCAGAGAGATGGAGTAGCCCTTCCGAGGCCACAGGGCTGGAGAGTGGAAAGAGGTTTTGGCTTGGGTTCCATAAAGGGCCCTTGGCTTCTAGCTAGACAACCCTGGCATTTCTGTGCCTCCTGGGACTGAAATCTCTGTTTCTCCACCTGGAAGATGAGGCCTCCTGCTCCCAGGGGCAGACAGATGTTAAGAACTTCCCGGCGCTAGTGCCCACCAGACTGCGCTCCTCCTAACGCGGGGGACATGAGGCTGACACCAACCCTCCCTGGGAAGCTCGGGCTCCCAGACCACAGTAAACACTGCGTTAAAACAGCAACAAAAATGTTACAATAGTAAGAGCTACAACAATAACATCAACAACCACGTCCTACCCCATGAGTGGCTCATTCTAGCAAAACTGACAATGAAGGGCTTGAAAGCGATCGCATTTAGGAGGCCAGAGCCCAGACGACGACCAGCTCCGAACCCCACAAGCCTTGTCGTGACCGCGCCCCGCAGGCGGGGGGCCCCTCTCGGGTCACCCGCAGGGGCGCACCTCCAATTTACCAAACAAGGTCGCAAGCCCCAGCCGGGCTCTAGTCCCCGCCCAGTCTGGGGCGCACCTGTGCAGGGCGCGTGGGCAAGCGAGGCGGGCGGCTGCGCGCCGCTCCGTGTGCACGTTCCTGTTCCGGACTTTTTGGGCGTCCCGTTACGAAGCCTTTCCTCGGCCCTTCCTCAGGTGCGCAGCGCCTCCGGGAGCCGGTCCCGGCGGCACCGGGCACGACGCCATCTTCCCTCTTTTAAGGGCACCGGGGCTGTGCGGCCGCGGCCGTGGGCTGGCGTTGCCGCGCTACGCTCTGGCCGGGTCCGCACGACCCCAGAGTTCGGAGCCGGGTGCCCGGAAGCCGCACTGGAGGACTGTGCGGCGGCGATGGGGCGTCCAGCCGTCGCGGCGAGACGCAGAGGGACCACCCCATTGCACAGGCGCGGAGACTGAGGCCCGCAGGGGCCGCGCCTGGCACGATCGCCCGTCGGGGACCTGGAGCCCCGGACAGAGAGGGTACGTTTCGGAGCCGGAGTCCCGAGACGTCGCCCCGCCAGAGACTTGCTGGAGCGGTAAAACCTGGGCAGGGGTCCCCACACTTCCAGCCGCTTGGCACCCGGGCCGCGGCCTGGCCGCTAACCGCCGGGCTCGAGCTGGGCGGAGCAGCGGGCGGCAGCAGGGTCGGGGGCACTCACCTGGCGGCGGCGATGCTGGCAGCGTCTGTAAGCCACCCGGGAGGCTTCGTGTCTGCGGCCCGGCTGCCGGCGCGGGACCTAATACGCCCGGGCGCCCCGCCCCTCCCGCCCCGCCCGGGTCCCGCCCCTCCCCGGGAGCGGCCTCTCGCACCCCGAGCGCGGAATCCCGGACTGGGGTCTGAATGGCATTGGCAACAGAACCGCTACAAGTGCAGCCCGTTGGCTTGTTTACAGCCTCTCTGCCCCCTGCTGTTCTGCAAGCTTGTTTTGTCCCGTGCGTCGCTGTTTCCCCTGCGCCCAGCACGGGCGTGCACTCAGGGGTTTCCATCAATATTGGGGGGATCGATCCATTGACAGAATCTGGCCCTTTACACGGATGGCCTCCGTTCGAGCTCAAAGTACTCCTCGGTGCTTTTTTTCACGATCATTTTACCCACGTGGAAACCGAGGCTCCAAGAGGACGAAATGACTTAAATGACAGCGTGAAGCCAGCGTTCAAAAACGTGTGCTCCT
This sequence comes from Gorilla gorilla gorilla, assembly GCF_029281585.2. Taxonomy (NCBI): domain Eukaryota; kingdom Metazoa; phylum Chordata; class Mammalia; order Primates; family Hominidae; genus Gorilla; species Gorilla gorilla. The sequence continues at coordinate 41,100,569 of NC_086018.1, read as the reverse complement.
TAGGCTGGCAGCTTTGGGACTTAGGTGTTTTTAAGCCTATTTCACAAATATGAAAACCGAGGTTCACATTTGGTTAGCAGTAGCATCCAGTGATCCATACCCGAAGCCAGGGGGCTGCCCCTCCACTGCCGCCCGTCCGCAGCCTTCCAGCTGCATGACACACCCACTGCCTTCCCCCTCCCGTCGGGGCTCCGGGTCCGCGAGAGGCGGGCTGGACTGGGAGGGATTGGGGGCAGGGGGCTCACGTGCAGACCTGGTGAGACGGACCCCACAGCCCCTGGCGGGGCGAACAGAGAAATCAGAAACGTTCCAGGCGGGGTGGGCGGGTGGGCAGCCTGCTACGCGGGGATGGGTAGGACCTAACTCCAGCCCTGGGGTATATTGGGGGTGGGAGAAGGCAGAGCGCTCCTGGAATAACAAAGTAACAATTGTCCTGGGCACAGCAAAGCTTGTTTACTTCTGTCTTGATCCCCTCAGAGATTAGGGGAGGGGCAGGGACAGGGGTTCCCCTCCCCCAGCTCTGTCGTTTGCTACCTGTTGGGTACCCTCACTCTGTTCTTCCCACCTCTAGGGTAATTACTTCCCCCTCAATGTTCTCATCTGTGAAATGGACAACAGCACCTACCAAGAGCTGGGCTGTTGGGAGGAACAGAGGAGGTAAAGCATGATAAAGTCTTCAGAGCCCCTCCCGCCTTCCGGGCCCTGGACCTTCTTTGCTTTTGTGGGTTTTTTTTTGTTTGTTTTTGTTTTTGTTTTTTTGAGACAGAGTTTAGCCCTGTTGCCCAGGCTGGAGTGCAGTGGCACAATCTTGGCTCACTGCAACGTCTGTCTCCCAGGTTGAAGCAATCCTCCTGCCTCAGCCCCCCTAGTAGCTGGATTACAGGCGCGTGCCACCATGCCCGGCTAGTTTTTGTATTTTTAGTAGAGACGGGGTTTTGCCATATTGGCCAGGCTGGTCTTGAACTCCTGACACCAGGTGATCCACTGGCCTCGGCCTCCCAAAGTGCTGGGATTACAGGCGTGAGCCACCACTCCCGGCCCTGTAGTCTTTTCTTCTAGGGCCTCCAAACTACATCAACCCCTACAAAGCAGCTCGCCCTGACTGTGGCTAACAGCCACAGAGTGCCTTACAGTCAGGAGTGGGGAACCCTTCATAATGGGAGCTTCCCTCTGTATGCATTTTGCAGATGAAAAAATTGAGACTCAGGGAGGTAAAGCAATGACACGGGGTCTCATGGGTCCGAAAGACCTGATATATGTGAGATGCTTGCAGAGGGGTCTTAAGGCTGGAGGCACAGTGCCAGGCATGTAGGAGATGTTCAGTAAACATTAGCAGAAAAGATGGAGAAAGAAGGACCATTTGGGGACACTGGATGATTCAAGGGCAGAGTGGGTAAAAATACAGTACTTATTTACTTTGCAAAATCCCAAGACAATATGCTGATCAAAAGGAGGAAGAGATGGCTGGACATGGTGGCTCACGCCTATAACCCCAGCACTTTGGGAGGCCAAGGCAGGTGGATCACCTGAGGTCAGGTGTTTGAGACCAGCCTGGCCAACATGACGAAACTCCATCTCTACTAAAAATTAAAAAACTAGGCCAGGCGCGGTGGCTTGCACCTGTAATCTCAGCACTTTGGGAGGACAAGGCAGGCAGCTCATCTGAGGTCAGGAGTTTGAGACCAGCCTGACCAACATGGAGAAACCCCGTCTCTACTAAAAATACAAAATTAGCTGGGCGGGGTGGCACATGCCTGTAATCCCAGCTACTCGGGAAGGTTGAGGCAGGAGAATTAGGGAGGCAGAGGTTGCAGTGAGCTGAGACCACGCCATTGTACTCCAGCCTGGGCAACAAGAGTGAAACTCTGTCCCAAAAAAAAAAAAAAAAAGTAGCGGGCGTGATGGCACTCACCTGTAGTCCCAGCTACTTGGGAGGCTGAGGCAGAGAATTGCTTGAACCTGGGAGGCGGAGATTGCAGTGAGCCAAGATCGTGCCACTGCACTCCAGCCTGGGCAACACAGCAAGATTCTTCTGTCTAAAAAAAAAAAAAAGCTCACGAAGGAAACTGTCTTGGAGATGCATGATCGCATGATCTATTGAATGAAATGGCATGCTGTATAAATCACTGTGTCCATTAGAATCCTATATTCTTTAAAAATCCGTGTATGGCTGGGCAAGGTGGCAGGTGCCTGTAATCCCAGCACTTTGGGAGGCCGAGGCAGGCAGATCACAAGGTCAGGAGATAGAGACCATCCTGGCTAACACAGTGAAACCCCATCTCTACTAAAAATACAAAAAAATTTAGCCAGGTGTGGTGGTGGACGCCTGTAGTCCCAGCTGCTCAGGGGGCTGAGGCAGGAGAATGGCGTGAACCCGGGAGGCGGAGCTTGCAGTGAGCCGAGATTGTGCCACTGCACTCCAGCCTGGGCAACAGAGCGAGACTCCGTCTCAAGAAAAAAAAAAATCCATGTATGAAAGTCTGGAAGGAAATATAGCACAGCAAAATGGGAATAGTAGTCATCTCTGGGCATCATGAAGTTCATTACCAGGCACACCTAATCTATGGCGCTAGAGGTGACATTGGCGGCTCCCTCTCCAGGGTGAGGATGGGTATTGGCTGGGAAGGGGCATTATGGAACTTTCTGGGGTGACACAGATGGTGGCTGCAGGGGTGCATATGTATGCAAACAGCTGAATGCTTAAGAACTGTGCATGTTTTGGTATGTCAATTAAACTCAATACTAATACAGGTGTATTGAGTTTTTGTTTGTTTTTGTTTTGTTTTGTTTTTGAGATGGAGTCTCACTCTGTCACCCAGGCTGCAGTGCAGTGATGCCATCTCAGCTCACTGCAACCTCCGCCTCCTGTGTTCAAGAGATTCTCCTGTCTCAGCCTCCAGGGTAGCTGGGACTACAGGCATGCACCACCACGCCCGGCTAATTTTTTTTTTTTTTTTTTTTTTCTGTATTTTTAGTGGAGACGGGATTTCACCCTGTTGGCCAGACTGGTCTTGAACTCCTGACCTCAGGGAATCTGCCCACCTCGGCCTCCCAAAGTGCTGGGATTACAGGTGTGAGCCACCACGCCTGGTCCTATTAGTTTGTTTTTTTGTTTTTGTTTTTGTTTGGAGACAGCGTCTCACTTTGTCATCCAAGTTGGAGTGCAGTGCAGTGGCGTGATCTTGGCTCACTGCAACCCCTGCCTCCTGGGCTCAAGTGATTCTTGTGCCTCAGCTTCCTGAGTAGCTGGGATTATAGGCGTGCACCACCACACCCAGCTAATTTTTGTATTTTTAGTAGAGACAGGGTTTCACCATGTTGGCCAGGCTGGCCTGGAACTCCTGGGCTCAAGGGATCCGCCCACCTTGGCCTCCCAAAGTGCTGGGATTACAGGTATGAGCCACCGCTCCCAGCCGTGGTTTAGTTTTCTGCCTTGTGTTTTCATGTATTTTCCGGATTGTCTAGATAAACGTGCAAAAACATTATCTTTTTTTAGAAGAGGAAGAAAACTATGTTTGGTCTTAACTGAAGCCAGAGCCAAGCCAGAGACAATGCCAAATGCCTACCTTCAAGTCAGTGGCAATGCAGGGATAGACAGAAAGAGACTGTGGCATCAAGCAAGGGAAAACTAAGCGCCAGGCTCCCACGGAGGACACAAATATATCAGGGAAAGCTTCATGGAGGAGGAGATATTTGAGGGGAATTCAAAGAAAGGACTGGATTCCAACCAGAATAGAAAGGTGAATGTGGCCTAATTATCCTGTCGGTACTGGGGAGCTATGGAAGGACACTGAGCTGGAAAGGAACAAGAGATTAAGGAATTGGAATCTAGCAGCCATGCGGAGGGGTATTGAAGGGAAAATAATGCCCATTGTCTCCGAGAGTGCCCAGGGCTCCTAAATAGAGGTATTGCAGCCTCCGTCCAACTGATTGGAGTACCCAGGCTGCCCCCCGACCCACAGCTGGCCAGCAGTACATCCGTCAGCTGGCATTCTGCACACCCAGCCTGGACTCAGCTCCGAAGCTATGAGGCCCTCCATGGACAGAGCTGTTGTACATCCTCTGAAAACTTTTTTTTTTTTTTAAACCGAGTCTCGCATTGCCGCCCCAGCTAGAGTGCAATGGCGCAATCTTGGCTCATTGCAACCTCCACCTCCCAGGTTCTAGCAATTCTCCTGCCTCAGCCTCCCGAGTAGCTGAGATTACAAGCGCCTGCCACCAAGCCTGGCTAATTTTTTGTAGAGATGGGGTTTCACCACGTTGGCCAGACTGAACTCGAACTCCTGACCTCGTGATTCGCCCACCTTGGCCTCCCAAAGTGCTGGGATTATGGGCGTGAGCCACCGTGCCCAGCCCTTTTTTTTTTTTTTTTTCTGAGACATATTCTCACTCTGTCACCTAGACTGGAGTGCAGTGGTGCGATCTTGACTCACTGCGACCTCCGCCTCCCAGGTTCAAGCGATTCTCCTGCCTCAGCCTCCCAAGGCTCTGAGATTATAGGCACGCACCTCACGCCCGGCTAATTTTTGTATTTTTTAGTAGAGATGGGGTTTCACTGTGTTGGCCAGGTTGGTCTTGAACTCCTGGCCTCAAGTGATCAGCCCACCTCCACCTCCCAAACTGCCGGGATTACAGGTGTGAGCCACCGCGCCCAGCCTAGGAAACTTTATTACATTCCCACTTTATCAGTGAGGAGACTGAGGCTTTGAGAGGCCATCTGAGCTGTAGGGTGGAGGGGCATACACACTGCACCTGACATGAGGGGTGGAGGCTGCCCTTCACAGCTGTGTGAGCTTGAGCACAGCCTCATGTATCAGAGGCTGTCTTTCCCACACTCTCTGGGAAATGGAGATTGCGATACACAACTCATAAGGATGTTGGCAGGATGTCAGACCCAATGCCAAGTGATCTTCACTATTGTCCGAGGCTGGTGGTGGGGCTACTGCTTCCCTTCTTCTCCTGCTTGTTTTACTTTCTTCCACAGCACCTTCTGCTCTCTTACATATTTAGTCACCTGTCTATTTGTTTATTGTCTGACTCCCATCCCCCACTAGAATCTAAACCAGACTCATCCTGCGCCGCTCATATAGTAGGTGCTCAGTAAATAGCTGGGGTTTTTTTGTTTTTTTTGTTTTTTTGTTTGTTTTTTGTTTTTGAAACAGAGTTTCCCTCTTGTCACCCAGGCTGGAGTGCAATGGTGCAATCTCAGCTCACTGCAACCTCCACCTCCCAGGTTCAAGCAATTCTTCTGCCTCAGCCTCTTGAGTAGCTGGGATTACAGGCATGTGCCACCAAGCCTGCTAATTTTTGTACTTTTAGTAGAGACAGGGTTTTGCCATGTTGGCTAGGCTGGTCTCAAACTCCTGACCTTAGGTGATCTGCCTGCCTTGGCCTCCCAAACTGTGGGCAGAAAGCCACCCAGGTGCAGAGGCAAGAGACTGAAGGCACAAGCTGTTCCAATATAATAAAGAAAATAGGATAAGAGAAAGTTATATTAGAAATAGGATATAGAGATGATTATATATGGATATTATCAATCATTAGTTTCTAGTATTAATCTTTGTATTATTATTATTATAACCGAGGAAAAACCAGGCCATACAGAGTCAGGAGCTGAAGGGACATTGTGAGAGGTGACCAGAAGACAAGAGTGTGAGCCCTCTGTCACACCCGGATAAGGGCCGCTTGAGGGCTCCTTGGTCTAGTGGTAGCGCCAGTGCCTGGGAAGGCACCCGTTACTTAGCAGACCAGGAAAGGGAGTTTCCCCTTCCTTGGGGGAATTAGAGAACACTCTGCTCCACCAGCTCTTGTGGGAGGCCTGACATGACCCAGGCCAGCCCACAGTCATCCGGAAGCTTCAACGTCTCCCTGTGGTGCTGTGCTTCAGTGGTCACGCTCCCTGTTCACTTTCATGTTCCGCCTGTACACCTGGTGCCTCTTTTAAGTTCCTAGAAGATAGCAGTAGCAGAATTAGTGAAAGTATTAAAGTCTTTGATCTCTCTGATAAGTGCATAGAAAAAACGCTGACGTCTGCTATCCTCCCTCTCTGCTTTAGCAACCACAAAGGGAAAGGCTCCCTGTCACGTGGACACGTGACTTGCTTGACCTTATCAATCACTTGGGATGACTCACTCTCCTTCCCCTGCCCCCTTGCCTTGTATACAATAAATAGCAGTGCGTCCAGGCATTCGGGACAACTACCGGACTCCGTGCATTGGTGGTAGTGGCCCCCTGGGCCCAGGTGTCTTTCATACTGTCTCTTACTCTCGTGTCTTTCTTTCTATGTCTCCGCACACGAAGAGAAAACCCACAAGGCCCAGTAGGGCTGGACCCGACGCCAAAGTGCTAGGATTACAGGCGTGAGCCACCACGCCCAGCTGTATAGCTGTTGAAGAAATGCATGCATGTTGTGTGCATTAGGGCCAAAGAGACACATCTATTTTTGGGTGATTTCCTCCCTCTGTCCCTCTCTTGGTTCTTCCCCCCGATAGGCTTCTCCTTGAACAACAGTTAAGAACAGCTTCTGGGCCGGGTGCAGTGGCTCACGCCTGTAATCCCAACTCTTTGGGAGGCTGAAGCGGGCAGATCACCTGAGCTCAGGAGTTTGACACCAGCCTGGGCTACGTGGTGAAACCCCATCTCTACTAAAAATACAAAAAATTAGCCAGGCATGGCAGCATGTGCCTGTAGTCCCAGCTATTTGGGAGGCTAAGGCAGAAGAATTGCTTGAACCCAGGAGGTGGAGGCTGCAGTGAGCCAGGATCGTGCCACTGCACTCCAGCCTGGGTGACAGGGTGAGACTCCAGCTCAAAAGCAAACAAACACAAAAGAACAGCTTCTGCTGAGGCTTCACAGCTTCTCTCTCTCTCTTTTTTTTTTTTTTTGAGACAGAGTCTCGCTCTGTCACCCAGGCTGGAGTGCAGTGGCGTGATCTCGGCTCATTGTAACCTCTGCCTTCCCACTTCGAGCGACTCTCCTTCCTCAGCCTCCTGAGTAGCTGGGATTACAGGCACCCACCACCACACCTGGATAGTTTTTATATTTTTTATTGAGACAGGGTTTCACCATGTTGGCCAGGCTTGTCTTAAATCTTGACATCAAGTGATCCACCTGCTTCAGCCTCACAAAGTGCTCAGTTTATAGGCATGAGCCATCGTGCCCAGCCCTCTCTCTCTCTCAGTCTCTCTCTCTCTCTCTATATATATATATGTGTATATATGTGTATATATATGTATATATGTATATATGTGTATATATATGTATATATGTATATATGTATATGTGTATATATATATATGTATATATGTATATGTGTATATATATATGTATATGTGTATATATATATATATTTTTTCTTTTTTTTTTGAGACAGAGTCTCACTTTGTCTCCCAGGCTGGAGTGCAGTGGCGCATTCTCGGATCACTGCAACTTCCACCTCCTGGGTTTAAGCCATTCTCCTGTCTCAGCCTCCCAAGTAGCTGGGACTACAGGCGTGTGCCACCATGCCTGGCTAATTCTTTGTATGTTTAGTAGAGAGGAGGTTTCACTGTGTTAGCCAGGATGGTCTCGATCTCCTGACCTTGTGATCCTCCCGCTTCGGCCTCCCAAAGTGCTGGGATTACAGGCGTGAGGGCCCGGCTTTAACTTTTTTTTACAGACATTATGTTGAATGAAAGAAGCCAGACACAAGGCCAGGTGCAGTGGCTCACCCCTGTAATACTAACACTTTGGGAGTCCAAGGCAGGTGGATCACCTGAGGCCAGGAATTTGAAACTAGCCTGGCCAACCCTGTCTCCACTACAGACACAAAAATTAGCCGGGTGTGGTGGTGCACGCCTGTAATCCCAGCTACTCGGGAGGCTGAGGCAGGAGAATTGCTTGAACCAGGGAGGTGGAGTTTGCAGTAAGCCAAGATCGTGCCACTGCACTCCAGCCTGGACAACAAGAGCGAAACACCATCTCGAAAAAAAAAAAAAAAGAAGCTTGACACAAGATAAAGCATGCTGTAATTCCATTTCTATGACGTTCCTAACTAGGCATAACTAGGCACAACTAATCTATGGCATTAGATGTGAGATTGGTGACTCCCTCTCCAGGGTGGGGATGGGTATTGGCTGGGAAGGGGCATGATGGAAGCTTCTGGGGTAACACAGATGGTGGCTTCAGGGGTACGTATGTATGCAAACATACATTGAACTGAATGCTTAGGATCTGTGCACTTTTGGGTATATCAATTAAAACTCAATACTAAAAAATAAAATCAAAGCAAAGCCCAGTGGATCAAACTTGAAATAGTCAACATCAAGGATTTTAATCCAGATCTGGATTCACAGCTGCCAGGGTGCTTGGTAGGCCAAGGCCATGGTGAGATCTGAGAGGCCAGCTTTGCAGGTGACAAGAATAATGTAACTGAAAACAGGACCAGTGCATTTCAGAGCAAATTATGGAGGCTCAACCCGCCAGGCCTTTCAGCTCAGTGCCACAGCCATGTAACAGACACAGGTTTGGGCCAGATATCCAAATGGCTAGTGTGACCAACATAATCTACTGTGGCCTGTCAGGGGGATGGAGAACAGGCCTCCATTCTGTAAGACAATTCCAGGAATCCAGGGTCAGAAAAGAGGTGATCTCAGCTCCTGCAGCATTGCGGAGGCCTTGGGCAGCAGGCCGGGGACGTCCTACAGTGATGGCCACTGCTGTCCCTGCCCGGAGCAGGCTCAAGGCCCCAGGTTATCACTCAAGCCGGGTCTGACGGGAGGGGCTCGGCCCATGTGGTATAAGCAGGAAGGACCTCCAGTCCTGCGGAACCTCCTTTTGCCCAGAAATAACATCCCTTCTGACAGCTGAGCTTATCAGAGTGATAGCAGATATTTTCAAAACAATAGCAGCCCTGGCAGCTCCTGGGGTTCAACCTGCACCGTCAACGAGGATGGGGTGGCCATGGAATTGGCAGTGGCCGCCACCCACACCTCTGCTCTCAGGGCACTCTGGGAAAGATCTCTTCATCTCCTTTTTTTTTTTTTTTATTTTGGAGACAGAGTTTCCCTCTTGTTGCCCGGGCTGGAGTGCAATGGTGCGATCTTGGCTCACCGCAACCTCTGCCTCCTGGGTTCAAGTCATTCTCCTGCCTTAGCCTCCCAAGTAGCTGGGATTACAGGTGCCCGCCAACATGCCCGGCTAATATTTTTGTATTTTTAGTAGCGACGGGATTTCACCATGTTGGCCAGGCTGGTCTCGAACTCCTGACCTCAGGTGATCTACCCACCTCAGCCTCTCAAAGTGCTGGGATGACAGGCCTGAGCCACTGTGCCCGGCTGGGAAGAATCTCTTCTAGCCAACCCTCCCCTGGTCTATCAGCCCCAACACGGGTGTACATTTTTGCTCCTCTGCACCCCAAAAAGCGGACCCTCAGTAGATATCTGTTGCACAAATGAGTGGATTTTTCCATCCCTTTTCATCTCCACAACAACCTTAAGAGACAATTTCTGCTGTTGCCACTTTACAGGAGAGGAAACTGAGGCCAGACAGGCAAAATGATGCCCTGAGGTCTTGTGGGCCATGGGAGGACCCAATTTCTCATTCCAGGCCCACAGGTCTCCTGGTTTCACCACTCTCTCCAACTTTCCTTCTCCTGCCTCGAAGAATGAGGAAGACTCAGGAGATACAGCATGCTGGGATTTTCCCCTTTCGTGAGTAACCATTTCTTTTAAAGTTCTCTAATAGTCATATCTCTTTTGCCCCAGGAAGTTTATGTTACTATGTCCCCACGAATCATGAAAGAGATGCAAAGAAAAGCAGCAACAATGCTCTCAGCATTTCATCCTGTGATGGCCTGTCAGATAGGCAGGAGCCTGGCCGTCTTGTCAGCCTGTGCTGGAAATACACATGGACACACCCTCTTAGGAGGGCAGTCTGGTGAATACCTCAAAACATTTAAAATGTGGGGCAGGGCCGGGCACCGTGGCTCACGCCTGTAATCCCAGCATTTTGGGAGGCCGAGGCGGGTGGATCACAAGGTCAGAAGATCAAGACCATCCTGGCCAACATGGTGAAACCCCATCTCTACTAAAAACACAAAAATCAGCTGGGCATGTTGTCATGTGCCTCTAGTCCCAGCTACTCAGGAGGCTGAGGCAGGAGAATCACTTGAACCTCGGAGGCGGAGGTTGCACTGAGCCGAGATTGCACCATTGCGCTCCAGCCTGGGTGACAAGAGTGACTCTGTCTCAAAAAAAAAAAAGTGCATGGTTGGGCCGGGCATGGTAGGTCACACCTGTAATCCCAGCACTTTGGGAGGCCAAAGCAGGCGGATCACTTGAGGTCAGGAGTTCGAGACCAGCCTGGCCAACATGGTGAAACCCTCTCTTCACTAAAAATACAAAAATTAGCCAGGCAGGGTGGCGCATGCTTGTAATCCCAGCTTCTCTGGAGGCTGAGGCACGAGAATCACTTGAACCCAAGAGGTGGAGGTTGCAGTGAGCCGAGATTGCACCACTGTACTCCAGCCTGGGCAACAGAGTGAAAATGTGTCTCAAAAAAAAAAAAAAAAAAAAAGACCAGCCTGGCCAACATGGCAAAACGCCATCTCCACTAAAAATACAAAAATTAGCCGGGCATGGTGGTGGGCGCCTGTATTCCCAGCTACTGCACTCCAGCCTGGGCAGCAGAGTGAGGCCCTGTCTCAAAAGAAAAAAAAAAAAAAATTGACCCAGATATGTATTTCATTTAGGACATTCTAGATAGAAGGACTCCTGTGAGCGAGCCAAGGTGAGGAAGACAAAGTCTGAGTGTTGACGTGTAGCAGCAAAAGCTAGCCTGGCTCTTTGCCTCGGAAGGAAGGGAGCTACCAGCCAAGTTGGCTGCAGGGGGTAAGGCCGGGAACTGCAGGGGCTAGAGAATTCCAGACAGGAGGCCCCAGTGGGAACCTGGAACCTGGAGGTGGGTGGAAACCCTTGTCTCAGCTGCCTGTGAAGCATTTGCAGGGTTAGTGTTATTTCTGCTTCTCTCTAACCTGGTGAAGTGTGTATCATGAGTCCATTTCACAGACGCGGAAGCTGACTTCAGCCAGGGTCAGCCCTCCTGCACAACCCCAGTTTGAACTCAGGTGTGTCCAAGTTTCAATTTCTTTCTTTCTTTCTTTTTTTTTTTTTTTTTTTTGAGACGGAGTTTCGCTCTTGTTGCCCAGGGTGGAGTGAAGTGGCATGATCTCAGCTCACTGCAACCTCCGCCTCCCAGGTTCAAGCAATTCTCCTGCCTCAGCCTCCTGAGTAGCTGGGATTACAGGCACGCACCACCATGCCCAGCTAATTTTTGTATTTTTAGTAGAGACGGGGTTTCACCATGTTGGCCAGAATGGTCTTGATCTCCTGACCTCATGATCCAATCACCTCGGCCTCCCAAAGTGCTGGGATTACAGGCATAAGACACCGTGCCCGGCTGGACCAGGCAGATATTCTATAGGGTCCGGGCCAGGACTGTGTTGGCCCCAGACAAGCTCTGGGCCTGGGCCAGCCTCTACATGTCTGTGAGCCTCAGGTTCCTTCTGTGCTAAACAGGGAAAACCTAGAAGGGACTGCTGTGGGGTCAAGTGGACGTCCTGATGTAAACCAGACCTTAGTTCTCATTTTCCTGCCTTTCCTGTTGGGGCTGGGAGCTTAAATGATTGACAGAAACTTTTTTTTTTCTTTTTTTTGAGACAGAGTCTCGCTCTGTGGCTCAGGCTGGAGAGCAGTGGTGCCATTATAGCTCATTGCAGCCTCCAACTACTGGGCTTAAGCAATCGTCCTGCTTCAGCCTCCAAAAATGTTGGGACTACATAAGCCCAGCAGGAACTCTTCCGCCATCTCTCGCCAACACCACTCTGCCTTCCTGTTGCCCCATTGCCCTTCCCTGGCTCCCTCAGCTGTGAGTACTGCCTCCGGCGCTGTCTGGGGGTGAGGTGTGCAGTGCACCTGACGGAGGGAGCAAGGAGGGCTCACTGAAGTCAAGACCCACATTCCTGGCACAGTTTGCTGTCTTCAATTCTGCCTCCTCAACCGCATTGCAAGGTGGGGTGCCTGGCTCCTTCTTGATGGAGAAACCAAGGCCCAGGGACCTGGAGGGCCGAGCTTAGGTCCAGTGAAGAGGATCAGAGGTTCAGCTCTCTTCTTCTTCTTCTTTTATTTATTTATTTATTTTATTATTATTATTTTTTTAGACGGAGTCTCGCTCTGTCACCCAGGCCGGAGTGCGGTGGCACGATCTCAGCTCACTGCAAGCTCTGCCTCCTGGGTTCTCGCCATTCTCCTGCCTCAGCCTCCCAAGTAGCTGGGACTACAGGCGCCCACTACCACGCCTGCTAATTTTTTGTATTTTTAGTAGAGACGGGGTTTCACCGTGTTAGCCAGGATGGTCTCGATCTCCTGACCTCATGATCCGCCCGCCTCAGCCTCCCAAAGTGCTGGGATTACAGGCGTGAGCCACCGCGCCCGGCCTTTTTATTTATTTATTTATTGATACGGAGTTTCGCTCTTGTTGCCCAGGCTGGAGTACAATGGTGCAATCTCGGTTCACCGCAACCTCCACCTCCCGAGTTCAAGTGATTCTCCTGCCTCAGCCCCCCGAGTAGCTGGGACTACAGGCATGTGCCACCATGCCCAGCTATTTTTAGCAGAGATGAAGTTTCTCCATGTTGGTCCGGCTGGTCTTGACCTCCCAACCTCAGGTGATCTCCCTGCCTCGGCCTCCCAAAGTGCTGGGATTACAGGCCTGAGCCACCGCACCCCGCCCGGCTGGGGCTTGTCTAGTTCTGTCCAGGCATGCCAGAGCAAACTAGGAAAGCTGACAGGACACTATATATATATAGTGGATAGCAATCTTACAGTGAGAAATTGTGACTTTTTATAATCTTTGAAGAACTTTCCCATTTCTCACACACACACACCACACACACACTGTCACACTCACACAAACACACCACACACACAATAACACTCATTCACACACACAACACACATACACTCACACACAACACACATACACTCACACACACACTCTCACACTCACACAAACACACCACACACAATAACACACTCACACACACAACACACATACACTCACACTCACACACACTCTCACACTCTGGGCATGCGGTCCTCTCTGAGCAGCTTCCCCTTGATTGATCATGAACAGTCTTCCTAGGAGCTGCCCTCTGTGCGGGCTGCATGCTGAGCACGGTCACTGGCATGGTCTCATCTGATCGTCACAGCTGCCCCGGGAAGCTGGTTCTATTATTAACTCCATTGTAAAGAGCAGGAGCGAGCAGAGGTTAAGCACTCGAAGTCCACTTGTGGGGAGGCTCTCCGGGGTACCAGTCGGTACTTTTGTTATTGTCCTTTAACCTTCCCTGACCGGACACCTCCTCGGCTTTACCTGGGTGGACACTTGGGTCCCCAGGACTGGGGAACTGGGGCACAGGGGACTTGGCTGCCCAGCAGGAGGGCAAAGGGGTGGAAATGGATGAGAAGGGAAGGGAGAGAGAAGGAGGGAATGGAAAGCCAGGCCCCCCAAGGGAAACAAACAGCCACCCTGTGGGCGGTTCTTGGAGGAATAACAGGTAGGGGTGGCCCTCGTCTCCCACCAGCTCTGGGGATTGAAGATTATTTTCTTTTCTTTTTTTTTTTTTTTTTTTTGAGACTGAGTCTCCCTCTGTTGCCCAGGCTGGAGTGCAATGGTGCAATCTCGGCACACTGCAACCTCCACCTCCCAGGTTCAAGCAATTCTCGTGCTTCAGCCTCCAGAGTAGCTGGGATTACAGGCACGTGCCACCACGCCTGGCTAATTTTTTGTATTTTTGGTAGAGACAGGGTTTCGTCATGTTAGCCAGGCTGATCTCAAACTCTTGGCCTCAGGTAATCCACCTGTCTCAGCATCCCACAGTGCTGGGATTACAGGTGTGAGCCACCGCACCCGGCTGGCTTTCTTATTCTCTGAGCCCCCAGGGACTCCACCCTTTGGCCCCAGGCCAGGAGGCCTGCGCTCTGAGCCTCAGCCCCTTGGGGCTAGAAAAGGGCCTGACAAAGCCAGAGCCTGAGGCCCAGCTGTCTGGCCTCTCCCTAATCCTTCTAGGTGCTCAGGTAAATGGGCAAGGAGGATAAGGAGAGATCCCGATAGCACCTGGTTCTTTCACCTGGAGAAGAGGCAGCCTTCCCACCTCCATGCTGCAAGGGGGAGGGAGGAGGGGACAGAGACCCCGGGAAGTCAGGGCCTGTGGTGGGAAGTGGGGGAGAAGGGGGCAAGGCTGCTGGAGGCTGAGGGTGGGGCAGCATGGGGAGGAGCATGGCCAGGTCTAGGCAGGTTCGGGTCCAGCTGGCCGGCCAGGGGGCTGCAGTAGCATGGGGCGTCCCCGAGGGCTCCTGTTGGCCTCAGGGAGCATCAGACTGGAGCGAAGGTGAAGTCCTTGTGTGTGCTATTGGATGGCACTGTGACAGCGGCGAGCCGGCCTCCTGGTGGCAGTGTGAGTGGGGCTGATGTGTTGAGACGTCGGCCCAGTGACGATGACTGCTGTAGTGATTGCTGTAGTGATGGCTGCCTGGCCTTGGGCAAGTTACTCACCACCTTCAAGCTTCAGTTCCCATATTTACAAGGCAGGGAGGATGTCACACCCGTTAGAATAACTGCTATCAAAAAATAGAAGATAACAGGTATTGTCCAGGATGTGGAGGAATTGGAACTCTGGCACTGTTGGTGGGAATGTGAAATGGTGCAGCTGCTATGGAAAACCTTATGGAGAGTCCTCGGAAAGTTCAATATAGAATTCCTACATGATCCAGCAGTCTCACGCTGGGTACATACCCCAGATAACTGAAAGCAAGGAGACTGGGGTGGTGGTTCGTGCCTGTAATCCCAGCACTTTGGAAGGCCAAGGCAGGCGGATCACTTGAGCCCAGGAGTTGGAGACAGCCTAGGCAACATAGTGAGACCTCATCTCAATTATTAAGAAAAAAAAAAAAAAGAATTGAAAGCAGGGTCTCAGATATACACCCGTGTTCATAGTAGCATTAATCACAATAGCCAAAAGGTAGAAACTGATGAATGGATTTTTTTTTGGGGTGGTGGGTTCTCACTCTATCCCCTAGGCTGGAGTGCAGTGGCATGATTTCGGCTCACTGCAATCTCCGCCTCCCAGGTTCAAGTGATTCTCCTGTCTCAGCCTCCCGAGTGGCTGGGATTACAGGCGCCCACCACCATGCCCAGCTAATTTTTGTATTTTTAATAGAGACGGGGTTTTGCCATGTTGGCCAGGCTGGTCTCGAACTCCTGACTTCAGGTGATCTGCCTGCCTGGGCCTCCCAAAGAGCTGGGATTATAGGCATGAGCCACCAAGCTCGGCCCTGGATTTTTTTTTTTTTAATTATACTTTAAGTTTTAGGGTACATGTGCACAACGTGCAGGTTTGTTACATATGTATACATGTGCCATGTTGGTGTGCTGTACCCATTAAATCGTCATTTACATTAGGTATATCTCCTAATGCTATCCCTCCCCCCTCCCCCCACCCTGGATTTTTTAAAATGCCTTAAAAACATACAATGAAATGTTTTCAGCCTTAAAAAAAAAAAAAAAAAGGAAATCCATACTACAACAGGGATGAACCTGAGGGCATTATGCTACGTGAAATAAGCCAGTCACAAAAAGACAAAAATTAGCTGGGTGTGGTGGCACATGCCTGTAGTCCTAATTGCTCTAGAGGCTGAGGAAGGAGGATCACTTGAGGTCCAGAGCTCAAGGTTACAGTGAGATATGATCCTGCCACTGCACCCAGCATGGGCCACAGAGCAAGACCTCCTCTCTAAAAATAAATAAATAAATAAATAACAAATACTCTATGATTTTTTTTTTTTTTTTTTTGGAGATGGAGTCTCACTCTGTCACCCAGGCTGGAGTGCAGGGGCATGATCTTGGCTCACTGCAACCTCTGCCTCCTGGGTTCAAGCGATCCTCCTGCCTCAGCCCCCCTAGTGGCTGGGACTACAGGTACATGCCACCATGCCCTGCTAAGTTTTGTATTTTTTGTAGAGACGGGGTTTCGCCATGTTGGCCAGGCTGGTCTCGAACTCCTGAGCTCAGGTGATCCGCCCACCTCGGCCTCCCAAAGTGCTGGGATTATAGGTGCGAGCCACCGTGCCCGGCCTCTTTTTTTGATTTAATAAAGTTTTATTTTTGCAAATGTACATTTGGTTGGACCTGTTCATGTATCATCACCAGCAGCTATAACATCTCCACCCTTGGTATTTCTGATGTAAATTACTTGAGCTCTGTGCTTTGAAACCAATTTGTTAAGTCCTTTACTAAGGTTCTCCTGAAGGGCTGCCCTGGCCAGGAAGCCTCGAATCTTCAGTTTCTCAGAGACCACAGCAGGGCTTATAAGTTTATGGTTAGGAACTTCCTTACAGAGTTTGTCATAGGTAGGTTTGTCAAACACGACTCAGTTATTGAGCTTGTCCCGGACTTTGCCTTTGGACCACTTCTTCTTTTGGGCCCTGCCCCAGATTTGTTCACTGAATCCTTTGTCTTTCTTAGCGACTTTCCAGGGTCTTCGTTCTTCTTGTCATTCTTGGATAGCACTGCGAAGCTCAGAGAGCAGCAGCGAACCCTTTCTTCCCTCCCTCCCTCCCTTCCTTCCTTCTCTTTCTTTCTTCTTCTTCTTTTTTTTTTTTTTTTTTGCAGAGATGAGGTCACCCTATGTTGCCCAGGCTGGTCTCAAACTCCTGGGCTCAGGCAATCCTCCTGCCTCAGGCTCCCAAAATGCTGGGATTACAGGCGTGAGCCACTGTGCCTGGCCCAGATTCCACTTAGATGAGGTACTTAGGGAGTCTAATTCATTAAGACAGAAAGTAGAAAGGCAGTTACCAGGGGTTGGGGAAGGAAGGATGGGGAATTGTGTTCAATGGGTAAAGAGTTTTAGTTTAGCAAGAGGATAAAGTCCTTGAGACTGGTTGCACAACGTGAATATATTTAACATCACTGAACTGTACATTTAAAAATGGCTAAGATGGTTAAGTTTTTTTTTTTTTTTTTTTGAGATGGAGTCTCGCTGTCGCCCAGGCTGGAGTGCAGTGGCGCCATCTCGGCTCATTGCAAGCTCCGCCTCCGCCTCCCGGGTTCACGCCATTCTCCTGCCTCAGCCTCCCGCATAGCTGGGACTACAGGCGCCTGCCACTTCGCCCGGCTAATTTTTTGTATTTTTAGTAGAGACGGGGTTTCACCGTGTTAGCCAGGATGGTCTCGATCTCCTGACCTCGTGATCCGCCCGCCTCAGCCTCCCAAAGTGCTGGGATTACAGGAGTGAGCCACCGCGCCCGGCCTAAGTTTTATGTTATACATATTTTACCACTTTTTCTTTTTTTTGTTTTTAGACAGAGTCTCGCTCTGTCGCTAGGCTGGAGTGCAGTGGTGTGATCTCGGCTCACTGCAACCTCTGCCTCCCAGGTTCAAGCGATTCTCCTGCCTCAGCTCCCTGAGTAGCTGGGACTACAGGCGTGTGCCATCATGCCCAGCTAATTTTTGTATTTTTAGTAGAGATGGGTTTCCACCATGTTGGCCAGAATGGTCTCGATCTCTTGACCTCCTGATCCGCCCACCTCAGCCTCCCAAAGTGCTGAGATTACAGGCGTGAGCCACTGCGCCTGGCCAATTTACCACTATTTTTTAAAAAGTGGTGATAACACCATTAACTCAGCAGAGTTCTTGTGGGGATTCATTGAGGGGAGCTGTGGCCAGCTTCTTAGGGTAAGGCCAGCCTCATGGGCCTGTGACCTGTACAGAACCATAGGACCCCGTGCTCAGACAAGCCCTGCAGTTAGTTTAATGCTGCTGTCGCCATCTTAAAGTTCTTTTTTTTTTTTTAAGACGGAGTCTCGCCCTGTTGCCCAGGCTGGAGTGCAATAGTGCGATCTCGGTTCACTGTAACCTCTGTCTCCCAGGCTCAAACAATTCTCCTGCCTCAGCCTCCCAAGTAGCTGGGATTACAAGTGCGCACCACCATGCCCGGCAAATTTTTGTATTTTTAGTAAAGACGGGGTTTCACCATGTTGGCCAGGATGGTCTCAAACTCCTGACCTTAGGTGATCCACCCGCCTCGGCCTCCCAAAGTGCTGGGATTACAGGCGTGAGGCACCATGCCCTGCCTTAAAATTCTTTTTTTTTTTTTTAAACTTTTTTTTCTCTAAGAGACAGAGTCTTGTTCTGTTGGCCAGGCTGGAGTGTAGTGGCGGGATCATAGCTCACTGCAGCCTCAATCTCCTAGGCTCAAGTGATCCACCTCAGCCTCCTGAGTAACTGAGTAGGACTGCTGGCGTACGCCCCTATACCCGGCTGATTAAAAAGATTTTTTTTTTTTTTTAAGAAATGGGGTCTTGCTATATTAGCCAGGCTGGTCTGGAACTCCTGACCTCAAGCGATCCTCCCATCTTGGCCTCCCAAAGTACAGGGATTGCAGGCATGAGGCAACATGCTGGAAGGCTACAATGTTTATTGCACACTTTACTATGCCAGGCCCTAACCACGTCTTGCAAGCCTTCACTCATCTCCTGGGTTTAAGGTGAGAACACTGTAGTCAGAAGCCTTGGGACTTCTGAAGGCCTCACAACCAGACAGCAGCTGAAGGGTATGAATTGGCAATTTGGACTCCAGATAGGTGTTGGTGCCACTAGATGGTGCCAAAAGTAAATGATGATGCGCTGAATGTGCTCTGGGCCTGGGAGGCGGTTGTATGGGAGATTATAGGAAGTGATGTTAGCAAAGCTCCAATCATCACTAAGAAAGCACACCACCACCCCTCCTGAGAGGCAGCAGCATGAATGGTCAGGTGTCCTGGGTTCAAAGCCAGACTCTGTCACTTACAAGTTGCACAAGTTTGCATAACTCTTTAAATTGATGAAATTAAAAATGAATAATTGTATAGAAAATTCGAGGTAACGCAGGTCTATAACGAGAATAATAAACTCCTTTTTTTTTTTTTTTTTTTTGAGACGCAGTCTTGTTCTGTCGCCCAGGCTTGAGTGCAGTGGCACGATCTTGGCTCACTGCAACCTCTGTCTCCCGGGTTCAAGCGATTCTCTTGCCTCAGCCTAGTCAGGATGGTCTCGATCTCCCGACCTCGTGATCCACCCGCCTCTGCCTCCCAAAGTGCTGGGATTACAGGCGTGAGCCACCGAGCCTGGCCCAGATAAACACTTTTTTAAAAAAATTATTTTATTTTTATGTTATTATTATTATTATTTGAGATGGAGTCTCGCTCTATCGCCCAGGCTGAAGTGCAGTGGCACAACATCACCATTTCTTCAGATAAGAAAGCCGAGGTAGAAGGGGTAGGAGAGGCTAAACAGCGGATTGAGACCGAACCCAGGATTCGGACCTAATCATCACACCGCTCTACCTTTCTTTTTAGACTTAATCCCGTGCTCCAGACCCTTCTCAATTTCCTTTCTGGGCCCCGAGAGGGTGGACGGCCTGGCATTTCCTAGGATCCAAGCCCTGGGCATAGCGGCCGCCCGAGGTATGGAGCCCAAAGAAGCCCCAGGCAAGTCTGACTCCGGAAATAGTCGCAGCGCCGGCGGTCGCGTAGTGGGTTGCCAGGGCGCCGCCCTGGAAGTAGAGTGCAGCGCGGGGCGGGGCGGGCCGGTGCGCCTGGCAGTCGGCTGCGTCCTCCTGCGAGCGCCGGAGAGGGGCTGGAGGGGGGCGGGGGCGCGGCTGGAGGCATCCCTGCAGGGCGCTCCTCCGAGTCCCTCGGCGCTCTGAGCCCACAGGTGAGGTCCTGTCCCCCAGGCCGCCGCCTCCCGGGCACCGAGGGTGTGGCTGCGCGCGGGCTGGCGAGTGCGCATGGGTGAGAGAGTGTGGGCGCCAGTATCTGCGCGGCTGCGAAAATGCGGTTCAGATGCTGCTTGCCGGATCCGAGTCCTCCAGGAAGCCCGCGCTGACCACCGTGCCTTTCTCCCTCCGCTGAGTTCCTATGACTTACCTCGTGCTGTCCGACTGTTGTAATTGCATCATTATGTTTATTATTTGTTATCCCAGACTTTCATTGTTCCTACACGTTTCCCATTCGTTTGCAATCTGTGTTGTTTCTGTTGGCATCTTTTGCAGGGCGCAGTGTACCTGTGGAGAGAACTCAGGGCAGGAGACAAGAGACTTGTGTCTTCCCTCTAGGTGACTGGACCAAGACATTTCCCCTCTCTGATTCCCCATCAGCTAAGAGGGCAGGGCGGGGTAGTCATCCTTTTCCATAGAGTAGCTGGGGCATTAGAGGAGATTAATTCTGGAAGTGAAAGTATCTTATCATTGTTAGCCCTTTTGGCATTTGCACAGCAGGTTCTTTGCTCAGGAAACGTTTGATGAGCACGTTATGGTGCCGGGTTGTGGCGGTACAAAAAGATGGGCCCCGGCCGTGCACGGTGGCTCACGCCTGTAATCCCAGCACTTTGGGAGGCCGAGGCGGGAGGATCACGAGGTCAGGAGATTGAGACCATCCTGGCTAACACGGTGAAACCCCGTCTATTCTAAAAATACAAAAAAAAAAAAAAAAAAAATTAGCCGGGTGTGGTGGCGGGCGCCTGTATTCCCAGCTACTCGGGAGGCTGAGGCAGGAGAATGGCGTGAACCCGGGAGGCGGAGCTTGCAGTGAGCCGAGATTGCGCCACTGCACTCCACCCTGGGCGACAGAGCGAGACTCTGTCTCAAAAAAAAAAAAAAAAAGATGGGCCCTGCTCTGCCCTCAAATTAGACACTGGTAAGCCGTCACTGTGGAGCATGGTACTGTCACCCAGTGCGGGCGTGGAGATGGACAGTGACAATACCGCTGTGAGCGAATGCCCTGCTCAACGTGAAGTCATCACTGACATTGTTATTACTTTATTTATTTATTTATTTATTTTTAGACGAAGTCTTGCTTTGTTGCCCAGGCTGGAGTGCGGTCACTCTCAGCTCACTGCAACCTCTGCCTCCTGGGTTCAAGAGATTCTCCTGCCTCAGCCTCCCGTGTAGCTGTGATTACAGGCATGCGCCACCATGCCCGGCCAATTTTTTAAATTTTAGTAGAGATGGGGTTTCGCCATGTTGGCCAGGCTGGTCTCGAGCTCCTGACCTCAGGTGATCCGCCCACCTCGGCCTCCCAAAGTGCTGAGATTACAAGCGTGAGCCACTGTGCCTGGCCATATTCTTGGTTTTTTTTTTTTTTTTTTTTTTTTTTTTTGAGACCGTCTCGCTCTGTCACCCAGGCTGGAGTGTGCAGTGGTGTGATCTTGGCTCACTGCAACCTCTGCCTCCCGGGTTCAAGCAATCCTCCCACCTCAGCCTCCCAGATAGCTAGGATTACAGGCGCCCACCACCACTCCCGGCTGATATTTGTATTTTTAGTAGAGACAGGGTTTCATCATGTTGGCCAGGCTGGTCTTGAATTCCTGACCTCAGGTGATCTACCCACCTTGGCCTCCCAAAGTGTTGGGATTACAGGTGTGAGCCACCGTGCCCTGCTAAGAATCTATATTTCTTTTTTTTTTTTTTTTTGAGATGGAGTCTCACTCTGTTGCCCAGGCTGGAGTGCAGTGGCGTGATGCCAGCTCACTGCAACCTCCACCTCCCAGGTTCAAGTGATTCTCGTGCATCAGCCTTCTGAGTAGCTGGGATTACAGATGTGCACCACCATGCGCAGCTAATTTTGTATTTTTAGTAGAGACGGGGTTTCACCCTGTTAGCCAGGCTGGTCTTGAACTCCCGACCTCAGGTGATCCACCTGTCTTGGCCTCCCAAATAATCTGTATTTCTAACAAGCTCCAGGTGCTGCTCACGCGTGGGCCATGCTTTGAGTAGCACTGGACTAAATGATTGCTTATAACCCAAGTGCCATGGAGAAAATAAAGTGACAATGTGGTGGAGTCAGGAGGATTGAGATTGAGTGGTTGGGGAAAGCCACTCTGAGCAGTTGACTTTTGAGAAGGGACAAATCTGGAGGAAGAGCAAAGGCTTAAGACAAAATGCAGCCTGTGGGGTGTCAGGAGCTGAAAGAAGGCCAGGGGTTAAAGACGGTTGGTGAGAGACAAGGCCTAAGAGGTGATGGTCCAGATCTGCAGGGCTGGCCTCGTAGGCCATGGAGGACCACTAGCTTCATTCTGAATGCAATATGAAGCTACTGTGGGGTAGTGAGCAGGGTGACATGGTTAGTGTTGTGTGTGTCACACATCGGTCCGCTGCTGGGTGGGAAATGGGTTGTAGTGGAGTGAGAAGAGTAGCAGGGGACGGAGTGGGGCCTGCTGCAGTTGCCCAGGAGAGAGGGGACATTATGGGAGTGGAGGATGGATTTGGAATCTTCTGGAGTGGAGCTGACCTGATTTGCTGCTGGATCAAATTAACCATCCCTTCCTTCCCCGGCCACAGTTGAACTGCGATGTGTTGTTGAAGCCCTTTGCCGCAGGCAGGTCTCACAGCTTGTTAAATGTGTCTCCTGCGCTCCTCGCCCCCATCTGGGCTCTCAGTTTAATGTCTGTCTGTTACAGGCCTGGCACTGAGTGGCTGTCAGGGCTGTGTGGGTGGATGAGAAGTTAGACCACCAATGGCCCTGATATCCAGGGTGTTCGTGGGAAACCTTCTCTTTGAGCTCATGACGATCCTACCCAGTTGCCCCAGGAGCGAGACCCAGGTTGTCTTCTGAAAATAACCAGCAGCTCTCTGGTTTCCGGATGGCTTTCTGTGGTTGACACACCTCAGGTGGTGACAGCCCCAACTCCAATTGTGAGCTGCATTCAACATAAAAGGTCAATATGTCACTCTCTGTTTTTCCTGGTTAGGTTTTTATGATGCTCAGTTTAGAAAGTGGCATAAGATTGAGATGCATCAATTCACGTGAACCAGGAGAGAGAATAACACGTTACTCAGTACCCTTAACCCCACTTCCGTTTTCTGTTTTAGGAGGAAGCAACAATAAAACAATCTGACATCAGGTATTTATTTACTTTTCAAAGGAAAACGGCTTAGTATTGCTTGGGGTTGGGAAGGAATCACCCATTCTTCCACACAGTGGGGCGTGGCCCGGTGGATCACTTGTCTACACACGATTTTGGAGCCCCACACTAGGCCTGGCTGGCTGCGTGCCCGACATGAGAACAGACACGAGTCAGCCCACTCCTGAGCCAGCCCGCTCCTGAGCCAGCCCGCTCCTGAGCCAGCCCGCTCCTGAGCCCGCCCGCTCCTGAGCCCGCCCGCTCCTGAGCCCGCCCGCTCCTGAGCCCGCCCGCTCCTGAGCCCGCCCGCTCCTGAGCCCGCCCGCTCCTGAGCCCGCCCGCTCCTGAGCCCGCCCGCTCCTGAGCCCGCCCGCTCCTGAGCCCGCCCGCTCCTGAGCCCGCCCGCTCCTGAGCCAGCCCGCTCCTGAGCCAGCCCACTCTGCTGCCCCGCAGGAGGTTGCTATCTAATGTGGGAGGCACATGTGAAATAACAGTTGCCATCTGGGGTGGGAGGGAAGCGTGTAGGCTGTCCACAGGCTGCACACTCTCCTCTTCTTTTTATTCTCTGGCCCCCATTTTCCTCATCTGTAAAATGGGGAGAATTCCTGCTGTATTAGTCTTTTCTCATGCTGCTAATAAAGACATACCCAAAACTGGGTAATTTATAAAAGGAAGAGGTTTAATTGACTCACAGTCACAATCCTGGTGGAAGGTGAAGGAAGAGCAAAGGCACATTATACATGGTGGCAGGCAAGAGAGCTTGTGCAGGGGAACTCGCATTTATAAAACCATCAGATCTCACGAGATTTATTCACTACCACGAGAACAGTACGGGGGAACCACTCCCATGATTTGTTTATCTCCACCTTGCCCTGCCCTTGACTCGTGGGGATTATTACAAGTCAAGGTGAGATTGGGATACAGACAAATCATATCATCTGCCTTTGGGCATCACATGAGACGATAATATACACAGTGGAGAAGAATATTCATAAACTACCCCACCCAGTACCTGACACATGCTAGAGCTTAATAAGTGGTAGCTTTGCCAGGCGCGGTGGCTCACACCGGTAATCCCAGCACTTTGGGAGGCCGAGGCAGGCGGATCACGAGGTCAGGACATGGAGACCATCCTGGCTGACACAGTGAAACCTCGTCTCTATTAAAAATACAAAAAATTAGCCGGGCATGGTGGCATGCGCCTGTAGTCCCAGCTACTCGGGAGGCTGAGGCAGGAGAATCGCTTGAATCGCTTGAACCTGGAAAGTGGAGATTGCAGTGAGCTGAGATCGCGCCACTGCACTCCAGCCTGGGCGACAGAGCGAGATGCCATCTCAAAAAAAAAAAAAAAAAAAAAAAGGTGGTAGCTTTTGTTCTTCATGATGATATAAATTTGTCATTCCTTACTCTGTGCAGGCATGGTTGAGCTCCAGTGCCCAGCCAGGGCCCTGGCTAGAATTACTCCAGCCTAACCACCTGATGATAAGAGATTGGAAGCTTGTGGTTGAAACCTAGAAAAAAGGCTGGGCGCGGTGGCTCATGCCTGTAATCCCAGCACTTTGGGAGGCCGAGGCGGGCAGATCACAAGGTCAGGAGATCGAGACCGTCCTGGCTAACACGGTGAAACCCCATCTCTACTAAAAATACAAAAAATTATCCGGGCGTGGTGGCGGGCGCCTGTAGTCCTGGCTACTCGGGGGGCTGAGGCAGGAGAATGGCTTGAGCCCAGGAGGCAGAGCTTGCAGTGAGCCGAGATCGCGCCACTGCACTCCAGCCTGGGTGACTGAGCGAGACTCCATCTCAAAAAAAAAAAAAAAAAAAAAAAAAAAACCTAGAAAAAGCAGGTGGGGAGCCTGCAAAGAAAGAAGGAAAAAGATGTCAGCTGGGCACAGTAGCTCTGAGCCACCTGTAATCCCAACACTTTGGCAGGCTGAGGTGGATGGATCACCTGAGGTTAGGAGTTCAAGACCAGCCTGGACAACATGGTGAAACCCCACCTCTACTAAAAATACAAAATTAGCTGGGCATCGTGACGGGTGCCTGTAATCCCAGCTACTCAGGAGGCTGAGGCAGGAGAATCGCTTGAACCTGAGAGGCAGAGGTTGCAGTGAGCCAAGATTGCGCCACTGCACTCCAGCCTGGGCAGTAGAGCTAGACTCCATCTCAAAAAAGAAAAAAAATATGTTTAGAGTTTTTTCAGAAGACGGGAACTCTGTTTCTATCTTCCTTGGCATCCCTTTTGACGAGAGTAAGGATTTAGTTTGTTTTAATGCCGTGATATTGTTAGGTAAAATGGTTAGTAGAAAGTATGACACAAAGTAGCAATTTTGTAAGCATTAGTAAATAATGTCAAGGAAATTAACCAAACTGCTTTGAGAGTCTCAACTTGTTAAATCTCAGTTGGCTCAGTTGATCTGTCAAGACACTTGTGGCTGACACATGGCCTTTTTTCATTTTTTTCTTCATTAATTAAATCAAGAATTTTGCTCAGGGAAGGTGATCATATCCCCAACTCAGGAATAAATCCTAATTAGCCTAACCCAGTTTGATATGCTCATTCCCTTGCCAGTGGGTTTTTGTTGTTGTTGTCGTGGTTGTTGTTTCTGAGATGGAGTTTGCTCTTGTTGCCCAGGCTGCAGTGCAATGGTGCGATCTTGGCTCACCGCTGTCTCCGCCTCCTGAGTTCAAGCAGTTCTCATGCCTCAGCCTCCCGAGTAGCTGGCATTAGAGGCATGCGCCACCACACCCAACTAATTTTGTATTTTTAATAGAGACGGGGTTTCTGTTGGTCCGGCTGGCCTCGAACTCGTGACCTCAGGTGATCCGCCCATCTCGGCCTTCCAAAGTGCTGGGATTACAGGTGTAAGCCACACCACTTGGCCAGCCTATGTTTGTTTTAGGAATTGGTGGGGATACAATTTTGGCCAGTGAGAGAGCTATATATGTTTTTTGTTTGTTTGAGACAGAGTCTTGCTCTGTTGCCCAGGCTGGACTGCAATGGTGCAATCTTGGCTCACTGCAAGCTCTACCTCCCAGGTTCACACCATTCTCCTGCCTCAGCCTCCTGAGTAGCTGGGACTACAGGCGCCCGCCACCATGCCCAGCTAATTTTTTGTATTTTTTTAGTAGAGAAGAGTTTTCACCATGTTAGCCAGGATGGTCTTGATCTCCTGACCTCGTGATCTGCCTGCCTCGGCCTCCCAGAGTGCTAGGATTACAGGCGTGAGCCGCTGCACCCAGCCCATATATGTATTTTTAAAAAGGAGTATTATTGGTCTTTATTATTATTATTATTATTTTTGAGACGGAGTTTTGTTCTTGTCACCAAGGCTGGAGTGCAATGTCACGATCTTGGCTCATTGCAACCTCTGCCTCCAGGGTTCAAGCGATTCTCCTGCCTTAGCCTCCCAAGTAGCTGGGATTACAGGCGCCCGCCACCATGCCCAGCTAATTTTTGTATTTTTAGTAGAGACGGGGTTTCGCCATGTTGGCCAGGCTGGTCTCGAACTCCTGACCTCAGGTGATCCACCCACCTTGGCCTCCCAAAGTGCTGGGATTACAGGCATGAGCCACTGCGCGCAGCCTGTTTTTATTATTTTTGATACGGAGTCTCATCCTGTTGCCCAGGCTGGAGTGCAGTGGTACAATCTCGGCCCACTGCAAACTCTGCCTCCTGGGTTCAAGCAATTCTCCTGCCTCAGCCTCCTGAGTAGCTGGGATCACAGGCGCGCGCCACCATGCCCGGCTAATTTTTGTATTTTTAGTAGAGATGGTATTTCACCATGTTGGTCAGGCTGGTCTCGAACTCCTGACCTTAGGTGATCCACCCACCTCAGCCTTCCAAAGTGCTGGGATTACAGGCATGAGCCACTATGCCCCACGCCCTGTCTGGCCTTTATTTTTTTTCCAGAAGATTTTCTCACATAAAAAGAAACCCTGAAAAAGAAACAGGCTTTTTCCTCTCCTGGAAATGTAGCTGTCTTGACTGGGCTTGGCTGAGGACAGAGCCAATTTTCTGAGGATGGCAAAATGGAAAATGGGAAGAACTCAAGCTATTGGTGATGATATCAAGCCCAGAAATTACCAGCTCTGGAGCCTTTGTAGATATTATTAATGTGACGTAATCAATTATCTGTATTGTTTAAAAAAAAAAATGGAAGGGGTCCAGGTGCAGTGGCTCACACCTGTAATCCCAGCACTTTGGGAGGCAGAAGGGGATGGATCACTTGAGGTCAGGAGTTTGAGACTAGCCTGGTAAACATGGTGAAACCCCGTCTCTACTAAAAAATACAAAAACTAGCCAGGCGCGGGGGCATGTACCTGTAATCCCAGCCACTTGGGAGGCTGAGGCAGGAGAATCGCTTGAACCCAGGAGGCGGAGGTTGCAGTGAGCCAAGATGGTGCCATTGCACTCCAGCCTGAGTGACAGAGCAAGACTCTGACTCAAAAAAAAAAAAAAAAAAAAAAAAAAAAAAAGGCCAGGTGTGATGGCTCACGCCTATAATCCCAGCACTTTGGGAGGCCGAAGCGGGTGGATCATGAGGTCAGGAGTTCAAGACCAACCTGGCCAACATGGTGAAACCCCCATCTCTAGTAAAAATACAAAAATTAGCTGGGCGTGGTGGCAGGCGCCTGTAGTCCCAGCTACTTGGGAGGCTGAGGCAGAGAATGCTCGAACCCAGGAGGCGGAGGTTGCAGTGAGCTGAGATCGCGCCACTGCACTCCAGCCTGGGCGACTGAGCGAGACTCTGTCTCAAAAAAATAAAATAAAAAATACATTAAAAAAAAAATGGAAGGGGTGTGTGGGGAGCTTT
This sequence comes from Gorilla gorilla gorilla, assembly GCF_029281585.2. Taxonomy (NCBI): domain Eukaryota; kingdom Metazoa; phylum Chordata; class Mammalia; order Primates; family Hominidae; genus Gorilla; species Gorilla gorilla. The sequence goes on along the minus strand of NC_086018.1, from coordinate 41,072,782 downwards.
GGAGCAAAGCTCTTTCTGCTGCATGTACTTGTTTCAGACAAGTTAGGACTTCCCCATAAGTTTGTGGGGACACAGCTTAACCCTTAACACATCTCTATGGGAGCGACTGTCAAAAGCAGAGTCAGGTTAAAGGGACTCACCTGGAGGGTTTACCCACTCCCTCCCTCATGCACTGAATATTTACTGAGGGCCTTGCCTGTGCCTGGGCTTGTGCTGGAGATGTTCAGGTCAGGCAGGATGGACGGGGGGCTTTGATGCACATGTCCACATCACAGCCTGGAAAGATTCTGTGCAGCTGGGCGCGGTGGCTCACGCTTGTCATCCCAGCACTTTGAGAGGCCGAGGCAGACGGACCACCTGAGGTTGGGAGTTTGAGACCAGCCTGGCCAACATGGTGAAACCCTGTCTCTACTAAAAATACAAAAATTAACCAGGCATGGTGATGGGCGCCTGTAATCCCAGCTACTCCAGAGGCTGAGGCAGAAGAATTGCTTGAGCCCAGGAGGCGAAGGGTGCAGTGAGCCAAGATCGCTCCAGCCTAGGCAACAGAGTGAGACTCTGTCTCAAAAAAAAAAAAAAAAAGAAGAATCGCTTGAACCCAGGAGGCAGGGGTTATAGTGAGCCAAGATGTGCCACTGCACACCAGCCTGGGCAACAGAGCGAGACTTTGTCTGAAAAAAAAAAAAAAAAAAAGTCAAGCAAGAGTGGGAACAGGTGACTCAGAGTCCCACCCTCCTGTGTTTATAGAAGGAATGTACTTAAAGGGCTGAAATGCAAGGTAGGCAGTTCTGAGTGCCAGCAAGGATGGCAGGAGAGGAGACAGAAGGTCTGGGGAGGGCACCTTAGCTCCATCCAGCTAAGGCTGAGAATGGCTCTCTGTGGAGGGAGTGACCTTTGAACTGTACCTTGCATGATTGGTAGGAGTTGGAGAAGAGACAATGCAGAGGGGCCGTTCCAGGTGGGGCACAGGGTGCACACAGGCTTGCAGGTGGGAGGAAAGGGTCGGCAGGTGTGGGAAGGGGCTGAGCTCAGCTGGAGCGAGGGGTGTGTGCCATGAGGGGTGGTATGGCAGCTTGAGAAGGCCAGCTGGAGCCAGTAAGTAATACAGTTCAGAAATTCTTACTGTAATGGGAAGACTTTTAAGAGCATCTTTTGGTGTACATTTGTTAAACAAGATGCCAGCCACTGAATATTCTGGCTAGTTACGGTTTTGTCATAGTATTCTTAAAATGGTTAAAGAGGCCAGGCACGGTGGCTCATGCCTATAAATCCAGCACTTTGGGAGGCTGAGGTGGGCAGATCGCTAGAGCCTGGGAGTTTGAGAACAGCCTGGCCAACATGGGGAAACCGTGTCTCTACAAAAAATACAAAAATTAACCGGGTGTGGTGGCACTCGCCTGTAGTCGCAGCTACTTAGGAGGCTCAGACAGGAGAATCACTTGAACCCAGGAGGCGGAGATTGCAGTGAGCCGAGATCATACCACTGCACTTCAGCCTGGGTGAGCAGAGTGAGAACCTGCCTCAAAAAAACAAAAACAAACAAAAAATGGTTAAAGAGTGTCTTCTTAATGTGTGTGATGTACATTTCATCTTTGTGTTAACTTTTAGGGAAGAAGGAGGGGCCGGCGTCAGTGACGTCAGCGAGACCGAGGTGAGCGTGGGCGTTGCCAGTGGTGCTCTGTCAGTGCCTATGGTAGGTACAGCCTGAGACGGCCCCTTAGGGACCATTTGCCCACACGGTGGGAGAGAGGGCACGGGGCCTGGGAGGGACACCTGATGGTCTGGCTAAAGCACCTGCCCCAGTTGCTTAGTGAAATGTGGATGAGGATGTTTGGCCCGTCTGCCTTGGTGGGTTTGGGTTCTCACACCTGGAAGCGTTGAGGCCTGGGGAAGCACTGTGTGAGAATCGCGCACAGCCTTCCTGGTCTCCAGTCACTACTCTTCTGTCACCTCCAGGTAGATGTCAGTGGCTGGTGTGAGGTCACCCACTAAGATGCTTGCTTTAAGTACAACGTGTGAACCATGCAGCCTGGACGGCGGTGGTTGGGGGGTGGTCCCCAGGCCGCAAGCAGGATTCATCAGGAAATCACAGCTGTGGAGGCTGAAATCACATAGTGAAAATGAAAAGTCCCCTGAGCCATTGGCGTGGCCCCCGTGTCTGCGGGTGTGAGGGGTGTGGAATCGGCTCACGCTCTGGGATGCAGCTCCCGTGGCCCCCATGTCTGCGGGTGTGAGGGGTGTGGGATGGGCTCACGCCTGGGATGTGGCTCCCGTGGCCCCCGTGTCTGCAGATGTGAGGGGTGTGGGATGGGCTCACGCTCTGGGGTGTGGCTCCCGTGGTCCCCATGTCTGCGGGTGTGAGGGGTGTGGGATGGGCTCACGCTCTGGGGTGCGGCTCCTGTGCTTTTACTGTCACCTTGGTGTGACTGCTGAGGTTCCACATGCACCATGTCGGATCACCTAACAGCAGTGCTTTATACAGCACCTTGTAGCTTGCAGAGAGCGGTTCTGTTTATTGCTCATTGACCCTGTGACCTGGGTGTTGTCATCATCCTGCCAAAGGCCAGGTTCACAGAGGGAGGTGATGGGCTGTGTGGAGAGAGGCGGCACTTTAGAGTAGTATCACCCTGGCTTTGAATCAGGGCACCTGGACTCCCTTGAGTCTGTTTCCTTCTCTTCTCTTCTCTTTTTTTTTTCGTTTCGTTTCTTTTCTTTTCTGACAGAGTCTTGCTGTGTCGCGCAGGCTAGAGTGCAGTGGTACGATCTTGGCTCACTATGACCTCCGCCTCTCGGGTTCAAGCAATTCTCCTGCCTCAGCCTCCTGAGTAGCTGGGATTACAGGCACATGCCACCACGCCCAGCTAATTTTTGTATTTTTAGTAGAGACGGGGTTTCGTCATGTTGGCCAGGCTGGTCTTGAACTCCTGACCTCAGGTGATCCGCCCGCCTCAGCCTCCCAAAGTGCTGGGATTGTAGACATGAGCCACTGCACCCAGCTGAGTCTGGTTCTTACACAGGCTCTTAACTGTTGAGCCTCAGCTTCCTCACTGGTGCAGTGGGGATGATGATGATAATAGTGAATGTCTCTTGAGTGCTTTTTTTTTTTTTTAAGACAGGGTCTCACTCTGTCCCCCAGGTTGGAGTGCAGTGGCGTCATCCTGGCTCACAGCAGCTTGACCTCCCAGATTCAAGTGATCCTCCTGCCTCAGCCTCCCAAGTAGCTGGGACTGTTGGTGCATGCCACCACGCCCAGCTAATTTTTGTATTTTTTTGTAGAGATGGGGTTTTGCCATGTTGCCCAGGCTGGTCTCAAACTCTTGGGCTCAAGTGATCCGCCTGCCTCAGCCTCTCAAAGTGCTGGGATTACAGGCGTGAGCCACCGCGCCTGGCCAGAAGATTGTCTTAAGTACAATGTGTGAATGGTACAGGCCAGATGCCTGTGGTGTGGGGGTCGCCAGGGTGGGGAGGCAGCCTCATGTAGCCTTCCTGGTTGGAGCCGGGGTGGGAGCCTTGACTCTTGGGCTGCCTGAGCAGTTTGAAAACGAGACTTTTCAGAGCAAACCGAGGTCCAGAGTCCTCCTATAACTATGATAGCTCCGAGTCCCACAGTGGCGCTGACAGGCCTGGGACTGCAGCCAGTTTCTCCATCTGAACTGAGCATCCCTCACTTGCCAGGCATGGAGCTGGGCCCTGGGCACATGGCAGTGAAGAAGAAAGCAAGCCAGCTCCCTGGCTCCCAGCAGGGACAGCAGGTGCTCGATACAGAGCTCCAGGGGTGCCGAGGGGTCCAGCACCTTGTTTGGAGGGTCAGGGAGGCTTTGTGGAGCAAGGACATTCATTTATGCTGGCAGATGAGTGGGAGACGGCTTAGCCAGGCAGAGATCGAGGGCAGCATGCTGCAGGCGGAGGGGCCCCGTGTGTGCGAGGCCTGTGGCAGGAGAGAGAGTGGGCAGAGAAGCCCAGCGTGGCAGAACAGAGGGTAAAGGAGAAGGTGGTGTGAGGTGGACCTGGGGAAGCAGGTGAGGGCCAGGGGTCTGTGTGTTTAAGTGCCCCGGAGAGTCATGGAGGTTATTAAATGGGAGTGATGTCATCAGATAAACAATTTTTTTTTTTGAGGTGGAGTCTCACTCTGTCACCCAGGCTGGAGTGCAGTGGTGCGATCTCCGCTCACTGCAATCTCCGCCTCCCGGGTTCACACCATTCTCCTGCCTCAGCCTCCCGAGTAGCTGGGACTACAGGCGCCCATCACCACACCCGGCTAATTTTTTGTATTTCTAGTAGAGACAGGGTTTCACTGTGTTAGCCAGGATGGTCTCGATCTCCTGACCTCCTGATCCACCCGCCTCGGCCTCCCAAAGTGCTGGGATTACAGGCATGAGCCACCGTGCCTGGCCCAGATAAACACTTTTTTAAAAAATTATTTTATTTTTATTTTATTTTATTTATTATTATTATTATTATTTTGAGATGGAGTCTCGCTCTATCGCCCAAGCTGGGGTGCAGTGGCGCAATCTCTGCCCACTGCAACCTCCACCTCCCAGGTTCAAGTGATTCTCCTACCTCAGCCTCCCGAGTAGCTGGGATTACAGGCGCATGCCACCATGCCTGGCTAATTTTTTGTATTTTTAGTAGAGATGGGGTTTCACCGTGTTAGCCAGGATGGTCTCAATCTCCTGACCTCGTGATCTGCCCATCTTGGCCGCCCAAAGTGTTGGGATTACAGGCATGAGCCACCGCGCCCGGCCTATTTTTATTTTTTGAGATGGAGTCTCGCTCTGTCGCCGAGGCTGGAGTGCAGTGGTGCGATCTCAGCTCACTGCAACCTCTGCCTCCCGGGTTCAAGCGATTCTCCTGCCTCAACCTCCCGAGTAGTTGGGATTATGGGTGCGCACCACCACACCCGGCTAATTTTTGTATTTTTAGTAGAGACAGGGTTTCACCACATTGGCCACGCTGGTCTTGAACTCCCAACCTCAGGCGATCCGCCTGCCTCGGCCTCCCAAAGTGCTGGGATTACAGGCATGAGCCACTACGCCCAGTCCAGATAAACACTTACTATGGTCACTCTGCAGTTACAGAGGGTGACTTGAAGTAGGGAGACAAGCAGTGCCTGGAGGGATGTGGGACAGGCATGCTGATCCCCACTCACCGATCGGAAGTCGGCCCGAGGGTCCCCTTCTCAGGGTGGCCCTCCCCACCTGCCCTGTCTGTGGCTCTCAGAGCCCCATGTGCCCCTCCTTTGTGGCTCCTGGCGCACTTGCAGTTGAACACTCCCGGGTGGTGATTTGGTGGCTGCCTGTATCTCCCACCAGACCAGGGTTTCTCAGCCTTGGCACAGTTGACATTTGGGGCTGGATAATTGGTTGTGAGGGGTCATCTGTGCAGTCGGACATTGAGCAGCATCCCTGGCCTGGACATGCCCGATGCCAGAGGCATCCCCTGGTCATGACAACCAGACTCTCTAGACATTGCCAGGTGTCCCCTCGGAGATGGAATCACTCCTGGTTGAGAACCATTGCCGGGGTAAGATCGAGTTTGGGGTGGGCGTGCTGTTTAGAGGATTCCTTGGTTTTAAGGGGAAGTGAGCTGTTGAAGTTTCGTAGCTCTAATATTTTGATCTCTTCCAGGATTATGGCAGGGAAAGTAAAATGGGTCACTGATATCGAGAAGTCAGTGCTGATCAATAACTTTGAAAAGAGAGGATGGGTCCAAGTGACAGAAAACGAGGACTGGAATTTTTACTGGTAAGCATACACAGCAGGGCTGGGTTGTTTCTCTGAGGCTTACGTATCGGTTTTACTAATTCCAGTGCCTCCCAGAGAGTGGCCTCAGAGCCAGTGTCTCCTGTCATTGTGCCATCTCCCCGCACACATTTTTCCTTAAGGTTTTTTGTGAGAGTATGTGTTGTGGTGTGTTCCCACATCACTGTGTTCACCCTGGGATATGAAGTCCAGGGTGTTTCAGCGCAGCAACCCTGTGGGGAGTTTGGGTGAGAAACAAGAGCCTCAGCCCTCCCCTTCCAGTGAGCGTGCATTATAGCTGGGCCAGAGGACAGGACAGAGTCTTGCTCTGTCACCCAGGCTGGAGTGCAATGGTGCGATCTCAGCTCATTGCAATCTCTGCCTCCTGGGTTCAAGCGATTCTCCTGCCTTAGGTTCCCAAGTACCTGGGATTACAGGCACCACCACACCTGGCTAATTTTTTTGTGTTTTTAGTAGAGACGGGGTTTCACCATGTTGGCCAGGCTGGTCTTGAACTTTGTGATCCACCCGCCTCGGCCTCCCAAAGTGCTGGGATTACAGGTGTAAGCCAAGCGCCTGGCCGCATTTTTTTCTTTTTTTATAGAGACAGGGTCTTGCTATGTTGCCTAGGCTGGTCTTGAATTCCTGGCCTCAAGGGATCTTCCCATCTCGGCCTCCCAAAGTGCTGGGATTACAGGCATGAGCCACCATGTCCGGCCATGAATAAGAAGCAGTTTGGAGTTATTCTTTTTTTCTTTTTTGGTCATAAAGCTGCTGTTTATTTATTTATTTATTTATTTATTTATTTATTTATTTATTTATTTCAGGGGCAGAGTCTCCCCATGTTGCCCAGGCTGGTCTCAAACTCCTGGACTCAAGTGATCTTCCCACTTCAGCCTCCCAAAGTGTTGGGATTACAGGCGTGAGCCACTGTACCCAGCCTTCGGAGCTATTCTCAACAACAGCAAAAAATGGAATGAGATGAAGAAAAAGGCTAAACAGTGTAATAGTCTTGGCTGATTGATACATATATATTTTTTTCTTTCTTTCTTTTTTTTTTTTTTTGAGATGAAATTTCGCTCCTGTCACCCAGACTGGAGTGCAATGGGGCAATCTCGGCTCATTGCAACCTCCACCTCCCAGGTTCAAGCGATTCTCCTGCCTTAGCCTCCCTAGTAGCTGGGATTACAATCATGTGCCACCACGCCTGGCTTATTTTGTATTTTTGGTAGAGACGGGGGTTTCTCCATGTTGGTCAGGCTGGTCTCGAACTCCCGACCTCAGGTGATCCGCCTGCCTTGGCCTCCCAAAGTGCTAGGATTACAGGCGTGAGCCACTGTGCCTGGCCAAGCTAATTGATATTTTGAGAGCTCTTGTTCTGGCCGTCATGCCCGTAATCCCAGCACTGTGGGAGGCAAGGCCAGTGGATCACTTGAGGCCAGGAGTTGGAGACCAGCATGACCAACATGACAAAACCTTGTCTCTACTAAAAATACAAAAAAACTAGCTGGGTGTGGTGGTGCCTGCTTGTAATCCCAGCTACTCGGGAGACTGAAGCAGGAGAATCGCTTGAACCCAGGAGGTGGAGGTTGCAGTGAGCTGAGATCGCGCCACTGCACTCCAGCCTGGGTGACAGTGAGACTCTGTCTCAAAAAAATAAAGAAATAAATAAATAAAAAAGAAGAGCTTCTGTTCTAAGCACTAAATGTACAATCAGGTTTACAGAAAAATTGGTTGGGGTAAAATACTGGAAACAACTAAATGTTAAACAGTATGTGGGGGTGGGTTAAGTACTTTGAGTGGATTATGGTGCAGCCGTTAAAATAATTACGATGGGCTGGGCACAGTGGCTCATGCCTGCAATCCCAGCACCTTGGGAGGAGTTTGAGACCAGCCTGGGCAGTATGCTGAGACCCTGTCTCAAAAAAATTAGCTGGGTGGTGGGGTGCCTGAGTACAGTGACTCATGCCTGTAATCCCAGCCTTTTGGGAGGTGGAGGCAGACAGATCTCTTGAGCCCAGGAGTTTGACACCAGCCTGTGCAAATGGTGAAACCTCATCTCTACAGACAAATACAAAAATTATCCAGGCATAGTGGTTCGTGCCTGTAGCCCCAGCTACTTGAGAGGCTCAGGTGGGAGGCTTGCTTGAGCCCAGGAGGTCAAGACTGCAGTGAGCCTTGATTGTGCTACTGCACTCCAGCCTGGGCAACAGAGCGAGACCCTGTCTCTAAAAGAAAGAAAGTAAGAGAGAAAATAAAGATGGCGGCCAGGCGCGGTGGCTCACGCCTGTAATCCCAGCACTTTGGGAGGCCGAGATGGGCGGATCACAAGGTCAGGAGATCGAGACCATCCTGGCTAACACAGTGAAACCTCATCTCTACTAAAAATACAAAAAAATTAGCCGGGCGTGGTGGCGAGTGCCGGTAGTCCCAGCTACTCGGGAGGCTGAGACAGGAGAATGGCGTGAACCCGGGAGGCGGAGATTGCAGTGAGCCGAGGTCACGCCACTGCACTCCAGCCTGGGCGACAGAGCAAGACTCCGTCTCAAAAAAATAAATAAATAAAAAGAAAATAAAGATGGCTGCAAAGTTCTTGCCACTACTTCACTCTAAAGTTGAGGTCTTTGTCCTTCCCTCGTGAAAGACTCTTTGACCACACTGACCAGTGGAATACAGTAAAAATCATACATGCCTGGGCCCAGGCCAGTTCCTCTGTTGGAAACATGTGGGTGCCCTGAGCTGTCCTGTGAGAAGGTGCCATCCTGAAGCCCTCGTGCCACAGCGGCCACAGGTAGGTGTTGTGCATGGCAGTGCAGCTGTGCCCGCCTTCCAGCCTCCAGCTCGGCCTGCCAAGGTGTTAGACATGAAGAAAGCCTTCTGGGACCCCCAGCTCATCCCATCGGCTGGCTCTAAACTTCTGAATGACCTCAGTCAGTGCCACAAGGAGGAGTAGAATTGCTCAGCTGAGCCCTGCCCCAATTCTCAGCCTTCCAAAGTGCTGGATTATAGGCCGGCATGGTGGCTCATGCCTGTAATCCTAGCACTGTGGGAAGCCAAGTCGGGCAGATCACCTGAGGTCAGGAGTTTGAGACCAGCCTGGCCAACGTGGCAAAACCCCGTCTCTACTAAAAATATAACAATTAGCGGTGTTTGGTGGTTCATGTCTGTAATCCCAGCTACTCAGGAGGCTGAGGCAGGAGAATGGCTCGAACCTGCGAGGCAGAGGTTGCAGTGATTCAAGATCGTGCCACTGCACTCCAGCCGGGGCAACAGAGTAAAACTCTATCTCCAAAAACAAATAAACAAAACAAAACAAAATGCTGGATTACAGACGTGAGCCACTGCGCCCGGCCAGCTCTTTATTTTGAAAAACTGATAAATAAAGGGAAAGAATCAAGCACTGATTCTGTGTTTTGTGTATGAACTGTTCTTGAGGCACCTAGATTGTTGATGAAGGGAAGCTTGTCCCTATAGAAGTATTCCTGCCATTGCCAAGCACGGTGGCTCACACCTGTAACTGCAGCACTTTGGGAGGCTGAGGCGGCAGGATCAGTTGAATCCAGGAGTTTGAGACCAGCCTGGGCAACATGGCAAAACCCCATCTCTGCAAAAAAAATTATAAAAATTTAGCAGGACACGGTGGCCCCTTCGTGTAGTCCCAGCTACTTGGGAGGCTGAGAGAGGAGGATTGCTTGAGCCTGGGAGGCAGAGGTTGCAGTGCGGCGAGATCAAGTCATGACACCCCAGCCTGGGCAATAGAGCGAGACCCTGTCTCAAAAATAAATAAATACATACATACATACATACATATTGCTTTTTTAGTTCTGATAATTATATAAAATAGGATATCACATAATAAAACATGGAGTCTTGAACCGTTAGAGAATCTTACAGAAATGCTTTGGATGAAATAATATGATGTCTGGGAATTGGTTCAGAACATGCCAGTGCTGAGGGGGGTGGAGGTTCAGAGTAAACGAGACTGGCCACGTGCCGTTAACTGGTGAAGTGGGGCAATGGGGGTCCCTTAACGCTTTCTCTCTCCTTCTGAGTGTGATGGAGGTTTTCCATAATAAAAAGTCAAAAAAGATTCCCTTTATTCTAGCCATCCTGGAATCCACAGCAACCCTTCGGGGGCTCCGGGCACCCTCTCTAGGGTGGTGCTGTGGGGTGGGGGTAGGCTGAGGGCACAGGGACCACAGTGCAAGAGGCTGGGGCCACTTGCCATGTTTTGTGACTCTGGCTCTGAGCGGGGGCCAGCCCTTCCTCCGTACCCCTTCCCTGCTTCTCGGAGGGTTGGTGAGGACAGGTGTGTGGCGGGGAGACTGTGGCTTTCTCAGAGGCTCAGAAGGAATCTATTTCTCTTTCAACTCTGTCGTCCCCAACTTGCCCCTTCAGCAGACTCTCCAAGAATATCAAGTACTGACTCAGGGCCCTTAAATAACCCCTGTGATTTTGTTTTTAAAGGGTCCTTGACCTTCCTGAATTTCGGTACAGATCCTGTTTAAATGAGTTTCCTGACTTCAGAGTCTGAAAAGGGTATATCTTTTATTTGTTGACAGTGTTATCATTAATCCATGTTATCACTAATCAATAAACATCTATTGAGTGCCTGCTCCGGGCCAGAGAGGGAAACAGCTCAGAATCAGCACAGCTCCTGGCCCTCACAACACTTGGGTCCCGGCTTGTCCCTGGGCACCCATTCTCTGCTGCTGTGGGCTGGGCAACCCCTGGCTCAGGTGCCAGGGGATGTGGGAGTAGTGGGGAAGGGTGCTGAGGGTTCAGGGTGTTTGCGGGGCCGGGAACAAGGACTTCTGCCACACAGACATCACTGCCAAGTGTCTCTCCTGCTCATCTCTTTCAGGATGAGTGTGCAAACCATCCGAAATGTGTTCAGCGTCGAAGCTGGATATCGGCTCTCAGATGACCAAATAGTCAACCATTTTCCAAACCACTATGAACTGACCCGGAAGGACCTGATGGTGAAGAACATCAAAAGATACAGGAAGGAGCTGGAGAAAGAAGGGAGTCCTCTGGCAGAAAAAGATGAAAATGGAAAATACCTCTATCTGGGTTTGTGCGTCTTCCACCAGCTCATGTTTTCAGTAAACAGCTGAATTTTTTCTTTGGGGCGCGAGGCACTGAGGTGGTGACTGTTGGCTTTGATGCGTGAGCATGTCCACGCGAGTTGTGGTGGCACCTGTTTCATTTCAGGGGTCTCCAGAATGAGGGAGAAGGAGGGGCCTGAGTGTGGCATCCTAGTTTCTGTGAGTGCCTTGGGAATTGCCTGGCATGGCGTTTTTTTTTTTTTTTTTTTTTGAGACGGAATCTCACTCTGTCATCCAGGCTGGAGTGTAGTGGCGCGATCTCAGCTCACTGCAACCTCCGCCTCCTGAGTTCAAGCAATTCTCCTGCCTCAGCCTCCCAAGTAGCTGGGACTACAGGTGCCCGCTACCATGCCCAGCTAATTTTTTTTTTTTTTTGTATTTTTAGTAGAGATGGGATTTCACCATATTGGCCAGGCTGGTCTCGAACTCCTGACCTTGTGATCCACCCGCTTCTGCCTCCCAAAGTGCTGGGGTTATGGATGTGAGCCACCACACCCAGCCAGCATGGACTTTGTGTAAGCCAGAGGATGCCCTCAGCGCTCAGCCTGGGGAAATACTTCTTGAGCCACAGGCTGCCACGAGGGCTCATGACTGTGTCTGGCTATACCCAGGGAAGACAGTGTGTCCCTGTCCAGTCCGGGATAAAAGCTGGACTGAATAGTTTCAGATTTCTTCACAAACCTCGGTAGAATTCTCTATCGGATCTCCCTGGGCCTCAGCTTCCTCATCTGCTAAATGGGAATTATTACAGGGTTTACAGTAGCTCCCAGGTGGCCGTGGGGATTGAAAAATACAGGTTTGTAAGGTGCTTAGGTAGGCTCTGTAAATGTAACTTGTGAGTGTTGCCCAGGGATTGTGAAGCAGAGGCCCTTGTTCTGGTAGCTGCTGGGTTGCGGTGAGGGACACTAATCCCACAGGCCCTGGAAAGGCAAGGGCAAGATCTTTCTGTTCATGGCCACTGTTGGGCTGGCTGCTTACCAGTGCTGGGTGTCTTTGCCTTGCAGACTTTGTTCCGGTCACCTATATGCTGCCCGCTGACTACAACCTGTTTGTAGAGGAGTTCCGGAAGAGCCCGTCCAGCACCTGGATCATGAAGCCTTGTGGCAAGGCCCAGGGAAAGGGCATCTTCCTTATCAACAAGCTCTCACAGATCAAAAAGTGGTCCCGGGACAGCAAGACATCTTCGTAAGTGTGGGCAGCCACCCACTTTGTGTGCCAGGTCCCAGTTCACCGTTTTATGCTGTTCTGCAGTCTTTGTGGGTTTTTGTTTGTTTGTTTTTTTTTGACAGAGTCTCGCTCTGTCGCCCAGGCAGGATTACAGTGGCACAATCTCAGCTCACTGCAACCTCCGCCTTCTGGGTTCAAGCGATTCTCCTGCTTCATCCTCTCGAGTAGCTGGGATTACAGGCATGCGTCACCACGCCCAGCTAATTTTTGTATTTTTTTTAATAGAGTTTTTTTTTTTTAATAGAGATGGGGTTTTGCGGCTGGGCACGGTGGCTCATGCCTGTAATCTCAGCCCTTTGGGAGGCCGAGGTGGGTGGATCATGAGGTCAGGAGATCAAGACCAGCCTGGCCAAGATGGCGAAACTCCATCTCTACTAAAAATACACACAAAAAAAAAATTAGCCGGGTGAGGTGGCAGGTGCCTGTAATCCCAACTACTCAGGAGGCTGAGGCAGGAGAATTGCTTGAACCCAGAAGGCGGAGGTTGCAGTGAGCTGAGATCGCGCCATGCACTCCAGCCTGGGTGACAGAGTGAGACTCTGTCTAAAAAAACAAAAAGAGAGAGAGGTGGGGTTTTGCCCTGTTAGCCAGGCTGGTCTCAAACTCCTGACCTCAGGGTGATCCACCCACCTCGGCCTCCCAAAGTGCTGGGATTACAGGCATGAGCCACTGTTCCTGGCCTGTTCTGTGGTCTTTGGCCACGAGCCACACAGCCCATGCTTGCTTTTGCAGGCGTGCGTCATCTGTCACGTGGCGTCACAGTGGGGTTCTGTGGTTGTCTTCGTGTGATTAGTCCCAGACTCTGCCCAAGGCAGGCTATGAAGAAGGGTGTAGGTCATGGGCCAGGGCCTGCAGCCACTTTTCGATTACAGGCTGGTGTGAGAACCGCTCAGTCGTGGTGGTTCTGAGGCAGCGAGGCACCTGCCAAAGTCCTGGGACTCGTGGCCCTAGGGTCCTGGGTTTGAAGCCCAGTCTCACACGAAGTGGCTGAGCGTATTTTGTTCTTCAGACTCTCCATGTCTTACATTCTCCATCTGAGTAAACCGGGGACACCAGCAGCACCACTGCCATGGGGTTGTGGTGGGGATGGAACGAGTTAACACGTGAAATATGAAGCATCTGGGAGGAGCCGGGCACAGCCGTTGGGCACAGCTGAGCAAGTGGTGGGGCAGTGGCCTCGTGGCAAGCCCAGGGGCCTGGGTCTGCTGGCTTCTCTGTCTTTGTTTTTTCTCAGCTGCTCAGAAGTGCCTGGGGCCCACCAGGGCAAAGCTTCTGTCTGATCCTTTTCCAGTGGGGAGATGACTCACTTGTCAGGAGTTCCCAGGGTGACAGGAGACACCTTCTCATTTTATAGCACGTTTACTTTTTTTTTTTTTCTTTTGAGATGGAGTCTCACTCTGTTGCCCAGGCTGGAGTACAGTGGTACAATCTCAGCTCACTGCAACCTCACGCCTCCCAGGTTCAAGCGATCTGCCTACCTCAGCCTCCCAAGTAGCTGGGATCACAGGCGCCCACCATGCCTGGCTAATTTTTTTATTTTTAGTAGAGATGGGGTTTTACCATGTTGGCCAGGCTGGTCTCGAACTCTTGACCTCAGGTGATCCACCCACCTTGGCCTCCCAAAGTACTAGGATTAAAGGGGGTGAGCCACTGTGTGTGGCCTAAAAAAAAAATTTTTTTTTTTTTAAGACGGGATCATGGCTCACTGCAACCTCAACCTCCTAGGCCCAAGCGATCCTCCCACCTCAGCCTCCTGAGTAGCTGAGACTATAGGTACACACGACCACACCTGGCTAATTTTTCTTTTTTGTAGAGGTAGGGTTTCATCATGTTGCCCAAGTTGACTCAAATTCCTGGGCTCAAGTGATCTGCCTGCGTCAGCCTCCCAAAGTGCTGGGACTACAGGTGTCAGCCACCATGCCCGGCCATGCTTAAATCTAATTACACTTTGCCAGCCCCCAGATGGCCAGCCCCAAGGAGCATTTCCCTGAGTGGACTCCTGGGGACTGTCCTGCGGCTGCTTGCACTGTCCCCTGGGGCAGGGGGTGTGTCCTCCATGGATACACCCCACCCCCATTTCCTTCCTGATGACCCAGCCCCTCACAGTGAGAGGCTGGGAGCGTGTTGCCAGCTGACGAGATGCACCTTTGGTCTTTACCATCTGTTTTTTTTCTAGTAGCTTGATTTTTTTTTTTTAATTTTTTTTTTTTTTTTTTTTTGAGACAGTGTCTCGCTCTGTCTCCCAGGCTGGACTGCAGTGGCGCGATCTCAGCTCACTGCAACCTCCACGTCCCAGGTTCAAGCGATTCTCCTGCCTCAGCCTCCTGAGTAGCTGGGATTACAGGCACCCGCCACCACACCTGGCTAATTTTTGTGTCTTTTAGTAGAGACAGGGTTTCACCATGTTGGTTAGGCTGGTCTTGAACTCCTGACCTCGTGATCCTCCTGCCTCGGCTTCCCAAAGTGCTGGGATTACAGGCCTCCAGTAGCTTGATTTTTTTAGAGCAGTTTTAGGTTTACTGCACAATTGAAGAAGATACAGAGATTTTTTTTCCTATACCCCTTCCCCCACACATGCACGGCCTCCCCGCTTATCAGCATCCCCCACCAGAATTGTTAAAGTTAGCAAACTGATTAGCTGGGTGTCGTGGCACATGCCTGTAGTCTCAGCTACTTGCCAGGCTGAGGTGAGACTATCACTTGAGCCCAGGAGACTGCAGTGAGCTGTGATCGCACCACTGCACTCCAGCCTGGGCAACACAGCAAGACCGTCTCAAAAAAAAAAAATTTGGCCATGTGTGGTGGCACAAGCCTGTAATCCCAGCACTTTGGGAGGCCAAGGCGGGCGGATCACTTCAGGTCAGGAGTTTGAGACTAGCCTGGCCGACATGGCAAAACCCTGTCTCTACTAAAAATACAAAAATTAGCCAGGCATGGTGGCTGGCGTCTGTAATCCCAGCTACTCGGGAGGCTGAGGCAGGAGAATCGTTTTAACCCAGGAGGTGGAGGTTGCAGTGAGCCGAGATCACGCCAATGCACTCCAGCCTGGGTGACAGAGGAAGACTGTGTCTCAAAAAAATATATATATAAATAAAAATTGGCAGACTGACACCAGCCCATCATCACCCAAAGGCCATAGTTCACATTAGGGTTTACTCTTAGTGTTGTCCATTTTGGGAGCTTAGGCGAATGTATAGTGACATGGATCCACCATTATTTTATTTATTTATTTTTTGAGATGGAGTCTCGCTCTATTGCCCAGGCTGGAGTGCAGTGGCAGGATCTTGGTTCACTGCAAACTCTGCCTTCCGGGTTCAAGCGATTATCCTGCCTCAGCCTCTGGAGTAGCTGGAATTACAGGCACCTGCCCCCATGCCTGGCTATTTTTGTATTTTTAGTAGAGACAGGGTTTCACCATGTTGGCCAGGCTGGTCTCGAACTCCTGACCTCAGGTGATCCACCCGCCTCGGCCTCCCAAAGTGCTGGGATTACAGGCATGAACCACCAAGCTCGGCCAGATCCACCATCATAGTAACATACGGAGTAGTTTCACTGCCCTCAAAATCCTCTGTGCTCTGCCTGTTTATCCCTAGTCTGTGGCAACCACAGATCTTTTTACTGTCTTTATTTATTTATTTATTTATTTATTTATTTATTTATTTATTTGAGATGGAGTCTTGCTCTGTCACCCAGGCTGGAGTGCAGTAGTGCCATCTCGGCTCACTGCAACCTCCACCTCTTGGGTTCAAGTGATTCTCCTGCCACAGCCTCCTGAGTATCTGGGACTACAGGCACACACCACCACACTGGGCTAATTTTTTTTCTTTTTAGCAGAGACGGGGTTTCACCATGTCGACCAGGCTCGTCTTGAACTCCCGACCTGAAGTGATCCACCTGCCTCGCCTCCCAAAGTGCTGGGATTACAGGCTTGAGCCACCGCGCCCAGCCAAAACTCTTTAATTTTTTAATTTTAATGAAGTCCAGCTTATCAGTTATTCCTTTCATGGATTGTGTCTTCGTTATTGCATCTTTTACCATCTAATTTTTACTTTCTCTGCCATGTTTAGGTTTGTGTCTCAATCTAATAAAGAAGCCTACGTGATCTCTCTCTATATTAACAACCCGTTACTAATTGGCGGGAGGAAGTTCGACCTGCGCTTGTACGTTCTGGTGTCCACGTACCGTCCGCTGCGCTGTTACATGTAAGCGTCCCTAAGGTTTTGGTTCCCTCTTGATTGTGTTTTCACCCAAAACGTCTTTCTTCTTAGCACCATTGTGAGGTTTCGTAAAACAGTGCATGTGCGGTGCCTGGCACGGGGCAGGGATTGAGGGAAGTAAGAGCAGTCAGGCCCGATGCCGATGTGAGTCGTGTAAATCACACACACAAAAGCAGCTCTTTTTAGAGAATGAGGTGGTGTCAGGCCGGGCGCGGTGGCTCACGCCTGTAATCCCAGCACTTTGGGAGGCCGAGGCAGGTGGATCATGAGGTCAGGAGATCGAGACCATCCTGGCTAAAACGGTGAAACCCCGTCTCTACTAAAAAATACAAAAAATCAGCCGGGCATGGTGGCGGGTGCCTGTAGTCCCAGCTACTCGGGAGGCTGAGGCAGGAGAATGGCGTGAACCCGGGAGGCGGAGCTTGCAGTGAGCCGAGACCACACCACTGCACTCCAGCCAGGGCGACAGCACGAGACTCCGTCTCAAAAAAATAAATAAATAAATTTTAAAAATTAAAATTAAAAAATTAAGAGAATGAAGTGGTGTCTTTTCTTTTTGTTTCTCCTCAGAGTTTGAATTAATCTACATTCCCTCCTAGGTACAAGCTTGGGTTTTGCCGGTTCTGCACAGTGAAATACACCCCGAGTACCAGTGAGCTGGACAACATGTTCGTTCATCTCACCAACGTCGCCATCCAGAAACACGGGGTGAGTGTGTCCTTTCATTTGTGCTTACAGAAATGGACTGACTTTCAGGCCCGGTGTGGTGGCTCACGCCTGTAATCCCAGCACTTTGGGAGGCTGAGGCGGGTGGATCACCTGAGGTCAGGAGTTCAAGACCAGCCTGACGAACACAATGAAACCCTGTCTCTACTAAAAAAAAAAAAATACGGAAATTACCATGGTGGCTGGCGCCTGTAATTCTAGCTACTCGGGAGGCTGAGGCAGGAGAATCGCTTGAACCGGAAGGCAAAGGTTGCAGTGAGCCGAGATTGCACCATTGCACTCCACCCTGGACAACTGAGTGAGACTCCGTCTCAAAAGAAAAAAAAAAAAAAAGCACCGACTTTGTGGGTTTCTTTCTTCTATTTTTGCAGGAACAGGGTGGGTATAGAAGTGATACTCAAAGAGTATCCTGGTCTAAGGTCTGGCACTGATGGGACTGGGAGGCTCTAGGCATCAGGCGGGCTGGCCTAGGACACATCAGCTGAATGCCGTGGCTGGGTGGGGGCACCTGGAGAAAGAAGGCAGCAGGCTCACGCCCTGCCTTTCTAGTTCTGTGGCCTCGGGCAAGTCAGTGTAACTCTTAGAGCCTTGGTTTCTCCATTTATAAAAGGAGATCATAGTATTACCTGGCGGGACTGTGGGAGGATGTCATGAGGTGACTTCTGCTTAGACCATCCCTGAGTACCCTGCCTCAACTTACAATTTTTCAAGCTTCCAGTGGTATGAAAGCGACATGCATTCAGTAGGAACCGTACTTCAAGTGCACATGCAACCATCTGGTTTTTTACTTTGAGTACAGTAGTCAATAAATTATGTGAGGTATTTCACACTTTATTATAAAATAGGCTTTGCCTTAGATGATTTTGCCCAACTTCAGGCTATTGTAAGTGTTCTGAGCATGTCTTAGATAGGCAAGGCTATGATATTCAGTAGGTTAGGTATATAAAATGCACTTTTTTTTTTCTTTTTGAGGCGGAGTCTCGCTCTGTTGCCCCGGCTAGAGTGCAGTGGCATGATCTTAGCTCACCGCAACCTGTCTCCCAGGTTCAAGTGATTCTCCTGCGTCAGCCTCCTGAGGAGCTGAGACTACAAGCATGTGTCACCATGCCTGGCTAATTTTTGTATTTTAGTAGAGATGGGGTTTCACCATGTTGGCCAGGCTGGTCTCGAACTCTTTTTCTCAAGTGATCTGCCCACCTCAACCTCCCAAAGTGCTGGGATTACAGGCGTGTGCCACTGTGCCTGGCGTTAAATAATGCAGTTTCTTTTTTTTTCTTTTATCTTTTCTTTTTTAAGAGACAGAGTCTCGCTCTGTTGCCAGGCTGGAGTGCAGTGCCGTGATCTCAGCTCACTGCAACCTCCGCCTCCCAGGTTCAAGCGATCCTCCTGCCTCAGCCTCCTGAGTAGCTGGGATCACAGGCGTGCACCACCACGCCCAGCTAATTTTTGTATTTTTAGTAGAGATGGCATTTCCCCATGTTGGCCAGGATGGTCTTGATCTCTTGACCTCGTGATCCACCCGCCTCGGCCTCCAAAGTGCTAGGATTAGAGGTGTGAGCTACTGCGCCCGGCGAAATCTACTTTCAACTTACAATATTTTCAACTTGCTATGGGTTTATCTGGACATAGCCCCATCGGAGGCCCCATCTGTACCCATTGAGTACCTATGTGAGTTGGTCCCCTTCTGAGTGCCCAGGACACAGTGATAGGCAAAGCCTACCTTAGTACCTACTCTCACACATCCCAGAGCTTCCAGGGGAGATAGTCATCAAATAATCACCCTGATGAACATGAAATTACAAACTGAGCTGCTTGCTCTGAAAGTGAGGAACACACATCTAGAAGAGCATGGAACAAAAGAAGCCCCTCATCCAGTGGTTGGAGAAGGCTTCCCTGCAAAGCGGTGCTGGAGCCGAGATCTGAAGCATGAGTAGGGATAATCCAGAGGGGGTGGAGAAGGTTCCATAGTAGTAGGTACAGCGTGTGCCGAGGCCCTGTTGCCAGAGGGAGCATTACAGGGGCTGAAAGGACGCCAGAGTAGCAGGAGCCCCTGGCGTGAGGGCAGTGGATGGGGAGGGACTGGAGAGGCCAGCAAGGGCAGACACACAGGGCTTTGTGGGCCCAGTTCAGGTTAGGGGCTCTAATTTCACCCCAACATAAACCAAAGGTCTCGTTTCTTTATGAAAGACTCCTTCTTTGGTTTGAATCTTCTTTGGATGGAAGCCTTGAATGCTCTGGTCTGTTTTCTAATTTGAGGAGAAAGAGAGTGAGTATTGGTATGAAATATGCATTTCTGAAGAACCTGCTGAAGAGTTTGGTCAGACGAGGCTGGACTCGGTCCTCCGCCCATCACTTACCTGTGTGACTTGGGCAGCTCACCAGCCCTCCGGGCCCCACAGCTGCCAACAGGAGCCAGGGGTTCACCTTGCTGGTCTTGGGATGACGATGGCCACTGCTTACTGGGGCCAAGTGGCTTCCACATGTGGCTGGCCTAACTCGCTTCCCCTTCAGGTCTTCCTCAGAGTAAACCAAGCAAGCATCAGTTTTACAAATTTTATTTTTTATTTATGTATTTATGATTATTAGTTTTTTTAGACAGAGTCTTGCTCTGTTACCCAGGCTGGAGTACAGTGGCAGGATCTTGGCTCACTGCAACCTCTGCCTTCCGGGTTCAAGCGATTCTTCTGCCTCAGCCCCCTGAGTAACTGGGGTTACAGGTGTGCGCCACCACACCTGGCTGGGGTTTTTAGTAGAGACGAGGTTTCACCATGTTGGCCAGGCTGGTCTTGAACTCCTGACCTCAGGTGATCCTCTCACCCCAGCTTCCCAAAGTGCTGGGATTACAGGCGTGAGCCACCGTGCCTGGACTTTTTTTAAAAATATGGTTAATTCTCCTTTTATCTGCTTTGAGTCAGTGGTGTTTGCTGGAAGAGTTAGTAGGCTGGTTTTGTTTTAGTTCATGGTTCTCACTTTATACTTAGAAAATGAAATGCAGTCTCCTAACGATGTAATACATTTGGGTATTTTCTAGCTCTTTGCCTTCAAAGGCAAGCATTGTATGGAGAATTAATTTTCAGGGGTGGCAAAACAGGAAGAGCTCAGAACTGGCATCAGAACATTTGGGCCGGAGGCCCAGCCCCATCCCAGCCCAGGAGGAAAGCTTGGCCAAGTAACAGCTTCTCTGAGCCCGGCCTCCCCTGTGAAATGGGATGATAATGGCGTCTTCTCAAGGTTGTTAGAGAGTGATGGGTGTGGTGCTTTTAAACTGCAGTGTGCAACCCAGGCGTGTCTTAGGTTGGCTTCCCCAGGAAAGACTCTGAGGTAGAAGTCAGCAAGCTGATGTTGCTGCAGTGGAGGCCTCTGCCCACCATGGGGCGCTGTGGAGCAGGGGTGGCCCTGCAGAACTGTCCTGGAGGGAGCAGGGGCTGACACCTGGCATCAGCCAGACATGGTATGCTGTTGCCTTGGGGAGGGCTTTCACCCTGGATTAGGCAGCTCCCTCAAGCCAAGGGCACTCCCAGTGAGGGTGGGTCTCAGCTAGAAGAATGAGTGCCTTGGTCTTGAAGGGTATCCCGGCAGCACTCCACAGCCTGTGCTGTGAGGCATAAATGATTAAGCCTGAGAGTATTAGGGAGATGAGCATTTTAAAATACCCACAGAAGGCCAAGCGCGGTGGCTTACAGTGTAGTAAGCCGAGATCGTGCCATTGCACTCCAGCCTGGGTGACAGAGTGAGACTCTGTCTCAAAAAACAAAAATAAAAACAGAAAAACCCCACATAATAGGAGGCCCAGGTGGCCGGGCACAGTGGCTCATGCCTGTAATCCCAACACTTTGGGAGGCCAAGGCAGGAGGATCCCTTGAGGCCAGGAGTTCAAGACCAGTCTGGGCAACATAGTGAGACCTCTTCTCTACAAAAAATTTAAAAATTAGCCAGGCATAGTGGCACATGCCTGTAGTCCCAGTTACTTGAGAGGATGAGGTGGGAGGATCGCTTGAGCTCAAGAGGTCAAGGCTGCAGTGCACCAAAGTAATGCCACCGCACTCCAGCTTGGGGGACAGAGTGAGACCCTGTCTTAAAACAAAACGGAAAATAGCCGGCCCAGATCTCCCTGGGGCAGGGGTCCGGACGTTTGCTTTGTTGCTGGATGCCCACACCCAGGGGGCACTCCAGAAATGCTTGGGGGTTGCAACGGTTCCGCTGGGTTCCTCTGGGGTGCCTAGCCTGAGGGATGCCTGCCCGCTTTCCCGTCACCAGGAGGACTACAACCACATCCATGGGGGCAAGTGGACAGTGAGTAACCTGCGGCTCTACCTGGAGAGCACCCGCGGCAAGGAGGTGACCAGCAAGCTGTTCGACGAGATCCACTGGATCATCGTGCAGTCCCTGAAGGCCGTGGCGGTGAGTTTGGTGTGGGCGGGGGACCCAGCTCCCAGGGCCCGTTTGGGAGTGGGGGGGCTTGCTGTCTTTCTGTTAAAAAATACCTGTTTTCAGCTGTGCGCGGTGGCTCACGCCTGTAATCCCAGCACTTTGGGAGGCTGAGGTGGGCAGATCACCTGAGGTCAGAAGTTTGAGACTAGCCTGGCCCACATACATGGTGAAACCCTGTTTCTACTAAAAATACAAAAATTAGCCGGGCATGGTGGCATGCACGTGTAATCCCACCTACTGGGGATGCTGAGGCAGGAGAATCGCTTGAACCCGGGAGGCAGGGGTTGCAGTGAGTGGAGGTCACACCACTGCACTCCAGCCTGGGTGACAGAGCAAGACTCTGTCTCAAAAAACAAAAAACAGGCTGGGCGCGTTGGTTAACGCCTGTAATCCCAGCACGCTGGGAGGGCGAGGCGGGCGGATCACCTGAGGTCAGAAGTTCAAGACCAGCCTGGACATGGTGAAACCCTGTCTCTACGAAAAATACAAAAAATTAGCCGGGTGTGGTGGTGTGCACCTGTAATCCCAGCTACTTGGGAGGCTGAGGCAGGAGAATTGCTTGAACCCAGGAGGCAGAGGTTGCAGTGAGCCGCGATCGCGCCATTGCGCTCCAGCCTGGGCAACAAGAGCGAAACTCTGTCTCAAAAACAAAAAAAAAAAAAACAAAAAAAAAACCTGTTTTCACTTTCTTGCCGCCTGCACATCTGCCAGAGGCTGCAGTCTTTTCGGAAAGGGAAAGGGGCTAGCTTGCAGCCCAGTGCCATCCCGGGGTGAGCCGGGCTAGCCTCTCAGGTGTAGCCGCAGGCCCTGGCCCCTCCACTCCTCTTATACCCACTAAGTCAATAATAACTATTTTGGCATAAACTGATATATTGGAGATGGACTTCCAGCAGCCTCTTGTCTGTGATGTCCTGACTTTAGTATTTCATAGATATTTCAGGCTGGAAATGGCGTGCCTCTTTTTTTATCTTCACATTTTATGTTTGTTTGCTGGTTTTCAGTTGGCATTCGTGTTTTGTTTTACCGTGTTAAAGCAGGTGCACATCTGTTTTTAAGGGAAAAGAGAGAAATGAACATATGAGCACCAGCAAGCTTGCTACTATTAATATTTCCGGGGCTGGGCGCTGTGGCTCACACCTGTAATCCCAGCACTTTGGGAGGCCAAGGTGGGCAGATCACGAGGTCAGGAGATTGAGACCATCCTGACTAACACAGTGAAACCCCGTCTCTACTACAACTACAAAAAAATTTGCCGGGCATGGTAGTGGGCGCCTGTAGTCCCAGCTACTCGGGAGGCTGAGGCAGGAGAATGGTGTGAACCTGGGAGGCGGAGCTTGCAGTGAGCCGAGATCGCACCACTGCACTCCAGCCTGGCGACAGAGTGAGACTGTCTAGAAAAAAATATATATATATATTTCCAGTGCTCCCCCAGCAGGAGTCTTGGGGTGTTTTGTTACCCGCATATGACTCCTGGGAAAACGGAGGCCCAGGCCCCAGAGCTGGGAAGTAGAACAGGTTTCTGGCCCAAAGCCCATGAAATCTTCCCATCTCACCTATGAGGGAGGGGTAGGAAAGCAACGCTCCCACCCTCCCCAGCCCACTCCGGAGCCCAGTCTCTCCTGTCAGTTTCCTGGTCTTTTGTTTTTTTCTCTGAGGGCAAGTATGGTCTGTTCTTTTACTTTTTGAGGTGGCCCCTGAGAGACCCACCTACTCAGATGTGGGCCCAGAGAGTGGGTGCCACATCACCGTGGAGTGTGTGTGTGGTGGGATACTTCCCATTCTTTTAACAAAGGTGCTTTACAAAACTCCCAAAGCTCAAAGAATCACCACCATGTCAAAGAGCAAAAGTAACCATGGCCAGCTGTGGTATGTGTCCCCCACACTGGTGTCAAGAGGCTGTGAGAAAGAGCTTCCCTCCACAGTCAGAAATGTATGAAATTGGCCAGGCACAGTGGCTCACACCTGTAATCCCAGCACTTTGAGACGCCGAGGTGGAGGATCACTTAAGCCCAAAAGTTTGGGACTTGAGGGTAACAAAGTAAGACCCTGCTTTTTTTTTTTTTTTTTTTTTTTTTTTTTATTTGAGACGGAGTCTCATTCTGTCGACCAGGCTGGAGTGCAGTGGCACAATCTTAGCCCACTGCAGCCTCCGATCCCTGGTTCAAACGATTCTCCTGCCTCAGCCTCCCAAGTAGCTGGGATTACAGGCTTGCACCACAATGTCCAACTAATTTTTGTATTTTTAGTACTGACAGAGTTTCACCATGTTGGCCAGGCTGGTCTGGATCTCCGGACCTTGTGATCCACCCACCTCAGCCTCCCAAGGTGCTGGGATTACAGATGTGAGCCACCGCGCCCGGCCAAGACCTTGCTTCTAAAAATAAAAAATCAACTAGCCGGGCGTGGTGGCACATACTTGTGATCCCAGCTAGTCAGGAGGGTGAGGCGGGAGGATTGCTTGAGTCCAGGAGTTTGAGGGTACAGTGAGCCACGATCACGCCAGTGCACTCCAGTCTGGGTGACCATGAGGCCCTGTCTCTTTAATGTTTTTGTTTTGTTTTGTTTTTGAGATGGAGTCTCTCTCTGTCACCCAGGCTGGAGTGCAGTGGCACGATCTTGGCTCCCAGCAACCTCCAGCTCCCGGGTTCAAGAGATTCTCTTGCTTCAGCCTCCCAAGTAGCTGGGACTACAGGTGCGCGTCACCATAACTGGCTAATGTTTGTATTTTTAAGTAGAGACAAGGTTTTGCCATGTTGTCCAGGCTAGTCTCGAACTCCTGACCTGAGGTGATCCACCCACCTGGACCTCCCAAAGTGCTGGGATTACAGGCGTGAGCTACTGCACCCGGCCAGCCCTGTCTCTTTAAAAAAAAAGACGAAAGATGGAAATGTGTGAAACTGCTGTTCTGGAGAAAGTGTGATGGCATCAAGGTTGATGTGTGAACATTTTTTTTTTTTCAATTTTTTTTTTGAGACAGAGTCTTGCTGTGTCGCCAGGCTGGAGTGCAGTGATGCGATTTCGGCTCACTGCAACCTCCGCCTCCCAGGTTCAAGCAATTCTCTTGCCTCAGCCTCCTGAGTAGCTGGGACTACAAGTGCACGCCACCACGCCCAGCTAATTTTTGTATTTTTAGTAGAGACAGGGTTTCACCATGTTGGCTAGGATGGTCTCCATCTCTTGACCTCGTGATCCGCCTGCCTCGGACTCCCAAAGTGCTGGGATTACAGGCAGGAGCCACTGTGCCTGGCTGTATGAACATATTTATAGAAAACATTCTCTGTGGAGGCCGGGTGTGGTGGCTCACGCCTGTAATCCCAGCTCTTAGGGAGGCAGAGGCAGGAGGATAGCTTGAACCCAGGAGTTCGAGACCTGCCTGGGCAATATAGCGAGACCTCCTTCTCCACAAAAAGGGGAAAAAAAAAGACAAAAAAAAGAAACATTCTCTGTGGAAAATTAAGGCCTTGTCTTCTACTTTTACCTTTAAACATATCCAAAGAGGCTTATATTGAGCCTCTTTGAAGTGAAAGGCTTCAGTGAAACAACCACGAAAATTAAGAGGCTGGGCATGGTGGCTCGTGCTTGTAATCTCAGCCCTCTGGGAGACTGAGACAGGAGGATTGCTTGAGGCCAGGAGTTCAAGACCAGCCTGGACCACATAGCAAGATGCTGTCTCTACAAAAAAAAAAAAATTATTTTTAATTAGCCGAATGTGTTGGTGCATACCTGTTGTCCCAGCCCTTTGGGAGGTCAAGGTGGGCAGATTGCTTGAGCCGAGGAATTTGAGACCAACCTGGGCAACATGCGAGACCCTGTCTCTACAAAAAATACAAAAATTAGCCAGGCATGGTGGTGCATGCCTATAGTCCCAGCTACTGGGCAGGCTGACCTGGGAAAATCACTTGAGCCTGGAAGATGGAGGCTACAGGGAGCCGTGATCACGCCACTGCACTCCAGCCTGGGCGACAGAGTGAGACCTTGTCTCAAAAAAAAAAAGAAAGAAAGAAAAAGAAAACTATAGACAGACGTGGCCAGGCACAGTGCCTGTAATCCCAGCACTTTGAGAGGCTGAGGTGGGCGGATCACATGAGGCCAGGAGTTCAAGACCAGCCTGGATAACATGATGAAACCCCATCTCTACTAAAAATACAAAAATTAGCCAGGCGTGATGGCACACATCCATAATCCCAGCTACTCGGGAGGCTGACGCAGGAGAATCGCTTGAACGCGGGAGGCAGAGGTTGCAGTGGGTGGAGACCACACCACTGCACCCCAGCCTGGGTGACAGAGTAAGATTCTGTCTCAAAAAACAAAAAGAAGGGGCTGGGCGCGGTGGCTCACACCTGTAATCCCAGCACTTTGGGAGGCCTAGGAGGGCGGATCACAAGGTCAGAAGATCAAGACCATCCTGGCTAACATGGTGAAACCCCGTCTCTACTAAAAATACAAAAAATTATCCAGGCATAGTGGCGGCACCTGTAGTCCCAGCTACTCGGGAGGCTGAGGCAGGAGAATGGCGTGATCCCGGGAGGCGGAGCTTGCAGTGAGCCGAGATTGCGCCACTGCACTCCAGCCTGGGCCACAGAGCAAGACTCCGTCTCAAAAAAAAAAAAGTCCAGGTGCGGTGGCTCATGCTTGTAATCCCAGTACTTTGGGAGGGCAAGGTGGGTGGATCACCTGAGGTCAGGAGTTCGAGACCAGCCTGGCCAACATGGTGAAATCCTATCACTACTAAAAATACAAAATTAGCTGGGTGTGGTGGCGCACGCCTGTGATCCCAGCTATTTGGGAGGCTGAAGCAAGAGAATCGCTTGAACCTGGGAGGTGGAATTTGCAGTCAGCCGAGACCATGCCATTGTACTCCAGCCTGGGCAACAAGAGCAAAACTCCATCTCAAAAAAAAAAAAAAAAAAGAGATTATGTCGGGTCGGTGCCTTGACTTTCTGCACTTTGAGTGAAGCTCTTCCTGCTTTCAAAGTGGTGCGTGAGCACGGTGTGTGGGTTCGTTCTGTGTCTTTGGCTCACAGAGGATTCGACAGAAAAAACCCGGGACCTAGTTGACTGCTGGAGATACATCTTAGGGGCCGAGTGCCCCATCTCTTGTCCCACTGAAGCTCCTTATACCTTGGTGGCTTGGGTTGCAGCTTGGGTGGCAGGTAACGAGTGTGGAGTTCAGATCTGATTCCATGCCAGGCCCCACCATATCCCGACAGGGGACTTTGCTGAAGAGCCCGCTCTTGCTGGGCCTCAGATGCCTCATCTGTGAAACTGGGACCCTGACGCCAGTGTCACGGCGTATATGTGAACAGTGCTCTGCAGAGACTGACTTCATGATTGGGAAGGGCTAAATACCTCTCATCTGTTAACACGTGATTGTGTGAATTCTAATGCCGGATTAACCAGCCTTTTGCTCTCTCTCCCTCCTCAGCCCATTTTGGTAGAGATTTGAGAAAAAGTTAGCTGTTTAATCAAGGAAACCTGTATTCCTTCAGCCTGGCCCTCTGGCAGGTGCCTCTGAACGACTCCTTCTGGGCCTCAGTTTCCTGAACTGAAAAGCTGTTATGATAGATTTCTAAGGCTCTGTGAGGCTTTGGGAGCAGGAATTTATTTATTCAGTTTTTATTCACTTAGCAAATATTTCATCACCTGGTTTTTACCAGGCATGTTGTCCTCAGAGTGAGGCAGACAAGGAAACAGGCACATGGGAGGGGCCTGGTGCAGGACGGGAGGTGGCTCTGAGACCCCCTGAGGAACCCAAACCTGCAGCATGAGACTGGACAGAGACACTGAGAGCTACGCAATGCAGGCAGCCTGCTCAGGGCTGGAGGCAGAGCGGGGTTTGGAGAATGACAGTCAGGCTAATGACTTCCTGTCTTACAGACATTTTCTGGGACAGTCATCTGGGCACTGGCCTGGATGAGGATACCAGGCTTTTAGTTTAAATGTAATTCCACTAAATTACATGAGGAGGCAGCCAACCAGAGCCTCCCCTTCTCTCAGTGAGTGAGGAGGGTGGTCCAGGCTGTCTCCTTCCCAGAGTTTCTAGCTTCAAGTGTTTCGTTGAAGCGGAGTCCGATGCCCTCTATCGTGTGACAAGACCTCCCTACCCCGTCTCTATGCTTCACTGACTATAGGGTGCACAAGTCTCTGAGGAGCCTGTAAAACTGTGGTGCGTCTCCAGAGGTTGAATTGAATCCAGGCAGGCTGGGGAGGGCCCAGGAATCTGCATCATAAGCAGCTGGGTTTGGGGGGTTTTGTGTTTTTTTTTTTTTTTTTTTGAGACGGAGTTTCGCTCTTGTTGACCAGGCTGGAGTGCAGTGGCGCAGTCTCAGCTTACTGCAACCTCCACCTCCCAGGTTCAAGTGATTCTCCTGTCTCAGCCTCCCAAGTAGCTGGGATTACAGGCACGCGCCACCACGGCCCGCTAATTTTTTGTATTTTTAGTAGAGACGGGGTTTCACCATGTTGGCCAGGCTGGTCTCGAACTCCCGACTTCAGGGGATCCACCCGCCTCCGCCTCCCAAAGTGCTGGGATTACAGACATCAGCCACTGCACCCAGCCAGTTTTCTTTTTTTTGTTTGTTTGCTTTTAAGTGACAAGTTCTTGCTCTGTCACCCAGGCTGGAGTGCAGTGGCACGATCATGGCTCACTGCACTCCAGCACTCCTCACGGCACTCCTCTTCCTCTCAGCCTCCAGCTGTCCCGAGTAGCTGGGACTAATGGCACATACCACCACACCCAGCTAAATTTTTTATTTTTTGTAGAGGCGGGGGTCTCGCTGTGTTGCTCAGGCTGGTCTCAAACTCCTGGGCTCGAGTGATCCTCCCACCTTGGCCTCCCAAAGTGCTGGGATTATAGGCATGAGCCACTGTACCCAGCCTCAGGTGGTGTTATTTATGTATCTGGAGAACAGTTAATCTAAGGTGTATCTAAGTGAAATGGAATTGAAAATTACAAAGGAAATTCAAAAATTTGTATGTAAATGGATTTACTTTTGTCACTGGGAACAGAGGTTAATAGTCTGGCACCCGGATCCCTAAGGGCCTGGGAAGGGGTGACGCGCAGCCTGGTGGACAGTTTGTGTTTGTCTGTGATAAGGCTGCACAGACCTTCACTGCAGGTTCTGGGCTTGGAGCTGGACATCTGGTCACTGTGATGACAGTCTCATGCCAACAGAGGGGTTGGGTGCTAGTCAAGCCTCTGATGAGTGAGACGCAGAGATGCCCGTTACGGCTTCATCAGTTCTCTCTATCAGGCTGAGGAAAGTGCCCAATCTCTGAGCTCTGAGGGAGGAAGAGGGAGAGGAGGGAAGGAAGCGTTTGTGGTGGAGGGTGGGAACCCGTGCTGTGGGAGGTCAGGACCATGGGACGATCCTGCTTGTCTCTGTGGCGTTGGTCTCGGCTGCACCCTTTGATGCTGGCCATGTCACCCACTCGTCACTCTCTCTGCAGCCGGTGATGAACAATGACAAGCACTGCTTTGAATGCTATGGCTACGACATCATCATCGACGACAAGCTGAAGCCCTGGCTGATTGAGGTAACTGCGGGAGCACCTGCACCTGGTCACACCACACACAGCCCCCGACACGCTTCTGCCCCGATTCGGGCTCAGCAGTACCTCAGGCCCCAGATGTTTCTCAGGCCAGGCAGGAAGGGGACTGATGTTCGGGTTTGATTGTTTGCTGATGGTTAAGGTATAAGCACATTCCTGCCTTGCTCCCCTCCCAGAGCCCAGCCCACGACAGGGAGCTGTGGCCCATCTCACGTAAACTTGGTGGCTACGACACCTCCAGGGTGCGTCTAGACTAGTCCATCCTCCCTCAGTCCTGCACCCTGTCCCCCAGGCCCTCCCCTGTCCTCATGGGTGACAGTGTTCCCATCTAGGAAAGCAGCTCACAAACTCGGCACCCTTGGCCAGCAGGAGCACACTCTCCTGAGGGAAGGAACGCCCCTGCTGTTCTTTGGCATATATGAAGGTAGAGTTTGGAAGTGGATTCCTCTGCCTCTTTCAGTGGGTAGAGAAGATGTCGTGGTGGCTATCTGTTTAGCACTGCCTCCTGACACCAAACCTGGCTGGTGCGACTTCAGCCACAGTGGGCACTGGCGCGCTTCTCAGAGGCCCCAGCTTCAAACCCACCTTGCCCAACCGTTGCTCTGGAGCCAGCAGGAGGAGCTTCAGGCCTCCAAGGGGACAAAAGAACTCCGGCTCTATTGGTTCATCTCCCTGCACGCCCTCGCAACCAAGTTCATTTGCCAGTGGATGGCTCGGGCCCTTCATCTCGGTCACATTTTGAGCCAGGACACCCAAGTCCACAATAGCAGGTTGTAGGGACTGGTTCCCTATGGGTAGAGTCATGGGAACCCCTGCAGGAAGCTGCTGAAGAGCCAAGTGAGCTGGTTCCATAGTGGCATTTTCCAGGCAACTCCTTATGCCGCCAAAGCTGGGTGTGTGAGCGGGGAATAGATAGCCAGTGTTTGTACTTTCTCGTCCTCCATGTTAAACAGAATAACTTGAGGCTGGGCATGGTGGCTCACTCCTGTAATCCCAGCACTTTGGGAGGCCAAGGCGGGTGGATCACCTGAGGTCAGGAATTCAAGACCAGCCTGGCCAACATGGCAAAACCCCACCTCTACTAAAAATAAAAAAATTGGCCAGGTGTGGTGGTGCACACCTGTAATCCCAGCTACCGGGGAGGCCGAGGCAGAAGAATCTCTTGAACTGGGGAGGCTGAGGTTGCAGTGAGCTGAGATCGCACCACTGCACTCCAACCTTGGGTGACAGAGGAGAGACTTTGTCTCAAAAACAAACAAAACAAAACAAACAAAAAACCAGAGTGACTTGAATGGAAGTCTCTCCTGGATGACCTAGGATCTTAACTGTGAATATTACTTCTTTTCTTTTTTTTTTTTTTTGTTTTTGTTTTTGAGACAGAGTCTTGCTCTGTCACCGAGGCTGGAGTACAATGGCACATTCTCGGCTCACTGCAACCTCCGCCTCCCGGGTTTAAGCAATTCTCCTGCCTCAGCCTCCTGAGTAGCTGGGATTACAGGCGTGCGCCACCACGCCCAGGTAATTTTTGTATTTTTAATAGAGATGGTGTTTCACCATTTTGGTCAGGCTGGTCTCAAACTCCTGACCTTGTGATCTGCCCACCTCGGCCTCCCAAAGTGCTGGGATTACAAGTGTGAGCCACTGCACCCAGCCCTACTTTTTTTATAATAACAATTCTGTTTTTTTGTTTTTGAGACGGAGTCTTACTCTGTCGCCTAGGCTGGAGAGCAATGGCGCAATCTCGGCTCACTGCAACCTCCGCCTCCCGGGTTCAAGCAATTCTCCTGCCTCAGCCTCCTGGAGTAGCTGGGACTACGGGTGCATGCCACCAACCCCGGCTAATTTTTTGTGTTTTAGCAGAGATGGGGTTTCACCATGTTGCCCAGGCTGGTCTCGAACTCCTGAGCGCTCAGGCAATTTGCCTGCCTCGGCCTCCCAAAGTGCTAGGCTGACAGGCGTGAG
Source organism: Gorilla gorilla gorilla (assembly GCF_029281585.2). NCBI lineage: Eukaryota > Metazoa > Chordata > Mammalia > Primates > Hominidae > Gorilla > Gorilla gorilla. Next base: position 41,041,819 of record NC_086018.1, on the reverse strand, counting down.
CCACCGTGCCCAGCCAACAATTCTTTTTTTTTTTTTTCTTTTCTTTTTTTTTTTTCTGTCTTGAGACAGGGTCCCACTCTGTGGCCTAGGCTGGAGGCAATGGTGTAATCATAGCTCGCTGCAGCCTCCACCTTCTGAGCTTAAGTGATCTTCCTGCCTCAGCCTCCTGAGTAGCTGGGATTACAGGCATGTGCCACCATGCTTGGCTAATTTTTTTTTTTTTTTTTTTTTTTTTTTGTGGAGATGGGGTCTCACTATGTTGCGCAAGCTGGGTTTGTGTGTGTTTTTTGCTTGTTTGATTTTGTTTTTTTGAGACTGAGTTTCACTCTTGTTGCCCAGGCTGGAGTGCAATGGCGCCATCTTTGCTCACCACAACCTCTGCCTCCCAGGTTCAAGTGATTATCCTGCCTCAGTCTCCCGAGTAGCTGGGATTACAGGCATGAGCCACTACGCCTGGCTAATTTTGTATTTTTAGTAGAGACGGGGTTTCTCCATGTTGGTCAGGCTGGTCTCGAACTCCTGACCTCAAGTGATCTGCCCATCTTGGCCTCCCAAAGTGCTGGGATTACAGGTGGCTGTGAGCCACCTCACCCAGCCTCCCAAGCTGGTTTTGAACTCCTGGGCTCAAGTGATCCTCCTGCCTTGGCTTCCCAAAGTGCTGGAATTACAAGTGTGAGCAACTGCTCCCAGCCTTTTTTTTTTTTTTTTTCTTGTTTCAGGGGGCACATATGCCGGTTTGTTACATGGATATATTGCAGAATGCTGGGCTTTGGGCTTCTCTTGAGCCCGTCACCCAAATAGTGAACACAGTATTCACTATGGAGTTTTTAAATTCTCGCCTTCTTCTTCCCTCTCGCCTTTTGCAGACCCTAGTGTTTTGGGTATTTTTTATTTTTATTTTTATTTTTATTTTTTTGAGACAGAGTCCTGCTCTGTCGCCCAGGCTGGAGTGCAGTGGCACGACCTTGGCTCACTCCAACCTCCGCCTCCTGGGTTCAAGTGATTCTTGTGCCTCGGCCTCCTGAGTAGCTGGGATTACAGGTAACTGCCACCACGCCTGGCTAATTTTTGTATTTTTAGTAGAGATGGGGTTTTACCATGTTGGTCAGGCTGGTCTTGAACTCCAGACCTCAAGTGATCTGCCCACTGCAGCCTCCCAAAGTGCTGGGATTACAGGTTTGAGCCACCATGCCTGGCCTGGGTTTTTTTTTTTAAGAGACCAAGTCTCGCTCTGTGTTCCAGGCTGGAGTGTAGTGTCACCATCATTGCTCGCCGCAACTTGAACTCCTGGGCTCAAGTGATCCTTCTCACCTCAGCCTCCTGTGTAGCTGGGACTAGAGGTGTGTGCCACTCTTCCCAGATAATTTTTTTTTTGGTAGAGATGGGGTCTCGCTGTGTTGCCTAGGCTAGTCTCGAACTCCTAGCTTCAAGCGATCCCTCCACCTCGGCCTCCCAAAGTGCTGGGGTTATAGGTGTGAGCCACTGCACACAGCCTAAAACAATTCTTTTTTTTTTTTTTTTTTTTTTTGAGACGGAGTCTCACTCTGTGACCCAGGCTGGAGTGCAGTGGCATGATCTCAGCTCACTGCAACCTCCGCCTCCTGGGTTCAAGCGATTCTTCTGTCTCAGTCTCCCAAGTAGCTGGGATTACAGGTGCCTGCCACCACGCTTGGCTAATTTTTTTTATTTTTACTAGAGGCAGGGTTTCACCATGTTGGCCAAGCTGGTCTCGAACTCTTGACTTCATGATCCACCTGCCTCGGCGTCCCAAAGTACTAGGATTACAGGCGTGAGCCACCATGCCTGGCCCCTAATAACAATTCTTAATCTTCATGTATTCATAATAAGAATTATGGTATTATGGTATACTACGGTGGTCATTGTGAGGACAGTGAGATCTGTGCAATTCTTTGGCACAGCACATATTCGATACCCTGCTAGCAGCACACACAGGCAGTCTGACTGGGAGAAACCTGAACAGCTTACAAATTTGCTCCCTCTAATCCTCCATGGCCTGAAACAGCTAACCAAGGTCATTAGAACAGTGCCTAAAATATGAGTAAATAAGTAGTGACTGGCCGGGCACGGTGGCTCACGCCTGTAACTCCAGCAGTTTGGGAGGCCAAGGTGGGCAGAACCCCTGAGGTCAGGGGTTCAAGACCAGCCTGACCAACATGGTGAAACCCTGTCTCTACTAAAAATACAAGTATTAGCCAGGCGTGGTGGTGCGCGCCTGTAATCCCAGCTACTCAGGAGGCTGAGGCAGGAGAATTGCTTGAACCTGGGAGGCAGAAGTTGCAGTGAGCCGAGATCGCACCACTGCATTCCAGCCTGGATGACAGAGCAAGACTCTGTCTCAAAAAAAAAAAAAAAAAGAAGAAAAGTAGTGACTGAGGGCCTGTGGGACTCTCCACAGAACAAAGCGAATGTCTTCATTTTAGTGTGTGGATTTTGTGATGTTGCTTAGCTTCTCAGAGGCCTTATGGGACCACCTTTCCATGTGTTGGAAGGATTCATCATCTGAGTGAGATTGCTGCTTTACTGATGAGATATTACTCTCTTAGCAAAAAGGGAGACCATTGCCTTTTACTGAAACCCACACTGCTGCTTGGGCAGGGTCGTTTGGGTCACTGATTCTAACAAACCCTTGTGGGGCTCTTGGTACTTAGGACAGAACCAGTCACACAGGTAGGCACTGATAATGTTTGTGATATACACTGGCCCAAAATGTTTGTGTGATCGCTGATTCGTAGATCCTAATTCAAATCCTACCTTTAAGTATTACTTATATTTCATTGAACAGCTAATAAAAGTGGATCACAAAGTGCTTCCTATCCAAGGTGCTCTGACGGTATTAGATAGTAGCAATATTAAATAACCATTTGCCAGGTGTGGTGGCTCATGCCTGTAATACCAGCACTTTGGGAGGCCGAGGTGGGAGGATCACCTGAGGTCAGGAGTTCGAGACCAGCCTGGTCAATATGGTGAAACCCCATCTCTAATAAAAATACAAAAAATAGCTGGGCGTGTTGGTGTGTACCTGTAGTCCCAGCTACTCAGGAGGCTGAGGCAGGAGAATTGCTTGAGCCCGGGAGGCGGAGGTTGCAGTGAACCGAGATTGCGCCACTGCACTCCAGCCTGGGCAACAAGAGCGAAACTCCGTCTCAAAAAAAAACTTCACTGAAGTGTGTAGCAGCCAGCATCTCCTTCTGCAGTGCACATTTTCATTCCAAAAGAGCGAGAGACACAGGTGAGGAACGTGGGTCTTTCATCTCACAGGTGAATGCGTCCCCGTCTCTCACGTCCAGCACTGCCAATGACCGAATCCTCAAGTACAACCTGATTAACGACACCCTCAACATCGCCGTCCCGAACGGTGAAATCCCAGACTGCAAATGGAACAAGTCGCCCCCAAAGGAAGTCCTCGGCAATTACGAGATTCTGTAAGTTTGTGTGTGACTGTACGCTTGTCCTTCTGTGTTTCCGAATGGCGTGTGCCATAGCCCAGCTTGGATTTCTGGGCATATGTGGATTCTCCTTATTTGGGCAGACTGTTTCATTTACTAATGACATGATGGGATAGATCGTGTTGTAGCAGAAAAGCAATTTGTTTATTTTATTATTATTATTATTTTGAGAGGGAGTCTCACTCTGTCGCCAAGGCTGGGTTGCAGTGGCACGATCTCGGCTCACTGCAACCTCCGCCTCCTGGGTTCAAGCAGTTCTCCTGCCTCAGCCTCCCAAGTAGCTGGGATTGTAGGCATGTGTTACCACTCCTGGCTAATTTTTGTATTTTTAGTATAGACAGGGTTTCACCATGTTGGCCAGGCTGGTCTTGAACTCCTGACCTCAAGTGATTCTCCCACCTCGGCCTCCCAAAGTGCTAAGATTACAAGTGTGAGCCACTGCACCCAGCCCAGAAAAGCAGTTTGGGTGCTAAACTTGATCATTGTGTATGCTCCTACTCACAACATGTGTGGTGCACTGATCACGTGCCAGGCCCCCGCTGGCCGCCGGGATAGCTGGAGCAGGCTGGGTGGAGTGCTTGGCCGCTGGGATAGCTGGAGCAGGCTGGGTGGAGTGCTTGGCCGCCGGGATAGCTGGAGCAGGCTGGGTGGAGTGCGCGTTTCTCACGGGTCACCTGGGCTCATTCCCTGGCTTTGCCGCATAGAGCTGGGTGACAGGGAGGAACTCAGTGCAACTGTTTGAGCCTCAGTTTGTCCACCTTTAAATGGGTATAACAGACCAGGTGCAGTGGCTCACGCCTGTAATCCCAGCATTTTGGGAGGCCGAGGCGGGCAGATCACCTGAGGTCAGGAGTTCGAGACCAGGCTGGCAAACATAGCGAAACCCCATCTCTACAAAAAAAAAAAAAAAAAAAAATGGGTATAATAAGATCTATGTTACAGAGCAGGAAGGAAATAGCTAACTTTCGAGGGCTTGTCATGTGTCAGAAACTGTGCAGAGTGCTTTACACACAGTATCAATTCCTTTCCCCAGTAATATTTTGAAGTAGGTAAGACTATTAGCTCCATTTCACAGGTGTGGAAACAAAGGTTTAGAGCGGTTCCGTGGCATACTCGTAGTGACGAAAGTGGGAACAAAGTGAGAGCCCATCAGGAGTGTGGTGGCTGAACACAGTATGGTTCATTCATTCTGTGGTCTATTAAGTGGCCTTTAAAAAGATTGACCCGGCTGGGCACGGTGGCTCACGCCTGTAATCCCAGCACTTTAGGAGGCCAAGGCAGGTGGATCACGAGCTCAGGAGTTCGAGACCAGCCTGACCAACATGGTGAAACTGTATCTCTACTAAAAATACAAAAATTAGCCAGGTGTGGTAGTGCGCGCTTATAATCTCAGCTACTCAGGAGGCTGAGGCAGGAGAATCGCTTGAACCCGGGAGGCGGAGGTTGCAGTGAGCCCAAACTGCACCACTGCACTCCAGCCTGGGCAACAGAGTGAGACTCTGTCTCCAAAAAAAAAAAAAAAAAGATTGACCCAGAGCTACACCATGGGGCCTGGGAGGTTGCCTGGGAAAAACTCGCTGCAGAAAAGGGTGTATAACGTAATCCTTGTAAAACATTGGCCTCAGAATCCCCTGTGTGTACATACAGTGACATGTGCGGTGGCTTACATGCAAATGCATGAGCAGGGAAACATGGAAGGACACACATCATGTTGTCGGCATCGATACTGCGGTCGAGTGGGCGTGGAGAAGAGAGGGAAGCAGACAGCAGTAAAAGGCGGAGGAGTAGGTGTGTTAGGATCACAGTTACATGCTCCTGTCACAGCAAAAATGTGCATTTCATGTAAATTTTTAAAAAACAAAGGAAGAAATATTCAGTGAAATTTACACACACACACAGAGACGTCAGGCTTGTAGCTGGTAGGCGCTGCTGGTGGGAGGACTCTGAAGCCCATGCTTAGCTGCCTCCTGCCCCTGCTGTGGGTGATGTGTGGTGTGGATGTGCGTATTACAGCTCATTGTCTGGAACAGGAGGAGCAGGTGCAAGGGGAGTTTAGATGGAAGTATACTGGGCTTGCTGGCAACCTCGGGGCCTCTACAGGGTAGTGGCTGTGAACTTCAGGGGTGACCAGTTAGTATGTGTGGTTGGTTGTTCTCTCCCTCCGTGATCAGCTGCCCAGGCTAGGTACAGAGAAGGCAGAGGGTTGGGAGGGACCAGGATTGGGAGCTTGCGATGGCAAGAGAGAGGGCAGCGGGGACAGGGAGAAGGCGGGGGTGGGTGGCAGTCCCTTGGGGAGGAGGGTTGTTGGAGTCGGGCACTAGGGAAGTGGGCTGAGAGAAGAAGGGGCAGTGGTCAGGGAGTGAGCACTTGCCACGGAGATAATGCGAGGGGTGACGAGGCTTGGGGACTCCCTGGGGATGGGACTGAGATGGAGTAGAGGACAGGGTCACCAGAGGTCAGGGAGTTGGGGGTTTCATCTGTTTGGTCATTGCCATCACCCACCACCATGAACTAGGAGCCTGGCTCTCCAAGGGATCTGGGGTGGTGACCTGGAGGACTGGAGGTGACTGCACAAGGAGGAAGGTAACTGTGGTGACCAGGCCTGGAAAGAGCTGGGGGCTTTAGAGAGGAGGCCCCCTCCAACCAGGAGTATGGTGGGTGGGAGAGAAAGCAGCCTCCACACCAGGGGCTGCAGGGGAAGCAGCATCTCGCAGGAGCCCATTAGAGCAGGAAGGGGAAGTGGAGATTAAAGGATAAGCAGAGGGCATTGTGGGTGCGATGATGGGCAGAAAGTTCCGGAGCCCACAGAGGGTGAGTCTGGGGATGGGGTCAGACTGGGATTGGCAGCCTGGGAGGTGAAGGGTGAGATCAGGGTTGGGGATGGCAACTGCGATGGCGGCCTTCGGGGCTGGGTCCTGATGGCCCCTGTGCTGGAGGACTGAGGGGGTCTGTGAGTGTGTACGGGGTGGGGACCATTGCGGGGAGACTTGTCAGTAGCATGAGGACCTTTGGGGGTTCTCTTCAGTCCAGTTGAGGGTGGTGGGGAGGCTGGCTTGTTGGGAGTGTGTAGAGCCTCTGCCGCGTCCAGCCTGTGGACTTCTTGAGGGAGTGGGCCAGACTCGCCATTTCCAGGCTAAGAAGCAGAGGCCAGGCTGGGTATGGTGGCTCATACCTGTAATCCCAGCACTTTGGGAGGCCAAGGCAGGTGGCTCACCTGAGGTCATGAGTTCAAGACCAGCCTGGCCAACATGGTGAAATCCCGTCTCTACTAAAAATACAAAAATTAGCCGGGCGTGGTGGTGGGCACCTGTAATCCCAGCTACTTGGGAGGCTGAGGGCAGGAGAATGGCTTGAACCCAGGAGGTGGAGGTTGCAGTGAGCCAAGATCGTGCCACTGCACTCCAGCCTGGGTGACACAACGAAACTCTGCCTCAAAAAAAAAAAAAAAGAAAAAAGAAAAAGCAGCAGAGGCCAGAGCCTCACTGCTTTTAGTTGAAGAGACAACAAGGTGACCCCCCTCGCTGATCCAGCCATCCTCTCCTGGCTCCTGAGGAGTAATGGAAGGCTCTTGTGTGGAGCTGATGGCCTCTAAATGCTTCCAGTCAGGGCTTGCTTCCCTTAGGCATTCAGCTGATCAAAGAACCCCAGCTCCATTTTCAGGTGCAGCCACCTGCAGCAGTAGCAGTTGGTGCTGACTGGGAGGGCCATGTCATCTGAGCAGCGCCGCCCGTCCATGCCAGGTGCTCTGCGTGCCCACAGCAACTCCTCAGAGCCCAGCAGCATCTAGCAGAGGACACTGGCCGCATGAGGTCACGTGCCCCAGGCCATACCATTGGCTGTGGCCCTACAAGGCCTGGCACTTTGCATCTGCCACCTCCAGGACCCTGTTCCGAAGTTGCTGACTGTACTTTTACAGCCTTTAAAAAACCCTAACAGTGACTAGATTGTTTCTGTGAAAACCCAGAAGAAAAGCCTGCTAGAACAGGAACTTCGAAGAACCATCTTGGCTCTGATTCTCCTCTGCGTTGGCTCAGTAGGTGGCCAGACCACCCCTGGGAACAGCGCATCCCGGGGCCAGCTGCTTGCCAAATGCTCCTTTCTGTTTGTTTTGTTTTTTGAGCTGCACAGATCAGCACAAGTGCTCCGTGAAACCGGTCACCATATGTGGTCCTTTTCTCCATTCATTCAGTAGATTCCTATCCACCAGACCTTGAGCAAGCTGCTGGGGGCAGCCACGAACCAGACAGGCGGTCACTGCAGCCCCCTGGCCGGGGAAGCAAACACAGGGGGGCAGTGGAGTGACGACATTTATGAATGTGGAGTCCCCACGGGGTAGGGGTATCTGATCCTGTGGAGAGGCGCCAGGGAGGCTTCCTGGAGGACCCCCCCCCACCCAGGCAGATTCCAGAGTTCCAGGGGTGTCCTGTCCGGCTTCCTTGTGTCATAGGGACTGTGGCTGTGTCTCTCCTTCGAGAGCCAGAGAGGAAGCAGGCCCCTGTGTCATCATCCTGACAGCTCCACCCTGGTGCAGAGCCTGGATCCCTGTGGTGTCTGCTTCACAGACAGAAGTCAGAAAATGCGGCCAGGCGCAGTGGCTCACACCTGTAATCCCAGCACTTTGGGAGACCAAGGCAGGAAGATTGCTTGAGCTCAGGGGTTCGAGACCAGTCTGGGCAACATGGTGAAACCCCATCTCTACCAAAAATACAAAAAGTTAGCCGGGCGTGGTGGCATGCGCCTGTAATGCCAGCTACTCGGGAGGCTGAGGCATGAGAATCTCTTGAACCCAGGAGGCAGAGGTTGCAGTGAGCCAAGATCGGGCCACTACACTCCAGTCTGGGTGACCGTTTCAAAAAAAAAAGGAATCAGAAAATGCTTTCTTCCCACCTACTCTTTCAGTCCCAGTTTGCCACCAGAAGCACAATGCAGAAAATACATTCTTTAACCTCAGAAGTTTCTAACTCACACTACTTTCAACCTGCAGACTCTGGTTTTGATAATAAGCTTATCACAGAAATCCACCCTTTTCCAGAAGTCCACATGATTAGCACTCAGCATCTGGGTACCTTTCGTGTTTGACACAAATACCTACATACAACCGAGGGTCCTAGTCAGGATGGCCAGCGCAGCACACCGACGGATGTGCTTTAACTGGGGAAAGATGCTTTCCACATTCCTCAGCGCTGCGGGACAAAAAACTCCGAATTAGAAATCAGAAGTCCTAGAGGTTAATCTTACCTGTGCCACGGGCCAGTTGTGGGACCCTAGGCCCTGAGCAAACCTCTAGAACCCCAGTTTCCCCCCATAGGAAGCAAGTCCTGGTGCTGCTGCCTGAGTTGGGAGGGTAATGTCAGTCACCGTGGAGGGGGGCGGCCCCATTCCCCCAGCCTGCTCCCTGCCACAGCCTGCAATAGGTGCAGGCAGCAACGACCATGCTCCAGGACCCCGTGAGAGAAGGGCCCCGCCACTGTGGGAAGGACCCAGGACTTGCCCAGATGCTGTGACCACCCCATCTGGGGAGCTGCAGCTGGCATCCAGCTCTTCCAGACGCGAAAATTCAGGCTGTTTCCTGCACTGCTGCCTCCTTAGCACATGCGGTCTTAGGATGCATGAACGTTAATTGGGAAACAGGCAGTTAAAGAAAATGGGGGCTGGGCACGGTGGCCCACGCCTGTCATCCCAGCACTTTGGGAGGCCGAACGGGCAGATCACCTGAGGTCAGGAGTTCGAGACCAGCCTGGCCAACATGGGGAAACCCTGTCTCTACTAAAAATACAAAAATTTGCTGGGTGTGGTGGTGGGCACCTATGATCCCAGCTACCCGAGAGGCTGAGGCAGGAGAATCGCTTGAACCAGGGAGGTGGAGGTTGTAGTGAGCCAAGATTGCGCCACTGTATACCAGCCTGGGTGATAGAGTGAAACTCCATCTCAAAAGAAAAGAAAATGGGGAGGGGTGGCATGGGTCACACTGGCAGAGTCTCTAGCTGAGTGTGCACCGTGGGGCCTCTCTGCCCTGGCCTCCACTGGCCAGTGCTCATGTGCCACTCCCATCTGGAGTGGAGTTAGTCCCCCCAGCCTGCAGGTGCCTTGTGTAAAGCGTTTCCAGCCAGGCAGTCTCACCTCACTTACCCTGGGCTGGTTCTGTGTCACCTCATTCATGTTGCCTTTGGAGTCATTGCCAAATTTGACCTGGTGACCTGTATAAAATGTCAGCTTCTGAGGGGAGACCACTGTCCACAATAACAACTTAACAAGGTTGTACACATAGGCAGGCTGGCCTTGGGGAGCATTTGCTGGGCTGCGAGAGCCACCTGGCAGGCAGGTGGGCAGGAGCCAGGTGGGAGGTGGGCGGGAGCCAGCAGGAGTCGCGGGGGTGGGGCCCCCTCAGGCCGCTTCTCTGGGTGATGTCCGTATTTGCCACACAGCAGCCTGGTGGCCCTGCCTGTTGCCTTTGAAAGAGAGCCTGCCGTGATCCTGGCTGTTTCTGTCTCCAGGTATGACGAAGAACTGGCCCAGGGTGACGGGGCTGACCGGGAGCTGAGAAGCCGTCAGGGTCAGTCTCTGGGGCCCAGAGCAGGCCGATCGAGAGACTCGGGGAGAGCGATCCTCACCACCTGGAAGTGAGTCCCACCTGGACCTTACCAAAACTACTCACTCCACCTGGGCCCCTGCTGAAGCCCTATTTTGAAATTTCCCTTTTGTAGAGTTTTTTTCCTTTCCTAAGCCCTGTAAATAAATGAAGGCACTTCTTTGGAAGGTTACGGAGTCTGTTTGACTGGTGCTAAAGGAAACAATTCATGCGGATGTATAAAACTCGCTCTTTTTTTTTTTTAAATTTTTAACCTAAGCAGAATTTTCATATTAAAAACTCACTTTTTTGACAGAAAGTAACAGCTTCAAGCATGTAATTTGATGTGTCACAAGGTTTAAACATTAAAAATACTTTACACTAAATTAAAAACAAAACAAATCTTATAGACTTGTCCTGCCACGAGAGAGGAATATATTTAACTGACGGCTCTTTTAGTTGCGTTTCTTTTTACTTGACTGCGATTTTTTTTTTTTCCCCCGAGACAGAGTTTTGCTCTGTTGCCCAGGCTGGAGTGCACTGGCACAATCTTGGCTCACTGCAACCTTTGCCTCCTGGGTAGTAATTCTCCCACCTCAGGCTCTCAAGTAGCTGGGATTACAGGCGTGTGCCACCACACCTGGCTAATTTTTGTATTTTTAGTAGAGATGGGGTTTCGACCATGTTGGGCAGGCTGGTCTCAAACTCCTGACCTCAGGTGATCTGCCCACCTCGGCCTCCCAAAATGCTGGGATTACAGAGGTGAGCCACCACGCCCAGCTTACTTGACTGTGATTTTGAAGAAAACAGGCAACTAGAAATATTCCTCGGTAATTTATCTTTACAAAGGCCTTTGTCTAGGTGCTCCCAGGAAGACCTGTTTTCTTTTCTTTTCTTTTTTTTTTTTTCTTTTCAGACAGGATCTCGCCCTGTCACCCAGGCTGGAGTGCCGTGGTGCCATTGTGGCTCAACTTCCTGGCCTCAAGTGATCCGCTCACCTCAGCCTCCCGAGTAACTGGGACCACACAGGCACACACCACCACCCCCAGCTACTTTTTAAAGTTTTTTTTGTAGAGACAGAGTTTCACCATGTTGGCCAGGCTGTTCTCGAACTCCTGGGCTCAAGCGATCCTCCTGCCTAAGCTTCCCAAAGTGTTGGGACTACAGGCATGAGCCACCACGCCTGGCTTCAAAAAGACCTGTTTCTACCACTTCGGTTTTGTGGATGAGTCTGTTGTAAATGGAAGTAGATGAGCACAGACAGGTCCTGTGTGCCTTTTATGACGTCAGCAGCTGGGTTTGCTACAGGGAAGCGCCGTGGGCAGCCAGGAGCTGTGGGAGGAGCGATGGCTGCGGGACAGGCTGCGCGAGCGTGGTTGTTCCCATGCAGTCTCCCAGTAGCCCGGTGACTTACAGGAGTGTATGGAGAGGACCTGAGTTGGTGGGTAGATGGACAGATGCATTTGAGTAATAACTCATGAGTTACAGTGCTGTTCTTAGGAAGGGTCTTTTTTTTTTTTTTTTTTTTTGAGGTGGAGTTTCACTCTTGACACCCAGGCTGGAGTGCAATGGCACAATCTAGGCTCACTGCAACCTCCACCTCCTGGGTTCAGGCGATTCTCCTGGCTCAGCCTCCCAAGGAGGTGGGCTTACAGGCGCCTGCCACCACGCCCAACTAATTTTTGTATTTTTAGTGGAGACGGGGTTTCACCATGTTGGCCAGGCTGGTCTCGAACTCCTGACCTCAGGTGATCCTCCCGCCTCCGCCTCCCAAAGTGCTGAAATTACAGGTGTGAGCCACCGCGCCCGGCCAGGAAGGGCCTTTTACTCATGGTCGTATTAACACGTATTTGCTGAAGTTTCACTCTCTGTCTTGAGTTTATCTTTAAAGTTGCCACCTGTTTTTGTTGCAATGCTAGTAACAGGAGTTTGTTCTCCCAAATGGCACCAAGGGTATGTCCTTCAGATAAGGGTCTTAACTGACTTGCCCAAGCTCTCTCAGTGCCCATGCATGGACGTGTGTCAAGTGTACATGCCATATTGTGTGTGTGTATATGAGTACATATATTTAATGATGTTTCACTGCCAATTAGGGAAAAATAGGTCTTTTCAACACAAATAGTACTTGGCTGGACTCCAAATAAACTACAGTTGGTGGGCTTTTCAGCCGTTCCTTCTTCGTGATCTTATTGGTATGTGTGTTGTGTGTGTTCCCTGGTGTTTAAGTTTTTTTTGTTTTGTTTTGTTTTTGAGACAGAGTCTCGCTCTGTCGCCCAGCAGGCTGGAGTGCAGTGGCGCAACCTCAGCTCACTGCAATCTCTGCCTCCCGGGTTGAAGTGATTCTCGTGCCTCAGCTTCCCAAGTAGCTGGGATTACAGGTGTACACCACCATGCCCGGCTAATTTTTGTATTTTTAGTAGAGATGGGGCTTCACCATGTTGGCTATGCTGGTCTCAAACTCCCAGCCTTAGGTGATCCGCCTGCCTCAGCCTCCCAGAGTGCTGGGAATACAGGTGTGAGCCACTGCGCCCAGCCGTGGGGTTTAGTTTTAATGTGTTTGCTGTTGATGGCGGGTGTGGGATGGAGATCCCCGAGTCAGACTTGGCCTTGTGGCCTGGCTCTGCTGTTTATTAGCTGTTTCCCCAGCCTGTCCCTGGGGTCGTTGCACCTTTGTTTCCCACTGTATAAAATGGGGAGTTCTGTGGCCGGGCGCGGTGGCTCATGCCTGTAATCCCAGCACTTTGGGAGGCCGAGGAGGGTGGATCATCTGAGGTCAGGAGTTCGAGACCAGCTTGGCCAACATGGTGAACCCTCATCTCTACTAAAAATACAAAAATTAGCCTGGAGGCTGAGGCAGGAGAATCGCTTGAACCCAGGAGGCAGAGGTTGCGGAGAGCCGAGATGGCGCCATTACACTCAAGCCTGGGCAATAAGAGCGAAACTCCGTCTCAAAAAAAAAAAGTGGGGGAGTTCTGTTTGCCTCAGAAACAGCCAGTACCACCGCACAGGGACCCTGCCCGCCCGCCTCGCTGGCTCTGGCGAGCCCTCTTACCTCCCAGGAGGGGGCGTCCTCTGCACAGCTGGCGGCTGCACCTCGGCTCCTACACACAGAAGTGAAAGACACCCCGTTAACTGTTCCCAGCTCTTCCACCGGTTTTTACAACCCGGTTCTCAGTTACATTGTGTTGTTTTTGCCTCCCTCTGGGAGAAGGGTGGAGTCCCTGGTTGGGAACGTTGGCCTCTGAGGCTCCGGGGCCACGTAGTCCTAATGGAGGAGTCACACCAAGTGGTTAGTTTGCTGGTGACCCAGTTGCTAGGTGAGGGTGAGGCTCTGCTAAGTGGATTTATGTCATATAGTGACTGTCTCATTAATGATTTAGTGATGTCATGTTCTGGGCAGATGTTTCCTCTGAGCACTTCCAGGACACGGGTGGGAAGGGTGCGGTGTTGGCAGCTGGCCTCGGGAGGCTGTCGGGCCAGGAACAGCCCCATTCAGCGCTAGGCTGGGCCTAAGCAGTGAGCCCTGCTGGGAGCTGTCCGGGAGCCATTGCTGTTTTCTTGTCAGCTCCCAAACACTTGATGGGGTGGGTCCCAGGCCAGAGGGTTGCATCCTGTGGTCGTTTTCACCAAGTTTGATAGGCTTGGTTTTTCCCAATATAAACCCATCCTCGACTGGGCACAGTAGCTCACGCCTGTAGTCCCAGCACTTTGGGAGGCTGAGGTGGGTGGATCACCTGAGGTCAGGAGTTTGAGACCAGCCTGGCCAACATGGTGAAACCCCGTCTCTACTAAAAATACAAACATTAGCTGGGCTTGGTGGTTCATGCCTGTAATCCCACCTACTTGGGAGGCTGAGGCAGAAGAATCACTTAAACCCAGGAGGCGGAGGTTGCAGTGAGCCGAGATCGCACCATTGCACTCCAGCCTGGACAATGGAGCAAGACTCCATCTCAAACAAAACAAAAGAAAACCACCATCCTTCACCTCCTTTGCACAGGGGCTGCTCCCCGGGTATTAGTGAGGGCCTGGTGACAACCTTCTCACTGTCTCCCTTCTCCTCCTCCACCTCCCACCTGGGCTGCCATGGAGACCCCATCAGTCTGGACCCGCATCTGGTTGCGCTCCACCAGCTGCTAGGACTTTCCTCACAGGGGGCCATTTCCCCTCCACACAGTGGTTCTTCAGGGCACTCCATAAAGCCTCCTATGCTTGCCGCCCATTGGCCTGTTGGCTCACACTGCCACACACCATGTCCACCAGTGCCAAACACACGCAGCTCCTCTCAGTGCCCCCAGGGGCCAGCGCACTCTCCACCCTCCCCTCTGGAGCCATTCCCAGCTGTGCTGCGGCTGCCTGGCCCTCTCCCTGCAGCAGCCCTGCAGCCCCTGTGGTCTGGGGAGGCCAAGGTCTCCTGCAGGGCCCTGCCTGCTGGTAACGGCACAGCGACTGGCGCTGCTCAGCGACTGCGCACCCTCAGGCTGTTTGTGTGTCCCCTAATGTGAACTGTGCCCCAGTGGAGGGCCCTGGGGCACGTGAGGACCCTTTGTGAGCAGGTGGGAGCACATCCACCTTTGATTCCAGTCTCTCATTGTGGAAAACGAGGGATTTTGATCTTCACTGATTTGCCCCAGCCTGAACCATATTAGATCTCACATCCTGTGAACAATGGCGGCCTCCTGCTTTTGTCCTGAGAAGCATTCGGAGCGCTCCTCCAGTGACAGATGCAAACCCACCTTGCTCATGCTCCTGCCCGGCCGCTGGCGCTCTGTCAGCAGGAACAAGTCTAGGGGCCCATGGCGTTCCCTCAGGCCCAGGCCCACCCTGCCTGCCACTTGGCCAACATTCCCCCACAATTCCAGTTTAACTCACCTAATCTCCCCTCCCCTTCCCACCCCTCCCCTCCCCCCTCCTTTCTTTCTTTCTTTTTTTTTTTTTTTTTTTTTTTTTTTGAGACAGAGTCTCACTCTGTTGCCCAGGCTAGTGGCACAATCTCGGCTCACAGCAACCTTTGCCTCCTGGGTTCAAGTCATTCTCGTGCCTCAACCTCCCAAGTAGCTGGGATTACAGGCATGCGCCACTATGCCCGGCTAGTTTTGTTTTGTTTTGTTTTGAGACGGAATCTCGCTCTGACACCCAGGCTGGAGTGCAGTGGCATGAGCTCAGCTCACTGCAAGCTCCGCCTCCCAGGTTCACACCATTCTCCTGCCTCAGCCTCCCGAGTAGCTGGGACTACAGGCGCCCGCCACCACGCCCGGCTAATTTTTTGTATTTTTAGTAGAGACGGGGTTTCTCTACTAAACACATCTACATCCTGACATGTTAGCCAGGATGGTCTTGATCTCCTGACCTCGTGATCCGCCCGCCTCAGCCTCCCAAAGTGCTGGGATTACAGGCATCAGCCACCGCGCCCGGCCTAGTTTTGTATTTTTAGTAGAGATGGGGTTTCACCATGTTGGCCAGGCTGGTCTTGAACTCCAGACCTCAGGTGATCCGCCGGCCTCCATCTCCCAAAGTGCTGGGATTACAGGCATGAGCCACCGTGCCCGGCTGCTAATTTTTAGTTTTTTTGTAGCGACAGGGTCTCACCATGTTACCCAGGCTGGTCTTGAACTCTTGGCCTCAAGCAATTGGCCTGCCTTGGCCTCCCAAAGTGCTGGGATTACAAATGTGAACCACTGCTCCCCTGAAGTAGTATCTCATTATGGTTTTGATTTGCATTTTTTCTGACAGCTAATGATGTTGAGTATCTTTTCATGTGCTTATTGGCCATTCGTATGCCTTCCTGGGAGAAACCGTTTTGATTGATTGATTTATTTTTTTCTTGAGACAGGGTCTTACTCCATCACCTAGGCTGGAGTGCAGTGGCACAATCACAGCTCCCTACAGCCTCAACCTCCCAGGCTCAGGTGATCCTCCCACTTCAGCCTCCTGAGAACTACAGGCATGTGCCACCATGCCCAGCTAATTTTTTTGTATTTTTTGTAGAGATGGGGTTTTGCCATGTTGCCCAGGCTGGTTTCAAACTCCTGGGCTCGGCTGGGCGCAGTGGCTCACGCCTGTAATCCCAGCACTTTGGGAGGCCGAGGCGGATGGATCATGACCATCCTGGCTAACACGGTGAAACCCCGTCTCTACTAAAAATACAAAAAATTAGCCGAGCATGGTGGCAGGCGCCTGTAGTCCCAGCTACTTGGGAGGCTGAGGCAGGAGAATGGTGTGAACCCGGGAGGCAGAGCTTGCAGTGAGCCGAGATCACGCCACTGCACTCCAGCCTGGGTGACAGAGCGAGACTCCATCTCAAAAAAAAAAAGAAAAACTCCTGGGCTCACATGATCCACCCACCTTGGCCCCCCCAAAGGATTACAGGCAGGGGCCACTATGCCCAGCCGCATTTTTAAAGGGGTGATTTTTGTACTGCTCATAGGAAATCATGACTCCTCTCTAATTCTGTGGTAGAAGGCATCATTGCCTCTTCTATAAAGCCTTTCCTGGTGACTCTAGTCTCCAGTGGTCTCTCCTTTCTCTTACATTTTATTATTATTTTAAAAAATATTAGAGATGGGGGTCTTGTTATGTTGCATAGGGTGGTCTGGAACTCCTGGGCTCCAGGGATCCTCCCATCTCAGCCTCCTGAAGTGCTGGGATTACAGGCATGAGTCACCACGCCCAGCCTCTCTTGCATTTTAAAGCATAAATCAGATTCTATCAGAGCCCTAATGCCCTCCAAAAGCCTCCCCTGGAACATAAATAAACTCAAGTTCCTCGCCTCTCTAGCCTCCCCCTCCACCCCCTCCCTTCTGCCCTTGCTGGTTTTGCTGGAGACACAGCAATCTTCAAGCGTCATGCCCCTCCCTGCCTCAGGGCCTTTGCACGGCAGGCCCCTCTACTAGAATTCTCTTCCCCCATCTCTGCAGGCCTGGCTCCTTTCATCACTTGGAGCAGCCTATCCTGTCTGCCACCTTCCCAGAGAGGCTCTCCTTTTTTTTTTTTTTTTTGAGACTGAGTCTCATTCTGTCACCCAGGCTGGAGTTCAGTGACATGATCTTGGCTCACTGCAACCTCTGCCTGCTGGGTTCAAGCAATTCTCCTGTTTCAGCCTCCTGAGTAGCTGGGATTACAGGCACTCACCACCACGCCCGACTAATTTTAGTATTTCTAGTAGAAACGGGGTTTTACCATGTTGGTCAGGCTGGTCTCGAACTCCTGACCTCAGGTGATCCACCTGCCCTCAGCCTCCCAAAGTGCTGGGATTACAGGTGTGAGCCACCATGCCCGGTCCCAGAGAGGCTCTCCTGGTGGTCCCTCTAGCCCCACTTTATTACCACCTTCTTCCGTTTTCTCCAAAGCACTCATATCCCTGAGATGATCTGGGTTAGGCATGTGCCTCTGTGCTTTCTCCCTGGCACAGCCTCCAGCTCCGCGTGCCTCTGCCTGGCCCCAGCCTGACACACGCGTGCAGCACTGATACGTGATGGCTGAACGACTGTGGGAACCAGGCCGTCTACTCATTTGGGATGGTCCTTGTCCTCCTGCTGTGTCGCTCTTATTGCCTGGGTCTTTGCTATCCACCCCCAGGCTGAGATAAGGAGGAACTGGAGGGCAAGGGCTGAGTTCTGTCCTCCACGCCCAGGCAACGCTGGTCATTTGTTGAAGCATTTATGGACAATGTCAGAGCAGCAGAAACGGAGGGAGAGCAGCAGGCGGGCGAGGGATGATTGGGAAATCAAAGACTAAAATTTAGTCTTAAGAAGGGATGATTTAGGTGTAACACAAAGGATTTCAGGGACTGTTGGGTGATGAGGGGCAATTCGTGATGTGCATGTGTTTCTGGGGGCCGAGGTGAGGAGGAGAGCACAGAAGGAATGGGCGAGGGGCGCTGTTTCCACAGAGGGAGGGAGTGCTGGAGACAGGGAAGCCCCTTTGGCCTTTTGGGGTCTTTCCAGCACAGCCGCAGAAATCACACTCAGACAGGTGTAGGTGAAGGGCTCAGTTACACTCACGGGCCCCAGAGAGGAAGGCCAGCCCCCATGTAGGGGGCTGGATGGGAGGAGCCCACAGGGAGCAGGCCCACCTAGCAGGTGCGGGGCCAAGAGAGCTTGAGGACCTGAGGACCCACAGGCAAGTGCCTTTCCTGGGGGTCAGGGTGGAAGGCACTAGCCAGAGACGTGAGCACATCTCACTGGTGTGTTTCAAAGTGACTGGGTGACCCTCAGGGGAAGGCTGGAAGGGAACCTGGAGCAGGGACCAGGCTTATTCCACGGGGCTGCCTGGCTGCCAGGGTGGGATGCTCTCAGCCTGTGTGTGGGCATGTTGAGGTGTCAGGGCAATAGGAAGGATTAAAAATGGGCTAATCTCTTGCCGGGCACGGTGGCTGACTCCTGTAATCCTAGCACTTTGGGAGGCCGAGGTGGGCGGATCACGAGGTCAGAAGATCGAGACCATCCTGCCTAACGTGATGAAACCCCGTATCTACTAAAAATACGAAAAAATTAGCCGGGCGTGGAGGTGTGTGCCTGTAGTTCCAGCTGCTGGGGGTGCTGAGGCAGGAGAATGGCGTGAACCCGGGAGGCGGAGCTTGCAGTAAGCCAAGATCGCGCCACTGCACTCCAGCCTGGGCGACAGAGCAAGACTCCGTCTCAAAAAAAAAAAAAAAAGGCTAATCTCGGCCGGGCGCGGTGGCTCATGCCTATAATCCCAACATTTTGGGGGACCGAGGCAGGTGGATCACCTGAGGTTAGGAGTACAAGAAGAGCCTGACCAAGATGGAGAAACCCCATCTCTACTAAAAATACAAAATTAGTCAGGCGTGGTGCTGCATGCCTGTATCCCAGCTACTCGGGAGGCTGAGGCAGGAGACTCGCTTGAACCCAGGAGGCAGAGGTTGTGGTGAGCCAGGATCACACCATTGAATTCCAGCCTGGGCAACAAGAGCGAAACTCCGTCTCAAAAAAAAAAAAAAAAAAGGGCTAATCTCGAACTCCTGGACTCAAGCGAATCCTCCCACCTCAACCTCCCAACGTGCTGAGATTACAGGCATAAGCCACCATGCTTAGCCGAGTGTTAGGGGCCAGGGGATGTCTCCATTAGCGTTGCCTGGGTATAGAGTGGTTCATCTTGTGAGGTAATGAGTCTCCTGTCAAGGGCAAGTTCAAGCAGAGGGCAGATTCCCCCAGGGGTGCATAGAAGGGACACATGGAAAAGATGTCCTTTCTGCCTCTGAGTGCCCTCAGCTGAAGGCATGTGCTGCACTGACCCAGCTTTCAGGGGAGACCCAGATTTTGCCCTGGGACTTCTGGGATGGGGAAAGAGCCACTTCAGGGGCAGGGAGTAAAGACAGCACCAGCCTGGGAACTGAATGGCACGGAGAAGCCAGGGCGAGGACAGGCCGAGCTCCGTGGCCCTGAGAAGGAATTTCTGCTCACTTGTTGCTTTGTTGAATGTTTCTCCTCCCAGAGCAGGGCTGCCCCATGAGGGCAGGAGCTTGTCATCACAGTCCCCTCAGTAGCCCCAGTGTGCAGGATGGTGCTGGACACCTCCAGCTAAAAAGCCTGGGCTCTGTAATGAGGAGTCCGTGGAGGCGCTCCCTGCCCACCTACTGGCTGTGTGAGCTCAGGTTGGCTCCTTCACCTATCTGAGTCTATTTCCTTACAGATGGTGACATGAGGGTAATGGCTATTCCTACCTCCCAGGTGGCTGAGCTTGTGCACCTGTGCCTGGGTCTGGTTGCTTTCCTGCTATTGTTAGCAGCCATGAAGGCATACCTGCTGTTGGGTGCTGCCCCTCCCCTCCCATGGTTCCCCGGGCAGGCAGTTTTCAGACCCTGCCCACCACCTGCCGGCTTGTGGAGAACAGCCCAGCTGGTAGAGCTGGAACATGGGCCAGTGCCAAGGGAGGGTGAGCTTGG
Organism: Gorilla gorilla gorilla; assembly: GCF_029281585.2. NCBI lineage: Eukaryota > Metazoa > Chordata > Mammalia > Primates > Hominidae > Gorilla > Gorilla gorilla. Next base: position 41,021,880 of record NC_086018.1, on the reverse strand, counting down.
GACTAGCAGAACACTGGGCTGGAAGAAGGCTGAGTCACAGCCATAAGGTCAGGGGTGTGTCGTGGTGACAGGACATCCACTTCCAGCCTGGAGGGTGCCATGTCTCACATTTGGCACATTTGGGCAAGTGAGCCCAAGCAGAAAGGCTTTGGCAAAGAAAGGAGACAGGAGAGCAGCTGGAAAATTTTGACTAACGGCTGTCAAGGAATCCCTTCATCGTGAGAGTCTTTGGAGTATCAGCCCCCAATCTGTACCTGGCCCGGCCCCATCACTCAGCCTGGAGTGGCCTTCCCAGCTACAGGCACTGAACCTTCAGGCATCCCCGTGCTCCTCACCATCTTGCCCCAGGGCCACAGCTCATGCCATACCTGCTCCCGGTATGTGGGTCCCCTCCCCATTCCCTCACCTGCTGAACTCCTGCTCATTCCTGAGACCCAGTTAAAACACATTTCTGACCAGGCGCAGTGGCTCACGCCTGTAATCCCAGCACTTTGGGAGGCCAAGGCGGGTGGATCGCGAGGTCAGGAGATCGAGATCATCCTGGCTAACACGGTGAAACCCCGTGTCTACTAAAAATACAAAAAAATTAGCTGGGCGTGGTGGTGGGCGCCCGTAATCCCAGCTACTTGGGAGGCTGAGGCAGGAGAATGACGTGAACCCGGGAGGCGGAGCCTGCAATGAGCCGAGATTGTGCCACTAGCCTGGGCAACAGAGCGAGACTCCATCTCAAAAAAAAAAAAAAAAAAAAAAACATTTCCCTGAGGCTTTCAGCCATCTTCTGATGTAGCCCCTGCCACTGTCCTCTGCCTGCCCTTGACATTTCAGGCTTTGGATAGCACCCAGGCTGGATAGGCCAGCCTGGCCAACATGGTGAAACTCTGTCTCTACAAAAAATACAAAAATTAGCCCGATGTGGCGGTGCATGCCTGTAGTCCCAGCTACTTGAGGAGCTGGGGAGGGAGGATTGCTTTAGTCCAGGGCTTCCAGGCTGCAGTGAGCCAAGATCGCACCCCTGCACTCCAGCCTGGGTGATAGAGCAAGACCCTGTCTCAAAAAAAGAAAAGAACTATCAAGCTGTGAAAAGACATGGAGGAGGCAGGGTGCTGTGGCTCAAGCCTGTAATCCTGGCACTTTGGGAGGGCAAGGCAAGCCGATCATTTGAGGCCAGGGGTTCGAGACCAGCCTGGCCAACATGGTAAAACACCATCTCTACTAAAAATACAAAAACTAGGCCAGGTGTGGTGGCTCACGCCTGTAATCCCAGCACTTTGGAAGGCTGAGGTGGGCCAATCATTTGAGGTCAGGGGTTTGAGACCAGCCTGGCCAACATGGTAAAACCCCATAGTAAAAATACAAAAATTAGGCCGGGCGCCGTGGTCCACAACTGTAATCCCAGCACTTTGGGAGGCTGAGGTGGGTGAATCACCTGAGGTCAGGAGTTTGAGACCAGCCTGGCCAACATGGCGAAAACCTGTCTCTACAAAAAGTATAAAAATGGGCCGGGCATAGTGGTGGGTGCCTGTAATCCCAGCTACTCAGGAGGCTGAGGCAGGAGAATCGCTTGAACCCAGGAGGCGGAGGTTGCAGTGAGCTGAGATGGTGCCACTGCACTCCAGCCTGGGCGATAGAGCGAGACTCAGTCTCAAAAAGAAAAGAAAAGATATGGAGGAAACTTAAATGCATATCACCAAATGAAAGAAGCAAGCTGAAAAGCTACGAATACTATGATTCCAACTCTGTGACATTTTGGAAAAGGCAAAACTACGGAGACAGTAAAAAGATCGGTGTTTGCCAGGGACTTGGGAGTGAAGAGGGAGAGATGAAATCATGAGGCACAGGGAACTTTTAGGGTAGTTAAACTATGTATGATGTAGTTATGCATGGGTCAAAACTCACAAACTATACAACACAAACAATGAACCCTAATGTAAACTGTGGACTTGAATTCATAATAATGTATCAGTATTGGCGCGTCAATTGTAAAGGTACCACCCTAATACAGTATATAAAGAATAAGAGGTGGCTGGGTGTGGTCACTCACGCCTGTAATCCCGGCACTTCCAGAGGCCGAGGTGGGCGGATCATTTGAGGTCAGGAGTTCGAGACTAGCCTGGCCAACATGGTGAAACATCCCCTCTCCACTAAAAATACAAAAAGTAGCCGGGTGCCATGGTGCATGCCTGTAATCACAGCTACTCGGGAGCTGAGGCAGGGGAATCACTTGAACTTGGAAGGTGGAGGTTGCAGTGAGCCAAGATCGTGCCACTGCACTCCAGCCTGGGCAACAGAGTGAGACTCCATCTCAAAAAAAAAAAAGGTGCTGGGCATGGTGGCTCGCCTTTGTAATCCCAGCACTTTGGGAGGCTGAGGCAGGTGGATCACAAGGTCAGGAGATCGAGACCACGGTGAAACCCCGTCTCTACTAAAAATACAAAAAAAAATTAGCCGGGCCTGGTGGCAGGCACCTGTAGTCCCAGCTACTCAGAGAGGCTGAGGCAGGAGAATGGCGTGAACCCGGGAGGCGGAGGTTGCAGTGAGCTGAGATCGCGCCACTGAACTCCAGCCTGGGCGACAGAGGGAGACTCCGTCTCAAAAAAAAGAAAAGCAAAGCTACCTAACTGCAGTTTGACAAAGAGAGCAGGTCATGGGGTGCCCGTGCTCCTCAGAAAGGGGTGCCGCGTTTAGGGATCTCCAGGAAGGAGCACCGTCTGCCAGAGTGGGCATGCTGGCAGGTGGTGGGAGCTGCAGGAACCGAAACACAGAGACGGAGAGGGCATGGGGGCTCAATGGGCAAGGGCATCACAGAGCAAGCCCTGGAAACACGCTGCTGACATGCAGCCTGGCTCCAAGGCCAGTGCTCAGGGGAGTGAGGAGGGCGTGGCTTTGCAGCCACACAAGACCTACATAACCTTTACCTCTTTGAGTCTCAGTTTCCCTAACTGCAAAGTGGGGAGATTGTGAGGAAACCTGAGGTGCCGTGTATAAAACACTGAGCATGTGGCCGGCCACCGTGGAGGGAATTATTTGGGTGGCAGTCAGTGGGACCCTCCCTGCATGCCCAGCACAGGGTCTGCCCCCATAGGCAATTAACTAACCCACCAGCTGTGCAAATGAGTGGAGGGTGGCTGTGTCATAGGCCTGGTCCTAGCCTGGCTGCCCACTGTCTGGGCACACAGCAGGAATGCCGTGACCTGTAATTAACCTAGGCCAGGCTTGGCAGGCAGGCAGGCTCTCCCCAGTGCCCACATGATACTGCCATCAGCCTTAATGAGTGCACGTGCTGCAATCTGAAACCTGAGCCAGGGGCTGGAACCAGTTGCACAGAGAATAGAATTGTCACAACAGGAAGGGTGTGTTCAGAGCCTGCTGGAGGAGCGGCAGGAGGGGGCCTGGGCCTGCTCTTCCGCACCTCATGCCACCCAGAGGCTGCCAGGACCCCGATGCCTAGAGAATGGCTGCTGGCTGCTGGGAGAGTGCCCAGGGCTGGGTACTTGATTCAGGCCCAAAGTACTGATTTCAGGTACTTTGGGAGGCCGAGGCAGGCAGATCATGAGGTCAGGAGATTGAGACCATCCTGGCTAATATGGTGAAACCTCATCTCTACTAAAAATACAACAACAACAAAAAAGCCGGGCGTGGTGGCGGGTGCCTGTAGTCCCAGCTACTCGGGAGGCTGAGGCAGGAGAATGGCGTGAACCCGGGAGGCGGAGCTTGCAGTGAGCCGAGACTGCGCCACTGCACTCCAGCCTGGGCGACAGAGTAGGACTCTGTCTCAAAAAAAAAAAAAAAAGAGGTTGTTTTCCCACAGCCTTCAGGAGCCTGTGCTCCAGCCCTTTGCTCCCAGTGTCCCCAGCACCTTTCCTTCCACTGTGCCCTGCTTATCTTCAGGACCTGCTCAAACTCCTCCCAGAAGCCTCCCAGGGCCCGCCCTGTGCGGCTCCAGTCCCTCTAGAACACTGCTTATGACCTCTCCTCTGGCCGCCCATCTAGCACGAGTTGCTTCAAGGTGGGCAGTATTTTTCATTCATGCCCAGCATGGTAGCTCACATCATGTGCCCACTGAATTAAATAGAGGGAGAGATGGGGTTGGTAAAGAATACAGGAGCAGAACCGGGCATGGTGGCTCAGCCTGTAATTCCAGCACTTTGGGAGGCTGAAGTGGGCAGATCACTTGAGGTCAGGAGATTGAGACCAGCCTGGCCAACATGGTGAAACCCCATCTCTACCAAAAATATAAAAAATGAGCCGGGCATGGTGGCAGGCACCTGTAATCCCAGCTACCCAGGAGGCTGAAGCAGGAGGGAGGTTGCAGTGAGCTGAGATTGTGCCACTGCACTCCAGCCTGGGTGACAGAGACTCTGTCTCAAAAAAAAAAAAAAAAAGAATACTGGAGCAGGAGCCAGAAGGCCTGAGTTTGATTTGAGAGGGGTCTCTGACTCCTAATGGCTGGCAGACCTCGGGCCACTCGCCTGACTTCCCTGGGCCTCAGCTTCCTTCGCCTTAGAAGAGGCTAGGACTCACCTTTGGGGGTCTTCTGGCTTAGATGTTCTGTGGTCCCAAATGCTCCACAGGCTGCCCCCTGCCCTGTCTCCCACCTGCCCACTCCCTGCCCCATACTGAGCTGTGAGGTGAAGCCACCCCCCAGGCCTGTTCACCTTCTGACTGCCCATGTGGTCGGCTCTCCATCCTTCATGCACCTGCGGGTGAAAGGGAAGATTCCTTCCTCACACAGTTCCAGCATCTGCCTCGTGCTGTGCACAGTTCTGGGCCAGATGACTTACAACCATCAGTCAGTCACCCATGCCAGCTTGGACCTGCCATCTGTGGCCCAGACTCAGAGAGAAGAGAACTTGATGCAGAGTTGGCCTCACCCACCCCCTGCCTCCAGAGGGGCTGCCTGGATTGGAGTATGGGTTCCCATGGGCCTCAGACTTGGTTGGAGGCTCAGCAGAAGAAGCAGGGACAGGGAGACAGGTGGGGGTGGGAATGGAGGCTGGGAGGTGCAGAACGCTGTGGGAGTGGAATGCAGGCAGCAGGTGCCACCCCGCAGGATGGGGAGATGGGGCCTCATTCTTCTGTGAGTGATAACGCCGGTGGACTGGGTGCTAGCTGAAGTGAAAGTCAGCTCCCCAGAGACACGTCCATTCCTGGGAGGCAGCATCCCTTGGCTCCAACTCCCCTTGGGGCAGGGAGTGTGGGTGAGAGGGAGCTGGGGCCTGTCACACACCTCAGCGGCTTGCTCTCCTCTTTCACAGACTAGGAGGCAGCTCTGGGTTAGGGCCATGACAGCCCAGGCCGGGAACCAGCATCGGTGGAGCTGGTAACTTACTGTGTGCTGTGACGGGCGTGCGCACTGAGCGCTTTCCCCATGTGACTGCAGTGAGTTCCAGCAGCACCCCATGAAGCAGGGGTGAGCTATCGCTCCCTGTCCAGATGAGGACATTGAGTCTGAGAAATGAGTGGCTTGCCCAAAGCCGTGTGGCTTATAAAGGGTGTGTGTGTGTGTGTGTGTGTGTGTGTGTGTGTGTGTGTGTGTGTGTGTGGCAGGGGCGTGGGGGTGGTGGGATTCCAATTCCTCTCTGTCTTTGTCCCAGGATGACGGGAGGGGATGTCCTTTAAGCTCTTGGGCACAGGTTTATGGAACAACTTGCTGTTTGTGTGTGGTTTTCTTTCTTTCTTTCTTTTTTTTTTTTTTTTGAGATGCAGTTTTGCTGTTGTCACCCAGGCTGGAGTGCAGTGGCGCGATCTCGGCTCACTGCAACCTCTGCCTCCCGAGTAGCTGGGATTATAGGCATGCACCACCATGCCCAGCTAATTTTTTTGTATTTTTAGTAGAGGTGTGGCTTCACCATGTTGGCAAGGCTGGTCTCGAACTCCTGACCTCGTGATCCACCTGCCTTGGCCTCCAAAAGTGATGGGATTACAGGCATGAGCCACCGCACCCGGCCTTTTTTTGTTTGTTTATTTTTGAGATGGAGTCTCGCTCTGCCCCAAAGCTGAAGTGGAATGGTGCAATCTCGGCTCACTGCATCACTGCAACCTCCGCCTCCCGGGTTCAAGTGATTCTCGTGCCTCAGCCAGGATTACAGGCGTGCGTCACCATGCCCAGCTAATTTTTGTATTTTTAGTAGAGACATGGTTTCACCATGTTGGCCAGGCTGGTCTTTTTTTTTTTTTTTTTTTTTTTTTTGAGACTGAGTCTCATTCTGTCGCCCAGGCTGGAGTGCAGTGGCACGATCTCGACTCACTGCAAGCTCTGCCTCCCGGGTTCACGCCATTCTTCTGCCTCAGCATCCCGAGTAGCTGGGACTACAGGCGCCTGTCACCACGCCCGGCTAATTTTTTGTATTTGTAGTGGAGACAGGGTTTCACCGTGTTAGCCAGGATGGTCTCAATCTCCTGACCTCGTGATCCGCCAGCCTTGGCCTCCTAAAGTGCTGGGATTACAGGCATGAGTCACTGTGCCCGGCCTCAAGGCTGGTCTTGAACTTCTGACCTCAAGTGATCCGCCCTCCTAGGCCTCCCAAAGTGCTGGGATTATAGGCATGAGCCACTGTGCCTGGCAGGTATTTTATTTTTATTGGTATACAATTTATAATGTATGTATTGGTGTACAGGTTATTTTACAAGTTCAAGTTAATAACATTTATTTGTTATAGGGCTGGGCGCCGTGGCTTATGTCTGTAATCTCAGTACCTAGCACTTTTTTTTTTTTTGGCAGAGTCTTGCTCTGTCGCCCAGGCTAGAGTGCAGTGGCATGATCTCAGCTCACTGCAACCTCCACCTCCTGGGTTTAAGTGATTCTCATTCCTCAGCCTCCCAAGTGGCTGGGACTACAGGCGCCCACCACCATACCGGGCTAAAATTTGTATTTTTAGTACAGATGCAGTTTTGCCATATTGTCCAGGCTTGTCTCGAACTACTGGCCTCAAGTGATCTGCCTGCCTCGGCCTCCCAGAGTGCTGAGGTTACAGGCATGAGCCACTGCGTTTGGCCAATCTTAGTACTTTCAAAAGCTGATGTGGGAGGATCACTTAAGACCAGGAGTTCAAGATCAGTCTGGGCAACGTAGTGAGACCCCATCTCTGCAAAAAATATTTAAACCATTAGCCAGGTGTGGTGGGACATGCCTGTAGTCCCAGCTATTTGGGAGGCTGAGGCTGCAGTGAGGTATGATCACACCACTGCACTGCAGTCTGGGTGACAAAGCAAGACCCTGTCTCAAAAGAAAAAGAAAAAAAAAATAAATAGAATGTAAGGCACATATGTAATCTTGTACCCACATTTAAAAAGTATAAAAATTCTCGGCATAGTGGTGCCTGCCTATAGCACCAGCTACTCGGGAGGGCTGAAGTGGGAGGATCACTTGAGCCTAGGAGTTTGAATCCAGCCTGGGCTAACATAGCAAGACCCTGTCTCTCTCCAAAAAGTATAAAGAAACGGTAAAATTATTTTAAAAATTAGGAATGCAAAAGGTTTATGGAAAAAAAATTTAAAAAGAGAAAATATTTGTTATAATCAGGAAGGGCAATGTTACTTTTTTGATGCATTTACATTTTGAGACTGCTGCAATGTTTTAAAAAGTAGCCTCATTCACGCCTGTAATCCCAGCACTTTGGGAGGCTGAGGCAGGTGGATCACGAGGTCAGGAGATCGAGACAATCCTGGCTAACACACGGTGAAACCCCGTCTCTACTAAAAAATATAAAAAATTAGCCAGGCGTGGTGGCAGGTGCCTGTAGTCCCAGCTACTCAGGAGGCTGAGGCAGGAGAATCGCTGGAACCTGAGAGGTGGAGCTTGCAGTGAGCCGAGATCGCGCCACTGCATTCCAGCCTGGGCAACAAAGCGAGACTCTGTCTCAAAAAAAAAAAAAAAAAAGTAGCCTCAGTATCTCATTTTACCTTACACTAAGGCAATCTGGATTCACAGCAGTTGCATCCAATAACTTTAAAAAAATTCAGTTTTACAATTGCAGGATGCCTTTTAATTTATCTAATTAGGAGCTGGCAAAAGGTAAGATGATTGGCTGGATTCAGAATGGAATCTGTTGGCTTCTGGGACCTCCTCATCCTCCTGCATAGCAAGGACTCAAGGAGGGACTATTGCCAGAGTTTATATCTTCATCCCAGAGTAGAAAATACTTTAAAATGTATCACATAAAGCCTGGGCATTGTTAGGTTTTCATTCCAAATTTTAAAACAGTTACTTTGAAATTGTTGACACTGGCCCACTTTGGTACAAATGGTAACACTGTAAACCCGAATCCTCCAAATGAGCTTTTCCACTTAGTAAAATAAGATAGAAGTAGAACTAACTGAAGAACTTGCAAAAAAATTGAGTGATCCCATGGCCGGGCGTGGTGGCTCACGCCTGGAATCCCAGCACTTTGGGAGGCCGAGGCGGGCGGATCACGAGGTCAGGAGATCGAGACCATCCTGGCTAACATGGTGAAACCCCGTGTTTACTAAAAAAATACAAAAAATTAGCTGGGCGCAGTGGCACACGCTTGTAGTCCCAGCTACTCGGGAGGCTGAGGCAGGAGAATGGCGTGAACCCGGGAGGCAGAGCTTGCAGTGAGCCGAGATAGCGCCACTGCACTCCAGCCTCGGCGACTGAGTGAGACTCTGTCTCAAAAAAAAAAAAAGAATGGAGTGATCCCAATTCAGGGCACCTGGGCAGTGCCCAGTGCCCACTTGGGAAGCCCTGTTTGTATGCTGCTCCATTCCTACCTTTGTCTGGGAGCAGGCTCCAGCCGGGCATGGCAGGAGTGGAACATTGTACTTGCTGGTACAATTTGACGTGAGCAGACATGTGCAGCCAGAATGGAACAAAACAAAACAAAGCCAGGGAGATTGGGGTAATTGCCTCCTAATCAATGACACATTTACAAAGAATTCAGATCTTTACACGTACCTGGCAGGTGAGCATGTCATTCAGAGGTATGTCCAGAAATGTGTTCCTCCAGCCGCCATAGTTAGCGCTTTGATATGGCCAAAATATTAACAATTGGTGCACAGCACGTGTTCTTAGGTTTGTTGTCCATTTATTTATTTATTTATTTATTTATTTATTTATTTATTTATTTATTTTTTGAGACAGGGTCCTGCTCTGTTGCCCAGGCTGGAGTGCAGTGGTGCAATCTCGGTTCACTGCAGCCTCAACCTCCTGGGCTCAAGTGATCCTCCCACCTCAGCCTCCTGAGTACCTGGGACTACCGACCTGCACCACCACGTCTGTCTAATTTTTTTTTTTTTTTTTTGAGACCAGGATCTCATGATGTTGCCCAGGCTGGTCTCCAACTCTTGGACTCAAGTGATGCTCCCGCCTTGGCCTCCCAAAGTCCTGGGATTTTAGGCATGAGCCACCACGCCCAGGCTTTTCTTTTAGACACAATTAAAAATAAAAAAAGTGAATATACCCTGAAGCACTTTTACAAAATCAGGGGCCCTTGAACACACTGAACAACGACTTGTGCCAGGCCCCATGCTGAATATTGCAGAGCGAACTCACAAATCCTCACAGATTCTCTAAGCTAACAATCACTAGGTTTTGTGATTATCCCCGTTTTACAGTAGGGAAAACCAAGGGCTGGAGTAGTGAAGTCACTTGCCAGGGCCGCAGAGCTCCTTGCCGCTCGGCTGCCTTACTGCCTTGTTTTGGCTTCTCTTTGTGCCTGCAGTGCAGCCAAGTGGAACCCTCCTCTCTTCCTGGACAGGAGGAGTTCTTGCCTCCTGATCTTTGCTCTCTGTAATCTTCCACTCATCTTGGCTCAGGTAAACGGCACTGTTTTCAATACCACTGCACCCTCTTCTGTTCTAAACTCTATGTCCTTGCCGGATCTTTCCAGGAACATCAGCAGGACCCAGGTCCACCCCGAGCCACCTTCCCTGCCTGGCACGTTCTAAATATTGGAATTATTGAGTGAGTGTCTGTAACTGATTTTGATTTTTTTTTCTTGAAAGACATGTATCACTGTACAATCCATAAATCACTGTACTTATCACACTGAAAATACACGTATCACTGTATTTTCAGCAATACAACTATATCTGGATGTTTTAAATTTTTTGAGAATATGATATTCTCTGTGCAAGTATGTTTTAGCCCAGACTGTCTGTTTATCCAGGCTGCTTAGTGGGAAATGGTTAATAAAGGACTAAACTAAAGCCGGTCAGTCTCAGTCCCAGGCACTCTGTGGCAATGGTCACATTTTGGGGGAAGGAAGGAGCAGCTGACAAGGCATGACCACATGTCCACCGTTCAGACACAGCATTCACAGCCGTGTGCCTGGAACAGCTCTCCATGCTTTGACTCCTTACCACAGCCCTGTTGCTCTTCCTAATCCCCATATCACAGAGGGGACACAGAGGTGCAGAGAGCTGCAGTGACTGGCCCAAGGCCCCTTGGCTGAAAAGGGGTGGAGGCAGGATTGGGCTCCAGGCCTGTTCAAATATGACTGAAGGAGGAGGCTGGATGGAATGTTGTGAAATGTTTGTGGGGAACAAAGTTGGGGTGCTCACATGTGGCAACGGGGAGCTATCTTTGGAAGAATACCCTGATAAGCTGCCAGGACAGAAGGTGTAAGGCCCAAAGAGTTCAGGCAATGATGTCAAGCTGCTAGGTGCAAGACAAGGAAAGGAATTTTGTGTTTGTCTTGAGAAGGAGGAGGAGAGAAAAGAAGAGGGGGAGAGTGCAGAAAACCAAAGGCATGTGAAGTGGCCAGAGTGTGGCATGGGTCACGTGACCAGGTGGTGACTCCTGGGGCCAGGCAGCCAAAAAGGCTCACGAGGCATCCTGTCTTGTTGCTGGGCAGTGCCAGGCTTGATGCCTCTCTCCAGCTTCCAGTCTTCAGGAACCCCTGCTAGACTCAGCAGTGCTTGGAGTGCAGGGGGATTCGTGCAACTGGATAAGGGGATGATGGTGAGACCAGTGAGCATGCGGTGTGTGGAAGAGCAGGAGGCCTGATGACAGACACTTGTTCAGAAACCTTGGGAGAGGCTGCGTACAGTGGCTCGTGCCTGTAATCCCAGCACTTTGGGAGGATGAGGCAGGAGGATTGCTTGAGCCCAGGAGTTCAAGACCAGCCTGGGCAACATGGCGAGATTCTATCTCTACAAAGATTTTTAAAAATAATTAACTGGGCATGGTGGTGTGCACCAGTGGTCGCAGCTACTTGGGAGGCTGAGGCAGGAGGATGGCTTGAGCCTAGGAGGTCAAGGCTGCAGTGAGCCATGATTGTGCCACTGCATTCCAGCCTGGGCATCAGAGTGAGACCCTGTCTCAAACAAACCAAAACAAAAACCCCAAAAAACTTGGGAGAGGCTCTGTATTTTTTTTTTTTGAGGCAGAGTCTCACTCTGTTGCCCGGGCTGGAGTGCAGTGGCGCGATATCAGCTCACTGCAAGCTCCGCCTCCCGGGTTCACGCCATTGTCCTGCCTCAGCCTCCCGAGTAGCTGGGACTACAGGCGCCCGCCACCACGCCTGGCTAATTTTTTGTATTTTTAGTAGAGACAGGGTTTCACCGTGTTAGCCAGGATGGTCTTGATCTCCTGACCTCGTGATCCGCCCGTCTCGGCCTCCCAAAGTGCTAGGATTACAGGCGTGAGCCACAGCGCCCGACAAGGCTCTGTATTTTTATAGGGCATGGAATTGCGATTTAAGCGGAACTTACCCAGATATGAAGGTGCCGAGAGCTGATGGCTGAGTTCTATCTATACAAATGGTCCAGAGGTATTGTGGGTGGCAAAGAGGTCCCTGTTGGCTCAGTCCTGGAGAACGAGGAGAGACTTCTTGGCAGTGGCTTGTCCTGGCACTGTGTGTTGGTTCTTTTTTTTTGAGATGGAGTCTCGCACTGTCGCCAGGGCTGGAGTACAGTGGTGTGATCTTGGCTCACTGCAACCTCCGCCTCCCAGGTTCAAGTGATTGTCCTGCCTCAGACTCCCAAGTAGCTGGGATTACAGGCGCATGCCACCACACCCAGCTAATTTTTTATATTTTTAGCAGAGACAGGCTTTCACTATGTTGGCCAGGCTGGTCTCAAACTCCTGACCTTGTGATCTGCCCGCCTCGGCCTCCCAGAGTGCTGGGATTCCAGGCGTGAGCCACCGTGCCTGGCTGATTCTTTTGTTTCTTTCTCAATTATTGTCATAAGGACAATGCCACAGAGCAGTCTAGAAAGTAAACAACCACTAGATTTCTTTGTGGACTCTTTTCTCATCCCTATCTATATGTAGCAGCAATTCTACAGTTTCTACCATTTTGTATCTAGCTTTTTCTTTTATTATTATTTTCTTTTATTTTACTTTTTAGAGAACTGGGTCTTGCTATGTGGCCCAGGTTGGCCTCAAACTCCTGGGCTGAAGCGATTCTCCTGCCTCAGCGTCCCAAGAAGCTGGGATTCCAGGTGCATGTCACCATGCCTGGCTCTATCTGGCTTTTTCTTTTAACGTTTTAGTTTAAGCATTTTCCCATAGTGCTGCACAGTCATCATTATTATTCTCAAGGGTTGGGCTGACCTGGGTTTCTAATCCTGGTCTGCCATTTACTCTCTTTACTCCACATCACCCCCAGCAAGTTACCTGGCTCACCCCTCACCTAGGGGTCCTCTCGCCATCCTCTCCACCTGGATGACATGAAGCAGCGCTTGGACAGTGCCTAGGACAGTGCTCAGGAAGTGCTCTCCATTTTCCTTCAAGAGTATTTCCCTCTGCAGAACGGGGCTAATACCCTATCATGCAAGGTGATTGTGAGAATTGGAAAGAATGCGTGTGCATTGCCTGGTGCCTTGCCATCCAAATATATTTTATTAGAGAGAGCAGCAACATACGCCCCCCCAACCCCCCGTTTAAACTAAGCGGGTCCACGTGGAATGACGCTTTTGGCGCAAGTCGGAGGAGCTCCTAACGACATTAGCTTCTTTGAGTCCCTTGGGAGAGGAAACTTTCTGAAAGACTGTAGGATTACCTTCCCTGAACTTCCGGTCAGGTGCGGTGCTGCCCTGCCGCGCCCTCTTACCCCTGGATGCCGACGAAACCGCAAAACTCCAGCCCCGGGAAGCGCGTCTCAACGACCACCACCCACGAGCGGCTTTGGGAGAGTAATCTGCGCCACCTTCGCAGCCCATTAAATAGGCACTCCCCCTTTGATTGACAGGAGAAGTCACCAGTGCGCGTCCTGGGGCATTCCCTCGTCCTCACGCGGGGTGAGCCGCCGCTCTACTCATCTGGCCCAATCGGGGGCGCCGGGGAGGCTGTGGGGCGGGGCTCGGTGTCCGGTAGCCAATGGACAGAGCCCAGCGGGAGCGGCGAGGGCGGTGCGGTCGCGGCTGGCGGCAGAAGCAGCCGCAGGGGTCTGGGCAGGGCTGGGCATTGCTGCCGGAGCAAAAGCGGGAGCGGGAGCCTGGCCGGAGCTGGGTCTGGAGACGCCGTGGCAGCCTGAACGGAGTGTGCGACGGATTGGGAGGTGAGTGGCCGCCGAGGTCAGGGGTCGCGGCGACGGTTGGGGCGCCGCGGGCGGGACGCGGGGGCGCTGGTCCGCGGCCGGGCCCGCGCCCCGTCAGGGCCGCCGCGCCGAGCTCCGCGCCCTGAGGGAAGCGGGTCGGGCCGCGCGGAACTTCCTGTCTCTGTGGGAGGGGGCGAGTGCTCGGGGCCCGGGGGGCGCCTGGAGAAGACATCCTGGGGAGGACGAGGGCGAGTGAGGTCGGCTCGGGGAAGGGGCGGGGGCCCATGGGGGCGGCGCTGTGGGAGCGGGGCAGTTTTCCGGGGTCCGGGGCCTGCCGGAGAGGGAAGTGCAGGAGCAGGGCCGTCGGGGGTTAAGAGCTGCTAATGGAATGGGGGAGGTGTAGACAGCTGCAGAAGGGGGAGCTGGGGCGACTTTTGGAGGGACGCGATTTGGGAGAAAGCTGGGAATCCGAGACGTGCAGAAGTTAGGCGAGGGTGCCGGAGCAACGCTGGAGGGGAGGCGTGGCTGGGACGCGCCGGTGAGAGGGCAGGGCTTAGTCCTGGGGTGGCCTGGGGGGCGACGCAGGATACACGCGGGTGCGCTGATTTGGGGCGCTTTGATGAACGGCCTCCATTTCCTTCCTTCCCACCCTCCGTGTCCCAGCTCTGTGTGTGTGTGTGTGTGTGTCTGTGTCTGAGGAGGGCGGGGGGAGCAAAGCCCTTACCGCAGCACGTCCTAGGGCTGGGGCCAAGCAGGAGAGGCCGGGGGGGTTTGCCCTTGTGACCCTCCTCGGAGTTTCCCCAGACTCACTGAATCAGAAATCCGAACTCCCTTACTCCTCTAGGGCTTTCAAGCCTGGCCAGGCATCCTGAGAGGTCCGCGATTGGAGAGGTAGTGATTACTGCTGCTGTTGAATTTCATTGATTCATTGGGTTTCGGCTCCATCAGAGAAGGTCGATTTTCTTTTCAGAAGGAGTTGGTTGGTCAGGGGAGCAAGTTGTGCTATTGCTTTGGGGCCCACACGGCTGCAGCCTTTGACGTATAACAGGACCTGGGGATGCCACTCTTGGCTTGGGTGCCTGAGGGAAGGTGGCCTTTGGCTGGGTGTGTTCACCGTTCCTGGATCCTGTCTTCTCTTTTTCCCTCCGCCTGTCCGGTGTTTTTGTGGTTAAGGGGTAGGCTGCTCAGAGTCTCCAGGGCTACTTGGTACACTGTTTACCAAATACTGCCTGGCTGTCTTGATGAAAATCAGGAAACCAGCTCAAAGAGTTTGAACCTCAGCTGCAGATGGTGAGCTCACACCTTCTTCCTTCCCTCCTTTTCGGTGCCTTCCTCTGCAGTTATTCCCGTGTGCTGAAGTTCTGTTTTAACCCTCCTGGGATTGCCAGGTTGGAGCCCAGGGCAAGGGAACCGACCAGGCGGGCAGTGTTGAATGCCAGCCCTCCTGTTCTTGCCCAAGATGTTGTCGTTCCACTTGATTCATGAGCCTGCCTGCATGCAGCCTCCTCATGGAGACATTGAAGCTGTGCCAGTGCAACTTGGATCTCTCTTGATTCACCTGGAGAACTTTCACTTGTGTGGACTTAAACTTAATTCTAGAGTTTGGTAGCCTCCTTGGTGAGGTTATGCTGGTTGAGATATGAGGCCACTACATCAAAAACATTGGTGTGTTTTTCTTTTGACAATAGTCTTAAAGCTTTAAAGAAAGTGGCCATTAGGCTGGTGATATTTATTACTTGGGAAAGTAACATAACACAGAGAAGTAGATGGGTGATTAAGTCTGCACTCTTTATCCACTTTTTGGGAGAAGAATAACAACTCATTTGAATGGAAATGGTATCCTTAGCTCGTGCTGCTTTGGGACTTGGAACTTTATCACTTTTAATCTCAAATGTGTATGAAGTTGTGATGTGATATTTAAATAATCTAGGCTGGGCGGGGTGGCTCACGCCTGGGATCCCAGCACTTTGGAAGGCTGAGGCGGGCAGATCACCTGAGGTCAGAACTTAGAGACCAGCCTAGCCAACATGGTGAAACCCCGTCTCTGCTAAAGATACAAAAATCAAGGCCGGGCGTGGTGGCTCACACCTGTAATCCCAGCACTTTGGGAGGCCGAGGCGGGCGGATCACCAGAGGTCGGGAGTTCGAGACCAGCTTGACCAACATGGAGAAACCCCATGTCTACTAAAAATACAAAATTAGCTGGGTGTGGTGGTGCTCATACCTGTAATCCCAGCTACTTGGGAGGCTGAAGAAGGAGAATTGCTTGAACCCAGGAGGCGGAGGTTGCGGTGAGCCAAGATCCGGCCGTTGCACTCCAGCCTAGGCAACAAGAGCAAAACTCCTGTTTCAAAAAAAAAAAAAAAATTAGTCTGGCATAGTGGTGCACACGTGTAATCTCAGTCTCAGCTACTTGGGAGGCTGTGGCATGATAATTGCTTGAACCCGGGAGATGGAAGTTGCAGTGCACTGAGATCACGCCACTGCACTCTAGCCTGGGTGACAGAGTGAGACTCTGTTTAAAAATAAATAAATCTAAAAGTATGCATATATTTAAAAAAAATTCTGGATTTCCACCAACATAGCATTCTGCAGGGAGATAACATCAACTTTTCCCTAATCCTGGATACCCATCCACATCTCTGATGGCCAGGCATTTCTGGAATGGGAGCAGAGGGGCATTTGTCCTTGCTTTTTTTTTTTTTTTTTTGAGAGAGAGAGTCTCTGCCCAGGTTCAAATGATTCCTCTGCCTCAGCCTCCTCAGTAGCTGGGATTACAGGCGCCTGCCACCTTGCCTGGCTAGTTTTTGTATGTATGTATGTATGTATGTATGTATGTATGTATTTATTTTGAGACAGAGTCTCGCTCTGTCACCCGGGCTGGAGGCAGTGGTGCGATCTCAGCTCACTGTAACCCCTGCCTCCCAGGTTCAAGTGATTCCCCTGCCTTAGCCTCCTGAGTAACTGGGACTACAGGCATCCACCACCACGCCTGGCTAGTTTTTGTATTTTTAATAGAGATGGGGTTTTACCATGTTGGCCAGGCTGATCTGGAACTCCTGACCTCAGGTGATCTGCCCACCTCAGCCTCCCAAAGTGCTGGGATTACAGGCGCCTGCCACCTTGCCTGGTTAGTTTTTGTATTTTTAATAGAGATGGGGTTTCACAGTGTTGGCCAGGCTGATCTGGAACTCCTGACCTCCAGTG
Source organism: Gorilla gorilla gorilla (assembly GCF_029281585.2). Lineage (NCBI taxonomy): Eukaryota > Metazoa > Chordata > Mammalia > Primates > Hominidae > Gorilla > Gorilla gorilla. The sequence goes on along the minus strand of NC_086018.1, from coordinate 41,005,231 downwards.
ATCTGCCCGCCTCGGCCTCGCAGATGTCCTTGCCTTTTGTTTCTTCTCTATACCTTGAAAGTCTGTGCTGTGTTAAGGGCGTCATGCTCAGGCTTACTGATTCTGAAGGGGTTATCAGTGGATGATTCCGGATGTTGTGGAATATCAAACAGATCGAAAAGTTTCTTTAATAATAGTGATGGCACCTTGTGTTTAGAGTTCGCAGTGGCATTTACCAGATGCTCTCTGGCCACCTTCATGTGAACCTCCCAGCTGACTCGGGCCTGCTTTATCTGCCATCAGATTGTAATGGCAGCTTTGTGGAGGCCGCCCTGTAGATTATGCGATTAATGACCACATTCATGTGAGCAATAGTGCTGGCTTAGTTTTTTTCCAGTTAGGTTGTTTGGAATGGTAGCTGCATACCTGAGGGCAGTGCAGCAATGCCTTAGTTACGAAGTCAGTTTGCATTCCACAGGTAGAGTCTTTCCTTATGGCCAGGGCACTGATCCCTCACATACCAGAAAGTATCATTCGTCCCTGCCCCAGACAGACTCCAGATGCGTCCCAGTGGTGGTTCTTGGGATAGTTTTGTAGGAATTTCTGCAGAATTTTAGTGTTCAGATGAGTATGCTCTGTCTGTGGACTGGAGACAGGCTTCAAAGAATTCTCAAATTATTCTGCACAATACATCATTTTTTGGTATCTCTGCAGTTCCAAAGGTAACTACTTGAGGGACAGTGGCCACCAAAGAGCACAAGTTTTGACATTTTGATGAAAAGCACACATAAAACAAATAAAAACCACCTTTCCTTAAGTTACCTATTGAATTGTGCTTATTCCCATAAATGCATGTTCATCTGTTTGCTTAATAAAACTTAAAGCACCATAGAGTCTTTCTTGTTTCCTAGAATAAGGTCTTTTTTCTTTTCCTTTCTTGTCTTTTTTTTTTTTCTTTTTTTGTTGAGACGGAGTCTCGCTTTGTTGCCCAGGCTGGAAGTGCACTGTGGCGTGATCTTGGCTCACTGCAGGCTCCGCCTCCCGGGTTCATGCCATTCTTCTCCCTCAGCCTCCCAAGTAGCTGGGACTACAGGCGCCCGCCGCCACACTTGGCTAATGTTTTGTATTTTTAGTAGAGACGGGGTTTCACCATGTTAGCCAGGATGGTCTTGATCTCCTGACCTTCGTGATCTGCCCGCCTCTGCCTCCCAAAGTGCTGGGATTACAGGTGTGAGCCACCGTGCCCGGCCGGTCTTTTTTATTTTCAATTAAAAAAAAAATATATATATATATGTATATATATGTATTTTTAAACAGAGTTGGGATTCCGCCATGTTTGCCAGGCTGGTCTCAAACCCCTGGCCTCAAGTGATCCTCCCATCTCGGGTTCCCAAAGTGCTAGGATTACAGGTGTGAGCTACCGCACCCAGCCTATTTTCAATCCTAAAAAAATCATTTGCATGTTTCTTGATTTTAGGCACTGAACTAGACGGAGATGAGAATATAGAAATAATAAAATGGGGCTGGGCGCTGTGGCTCACGCCTGTAATCCCAGCACTATGGGAAGTAAAGGAGCAGATCACTTCAGGTCAGGAGTTCGAGACCAGCCTGGCCAACATGGTGAAACCCCGTCTCTGCTAAAAATACAAAAATTAGTCGGGTATGGTGGCGTGCGCCTATAATCCCAGCTACTCGGGAGGCTGAGGCAGGAGAATCACTAGAACCCGGGAGGCAGAGGCTGCAGTGAGCCGAGATTGTGCCACTGCACTCCAGCCTTGGGTGACAGAGCAAGACTCTGTCTCAAAAAAAAAAAAAAAATTAGAAAAAATAAAATGATGTCTCAACTATCAAAGACCTCGCAAGAAGCCTTAAAAATGATAAATAAGGCTAGAGATTTTGCTGTACCTTTGGAAAGTGCATGTGTGGTGGTTTATAGTACATATTCTGTGGCCAGATAAAATTTATATGATTATTTTTCCTCCCAAGAATATGAGATGACAGAGGGGGAGGAGCGTGGATGGAGACTAGGAGCCTTGGGCTCTTGTCCAGCCTTTCCCTGACCAACCCTGAGGTCTGGGACAATCAGCACAGAACTCCAGGTCTCAGTTTTCATATTTGTAAAATGAAGGACTTAGAGGACCTTCACCTTTTGCAAATCTGATAGCAACTGTGACCCCTTCCCACGAAGAGGGACAGCTTCATAGGCCTGGACCCAGATTAAGAACTGGATTATTCCATCTCTAAGCTCCCTCTCACCTATGATATTCTGTAATCCTATTTTCCTGGTCATCTTTGAGCTAATAATAATGATTACTTGTATTTATAGAAGATGCACATTCCAAAGCACTTTCATCTCTCATTCTTTTGTCCTCAAAACATTTCTGAGTGGTACAGGTGACAATAGATATTCCTTCCTGTGATGAAGAAAGTGGGCCAGGCTTGGTCAGCATGTTGATGGAGCAAACAGCCGGAGGCCGTCCTGGGACCAGAACTGGGGCTCCTGGTTGCCATCCTGGGGCTTTTCCATTAGGCTTTGCTTCCTTGGTGGTTGTCATTATGAGTTATGTTTGGCAGTTCAAATATCCCAGAATGTGTCACTCATAGAGGAAACTATTTGTTCATCTGCCGGAAAGGACTGTTTTTCTCTCTGAATTTGGATCACTAAACACCTTTCTGTATGTGAAAAGGCTACTTATTTGTTTTCGTTATTTTTTCTTGCCACATTTTTCATAGGGACAGTTTGTAGGGCTTGAGTGTTTTGAGCAGACTTATTTAATGCTTATTGATGAAAGAGTACATTAAAATGACTACTTCTCAGTTGCTTAGCACTTGAGAAAGTTGTGAAATAAATGTTAAGTAAAAATTCCAAATGTCTGACTTGTCCTATCCAAGTATGTCCTCACAGATGAGATGCTTTCTGCAGTCTAGGAGGCCCCTCCCTGGGCCCAGAGCCGCTGGGTGGGTTTGAAAGTTGGGTGTGGATTGTGCCAGTGGCCAGGACTGTCCAACAGTGGCTTCTTGTGGCCTTCTGGCTAGATTCCTAACATTTTATGGACTAATTTTTTTGGTTTATTGAAAGAGTACACATTCTCAGCTATATAAAGAGCTCATATATGTAAAAGAACACTGAACTTAGGCCGGGCGTGGTGGCTCACGCCTGTAATTCCAGCACTTTGGGAAGCCGAGGTGGGCAGATCACAAGGTCAGGAGTTTGAGACCAGCCTGGCCAATATGGTGAAACCCCATCTCTACTAAAAATACAAAAACTAGCTGGTCGTGGTGGTGCGTGCCTGTAATGCCAGCTACTGGGGAGGCTGAGGCAGGCGAATGGCTTGAACCCAGGAGGCGGAGGTTGCAGTGAGCCGAGATTGTGCCACTGCACTCCAGCCTGGGCGACAGTGAGACTCTGTCTCAAAAAAAAAAAGAAGACCACTGAATTTTAGAGCCTCACAGATGTTAGGTGGCTTATTTCTGATGAAAATAATCATAATAAAGATGTTTTTTATTTTTATTTTTTAAAAGAATACTTCTGATGTATTTCTGAAAGCTGTTTTGAATACTCAGACATGGAAGCTGATAGTACTGCACACAGCAGGCATCACTCAATGTGGAGTGTGTGTGGAGAATCCACCTGTCTTCCTGTTATATCATGTGTGATGTGACTATTGATAGAGTTGCAGCCAGCTGGGGCACTTCATTAAGCTGCCCGTGGAAGTACCTGCTTTTTATTTTCATTTCACTCCCTGGACTGAGAGTGTTTGGAGGATATCTCAGTGGCTCTTGTGGAGGGAACATCTGTGGGTGGAAGGCAACAGTCAGGGTAGGTCAGAGGGAGTGGTCCTGGCCACTGCGTGTCTGGTGCCCCTGGCTCTGCCTGCAGCTCTGGAATCCTGAGATAAAGATGATGGCTGCTCTGTAAAGGCAGCTCAGTATAGGCAGCAGGCCTGGAAACTTCTCGTTTCATTGTGGCCGTACCAGATAGTAGTGTGTACAAAGTACTGCACGACAGAGGAGGGTGGGTCTGACTGTCTCAGGACACTGCAGAGAGCTGACCTTCAGGGAAGTGACTTGGGAGGGATTGTGCCAGAGCCACAGGTGCTCTCCAGGTGGGGCTGACGTGAAGGACCATTCTGGGCAGAGCTACAGAGCTCTGAAGAACAAGGAGTGGCTGGGAGAGAGGGCTCACGCCTGTAATCCCAACACTTTGGGAAGCTGAGGTGGGCGGATCACTTGAGGCCAGGAGTTTGAGACCAGCCTGGCCAACATAGCAAAACCCTGTCTCTACTAAAAGTACAAAAATTAGCTGAGCGTGGTGGTTTGTGACTGTGAACCCAGGTACTCGGGAGGCTGAGGCAGGAGAATCGCTTGAACCTGGGGGCAGAGATTGCAGTGAGCCAAGATAGTGCCACTTCATTCCAGCCTGGGTGACAGAGCGAGACTGTCTCAAAAAAAAAAAAAAAAAAAAAAGAAAAGAAAAGAACAAGGGGTGTGTGTGAGGGGGCTGTTGGGGGCAGGGAAGGCTCCAGGTTATGACCTGCCTTATATTCTCCTGGAGGACAGTTCACTGGGGAGCAGTTTCTGGGTATTTAAAATACTGGGATGAAGATCTTCAGAGAAGCAAGATGTCAGTTGAGAAGTCAGGGATGCAGATGGGGGAGGGGTGATTCAGGTGACTCAGTTTCACAAAGGTCACCTCTGTCTCTGGGAGTCTCAAGGATTGCCATCTGTGTTCCTAGGAAGCAGTGGCTCCACTCTAATGAGAAGGGCTTTTCCAGTGGGAATGGCGTCAGCCTTGACTCATTCTCTTAACCTGCATTTACTTGTTTGGTTGAGAATGCAGTAGCTGTGTGGGTTCTGCTTCTCTTTCTTTTTTCTTTTTTGAGACGGAATTTTGCTCTTGTCGGCCAGGCTGGAGTACAATGGTGCGATTTCGGCTCACTGCAACCTCCACCTCCCGGGTTCCAGTGAGTCTCCTGCCTCAGCCTCCCAAGTAGCTGGGATTATAGGCATGCACCATCATGCCGGGCTAATTTTTGTATTTTTGGTAGAGATGGGGTTTTACCATGTTGGCCAGGCTGGTCTCAAACTCCTGACCTCAAATCGCCCGCCTGCCTCTGCCTCCCAAAGTGCTGGGATTTCAGGCATGAGCCACCGTGCCTGGCTGTTTCTCTTTCCATATGGTTTATGCTTACAGATCCTTGAGGTTAATATGTCACTTTCACTGTTAGTTCCTGCAGAAGAAAGGTAATTTTGCAATAAGGTTTTGGAGGTTAGGAACATGGTTTTGGAGTCATACAGCCCTTGGGTGTGGGTTCGAGCTCCATCACTAGGTGACTGTGTGGCTTTTGGTCAAATGCTTCAATGTCTCCAAAACTTGAGTGTCTTAGTCAGTTGGGCCTGCTATAACAAAGATGCAGTGGCTTGTAAACAACAGAAATTTCCTTCTTACAGTTCTGTAGGCTGCAAGTCTGAGATCAGGGTACCAGCATGGTTGGGTTCTGAGGAGGGTCCTTTTTCATGTTGCGGATTGCTGACTTCTTATAGCTTCACATGGCAGAAAGAAGGCGAGAGAGCTCTCAGGTACTTTTTATAAAGGCACGAGTGGCTGAGTGCAGTGGCTTATGCCTGTAATCTCAACACTTTTGGAGGCTGAGGCAGGAGGATCACTTGATGCCAGGAGTTCATGGCCAGCCTGGGTAACATAGTGAGACCCTATCTCAACAAAAACTAAAAAAAAAAAATTGTAAGGACACTAGTCCCATTCATGAGGGCCCTGCCTAATTAGCTTCCAAAGGCCCTACTTCCTAATGCCATCAAACTGAGGGGTAGAATTTCAGCATATGAATTTTGAGGGGATCCATACATGCAGTCCTTTGCACCAGGATACTGAGAGCCCTTCCTCATAGGATTTTGGCGGGGCAGCATGAGGTGATGGACCCCAGGATCCCAGCATGTGTGCCTGGTCACAGTGCTCAGTCACTCTCCTATCACTCTACGTAAGTGAATTTGCCAGCAAACTATACCTTTAAAGTGCCCAAAGTGATTTTATCCAGTTCTATTTAAAAATCCTTCCAGAACTTTTTGGACCTTTCCTTGGTGACTCGGGGTCACGGGTGTAGTCGCGGGTCATTGGTGTGGGTGAGGCCTCCTGCCCTGGCCCTGCATGGACTCCCCTCATATCCTGGCACTTACAGGGCCTGTCTTTCTCCCCACCACCTTTTGTAAGCTGCTGTTGGCACCTGGCCCTTTTGTTGGGTTAGGGGCCTGATGATGGTCATATCCTCCCTGGGTTTTGAGGGCAGCCTTGCCATGCAGAGAGGCCTTGCTCTCTTCTGGGTTGGTAATTCTCTGCCTGAGTTTAATGTGATGGATTCTAGAAAGCCTGACCCTGGGGTGAAGGGATGTTGCTTGACTACACGTAGTGACTCAGGATTGGAAGGGAGTACTGGTAATGATAGCTTATCCCTAGGTGATGGGAAATAGGACTTAGAAAGCAAATGATAAACGTGTGAGCACTGCTCACCTGTGTGAAATTGTATTAAGATAACATGCAGCAGTGATAGTTAAGGCTTTAGAATTATAGGAAGTTTCTCCTTGTTTTCCACACAGTACCATTGCCCTTTTACTTTTAGATTAATGTTTAAGTAATAACTTTGTAATTAAAATAAGTATAAATAAAAAGAGCTTGGTTGTCTAGGCATTTGCATTTTACCAAGAAGCTTTCCATAGCCCTCATTTTGTTTTCAGGACAGCCTTGTTGATTTGTTTCCCTTTTCATCGTTTAGAGGAGAAAGAGAGTCAGAGCTAAAGGGGTCAGTGGTTTTGCCTGAGGCCACCTGCCAGGACCCCATATGGGCCTCTGAGCCCAAGCCCAGAGCTCCCAGGGAGGCCTGTGACGGGGCCTCTGCCTGGACCTGCAGGGTGGTCTTTAGATAGGATCAACTGTGTATTTTGAAGTTTCCTATTGAATGAAATGAAATCTTCTTAATGTAAACTGATACCCAAACCGTAGTTTGTGAACATTTTCATATTTTAAACTGCATTTGTCTTTCATTATATTAAATTATGTTGTCGCCAACCGAGCGTGCCAAGATCATGAATTGTGGTCTTCAGAGGAACCACAGAGCAGGCAGTGCTCCCTGTACAGACCTCCAAGCCCGCTATTAGTGGGTTCTGTAGCTGTCTGATTGGCTGGAGCTGGCTGCCTGCTCGCCACTTAGCTCGCACGTGGTGATGCTTTAATTAAGCAATTGCGACCTTTGCTCCTGCAAATGTGTCATCAGATAAGGAGACTGGGCATGTGCCACCAAGGAGGCTGTGCGTGGAGTGTGCAGAGTCAGTGGTGAGGGGCTGTCTGCACAGGCCCCCGTGTTCTGAAGTTTCTGAGGGACCATTCAAGAAGCTTTACATTCCTGCCCATTTAATTCTTGCAGCCAGATAGTGTTCTCTCCACTTGATGTATCAGTAAACCTAAGCTCAGAGAGATTAAGTGGCCTTCAGAGGGTCACCATCAGAGCTGGTGCTCTGCCTGCCGAAGCCCACACTCATTTCACCTCCTCTGGCTGGCTGGAATAAGTAAGTTGTGAATCACTCTCAGATGTGAACATCTTTAAAAGATAATTAATCTTTCTCCCCCACCTCTGAGAAACATAGATATGAGGGAGATTATGTGTGTCCTTTGCTTAAGACGGGGTCTATGTCTGTAACTAACTTGGTTTCAATAATCTGAAAGTTTACAACCATTTACACAGCAGGGAGATAAGGGCACAAAAGGGAGAGCTGCTGGGGTGCAGTCAAGGCCGTGGGTGACTCGCTGGTACACCCACCCCATGATGCATCCCACGTGGGACAGGAGGAAGATTCCAGAGGCCCTGGCTTAGGAGTGCGTCATCTTTGGCAGATGCATTTTAAAAGGCATCTTATGCTGTTAAAGAGCAGGTAGACAAGGGAGAAGAAATTGTGTTTCTGTAGAGCACTGCACTTTGTAAAATTGCGAAAGGTCTTCACATTTCGTCAACGTTGTGATATCACATAAGAGCATTTGCTCAGGTATATTAGAGCAGATATTTGTGTTGTTTTTTTATTTTGAGACGGAGTCTTGCTCTGTCGCCCAGGCTGGAGTGCAGTGGCGCGATCTCGGCTCACTGCAAGCTCCGCCTCCTGGGTTCACACCATTCTCCTGCCTCAGCCTCCCAAGTAGCTGGGACTACAGGTGCCCGCCACCATGCCCGGCTAATTTTTTGTATTTTTAGTAGAGACGGGGTTTCACCGTGTTAGCCAGGATGGTCTCTATCTCCTGACATGATCCGCCTGCCTTGGCCTCCCGAAGTGCTGGGATTACAGGCGTGAGCCACCGCGCCCAGCCGATATTTGTTTTTATGCTTGGGATAATCATCACTTTTGTGTCAAATGACTTCTTTTTTGCTTTCTTTAAATCTTTTAAAAATTGAAGGTTCAACATAGAAAACAATGTTCTGAGTAAAAAACTCTCTTTGTAGTTTACCTTCCACGCACAAAGCAGTTTTTGTGTATCTTGATCAAGTAACCTATTCCCTGCCAACTTTGTACCAAGCTTCAGAAGAGGCAAGAGAGGTCCGTTGTCTCTGTCCTGCCTCAAGGCAACACTTCGAGGTTGTTAGTTTGAATGTGAGGAAGCTGTAGGTAGTGAGATCAGGTGCCTAGTTCAAGGCCATCCAGTTTGTAGATGGGAGAGATCTGAAGCTTGAACTGACCTCACTGTTTCCTTTTCAATAACCGACATTGTTATAATTGTATTATTCAGATTCACTTAAATATTTTCTCAAGTATTTTCCATGTTTTACCTTCATCTTCAAAAAGATTATTAATGGTTATATTATCCTGTTGACGTAATGAGATTAAAACATTCCCTAGTGCTGGACATTTTAGGTTATTTCCACTTTTTTGCTAATGTAGATGAATTTGCAGTTTATAATTTCATCCTTTTTCATCTGTGTAATTAGTTCCTGGGGATAAATTCCAGAGAATAGAAGTATTGTATTAAAGGGTATGAACACCTTAAGAGTGTTTTGAAAGCCTGTCTTGCTGCTTGTAAGTGTATTTTTCTGATTTTTTGGGTGAAAAAATGGGGATTCTTTCTCTTTAAAGTGCCTGCCTTGGCCTTTAGAACTTCCAAGTATCTGTGAGATAAGAAAGTTCTGTGAGGGTTTCTTAAATGAGTCACATTTCCTTCCTAAGTTTCTGGATATCATTTTACTTGAAGTGGTTGCCTTACTTTGATGAGCAAGGAACGCTGTTTTAGAAAATCCTTACTGCTCGATGATTAATCCTTGGAGCTAACGCTCCACATTCCCAAGGTTGTGAGTGCTTCTGGTCACACTCCTGCATCAGCTCAGCCATCGTGGTAGGCATCTCACAGAGCTTCTCCAGCTTTCTTTTCCTCACTTAGGGGATGCATATTGGAAAGACTCTGCAGGGTTCTTTCTGCCAGGCAGCCTGGGGGTCGTGTGGTCCTTTAGAGTTCATCTCTAGCTTCTAGATGCTGCTCTCATGGGGGTTCCTGGCTCTGTTCATCTCCAGAGACAAGCATCTCAAAGGGAACATGGGAAGTTTATAGCACTGGTGCTTGCTCGCCTTGTTTGCTTGTTTGTTTTTCTGTTCTGGTCTGCTGTGGAACTTGTCACCATGTCCCCTCCCCATGGACTGACTTTCCTACCCTCCACTGTCCCTTAGGTATTCACTCTCAGACTGAGCGGTGTCCTGTTTTCCTGGTGGCTCATTTGCCAGGGTCTGCAAAGGACAAGGTGCTTAGCAGGGACAGAGAGGGGCTCCAGGTGGGGAGCAGTGGTCGGGCCAGCCGACCTTAGTGCTTACCCCTGGGTCCCCTCCCTAGAATTCCTGCGATGCCTCCACCGTGTCTACCCTCTCCCCACAGGGGCTGTTTCCCTTTTAGTTCTCTTGCCTTACTGTGGGCAAAGGCTTACTTTTCTTGGTTCCTCTTATCCCAGCTAAGAAAAGCTGATGTTCACAACAAAATGAAGAGACTTGGCTACACAGGAAGGTAGACATAAGAGGAAACAGTCACAAACAGCACAGGCATACAAGTATCTTGCTTCCCAAGTACAGGCAGGTTTTTGTGCCCACACTTCAGGGCTCGTCTGACTGCACTGGCTCTGCCAGGCGCTGCCCAGCTTCCTGCTTCCCCTCCCAGTCCTGCTTCTTCTGTCAGTAAAACAAAATTTTAGAGTGATGCTTCAGGGGCTGCATTTTTATCACAAGTGTGGAAATTGTATTTTGCCCTGGTTTCTACAGATGCCTAAACATGTCTAGGTTGCTGTTGCCTTGGCAACTGGCTGAGCTGTTGGTTGTGTGTGTGGTGAAGGTTCTGGCAGGGGCTGGATGGAAGCCCCAGGTCATCCTTAGAGCTTTTCAGCTAAGCTGGCGGTTACTTCCAACCCAGAGCCATATGCTCTTAGCTCCCCTTTGTCGTTTGGAGCTTCCCATTTTATTTCCCTGAGAAATCCCTGCTCAGCTGCCCTAGACTTGGGTGGGTGGTATGGCATGGCATGGCATGCACTGATAGGGCTGATTTATTTCGAGACTGGATTTTTGGTAACACAAGACGTGATTCCTTAGCAGCCCTTGGCCTAAGTTTTATTTGAGGTCGGACAGGGCCCAAGGGCTGCTTGTGCTCTCCTTTCAAGTGCCTTCTGCTTTTTAGGCCTGGGGTGCTTGTTGGGGCCCAGAGCTGGGCCTTGCCTGAGAGTCCCGCAAAAGCAGGGCCTTCCAGTACTCCAGAGGGGTACTCCTGACCACCTGTAAGCCATGGGAAGAAAGTCAATGTGATTGGATCACGGCAGTGCCACACAGTATGTCTCCTTTTATGAAGACTGAGTGAAAGGATATAATCAATTCCAGTTTTATCCTTTGTTATTTTCTTTAATGCTTCTTGTATTTCCTTTTGGATTTATTTCTTTTCTTCTTAGTCTTGCAAATGTGAGTCTGAAGTTGCTGATGTGGGGGTTGGGGCTGACTCATCACCTCCCCTTATAGCTCAGACAAGTCACCTTCCTTAAAGTTTTTTGGGTGTACGCTCATTTCCAGAATTGCTATTTTGGACCCATGCTTTTCTCTCTGCTGCCTCTACTAGGAACTTGCAGGTTCACAAAATTTAGAAATAGTTTAACATAACATGAGCTCTTACTAGTAAGTAAAGAGGTGAGTAGAGAGAGAAACCTCCTCCAATCCTCCAAACCCTCCAAAAGCCTCATGTTAGCAGTGTGATTGGTGGAGGTGGAGACAAACTCAGTCCATTGGGAACTCATGGGGTTACCAGGTGGGAGAGGGGAGTTCTCTCCTTGGGGTAGAGTTGGCAAATTACCAGTCCCCACAAAGGCTGCAAAGCCCTGCTCCTCACTCCCTGTGCATCCTGCTGTCCAGGATGGCTGGCTTTTGGGGTCCTGACCTGGAACCTGGGTTGCTTTTCTCCATAGGAGGGCCTCTGTCTGGAGCAGAGGTTCAGGGAGAAGCCTCTGGCATGTTTTGGTCTTGGGCTGGCCCCGTCCATTGGGGCTACAAGTGCCTGCAGTGAGCTGTTATTAGTAAGGAGCTCCGCAACCAGATTGCCTGGGCTTGAATCCCAGCTCTGAGATTGGTTGTGATACCTACCTCACCTTTGAAATGGGTATCATGATAGGATTGTTGTGCAGATGGGATGCGTGAATGTGTGCCCTGCACTTGTGATGGCATTGCCCTTAGAGAACTCCATTGTAGCACAGCCATCGGTGCCTCTGAGCCTGCCAACCATCTTGCCTTGGGACTCTTTGATTCCCACTTTACAGTTGAGGAAATAGGCTCAGAGAAGCTTAATATATCTTCACATCTGGGTCTGTCTCAGGGTTCTCTCTTCAAAGCACTGGTGGTCCCCCACAGTGGCCCTGTCTCCCCAGCAAGTTAGGGAGTGACTGCCAGGGGACTGCTCCATCAGTCCTGTGCCCACCAGGCATAGTCTGTAGACAGCATTTTTTTTTTTTTTTGAGACGTAGTTTCATTCTTGTTGCCCAGGCTGGAGTGCAATGGCATGATCTTGTCTCACGGCAACCTCCGCGTCCCGGGTTCAAGCGATTCTCTTCTACAGCCTCCCGAGTAGCTGGGATTACAGGCATGTACCACCACGCTGGGCTAATTTTGTGTTTTTAGTAGAGACAGGGTTTCTCCATCTTGGTCAGGCTGGTCTTGAATTCCCAACCTCAGGTGATCCACTGGCCTTGGCCTCCCAAAGTGCTGGGATTAGAGGCATGAGCCACCACGCCTGGCCTGTAGACAGATTTTTTAATGCCTCCATACACACACATACACACACACATTAGACATTTATATGTTACTGAAATGGCAGAGTTCCCTGGACCCCTTCGAGGTACTTGGGACAGGGGTGTGGCTGGTTTGCTTAAACCACTTACAGGACGGGGAGCATGCAGGTGAGCAAGTACAGGGGCCGAGGCGAGCACTTTTGGGCTCCGGCCCCACAGCAGTGTCTAGGGTTGTTACAATGCTCTTTTAGCCCTCCTGTCCGAGGACGGCTGAAGTGTTAAATGGCTTAAGAGTCAGTGTGACAGCCTTTTTGGGTTCAGCATCCCGAATTGTCTGGCATCCAGGAAGAATCAGGTCACATGGACTTGAAGGATGGTGAATGCGGGATTTTATTGAGTGATGGAGGTGGCTCTCAGCAGGATGGGGAGCTGGAGATGGGATGGAGTGGGAAGGTGATCTTTTCCTGGAGTTTGGCCATTCTGCAGCCGATCTCCTCTTCAACTGCCCCCAGCTCAACTCCTCTCGACTTCCTCTCTTCTCTCCTCTGCCACTCTTCTGCTCCTGGAGTCTGGGGTTTGGGGTTTTGTATGGGCACAGGATGATAGGGGGACATGGTGGGCTGAAAGGCAACATTTGGGTGCGAAAACAGGAATGCTTGTTCTCATTTAGGGCCTTGGGTCCAGGCTTGAGGGTGGGGCTCTCACCAGGGACCCTGCCCTTCTGCCTCCTGTTTGTATCATTACTATATATAAATGATGCTGTGATTATGATTAACAAAATACCAGTTTACTTTAAAACTTGAATTTACAGTAGCCTTTTGTCATCTGGAGTTTCTGAATCATTGAATGTGAAAAATACTATTATTTAGGGATCTAGCAACCTTATTGATATTTAAAAGGCTTAAGTTCAGAAAAAGTTTATTGTTGCCCTTTTCTTGCTTTGTGTTTTGGTGTCTGCCCTTCTGTCTGTCTGGCATCTGTGCGAGTCATGCGTCAGGGCATGTTGGGGAGATGGAGGCCAGTGTGGCTGGGTTGAGTTATAAACTGGAAGCAAGGTTGGGAGCCCAGAATCCAAACCAGGTTCAGACTGGGAGAATATCTGAAATCCCTGCAGCAGCAAAGAAGGTTCCTATATCCACGGTCCCTGAAGGAATTTTGCTGGGTCCCCAGGTTCTCTGGGAGCATTGATGTGTCTCACTGTCATGGTACCAAAGACTTTCTGTTTTTATTCATCAACTTCCTGTATTTCCTTCTGCTCCCTCCTTAACCTGGGGTTGGCTCTAGCTTCAAAGTTAATTCTCAAATCCAAACCTCAGACTTAAAGTCTGGTAACTGCCCTTGGATATGTTTGGGGCTGGCTCCTGAGAAACCTCTTTTCCAGGAAAGCTCTGGCCTGTTAGATTTTGCTCTGTAATTTTACTGCCTTGCTCACCTAACGGTGGTCATTGGTGTTCTGAGACACATAGGTGGAACTCAGCAATGTTTCTTCACTTGTATTTTTGTTTGTTTGTTTTTTGAGACAGAGTCTTGCCCTGTCGCCCAGGCTGGGGTGCAGTGGTGTGATCTCAGCTCACTGCATCCTCCACCTCACGGGTTCAGATGATTCTCCTGCCTCACTCTGCCTCCCGAGTGAAGTAATAGCTGGGACCACAGGCATGCGCCACCATGCCTGGCTAATTTTTGTTGACCTGTATTTGGATCTTACATTTACATGAGAATTTCATGCAAATAGATTCTTTCCCCCTAGAAATGGACTCAGACATTTTTGCATGCAATTCAATGTATTCATAAATCCCCGTTCATTTTTATTTATTTATTTATTATTTATTGTTTTTTTTTTTGAGACGGAGTCTCGCTGTCGCCCAGGCTGGAGTGCAGTGGTGCCATCTCAGCTCACTGCAACCTCTGCCTCCCGGGTTCAAGCGATTCTCCTGCCTCAGCCTCCCAGGTAGCTGGGACTACAGGCGCCTGCCACCACGCCTGGCTAATTTTTTCTATTTTTAGTAGAGACGGGGTTTTACCATGTTAGCCAGGATGGTCTCAATCTCCTGACCTTGTGATCCGCCCCCCTCTGCCTCCCAAAGTCCTGGGATTACAGGTGTGAGCCACTGTGCCTGGCTAAATCCCCATTTATGTATTCAGCAAATTTTTGAACGCCTGCCATGTGCTAGGCATGGTTTTAGGCACTGGAGTTACAACAGGAACAACGTAGTCCATGATCTTACATTCTGGTCAGAGGAGGCAGAGCGTGATTAAACACCCCCAGCCTGGTGTGGAGGGAAGGCCAGCCTCAGTGGGCGGGAGGGTCCAGGCCTCATCCCCTCCTGCCAGGGCTCTGCTTGTTGCCAACCTCCCAACCCCCTTCTAGCCTTCACTTCCCTGAACTGGTTTCTGACTTCACAATCGTTATCAGAATTATTTAAAAAAAATTTAATGTTTATTGAGGCTCATTTTGTGCCAGGTGTCCTATTTTTCCTTGCGTGATTACACTTATTCTCATGACAACTTTGTTTTGCAAGTGAGAAAGCTGGGCCTAGGCCTCATACCTAGGAAATGTGATGTGTGGTTTTGATCAGCATGCAGCTTGAGGCTGTAGAACTCAGTAAGCCAGGCCTGAGGACACCATCAGAAATACCAACAAAACATTCAGTGTATCCATTTTGGCCTGGACCGTCTCTATTCTCTGCTTTTTTTCCCCCTGATTGAGACAGGGCCTCACTCTGTCACCCAGGCTGGAGTGTAGTGGTGTGATTGTGGCCCACTGCAGCCTCCCAACTCCAGGGCTTAATGATCGTCTCACCTCAGCCTCCCAAACTACAAGTGTGTGCCATCATACCTGGCCAATTTTTTTTTTTTTTTTTTTTTTGAGGCAGAGTCTTGCTCTGTCACCCAGGCTGGAGTGCAGTGGCTCGATCTTGGCTCACTGCAACCTTTGCTGCCTGGGTTCAGGCGATTCTCCTGCCTCAGCCTTCCGAGTAGCTGGGATTACGGGCATGTGCCACCATGCCCAGCTAATTTTTGTATTTTTGGTAGTGATGGGGTTTCAGCATCTTGGCCAGGCTGGTCTTGAATTCCTGACCTTGTGATCCACCCATCTCGGCCTCCCAAAGTGCTAGGATTACAGGCGTGAGCCACCGCGCCCGGTGTCATACCTGGCTAATTTTATTTTATTTTTTTTTGAGATGGAGTCTCGCTCTGTCGCCCAGCCTGGAGTGCAGTGGTGCGATCTCAGCTCATTGCAAGCTCCGCCTCCCAGGTTCAAGCCGTTCTCCTACCTCAGCCTCCCAAGTAGCTGGGACTACAGGCGCCCACCACCACGCCAAGCTAATTTTTTGTATTTTCAGTAAAGACGGGGTTTCACGATGTTAGCCAGGATGGTCTTGATCTCCTGACCTTGTGATCCGCCCACTTCGGCCTCCCAAAGTGCTGGGATTACAGGCGTGAGCCACCGCGCCCAGCCAATACCTGGCTAATTTTTAACTTTTTCTGGAGACTGGGGAAGGGGGCAGGTCTCACTGTGTTGCCCAGGCTGGTCTTGAACTCCTGGCTTCAAGTGATCCTCCTGTCCTGGCTTCCCAGAGCGCTGGGATTACAGGTGTGGGTCACTGTGCCTGGCCACTGTTTCTTTTAACAATCAAATTGCCTTTCTCAAGGAGGAAAACGTGGGTGGAATGTGCTTTAAGGCCTCTGTCTGGTGGACATTATAGGCACTTGAGGTTACCAAATCTGTATATTTACTGTTGGCAAAATTGCATGATCCCATCCTTATTTCCAAATAATTGCCGCGTGAATGACATTGGAAATGCACATTTAGTTCTTGACTGAGTAGTTGTATATGCACTCTGGTTTTTCCACACCAGACACTTGCTCTCTTGCTGTGACTTTTAAGGTCCTGCCCAATGGACAGAGTAACTTCCTGAAAAGTTGCTTTAAAAAACCTTGTCTCCTCAGTGGACGGAGGGTGCAGTGAAACAACATTTGTCATCCTGACTCAGTCCCAACCAAGCAGAACCTTTATTCTGACTGGAGGTTTGCCAGCTGCCGTCCTCCTGGCACCAAAAGCAGCCTGTTCTTTAAATATTTGCATTGAATAACTTTGTAGCTCTGCTTCCTTCTAAGGCTTGCCACACTTCATGTCAGAAGCAGAGCTCCTCCTCTGGAGTTATTGTGAAACATGACTGAATGCCAGGGTGCAGTTTCTCTGCAGTCAGCTCACTTTATAGAGGAAGAACTCGGCTGCTTCAGCTCAATGGGAGTTAAACGTTGCAGTGTCCAGTCTTGCTTCCTGGCAGTTGGGGCCCGGAGCAGCCCCGAGGCTGGGAGGGGGGACATTGTGCCCTTTGACTATGTGATTGTTGGAAGCAGGGTCCTGAGAGGGAGTCCAGGAGGCAGCCTAAATGGAATTTCCAGTCTAAACGGGCAAGGCACAGTTGCGGGAGTCCTGGTGTAAAGTCCAGTGAGACAGAGACTGGGGCTTGGGGTGGGATGGGGATTGCTGACAACAGAGAAGGATCTCTGGGCCAGGGAAGAGGCAGCTGCATTCGCTGGCTGCGAGGCTGTGGCTCTAGGTGTGGATATGCTAGGGTGCTCCCCGCAGCCCCCAGACTTTTCATATGTCAGCATTCCCGTAGGTGGGGCATGTGGGACCCCTGCCCCGGGCCCTTTTTCCAGTGTGACTGTCCCTATAGGGTGAGGAATCTGAGGTATCAAGAAGTGGTATCTCCCTAAAACTTGTGCCTCTCCCTTTAGGCCATGCACAGGGACAGAGACCCTGGAATTCCCTGCCCCAGTAACCCCCAGACCCCTTACATGGCCTGCATGGGCCGCCTCCCTGGCGTGTCCTGCTGAGGGTAGGCTGTGCACTGTGTGCACGTGCCTCCAGCCAAAGGTGGCTGAATGGTGGCCATGGGCAGGGTGTGTGTGGACAGAGCTTGGGTGTGCAGGCTGGGGTGTCCCCATAAGCACGCCTGAGGGTCTTTGTGGCGCAGGACGCGGCTCTGGATTCATGTGTGTGCCTGGTTTCTTGCATAGTAAAGTTCATGCTTATTTTCTGGGTGTGTTTGGGGCTGTCCCTCCCTATCTGACACATGGGGCTTGGGACCATGCCTGGAGCCCCAGTTGTGTGGGGAGGTGGGGTTAAGAGCAGGCCTGTCCCCCTGCTCAGCCCTTCTTACCACCAAACCAGCCGCACTTGAGCAGGAGCGCACTGCACTGTCATTTTACCCAAAGTTTCCCTCTAGGGCTTTGCCGATGACATCTCTTGGCTTTTGTTAGCATTCTGGCGCAATATCAGAAGGATTCCAGTCTACATCGTGGTCTTCTTGAGAGCTCATATTTGATTTCCGCTTTAGCTCACTGGACTTTAGCCTGGAGGAATCCCACTGAAGAGTTTTTAATGTTGACTTATGGAACTTGTCCCAGCAGCAAACCACAGATACTGTGGCTTGGGGGTGAGCAGCTCTTGTGGAAACAAGGCACTTCCCTTCTTCAGCTGCATAGGAGTGCTTCAGGAACCTTTTGGGCCACATTCTTCTTGTGATTTCTTGACTTGTGGGAGGGCAGGGAAGTGATGTCTGGGTCCCACAGCGCACATGGCTGTCCCTGGTGCCGCCCTTCCAGGAGGAACTGCCAGGTCGGATGTGGAGATGAACCCGGAGAGTGTCCTTCGGCTCTAATCGGCCTTCAGGGGCATTCCTGCCAGTCTCAGAAGATGACAGTCTGCAATCGTGTTATCATCAACGTGGAAAAAATAAGGGCAATGCAGTTTTCATGTGTGTAAGGTTAGCAGCTGCCCTTTCTTGGGAAGGGCTCTTTCTGTATAAAATTTTGACCATTGTATCTTTTACATTTTAAAATGTCCTATCTTTCCATGTTGATGAAAAGAGCTGGTAGTTTCTAAAGGATATTCTTACTTGGCAAAATAAGAAGTAAGCAGTCTTATGTTATTCTACCTTCAAATTTGAAACAGTTTTATTGAGTTATAATGAACAGGCGATAAGTTTTGGCATATGAATACACTGTTAAGCCATCATTGCAAAGAAGATAGTGAGAAGTCCACCCTCTGAGGGTTCTTCTTGCTACTTGGGGTCCCTCTGCCCCCACTTCTTCCAGGCCACCACTGCTCTGCTCTTTGCCACTGTAGAATCATTTGCATTTTCTAAAATTTTATGTAAATGGAATCATACGGTATGTATTCTATGTATTCTTCTTCTTCTTCCTTTTTTTTTTTTGAGATGGAGTCTTGTTCTGTTGATAGGCTGGAGTGCAGTGGTGCGATCTCGGCTCACTGCAACCTCCGCCTCCCGGGTTGAAGTGATTCTCCTGCTTCAGCCTCCTGAGTAGCTGGGACTATAAGTGCATGCTGCCATGCCCGGCCAATTTTTTTGTATTTTTAGTAGAGACGGGGCTTCACTGTGTTGCCCAGGCTGGTCTCGAACTCCTGAGCTCGGGCAGTCCGCCCGCCTCAGCCTCCCAGAGTGCTAGGATTACAGGTGTGAGCCACCACTTCCGGCCAGTATATATTCTTTTTACAGTATGTGTTATTTTTAGTCTGGCTTCTTTCACTTAGTAAAATTACTTTGAGATTGTTGTAGCATTTATCAGTTTCATTTTTTAAAAAATCCAATGCATGGGCATGTTACAATTTGTTCATTCACCTATTGACAGACGTTTGGGCTGTTTCCACTTGGTGTAATCACAAATGAAGATGCTATGTTGTGAAAAGATGTTACAGAAAAATAAGGTGCTATCAACATTTGTGTGCCAGTCTCTGTGGGGACATCTGCTTTCTTTTTATCAAAAATTTAATGGAGACAGAGTCTCCCTATGTTGCCAAGACTGATCTTGAACTCCTGGGCTCAAATGATCCTCCTGCCTCAGTCTTCTAAAGTGCTGGGATTACAGGCGTGAACCACTGCACTTGGCCAACATCTGCTTCCACTTCCCTGGGGTAAATACCTAGAGTGGAATGGCTAGGTGCTTTGGTGGGTGTACGTTTAACATGTCCAGACACTGCCAAACTTTTCCAAAGTGCTTTGCATGCATCACCAGCACTGGGTTCTAGTTCCCCCACATCCTTACCAACACTTGGTAAGTGTAGTCTTTTTAATTTTTGCCATTCTGGTAGGTTTAATTTGCATTTCCCTAGTGATTAAGGGTGGTGACTCTCTTTTCCTGAACCTATTTGCTGTCTGTGTATCTCCCTCAGTGAAGTATCTCTTTAAATCACTTGCCTGTTGAAAAAGCTGGGTTGTTTTATTAACTTAGTTTTGAAATTTTTAAAATATATTTTGGATACAATTCCTTGATCAATTATATAATTTGCAAATATTGACTCCCTGTCTGAGGCTGTCTTTTCATTCTTTTAACAGTATCTTTTGAAGAACAGAAGTTTTAAACATTTGCTGAAGTCAATTTGTTCTTTTACAGCTTGTGCTTTTTTGGTTGGTGTCACAGCTAAAATCTTTGCCTAATCCCAGGTCACAAATGTTTTCTCATGTCTCATCTAGAAATTTTATAGTTTTATGTTTTACATTTAGGCCTGTGATCCATTTTGAACTTTTAAAATGTGTTGCGGTATGTGAATTGAAGGTTTTTTTTTTTTTTGTCTGTGGATAGCCAGTTGTTTCAGTACCATTTGTTGAAAAGTCCCCAAAATTTTGGGGGAAAATTTCTAATTGGTGAAACCCAGAGGTCTGGGAATTGTGGTTCTGGGCCCTTGGATCTCTTCATGACTGTTTACTGTTCTCAGCTTAGTATGGCATGGCTTTCTCTTTATCGCACCTGGGAGTTCCCAGCTCCTGACAGCAGGAGCTCTATCATTGGATAGGGCTGGGAAGGGGACTGGGCGATGCCCGCTGCATTCCCGCACAGTCTCTCTCCTTCTTCTCTGGGCCATACAGAGGCTTCTGGTTGGTGGGTTCTGGGCAGTGTCTCATTTCCAGAGGTGACTAGAGGCTTGCCAGGACAGAGAGGTGGAGAGAGAAGAAGCCTTCTGTGCCTGGATGGGTGGGGTGGGGCTCAGGCTGAGAAAGGTGGGAGGGGCTGTTCCCCATTCTGCGAGGGCTGACAGCCTTGAGACCTGCAGCCAGCTGAGACCCAGGGAACTGGGCTATGCTCTGAGCCACTGCTTGTCCTTGACCAGCTTTATGACTGGAGGGGATGGGGGCGGGAGGGGTTAACACAAGTTCATTCTTTTCCCTTCAGTCACAAAGTGGCTCTGAGCAGTCTCCAAGTCTATACCATTGTACAGCAGCTTCCTAGGAGGTGGTAAAGTCTCCATCTGGTTTTTGATCTGGGGGCAGTGGGTTCTGACTCATAAACTGCTGGTACTACTAGTCCTAGCACTAGCAGTTCCACCAGCACCTAACAGTGATAGAGCTTTCTTCTGCTGTAAGCACTTTGTGTATAGAACCCATTGAGTCCCCACAACAGCGTTGTGAGGTGGCTGCTGTCCATTTTACAGATGAGGAAACTGAGGCACAGAGAAGGTGACCATCTGGAAGAAGTCTTTGGGCTGTGCTTTTTGTTATTGAACATTGAAGGACAGATATGGTTTAGCATTTTTCATTAGCTCTTGAGCCAAATAGAGTGGTTTCCATGGCCCTCTTCCACATCTTCATGTTCTTATTGGCAACGGGGAGGGGTCGGACTGTCTGAGATTAAAATTCTTGAGTGGTTCTCTGTTGTTATCACAATAAAATCCAGACTTGTGGTCTGACCCCTGCTTACCGCTTGAGTCTCATCTCTTGCCACACTCCTGAACTTCTTGCATTTCTCCCGTGCAAATCTTGTCTACTGCAAATGCCATTCTTCCTGTCTTTGCCTGCTGAACTCATCCTTCAAAACTTGGCTCTAATTTCACCTTCCCCTCCCTCCAGGTGTTTTGCCCCTGGGCCTGCAGAGTGGATGGTCCACCCCCGTCCCCATACTCCTCATGTATGGTATGACCGACCTGTTTGTCTTCTGTGGGGCTAGGAGCTGGGTAGGCGGAGGGCAGGGGACTGCATTTTGTATTGTAGTGTGCAGTTCTTAGCTCTGAAATGGCACATCATAGGCAAGCAGGCTCTGTGGGATGAACAATGCAGGCATGAGTGACATGAGGATCTGCAGTCCTAAGACTGATTCATTCTTTGGGAGGAGTATCCCTTCTTACCCAAAGCCAGTTGGTTTGTGGCCGTCTGTGATTGCAAGTGCCCAGGGCTGCCCTCATGTGGAAAGTCACGTTGACTGACTGCAGAAATTAGCTGTGTTTAAAAATCATTCATTTTTAAAAATCATTCATTTTTTAAACCTGTTTAAATGCTTGAACTGGCTTACATCTTACATATATACACACATATATACACACATATATATGTGTGTGTGTATATATATATGTGTGTGTGTATATATGTATATATAAATATACCTTCTTTTTTTAAACCTGTTTAAATGCTTGAACTGGCTTACATCTTACCTATATATACACACATATATATACATATATGTGTGTGTGTGTGTATATATATATATATATATTTTTCCCCCTCCAAGAGAATGAGTTTTTTCTTTTTTTTTTTTTCTTTCTTGTTTTGTTTTTTTGAGACAGAGTCTCACTGTATCGCCCAGTTTGGAATGTGGTGGCGCGATCTCAGCTCACTGCTGCAATCTCTGCCTCCCAGGTTCAAATGATTCTCCTACCTCAGCCTCCCAAGTAGTTGGGACTACAGGCACCCACCACCATGCCCAGCTAATTTTTTTTGTATTTTTAGTAGAGACGGGATTTCACTATGTTGGCCAGGCTGGTCTTGAACTCATGACCTCATGATCCACCCGCCTCGGCCTCCCAAGGTGCTGGGATTACAGGTGTGAACCACCGCACCTGGCCTTTTTTTTTTGGGGGGGGGATGGAGTTTCACAGTTGTTGCCCAGGCTGGAGTGCAATCGTGTGATCTCGGCTCACTGCAACCTCCACCTCCCGGGTTCAAGCGATTCTCCTGCCTCAGCCTCCTTAGTAGCTGGGACTACAGGCATCCAGCACCACACACAGCTAATTTTTTGTATTTTTAGTAGAGATGGGGTTTCATCATGTTGGCCAGGCTGGTCTTGACCTCCTGACCTCAGGTGATCCACCCGCCTCGCCTCCCAAAGTGCTGGGTTAATAGGCGCGAGCCACTGTGCCCGGCCGAGAATTGAGTTTTCTATTGTATTAAGAAACGAACTAGACCAGGTGCAGTGGCTCATACGTGTAATTCCAGCACTTTGGGAGGTCAAGGCAGGAGGATTTCGTGAGCCTAGGAGTTTGAGACCAGCCTGGGCAACATAGTGAGACCCTGTGTCTACAGAAAATTTAAAACTAGCCAGGTGTCATGGTATGTGCCTGTGGTCCCAGCTATTCAGGAGGCTGAGGTGGGAGAGTTGCTTGAGCTTAGGAAGTCAAGGCTGCAGTGAGCCATGATTGCGCCACTGCACTCCAGTCTGGATGACAGACTCACTCCCAAAAACAAAAAAAAAATTTCTTTGACCACCTTTCAGATCATGGATTTAAGTTTCTATATTTTTTCCCAAATGCATGTGATGTCATTGTAAATTTTATGGCAAGCTAAAAAAATAATTTGAGTTTTTGAAAATGTTTCTTTGGAATGTGTGGGCTGGGGCCAACATGAATTAGATTGGATCAAGTTTGGTATCCCTTCTTGAAAGAGAAGGAAGTTTGGAGAGCAATGTTAACTGAACTGCATTTGGTACAGAGAGCTATTTAGAAATGTTTTGCTACATTTCACTGAAATCTTCATACCTGTGGCTACATTATTTTCTTCCCGAGCTGCTGTAGTTAGGAGCAGTTATACTTTTGGCCAGTGGACCCTAAGCCTGGACTTTTACAGGTTGCTGAATTTGAACCAGATTTTCAGTTCATTGCATAATGTATTTTTTTCTTTAATTACTAGGACGCAGGATTAACTAATCTTGGGAAGTAGAAGGTTGAGTTGTACCTTGATGAAGATGAGTTCAAGCTCTATTTGGTTGTGGTCCTCTCCTGCTCCGGCCATGACGTGCCCCCCACCCCTCACTCACACACCCCACAGCTGTCCGTGTCCTTGTGGGCTGTGTAACTGTGAGGGTCCTAGCAGTGGCTGTGAATGAAAAGTGTTCAGAGACTATCTTCTCCTTGTCTTTGGTGCCTGGGACAAACCTACATTTTCTAAATGGTTTTGCTTTTGTGTTCTCTGGAACAGGCATTTATGTATTTATTTATTTTGTTTTTGAGCCACAGTCTCGTTATGTTGCCCAGGCTGGAGTGCAGTGGTGCGATCTCGGCTCACAGCAACCTCCACCTCCCGAGTTCAAGTGATTCACCTCAGCCTCCCAAGTAGCTGGGACTACAGGGATGTGCCACCACACCTGGCTAATTTTTGTATCTTTAGTAGAGACGGGGTTTCACCATGTTGGCCAGGCTGGTCTTGAACTCCTGACCTCAAGTGATCTGCCCGCCTCAGCCTCCCAAAGTGCTGGGATTACAGACATAAACCACTACGTCCAGCCTGGAACAGGCATTTTAAAATGTGTTCTGGAGGTTTTATGGCTCATGCCTGTAATCCGAGCACTTTGGGAGGCGGAGGTGGGTAGATCATGAGGTCAGGAGATTGAGACCATCCTGGCTAACACAGTGATTAAACCCTGTCTCTACTAAAAATACAAAAAATTAGCCAGGTGTGGTGGTGCGCACCTGTAGTCCCAGCTACTTGGGACGCTGAGGCAGGAGAATCGCTTGAACCCGGGAGGCGGAGGTTGCAGTGAGCCGAGATTGCACCACTGCACTCCAGCCTGGGCGACAGAGTGAGACTCCCGTCTCAAAAAAAAAAAAAAAGAAAGAATGAATGTACCAGTCTTCTGAACATGGTGCCATGGGTGTGTGTGTGTGTGTGTGTGTGTATGTGTATGTGTGTGTTGCTCCTGGACTCAGGGTGGGGTGTCTCAAACCACATGCTGGGTGGCCAGTGAGGTCCCTCGGGCAGAGCCACCTGCGTGTAGGGATGTCATCTTATCTAGGGGCTGGAGATGAAGTTTTTATCTGTGGGAAGCTAAGCAGCCCATATAATAACAGTGATGATCAGTGTTGGGGCACCCAAGGTTAGTGCTGTTATCACTTTTTTACACATAAATGAAATGGAGGCTCAGAGAGATAGTTAAAATATTTGTTCAGGGACACATGGGTGGTAAGTGACAGAGTCAGGGTTTGAACCCAGGTCAGTCTTGGTGTTTTGTGTATAGATTCAGACACACCCCCCAGCAAGTCATCAAAAATGTCTTCTCATTGACTACACATCAAGGGTGGGTGGAGTGGACTCTACAAGCTGTCTGAGGGGTGTTAGTTAGGGAAGGTGTCAGTGGGAATGGAGTATCTATGTATGTGTGCGTGTAGGTATGTGTGATTTACATCCAATAAACTTTACTCAAGAAGGGGATCTTAGGGGCTTTATTATATAGGCAGTGGCTATCAAAGGCTTTTAAGCAGAAGAGAAAGGTGAGACCACATCTAGGTTTCGGGAAGGTTTTTTTAGAATGGGTGGAAAAGGATAGAGATTAGATGTAGAAAGACAAGTGTTGATGCAGTAGCTGCTGCCCCTTCTTAGGGTCTTTGCACATGGGGTTCCCACTTCCTGGAATGTTCTTTGTCTTCAGGTCATAGCACAAAAGCCCCCCCTCAGTGGTCACTGATGTTGCTCTCTGCCCTGAAGTAGCCCTCTGCTGTGTCTGAAGTCATTGTGTTCCCATGTGGATTTTAGTGTGTATCTTCACCCCCCATTAGAGTGTCACTGTCATGCACATGCACTCAGCAGAGTGCAGGGCCCCAAAAGGCCTCCGTGAACTGTGGAGGAATGAGCCCCTGAAGTGGCAGGTGGTAAGATCGAGCCTGTCTGCTGGTAGCCATGCTGGGAAGGGGTTGTGGAGGGAGAGGGGAACCAAGGTCATTTCTTTTAGGTGTTTGATTTCGTTTGGCCAGATGAATGCTGCCCTTGATTGATACTCACGAGTGTTTTCTTTGGGGGCCGCTGCGCTTTTCCAAACAGCCAGGGTGCTTACCAGACTCGCTGACCACGCTGCAGCCCAGCGTCGTGGCTGACGCAGTGGCACGGTTTTGCTTAGCTTGAATTGCTTTTCCTTTTCTGTTGGTCAAGTTCTCTTTTGTTAGTGATCATTTACCTCTTTTAAATCTCCTAGCATAGTTCCTGGTCTTCCTTTTCTTGTTTTTCCCTTGCCTAATGCTTACTTTTTCTGTGTTAATTCTGGGGAAAGGGAAATCACCTTGAGGGTGCTTGGCTAAAACTACAGAGCAAGGGGATCATTGTTTGGAAAGTCAAGCGTGAGCCTCCTGACCTGGGGCATTGGCCCAATCAAGAAGACCTCGATGTTTCTTTGTGTTGGGGGTGTGGGGTGAAGCCAAGTGGCCGGTGGCTCTATAGTGGCCCTGTAATGGACATCAGACCTGCAGTCAGCAAGGGGTGGACAGGGTGGGCATGGGAGGGTGGAGAATCACTTCAGTTGGAGATGAGACTGTGGAGAACCTGGGTTTTGCTCAGTGATTCCTGGATGGGGAGGGGTTAGGCGTCTGGGAGACTTATCAGATTTCCAGGACATTTTCAGACCTTAGCCCTCCCTCTGAATATAATGTGGTGAAGAGGCAGACAGAAGGTTAAAAACCAGCTGGAGCTGGATGACATGTGAATGTGTGTGTGTGTGTCTGTTGGAGGGGCTGTTCTTTGTCCTGTTATCTTTATGTTTTGCAAATGTTTCAAAACCAGGTGGGTCCTTCTCAGGGGTTGGCCAAGCGAGGGCTGGAGGCAGTGTCTTCAGTTGCACCTAGGTGCTGTAAAGGTGACACTCCTGGACCTGGACCTGGGCCTGCATGTGGAGAGAAGTGAGGCCAGTGGGGGGCCACAACGGAGCCTTGGAGTGTGCCCATCTGCTGCCCTTGTGGGCAGAACGTGGAGCCCATCAGGAATGGCTTGTGGGAGACAGCCAGTGTCTGGGGTGAGCACCCCATCCAGAGAGGTCCACAGCTGATGGAGTCTCGCTCTGTCGCCAAAGCTGGAGTGCTGGAGTGCGGTGATGCGATCTCGGCTCACTGCAACCTCTGCCTCCCGGGTTTAAGCAGTTCTTCTGCCTCAGCCTCCAAGTAGCTGGGATTACAGGCATGTGCCACCACTCCTGGATGAGTTTTGTATTTTTAGCAGAGATGGGGTTTCGCATGTTGGCCAGGCTGGTCTTGAACCCCTGACCTCAAGTGATCCTCTCACCTTGGCCTCCCAAAGTGCTGGGATTACAGGCATGAGCCACCACACCCAGCCCATACACACTTACTGATTTCGTTTTTTATAGAAAGCATCCAGCTTTCCTGACCTTTGGTTGCCAAACAGGACAAGCAAATCCACATATATCCATCTCTAGGGTTTAGTTTAGAATAAGAAAAACTAGGGGTGGGGCCTACTTTTGTTTTCCAGCCTCTCCCCAGCTGCTTTTTTCAGGTAAGTAGTTGCCTCTTTTGGGGTCTCATTGTTACTAAGCTGGGTGTTGATGTGCTGAGAAGGAAGACCTGTGCTCTTAGTCTTGGGGATGTTTTCTGCCCTCCTTGTGTTAAGATAATCTTGTAAGTGTCAAAGGCCACAGCTCTGCAGCCTTTTGGCACAGGTGAGGTAAGAGAAATTTCATTTTCCGTTCCTTCTGGTTTACCCTGCTCCTTATTCCCAGATGCCCTGAAGGACTGATTAAAGGGAGTAGTTTTTGCACCAGGAACCTTTGCAGCAGGTGTTGTCAGCCCGCTGGCCTGGGTCAGGGCAGTGCAGATCACAGTCGTGCTTTTCTCCTGGCCATGTGGGTTTTCACCTCATCTCCAGATCCAGTCTGGGGAGATGCAAGATGGGACCAGTGTTTCACTAGGTTCACATATCAACATTAGGGAAGCTTCAGGGAGGCCGAGGGCCTAGAGCATTTCTTCCTGGTGGGAAATTGAGAATTCTGAATTCTGTACTCATTATTAACTTTTCCTGGTCTTTAAACAAATTATATAGTTGTTTCTTTTCATTGAGGGCAGGAAGAATTTTATTTAAAAAGTGCTAAGTGCTAGGCAGTGCATGGTAGCTCACACCTGTAATCCCAGCACTGTGGGAGGCTGGGACAGGCAGATTACTTGAGTTTGGGAGTTTGAGACCAGCCTGAGCAACATGGCGAAACTCCGTCTCTACAAAAAAACATAAAAATTAGCCAGGTGTGGTGGTGCACACCTATGGTCCCAGCTGCTCAGGAGGCTGAAGTGGGAGGATTGCTTGAGCCCGGGAGGTTGAGGCTGCAGTGAGCCAAGATTTCATCATTGCACTCCAGCCTTGGTGACAGAGCCAGACCCTGTCTCAAAAGAAAAAAAAAAAAAAAGTGCTAAGCGCTGTGCCCATAGCCTGTGCGTAGCTTCTTCAGCCCAGGTTTACACTAGTTTATTTCCTGACTTGACATGACATCTGATCAGTGGTCATTAAGTATCTGTCTCATGAGATGGAGACTGACCACCAGTCAGTTAACTGAAGAACAAAGACAAAGATTCTTAAAAAACAATACATAGTTTAGGGATGTAAAAAAAATGATAGGCATGATGGTGTGCTCCTATAGTCCCAGCTACTCAGGAGGCTGAGGTGGGAGGATGGCTTAAGTCCAGGAGTTCAAGACCAGCCTGGGCAACATAGCAAGACCCTATCTCTTAAAAACAAAAAATTGATATATTCTCATATGTCAATCTTTTATTGTCCTTTTCTTTTACTTTCAGTTTACTAATTAGAACTGCTGGGTTTTTTTTGCATATGCCACACCAATAATTTATTGCCTTCAATATCTGTTTTTTCGAGATGGAGTCTTGCTCTGTTACCCAGGCTGGAGTGAAGTGGCACAATCTCGGCTCACTGCAACCTCCGCCTTCTGGGTTCAAGTGATCCTCCTGCCTCAGCCTCCCAAGTAGCTGGGATTACAAGTGTGTGCCACCACACCCAGCCAGTTTCTTTTTTTTTTTTTGAGATGGAGTCTCGCTCTGTTGCCTGGGCTGGAGTGCAGTGGCACAATCTCGACTCACTGCAGCCTCCACCTCCTGGATTTGAGCAGTTCTCTTGCCTCAGCCTCCTGAGTAGCTGAGACTACAGGTGTGCGCCACCATAGCCAGCTAATTTTTGTATTTTCAGTAGAGACGGGGTTTTACCATGTTGGCCAGGCTGGTCTCGAACTCGTGACTTCAGGTAATCCACCCGCCTCAGCTTCCCAAAGTTCTGGAATTACAATTGTAAGCCACTGTGCCCGGCCTAATTTTTGTATTTTTAGTAGAGATGGGATTTCACCATGTTGGCCAGGCTGGTCTTGAACTCGTGACCTCAAGTGATCTGCCTGCCTAAGTCTCCCAAGTGCTGGGATTACAGGTGTGAGCCACTGTTCCTCGCCTTGTTGTTTGTTTTTTTAAGGCATGGTCTCTCTCTGTTGCCCAGGCTGGAGTGTCGTGGTGTGATCATGCAGCCTTGACCTCCTAATGACCATGACAAGCTAGTGTTTTTGATTTTTAGTAGAGACAAGGTCCTGCCATGTTGTCCAGGCTGTTCTTGAACTCTTGGACTCAAGCAGTCCTCCTGCCTTGGCCTCTCAAAGTGCTGGGATTATAGGCATGAGCTACTGTGTGTGGCCATTAATTAATTTAATTAATTTTCTTAATGACAATTGAGAACTTAGAAGCAACATGAATGTGGAATTATAGATTTTACAAATTTTCACCCAATACTCTATACTTGTTTTGCCATACCTGTAATTTAGTTAGCAGGTTGTTTCTTTCTTTTTTTTTTTTTTAATTAACAACTTGTTTTAATAGAAACTTGTTTTAATAGTTTTAATGGATACAATGATGTGCTTATTTCATAGGTTTATATAGTTAAGTGCATGTATGTGTATTTATACTATATGTGTGTTATATGTATGTACGTATGTGTAATAAATGTGTGTATGTAAATTTACAATGACAAGTACAGTTGGCATAAGCAGGGGTTTGCAGACAAATGTGTTTCAGCACACTGGGCAACGCAT
The DNA here is from genome assembly GCF_029281585.2 of Gorilla gorilla gorilla. NCBI lineage: Eukaryota > Metazoa > Chordata > Mammalia > Primates > Hominidae > Gorilla > Gorilla gorilla. Next base: position 40,975,883 of record NC_086018.1, on the reverse strand, counting down.
GAGTCTGTCGCATGTGGTCAGGATGCCAGGGGGATCCTTTAATCCATTAATAACTTAGGGATTTTGTCCTCAGGAATCTCCCAGCCTAGAGGAGGCAATGTCTGTGTTTAAATAACTATAACCCAAGTTAGAAAGCGGCAGGTGCCTTAAGAGAGAGCATATACTCCCAGGAGGAAGGAGCCAGAGAATTCATAGAGAAGGAGGTCTCTGACCTGGGCCAATTACTTCTTTCTTTGTTTTTTGACTGTTTTTATATTTAGTTAAATATCTGTATATTTCTTTTTTCTTTTCTTTCCTTTTTTTTTTTTTTTTTGAGAGGGAGTCTTGCTTTGTTGCCTAGGCTGGAGTGCAGTGGCATGATCTCGGCTCACTGCAACCTCCACCTCCCGTGTTCAAGTGATTCCCATGCCTCAGCCTTTGGAGTAGCTGGGATTACAGACGCCTGCTACCACGCTTGGCTAATTTTTGTATTTTTAGTAGAGATGGGGTTTCACCATGTTGACTAGGCTGGTCTCAAACTCCCGATCTTAGGTGATCCACCTGCCTCTGCCTCCCAAAGTGCTGAGATTGCAGGCATGAGCCACCGCACCTGGCCAAATATCTCTATATTTCTATAAATCTATAAATAAAAACACAAACAGATGAACCATCATTGGGCCTTGGGCAGTGGTATGGACATTTGAATTGTTTTTGAAGTTTCTATGTCTCAGCCAGTACAGGTGCTGGCTGTTTCTCCTAGGCAGTGGAACTTTGTAGTACCCCTGTTGTCTGTGCTATACTGCAGGGGGATTGGTCAACAGGATGCATTCTTTTCTGTCACAGTTCATTATACTGGTCAGAGTTCTGAGGTCACCAGCTAACCTGAGCATAATCAGTTCCTTGGAAGACATTGGGTGGAGTGACCTCATAGACTCATAGGAAACCTGAAAAGAAGCCAGGGGAGAAACCATTGTTTTGAAGGAGTAGGGAGATTTCCCAAAGCCCAGCTGGAATGCTGTTGCCAGGAGGAGGAACCAGTTAAGGGGCAGGGACCAGCCTTTTTGGAAATGCTTTGTAGAATGCCCTAGGGAAGAGGAAATGCATAAACCAAGGGCCAGGATGCAAACATACTTTTGAATATGTCTCAGATCTGAGTCCACCTGAACGTCTGCAGGCCAAAAAGCATAGCACATCATTCATAGGAACTCCAGAAATGTTGCCCGACTGCCTCCCACAACTTATCGTCAGTGCGGGCATGGAAACCTTCCTGCTTTCTGCTCTGTGTGGGTGGGTGAATGTGAGTGAGGAGAAACACTGTCATCTGGGAGTGAAGAGCCCAGCTTTGCAGTCATTCAGCAGGATGAGGGTGGACTTTTGGCTCTGCCACCAACGCAGTGTGGGCCCTGTGCTCTTCTTGTGTTGCGTGTAAACGAAGACTGATATTTTCTGTTAGATTTCTCAGCGTTATAGGTTATTGGATTTGTTACTGTGTGCTCATGCCAAGAGAAACAGAAGATGTATAAACAGCTAGGTGGTAATCAACTGTTGACTGCTTGTTGTAGCAGAGCCTTCCACAACTTTCTCCTGACCCTCACAAATGCATGTTTTAAAAAAAGGGAGGAACCTATTGTAGGCATTATTCAGCAGCTTGTTATTTTCACTTCTCTTGAGCTTACACACCCCTGAATTTAAGCTCTTTTGATAACAAATAATTGAAAAAAGTGCATGGCAGGTTGTAGGTGCTCATTGTGGAATGAATGAATGAATGAGCCAGTGAGTGAATGTTGTATTCTGGATCTCTCTCCAGGTCAGTAGTTTTTAGTAGTTATGCCACACTGAATTGCTCTAGTCTTTTTGCAGACTTGTACTAGTAATGTATGAGTACCCCTGTATTAGTTCGTTCTCACATTGCTATAAAGAACCACCTGAGACTGGGTGATTTATGAAGAAAAGAGGTTTAACTGACTCAGTTTCACAGGCTTAGCAGGAAGCATGACTAGGAGGCCTCAGGAAACTACAATCATGGTGGAAGGGGAAGCAAGCATGTCTTACCATGGCAGAGCAGGAGAGAGACAGAGAGCGTGAGGGGGGACGTGCCACATGCTTCAGATCTCCGAGAACACACTTACTGTCATGAGAATAGCAAGGGGGAAATTCGCGCCCATGATCTAATCACCTCCCATCAGGTCCCTCCCCTGCCACACAGGGATTACAATTTGCCATGAGATTTGGGTGAGGACACAGAGCCTAACCATATCAACCCCTTTTACTGGGCATTTCCACCAGTGCTAGATGTTGTATTGTTTTTGCTAATCTCATGGCTGAAAATGGTATTATAGTCTTAATTATTTTTAACTAAAAATTGTTTTTCACCATTCTGTTTCTATGGAGCACTTTTATTTTAATTTGTGTTTTCCTGAGTACTGGTGAGGTTGAGCACCATTTCACGTGTTGATTGGTCATTTGTATTTTTTCTTCTGTGAATTCCATACCTATATCCTTTCTCCGTTTTTCCATCTACTGGATTGTTTTGAATTTTTAGGAACTCTTTGTATATTAGGGCTATAAATTATTTGTTGTGTGCATTGCAAATGTGTCCCCAGCTATTGTTTCTATAGTTTGTTTTTACATTGTTTAGGTGTGTTTTGCCATAAAATTTTAAGATTTTTTGCAAATTTCTATTTCTGTTTCTTTGTAAAAATGTTGTTTCTTCTTCCATCCACGGTCTAGATAAAATTACACATCAGTCTCATATGAATGTAATATGTGTCTATTAATGCATATATATGTTTATATATATTTGCAACATTTTAAAGTAGGTTTCTAAATCAAATAATAATTTGAATACAGTAGTGTATTAAAAGATTAATTTTTCATGACCAAACAAGGTTTACTCTAGCAATGCAAGGATAGCATAACATGAGGTATTGTGTCGGTTAGAGAAACTTCTAGCTCAGGGATTAAAGCATGGTTTGCCCCAGTCCTGCCATTTACTAATTCTCTGACGTTAGCCAAATTAGTTAATCTCCCTGAGCTTCAGTCTCCTCCTCTATAAAATTGGCAGGACAATTACAGTACTGCTGTATAGGGTTGATGGAAGGACGAAATGGGGTATCTGTGAAATGATTAGACCTGGGTTTGGTGCATAATAAGTGCTCAGTTAATGTTATACATCACAATTCACTGTATCACATTAAAAAGAAAACCCATGTGGTTATGTTAGCATATTTAAAAGGCATGTAATACAATTCTGCCGCTAATCTTAATGAAAATCTAAAACAGTCATAGAATCTACATAAATACAGAAATAGGTGCCAACACCCAGCAGCAAGCCTATTAAGTGGGCATTCTGTGACGCTCCAGGCATGACAGGGAGGCCTGCATTTAGCACTGTTGCCTCAAATCTGTGAACCCCCAGATGATCCTGTGGACTTGTCAGGCTTTTGGGGAGAGGAGCCAGTCTGTCGCCTGGGCTGGCCAGTGTTGCCTCTGCTCTGTCTGGAGCAAGTGTGCATTAAGGCCTGCGCTTGCCAGTGGCCTTTCACCAGGGTGTAGCTTCTGGCCTTGCTCTGTAGGAACCAGGAATTCCTGGGGTTGGGCTGGGAAGAGGATCGTTTAAGTGATAAGCCTGGAGGCATTTTGAGAACTACCTGTGACATTTAGAGTGAGGAGGGTCAGCAGTGTGTGGGTTAGCCTGGCAGGTGCCAAGGTTCTGTACTCCCTCTAGGTGAAGAATTAGCACAGGCATAGTTTCTAGCCCCCTTTTCCTCTCCTACATGCAAAATAAGATGATGAATGTTCTCCAAATGAGAGGGGAGGGGAAGGCCTCAATGCTGTGAACTCTGTAGGGTTTCAGCTCAGATTGGACCTTCCAGACTGGCCTGGAAAGCCATGGGTGCCAGGGTGTCTCAGCATTGGCCCGCTTTTGGCCTGGTATTTGTTGAACATCTATCAGTGGGTCTTTTTCTTGTGTCTGTCTTACAGCATTTCTCTCATCTACCCCTAGTTTAGAAATGTTTTCTTAGATAACTTAAAATTCATGTAAAATAAGAGGTGATGGATATATAAGTTTTGGAACATACTAATAAATGCCTGGGAGCCAACCTTCTAGCTGGAGAACTAAACCACTGTGCACCACAGGGAAGCTCCTAGTGGGTGCTCCCTGCCAGGGGGTAAAGGCATTCTAGAATAGTTCATCATTCCTGCACCCTTTTTTTTTTTTTTTTAAAAGAATATTGACAAGGCTCTGGTTAGAAAAAGGAAAAAAAAAGAATACTTATACACATGTATCTGTAAATAATATATTTTTGTTTATGCATTTTATAAAAAGAGACTCATAAGTAATCTGCAAATTTCATTTTTACTGCTGGATAATTTTTCATTGTGTCCATGCTATATATATATTATATATATATATATATGTATATATTTTTTATTTTTGTAGAGACAGGGTCTCGCCCGAACTCCTGAGCTCGAGCAATTCTCCTGCCTTAGCCTCCCAAAGTGCTGGGATTATAGGCGTGAGCCACCATGCCCAGCCCCCTTTCTACCTTTTAATAGATATATTTTAGTTTTATTTGTCTTATGAGTAAACCACAAGAATGGGGACTTTCTCTAATGGATTTCTGTATCCTGTAAAAGTACTAAAACTTGTGGTGAATATGGTGGGAGCTTCCTCCATGCTAATAACTGAGTATTGGCATTGGGTTTAAGGGAGTCAGTAGGTTAAACTGATACAGATTGGACCTTAGAGAGGGTGATGTGAGTGTCAGAACAAGACCAAAATGCCACCCTTGTTACAATGAAGTAGAAGTGGTGGACTAGAGCTCATCTGCAGTGCAGGCAGGTGGGCTTGCTGACTCTCCCTGACCCACATTCTAGGCCCTGGCACAGTCTACTCAAAGGTCAGCTGGGTCTGCAGAGGAGATATCCTTGCTCCAGCTGGCTGCCTTGCATCAATCTGGGGTGGAGAGGAAAGGAAAAGAGGACTAATTCCCAAAGCTTATGTTGTTGTTGTTGTTCCTCCTCCTCGTCCTCCTCCTCCTCCTCTTCTTCTTTCTCTTTTCTTCCTCTCCTCCTCCTCCTCCTTCTTCTCTTTTCTTTTCTTTTCTTTTTTTTTTGAGACAAGATCTCACTGTGTTGCCCAGGCTGGAGTGCAGTGGCACAATCTCAACTCACTGCAACCTCCACCTCCCAGGTTTAAGCAGTTATGGTGCCTCAGCCACCCGAGTAGCTGGGATTACAGGCACACACCACCATGCCCAGCTAATTTTTGTATTTTTAATAGAGGCACGGTTTCACCATGTTGGCCATGGCTGGTGCTTATGATCTTTTAATGGATGGTCTCTACCCAGACAAGAAGCCTGTACGTGGTACCTGCCTTCTGCCCCTACTCACCAGGAGGAGCACTCTCCTCTACTGTTCTCCAGTGGGGAGGAGTTAGGCGTGGCTTAGACCAGGAGCATTGAGGGAATGGAAATCATTGGCAAAGGGGAGCTGGCATCCTTCCCTACTGTTTAGAAGTAGATCATATCTAATTAACAGGTGAATGCTCTGGGTATGGCACCTGCTATTTGGTACTCATGGGAAAGGGCCTTGGGTAGACGGTTCAGGCGCCAGCCCCTTGGTGGAACTGGCTTTTGTTTTTCATTGTACCTAATCATGGTACACTGGATGGCGGATAACTGGAAGCAGAGTCGACATAGGGGTACGGAGGGAAGGAGACTTACATAGATTTCAGGACAACAGTGAGCTGCCAGGCACCAGGCCAGGTGCTTTATCTCATGTAATCCACTTGGTAACATGTGAGGTGGGAGATGCTGGTCCTTTTTATACAGTTGAGGAAACAGAGGCTCTGAGGTAAATTGAATTGTGATTCCACAGCTCGTGGGCTGTGAGCTGGCATTTGTATCAGGCTACAAGTTAAGGCTACGCTTCTGTTCTTGGTACTTGGCATCCACACCTGAGCTATGTGTCCCCAAGGATGAGGCTGCCATTTCTCTCATGGGCTTTTCTCTTTTCCTCTTTTAGCATATGCTGTGCCCCTAGACCCTAAGCCATGTGCTAGGTGCCAAGGAAACAAGGGCAATGAGGGATGATGGAGACGGGAGTGGGGGATGGGCCCAGGCCTAAGACTGGAGTGTAGCAGGCCTGTTTCTGTGTCAGTTACAGGGGAGAGCAGCCAACCCAGTCTGGGTTTATGGGGCAGGGGGCCATGCCTGGCACAAGTGTGGGGCTTGCCACACCTGGGCGGAGATAGGCAGGCATGTTGGCTGGAGAGCTTGCTTGCGAGCTTTGCAGCTATCAAATGTGTAAATTCAAAAGTGTATATGTAGAGTTTCTGATTGAATGGAACATTTGAAAAATGAATGGGGAAAGCATCTGGAGTCTTTTTCTCAATGAGAAGTTAAAGGAGGAAGCTTCAGTGGAGCCTTGTTGACAAAAACAGTGTGGTACAGATTCCCAGTTGCATAATTCAGAGCACTGGGGAAGTTTTGACCTGTGTTTTGCAAGATGCTTGTCAATTCCTGAGCAAGTGGAAATAATGAAGTTGCTCAGGAGGGATTGCCTTGTGGGCGAGACCTGTGACAGAGTCTGTCATTTTGAACCTTCTGTTCTGGAAATACTTTTTACAGTGTCTTCTGCCTTTTTTCTTTTTAAAGATTGTTTTAAAAACACCACTTCTCGCTTTCTCTCCTTATCTTTCAGTAATTTGTTGCAGGGCATTTTGGATAGGAATATTTCACAGATATTCTTGTATGAGCTGACGGTCATGTCCCAGATGTGTTTGCTGCAGTATGTGGGCAGATATATGACTGCCCTGTCAAAGGTCTTACTTCCGTATTGACCCCAGCCATAAAAGACATGATAAATCTGGTTCACAATGAACAATCCTCGCATGCTGTTCGTAATTAGAAAATCCAGGTGTGTGCTTTTATTTCTAGAATTTTGTCCTGTCTGAAATATAGGAAGATGCTGTTATAAAAGAAGCACATTCAAAGCCATTTAAAAGCACGGTTGAGCTGGGTGCAGTGGCATGCATCTGTAATCCAGGTACGCAGGAGGCTGAGGCGGGAACATGGCTTCAGCCCAGGAGTTGAAGTCCAGCCTGGGCAACATAAGAAAAAAAAAGTAAAAGCATGGCTGACTTTTCTTAGAGTGAGGCAGTAGACTGTGTGCTTCCTGGCGTGGTGTCCAGGTCGGAAAGCCCAGAGGTGGAATTCTCCTTTGGCCACTTTGGGCCCATCCTGGTGCAGAGCTACAACTTCAGGTTTCCTAGTGCACAGTTCTGATCATATCTTTTTTTTGTAGATGTATAAGGAACTATTTTTCTAAAATGGTGGTGGTTTAAAATATATATATATTTTTAGTATTTATTGATCATTCTTGGGTGTTTCTCGGAGAGGGGGATTTGGCAGGGTCATAGGACAATAGTGGAGAAAGGTCAGCAGATAAACATGTGAGCAAGGGTGTCTGGTTTTCCTAGGCAGAGGACTCTGCGGCCTTCCACAGTGTTTGTGTCCCTGGGTACTTGAGATTAGGGAGTGGTGATGACTCTTAAAGAGCATGCTGCCTTCAAGCATCTGTGTAACAAAGCACATCGTGCACCGCCCTTAATCCATTTAACCCTAAGTGGACACAGCACATGTTTCAGAGAGCACGGGGTTGGGGGCAAGGCCATAGATCAACAGCATCCCAAGGCAGAAGAATCTTTCCTAGCACAGAACAAAATGGAGTCTCCTATGTCTACTTCTTTCCACACAGACACAGTAACAATCCGACTTCTCTTTCTTTTCCCCACATTTCCCCCGCTCCATTGGACAAAACCACCATCGTCATCATGGCCCGTTCTCAATGAGCTGCTGGGTACACCTCCCAGACAGGGTGGCGGCCGGGCAGAGGGGCTCCTCACCTCCCAGACGGGGCGGCCGGGTAGAGGCACCTCCCACCTCCCAGACGGGGCGGCAGCACCCCCCCACCTCCCGGAGGGGGCAGCTGCTGGGCGGGGGCTGCCCCCCACCCCCCCCGACGGGGCGGCTGGCCGGGCGGGGGCTGCCCCCACCTCCCTCCCGGACGGGGCTGCTGGCCGGGCGGGAGCTGCCCCCCACCTCCCTCCCGGACAGGGCTGCTGGCCGGGCGGGGGCTGCCCCCCACCTCCCAGACGGGGCAGCTGTCGGGCAGAGACGCTCCTCACTTGCCAGACGGGGCGGCTGCCGGGCGGAGGGGCTCCTCACTTCTCAGACGGGGCGGCCGGGCAGAGACGCTCCTCACCTCCCAGACGTGGTGGCGGTTGGGCAGAGACACTCCTCAGTTCCCAGACGGGGTCGCGGCTGGGCAGAGGCGCTCCTCACATCCCAGACAGGGCGGCGGGGGAGAGGCGCTCCCCACATCTCAGACGATGGGCGGCCGGGCAGAGACGCTCCTCACTTCCCAGACGGGATGGCGGCCGGAAAGAGGCGCTCCTTACTTCCCAGACTGGGTGGCCGGGCAGAGGGGCTCCTCACATCCCAGACGATGGGCCGCCAGGCAGAGACGCTCCTCACTTCCCAGACGGGGTGGCGGCTGGGCAGAGGCTGCACTCTTGGCACTTTGGGAGGCCAAGGCAGGCGGCTGGGAGGTGGGGGTTGTAGCGAGCCGAGATCACGCCACTGCACTCCAGCCTGGGCAACATTGAGCACTGGGTCAGCGAGACTCTGTCTGCAATCCTGGCACCTCGGGAGGCCGAGGCGGGCAGATCACTCGCGGTCAGGAGCTGGAGACCAGCCCGGCCAACACGGTGAAACCCCGTCTCCACCAAAAAATACAAAAACCAGTCAGGCGTGGCGGCGCGCGCCTGCAATCGCAGGCAGTCGGCAGGCTGAGGCAGGAGAATCAGGCAGGGAGGTTGCAGTGAGCCGAGATGGCGGCAGTACAGTCCAGCCTCGGCTCGGCATCAGAGGGAGACCGTGGAGGGAGAGGGAGAGGGAGAGGGAGAATATTTTTATCATGGTGGTTTGTAATGCCACCTCCTTTCATTGTTTTTAGCTTAGCGTTAGCCTGCAGACCCTCAGAAACTGCTGAGTGGTGAGAGGTGGTGCAGGGGTAGGCTGGAGCAGAGAGGGCTATGGAGAGGCTGGGGGCAGGGCAGGGTGGTGCAGGGAGCCTGGGTCGCTGTCTGACCGCACAGCTGTGGGTGGCGTGGGGAGGCGCTGCAGGCCAGCCTCCCATCTCATGGTCAGCACTGCTTGTTACCACAAGCACTCCATATCTGGTGGTGCACTGCCATGGAGCACCTCGGGTGACGTCAGCTTACACAGGGCCCTGCCTTCCTTTCCAGGTGCTTGCTTACTTCAAGATTTTAACAAATCATTTGATTTCTTTAGGCTTCATCTTCCTTGGCTAAATTTTAAAAAGAAGACCACATTGTCCCTGACTCCTTTTTGCAAAGGACGTAATGAATGTTCGTTAAACTTTTGTATTATTATTTCTATAATAAACTTTTTATTTTACAAGAATTCTATATGTGCAGAAAAGTTGCAAAACTAATAGAGTTCCTGTCTACCTTTTGCCTGACTTTCTCTAATGTTAACATTTTATGTAACCATAGCTTATTTTTTGAAATTAAGAAATTAACATTGATGCAGTATTACTGAATAAACTATGGACTTTCTTTGGATTTCACCAGTTTTCCCACTGATGTTTTCTTGCAGTTCTAGGATCCCATCCAGGTCCTTGATGATTTTTCCTAGTATTAGATTGGCGGATGAATTTGGGGAGAGTCCCACAGAGGTGACGTGCCCTTTTCATTACATCATCTCAGGAGGCACCTGATACTGCCATGACTCACCAACGTGATGTTAACCTTGCGGGTTTACTTTAGTCGTTCTCCTTTTTAAATGTGATTCAGGTGGCACTGGTTCCTCAAAAGATTGCTGATCCCTGCAGGCCAGGGCCCTGCTCTGCTTGCTTTGTGCCTCTTCCCAGCGTGAGGACTTGGGCTGTGGTGCCAGTGTCGAAGGGGGCATGCCAGGTCAGGTGGAGATGCATCTGGGTTCTGTGATTTTGTGAGCATTCTACAGTTTTCACATCACAGGTGAAACAGGATTGGCCATGTGTTGATACTTGTTGAAACGGGGGGGTCATTCTAGTTTCTTTTCTTTTTTTTTCTTTTTCTTTTTTTTTAAGGGCCAGCATCTCACCCTGTCACTCAGGCTAGAGTGCAGTGGTGGGATCATGATTCATTGCAGCCTCACCCTCCTGAGTAGCTGGGACCACAGCTGTGCACTATCAAGCCCAGCTAATTTTTAAAAATTTTTCGTAGAGATGGGTTCTCTCCATATTGCCCAGGCTGGTCTCGAACACGTGGACTCAAGCGATCCTCATGCCTTGGCCTCTCAGAGTGCTGGAATTACAGGCATGAACCACTGTGCCTGACCTAGTTTCTACTTTCTACGTAGAAACTACGTAGGAGAAGGGAAAACTATTTCCAATCTACAGCGATAATCAATCCCATATTGCTTGGATAATGCCGGTGTTACAATGGTCATTGTTGCCAGAGTTATTGAGGTGGGAGGATTACTCATCTTAAATGTATTTGGTTCTTCCCCAAGGCCTCCATAAGAAGAAAAACTTGCATCTAAACCAGTGTTAAGTGGTACTGCTAATAACAGGGTAATAATAATATTCCTTAACATCTTTCAGGGAGAAAAATCACTGGTGTGCCATCAGAAAAGAATTCCAATTGAAATGAGGTTACAGATTAGTTGGAATACATTTATAGAATACAAAGAAAGTTTACCATGTAATGTCACGATCATTTGTTGAAAAGAAATTTGTAAAATGAGATACACTTTTAAGTTTATAGTTGGTATTCTATTTATAATTATCTCCATATTTCAAACTGAGAATGGAAGCTTTTAGAAGTTAGTGACCATGTCTTTTAAGTTGTATTTATGTAACACTTGCCTAGAGGCTTTAGATGTATACTTACTACGTGGCTGTATTAGAGCCAATAGGGTGGATGGATGGATGGATGGATGGATGGATGGATGGAGATAGATAGATAAGAAGCAGTTTATTAGGGGAATTGGCTCACATGGTTGTAGAGTCTGAGAAATTCTATGACAGGCTGCCTGCAAGCTGGAGACTCTGGGATGCCGGTAGTGGGGCTCAGTCCACATTTGAGGGTCCCAGAACCAGAGAAGCCAGTCATGTACCTCTCAGTCCAGTGCTGAAGGCCTAAGAACCCAGGGGCCACTGGTGTAAGTCCAGGAGTCCAAAGGCTGGCAAGCTTGGGGTTCCGTGGCCCAAGGCAGGAGGTGAGTGCATCCCAGCTCCAGGACATTGATAGACACATTTGCCCTTTTCCTGTTTTTGTTCTTTTCAGGCCCCCGGCAGATTGGATGGTGCCTGCCCTTATTGATGGTGGCTCTTCCCCACCTCATCCACTCACACTAATGTGCTAGTCTCTTCTGGAAACAGCCCCATGGACACACCCCAAAATCAGGCTTTACTAGGTTTCTAGGTTTTCCTAGGTATTCCAGTCAAGTTGACACCTAAAACTCTAAAACTAACCATGACACATGCCAAGTATTGAAAATCTCGAATAAGGGTTCAAATGCTACCTATTTCTTTTCCCATCTTACCCATTTTCTTTTTCCCCAGCACTGATCCAAAATATAGAAGGAGAAGGGAGAAGATAATGGTAGCGTCCTGGAATGCTTGGCACCACGATTTCATTTTCTTACATATTTATACCCTTCCTGGTTTCACTAAGGGTTTGAGTTGGTTATTAGGGACTATGAAAAAAAAGGTGGCAGACTTGAACTCTTCCTTTGCCTTCCCCAAAACAACAACAGTGAAACAGATGTTTAGTTCTGGGAGGAGCCGTTGCAATCACCCACAGCTGTCTTGCAGTGTCACGCTGTTTGTGGAGGTCCAGGACACACTCGGCCGTCAGAGGGAGCCAGGGTTGCAGCTTCCCGCGCTACCATTGCTGTGCAACTGTGGGCAAGCCACTTCCCCAAACCTGTAGTTTTCTCATCTGAAAACTGGCGCAGTACTCCCACCTTGCAAGGTTATCATGAGTGTATATCCTGAGTATATCATTGTATATAAAGATCTGAGGAGCGTGTATAAAATGTCATAAAATATGCACTCAGTAAAGTACCTAATTTGATCATCCATTTGCAGGGTTTCTTTTTTATTTTTGAGACGGAGTCGTGCTCTGCGGCCCAGGCTGGAGTGCAGTGGCGTGATCTCGGCTGACTGCAAACTCTGCCTCCCAGGTTCGTGCCATTCTCCTGCCTCAGCCTCCCAAGTAGTTGGGACTACAGGCGCCCACCCCCACGCCCGGCTAATTTTTTGTATTTTTAGTAGAGATGGGGTTTCACCATGTTAGCCAGGATGGTCTTGATCTCCTGACCTCGTGATCCGCCCGCCTCGGCCTCCCAAAGTGCTGGGATTACAGGCGTGAGCCACCGCGCCCGGCCCATTTGCAGGGTTTCTAAACACCAACTCACAATGCCAGTTTCACTATCATGCTAGACAATGAAACACCAACAGTATAATTATTCTGTTACAAAGTTAAAGATCTTTAGTTTAAGGCTTTTCATTGATTCTGGGGTTGTATTACCTGTCTTTTGGTGTTAAAATGTCTGAAATGAAATAATGGGAGTGATAGGTCTTTTTCTTTTTTAAATGTCCTTAGGGGGCAAAATAAAGTTGGCGGCCTTGTGTTGGCTGCCTTTCCTGCCCTCAGGAAAAAGCCCTGATCAGTAACATTGGGATCTTCTATCTGGTCCCTGCTCTCCTTTGAGGGAGGAGGAAGCCCCAGCCAAAGAGGGGAGGCCACAGCCAGAGGTGCAGCAGGACACGGCCCTTGTTTACGTGATTCAGCTCAGAGTCCAGCCTTCCTGGGCATCTTCCCACATCTCTTCCTGGCCTCCTGTCCCAGCCCCACCTTCCACATTCCCTGCCTAGGTCTGTTACGGAGCACCTGTCACCCTGCATGGTCCTCTGGGTACTCATCCGTCTACCCTACCAGACTTGAAGCTGCTTACGGACAAGTTCGTTTAAGTTAGTTATTTAGTTTGTAACTTCCAGAGCCTGGACAGTGCTGAAAAATGTTTGTCAGATGGCTGAATTAAACTATAAATAGATGAGGGGAAAAAAATCACACCGATAAAACATTAACATAACATGCCCCTGACTTTATTCCTGAAAATACCCACAGACTCACCAGGAACCTTGCTCACATTCCTTTTGAATTTCAGATCTTTCTTGGATCATCTTCCATTTTTAATGTGTTGCCCAGAGAAGGCTCGAGCTGTTCCCAGGACCATGAGGCTGTGTGACATCTTAACTGAGATGTGCTAGAAATCTAGATGTTGCTTCTTCTGTGGCATTTGGGGATGCTATAAAATGCATAAGAAAAAAAATTAACATGTTCCCTCTATCACGTTGGTGCTTTCAAGTTTTTCCTCAATTGGGCTGTCTCCATTAATTAGTCTCACTTCACTGTTAAAAAAATCTTTGGACAAGTGCCAGAGAAGCAAAGACGCTTATGTAAAGGGTTTTAACATTTTTTCCTTTGCCAAAGATAGAACTGATACTTAGCTTTGCTTTGTCCTGGGACCTTCTTCTTTGATAGAGAATGTTAGACATTTGGCTTGGTTTATTCCTTTTTATGTACACGTGTTGGATGAGTAAAGACAAGTGGCTTTTTTTTTTTTTTTAGATGCAGTCTCACTCTGTCACCAGGCCGGAGTGCAGGGGCATGATCTCATTGCAACCTCCGCCTCCCAGGTTCAAGCAGTTCTCCTGCCTTAGCCTCCCAAGTAGCTGGGACTACAGGTGCACACCACCACACCCTGCTAATTTTTGTATTTTTCATAGAGATGGGGTTTCACCATTTTGGCCAAGATGGTCTCGATCTCTTGACCTCGTGATCCGCCTGCCTCGGCCTCCCAAAGTGCTGGGATTACAGGCGTGAGCCACCGCGCCCAGCCCAAGATGGCTCTATTTACATCTTGGTTCATGAAACATACGAAAGGCTAACAAGTAGGATTTGCAAATAGCCACTACCCTGTTCTCAGCCAAAAGAAAAATATGAAAAAGATTGACCTATCACATTTTCACATAATTTATTTATGATTATTTATTTATTTATGATTATATATTTATTTATTATAGTAGGTTTCTAGAATTTAAGATTTACTTATTTGAAGAGAGAAACTAATGCCTTAAATTATCATATTAAATTTTACTGGTTTACTGTCTAGCAGCCATTGAAACCTGTTGCTGACACCTGCCACTTCCAGGTCACTGAACTGTCATTGTCATGCCTTTCATCGCGGTGCTAGTGGGAAGAACCCAAGCTAGCCTGGTTAGAAAGTGGACCATTTGGATCCTCTACCAGAGTCATTGGTAGAGGATCAGTTATCCCAAGAATTGAGGCCCAAGAAATACACTTGGGCTAAAATGACACAGAACTTACTTTAATCTTTTGAATCTGAGGCACTTTGTGGTTCGTGGTTAATGTCAGTCACCACTGTATTGCAGATGCAGACGCTGGGTAGGAAGGAAGCTCTGTTACTAGACTTCTGCTGGGGGCTTTTCTTCCTTTTCTCCTGTTTTCTCACCTTCTTTTCCCCTCCTTCTCCCGCCTTCTTCCTCTTTATTGAGGTATTAGTTTACATACAATTGAATGCATCCTTTTAGGAGCTTTGACAAGTGGAAACACCTGTATGACTCAGTCAAGACAGAATATTTCCATTCCTCCAAAATTTCCTTGTGTCCCTTTGAAGTCAGTCCCTCACCCTGCCCCCTGGCCCTGGCAAACATTAATCTGTCACTGTAGATTGGTTTTGCTTGGTTTCGAATTTCATCCACATAGACACACACAGTGGGTGCTATTTTGCGTCTGGCTGCTTTGCTCAGCATGATGTTTTTGTGATTCATCCATGTTACATCTGTCAGTAGCTCATTCCTTTTTATTGCTGAGTGGATTTCAGCTGTGCGCCGATGCCACACACAGTTGGGTTTTGATGTCCTCTATAGAGATGTGTGACAAACCTAGGTGCTACAGGAGTGTGTGCATGCCCTCCCCATCTTTCAGCAGCATGTGAGGAAGGCAGAGGGAACTAGCAAATAAATGAACCAGATTTGGGGGAATCTTCTTTTTATCCAAGCCATGGGTCTTGCTAGTCCTTGACTAGTTTGGCTTCTCAGAACAACACTATTCTAGTTACCCCTGGCTTGGGCCAGCCTGTAGGATCTCGGTGTTTGCCTTTCTGGAGATGGGGAGTTACAAATTCCTAATGGAAAAGGCTTGTGGTCAGAGCAGCTCCTTTTGGTCTTTTGTCTAACTTTGTCGTCCCTGCTGCCGATGGATCACCTGGCTCTGTGTTTGGGGCATGCAAAGTTCAGGGACCCAGGTACATAGGAACTGTAGAGCCTGCCCTACAGTGCCAGGCTGCCAGGTACCCCACCTCCTATGCCAGCCACCTGCCACTCAGGTCTCCTGCCTTGCCCTTGCCCTGTCCTGGCTCAGCTGTTAGTTTTAGCCTGCTAGGGAAAGACTGAGGCGAGCGCAGAACTGCAATCTGTGGTATTCTATTAACAACCCAATTACTGTGTGCCCATGATCACTTTAAGAATCATCTTTTTTTTTTTTTTTTTTTTCAGACGGAGTCTCACTCTGTCGCCCAGGCTGGAGTGTAATGGCACGATCTTGGCTCACTGCAGCCTCCACCTCCTGGGTTCAAGCAATTCTCCTGCCTCAGCCTCTCGAGTAGCTGAGATTACAGGCATGTGCCACCATGCCCAGCTAATTTTTGTACTTTTAGTGGAGACAGGGTTTCACTATGTTGGCCAGGCTGGTCTCCAACTCCTGACCTCAAGTGATCTGCGCACCTTGGCCCCACAAAGTACTGGGATTACAGGCATGGGCCACCGTGCCCAGCCAAGAATCACCTTGTAAAACACAATGACTGCCGTGGGCTGGGGAAAGGGTTGGGAATAGAGGGATGATAGCTAAAGGGTACAGGGTTTCTCTTTGAGGTAATGAAAACGTCCTACCCTTGACAGTGGTGATGGTTGCACACACCTGTGAATATACTAAATAACATTGAATTGTGCCCTTTAAATGGGTGAACTGTGTGACATGTGAATTATATCTCAATAAAGCTGTTTTTTTTTTTAAGGCAGTATAGTATTAGAGCAATGACAGACCAGTAGAGAAGTGGTGAAAAAAAAAATTGTAGAAATTTTATTGTTTCCAAATGACACGACCTTTTGCCAAATATCTTGATTTTCATAGCAGGTCCCGTTCCATGGGAGGCACGGGTGTGGTAGAGAGAGGAGGGACTTTGTATCAAGTGGACCTGACTGACTCCCATTCTGCCCTTATTAGCTGGGTGACCTTGGGCAGATTGCTTATGTTCTGTGGTGGTTTCCTTCCCTGTAAAACAGGGCTAGGAGTACCTATCTTATAGTGTTTCAAATGAGCGTGGTAAACGTGGTACAAGCAGTCATTTTTACCATGCGACAATTATATAACAAAAGGCCTCAGATAGAAGCAGCAGCCTTGCTGGATCCTGTCCCGTCTTTGAGTCCTGCTAGGCTGATGAACTGGCCTGCTGGAGCTGCACTGACCGCTGGGAGAAAGAATCCCCCTGGGAGGTGCTGCCCTGCGTGTTGTTTGCCGCCTCTGCAGGGGGCCTGAGCTGATGGATGGCGCTGCTGGTCTTTAGTTAACTTGGTGGACTCTCTGTTTCTGAATTTTCTTCCGCCTTAATCCACATGGTTTGAGTAGGCTGGTTGCACACTCTTGGAGAACCAGCACGAGACGTCCCTCATTTTATTTATTTGCACTTCTGCTCAGCCTGTACATTGTGGGCCAGGGCAGGGACCTTGGCTGCTTTTACTGTGGGACCCTAAGCACTGTGCCTGGCATTAATGTTTGTTGAATGAATGTCCAGTGGTTTCCAGTCTTTGACGACAGAAGCCAGATCAGAACTGGAATTCCAGCTTAGGCTCTGCATGCCAGAGGCCAGCAGGTGAGCTTCCCTGAGCGGCGTTTCTGTCCCAGCATCACCTAAAGGGTGGTCGGGCAGCTGTATCACTGCCAGGGACAGGAGAGCTGCCTGAGTCAGTCTTGTCTTCTGCCATAGTCCACGTTTCCTGCCTGGAGTCCACTAGTGAGATGTGGCTGACATGGGCAGGGAGAGGGTGTCTTTAGCCACACTGGAGATCTGGTCTGATGACTTCCTAGTCCCATTAGTATTCAGAAGTCAGTTTTCTTTTTCTGCGCGCCCCCCCCCCCCCACCTTGCTCTTGTGACTGGGTACTTGGGGCGGGACTCACAATGCCTCCACCCACCCCAGGCATCCAGGCTGCACTTTGCCTGAGGGATGTGAGGGTGGCCCTGTGACCTGGACTGTGAATGGCTGCTGGGCTGGCCTTCCCTTGCCCTGTGCTGGATGTGGCCCTCACCCCCTACCCCAGACCTCACCTTCCACCCCCAACCCCAGTTCTGCCTTGGGCCTCTTCTCCTTTTCCAAGTTCAGCTTTTTATTAAGCAGAAACTATCCAAGACCCAGTTCTGATCGTTGAGGGAAGTCAAGTTGTAGGGGCAGTGTTGTGTAGCCTGGCTCACAGGCTGGCTCTCCTTGCACCAGCTGTGGGACACTTAGCAAGTTGCATAACCTCTCATCTGGGAAATGAAGATAACAATGCTTACCCCCAAAGAGCTATTTTCATGATTAGCCAGAAATAAAGTAAGTGCTGTGTAAATGTTTATTGAGCAGCCTGTGTTTGTTGGATTTAAAAAAAGAGAGTGAGTCTCTTAAACAAAAAGCCCTCCCATAACCAGCAGCCCTAAGTGGGGCTCTGGGACAAAAAAAAAAAAAAAAAAAGTTTTCTGGTATCCTGGCTTGGGGGAGGGAACAGGTAGACAATTTTTGTATTTTTTAGTACAGACGGGGTTTCACCATGTTGGCCAGGCTGGTCTCAAACTCACTTCCCCAGAACTCAGGTGCTGTTTCTGTCTTAGTGGAGTGAGTGCTTGCTAGCTGTGGCGGGCGTGGCACTCTGGTGTTCATCTTCTGTGATGGTGCCGTGGATTTAACTAAGCCAACCACAGGATATAGTGAAATATGTGTTGACTTCTCTGCTTTTTTGGTGAAGGGCTGTGTGGGGAGGGGTGGTAAATAATTTCTCAAATAGTGTAAATTATTATCATATGTCAAGTAATAGAGTCTCATGTTATGTGGTCTTTGCTTTTATTGGTATTTTTCCATTAAGGAATTTCTTTTTCTCTTTTTTTTGAGACAGGATCTCGCTCTGTCACCCAGGCTAGAGTGCAGTGACGTGATCTCAGCTCACTGCAACCTCTGCTCTCTGGGGTCAAGCGATTCTCGTGCCTCAGCCTCCTGAGTAGCTGGGATTACAGGCATGTGCCACTACACTTGGCCAATTTTTGTATTTTTTAGTAGAGATGAGGTTTCACCATATTGGCTAGGCTGGTCTCAAACTCCTGGCTTCAAGCAATCCATTTGCCTCAACCTACCAAAGTGCTGGGACTACAAGTGTGAGCCACCGGCCCAGCCTAAGGAGTTTCTAAACACAAGATTTTCAAAAGAGATTTTTAACCTACTTCGTTTTGTGTTATAAGGTAAGACTAGATGGCTGTTTTTAACTGAACGTTTTTGAATGAATATGAGTAGCAAGAACACTGGTAAATAGTGTATATCCACTTAGCACAGTTTCCCCTTGCAGTATGTTCTTTTGCCAGTTACGTATTTTCCCATCCCTACATACACCCGCTTGGGCCATGTTGAAAGGAGGAACCGCCCTGAACTGGCCCTGCCCTGGCCATTACCACTTAGATCCTGGCTTGCCAAGGGGAATGGGGGAGTGTGCATGTGTATCTTCTAGGAGGGCACCTAGCGGAAATTGATCCCTTGAAATATTTGTTTCCTGTCTGTTTTTGTAGGTTAGTTTCCATATCTACTCTTTCCTGTAGTGTCTGTATTTTTTGTTACTGTATGAGATTTTAAAAAGTGTTATTGAATAATATGCATACCTAAAGTGCACAGATCTCAAGTGTACATATCAGTGAATTTTCACAAGCGCAGCACACCCATAGCCAGTTTAAGAGCCACAGCACAGCTCCAAAACCCTCCTGGCACCCCTTCCTGCCTGCCTGCCTCCTCTTTCTCTTCCCTGTCCTGGCTTCAAAGGGTGTAGATTAGTTACGCCTTTTCTTGTGCTGGATCCAAAGGGAATCGTACAGCATGTATTCTTGTAGGCACAAGCATTTTAAAATCTTTCTCTCCTCACCTAAAGCTTTATTGTTTTTTTCTTCACTTTAAATTCTTTGTAAAAATTGAAGAAGCGAGGTGTTTTTATTTCCATGTAATCACACTTGCGTATTTGAGTGTCCTAGTTCTTAGGAGACAGTCGTGCTGCTGAGAGACCATGGGGTCCCCTGCCTGTCTCCAGGGGACTCCGTGTCCCCAGTCCTGTCTCCTGCATGAGGCTTCCTGTTCATCTGCTGACAGGCATTGCCTTGTTGTGTGTAGTCACAGAAGGAAGTTGACTTCCACATGTAGGGACAATGTAAGATTATCCTGTGCAAGCAAGTCCCTGTCCCACTGACTGCTGTGACGCCCCTCAGATGCAGAGAGAGCATGCTGTCTTTTTTCTCGTGTAAGCAGGAGGATCCCAAATACAAGAAGATATTAGAAGACTCTCATGTATGGTGTAAGTTAGTCTGTCTATAATTTGATTTTTTGTGTGTGGGGGAGGGGGTAGTATGAATTTTGTTCTCAGACCTCTTCTCCCTGATTTTCCGTGGAAATACTGAAATTTCTCTTTGGCCACTTTCTGAAAAGAGAGCTCTTCTGTGATGGCCACAGCAGGCAGGAGCATGCAGTCTGGGAACCTGGGACTGTACAGCGAATGCAGCATTGTAGGGGAATGACCTTATCTCGGCAGCCAACAGGAAATGATGAAATGTGCTGGGAGAATTCAGCTGAGAGACAGAGGTCAGACATGCCAGCAGGGTTGGAAAGAGGCAGGTACGGAAGCTGAGCTGCAGAGTTAGCCGGCATCTGACAGAAAAATGTGAGTGTGCTGTGGAAGGCTTGCATGTCCTTTAAGGTAGACCTCTTTGTAAGCAGAATTTTCACGGAATTGTTTTCTTTCTCACTGAGTGACTGATTTAACAGAACTCTCACCTTCTATGCAAGCGCACCTAGTTTTAGAGCTCCTTGACGGAAATGTTCAATTAGTTCATTATTAACTGAGCAATGCAGAATGCTTTATCCAGGGTGCTTGGAGAAAATGTCAGAGTAAGTGTTTGATTTTCTTGGAGAATAGATTTCGGCTTAAACAAATGAAGGATTGTGTTTTATAATTTTTGACTCTGGTTTTAGAACATACGTGCGTGTTTCCTTTCAAAATAGATGCAATAACTTTGCACCTTTGCTTTGGCATGTTTTAGAGTAGCTGACATACTTTCGCTGTATTTTTTTTCTTACCGAGTAGCTAGATGAGTTACTTGAGTTAGCTGTTAAAATAGAGGGCTTTTCCCCCTACTTTAAGGCGTTAATGTTTATTACATGCTGCCATTTTCTTTCTTTACAGCCAAATCTAATCTACAAACACATAAGTGGGACTTGAGAGAGAAAACAAATTATCTTTTCTAGGAGACTGTAATTGCTGTTTCATGACTGTTTACTGCAGACTCTCTGATCACCTGCCACCGCTCCAGGACCCCTCCCGACCACCTTCCCATCCTCCCCCTCAGTTCTTCTCATTTCTCATCCCAGCTGGACCCTGTGCCCTCGTCCCCCTCTGAGGGCTGTCACTAGGCACTGTTTATATTTTTGTCGGGTAACAAAATGTAAAAGTCTTATTGTTTTAATAACTGAGCAGCCTTATATACATATTTAATTGTTTCTTAGAAGTCATATTCTGGAATTTTTGAAAAACAGTGGCTCCCCTTTATTGCTGTGGTGCTGTAATTCTAATTAGATTTTAAAAATCCTGATACTTAAGTGATCCATCGCTCAGTGAATTATACTTACTGGATTACTAATTGCCATTAAAAAGGCAGCATCCTCTCTCCGTTCTCCAGAAAATACTGTGCTGGTGCAGCCTGTGCCTCACAGAAAAGCATGCTTTCTTGTTAGGATGTTACCTACTGTGAAGTGTGTGTTTCAGATACTTTTAAGATTGCATAGGAAAGGTTTCTGGAAACCCCCAAGGTATATAGTATGTCTGTTCGACCTTAATCGGGCCCATCAGTTTTGTCTTTGCTCTTGTAGCTCTGGATATCTCTTTCTTCAGATCCCTTCCTTCTTGTCAGTAAAACATCCTACTGAATTCTGGATGAATTTTAAATGCTGTATTTATGAAAACAGCAAAGAGGTTTCATAACTTCAAACCAAAGCATTTTTACAGGTATGAGATTTATGCCAATAAGTAAAAATACGCCTTCCTTTTTTCTTTTTAAACAGTGTTAGTCCTTTGAGACCCGTTTGCCCACCCACACAATTCTGTTATTCATTTGGTGGCATAATGCAGAAGGTGGGAATGCAATATTTAGAGCTGTAATGGCTCTTGGACTTAATATTCCAGTATCCTCACTTTACCAAAGGAATTGAGATCCAGAGGTGACAACTTGTCCAAGGTCACTCGTCTCGTTGGTAGCCGAGTGAGTCTGAAACCCTGGTCTCATGACCAGGGTCATTACTCTTTCCATTACAGTAATCTGCTTTCTTCACATTATTATCTTAAGATGAATATCACTTAGCTAAGAGTGTTTTTTTTTTTCTGCTGATGAGTCCATTTATATTTGTTTCACTTTCAAACACTCAGCTTTTATTCAATAACTTTTTTGCTGTAAGTACCATTTGCATAGATGTATAGTGAATTACCTCAAGTACAAAGAGCATTGACATTTCTTAAAAATCAACAGTTCTCTATATTATAAAGTTTTGCTTGCCTCTCCCCTAGCTCAGGGGAGAGACAGTCAATCGTTACTGATAGAAGCGGGACTCACGATGGGATTACTTGCCAGATGAGAATGCCGAACTTAATACAATCACAACTAATACAAGAAACAGACAAGCACTCAATTCTTCTTTGAAACAGGATTCTTCAGGGTGTGAAAGGGAAACCCCAAACCTTTAGCATTTCTGCCTTTCAGCCCCTATAAGGGAATACTGACAGCTCTGTCTTGAGCTGAACTGAAGAGATATTGGAATATGAAAGACTTTAAAATAATACAACATAATATAAATAAAGGAGAAAATGATTTAATTTATAAAAATGGAATTTACTCACAGTTTTCCAGAATCATTAAAAATGGTCTCAGTTTGAATCCTCTGAAATTCAGGTGTGGGAGTTAGTTATAAACAGGTATGCTGAGAACAGTGGGTGACTGTTCCTAGACCTCGGTGTGGCCATCACTGTCTGTCCAAAGTCACCTTAAAATACCTTGGGGAGGTTCACAGGATAGCGCTTATTTGTATTTTCTAAAGTATTTAGAATATATGCCTTGAAGAATTTCTGAAACAAAAGTACTTCAGGAAAACAGGCACTTTCATAAATATGTTCATTGTATTTGAAGTTGAATTTAATAACTTTACAACTATTTTAATTTATGAAACTGAAGAATGAAGTGGAATACATAAGCAATATTTTTATGCAGTGTGTCAGAACTGTCTTCCCTCCTGGTGTTCTAGTGGGCACTTTCTGTCAGTCTCCTTAAAGAGGTGCTGCTTTCATTTGGTGAGCCGGCGACATTATCCTGGGGCCTGGAGAAGAAGTGGGGCTGCAGGCTCAGGAGCCGCAGTGGCTTAGTTCGCTTCTCCCATAATTTAGTTACCTTTGTTCCCCAATTAGCATTTTATACTTACTATTATATTTTCAGTATATATTAAGTATAGAATATTCCAATCGGCTTCCTTTTCTTAGTGTATAATTGACCTTCTTATCTTCTGCAGTCTATAAGTAACATTTGATATGCTTCCCTCCCTGGCCTCTAGCTTCTGCCCACATTAGTATAAATGTTGCTGTACTTGTGAGATTTAAAGATGAGAAAGGGATACCAGACTGTTGCAGTGCTGGCATTGCTCCAAACTGAGAAGGGGTTAAACGGCAGCCCCCTGGGGCTGCTGTTGGCTTAGAAATCTCAGAGTTTGTGTTGTTGGTGTTTGGGCCTTTTTCATGTCCACCTCTGCCCAGGGCAGCTCTCCAGACCAGATTCTAGAGGTGGCCTCAGAACCTTATCTAAGACTATGAAGAAACGTCCCCCAGTATCCTAGGCCCTTAGAGTTTGGTAAAGAGGAGCATGTATGTGTGTGTCAGTATGGTGAGATAGTAATTAGACAAGGGTTATTGATTTGAATGAATGAATGAATGAATGAATGACATTGTTTGCTCTTCCATAGTGATTACTTTTGAAGGCACTATAGTCACATTTCACTAGGCGGTCTAAATGCATTTGCATGTCACAGTTCTGCCTTGACAGAACCAAGTAACAGGTTGTGTCTACCTGACGTCTCCTCCAGCCCTGGGGCTCTGGCCTAAGTTTTTTCTTATTAGACTCTGTCATATATGAATCATAAGACATAAATCTTTATGTGGGCTCATGGTACATATTTTATTTTGAGAAACTTAAAGAATCTAATAGGAAGTTAGAATTAATTTGAAATGTGTGCCAATGGTCATCACAATAGTATGGGATTTAGATTATCTTTTTGTTAATGTGAAGGATGCTATGAATTTCATACTCAGTCATGTTTCCCATCAGGATTTGTTCTACAGTGGAGTCCTTGAAGGAGAACAAGGAAGAATGATTTTGCTGGAAAATGCTTACTTGACAAAATGTTGATGTAATTAACAGGACAAAATGTTGAACTTCCCAATTTGGAACTCTGTCTTTGACTCTTAAATTCCTAACATAGATTGGTAGTGCTAGTTTAACAAAATAAATGAAGCACATGACAGTTTTGGGGATAATGAAATGACTTCTCTATCTTCTCTGCTATGAACTGACACATGAAGAAAAAATAGCACAGGGCGTAGTAGACTGATCACCAGTATCTATTGATTTGGAAGACAGAAACATTTGTTACTACTTTCCCATCTATAGGGACGGTCACCTCAGGTTCACTTAGTCAGATCCTACCATTACTGTGCAGGAAGAATGTTAGAAAGCAAGACCGTAAAGCCATGAAGGAAAGCGGCAAGACCACTTTTGGTGGATAAATCTTTCATATTTCACATTGAACTCGAAGACATTAAATTGAATCTAAGGTGTACCCAGTGAACTTCTGAGGTTGAAGAGTTTGCATTTGGGATGGTGGAAGTTGTCATGATGATGAAAAGTCATGATGTGAGGCTGTGTAAACTGTACTTGTCCCAGCACCTGACAGCCTTTTTTTTTCCCCCCTGATGCTGTCTCCAGGTATGACAGCTTTTATTGGTAGACATGCAGGCACCTGAGTGAGCTCTGGGCTTATTTCCAGCCATCTGTTAGATCACTGCCTGGAGGGACAGTTCACCTGGATGCTGGCTGGCTGGATCAGTTGATTTGTTTGTTCGTTTGTTCGTTCGTTTGTTTGTTCATTCATTCATTCATTCAGTTTACCTTCTTGGTCTCTTGTCCACGCAGTTCACATCAGGCACTGTGCTAGACTCTAGGGATCCATAGACGGTTAGGATTGAGTTCTGGTCTCTGAGGACCTCATGGTCCAGCAAGGTAAAGAGACTTCTAAGCAGCAGGGTGATGAGTCTTAAAGAGCTATTGGCACCTTATTCTGCCATGAAGAATGGAGGAGATTGGGGGAAACTCCAGTTTGATGATGAGTTTTAGAGGGAGTGGTTTGTCAGGTACCCAAGAGAAGCAGCGGGAGCAATATATGCAAAGGCAAGGAGGTCAGAATCTGCCAGACTTGGGAGCTTGATGTGGCTGGAGTGCCGTTTATATGTGGACATGCTTCAGGAACATCATATTTATCAGATCCAAACCAGTTATTTTTCATCCCAAACCAGTTTGTTCTTAATTCTATTTTTCTCTTTGTGGCATTATCACCTACCATGCCTCCGAAATTTGAAACTTTGAATCCCTGCCCCCATCCCCCATTCCCTGGCATCATCCATCACTATGTCCTGTCTGTTTTTCCTCTTGGATATATTCCTCTTTCCTGGTCTTCTAACCATTTCCCTTTCTCCAGACTTGAACCTCCAGAACTGCGATGTCCAGTGTGGTAGCCACTAACCACATGTGACTGTTTACATTAAAATTGACTAAAATTAAAAAGTCATTGAGACCAGTCTGAGCAACATAGTGAGTCCTCTGTCTCTATAAAAAATAAAAAATTAGCCAGGTGCAGTGGCACATACTTGTAGTCCAAGCTTCAGAAGGCTCAAGTGGGAGGATTGCTTACACCCAGGAGGTTGAGGCTGCAATGAGCTGTGATAGTGCCACTGCACTCAGCCTGAATGACAGAGGGACACCCTGTCTCAAAAAAAAAAGTCAGTTTCTCACTTGGACTAACTACATTTTAGGTGTTAATAGCTGGTGGCTGCCATACTGGACAGCCCAAGACTAGAGGCTCGATGGGCTGTTCTCCACTCTCTGTCCAAGGGAACCTTCCTTTACGCGCTTTTTGCTTTCAAGGTAGGGTCTTGCCCAGTCGCCTAGGCTGGAGGGCAGTGGCATGATCTCGGCTCACTGCAACCTCCACCTCCCAGGTTCAAGTGATTCTCATGCCTCAGCCTCACAAGTAGCTGGGACTATAGGCACATGTCACCATGCCTGGCTAATGTTTTGAGTTTTTTGGTAGAGACAGGGTTTCACTATGTTGGCTAGGCTGGTTTCGAACTCCTGACCTCAAGTGATCTGCCTGCCTCAGCCTCCCAAAGTGCTAGGATTACAGGCATGAGCCACCGCACCCAGCCTCATGCCTTTTAACCTTTGTACGTGCTGTTCTTATTCTCTCCAGAATACCATTCTTGCTCTAAGCATTCCCCTCTTCCCTGGCTTTCCTTAGGTGAATTTCGTCTCTTTTTTCCTCCAGTGTCCTTGTAATCACACAACCACGCTTGCCTCTGAGAGGGCACATATATGTTTATCATGTGTCGAGACATCATAGTATAGTGGTTAAGCCTTGGGGACAGATTGTCTTAATTTCAAAACTAGCCGGTTACTTGCCAGGTGGCTTTGAACAAATTACTTAACCTCTCTGAGTTTTAGTTTCTTCAGCTATAAAATGAAGACAATGGTTTTTTCCTCATGTTGAATGAAACCCTTAGCACTGCATTTAAATATGTAGCTCTCAAATTGTAGCTGAGAGCTCTCATTCTAGATAAATTCCCTTCCTCTGTTCATCAGCCATGCCAAAACCATATAATGGTTTGTTGATGCTAATAATGCTGTTACGTTTCTTCTTTTCTGATTGTTGCACCTTTTAGTTATTTTTCTTATTGCAGTGGCTAGGCCCTTCAATGCAATTTGCATAGACATGTAATTTTTTCTTATTCTTGTAATTTCTATTGGCTATAGTTCTTCTGGTGAGATTTTTATTCTCTCTTTTGTTTTGACTGCATTTCATCATGCCCACTTTCCATTGCATTTTTTTTTCACTCTTAGTTTAGAAATTAAATTCTCAGCCTGCTGCTTTAGTGGTTATCGTAGATATTTTTGTGTACTTAACAAAATCTTAAGTAATATCTTTACCCTTCTCTTCAACAATGGAAGGATAGAAAACATTTTAACTCCATATGCCCTCTCAACTTGTCCAGTTTTTTTTTCTGATTTTTTTAAATCCTGCAAGTTTGCCATTGTCTTTTATACAGTTAATGCTATTTAGATTTATCCAATATATTTATCTGCATATTTGCTTACCATTCCTTCTTGTGCTTCAGGGCTTTCCATCTGAAATAATTTCCTTATTTTAAAAGTATATCCTTTAAAGGCTGGGCATGGTGGTTCACGCCTGTAATCCCAACACTGTGGGAGGCTGAGGCCAGTAGATCACTTGAGGTCAGGAGTTCAAGACCAGCCTGTCCAATATGGAGAAACCCCGTCTCTACTAAAAACACACAAAAATTAGCTGGGCCTGGTGGCACACACCTGTAATCCCAGCTACTCGGGAGGCTGAGGCAGGAGAACTGCTTGAACCTGGGAGGCAGAAATTGTAGTGAGCCGAGATCGCTCCACTGCACTCCAGCTGGGGCGACAGAGCGAGACTCCATCTCAAAAAAAAAAAAAAAAATAGGCCGGGTGTGGTGGCTCAACGTCTGTAATCCCAGCACTTTGGGAGGCCAAGGTGGGCAGATCACGAGGTCTGGAGATTGAGACCATCCTGGCCAATGTGGTGAAAACCCGTCTCTACTAAAAATACAAAACAAATTAGCCAGGCGTGGTGGTGCGCGCCTGAAGTCCCAGCTAATCAGGAGGCTGAGGCAGGAGAATCGCTTGAACCAAGGAGGCAGAGGCTGCTGCAGTGAGCCAAGATCGTGCCACTGCACTCCAGCCTGGGTGACAGAATGAGACTCTGTCTCAGAAAAAAGATAAACATTAAAATAAAAAATAAATAAATAAAATAAAATAATAAATATATAAATAAATTTCTTCAACAGGAGAGTCATTAAGATACCTGGTTTGCTGTGCTGCTGAAAACAGAATTATGCTCTGTCATTCCTTGACTCATTCATTCCAGTTGTGTTTATTATGTGCCTGTTACGTATCAGTGGTAGGAACACGGGCAAACAAGGCAAAATCCTGGTGCATAAGGAACTTACATTCTCGTGAATGGAGAGAGAAAATAGATAATTTGGCAGGTGAGGTTGAGTGTTAAGAAAATAAAACAGAGTTAGGGCTGGAGTATCAGGGCTGGGGAAGGTTTTCCTAAGAAGAGGGTAATGTTTGAGCAAATATTTGGTGCTGGGAGGCAGCAGATCCTACAGATGTGGGAGGCAGGTATTCCCGGCAGAGGGGAGGCAGGTGCAAAGGTGAGCCGAGTCTGGTGCATCTGGAGAACCACATGGAGGTCACTGTAGCCAGAGTCCAGGGTGGGGATTGGAAGGAGCAAGACTGGCGCTGGAAGCAGGGGCTAGAATCACATGGGACCTTGTAATCAGGGTGGGGAGTATCAATAACTGTGACAGTTGACAATAGCTGTTGGCAAGATTTGAGTTTAGTAGATTGAACCGGGGTAACTGAGACAGAGGTGGTGTGAAGCGGCCACATTCTGGCTCTGTTTTGAGGTAGAGGTGATGTTATGTGGACATGAGAGGAGGAGAGGAGTCAGGGATGACACTGGGGCATTTGTCCTGAGCAGCTGTGTCCTGGAGGAGCCCAACCGGGGGATGCAGGAGCAAGAGGTGGGTTTCGGCCAGTGTGTGGGAGAGGCCTGTGAGCCTCCCAGGGGGAGATGCTGAGCCAGCAGCTCGGGCCATGCCGGATCTGGAGCTCAGGGAGAGGCTGAGTGAGGAGGCATCAGCACGTGGATGGAATTTTAGGTCACAGGAGGGAGAGGGTCACCCAGGAAACTAGTGTGCACAGAGAAGAGGAGGCTGAGCCCTGGGCACCACGGGTGTGCACAGGGTGATAAGGGCACCAATTGGGTGCTTTGCAGGACTGTCCAGAATTACTTGTCTTGAGAGAATGCAGTTAATACTGTAGGCCGGTTATCGTGACTAGAAGATAAGGCTCGTGGATTCCTTTACCGGAAAAGCTTGGATTTCATGCTTACCTAAAGGGAAGGTGCCCACGTGCTGCCTTATTTTCCTTTTGAATTTTCAAAAGCAACTCAATCAGTATATTCTTATGGCAGAACAGTTAAGTGATACAGATATGCAAAAGCCCAGACTTTCGTGTTCCACCACCTAGAGATGTTCATTCAAGACTCAGGACAACCTTCCCTGACCACCATCTGTCCAGGTAGACCCTGTCACTCTCTGTCCCCCACTTGGCTTCATGCTTTCCCCCAGCCCTTAATGCTGTCTGCCGCTACATTACCTACTGGTGTGGCTTTGAAATCCCCTGACCCCTACTGGAATATATACGGGGGCCTTGTCACTTCTACCCATCCCGGGACCCCACAGGCCCAGCGAGGTGCCTGGTATACGGTAAGTAAGGCTGCATTACATTTCATTGAATGGAAGAATTCACATTTTTGGCACATAGCCATCTGGACTTTTTTTCTAGGTAATTACCCACTCTTAAACATATATTTTTAGATAAAGCCCAAGTGTTCAGCTTTTTAGACGTAAGAATGCTACTTATGGCTTTGAATGTTACTATAAGCTAACTTTGCACTAGTTGGCTGGGGCTGCTGTTTTCAGTCAGTTTCAGCAATGGTGGCTGCACAGGCCTTCAGAGCCCTTCCTGAGCCTGTGCCTGGACAGCAGCGTCAATCATCAGTCCACCTCATGCTGGCTCCTAGGAGGCTGTGCAGCTGCAGGCCTTCTTTCCTCATCCAAAATGCTGTGCCTGCCCACCTGCCCACTCCTTTCCCTCCCCCACTCCCCTCCCCTCCAGGTCCCCTCTCTCCCTCTCTCCTTCCCTCCCTCCCTCTCAGCCTAATCTGGTATGACTTTGTCTTATCTTTCCTAGTATTTAGACAATTTTTTCCTCTGTATCTTGGAGGATTGTTCCAGGACCCTCCAAAGGATACCAAAATCCATGGATGCTCATCTCTGATATAAAATAGTGTTGTATTTGCATATAACCTATGTATACTCTTCAGTATTCTTTAAATCATCTCTAGATTACTTATAATACCTAATAGAATATGAATACAATGTAAATAGTTATACCATATTATTTAGGGAATAATGACAAGCAAAAAAAGTCTGTACATGTTTAGTACAGATGCAGCTACCCACTTCTTTCCCCCGTATATTTTCGATTCCTGACTGGTTGAATTCACAGATGTGGAACCCTTGGGTATGAAGGGCTGAGTGTGCTGTGAGCTCCTGGACCGCAGGGCCTGCATGGTGTTATTCACTTATTTTCACTTCCATCCCCTAGCTCTTAGCAAGGTTTCTGGTACTCAGAAAGTAAATGTTTTTAGAATATTGGGAGAGATATATGTAAAATAATTTGTAAAATCAATTTCCTTGGCTTGATATTTACTCAGTTTATTAGAATAAATTAAACATTTTATTGAAAATATTTAAGAATTTGGGACACAGGCTATGTCTTGAGACAGCCAAACTGA
Source organism: Gorilla gorilla gorilla (assembly GCF_029281585.2). Taxonomy (NCBI): domain Eukaryota; kingdom Metazoa; phylum Chordata; class Mammalia; order Primates; family Hominidae; genus Gorilla; species Gorilla gorilla. The sequence goes on along the minus strand of NC_086018.1, from coordinate 40,945,677 downwards.
CAAATTTTTATGAAGGACAGGCTCTTTCTGCCTGTGTGTGTGAGAGTGTGTGTGTGTGAGAGTGTGTGTGAGTGTGTGTGAGTGTGTGTGTGTAGTGGGGGTATTGGGTATTGTAATGAAGTCAAGAGAGTAACCAAGACATTTTCTTCAGGGCTTCTCAGATAATATTATTGTATATTGTCATTCGGCATTTTATCATAAATAAGAGTTGTCATTAATTTTTCCCCTTTATAAGTGGTCACTGGAAATGTTTATTAGGCAGGTAGCATCACAAAATGTGTGTGTGTGTGCGCGCGCACGCGTGTGTGTATGAGGCTTAACGTTGAAGATCTTTGTTTTGTGTTTCTAGAGTTCTCAGTGGCACAGCCGAGAATGGGTGTGTAAGTCCTGCTTGCCAAAGCCATATCCTCCCTGTGGGGGGTGGGAGTTGCCAGAGAGGCCAGGAGGAGTCATACTAGGAGCAAGAAGGCTGGGAAGGCTGGAGACTGACATTTTCAGGCACTCACATACAATGTTTCATTTAAATTCCTACTCTGTGTAGGTCAGCCACCTTTATTCCCATTTTGCTGGTAAGAAGATAGCTTAGAAGTTAAAATGTGCACCTATTATTTAAGAAATGTTTTGTCCTTATAGAGACAGGATCCCACCATGTTGCTCAGGCTGGTTTGTAACTCCCGGGCTCAAGCAATCCTTCCACCTCCGCCTCCCAAAGTGCTGGGATTACAGGCGTGAGCCACTATGCCTGGCCCGCTCTCCTTGTTTAAGGGAAACTTTTGCTATTAATTTTATGCTTGATTTAAGCCTATTAGTTTCAGATTGTTGCCTGACAGTTGAGTTCCGTTTGTTTTTCCAAATTACTGGCTAGTTCATTTTATGTGAACTTTTTTTAGAAATAAAAGCACTGTCAAGTTAGAATTCATTTATCAGTTTGTCACACGAAACTGGCTCCATATTCTTCTCTACAGTAGAGTGCTTTGGCTCTAGCTGATACTTTTGAATGAAATAGAATATTTTCTTGAGAAAGCGGCACCATAGTTGAGTGCATAGATACCCAGAAAATATTTGAAAACCAAATCCTCTCGTGGTTTGTACTTAAAATTTTTTTTTTAGAGATGGGATCTCACTGTGTTACCCAGGCTGGAGTACAGTGGCTACTCACAGGCACTATCATAGCTCACTGCAGCCTCAAACTCTTGGGCTCAAGTGATCTTCCTGCCTCAGCTTCCCAAGTATCTGGGACTATAGATAGTCATGTGCCACCACACCCAGCTCGTGTGGCTTTTTAAACTTCAAAGGCACATATTTATAGTACTGGTTGAGAAGGTATTTAGGTAGTACATTTCTAGATAGCGCTTCTGATGGGTGTGACCTCTTCTTGTCCATGCTTACCTAGCATTCTCATGGTGGGCTTTTATCAGGACATTCTACTTTTTATTGCTGGTAGGTAAATGGAGCAGAAGTCACTCTTGTGGTGGAGTAACTAGTGACTTGGGCTGGTGTCTGATCTTCAGCACCCTGCCATTTGTCAGTCCCCTCTCCCCTCCTTCACAGCCACAGCAGCTTCCCAGGGTTTGCCCTCCAGGACCAGCGGGACCCTGCACTGGGCTGGTTTCTAACTCCCCGTTGTCACACAGGTTCCTCTACCTGGGATGCCTTTCCTTGCTGCTCCAGCTGAAGAATTCCCACTGAAACATCAGCCCTGGGCACCCTTTCTGGACCCTCTATGTGTCCCCGTAGCATGTTGTGCAGAACTGTTTCCTAGCTCTTGGCCGCTGTGTTGGAGGACGTTGTTCAAGTGTCCATCGACCCTGTGAGAATGGAGTGCCCCAATGTGGGGGCACCTGGCTTACTGGCTCAGGAGCTGGGCTGCCGTGGAGCCTGGCCCCAGTCACCTTCTCCCTGGCTGATGCTTGTGGAAGGTCCCCATACTCCAGGCACTGTGCCAGGTCCCAGCCGGATGCCATTTGATCCATGCAACCTGTCAGGCAGATTGGATTCTATTTTACCGATGAGCAGCGTCAGGCGCAGAGCTCTTAGGTATTTTGCCTGAGGCAGGCGGATCATTAAGAGGTCCCCCCCCACCCCCAGGGTCTTGTGAAGACTCATAGATGCAGATTTCAGAGACCTTCTAGATTTGTGCATCCAGGCTAGCGTGTTCTTTGGTGTTGTCCCCTCTTGCTGTCTCTCATATTCAGCTTGTTCAGACCAGGGCTTCAGCTCCTCTTGAGGATTCCACTCATCAGACTGTTGGGTAGGGAAGAGCCTCCGAAACTGCCGCCTCCAAGCATGGGAAGAGGCTGCTCCTCTTTTGTGGACAAAGGGCCACAGAGGCCCTTTGTGTGGCAGGAAGTCCTGCTTCTAGAAGGGGCTGCCTGAAAGTGGAGGGGTTGAAAGAAGCTGAAGTGTTGACCTGGGGCCACTCTGACTCATGCATGTTGTGAATAATGCCCTTTGTCTGTCTTGGGAACCTGGCACAGCAGACCTCGAAGGGTGGCCTGGAGCATTCCTCTTCTCCCTCCTTCCTGCTCACTCTGCCCCCTGTGAATGCCCCTATTTTCTGACCTGAACAGAGGGCAGCCTCCTGACCCATTCTATATTTTTTCCCTCTACTTACGCCAGGAGAAAGAATCTTTCTGTCTCATCTGGGCCTGTGTGAGTTTTCTTTTTTAGGGTTTAAGTGCGTCTCTTGAGTTGGAAAACTTACAGCTTAAGGGAGAGCTGTCCCACTGGGCAGGTACCTCTGACTGAGAGGAGGCGTCGTCAGGAAGTATGTGGCCATGGCTGCTCTGGCATGATCCTGAAGACTGGCACGAAGGGGAATGGAGCCGCACAGAGAATTTCAGGCATCAGAGGGGAAGCACAGGCACCCGGACCCACGGCCCAGCTCCCTGCAACATGGTCCACATGTCTCCTGTATTTGTGGCCATCTGTCAGTTGTTAAATACTGTGGTTAGGATGTGAGGACACCAGAAGCGAGGGCAGTGGTGGCAGAGATGAGCTGACGCGTCCTCATGTGCTCTCAAGTCCTGATCCCCAGCTGTATGAGAGAGGATCATGTGTGCACGCATGCCTGTGTGAAGGGATCCTAAGATGATGTTGGAATAACACTGCATCAGTCCTGGGCAGGCAGCTTTGTGTGTTGTGTAACTGGGGCTTCTTGCTGTGGGGACATGGTGGCAAATCAGTGAGCACTTGTTCTTTTTGTTTTTTGAGACAGAGTTTTGCTCTGTCTCCCGGGCTGGAGTGCAGTGGTGCGATCTCACTGCAACCTCCATCACCTGGGTTCAAGTGATTCTCGTGCCTCAGCCTCCCAAGTAGTGGGTGAGCCCGTGGTGCATTGCTGCTCTCGCCAGGCTCAGAGGCCAATGTGTGCCTCCTTCCTGGATGCAATGGCACTCAGTGAGTGCTTCCACTCCTGCCCCCAGGGACAAATCCTTTGGCTTTATTAGCTTTGTCCTTACTTCCCCCTTAGACTGTGGCGGGTTTTGGGTACCCATACTTCTGGAGACCCTACCCTGGATTATATTAGGTATGTTATGCTCACATGCAGTTTAAACACTTCTTTATGTTATAAAAGTAATTGGAAGGATTCTTATTATTTTGCTTTTGAAACTATTTGGCTATGAGAAGTTGATTTCTCCTCCACCTCCTCTAATTCATTTGTGCATTTGTTCAGAGGGAACAGTGTGCGTGAAGGGGTGGAGCTGATAGGAGTGTGGTGCTTGTGTTGGTAGACACAGGTGATTAACGGTGGCCAGAGCGTGTATAGTGTGGCCAGGAGTGTGGTGTGAGTGGTGAGGCTGGAGGAGCAGTAGTTACAGCCTGGAGGCCCTGCTGGCTTCGGGAGGAAGTAGGGGGAGGAGTTTGAGTAGAGGCAAAACCTGATCTTTCCAGAAGACATTCCAACCACCATGGTAGAGTCACAGTAATGTCATGGAGAGTGAAGGGAGTCGGGGACTAAACAAGTGGCTGCAGGTCAGTTAGGACGTTGTTAAGGATTAGGCAGGAGGCAATGGTGGCCTTAGCAAAGGTAGCTGTCATCATGGGGACAGAGCCAAGTGGGAGGATTCAAGAGATATGGAAGAGCTGATGTAGTCTGGTCTTGGAAGCTGATTGAATGTGGTAGTGGTGAGGGGGCTTGGGTGTGGGAAGAAGAGGAGTTTCTGGCTTGAGAAGCTGGGTGAATGAATGGTGGGACCATTTCTGACGTAGAAAACCCAGGAACAGGAGTGGGCTCATAGGGAAGGGGATAGTTTGCAAGTACTGTGTGATGGCCAAGTGGAGGCATCCGGTAGGCAGAGATGCGGGTCTGGGCCAGACAGCAGATCAGGGGCTTGAGGTTAAAGGTGGTTTGGTGTGTGGGAACAGAAGAGGTAAGAGAGAGGGCCTGGGACAGAACCTGGGGAGCGCCAGCAGCCAAGGAACAGGCAGAGGAGGTTGGGAGAAGGCACACTGCAGCCACTACAGAAATGAGCTGGTGAGTGTCAGCTCCCTCCCCAAAGACTCCTCTTGCCCTCGTCCCCCACTGATTTGCTTCTGTCAGCTTGGTAATTGCCGGTGTGTACATCTAGTCACTGTGCAGACATTTGAGCATCTACCTCATGCTAAGCACTGGGGATAAGGAGATGACACAGCCCTTGCCTCTTTTTTTTTTTTTTTTTTTTTTTTTTTTGAGACGAGTCTTGCCCTGTCGTCCAGGCTAGAGTACAGTGGTATGATCTTGGCTCACCGCAACCTCTGCCTCCCAGGTTCAAGTGATTCTCCTGCCTCAGCCTCCTGAGTAGCTGAAACTACAGGGGCGTACCACCACACCTGGCTAATTTTTGTATTTTTAGTAGAGATAGGGTTTCACTGTGTTGGCCCGGCTGGTCTTGAACTCCTGACCTCAGGTGATCCACCCATCTTGGCCTCCCAAAGTGCTGAGATTATAGGCGTGAGCCACCGCGCCCAGCTACAGTCCTCACCTTATAAGTTGATGTGTAGTGGATGCACTGTGCCACTCTGCCTTTTTTGCTTATACCCAATTTCGGATGGAAAATAGCTCACCTGCTAGTTCTCTGTAACGGATGTGTGGTGTCCTTTCTGTCAACTCGTCATTGTTTTCTTAGCTTTGAGCAGCTGACTTGTTTCCAATTTTTGCTGTTATAAATATTGCAGTGATGAACATTTTGTCCAAGCTATTTTTTCTTTGAGTTTATTTGCTTGGGGCATGTTCCCCAGAGTGGGACTTAAGGGTCAGAGGTTGGTAACTGTTACCTGCCTTGTTCTGTATTTTCAGATTTTTCCATGAAGCCTATTAGCAATGTTAGAGTACATTTCTGTTTTCCTGTAGCCCCACCAAAACTGGCATTGTCATATTAATTTTCCTTATTTTACAAGTTATTTCCATATTTTAAAGGAAGTTGTGCTTTTTTTTCCTGCATGGGAATTTGTTGTATTATATTTAGCTAGGTTACATTGCAGTAACAAGCAAACCCCAAGTCTCAGAGACTTAACCTAACACAAATGTCTTTCTCGCTTGATCTGTGTGTCCCTTGTAGGATGGCTGGGGGTGCGGTTCCACAGAGTCCCTCAGGCCAGGCTGATTCAGGAGACAGCACTCTCTGAGAGCTGCCACTCAAGGCCTGCTCAGTGGACAACACAGTAGACAGGAGAGGCTGGGGGCTTTGTGTGGACTTTTCACTACTGATGTGGCCAGGACTACCAACACAGTCTGGCTTAGCAGGTAGAACTTAGTGAGCATTCCTGTCTCTGCCCAGCCATCTGCTCTTCTGTTTGTTCCTCTCCAGCAACTTCTTTGTCCAGTGGAATTGGATCCTCTGTCTTCATATCGGCTCTTAATTTATTTTAGGTAATAAGATTTTTATCAATTGTGTCTTTTTCTTTCTTTGCTTTCCATATTGTATTGTGCAAAAGTTTAACGTAAGTTTTGGACACATTCATGTTTTCCTCTGATACCTTGTTTATTATCACAAATTTATCTTTTCTCAAAGCCAGAGAATAAGCTGTTTTTCTTTGCGTTGCTTAAAATGGATTTTATTTGGCTCCTTATGACACTTGAAATTCATCAAAATATATAATGTCAGGTGGTTTTAATCTAAGTTAATTAGGTCCTTGGTGATGCCTGTTCTGCAACATTAAAACAAAACAAAAGAAACAAAAAACACCCAACCCCAAGCAACACCTCTTCATGACAGAAACACTCAACAAACCAGGAACAGAAGGGAACTTGACTGGATAAAGGGTATTAATCAAAACTTCCGGGGCTGGCAGTGAAAGACTGAAAGCTTTCTTCCTACAATCCAGAAGAATAGGACCTTGATGTCTGTTCTCACTCCTTCTGCTCAATATTGTACTGGAGAGTCTAACCAGGAACTTCGAAGTTAGACAAGAAAACAAAAGGCATACAGATTGGAAAGGAAAAGGTAAAACACTCTCTGTTCAAAGATGACATGATCTTATATAAAGAAAATCACAAGGAATCACCAAAAAAACTCTTAGAATTAATATACAGGTGCAGCAAGGTTGTAGGATACAAGATCAATATACAAAAATAACGATATTTCTATAATCTAGCAAGGAATAATTCAAAAAATGGAATTAGGAAAACAGTTTCATTTATTATAGTATATAAAGAATAAAATAGGAGTAAATTTATCAAGAGAAGTGTAAGACTTATATTCTGAAAATTACAAAACATTGTTGAACTAAATTTAAAAGGACCTGAATAAATGGAAAGAGATCCTACATCCATGGACTGGAAGACTTCACATAGTTCAGATGGCAGTACTCCTCAAATTGAGCTACAGAGTCACAGCAGTCCCTTTCAAAATCCCAAAGCAACAAGCCAATTCTAAAATCCCTGTGGAAATGCAAGGGACCAAGAATAGTCAGAACAGTTTTGAAAAGTCAGAACAAAGTTGGAGGGCTCACACTTCCCAATTTACAAAAATGTATAAATCTACAGTATTCAAGAAACAGTGTGGTGCAGGCATAAGGATAGACATGGAAAAATGAGATAGAGTCAAGAAAACAAAACTAAACCCCTACATTTATGGTCAGTTGACTTTGGACAAGGATGCTAAGCCAGTTCAATGGGGGAAAGAAAAATCTTTTCAACAAGTGACGCTGGGACAACTGGATATCTGCTTGCAGAAGCATGAATTTGGATCTCTGCCTCATGCCACATAGAAAACTTAACTCCGGATGGATCAGAGACCTAAATGTAAGAGCTAAATCTGTAAAGCTTTTTTAATTAAAAAAACTTTTAAAAAAATTAGTCATAATAAGTGATGTAAAACTCTTAAAACATAGCATAAGTCTTTGTCACCTTGGATTAGGCAGTGTTTTCCTAGATATGACACCAAAACAATCAACAAAAGAAAAAAGTGGGTAAATTGAACTTCATAAAAATTAAGAACTTTTGTGCTTCAGAGGATGTTATCAAGAAAGTAAAAAGACAACTCAGAATGGAAGAAAATAGTTTCAAATCATATATCTGATAAAGATACCTTGAATACATAAAGAACTCTTGGCTGGGTGCATTGGCTCACATCTGTAATCCCATTACTTTGGAGGATCACTTGAGGCCAAGAGTTTGAGACCAGCCTGAGCAACATGAGACCCTGTCTCTACCAAAAAAATTGAAAGAATTAAAAAAAAAAAAAAAACTCTTAAAATTCAATAATAAAGGCCGGACACAGTGGCTCACACCTGTAATCCCAGCACTTTGGGAGGCAGAGGTGGGCAGATCCCCTGAGGTCAAGAGTTCGAGACCAGCCTGGCCAACATGGTGAAACCCTGTCTCTACTAAAAATACAAAAATTAGCTGGGCGTGGTGGCCCATGCCTGTAATCCCAGCTACTCAGGAGGCTGAGGCAGGAGAATCGCTTGAACCCAGGAGGCGGAGGTTGCAGTGAGCCGAGACTGCGCCACTGCACTCCAGCCTGGGTGACAGAGTGACAGAGTGAGACTCTGTCTCAAACAAAACAAAACAAAACAAAAACCCCAAACTCAGCAATAAAAAGACACACCAGTTTAAAAAATAAGCAAAGGATGTAAACCGACGTTTCTTCAAAGATAGTATACAAATGGCCAATAAGCACATGAAAAGATACCCAACATCACTAGTCATTAGGGAAACACGAATCAAAATCACAATGAGATATCACTTCTCACCCACTAAGATGGTTACAATAAAAAAGACAACGTGTTGGTGAGGATATGGGAAATTGGAACTGTCACACACTGCTGGTGGGAATGTCAAATGATGCACCTGCTTTGGAAAGCAGTCTGGCTGAATGTTGGAAACTCCTGACTTTGAAAGTTTCTCATTATGACCCAGCAGTTCTACTCCTAGGTATCTACTCAAAAGAAATGAAAACATCTGTCCATACAAAGGCTTGTACACAAATGGTAATAGCAGCACTATTAATAGCGGAAAAGTGGCAAACAACCCAAATGTCCAGTCACTTGGTAATGGGCAAACAAATTGTGGTATATTCATACAGTGGAATATTACTTAGCAACAAAAAGGAGTGAAATACTGACACATGCTGCAACGTGGACGAACCTTGAACCTTGAAGACATTCTGGAAAAAGTGAAGCCACATGTTAACGATCCCATTTATCTGAGATGTCCAGCATAGGCAAATCCATAGAGACAGAAAGTAGATTAGTGATTGCCAGGATTGGGAGTAGAGGAGGTGGGGGATGACTGGGGAAGGGTGTGGGGTTTCTTTTTGGGGTGATGAAAATGTTCTAAAATAATTGTCATGATGTGGCACAACTCTGTGAACACACTAAAAATCATTGTGTACGTTTTAGATGGGTGAACTGTGTGAATTATTATCTTAATAAAACTGTTAGAAAAATAGCAAGAATCTCAAGTACTTCACCCATCATCCCTCCCACAGCCTCTCCTGGCTAAATAATCCCATCCCTTTGGGTATTCTTGACAGACACGTTTGGGTCTTTTCCATTTGTATACCCAGAATTTTATTCTTTTTGAGCCTCCTAAATCGTGACTTCCAGGATTAAACACAAAGTCCCAAGGTAGGGGAGGAGGTGGTGGCGGTGGCAGGGGCTTCACCAGCTTGAAGAGAAGCAGCTGGGTATAGGGAAACCCAGGACCCGGGGTGGCCCCTCTCCAGCATGCTAGTGAGGGCTCTGTGCCCTGTCCCAGGGCAGGGCTCATATTCTGGTGGCACTGCTTCTGGTGTAACTGGCTGACCTTGGAGACTGGGCTTCTTTCCCCCTCCCTTTCCATGAATGTAAAAGGAGGAGTGGATTGAGGAGGAAGTTTGAGAGCTACCTGGTGTAATCCGTATTCCTGTTGACAGGAACAGTGTTACTCATTCAGCAAACACATGCTGACCCCCTGCTTTGCACAGCGTCTGAGATTCAGAGATGAAGACAGTATAAGGTCACGATCTAATGACTCACTCTGCACTACATTTCTTTCCTTCTATTGTATAAAATAGAAAAATCTATTTTTGGTGTAAAATGACATCCTAATTACTGAGTAGTTAAGGAGTTTGAGTTTTTAAGCCCATGCATGCTTTCCACTTGGTTTTACTGTTTGTTCTGTAAGGCGCTGTGTAGGAATAGTACTAGGTAACATCTGTGGAGCTGATAGCAAGCATTGTCTCGCTCCTGCCTACAGCCTTCGGAGGAGCTTCCCTGCAGCAGGCTGCTGGATGCAGGGGGCCGGGGGAATAATTCCATTTTAGAAACCCAGTAATTGTGTCTGGTGCTAGGTAGAGTTTTCCTTCATTCAGTAGTTTATTGAAGGCCGGGTAGACGCCGATTGCCACTAACATGCAGTCTCTAGAAGCCAGGGACTTTATCTTGCACACTGCCATCTCCTGTTCCTGGAACATCGCAGGTGCTCAAGATGTGTTAATTAGCGAAGAAGCAAATGACTAGAGGATGCAGTGATAATGACCTTTCGTTCACCCTGAGAACTAGGCTGGCCAGGGAGTGTCTCTCCCTCTTGTAGGTAAGGAAACAGGCTGGCAGGAAGTGACTGCATAGAGTTAGGCAGACTCTAAAAGCCAGAGCGGGCACAAGAATCCAGGTCTCCTGACTCCATCCTTCCATTGTGTGTTCTAGTCCCACCCAACTTTGAAAGCAAAAGTTGTTATATATTTCTCTTAAAAACGTTGCCCTGTGGGAGTGCTTCCCATTCCCTCTGTGGGGTTGGCTCCACTGGAACGGGGAGGGGAGGAGCTGTGGAGTTGCATCGTTCTGGTTCAGTTAGGCCTGCTCTAACTGCGTCACTTCCAATCATTCTTCTTTCAAATCTTTAGACTCTTGTACATCTTCTTACACTACTGTTTGAATTCTCATGTTAATATCAAATTTGAAAAAGTGTCATTTTTGTCCTTTTTAAAGTAAGTTTTTCTGTTTTAAACCTCTGGAACATCAACTGAGTATTTAGGTTGGGGAAGTGTTCAGCCTCCATCTCCACATTCCCAGGGTGCTTGCCAACCAGAGGCTAAAAAAATATTGCTGTAAAAATCAGTCCAAGGCAAGTCTGGATCTGTCAGCTGATGTGTTCCCATTGCATAAGATAAACGAGTTTTGGGGACACATCTAATTACACGCTGTTAGCTCCAGCTCTTCATTAAGTTGCATAGGTGAGCTAAGAGCTGATGGGCTGGACTGGGACGGGTAACCTTGGGGCCTGTCCTACCTTTGCTGCTGATTCTGATAGCCCAGGTGGTTGTCAGCTGGAGCAAGCGGTCTGAATGCTACCAGGATGGCTGGTCATCAGCTTGTTTCCTTTGACCTATAAAGATGTTGGGGAAAACATGGTTATTTTAAGGGTTACTATATGAATCTGCATATAGGATTTTTAAAAAATACGAATTTGTCACAGAGAGCATTTTTACCTTCTCCACCTCGGGATCCAGCACAAACAGCACCTCCTCTCTTCCCTTCCCTTGTCGTCTTCTCTTGTTTCCTGAGCGCTTGCTTTGGGTTAGATAAAAAGGGTCAAGCCCTTCCCTCGTGGAGCTCCAGGTGGAGTGGGAGAAAGGCTCTTCACCAGCCAGGCACGGGTAGCACACACTGGGATGCCACTGTGCCAGGCTGTCGAGAGGGAGATGGTGCAACCTAAATGGTCCTGCGGAACATGCAGTTGGCTTGTGCAGAGGCATTCTTCATGTTTGGACAGCCTCTGCTTGCTGTGGTCCTTGGCACACAGCACACACCTGGTGAGCTCTTCCCATAGAAAAAGATTCCCTACCTGCTTCTGAGCCACTGCTGCTGTGACTGACCTTCCTTTCCTCTAAGGTCATGGGAAAGGGAGAAGGTCAGGCTTCCTTCTGACGCCTCCTGTGTGTTCCAGAGGGGAGGCTTCCTTATGCAGTTTCTGCATCAGGGGCTTCCCTTTCTTCTTCAGGCCAATTTTAAGAATAAGATTAACTGGCATATCTTTCTGTGGGATCTTCAGAACCGTCTGTGTTTTCATCCTCGGGTTTTAGGAATTCACTGCCTAGCATTCTCTATTCATACCTTCTGCTGCTTTGCGAGCCCAGGAAACAACTTGGAAACTGGATCTCCAGTGGAGAGAGTGATTGATTTCAAAAGACCTTCCCCAAACTTACCTCAAGTGATTGCTTGGTTTGTTTCAAAAAGATTTTGAATGTTGCTCGACTTAAATGGCAGTCGTTGTTAGGGCTGTCATCTAGAATCTAGTATTTAACATGATTATTTTGTTTTACTCTGTACAACTGTGGATAGAGGGCAGGGAGTGAGTTAGCTGGGAAAAATCAACCAGGCAGGCGCAGGTGAGACTTCTACCGCTGTCATTCCAGAGTTCTCCAGTGGGAGATTGAAGCCTTCTGGAGATGGCGGTCCAGACTGCTCGAGCCAGGAGAAGGGTCCCCCTGTGGGGCTCCACGTCTGTGCGGCTGGTCTTCAGATCGTGTGACCCCCCTAGGGATGCTGGACTTTGCTGTTCTCGGAGCTGCATGGGTGCCATGGAAAGGGCTGGGAGCCAGTGTCCCTGCTCCTCACCCACAGTGGGGCCTTGGTCGAGTCTGAGGGAGAGCCGAGTTAGGGGAAGTGCAGGATTTGTGGCCAGGCAAGGGGTGTGGTAAGTGAAAGCACCTCGTATGCTGACTCACATGCCTGACTGCTTGCACAGGGCTCCTTGAGAATGAGGCCGTGTGGAGATTCAGTGTGTGGTAGTCACTGCATACAACCTTGGTGATCGAGCCGGGACATCTAGGCAGGGGCTCAGAGGTGGACTTTGGTGGTGGGGCTAGAAGTTGAACAAAGAGGTTATTTTGTTTTGTCTTCGGTGCCCATTTAAGCTCATGCATCATCATTTCTACTGCCGCCTGCCTGGGCTCACCCACAGCCATCTCACCAGGAACTGCTGCCACACCTGTCTTTCTGTGCCTCAGACATGCCAGGCGGGCCTCTCTTGCCTTTTGCTGGGGCTGCCTGTGCTCTGGGGGCCCATATGGCTTACTTCTTCCCATGTTGTCTCAGGTGTCACCTTCTTTGGGGATCTTCTCTGGTCACTCTGTTTGGAAGCAGTCTCCTTTCTGTCTCCTCCCTATCTCATCCTCGCTTATTTCTCTGCATAGCACCTGCTGGGTCAGTCACCTGTGCCAGAACACAGACCCATGAGGGCAGGAGTTTTGGTCTGTTCTGTCCGCTGTTAGATTCCCAGCATTCAGAACACCGTGTGGCTGCACAGGCACCCAATATACAGGTGTTGAAAGAATGGAAAGTAGGCATTGGTGGGTAGATTACTAATGCATTTGCAATGGGTGTAAATAGGTATATGCTAATTTAATTTACTGCCCCTGCCCCCCCCCCCTTTTTTTGAGGCAGAGTCTTGCTGTGTTGCCCAGGCTGGAGTGCTATGGCACGATCTCGGCTCACTGCAACCTCCGTCTCGTGGGTTCAGGTGATTCTCTTGCCTCAGCATCCTGAGTAGCTGGAATTGCAGATGTGTGCTGCCACACCTGGCTAATTTTTGTATTTTTAGTGGAGATGGGGTTTCACCATGTTGGCCAGGCTGGTCTTGAACCCCTCATCTTAGGTGATCCACCCACTTGGACCTTCCAAAGTGCTGGGATTACAGGCATGAGCCACCATGCCCAGCCATAACCCCATCTTTATTTCTGCTTTGATATATGTAAAAGTCTTTTTTCTTTTTTTGCTTTGATACAAAATGCATACTACATATTTTCACTTAAACCAGTCCATCCTTTGCCTTTGCCTATGCTTCATGTCCCCTTAGAATGTTTGAGTCTTCATAGGACTTAAAGATCACCTGCTCCATGAACAAGGGAACTGAAGGTCAGAGGGGAGGAGTCTTGTGCTAAGTCCGGGGTCATTCTGCTCCATCTCCTTCCACTGATACTGGAGCCAGGGAAGGGAACCAACATGGATTGTTTGCCAGATGAGAGACAGGTATTTCCCCGCATGATCTAAGTGAATCCTCAGAAGTCACAGGGTGTGCATTGTCATCCCTGTTTCATGAGTGGAATTCTGTAGGTTTTTTTTTTTTTTTTTTTTTTTGAGACGGAGTCTCGCTCTGCCACCCAGGCTGGAGTGCAGTGGCGCAATCTTGGCTCACTGCAAGCTCCGCCTCCCAGGTTCACGCCATTCTCCTGCCTCTGCCTCCCGAGTAGCTGGGACTACAGGCACCCGCCACCATGTTCGGCTAATTTTTTGTATTTTTTTTAGTAGAGACGGGGTTTCACTGTGTTAGCCAGTATGGTCTCGATCTCCTGACCTTGTGATTCACCCACCTCGGCCTCCCAGAGTGCTGGGATTACAGGCGTGAGCCACCGTGCCCGGCTGGAATTCTTTAGTTTTCAGCAGGAAGAATGAAGTGATAGAATGTACCTGGGTAACGTGGCCAGTAAGACTTGATGGCTAGGTCATCTCTCAGGGGTGCCATGGAGCCCCTGGGATGCCTGGGACTCTCTGAGCTCTCCAGGTCTCATGCTGTCTGAGGGTGCTGCTTGTGGGGCCACCTGTGTTCCCTCGGGACCAGTGTGTTTCAGTGTCTGGCCTGTGAACCTGTTCTCAAGTTGACCTTGTCTCTGTGGAAACACTTTTTCCTCGAAGCCAGTATTTGGGATTTTGGTAACAAGCCAAATTGAAATCTCAGTGATTATAGGACTTGATGAATAATTTGTGTTGCAAAAGATTGAAAAATCATCCCTCACGAAGTCCATTTTAAGTGTTGCCTAAGTACAGTTCCTTCATTGAAACTGCTCACCAGCTGGTGGCAAAGCTTATGTGGAAACAAGTTTTTCTGGTGCTCTGACTCTAGACAAGACCATGAGTCTGGAGCATGTCCACAGTAGGTCTCCGCACATGTGGAAGAGGGGCAGTCTGTGCAGGAGAGTCTTCTTCCCCCGCCCCCAATGGGAAAAGGAGAGAAATGGTGAGTTAGGGCAGGGGAAAGGGGAACAGGGAGGAGGCAGGTCCTCGATAATCAGGAATATGGCACAGACACTGCTGGACTCTGAGGTTTCCTAAAAAATTCATGCCCTGGGCTGGGCACGGTGGCTCACGCCTATAATCCCAGCACTTTGGGAGGCCGAGACGGGCAGATCATGAGGTCAGGAGATCGAGACCATCCTGGCTAAAACAGTGAAACCCCGACTCTACTGAAAATACAAAAAAAAAAAAAAAAATTAGCCGGGCGCGGTGGCGGGCACCTGTAGTCCCAGCTACTCAGGAGGCTGAGGCAGGAGAATGGCGTGAACCTGGGAGGTGGAGCTTGCAGTGAGCCGAGATTGCGCCACTGCACTCCAGCCTGGGCGATAAAGCGAAACTCTGTCTCAAAAAAAAAAAAGAAAAAGAAAAAGGAAGAAAGAAAGAAAAGAAAAGAAAGAAAAGAAATCCATGCCCTGGCTCCATTTTTTCTTTCAGTGACCCTCACTGAGGAGCTGTGGGTACCGTGATAGGCACTAGGGAAGGCAGGTGACTCGAGTATGGTCTGATCTACCAGGGTTAACAACTTGGTTGGGGAAAGAGGAATGGGGGCCAAATAATGGCACCATAGAGAAACTATAACGGGACAGTGGTGGACAAAGGGTCACTAGAACGGTGGGGGGCTCCTTGGAGGAGATGACACTCAAACTGGGCCTTGCAGGGTAGGTGGGAGTTGACCAGGAAGGCGGCAGTCTCAGGTGGCAGTGTGCTGCACGTGTGGCTATCAGGGCCAGCCCATGAGGGGCAAGGCTGCTGGGTAGGCTGGGAAGCCAGAGTGGGGAGGCCCCAGGAGGTGTTCTGTGTGCAGCTGCCACATTGAAAGGTGTGTAAGTGTAGTTGGAGGATGTGCAGCTGAGGCAGGGCCCAAAGGAGGGGGTGTACACAGAAGCCAAGAAGGGAAAAGAAGGGAAAAGGCGATCTGCACACACACAGTGCCTTGAAGGTCTTGCGTTTCCCGTAGAAATTGTGCTGTAGCTCTTTACCAGATTGACTGGTATTTGGGCACACAGTTGAGCATACTCTGGGCCTCGGTTATATGTTTTGAATTTAGTGTGGTTTTTATTCAAAGCCTCAGTGCTCTCTGCACGTTTCCATACTCCCATCTCAACTCTAAAACATATAAGTTGTTATTCAGATCAACTTGCTGGTAAAATTAGAGAAAATTTCAAAGCTTCTTTTTACTCTCTTTGTCTCACATTTCTCCAATGGGGAAAAAGCCTGGAAGACAAGTGTGTTAAAGAACTGGCTGTTCTTGTAAGTATTTGAGGAGAACAGTGTGAGTCATTGTAGCTTTTCACTGGTATTTGAGTATCCGGTTTATTTTTAAACAGTTCTGTGAACTGGAGTTTCTTCCATGGTTTCTGTTACCATGGCGCCATAATATTTCCTCGTCTGCTTGTTCATACTTTCACACACTTCAGCATCACATTTACAATTCCTTACAATCAGAATATCTTATTCATAATTTCCAAGAATGTTTCTCCAGCTGCAATAGCATTTTTCTCCAAATGGGAAAAGTCCGTTGTTCTGCCACTTGCAGATGCTGGGAAGAAAGAGGGTCTGTTTCTGTGAAGGATGGTGCAGGGTGCGGGGGCTGTGAGGGCGCCTGTCGGGGTTTGAGTGGGTGGACCTATGTCATCTGTGTGGAGCCACTTCCCCTTTAGGCGCCACGGTTGAGAGTATAGGATGGACAGGCTGCTGCTTTTGCTTGGGAGGAGTTGGTGTTATACATTTTGGTCTAGACATCTAACAGACCACCCTTGGTTCTTTGGTCCCCTCAAACATGAACATGGGTGTGTTCTGTTGCTCTTATTTATTTTGTCATTTATTTTTGGACTTGAATTGAGGCTTCCACTTTGGGCAGGTCTCTTGTTTTGAGAATCTGCAGTCCAGAGAAAAACAATGCTGGGCTTGGCAGTCACTGGTGAAGTCGGCTTTGCCCGCCCTCCTGGCGTGCAGGATTATTCAGAGAGGTACCTTTCTACATCTCATTGCTTTGAGAAATATATATTTCTTAAAGAGTTGTTCAGGATTTAAGGAAAGTTGGGGAGGTATATGGAACCATAGAGATAGTTTGTTTCCAATCTCTTAAAGTGGTAGACCTCAACTTTTCAGGGATAACAAGGTTTTCCTCTGACACAGAAAGATAATAATAGACTAGGTTCTGAATATGTGCTTTGGACTTAATTATGGGAACTTGGCTTTGCCAGGTGTTTTCAAATTCTACTGTAAATATAAATGCTGATTCAATGATACAGCAACTCTTGATACTTGAGAATTTAAAGTGCTGCGTAACTGATTGGACATTTCGTCTCCTAACACAGTTGGTTCCTCTGATTCAGAGAGGACCCCTTTTTGAAGATCAAAAGCAAAATAAAAGTGTGGAAAGTGTGGACTTCTAGTGGCATGTGGACAGGGGGGTGTCCTGGGGGCTGCCCAGGAGGCTCCAGGTGGGAAGTGCTTCTGACTTAGTGGCTCTACAAGCTGGCCATTGTGGAAGAATTGGCTTTTTCCTTTTTTTTTTTTTAGAATTGACTTTGTAAGAATCATCAAAAAATTGTTTTGCTCTCAGCTCAATAAACATTTGTAGTTAATAATCCGAGTAACTAATCTTTTTTCTCTCCTGTGTAATCCAAGATATGTCAGTATATGGTCTTCGTGAGTAAAATTGATACCAATAGTACATTATCCTAAAGGTCTTATTTGATATCCTTTTATCAAGTCAACACTTTACTGTCCCACCATTTCACTTGTAAAGATCCCCAAGTGTGTCACTGTCAATTTCAACAAATGTTAGAAAGGACCTGTTGTCATATGTGAGATACGCTTCTGGAATTTATTGTCTGGAGGGGAAAGCAGACTGTACACAGGTAAAAACTGAGGTAGTGGTATGTGCTTTGAGGAAATATAAAAAGAGTTAGAATAGAAGGTAACAGGCTAGAGTTGGTGGTGGTGGGAGGTGTGGCTAGATTCTCTAAGGGATGCCCCAAATGGTGTGAGGGAGCCGGCCATACGCTTGTCTCAGGGAAGAACATTCCTGGCAGAGGGAACAGCATGTGCAAAGGCTCTGAGGCAGGGATGAGCTTATTATGTTGAAGAAACAGAGAGAAGATCCTGTGCTGGGATAGAGAAGGGCCAGCAGGTGAGGGAGAGTAGTGGGGGAATGGGTGGAAGGGCAGGCAGAGGCCGGGTCATGACGGGATTTGCAGTACAGCGGAGGAGTTAGGGTTGAAGTGATGTGATGGTTTAGAGAAGGGAAGTGACATGATTTGAGTATTTACAAATATTGCCCTGAAGAGGCTAGAAACTGGAAGTGAGGATAGATTTTCTGTTCTCTTTAAAGTTGAGTTTCCATGGGAAAACATTAAACGTTTTCATTTTAGCTTTGAAAATTTAGGGTTATTAATACCACCTGTGTTCCTTACAATTGGGAGTTTTGTGACATTTTCTGGGCTGTTTTGGAAGAGAGGGATTGTGTAAGTGAATATACCCTGGTTGTTAACCATAATAATAACAACGTGATCTCTGCATGGCTCTGTTAAATTAAAAAATGTAACTATTAATAGTGTGTGAAATAGTTCTCAGCCTAGCCAGCAGCTGGAAGATTACACATTATGAGAAACTCATCAAGTTTAAACCACATGGGGATTTCTGTGTAGAAATATACCAGTTCCTCCTTCCTTCCTCGCTGTTCCTGTTTCAGGGCAGGCATCGGCTTTGTGGAGCCCTGTGAACCCTGGCTGGTTCCATTGACGCTGACTATGTTCCTCCACTACCTTCCCATCACCTAAGGTCTCTTCTGTCTCGGACACCTCCTGCCTCTCCCACTCTGCACCTGCCCCATTCCCATCCAAGTTTCACCTTGGTGTCGCTGGCTTGGAAGCCATTTCCTCACTTCCCTGGGTGGAAAGCAGCTACTTCAGTCCTCCAACAATCCCAAGGAGTGGTAGGCAGTGTTAGTTTTGTTTTCTAGATGAGGAAACTAAGGTTCAGGAAGGTTAAGTAACGTGCCCCTGGTTACCCAGCTGGTTTGCAGCAAGGCTGGGATTCATTCATTGCTGCTTCTCACATATCATTGCCTCATGTAAGCCAGGTGCTGTGCCCAGCCGTGGGATACAACTGTGAACAAGGCAGGTGTGAGTTAGGTGTCTGCCTCCCTCAACACCTTGAGCTGTTTGAGCAGGCAGGTTTCTGGAATAGGCATGCAGTGAACACTGAGCGAATGAATGAGTGAATGAAAGAATTCCTGTCAACATTCTACTCTTGTTGGACCCGGGTTGGCATGCTGCCTCCCTTAGCATCCAGCCTGTCACTCTTCAGAGTCACGCACACGTGACTCACCTCTGCCTTTCCTTGGTGTCTTTTGCTGCCTGTGTCTCATGCAGGAGGCAGCACAGCCTGGTGGCTCAGGGAGGTTCTGGAGCACCTGGTCTAGGTTTGAATCCAGGCTCTGCCACTTACTAGTTGTGTGACTTGGGCAAGTTATTTAAACACTCTTATGCCTCTGTTTCTTCGTCTATAAATTTACTTTTGAACTTGAACTGTCAAAAACTTTCATTTTTTAATTCTTAAACTTTCCCACTGACCCAAACCAGATTGAGAAATTGGATAACCAAAACCATGGAGGTATTTTTGCTTTTTATGAGCGTGCCTTTTGTTATTTCAAAATGACCTACTTTCATACTTCCAAATGCATTTTAGAAACATTTTGATTTAGAAGACAATCGTTTTCAAAATTAGTTTATTGAATAACGTTTTCCCTTGTTTATGTGGTGTGAACGTGGGTATCCATGTACTTCTTGGGTCAGGATTGAGTGGGTGCCTCATCTGTGCTAGGCTCTGCGTGAGACACGAGGACAGGAGGGTCCAGAGAAGGTCTGAGAGCTGAGACAAAGGTGCTGAGTGTGTCCAGGGCCCAAACCCAGAGGTCCTGGTGCTGCTGCATGTTGTGGCTGTGGAATTGGGGCAGAGAGCACAGGTAGCAGGAAAGTGTATGAGTTAGGCTGCAAGTCACAGAGACCCTCAAAATAATAGTGGCTTAAAGAGAAGTTTATTCCTCTCATCTGCAGAGTCCAGAGATGGCATGGCTGGTGGGCACACCACACTGTCAGAGACCCAGACTTCCTCTGTCTCGTTTTGTGCATGGCTCTGTTCCAAGTCACCTCATGGTTCACGATGAGAAAAGCATGGCATTCATATTTAACACAGCGAACTTTGTGCTAGGATTGGGACACAAAAATAAACTCCATGTGGTTCCTGCCCTCAAGGATCTTAGTTCTCTTGGGAGAGACAGATGCCTGGATGACCGCCCTCCATCTGAGGTTGATTGGAAGGAGCCCTGTGTGAGAGGAACACAGGCAGGCAGGCCAGGCAGCAGAGCTGACATTTGGGAATAAAGGAAGGCTTTATGAAAGAGGTGGCATCTGATCTTGATCTTAAAGAATAATTAGTATCTCGACAGTCATCGGGGAGGCTGTTTGAGGGAGAAGGATACTGTGAAGGAAGGTATGAAGACCTGAAAGGGCAGTGCTCTGTTTGGAGCCCCGGGTGGCGGGTCACTCTCCTGCCTTGTCCGAGTTGAAGTAGACCATCATTCTAGAGCAGACGTCACACAATTGGAAAGATGTCCCCAGCTGTGTGATTAGTATGACATCCATTCTAAAAGGTGAACAAAAGAACCTGGAAAGAAACCAGACAGGATCATTTTGGAGTTCTGAGATACTCATTCTTTTGCCTGTACTTTGGAAGCAGGATTAAGCCATTCGTAGGCACGCCACTCCCACTGAACATTTCACAATCCACTGAGCCCAGTGCTGTCACTGTGTTTCAATTCTCAGAAGCCATTGACAGCATCTTCAATGAGAAGTCCTGGGACCCAGAGTCAGAGCACTTTTTACTGGTTTTGCAAGATACAAATATTAATTGCTGTTGACTTTCCCTTTAAATTTTAGCCTCTGTGTGTGGGCAGGACTTGTAGCATAGATGAGACCTTGTGTTACCAACATTGTAAGTAATTTATGTGATGTGGACGTGCTTGGGAAGCATGGACTTTCTTTATGCTGACTGTGGCTTGTTTCACAGTGAGACCCTGATAATGAGCTCAAGCCCGGACATTGGGGTCCTGGTGAGTATAGTTGCACAGGGCGGCCATGAGGCCTGGATCTGATGAAGTAGGGAGGATCTTTGCAGCCATGCTCACTGCACATACACACTCTTATAATTACTCGGCTTTAATTCATGTTTATTCTTCCATAATCTCCTGCTTATAGGAGGCTGTCTTAAAACATTTTAAACTCAGAGAACTCTAAGAGCTTGTTCAATCCCACTCTCTTCTTTTCATGTGAAAGTAGTTGGATGCTGAGAAGATAAGGGACTTGCCCAATGTCCCATTGCTGTTTAATGGCAAATTTGGGATGAGGCTTCTAAATTTTGGCACTGAGAGCCCTTTGTAAGTGTAAAAAATGACTTCAGAATTATCAAAAATGAAATTATGTTCAGTGTAGCTTTATTGATTTTGTTTGTTTAGAGGTATATGTATTTGTGTGTATTTTTCCTTAAATTTGGTGTTCCAGGTAGGGTATACCCAGTGATTCCCTTCACCAGCCTGATTACCTACAAGTGCCTCCACCACTATTTTGGGGTGTACTTCATTGTCTTCAGACATTAACACCATCTACTGAGTTTAATGAGCATCAGTCCATCAGGCCCAGTGAAACACTCTGACAACTTATATATTAAAGGAGTTTCACATCTAAAATTTCACAAATGAGGCTTATGTATTTGAAGTTTCTTAAAAATAAAAACAAAACCAACCTGATTTCTATACTCTGATGCATGAAATTAGAAGCTATGTGAGGCTCACCTGCCTCCACAACAACTGAAGTCTTGTTTTATGTGAACACCTTCTTTTCTTTCCTTCTTCTGTCCATTTCTGATGCATGTGTAAGATGACAGGTGATATTTCATCGCCTACAGCACTCTCAGATTCAGCACGTGAAGAGACAGTGAATCACTTTAAGGACTTCAGAGGCAGCAACATTTTTTAGCCAAGGTGTTTCTTTGGGCCATTTTCCTCCTATGCCTCTCCGGGTGTGTTCCCGTCGTTTCTCAAGGGTTTATGGTTTGCCCCTTAAGTGTAGATTGAGGACATCAGATTGAAATCTTGCTCTTTAAACTGTATCCAGAGGTTCATCAACTCTCTTTGGAATGTGTGAGCCAGAGAGCCTCAGGGAAACAGTGGGACAGAAGTGGAAGCTGCATGTGCCATGACATCCCCAACCTGAGCTCCGCCTGAGGACTACCTGAAAACCCAAACATCTGGACATGAGGGCTCGGCTCAGTGGAGTGTGGGACCATGACATGATGTTTTACAGCCATTAAAAATGACTGGGGGCGGGCATGGTGGCTCACGCCTGTAATTGTAGCACTTTGGGAGGCTGAGGCAGGCGGATCACCTGAGGTCTGGAATTCTAGACCAGCCTGACCAACATGGCGAAACCCCGTCTCTACTAAAAGTACAAAATTAGCCAGACGTGGTGGTGCATGCTTCTAATCGCAGCTACTCGGGAGGCTGAGGCAGGAGAATCGCTTGAACCTGGGAGGCGGAGGTTGCAGTGAGCCAAGATCACGCCATTGCACTCCAACCTGGGCAAGAAGAGCAAAACTCAGTCTCAAAAATAACTAACTAAATAACTAAATAAATAAAAGACTGGGGCCAGGCGTGGTGGCTCACGCCTGTAATCCCAGCACTTTGGGAGGCCAAGATGGGTGGATCACTTGAGGCCAGAAGTTTGAGACCAGCCTGGCCAACATGGCGAAACCCTGTCTCTACTAAAAATATTTTTAAAACTTAGCTGGGCATGGTGGCGGGCACCTGTAGTCCCAGCTACTCGGGAAGCTGAGACATGAAAGTTGCTTGAACTCGGGGGCAGAGGTTGCAGTTAGCTAAGATCGTGCCACTGTGCTCCAGTCTGGGCAACAGAGCAAGACTCTGTCTCAAAGAAAAAAAAAAAGTAACTGGAAGATACCCAGACAACAGGGAGAAATGCTGCTTATGCAGCTGAGGAAAGCAGACCACAGGATGGCTTGTTGGCTGCAAGGACAGTGAAGTCAGGCCATAGATGACGGGAGAAGCAAGGGCTAAATGAGGAGAGCGGAGGCTGGTGGGACAGAACTGGCCATGAGGAGCCCCTGTTGGCCTTGACAGCTCTGTGCTAGCCAACATTTGGACTTAAAATCATCATGGGCTTGGCAGTGTGGGGAGGGTGGAAAGAGGAGAGCCAGAGGTTCTCCTGAACAGGAATCGTGAGCTTCAGAGCTGCCTAGGAGCCCAGCCAGGTGTGGTAAGCAGAAGAACTGCACTGAGGTTGCCCTGTTGTTTGTTTTTCCTTAACCTCCTCCGAGCATTTTTTTTTTTTAAGAGATAGGGTCTCTCTGTGTTGCCCAGGCAGGAGTGCAGTGGCTATTCACAGGCATTATCATAGCTCACTGCAGCCTCGAACTCCTAGGCTCAAGCAGTCCTCCCACCTCAGCCTCCTGAGGAGCTGGGACCACAGGTGCACTCAGCTCCAGAAGGATTTTTTTTTTCCTGTGGGAAGAAGAGGGCTGGTCTGTCATGTTGAGTAAAACAAGATGTGTTTTCCCCCCTCTCTTTTTCTCTTTTCTTCTTAACAGAGATATTGGAGAGTCTGTGCTGTGTTTCTTCGAAGTGATTCTGTGTCCTTGTGGAGTTCCTAAGATTCCCCTTCCTCCCACTGTTTTTCTTCAGTTTGCAGTGGATAGTTCTGTGCCATGAGGTGGTTTGAAATCCTCTGGTTTTCGGTGATGGTTTCTATAGCAGCAATGAGTTGTGTCTGCCTGGAGATGCTGGCTGTTTTTTTAATATCTGGAAGCACCTTTGAGTGTGTTCTGCCCCACCCTGCCCAGGCCGATGGGTGCTTCTGGAGGGCCTAGGACCTGCTGAGCTCTAGGCCTCAGTGTGATTCCCTTAAGGGAGGGGCCAGCCTTTAAGCCCAAGCATCTTGCAATGCGGGAGCTGTTTTCCATTGTTGAATCAAATGTACTACACCGTGTTCCAGAGAGATATAAGTCACTTTATTTGCTGATCTCTTATCTCTTCCTTTGAGGAATGTTCACTTTTCCAGATGAAATCATTGGAAACAAAATGAGTTGTGCCAGATTGGAGCTCTTAAAAAACATCCCAGCTTTGCTAATGGTGCAAAGCACTACCTTAATGTGGGCCTTACTGCCTGAGCGCCCACTGGCTTATAGGGGGTGACCTGGGTGGTAGAGACAAGCAGGAGACCCCATTCTTCCAGGAGACTGACTGGACATACATGAATAGCCCGAGCTGAGCCAAGGCTGGTGACATAGAGGGCCCAGGGACCCATGGGCCCCAGCTGGGTTGTCAGGCAGCAGGAGGGCCTCTTGTGAGGCCGGTGGTAGACAGGCAGGGTTGAACCACACAGCCCCCAACCGTGGTTGCTAAACCCATGTGTGGTTTAGATTAACATGTGCAGTAGTGTTTACGAAAGAATTCTAACCATTAGAGTTACAGCACCTTCATATATATGCTCTCATTATTTTCCATCTTTGAATCCTCAGTCTCCATAAATCAAAATTACCCAGGCTCTTCAACTCTTCTTGTCCTGAATTCATCCAGCAATTTACAAAGCAACTGCTTTGTGTTTGACACTGGATGCTGGAGCTGTAGCAGTGATCACAACTGACATTTGTCCCTGCCCTCCTAGAGCTGATACTTTTTTTTTTTTTTTTTTTTTAAAGACGGAGTCTTGCTCTGTCGCCCAGGCTGGAGTGCTATGGCGCGATCTCAGCTCACTGCAACCTCTGCCTGCCAGGTTCAAGTGATTCTCCTGCCTCAGCTTCCCAAGTAGCTGGAACTACAGGCATGCGCCACCACACACAGCTAATTTTTGTATTTTTAGTAGAAATGGGGTTTCACCATGTTGGCCAGGCTGGTCTTAAACTCCTGACCTCAAGTGATCCGCCCGCCTCGGCCGCCAAAAGTGCTGGGATTACAGACGTGAGCCACCGCCCCGGCCCTAGAGCTGACTTTCTAGAGGGTCAGACAGACAAGAAATAAAACAGTTAAGTAAATTATGTAGCTCGTTAGGAGGTGGTAAGTGCTTGGGAGAGAAAAATAAAGCAGGGAGAGGGTCTGAGGGGGCTGGGGCAGGGTTAGAAAAGACCTCACTGGGGCCGGGCGCAGTGGCTCACGCCTGTAATCCCAGCACTTTGGGAGGCCAAGGCGGGCCGATCACGAGGTCAGGAGATTGAGATCATCCTGGCTAACACAGGTGAAACCCCGTCTCTACCAAAAATATAAAAAATTAGCTGGGCGTAGTGGCAGGCACCTGTAGTCCCAGCTACTTGGGAGGCTGAGGCAGGAGAATGGCGTGTACCCGGGAGGCAGAGCTTGCAGTGAGCTGAGATCGCGCCACTGCACTCCAGCCTGGGCGACAGAGCTAGACACTGTGTCAAAAAGAAAAAAAAAACTCACTGGGGTGGGGGCTGATACAGGCCTGTGGGGCAGGAGGGAGACCATTTCAGGGAGGAGACGAGCACATTCACTGTGCCTGGCAGTGCCCGGACCAGCAGAGGAGCCAAGTGGAGCTTGGTGTAGGGTGGACAGCAGTGGTGGCGGGTTGGAGAGCAGGGTCTGAGGACGAAGTAGCTCGGTGGAGGTGAGCAGATGCGGGCTGGGAGGACCTGGGCTTTTACTCTGCATGGGGGGCTTAAGAGCAGCAATGTGGTCTGCCTTGCATTTTGAGAGGGTCACACTGTGTTCAGAGTGGACTGAAGTCAGATTGTTAAATATATCATGCATTGAGAAAGCATGCAACAGTGCATACAGCTACAGTTGTATGTACAAGTATGAAATTAATATGTTCTAATTTTTAAAAACAGTAGCACAGATACAAAACACTGAGTTACTGTGGGAAGCTGGGAGCCCTCTTAGGGGGAAGACAACTGCAGCCACACAAAGGAGAGGTGATAGTGGCACTGACAGTGGAGAGATGCAGGGGGTCTGGTCATCTCCTTGGCTTTTTGGAGGCAAGGCTGGTCCAGGAGGTGCTCATGGACCTCCCCCGCTCCCTAAAGCTGGGGCCTGGGGGTCTTGTGGGAACCTCCCTTCCTTCTAGTATGGGGCCATTCATGAAACAAAGTCGGGTATTCTCCAGGGTTTTTTTTTTTTTTTTTTTTTTTAAGAGACCAGGTCTTGCTTTGTCACCCAGATTGAAGTGCAGTGGCACAATCGTAACTCACTGCTACCTCAAATTCCTGGGCTCAAGCAGTCCTCCTGCCTCAGCCCCCTGAGTAGCTGGGAGTACAGGCGTGCACTACCACACCTGGCTAATTTTATTTTTTAATTTATTTTAGAGATGGGATCTCACCATCTTGCCTAGGCTGGTCTTGAATTCCTGGCTTCAAGCGGACCTCCCACCTCAGCTTCTCAAAGTGCTAGGATTACAGGCATGAACCACCATGCCCAGTCAGGATAAATTTTTAGAAGGAATAGTTGAGGCCGGGCGCAGTGGCTCACGCCTGTAATCCCAGCACTTTGGGAGGCCGAGGCGGGCGGATCACGAGGTCAGGAGATCGAGACCATCCTGGCTGACACAGTGAAACTCCGTCTCTACTAAAAATACAAAAAATTAGCCAGGCATGGTGGCGGGCGCCTGTAGTCCCAGCTACTCAGGAGGCTGAGGCAGGAGAATGGCATGAACGCGGGAGGCGGAGCTTGCAGTGAGCCGAGATCACGCCACTGCACTCCAGCCTGGGCGACAGAGTGAAACTCTGTCTCAAAAAAATAAAAAAAAGAAGAAGAAGGAGAAATAGTTGAAGATGAAGTAGCTTAGTGGAGGTGAGCAGATGCGGGCCTGCGGGCCAGGAGGACCTGGGCTTTTACTCTGCACAAGGGGCTTAAGACCAGCAATGTGGTCTGCCTTGCATTTTGAGAGGGTCACCGTGTTGAGAACAGACTGAAGTCGGATTGTTAAATATATCATGCATTGAGAAGACATGCAACAGTGCATACAGCTACAGTTCTGCGGCCAATTATGAAATGAATATGTTCTCATTTTTAAAACCAGTAGCATGGGTACAAAACTCTGAGTTACCATGCAGCTTATCTATGATGCCAGATTAGTCCTTTCTAAAGTGCACCCTGCCCCACAGAAGCATGTGAGCTTCCGCTTTGTTGGGTGCTGGGACAGCCACAACACTCACTCCCTCTGCCTCTGCCGGAAAGACCCCTCCCCTGTCCTTCTCATGCCCACTGCCCATCTTCCTGCAGTCCTCAGAGGTTGCATTCTATCTCAGTAAGCCCGCCCCCACCCCCAGGTCTTTTAGAGTGCCCTACTTCTCTGTGTCCTGGTGCTTTTCACACCATATAGCTGTTTTTACTTTGCTGTGTGCCAATCTGCCATAGTAGGATGTCAGCCCCAGGAGGGCAGGGACCCAGTCTGCCTTGTTCACTGCCCCTCCCCAAGCTTAGAAGAGTGCCTGGCATGTGGTAGATGTTCAAATGGTAAATATGTCCCTTATCAAAGGATCCTCTCACCTTGGGCCCAAACATTGGCTTAGAATAAATCGTTATTTCCCAACCTGAAGAATCTCCCCCCCAGATAATGAAGAGGAAACGAGCTGCAGGTCAGCCTGTGCTCAGTGCAAGGCCTGTGGAGCAGCCAGAACCCAGCCAGCCAGGTGTGCTCGGGCCGTGGCAGCGAGGATGTCCACCTCTGCCTACCTCTGCAGTTAGAGGATTAGAGCGGGGTAGCGGGGGCTTTCTCCCGAGGCCAGATTTCAGGAGAGATGAGCAACATGGTCTTTTTACTCAGAATGTTCTTGCTTTATGAAAATAGCCTTTTGGCCTAAAAAATGACCTGTTCTTTTGTCTGGTTGTGGAATAAATTAAAGGTATTAAGGGGGAGCTGGATGTCCTTGTGTAATACATCATTTGTTTACCTGATATCTGTTATCAAGCCCAGAGGGGAGGAAGGAGGTTATGCCAGCTTCCAGCCTGTGCCACGGTCACCTTAGCAACCTCTGTTAACCTCTGAGACTCTGCACACCATCTAAGGAATGGCTCTGACTCACTGTACTTACATACATTGTTGGCAGAAGTCACTGGAATCTGAGATCTGGAACTGTTTTCAATACCTCAGTCATTCCCGGATTCCCAGATTCCTGAGAAGTGCCCCTTAGAACAAAAGGGTTGGGTGGCTCACACCTGTAATCCCAGCACTTTGGGAGGCTGAGGCAGGTGGATCACCTGAGTTCAGGAGTTCGAGACCAGCCTGGCCAACATGGCGAAACCCCGTCTCTACTAAAAATACAAAAATTAGCCTGGCATGATGGTGAGCGCCTGTAATCCCAGCTACTCGGGAGGCTGAGGCAGGAGAATCGCCTGAACCCGGGAGACGGAGGTTGCAGTGAGCTGAGATCGCGCCACTGCACTCCAGCCTGGGCAATGACAAGCAAGATTCTGTCTTAAAAAAAAAAGCTTCTAAATGAAGTTTCCAAAAGTTAGAAAAGCTATTTTCTGGTTCCTGATTGCTCCCTTTTCATAGCAGCCTGTTTGTGTTTTATGGGTACATAACCCTTGAGTCTCTCCAAGAATTCTCATCAGATTTCGTTAGAATTTCTCTCTTGTTCCCTCAAGTATTTGTTTTCCCCTGATGTCAGTTTGAACTTTATGAAAGGATAGGGCTGATGGCATAGGAAGCTGAGCTGGTTCCTTCTTGGCCCTTCCCCTAAATGGGAGAGTGGTCACATCTCTGTAAGAGTCTGGGCAATGCCCCAGGTGGGTTTCCCTGAAAGTCATCTGTACTTGATGGCTTGGCTCCAAATGCAGCTTTTTTTTTCTCTTTTGAGACGGAGTCTCACACTGTCGCCCAGGGTGGGCGACAGTGACACAATCTCGGCTCACTGCAACCTCCACCTCCTGGGTTCAAATGATTCTCCTGGCTCAGCCGCCTGAGCAGCTAGAACTACAGGCGTGTGCCACCACGCCTGGCTAACTTTTTGTATTTTTAGTAGAGACAGGGTTTGAAGTGTTAGCCAAGATGGTCTCTATCTCCTGACCTCGTGATCTGCCCTTCTCGGCCTCCCAAAGTGCTGGGATTACAGGCGTGAGCCACCGCACCTGGCCCAAATACATTTTTAAAAATGACCCTGGACCAGGCACAGTGGATCACTTGAGCCCAGGAGTTCAAGACCAGCTTGGGCAGTACGACGAAACCCCGTCTCTACTGGAAAATACAAAAATTAGCTGGGCGCATGCCTGTGATTCTAGCTACTGGGGAGGCCGAGGTGGGAGGATCACTTGAGCTGAGGAGGTTGAGGCTGCAGTGAGCTGTGATCACACCACTGCACTTCAGCCTGGGCGGCAGACCAAGACCCTGTCTCAAAAAAAAAAAAAAAAAAAAAAAAGTGTGATAATTCATGATAATTGACCCTCACCCCTGCCACTCACAACTTTGCATTTCTCAACCCTGAGCTTGGCGTTCCTACCCTGCCAAGGCCTGTCTCCAGCACCGGCGTTTTTAGGTGGTTTTCTTCTCCCGGTGCACACCTGGCTGCTCTCTTCCAGCACGTCCTCCACCATGGGCGGTGCGGCCTTGTTTCTGCGTTGTTACAGCTTCCACCTCTTAATTCAGCAGGCCTTTGGGAGGAAGGAGAAGGAGGTATGTTTGCCTCCCTTGAATTTGTTTCTTTCCAAAAAGTGACACTAAAATAGCCATGCTGTAATGTCATTATTTTGGGAAAGAAATAAATTCAGAGGAACTACATGGGAAACATATTTTCTTACATGTTTTTGCCATTGTGATGGGAAAGAATCCAGAATAACTCAGCACACACCACCCCATCCTAAAAGTTTATTTCAAAATCACTTGTTGGAATTCGGATGGCATGCTTCTGATTCATCTTGCATGGCACCCAGGGTAGCCCGTGAGAGTGAGTTCAGGTCTGGAGTGTGTGCAGGAACAGTCTCCCTCATGTGTAGCCTTTGTTCAGAGTTCACAGAACTCATTCAGCATTGAATTCCGGTATTGGAGCTCAGTTTCTTTTTTTCTTTTTTAGATTTTTTCTTATTTTTAATTTTTAAAGTTCTTTTAGAGACCAGGTCTCACTCTGTCACCCAGCCTGGAGTGCAGCAGTATGATCGTAGCTCACTGCAGCCTCCAGCTCCTGGGCTCAAGTGATCCTCCCACCTCAGCTTCTTGAGTAGCTGGGACTACAGGTGTGTACCACCATCCCTGGCTAATTTTTCTTTTTTTTTTTTTTTAGAGATGGTGGTCTCACTGTGTTGCCCAGGCTGGCCTCAAGTGATCCACCTGCTTTGGCCTTTCAAAGTGTTGAGATTTCCAGGCGTAAACCACCGTGCCTGGCTGAGCTCAGTTTCTTTTTCTTTTTCTTTCTTTCTTTCTTTTTTTTTTGAGACAGATTCTTGCTCTGTCGCCCAGGCTGGAGTACAGTGGTGCAATCTCGGCTCACTGCAACCTCCACTTCCCGGGTTCAAGTGATTCTCCTGCCTCAGCCTCCTGAGTAGCTGAGATTACAGGCGCATGCTACCACACCCAGCTAATTTTTGTATTTTTAGTAGAGACACAGTTTCACCATGTTGGCCAGGCTGGTCTTAAACTCCTGACCTCATCATCTGCCTGCCTCAGCCTCCCGAAGTGCTGGAATTACAGGCGTGAGCCACCACGCCCAGCCTGAGTTCAGTTTCTTTAGGAAGAAATAATCAGTCAACCACTGGGTGCCAGACAGTCTGAAATGTACAAAAGAAGTGCCAGATGAGTCCCTGTCCTTGGAAAGACCAGGGATGACTCATTTGTCTGTCACTTTGCACTTTCTCAAAATTCTTTCACAGCTGTCGCCCCGAGCCTCTTAATACCCTGGGAGGTAATGAGAGCCCATGTTGTACAAGGACAGTGGCTTTCAGAGGGGACAAATAGCTGAATTACAGAGGTGGAGCTGAGACTCATTTTCAACTCAATATCACACTCTCTTCCCAGGAACTTTACCTTCCAGATGAGAAGCCCCCAATTAATTATTAAATACACATTTTACATATTTTTTGCATTAATAAATTGATTTCCAAAGGCTCCAGCACTGTTTGGCATTAAAGAGCAGCTTGTCCCATACGTGCGCACAGGTATGGTAAAGGTCGTTGTAGTCGGCTCAACCTGGAAGAATGAATGAAGCAGAGCCAGGAAACATGCCCTACCTGACCTCCTTTTGAAGAAACAATCGCTCTCAGAAGCCTCTCAGTCTCCTCAGCTTATGTGTTTCTTCAGCTGAGAGGGTGCTGCAAGCAGATTCATTTTTATGGTTAAGGACATGTGTGTGTCAAAAAAAAATTATAGTAGTACTTCATGACAGGCCCAGCGCCTTGGGGGATGTGGTAGAGATCAGGGTCAATGTGGAAGCCCTAGGCTCCAGCCTCCCTGGCAGGTGGTGGGACTCTGGAGAATCCTCCTGCCCTTTCTTCTTTTCGCTGCAAGGGATTGCCGGATTCTGGAAATGCCTGGTAGCTGGGCATGTGGTGTCTTGTTGGAGTTGGGCAGCGTGGAGTCTGATGGTCTGGGTTGAGTCCCAGCCTAGCACTTAAGAGCTGTGGGTCTGTGACCAGTGATTTGAATTATCTGTATCTTGGTTGCCTTTTCATCAAATGGAAACAATAATACATCTTTTATAGGATTTTTGAGGTACAAAAATAATATATCTGAAGTTCACCTCACCCATCTGTTGGTGCTGAGAGGTACTGAGTAGCTGGTAGCTGCTTGGATGGTGGTTTATCCCACTTCTAGAAAATTTGTAGCTTGTGCTCCCAGGTGGAGCAGTCTTGCTTGGTTTGATGCAAACATGGCAGACTCCAGGCAATATAGCTGTCTTTGGGGGATGTAATTCAGTCATCAAATAGCTTTTGAACACTGCATGGTGCCATGAGGCAGCTCTTCTAGCTCCTTGGACTCCCTATGAGGTTGAGCATGGCTATTCTAGGGTGTGGCCTGTCTGCAGTGGCGCTGGTGTGCAGCTGGTTCCTACTCAGGAAGGGGTCATGCCCACCATAGCAACTGTTACCTGCAAAGGACATTTTTACTTTACAAAGCATTTTCACATCCTTCTCAGTTGAACCTCACCACGATTCTGCCAGGCAAGTGGGGATAATATTGGTGCAGTAAACATTATATTTAAATATAGTTGCCCTGGGACTGAGTGTTCCCGTGCAACAAATGGCACCATTAAGGCATAAAAAGATAGAGCATAGCCAGGCAGTGGCATGCACCCTGTAGTCCTAGCTACTTGGGAGGCTGAGGCAGGAGGATCCCTTGAGCCCAGGAGTTAAAGGCCAGCCTGGGCAACATAGTGAGATCCCATCTCTAAAAAGAAAAAGAAAAAGAAAAGAGTACCAATCAGTGAGGGAAATGCAGATTAAACCACCATGGCTTACTAACACCTTCTGAAAGGCCAAGACCGACAGACTGTGCCTGGAAATAGGACTATAGCAGTAGTTCATCACGGCACACCGCAGAGCAGTACGTGTTCACTTTTTTTTGTTTGGTTGGTTTTTTTGATATAGGGTCTTGCTCTGTTGCCCAGGCAGGAGTGCAGTGGCACAATAATAGCTCACTGCAGCCTTGACCTACTGGGCTCAAGCAATCCTCTCGCCTCAGCCTCCTGAGTAGCTGGGACCACAGGTGCGTGCCACCATGCTTGGCTAATTTTTTTTATTTTCTACTTTTTGTAGAGATGGGATCTCACTATGTTGCCCAGGCTGGTCTTGAGCTCCTGGGCTTAGGCATTCCTTCTGCCTTGTCCTCTCAAAGTACTGGGATTACAGGTGTGAGCCACCGTGTCTGACCGATATTTAGTTTTTCATGTTATATGTTCTAGAAGATTTGAACTCAGCACTGAGGTGGTTAAGATCAGTGGTTAAGAGCATGACTGCTGTCAGCCTGCCTTTATTAAGGTCTCAACTCCGCTGCTTGGGCAAGCTCCTAACCCTTTGTATGCCCCAGGTTCCTTGCTTTGACAATGCCCATGGCGAAACCGCTACCCCATAGAGTTGTTAGGACTAAATGGAGTGCACGCGTGTGGTGCATGGGGCGCAGTGTCTGGCACATGAGGAGTTGCCATAGGGGTGGGTATGACTGGCTTCTTTGCTGTTGAAGAAGGGAGGGCTGGTGGCAAGGTCACAGTGGCAGGTGGCAGCCTCACCAAAAGTGCTTATCCCAGTAGCAACAATGACAGGAAAACAAAAATCAAACCCAGCCCCAGTCACCAACATTTCCGAGTACCTTTGGGTGGCTTGCTGTGGTGATTCTAAGAACAATGGGTATCACTTTTAGGGTGTCAGATGTATGCCAGGTGACTTCGTCACTGCTGGGCCTTCTCCATGCCTGCGAGGAAATCGCCTTATTGGGTTGAGAGGCTGCCTCTTGAGAGCTGCTGGTGTGTCCCTGCACATGGATGCCGTTTGAAGTCATGAGAGTTCCAGAGATCAGTGCTGGGAGGGATGGGAGGAGCCATAGAGCAGACTGCAAGGTGTGCAAGCAGTTGGGGGAGGAAAGGGAGGCTTATCAGGGTGAGAGCGGGGAGCCAGGAGAGTCCCATACGCTGAGGCTGGTGCGGGGTGCCGTGGGAGGGGTGAGGCGGTTGGACAGGGCCCCTGCTGCTCATGTCCCGGAGCAGGGGCAGGAGAGAGGGGACTTGGGAGTTGTCATTGAGAACTCAGCTCGGTGCCTGCCCTCAAGGCCCCCCTTCCCCACCCCCCACCCCTACCCCCACCCCAGGTTGTTGCTCTGTGAACATCAGAAATGAGTTCCCAGATTGGCCACAGTTGTACAATCAGTTGGGTTTTCTTTGTGGTGCAGATTCTTGTCCCCCAGGTCCTCCCTTTTACCTGCATTCCTTGTGACTGTGGAGCTGAAGGAAGTAGCAAGGACACTTTGAAGCCCAGGGTGCCGGCCAAGAACAATGCTCCCATTGAGGTAGGCCGTGCCACGGCCTGTGACCTGGGGGTACTGAGACCTTCATCTCATTTAACCTTCACTGAAACCTGGTAAAGCACAGCTCAGGAACTGGGGTTCAGAGAAATGACATGGCTTTCTGCGGTCACCCAGCTGGCCAGTGGTAGAGCTCGGATTTCCTGCCTTCCACCGTCCCAGGCCTTCCCCATAGGCACCTCGTCTGCATTACCTCACTGACTCTTTGGGCAGGAAACTTTCATTTCTTCCCCTCACAGTCTCTGTCTCTTTGGGTTTTCTATATCTTGCCTCAGTGTTGCCTTAGGGCTTCGGATATCTTTGCTAGATTCTGACTGCACAGTTCAGTGAGACCTTGTATAAGATGTGCTTAGAGGGTTCAGATGAAAGTATAGTTGATTGTGAATTATTCCAGCTCAAGAACTGAAGTGGTGGTGCAGAGCTTCCTAAAGTAATTTCTGTTGGGTCTGAAATGCCTTCTGCATTTTATAAAAAGAGATTTGTCTTCCTAATTCTGTTTTACTTAAATTAATAAAGATGTATATAATCTTGGAGAATGTCTAAGTTGGAAGGTGACAGATTTGTGGCAGGGAGGAGCTGGCTGAGCATTAAGATGAACTCTTAAGTAATGCACATGGGGATAGTTGAGCTGATGTTATTACAGATTGAGCTGTGGCCACAGGGGATGCCCATGGGGTACGCTTGTCCCTCATTGCACCTGAAGGCATTCTACAGGATGTCACTGTTGCTGAGTGCAGTGCTATGATGAGATCCTGGTCCCAGACAGAAGGAAAGTGAATAAGTATGGGCCTTTCCCAGCTCTACCACCATGTAACCGGAGAATGTCCCTTCCCCTTGCTGGTTGCTCCTTGTTCCTTTTGGTCAGCTAAGAGCATATGTCCTGTCTGATGCCCTTGGCAGACCCAGAATCTTGGTTATATTACCTCTCTCCTCAGTGATTCAAGCTCTTACTCCTAAAGGCTGCCCACAGTGCTGAGCCTCTCCTTGGCTCCTGGCACTTAGTGGGCTCTTAAATCTTAGGCCCGGTGTGGTGGCTCATCCATGTAATCTCAGCAATTTGGGAGGCCAAGGCAGGAGGAACGCTTGAGCCCAGGAGTTTGAGACCAGTCTGGGCAACAGTGAGACCCCAGTTTCCACACATAAAATTTTTTTTTAATTAGCTGGGCCTGGCAGCACGTGCCTGTAGTCCCAGCTACTCAGGAGGCTGAGGCGAGAGGATTGCTTGAGCCCATGAGTTCGAGGCTGCAGTGAGCTGTGTGATCATGCCACTGCACTCCAGCTTGGATGACAGACAAGACGCTTTGTCAATCAGTCAACCACCAGTCAGTCAATCAGTCAGTCTTGTGCAGAACTGTGTCAAGACCACAGCTGCATCCAGACAGAATCTGAATTCCTCTGCCCAAGTGGCTCAGGTGTCAAGCTGCCTCTCAGTCCGGAGCAGGGGCCTGCTCTTCCCTGCAGCTGCTCCCATGGCTGGCCAGGCAGCCCAGCTGGTGGCTTGATTGGGCCACTTTGAGACTCACCTGAGCCCAAAGCCCTGATATTCCCTGAGAAGCCTAGAGCAGAGACCAGCTGCTCTGGGTAGA
Organism: Gorilla gorilla gorilla; assembly: GCF_029281585.2. Classification (NCBI taxonomy): domain Eukaryota; kingdom Metazoa; phylum Chordata; class Mammalia; order Primates; family Hominidae; genus Gorilla; species Gorilla gorilla. The sequence goes on along the minus strand of NC_086018.1, from coordinate 40,910,579 downwards.
AAACTTTCTCCTGCTGAAACATGGGGTGAGGCGACTCCAGGAGGGCCCTGGCTAGTAGCATAGGATTCCATAGAAAAAAGGCTCACACCTGTAATCCCAGCACTTCGGGAGGGCAAGGTGGGTGGATCAGTTGAGGTCAGGAGTTTGAGACCAGCCTGGCCAACATGGTGGAAACCCCATCTCTACTAAAAAATACAAAAATTAGCCGAGCGTGGTGGCACATGCCTGTAATCCCAGCTACTGGGGAGGCTGAGGCACTAGAGTTGCTTGAACCTGGGAAGCAGAGGTTTTAGTGAGCTGAGATTGCACTACTGCACTCCAGCCCGGGCAACAGAGCCAGATTCCACCTAAAAAAAAAAAAAAAATTGCTGTGAGAGGTGGCATCAGGGCCCAGGCCAGGTGGCCTGTCCAGCCTCTGTGAATCCTAGTGGTTCAGATGACACGCTGCCCCTGTGATTATGGAGCAGAGCCCTAACCAGTGTGGGAGAACCCCTCACTGGAGTTCTCTCCATGAGAGCCTGGTTAGGAGCGTGCATGCATCTTAGTCCTGCAACTGTCTCTTCACAGCGGCAATGTCTTTGGAGGACTTGGCTTTGAAGTACCGTTATCTGTTGTGGACTTTGTCTCTGTTGCTGCACAGCAGTGTGTTTACCTTTAGGAGCTCTGCAATCCACCAGATTAAGCCCTTTTAATTAGCAATCCAATTTTAGGTTGTAGGAAGCCTGATTTACTTAACTTTGAGATTGTTTTTGGAAAGCATCTTGGTGTAATGGAGAGAATATTACCTTAGCAAGCAGGCAGAGCTGGTGTCAAATACTAGTCTCCACCAGCCATTACTTGGACAACCGTGGGCAAATTACTGAACATCAATTTTCTTGACTTTCAAATAGAGACAGAAGTAATGATAGTAATCATAATTACTATGTAATAATAATAGTGGCAACAATAATTCATTATTTACTATGTTCGTAGCACTTACTAAGGGTGTATAACAGTACTTAGTAAGTTTGTAGCACTTACTAAGGGCCAAGTATTGTTCTAAGCTCTTGTATATATTTGACTTGCAGCAATTCTGTGTTGTAGGTTCCATTAGTGTCTCTCTTTTTTTTTTTTTTTTGGAGACGGAGTTTCACTCTTGTTGCCCAGGCTGGAGTGCAATGCCACGATCTTGGCTCACCGCAACCTCCACCTCCCAGGTTCAAGCGATTCTCCTGCCTCAGCCTCCTGAGTAGCTGGGATTATAGGCACATGCCACCACGCTTGGCTAATTTTGTATTTTTAGTAGAGACGGGGTTTCTCCATCTTGGTCAGGCTGGTCTTGAACTCCTGACCTCAGGTGATCTGCCTGCCTTGGCCTCCCAAAGTGCTGGGATTACAGGCATGAGCCACTGTGCCCGGCCTATTGTCTCTTTTTTCCAGATAAGGCAAGCGAGGCACAGAGAGGGTAGGTAACTTGCCCGCTGTTGCCCAGCTCATAAGTAATGGGTCTGGGATTTAAGCCTAGGTAGTCTGACTCTGGAGTCTGTGTTTCTTGCTCCAATTCCAGGCTGTGTCACAGAGAATCATGAAGATTCATGTGATAACATATGAAACAGGACCTAGAACAAAGTCTTGTGCCTTGTTGGTGCTCAAAACAAGTTGGCCATCCTGTCTCACCCCTTCCTGTTGCTAAGCTAAGGCTTTAGACTGTTGACTGTGGCAGTGAGGAAGGTCTTGGATCTCTGGCTGTGTGATCTGAACACAGGGTAAGGTAAAGAAAGGTGGGGTCACCTTTTTACCAAAAAGTCAGACAGTTTCATCTCGGCTGCGGACAGGTCATCACACTAGCAAGGTGTGGTTTGTGCTTATGGGAGTCCTTCAGTTTCTTCCCTCCAACAGGGGAAATAATTGCCGCCTTTACCCTTGCCTGGATTGTAGATTGCTGAGTCTGTTATTCAGAAGTGATCCATTTAGCTTTCCAGCTCAGCCACACATAGACAGTGTCAGAACAAACTGGTCTGAATTTGGGGCTTCAGTGGCGGAGTCAGTAAAGGTGGAGTTGAGTGGGGACAGTGCTCACACAAGTGGAATGTGGTAGACACTCTGGAGAGGGGAGTAGGGTGTCAAAGGTGGGATTACCTCCACTCATGTTTTATCCCGGGTCCTAGCCCTACCAGTTAGGTAGAGTAGGTCGGGATGGGCAAGCCCAGAGATCCAAGGACTCTGCCTTTTACGCACATGCACCCCTCCCCCCCATCACCCACCATGCACACACACAGACATACACATATGTGCCCAGAGTTGATTAGAGTCTACTGGCTTTCTGCCACCTAAAGGAAATATTATAGACCGCCCTGTACTGAAGGCAGTGATTAGAAACGGGAAGTTGTGAAATAGAGATGACTTGTTTCTTTACCTTGGGAATTTAAAAACCACTATGTTATATGTTTTTCATTTATAGGTTTGTCTACAGATTTTGAGCGTTCGAAGTTGACCCCTGACTAAGTATACTTTGCTGCTCCCTCAGCCTTTGAAGAAATGTCTGTCACATATGATGATTCTGTTGGAGTAGAAGTGTCCAGCGACAGCTTCTGGGAGGTAATGCACCTGCTTTCTTCCAGTGAATGAAGTGGCCAGGCCAATAGTGTCTGGCAGGCCCTTTGGTTTTTTTGGTGGAGGTTGGGAAATGAGGTGAACATACCCCCAAACCAGCCACGCATTTGTAGTCAGACCTAAATAGCAGCAGAAAAGGTGTGGACACTTGTTTTTAGGCAGTTCAGGTATGCCTTAGCCATCATCGAAGGCAGTGAACTTACCTTGCTAGGAAAGGCTGATACTTAAAGAGGTTAGGGGTGTTTATGAAAGGTCTTGGGGATCACCTTCCTTTTTATGTTTGCCATGGTGTGAGTGGGAGAGACAGACACTAATTGCTCAGCTTATCCTACGAGGCACTTTACTGTTGAGTTTTATGTAGAAACAAGGAGGGCTGTGATTTGACATCATGCTGGACAGCACAGGCAAGTGGCCAGAGGGCCAAATGCCTTCAAACTTGCTGGAGCATCTGCCGCCAGTCTGTACCCATGAGTGGCCCTCTTCCTGATTGGATTATTTTTGTTTTTTTTTGTGGGGGCGGAGGGTGTTGTTCCTGAGTCCCACTTACTTTTCCTTCCTGCTAGTTAATGGAAAGTCCATCTTTTTTTTTTTTTTTTTTTTTTAACAGTTGAGGTCTCGAGAGCGCAGGCTGGAGTGCAGTGGCACCATCATGGCTCACTGAAGCCTTGATCTCCTGGGCTCAAGCCATCCTCCCACCTCAGCCTACTGAGTAGCTGAGACTATAGGAAGTCAATTTTTGGTCTAATTTTGTCCCCGTGGCAAAACCCCTGGAGCTTTCCTGGCCTTCATGGAAAGAGGCTTTGCATGGCCGGGCGCAGTGGCTCATGTCTGTAACCCCAGCACTTTGGGAGGCCGAGGCGGGTGGATCATGAGGTCAGGAGTTCAAGACCAGCCTGGCCAACATGGTGAAACCCCATCTCTACTAAAAATACAAAAAATTAGCCGGGCGTGGTGGTGGGCACCTGTAACCCCAGCTATTTGGGAGGCTGAGGCAGGAGAATTGCTTGAACCCGGGAGGCGGAGCTTGCAGTGAGCCGAGACAGCGCCACTGCACTCCAGCCTGGGCGACAGAGCAAGACTCCGTCTCAAAAAAAAAAAAATTATGTGTTAACTGAGTACGTGTAGTGTGCTAGGCAAGGGATGTGACAGACTGAGTTCCTACCCTCCAGGAGCTGGCTTCTGCCACAGCAGAAGTAAATGTGGAAAGGCACAGAGCATGCAGGTCCTCTCTGCTGCCACCCCTCGGCTGGTGGCATCCTTCTGGAGGGGTGAGGGGGGCACCCAGCTCAAATTTCAGCAGCCGGAGAGGCACATCTGCCTAGGAAATATTTCACTTAAGACAACAAGAGTGACAGGAGCAGTGACAGCCAAACAGGTCGCCAGCCACATCTCACAGCATGGCAGGAGGTTGGCCGTGAAACTAGATGAAGCAGGACCAGCAGTTACACGAGGTGGTTTGGAGGTGCCCCTGAAACAGTGCTAGAATTCAGGACTGCCTTTGCCCCCGCTTGCAGGTACAGGTTCACAGTAATCAGGTCCCGCTGGCTGGCCCGCCCAGAGAGGCTGTGGCCTCATTAGTGCAGGAGCGCTCATGGAGCTGGCAGCAGCTGTGAGAGCCTTCCTGTGAGCTCTCCAGCCTTTAGAAGTGCAGACCCTTGTTCTCAACACTGAACCAAAACTATAGATAGAAACCTTTCCAGTTATGGGGAGCCTCTTTTTTGTAACTGTAGTGACATTGCTGGCTGGCACCAATCATTCCCTGCCTTGAGCTTGGTGGTGGTGCAGACAGGACAAGCACACTCAAAAGGCCCTTCCTTGTGAGGGATAGGCCAGGAGAGGCAATGGGGACAGGTGAAGACATTGCTTTGGAGCCAGGAGGTCTGGGTTTGACTGCTGGCCTGATCACTTACTCCTGTGTATGGCTTTGGGCAAGTTACTGATTTTTCTTTGCCTTCATTTCCCAATCTATAAGATGGGGGTAATAACGGTACCCATATCCTAGTATTGTGAGGGTTAAAAGAATGAATAAACGTTAAGTGTTTTAGGGCATCAGGGCAAGGCTGGTGGGGGCCCTTCCCTCTGACACGGGAGCTGAGGGAGTCGGTGTGCACAGTCAATGTCTGTTACTGCGGTGCCCTTGGTGGCATTGTCTTCATTACCCACTTGGTGGCAGAAACTGCTGGGAAAATTATGTAGCTAAATATAGTGCTATTACAGAAGTCTTCAGCTGCTTGTTAAAAAACATTCAGGTGAACGTTGCCAGTGTATATTGTCAGCATATATTAAATCAACTAGCTTTAACAAGTCCGGTAATTAAGCTCTTATGCTCCCCGTTAAATTCTCAACTGCAATAATGTCAGTAGACAAGAACATCTCCTTTTGCCTGAAAATGCTCAGGCGGGCTCTGCTCAGCTTGTGATGCTGTCCCTGAAATTACTCTCCAGCTGGTATCAACTCCGCAGTGCTGTGGTCGTCCGCCTTCTCCATGATGGATGTTCGTTGAGTGGCGGAGTGACTGCTCAGTGATGGCCTGCTGGGATCTGAGAGACTCAGGTGCACACTGCCAACTGCACATCTCCCCAGGCAGGTGGCAAGTTCCTCTTTCCCATGGAAGGACACTTTTCCAAAGAAAGCCTTGTGGTCTTGAGGTGGAAAAGTTTTTTGTGTTTAATTTTACTCCTTCCCACCAAAAGATACTAACTGGAATATGTCATTCCAGAGCCATCTGCTGTGTGGCCCTGTCCTCCAGGAGCCTTTGGCTGTGACATTTGGAGGAATAAGGTAGACACTAGGCAGGTCATCATGCCAGGTGCCGTAGGATTTGCTGGGTTTGCCCAGGGGGAAGGGCAGGAAAGGCAGCATGGGGTAGTGGACGTTGCTGCACTTGGATGCTTGCTGGACGAATGAAGGAACCCATACTGACCTGTGGGAGGAGAGGTTACCCACAGGGACATGATACTGAATAGAGCTATTTAATGCATATTCGGAAGGAGTACCTCCTGCATTCCCCCAACCCTGTAGATATAGGGGAAAAATAAAAAGAGGAAGAGGGGAGAGGGGATCCAGTTCCCACAAAGAAGATGCTTATGGAGTATGAGAGCAGGAGGGACCACCCCCAGCTCTGCCTCTCAGTAACATGGTCTGCTGGGCAGAGTCAGCAGAGGAGGCCTGTGGCTGAGTAGGGTTGGGCCAAGAATTGGGAACAAATAGAAGGGATGGCATTCTAGGTTGGAACCAAGTCTGGAGCCTGAATGAGTGTGGTCTTACAGAGTGCTGAGGACCTTGACCTTTTTGGAGCTAAGGGCCAGTTTTGGAGCAAAATGGGAAGTCGTGTGGGATTACAGTGGCGGGGGCCAGGTGGAGGCAGTTCCCCAGGTGGGTCGCTACCTCAGCAAGTCAGAGCCTGGTCTGGCCCGCCCACAGGCTTCACGGCAGGGCATGGGGCAGCTTGGCTGCTTCTGGCAAGTTTTCCTGATTTGTTGCAGGAGCCCAGAGGCCCTCCTCCTGCCTCTCCACTTCCGGGCACTGCTTCCAGGCCTTCTCTTTGGTTCTGGGAGCTGGTGTACAAAGGGCCTGGGCTGTGAGCCTTGGGGCTTTTCACATGTCACCAGTGCTTCCTGGCCTCCCTTACCTTCAGTAGGCTCTGGGAACAGGATGGCAGGTCTGTCCCTAGCAGGGCCGAGAGCCGCTGCCTGCATCTCTGAGGGCTCCTTGGGGGCCAGGCTAGGAGGGCAGACGCCACTTATTTTAGGAACTGGAGCCTGAGTCTGCCTCAACAAAAGCTCCCCGGAGGCGGGATTTCTGCACAGCTGTCAGCTGTCTGTGCATTTAGAGCTCAGATCTTCTGGATAAGCCCAGGCTGAGTCTGACCTCTGTGCACTATCTTGTGTGTACAAAGAGCCCCTGAGAAGAGTATTTGGGGAGATGAAGAGAACATAAGTATCTTGTGTCAAATATTCTGGGAATGTTAGCCCTGAAGAGTTGGCACGTGACTCTCAACATTTACCGTTCCCTGCCAGGAAGGCGCTCCCTGTAGGTTGTTGCAACTTGCTCTGAGTCGGGCTGGTTTCTCTCAGACTCTAGCACTGCAGGACAGCTCATCACGTGAGAACGCCTTCATATTCGTCATCCATGTGGAGTGATACTTTCCCCATCCTTCCATACCAATTCTATAGGACACATATTTAGAAGCTGCCATGACCCAGGCCCTGGGCTAAGTCCAGGGCACCCCATATGAGAGCCCAGCCTCGGGCCTCCTAGAGCCAGCGTTGTATGGAGAGCAGTTAGGAGGCGGCAGAGCAGTGCCCTGAGCGCAAGCACGAAGCGAGCGAATGTCAATACCACCTCATGCTCAGCAGCAGTGACCGGCTCTGTCTGCTGCCCAGCTGCCTCCACGCACGCTGACCCCAACGGACTTTTCCGTGTGATGGCCTGCCTGTGTCAGCCTTGCAGGAGCAGTGTGCCCACATCCACGGGCTCCTCGGGACAGGGTGTGCATCAGCTTAATTATCACCCCACCATGCTCACACATGGCTCCTAGAAGGTTAGTGGCCCACATTAGTTTCACTAAAGTTTCTAAAAATTACCATTAATTCTTTCTTTTCACCGAACTAGTATCTGCTGAACCATGAGCAAGGATTAAGGCATCAACTCCTCAGTCTCCACCCCACTGCCAGATAGCCCATCTAGAAAAGCAGATTGGATGGCTCCCTGCCCTGCTGAGAAGCTTCAGTTTTCTGCATCACCTTCAAAATAGAAGCATACTCTTTAGCATGGCCAAGACACGAGCATGTGTTGACAGCCAGCTGGACTCCCTGGCTCTTCCTGAGAAGCTCTGCCCTGGGCTCCAGCCAAGCTGAGCCACCCCAGGCTCCCATCCACAAAGATCTGTGACCCTGCCTGGTGTGGCTTGGAGGATTCTTTCCTCCATCCAGACTTCATCTCCTTCCTAGGGAGCTGCTCTGGGAAAGGAAGAGCCTTCCCTGACTGCTCTGGGCAGGCTTGGGCAGTCTTCCTCTGTGCTCTCCAGCATTTCCTAGGCTGTAACATGGCATTGCTCATTTCCTACTTCCAGGATGGTTGTAAGAATTACAGAGAACACCCACAAAGAGGCTAAAATTGTGTGTGGTACTTTTTTTCTCTTTTGGCAAAAACTCTTTTTCCTACCCCGATGTTACACACAAAATGTAGACATGGTGTATATTGCATAATCTTCGTTTAAGGTTCTTATGCTTATTTTGGGGAGAGTTGTGTTTCTGATGGTATTTGGCTGTTCTGGGATTTCTGAACAGGCTGCTGCAGCCCGCTCTTCAGAGCACTGTATACCTACCTTTTTCAGGAATGAGTTATATTCATGTGAATTTCTTCTAAGCCAGTGAGAAAATAGTTTTCCTAAGATCCTGCCCTTCTTTGGTGGGTGACCCTACCCCTGAGCTGTAGTGGACATTTCCATTATGGTTCAGATAGACTTCGTCGTCCTATGGGGCAGATCAGGGCCCTCGACGTGTGGGCTGCCTTTGTCTTGGCCAAGTTTGGCTGACCCTGAATCTCATGACTCTTCAGAATTATGTGTTTTTAAATGGGTGGTTTTCACAGTTTAGAATACACAACCTAAGCAATGCTTGGACGCTTATGAAAACAGACGTCAACATTGGACAGACTTTGACGTTGAGATTAGAGCAGAAAGCAGCCTTTGCTGCCCAATCTCTACCCAGTAATGGAGGTTTTTCTCATGATGTGATGGGTTTTAACCAAGCTGTCCTTTGTCTCCCTTGGTCAGTCAGTCAGGCTCATGCCTGGCCTGAGCTTGGGGCTGGGACACAGAGGTGAGTGTGACAGGGACAGTCCCTTGTCCTCTTGGAGCTCACAGGCCAGCAGCAGCACAAGACAGTTCCACAAGTGACTGCCATTTCCCTTGGACAGTTTTCAGCACTGCTGCCATCCGTGTCCATGGCCACTGTCCCCTAGCTCGGCAGGTGCTGCTTGGCTGGTGTTGCCAGGGCCTGGTGCCATGCACAGCACATGGGAGGGACTTACATACTTGAAGGAGTGGGTGACGGTGGGTGGTCAGGTAGATATGACTGAAGGTCTCACAGGAGCCTCTCCTGCTGGGTTCCAGCAGCTGCAGAATTGGCCTGGTTCCCACAGGCGGCTTCCTGCTTTTAGGGCAAACAGGGCAGGGACCAGCCCTGGCCAGCACCAATCCCTTTTACCCATCCACCCACCAGGAGCACGGTAGGGAGCCAGCCGGGCAGTTTATTTTGGCTGGCTGCTGCAGGCCGTCGAATCTGTCATTTTTGTTTTCAGCTCTTTCATGCCCTTTGGTGTACGACATCTACAACATTGTCTTCGGCCTGCGTGCTCAGCCATTCCCGATACTGGGAAAAATCAAATTCCACTTTTAGTGGAGGAAGAGAAAGCAGAATTTGGGGTGCACCGTCGCAGGTCAGGCTCAGCCAGCAGTGATGGCCTGCTGCTGTTCTGTGATGGGCTGCCCAGGCCAGGGACAGCACTTGCTGGTAGTTGGGCACTGGGCCAGCAGCACCAATGAGCCTGTTGACACCCAGAGTTTATCTTGTCTGAGGTCACAGGACACCTGCATGGCAAGGCCAAGTCTAAATGACTCCCGAGCCCGAGTGGTCTCTGAGCGTCCTCTCTACACTTACCGTTTCTGCAGCCACACGCGGGAGCATCGCACACGCGGAGACAGGAAAAGGTGGATGAATGAGGTCACCTTTCCTTCTGTTGTGCAGACAGACCTGTCTTCCCCCCGTGTGAATGCCATCATTCTGAATGCAGAAAAAGAGTTCTTTGGTTTTTGCGTTGAGGGAATTTAGCACTTCGGGGTTTTGTGCTGTCAAGAAGCTTGTCTTCTGAAGATAAAATTTTTAAAATTTTTTTTGTGCATTTCTGTAGATGAAGATAAAATTTTATTTTCTTATTTGATCTCAGTGATGTCAGAATAACTTTTTAAAACTGTTTAAGAGACACATTTTTCCTTTCTACTCAGTAACAAATCTCCTTTCATTTTAGAGCAGGTGGGGTCCGTAGTGCTCATTAGACTGTGGTGGGCTTAGCTCCATGGAGACATTTGTGGATAAACGATTGTTTGAGCTGGGCACAGTGCAGGGGAGCGGAGCTGGGGTGCCCAGGCACAGAGATGGGGAGAGGAGCCCACGTTGCAGTAGCGGGGACTGGTAGGGTAACAGGAGTCATAAACCAGGATTCGGGTGCAGGGGGCTAGGGCCAGGGTGGAGGTAGACTGGAGTGCAGTATGGGGGGCTGTGGAAGCACCAAACTGGGAAGAGGAGGGAACGGAAGGAGGCGGGGAGGCTTCCGGGAAGAATTGATCCTCCAGCTTTTCCCAGCTGGCGTTTCCCCACTAGCTGGCTTTGGACCTTAGGGGTCGAGCCAGTTTTGGATGTCTCTCACACTCCCTGTCAGTCAGGGGGTGCCTCGGGAATTCTGCCAAAAGCCTCAGGTCTTCAGCGAGCTTAGGGACCGGGCAGGTGATCTCGCCATGGCAGCTCTTCCAGCAAGGTGATGCCTGCATCAGTGGGGGCGCCTCCCTGAGGAGTGAGGGAGAGCAAAAACGGCAGCCACATACCAAATTCCTCTCACTTGCTGGGTGCTCGGCTGAAGGCAAGTGAGCAGTGCATGTCTTCCCAGAGACCCAGGGCTCCAGGATGGGAGATGGCACACAGGGCGGCATATGCTGTGCATATGAACGCCACGTAGGGTGTCGCGGGGCCTTCTCGACATCTGTGTAACACGCACCAAGGGAGCAGAGCATGGGGAGCCTGGCCGACGGCCTTGAGGAAGAGTTAGTTCAACACAGCTTTGCGTAAACACATCCTTTCTCTCTATGTTGTCTATCTTATGTGTTCTGCCTTTGGAGTTAGGATCTGAAAATTGCAATTTCTGGGTTTCTGTGTCATCTGTTTTTTATTTTGTCATTTTGAACATTTCTGTTAAAGATTCGTAACTCAGTGTGTCTTTAAGATTGTTGAAATCTGGGATTCATGCTTTTAAATGATCAAACAGCAAGGGGTGCTTTCAGGGTAGTGAGCTCCATTTTCTTCACCTTCGTACTTGAGGATACAGGTTTCAGGAACAGAGGATACGGCCAGTCAGTGTTGGGAGCAAGAACTGAAAACCCCAAGTGGAGACAGAATTGAGGCCCCGAGGAAAGGACAGGACTAGTGCTGGGTCAGAATCGAGTCTGGATTGTAGATCAGACTCAAGGCGATTCTGAATCTCTAACCCTCTTGGGCCCTGCAAGGTAAATAGCGTCACCTCATTTGCAGATGGGGAGCCCCAGTGAGGTTAGGTGTTAGTCTGAGCTTGTGGTTCAAGGTAGCACCAAAGTGTGGAACTCCCAGGGCCTACATTCCAGGGCTGAGACAAGTTGGGAGCCCAGTGGTGGATGAGCTGGTGGGAAGTTTGGGGACCAGGACAAGTGGAATCCCATAGAAATGAGGATGTGGAAATTGCAGTTTGGCACCTGAAAGCAAGGCACGGACTAGATGGTTTTTCAAGGACCCCTGTTACTCTCTGGTGTTTTCAAACACACATCACAGATTTCACAACCCTAATATCAACAGTCATCCCCGTTTGGAAAGGAAGATTCAGCGTAGGGGTTAGGATAGGTTGGAAGAAAGTTGCCTGAAGCTGTCACCATGGGGACGTCTGGCAGGTGTATACAGGATACAACATCTGCCAGGTACACGCACACCCTCCCCAGAGAAGGTGGGTGAGAGGTAGTGACTCTGCAGGAGGGCACAGTCCTGAGAAGGGACTCAGTCCTGGAGCCCCCTCTAGCTGCCTGGGACATGGGTTGGCTTAGGGATAAACTAACTCAGGCCCTGGATTTCCCTGAAAGCTTTGTAGCTGCAGTGAAGGCCTGGTGAGGCCCTGCAGCTGGCTGTGCTTATGTGACTCTCTCAGGAATGCGGCAGAAGCGCCGGGAGTTGCTCTTCTGCCGGCCATGAAGTTACTGGCTGATGACGTGCTAAGAGTTGATTCCTTTTAGCTACCATGGAGAGAGCTCGTGTGACTCGCAGGATTGAGAACTGATAAATAGGCTGGGCGCGGTGGCTCACACCTGTATTCCCAACACTTTGGGAGGCTGAGGTGGGTGGATCACTTGAGGTCAGGAGTTCAAGACCAGCCTGGCCAACATGGCGAAGCCCTATCTCTACTAAAAATACAAAAATTAGCCAGGCGTGGTGGTGCATGTCTGTAATCCCAGCTACTTGGGAGGCTGAGGCAGGAGAATCGCTTGAACCCAGGAGGCAGAGGTTGCGGTGAGCCGAGATCATGCCACTGCTGACATGCACCACTGTCCAGCCTGGACGACAGAGCGAGACTCCATCTCAAAAAAAAAAGAACTGATAGATAAAGGATCATGAGTTGTTTGGTTGACCATGCCTCTGAGATCTCAGCGACTTCTCAGTCCCTTCCTTTCCAGGGGGAATGGAAATCCCAGCTCCCAGCACTGTTTGGGCTCTGAGAAGATAGGGTGTCCTCTCTCTGCCTGGCATGGATGATGGAGACATATAGAGGCATAGTAGTTGCCCTCAGAACCCACTATTTTGACGCATTTTGGCATGTGACGGCACATGTCCACCAGGGGGAGGGGTGATCTGTGGGGGAAGAATCCCGGGGCAGCAGAGCCCCCAGCTCACTCTCCGTGGGCCTCATGGCATTTTCCTCAGCTGTGAGAAAGCGGCCTTGCCTCAGAGCTGTCTTCAGCTACCGCCTCAAACATCGCTTCTTCCAGGCAGCCCTGACCACCCAGAGTGTTCCTTCTCACAATGTGTCACTGTCTCATTGCATTGTTTTTCTGGCCATAAGTTCCATGAGGGACAGTCCCATGGCAGTTTGTTCACCACTATATCCCTAGGGCCTCGTGGCCCTTCACACACAGTGGATGTTCCTTAAATACCTCTCAGTGGCAAGAGAGTGTTGCCAGACGCTCAGAAATGGAGTGATGAATGCTTCAGTGGGGAGCCAGCCAGCTGGTGGCATCAGCAGACTGGAAACTGCTCCCTCTGCACCCTGGAGAGGAAGGGCCAGGGGCGAGCCAGCTGGTCCGAGCTGAGCCACGGAAGGAAGACGCCCTGGTGGTGCCCCTGCAGGCAAAGCCCATGGAACCAGAGTCAAATGTCTGACCCAGAGTTGGTCAGGTATGCCAGGAAGCACCAACATCGTCTTCAATCAGAAACCCTGGAATCCTGAAGGCTCACCTCACCCCCCACCCTGACCCCCAGACAGGGTGAAGAAATGGCTTAGCAAGAAGTTAGGTCTTGTCAGGCGATCGCCGTGGCAGGCGGAGAGCACAGCTGGCTGGGAAGAAACCTACCCTGCAGTGTAAACCCCTCCTATCCTGGGCCATTTGGTCCTCACAGGAATAGCTCTGACTCTACCTGACAACTGAAAGGGCAGAAATATACGGAGAGGGACTTGTACAAAGTTACACATTTTGGGGCAGGGCCAGATCTGTGCTGCTCCCCTCATGAGAGCAGGTGAAGGGAAGGAGGTCTTGTTAGGGCTGGGAAATCCGATGGATTTGAACAAGATATCGAAAGCATTTTGCCCGTCTCGTTGCCAACTGCAGACTTGGAATTAAGGAATCCCTAAAGAGTTGCCTCATCCTTGTCTGCCAGGCTGACAGAGGAGATGCTAGAGCTTCTTGGCATATTTGGTCAGCTTTGGATAAAACATTTGACTCTGGTTCCATGGGCTTGCCTGGCGAGGGGTACGCCAGGAGCTCTTCTGTAGGTCAGCTTGGGATAGCTGGCTCACCCTTGACCCTTCCTCTCCAGGGTGCAGAGGGGAGCGGTTGTGGTGCTTGGGCCTTCAGGGCCACAGATTAAAGGGGAAGATCATCCTGAGGTTAAAATCAGGGTCATCCTTGGCAACCGGTCCTAGAAGTTTACAGGCTTGGGGTTCCTGGGAACTTCGTTGGCATATGGTGGGGACAGGAGCAGGGCCTGTGTGCTGCTTGGAGTCTGGAATTCTGTTTGTGACTTGCTGGCACCCACAGGGCTGGCTGGAAGCGCACGCACCATCTCATGTTGACTTGGTAAGTATCAGTTTACACCAGCTCTGATCCCGGCCTGAGGGACGTTTGGGCAGGTGGCCTCTCTTTCTGTTGCATGACCGTGAGTGACTGCATCTCTTCAAACTTCAGTTTCCTTTTCTCTAAAATAGGGACACTAGGTCGGGTGCGGTGGCTCATGCCTGTGATCCCAGCACTTTGGGAGGCCAAGTTGGGAGGATTGCTTGAGCCTAGGAGTTTGAAATCAGCCCTGGCAACATAGTAAGAACCTGTCTCTACAAAAAATATAAAAAATTAGCCAGTTGTAGTGGTACATACCTGTGGTCCCAGCTACTCGGAGGCTGAGGCAGGAGGATCGCTTCGGACGGGAAGGTTGTGCCTCTGTGATTGTGCCATTGCACTCCAGCCTGGGCAATACAGTGAGACCCTTCTCGCAAATAAAATAATAAAATTTAATTTAATTTTTAAAAATAGACATTAATAGTATCCCCTGGCTAGCACTGTCACAAGATTAAGTGGGGTGGCATGTAAAACTGTCAGTACCCTGCCTGGCCAAGTATGGCATGCTCTATTATGACGCCGTCGCTAGTGAAAATCACTCAGTGTGTGGCACCTGTTGCCGGGAGGCTTACAGTCTACCTAGGGAAGTGAGGCTAATGTGCTCGAGGCAATTTTGAGACGAGCTGTGACCCGAGGGGCATGGGGATGGTGTTCACAAGGGCCATGATGGCCCCCAGCTGGACCAGATGGCAGGAGTCCTCAGATGAGTCTCCCCTGTCTGTGGGGGCAGGTGGTGTAGACTGGGTCGGTGCTCCACGCTGGTGCTCCAGCAAGGACGGGCTGCATCAGGGAAGCCTGCGTGGGGAAAAGGAGCCAAGACTTCACAGAGAGCTGAGATGGGGGCAGGTAGGAGAGGGACTCGCTCATCAATAACCGTTCCTGTCTCTATTTCTCCACCTGCAGTTGATACCTAGGCCCCCTCCCCATTTCTAATGTTACAGCTTTTGTTAGCATCTGCTCTCATAAACTTCGCACCCCTACTTCATGTGCACGCATTCTTAATTGATGTAAATGGCATCATGCCCCACATCATTCTGTTTCTGTTCTGGGTCAGTGTGTCAGCGTAGTCGCGCACATCCTTCCTCCCGCTGCACTGCTGAGCCCCGTGCTTACCTGTGCATTCCCCAGGGAGAGGCCCCCTACCTGTCCTGGGACCAAAGGGAACACTTCTATGGGAATCTAAGCCCAGAATGAAGCTGCTGGGTCATTGTAGGGCACTTGCATGCTTTATGACTTAATGACTGCCTAGTTGTGCACAGAGGCCTGCCCAGTCTGTTTCCACCAGTATATCCAGTAAAGGGTGCTGTACACCCACCTCTGCCCACACTTGGCCTTTCCCACTCTCTGGTGGTTGCCAGTCCACAGGCATAGAGCTGCCTTGCTGTTCTCAGGCGCATCCCTCTGGGCACCCACATACAGAGGCGTCTCTGTGTGCTCTGCGTGCTGTCATCCCAGCTACTTGGGAGGCCGAGGCAGGAAAATCGCTTAAACCCGGGAGGCAGAGGTTGCAGTGAGCCGAGATGACACCACTGCACTTCAGCTTGGGCAACAGAGCTAGACTCCGTCTCAAAAAAAAGAAAAAGAAAAATTTTGTTTAAGGAGCCATACCGTAAGTCACAAAGGTATTCGCGTACATTTTCTTCTGGTCATGTTACGGTTTTACCTCACATTTTTATGGGGTGCCTGCTGTGCGGTAGACCCTGTGGAAAGCAATGGAGAAAGAGTGGTGGATTAGAAAGACACAGGTCTACACCCTCTTAGGGCCCAGAGTCTGAAGGTATTAGGGGTTGGGAGCACCACAGAGCTTGGCATGGTCCTGTGTCTGCACAGCAGACCTTCTCCAGCGTCCTTGTGAAAGGCACCTCTGGACTGTTTACAACAGATGCATGCAGGATGGAGGAGGAGCTGACGTGGCCTCTTCGGATAGTCCCCCCAGCACGCCTGTGACAATAAGCTGCTGGGTTTCAGGTAGAGCCCCTTTCTCTTCTCCTGATTGCACGGATGTTTCTCTACAGGGATGGTTGAGATTCCAGCTGCCACCTCATCCTAGCTGACTTTAAAACTGAGGCTTGGCTGACATTGGGTTCTTAGAGGAACGATTAGAAGCCTGGCTCACTGAGAGGGAGTGAGTACGGCCTGGAGGAGGGCAGGCGGCAGGGCGAGTCCTGGGCTCGGGGAAGGGCATGGGGAAGGGAGTGGATTCCCTGGAGGCAGAGCTTGATTGTGAGGGATGTGGCCCCCAAGGTCCATCCCTGGGAGGCAGGAGAGCGGCCTCCGGAGGACCCTAGAAAGGAGGTTCTCAGCCGGGCACAGTGGCTCACGCCTGTAATCCCAGCACTTTGGGAGGCTGAGGTGGGCAGATCACCTGAGTTCAGGAGTTCGAGACCAGCCTGACCAACATGCAGAAAACCCGTCTCTACTAAAAATACAAAATTAGCTGGGCATGGTGGCACATGTCTGTAATCCCAGCTACTCGGGAGGCTGAGGCAAGAGAATCGCTTGAACCAAGGAGGCAGAGGTTGTGGTGAGCCGAGATCACACCATTGCACTCCAGCCTGGACAACAAGAGCGAAACTGTCTCAAAAAAAAAAAAAGAAAAGGAAGGAGGTTATCTTTCCCAAGGTGGGCACAGCCTGGAGAAGGCAGGGGTGCTGTATGCAGAGAAACCTGTCTGGGAGCCAGGGATTCCCACGACCTTTGTCCCCGCATCCTCCACCTGGAGGATGGGCAGCTCCCTTTTTTGGCTCGCGTGCCCTGGGTTCCACTGAGCAGCCCCATTCTCTGGAGGCTGCTCTCAATTCTTCCTTCCAGGATGTCCCCACCCCCGCCAGCCTTCTGAGCCCCACCAGTCCCCAAGCCGGACACCCTTCAGGATGCAGGCCTAGCCTTCCCAGTTTCTCAGCATCTGCCCTCCCTCATTGCCAGTTGCTCCCTGTGTTCTGTGTTCCATTCCCAGCTGACTTCTCTCAGGGCTCCAGGGTCGCCATGTGGACACACCGTCCTTTTGCCAGTGCTGTTCCTTGTGCCTGGAATTATTTTCCTGGCCTCACCTTTAATCTGGCCAGCCTCCTACCTGTCCTTGAAGATGCCCTTTGGATATTGCCTTCAGGATACCTCTCACCCCCTCCTCCTAGTGCCCCAGTTCCAGTGCCCTGTGCCCAAGCGCTGAGTCCCTCAGTAGGTACATGCTTGGTCCTCCGTCTGCCAGGCAGTCCCTCAGGGGAGTGAAGGGATGTCCAGGCACATGTATGCTGAGCATTTGTCTTTGGTAGCTTAGTTTCTGAGTGGAGTGAGCCTGAATTTAGAGGAAGTTAGGAACATAGCTTCATACCTGGTTCAAAAATGAGGATTTTGTGAATGAAGCAATTAATATGTTTGGAAGAAAGCATGCTTATATTCAGTTTCTACCTAAAGTTTTCTGCCATTTGGCTATCCCAAAAAAGTAGAAGAGAGGCTTTTAATTACAAAACTGATAGAGCAGAAATAGTTAACTATATATGTGCTGATTTTAATGTATGATCGATTTGTCAAATATTTGAAAATTAATTTTCTTGCATTTTAAAAACTAGTCATTATTATACCTTTGATTTTTAAAAAAATATATTAAAAAGGGAACAGGCCAGGTGCTGTGGCTTATACATGTAATCCCAACACTTTGGGATGCCAAGGTGGGAGGATCGCTTGAGCCCAGGAATTCAAGACCAGCGTAGGCAACATGGCAAAACCCTGTCTCTGCAAAAAATACAAAAATTAGCCAGGTGTGGTGGTGCGTACCTGTAGTTCCAGCTACTCTGGAGGCTGAGGTGGGAGGATCACTTGAGCCTGGGAGGTTAAGGCCACAGTGAGCCATGATTGTGGCACTGCACTCTAGCCTGGGCAGCAAAGCAAGACCCTGTCTCAAAAAGAAAAAAAAAGGAACAAACTTTACTCAAGAAGGCATACAGATGGCAAATAGTCATAAGAAAAGATTTTCAGTATTATTAGACTTTAGAAAGATGCAAATTAAAATCACAATGCAATATTGCTACACTAAGTAGAATGGCTAAAAATAACAAAACAGAACAAACACCCTGGCAATACTAAGTGCTGGGAGCGTGCAGGACAGGGAAGTCTCATACGTTGCTGATGGCAATGTGCAGCAGTACAGTCACTTTGGGTAGCAGTTCGGCAGTTTTGTTAAACGTACAGTTAACATTTCCACTCCTAGGTATTCACCGAAGAGTCATGAAAGCTTATGTCCCCACAAAAGACCAATAGATGAACGTTATAGCTTCTTTATTCATAGTTCCCCCAAACTGAAAATGATCCAAGCAACCTTCAGCAGGAAGAATATGGATAAACAAAAGAGTGGTATAACTACACAATCGAATACTACTTAGCAGTAAGAAAGAGTGACCTTCTGACGTAGATAGCAACATGGATCAGTCTCAGAAGCATTATGGTGGGTGACAGAAGCCAGTCTCAAAAGCCAGGCTGCATACTGTGTATTCCATGTATCCTTGCCATCCTGGAAAAGGGACAGAAATCATGTCTGTGGTTGCTGGGGGCTGTGTGGGGAGGGGATGGGCTGCAAGGGGGCACAAAGGCACTTCATGAGAGATGGAAGTGTCCTGTTCCTTGCTGTGGAGGCGGTAGACAGTGGTATATGTTTGTCCACACTCAGATCTAAGTGTACCCTGTAGTGGGCAGTTTTGCCTGTGTGTAGATTCCACCTCAACCTAGAGAAGCAGCCAGCAGTAGCTCTGCTCCTGGGACGACTGCAGTGCCTTGCCCAGGGAAGTGGGAAGGCCACATTGCTCTGTCCCTGGTGGTTTATGGCGATAGAGACTTCCATTGGCCTGTCACCGGCCACCACACAACCGTTTCATTAAAGGGACAGCAGGGCCGATGTTGCTGGGGTGCCTCGGTCCCAACTGTTTGGCATACTGCCCTTCTCCCGTTGGCTCTGTGCTCAGCCAACTTGCCTCTTGTCCCCAGCAGTGGTCACAGGACCAGCACAGGCTCCTCTGCAGCCTCTAGGACCAACTGGGAGCTTATTTGGAAACCTGAAATGTGTACTTATGGAAACACTCTTCCTGTATTCATTGCGGCTTTTCACATTTCAAGAGTTGTCATGTAAATGTGTATTTGCAGCTCCTGTGTGTGCCGATGGGTGGTACCAATATGTGACTTGTTAAGAAATATCCTTTTCTTTTCCCTAAACCTTTAACCAGTGGTTCTGAAAATCACAGAGGTAAGCAGGTTTCAAGAGAGCCAAAATACATGATTTGATGGTGATTACCAATTTGAATACCGTTGGTAATAGGCAGATGAAAACCAGCTCTGGGTTGTGGCTTCATGTCGACTGTCAAGGCTAAATTAGGGCCGTGTTACCTCAGCTCCTCCTACCACCAGCTCAGCGATACTGAGTTGCTTGTTGGGTATTTTTTTCATCCTGCTGTAAATTTCAAAATGACAGTAAGGCCTCATTTTAAGGGAAGCAACCACATAATGTCACTTCCAGTGAGCTGTGAAAATGCTCACTTTCGACTTCCTCACAGGAGCTGCTCGAGTTTGGAGTGGATGCTCAGGTTCAGCTCATGTTTTGACAAGCTGCCGAGCTGCCAGCCTTGCTGGGGGAGGTCTTTGGAGGGAATGAGCAGAGCCGGAAGTCTCATCTGCCTCTGGAGAAGGCTGCCCAGGCTAACCACCTTCCAGGGGTCTTTGTTTTTCACCAGGATTCTGGTTCTCATAGGAGTGGAGTCATCTCAGCCCATGTAGCTCAGCCTCAGGGACAGCCCTTCCTCCAGGTGCTGCAGCCCCCTTCCCTCCCCTTGCCCATCTCTGTGCAGGGCCAGGCAAAGAGATTTTAGAAAAGGTAAAACTGACAAGGGGTTGACTAAGATTTTTGAAGGCATTGGGAGAAAAAGGCTGAAAAGAGATTGTTTTTCTGTCATATTTCCTCTGGGTGCTCAAGTTATCAGCGACTGTATCCTTTCAAGCCAGCAGCTCAAAGAATGAAACATATCGAACATTTTCGTTTTCACCCCAAATTAGCCATTAACATTTCCTCAGTTACTCTTTTATTACTTATAACTTTGATGAACTAGTTTTTCTTTTCATATACGAAAAAAGGCAGTCAAAACTCAGCTTAGCCCTGACAAAGCTTTGCCATCAAGACAGTCCTACCTGGAACCCTTTGAAAAACTGCCTTTGGGCTGGGCACGGTGCCTCACACCTGTAATCCCAGCACTTTGGGAGGCTGATGCGGGCGGATCACAAGGTCAGGAGATTGAGACCATCCTGGCCAACATGGTGAAACCCTGTCTCCACAAAAAATACAAAAACTAGCTGGGTGTGATGGCATGCGTGCCTGTAGTCTCAGCTACTCAGGAGGCTGAGGCAGAAGAATCACTTGAACCTGGGAGGCGGAGGTTGCAGTGAGCCGAGATCGTGCCACTGCACTCCAGCCTGACGACAGTGAGACTGTGTCTCAAAAAAAAAAAAAACAATTGCCTTCAGCTCCAGCCTAGCCACTGTGGCTGCAGGATCTTGACAAACCACGTAATTTCTCTAAGCCTTTGTTTCCTCATCTGTAAAATGGGGACACTTATTCCTACTAGGTAGGGGAGACAGTATTTGGAGGTGTAAAACACCTAGCAGGTCGCCTGGCACATGGTAGGTGCTCAGGAAGTGGAAAAGTTTTTATGGCTATGATTGGGAAGTAATAACCCAGCACATGATGGATGACATCAAAGCAGAAGGCTTTGGTTAGATGTCACCTACTCCAGGAAGCCAGCCCCAGCCCCTCAGTCTGCGTGAGGTGCCCTTTTAGGCATCCTCAGCCCCACCCCTTCCTCTGTGGTAGCCCTTCCTGAGCCAGTCAGCCTCCCTTCCTGACCCACAGCCCAGTTTCTACTTGGTACCCAACCTAAAGAACATTGAGAAGCCCCCGTTCACTGATGTGTATGATCTTATTAATAATAAAAATAGAGAGGCTCATTATCTAACTACACGGAGTGCCTTTCAAACTCTTGGAGAGGGGTGTGGTAAACATGACCCCAGGGGCGCGTCAGGGCCTGGTTGGCATGGAGGCCATTTGTGCCGCAGCCAAGGACGGGCTGCCCCAAGCCCCCTGCCTCCCAGCTGGTTCTCTCTCCTAGGTCGGGAACTACAAGCGGACTGTGAAGCGGATCGACGATGGCCACCGCCTGTGCAGCGACCTCATGAACTGCCTGCATGAGCGGGCACGCATCGAGAAGGCGTATGCGCAGCAGCTCACTGAGTGGGCCCGGCGCTGGAGGCAGCTCGTGGAGAAGGGTACGGGGCCCCGGCACAGGTCCTGTGGCCTGGAGGCAGCTACACCCCAGCTGGGGGCTCTGGGCACGTTGTGACCCTCTCTATGCCAGTTTTCTGTCTTTTAAGATTGGGGCAAGAGTGCATTTCCCAGTTCCAGAGCGGGGTGTGATTTTTATGGGGAGCATTAGTGCCCATCACCAGAAGGCACAGGCTCCGTGAGCTTTTGTCCACTTTCCTTGGGGACACAGGACTATAGCCCTTGTCATCCATAGGACACACTTGCACTTGCCGAGTTAACTCAGAACTCGGGTAAGTTCCTATCACGTGGAAGGCCTTGCCGCTTGGCACCTTAGTTTCTAACACTGAGAGCTGTTTATTTTTAAACTTGGCCATGTAGCAGGTCACATAAGACTAGCTGGCAACACCTGGCAGTCTTTCTGAGTTTACATTTTAAGGGAATAATCACAGGTGTTGTATGGCAGAGGTTTCACCCCCTTCTGTCCCCACCGAAAAGCTCAGAAGATTCTGCAGCTTTATTAGTGCCACTGTTATGTGGACAGGGGCCATGCTTAGAACACACTTCCCAGCAGGGAAGGGGAACTTGACTGATTACAGCCTTTCCGGCACAGAAGCAGAGCAGTGTGGGTTTCTCAAGGTGTGTTTTGGGGCAGGCTTTCCTGTGCTGACCAGCTGTCCTCAGCCAATCAGGGGAGCCAGGTCCCACGCAAGCCAGGTCTAGTCCAGCTGCCTGTCCTTTCCCGTGATGCTGACATGGGTTGTATGTGTGGGCTTAGCACAGTCCTTAGGGCAGGGTATGTGCCCAGGCTGTGGAGCAGGCAAGTGGCAGAGGAGGGGCCTAGGATAGGTCAGCTCCCTTGGTCGGTGGCAGTGTCGTCATTTCATTTCCACCTGCTGCAGCCCCTCTCCCAGGATCAAGCTGTCAGTCAGAGCTTGAGGTTTACAGAGCACCCTTACCACCCTCACCTTGTGGGTCTGGCTGTAACGTTGTGGACAGGACAGGAATGTGCTCATTTTGTAGACACGAAGGCACAGAGGGGTCCAACTTCCGGGGCTGTTCTCTGTTGTCTCCAAGCCCCAGAGTCACGTGTCCCCCTCTGGGTTCTCACAGCCTGTCCTCCCCTCAGCCCACCTCTGTCATGACTCAGCGCACTTGGTCACTGTCCCTGTGACTACCTTGAAGACCAGCCATGGATCTTCTCGATTTCTGCCCCAGCTCCATTGCGGCTCTCCCTCCCTCCAGCCTCACGCCACCCCACCCTACCCCCTGAATAGAAATGCCAGCCTGGATTAGGGCTTCCTTCCTGAGCCTCGGGGACTGAGAGGTGAGTAGGGAGAGGCGACTCAGCCCCTCCTGCCATACTGGTCCAGAGCAGGCTCCTGCTTCCTCCTCTCCTTCCTCCTGCAGGATGGGCTTCCATTCTGCTGAGGGGACAGTCCTCATTCCACAGTGTTCTCGAGCTTGTGCTCAGAGCCAGGTTCTTTCTGGGAGTGAATGAACACGGTCCTGCAGAGGAAGGCAGTGCAGGGCTAGCCAGGGGCCAAGCAGGGCTGATAGGAGCCATGCCAGGAGAAGCGTTGGCATGGTGTGGGTGGGTGCCCAACACCTGGGAGAAGCGTCTGCTCACTTCAGAAGGTCCTCCGTTCTCTGGCCACCTTTAAGTAAATTAAGACTTCTAAGATGTGGAAATTTGAGTTTTTATAGAGTTCAGTGGCTTTAAATAAAGGAAAGGCATGGCCGGGCGCGGTAGCTCACGCCTGTAATCCCTGCACTTTGGGAGGCCGAGGCAAATGGATCACCTGAGGTCAGGAGTTCGAGATCAGCCAGCCTGGCCAACATGGTGAAACCCTGTTTCTACTAAAAATACAAAAATTTAGCCAGGCGTGGTGGCGGGCGCCTGTAATCCCAGCTACTCGGGAGGCTGAGGCAGGAGAATCGCTTGAACCCGGGAGACAGAGTTTGCAGTGAGCCAAGATCGCGTCTCTGCACTCCAGCCGGGACAATAAGAGCGAAACTCCATCCCAAAAATAAAAATAAAGGAAAGGCATGTAATCCCCCAATTTTCCTAAGACGAGGGGCAGAGCAAATTCAGCTTCGGGAACTGAAAAAGGCACAGAGTCCCTGAGAGAAAAATATCTGAAACCCTGAAAGGAAACCCTCTGTGGTCTAAATGGCCACATTGAACAGCCGAGGTGTGAGCAGAGCAGACCCCGCCATGGCCGGCGCTGAGTGACCCGCAGCTTCTCTCCCCTGCACAGGGCCCCAGTACGGGACCGTGGAGAAGGCCTGGATGGCCTTCATGTCTGAGGCAGAGAGGGTGAGCGAGCTGCACCTCGAGGTGAAGGCCTCACTGATGAACGATGACTTCGAGAAGATCAAGAACTGGCAGAAGGAAGCCTTTCACAAGCAGATGATGGGCGGCTTCAAGGAGACCAAGGAAGCTGAGGACGGCTTTCGGAAGGCACAGAAGCCCTGGGCCAAGAAGCTGAAAGAGGTACATCTGTCCTGCAGGCTTCCCTGCCCGGCCTCGCTCTGCCTGGCAGCCCACTAGCAGCACCACCTCCTGCACCCAGGACTTCCTGCCACTGGCTGTTGGCACAGGAGGCCAGACCTGGTAGAGATAAAGCCACTCCTCAGGCTAGAAGCCCATGGTAGCTGACATTTACCCAGGTTGAAGATGCTGAATGCTCTATGTGCATTCTTTAAATTTTTTATTTTTATTTTTTGAGACAAAGTCTCACTCTCTCTCCCAGGCTGGAGTGCAGTGGTGCAATCTCAGCTCACTGCAACCTCTGCCTCCTGGGTTCAAGCAATTCTCCTGCCTCAGCCTTCCGAGTAGCTGGGACTACTGGCACATGCCACCACACCCTGCTAATTTTTGTGTTTTTAGTAGAGACGGGGTTTCACCATGTTGGCCAGGCTGGTCTCGAACTCTTGACCTCAGGTGATCCACACACCTTGGCCTCCCAAAGTGCTGGAATTACAGGGCATTCTTTAAATTTGATCCTACCAACCCATTTTACAGATTTGGTAACTGAGGATCAGAACCATACATTGGTGGTAGAGCTCAAAGCCCAAGCTCTTAACCACTAATAGTACTTCTCCCAACCCTGGAGAAGTGTCTGCTGGAGACTTAAAAGTCCTTGCCGGGCGCGGTGGCTCACGCCTGTAATCCCAGCACTTTGGGAGGCTGAGGCAGGCAGATCACGAGGTCAGGAGATTGAGACCATCCTGGCCAACATGATGAAACCCCATCTCTACTAAAAGTACAAAAATTAGCAGGGCGTGGTGGCAGGCGCCTATAGTCCCAGCTACTCAGGAGGCTGAGGGAGGAGAATCACTTGAACCCAGGAGGTGGAAGTTGCAGTGAGCTGAGATCACGCCACTGCACTCCAGCCTGGTGACAGACGGAGACTCTGTCTCAAAAAAAAAAAAGTCCCTTTGGCTGCTCTGCATGTGGAGTAGCCTTTCTTTATTCCTTTACTTTCTTAATAAACTTGCTTTCACTTTATTTTTTTTTCAAGTCCCTTTGACGATAGAAAGAACTAGTTTACATTTTTCTTTCTCTTGCATGGATTTTTCTCCCAAAATTTCAAACATTGATACCTGTTTTTCTGAAAGTAGCAACCAAAGCCATTGAGTTTTGTCAAGCCTTGGCTAGTTGGAGGCTGTCATCTGTCCACCCCAGCCCTCAGCTTGTGTGCCCCGCCCCTGCCTGCAGCCTCGCCCCCCATTCCTTGCTGGAATGGACTAGATGGTAGATGTGCCACCCCCAACACCCAGATGTTCTCTGGCCCTGCGCTGCCTTCCTCTGCCTCAGAATCATCCAGAACATGCCTCTGTCCTCCCGGGTGGTTTTCTCTGTGTCTCCTTTTCTCTGTGTCTTAGCTTTTGTCGTATCTCCTTTCTCTTCTGTTTTGTCCCTGGCCCCATTCATAATGAAACTGTCTTGTGTCTCATGAGGCCTTTGCTAATAAACTCCTCCTTCCCTCTAGAATGAAATTTGTGGCTTTGGCTCAAATAAGGAAGGATCTGTTAAGAGTGTGTGTGTGTGTGTGTGTGTGTGTGTAAAAACCATTAAAACCAGAGGCAGTGTGGCCGATGGCCCTGCCCCCTAGTATGATCCTCTCTCTCATGCTAGGTTCCTCCTTGGAACTTTCTTTGTATTTGCCGATCCTGCGGCCTGGCATGGTCTTCCTGGGATGCCCATAACCCTTCCATGTGCGTGTTCCATGTGCGTGCTCCATGTGCGTGTTCCATGTCATCTCTGGCTTTCTCCACCCACCCCATGCTCCGTCTCAGTTGTCCTCCCCCACACTTAATGCCCTCTAATTGACTCTGGCATGTAAGTTTTCCTATATTGTATCTGCCTCCTGCAACTCAAATGAAAGCTTCACAAAGACCTTGTGTTTCTTGCTGTGTTCCTGGTGCCTCGAACCATGCACAGGACAAGCAAGTACTCCATGAATATGTGTCGAGTGCATTCCTGTTGTGACTAGTTCCTATGATAGTATACATACAATTTTGTACCTGCCTTTTCCTCCCTCTTGGTAGCACAAGCATTCCCATGGTCTGTGTGACTTCTAGTGAGGATCCTGAACTCCTAGTGACATGGCATTCAGGAACTCATTCTCCCTGTAGGTAGAAGCAGCAAAGAAAGCCCACCATGCAGCGTGCAAAGAGGAGAAGCTGGCTATCTCACGAGAATCCAACAGCAAGGCAGACCCATCCCTCAACCCTGAACAGCTCAAGAAATTGCAAGACAAAATAGAAAAGTGCAAGCAAGATGTTCTTAAGGTAAACTGTGCACTTGTTTTTACACGTCGAGTGTCACCGTGTCAGTTGTTGACGTGTCTGGCACATAGCCTTCTGTAACTACTTGGGTGAATGGGTGGATAGAGGGATAAATAACCAATAAAACACACCCCTGTCCTCAAGAAGGCCACAGGTGAGTGCCCTAGCACCTCGCCTCACCATAGCCACTGTACCTGCTCAGTCAAGGGGCAGAGCCAGGCTCTGGGCAAGCCAGGGGTAAGAGACAGCTCTTGGTGCTCAGAGACACAAGGACAGCTGGGATTGCTGCAGGGAGCTGCTTGTGCCAACATGGGCATGGCCAGTAGTGGGTGTGAATGGGTGTGGCTGGTGGCAGGTGTGAATGGTTGTGGCCAGTGGTGGGTGTGAATGGGTGTGGTGTGAGCTGGTATGGAGGGTTATGAGGACCAAATCACCAGTGGCCTGGACAGCCAGGCTGAGTAAGGAGCTTAGGATGCTGCTGACCAGGAGCCACTCAGGAAGGCCTGAGCCTGGGTGGGGTCAGGGAGGAGGTGAGGAGGGTGAGATGGTTTAGAAGGATTGCTCTGCTTGTGTAGGGAGAGGGGCTGGGGGCAGAGACCTGGGGGAGGGACTGCAGGCTGGGAGCGCTTGTCTGGGGGAGCCAGGTGGGAGGGGGGATGGAGGGGCCCTGCAGTCTCCACAGTGACAGGCCCCGAAAGTGAGGCAGAGGCTGTGGAGCCAGGGGTGGCAGAAGGGTGGTCTTTGGCCAAGAAGAGACCGTGACCAGGCACTGGCATCATGGGTGCACTTCCATTTCTGTTGTGAAGCGGAGATTTTCTGCCCCACGGGTTAATGAGAAATCATTGTGTAAACTATTATATGCTCCGCGGGTGTAGATAAGTGATTCTGCCTGGAAGGTCCTGGAGTCACAGGCCTTAAAACCAGACAGCGTCATCGTCTTGTGATTTAAAAGTTCACAGGAAGGGAGGGGCTCAGCCCTCGGCCCCACCTCCCCTCCTTTGCTCAGCCATGAGGGGTGAGGGCTTGGGGGTGTGATTGCCGAGGGCCTGCCCTGCCTCGGTGTTTGGAGAGGAGATTCCCAACCAGGATTTGCAGAGAGAAACGGAATGAGGTAGAGAGAGGCTGCACTCCAGGAAGAGGACATGGGCAGAGGGGAGGCAGGAGGCCTAAGCTGGTTTCACTACCCACCAACCTTTCCTGGCCCCTGTCAGTTAGGTGGTGGCATCCCTGTTTTGTGAATGAGGAAACCAAGATCAGAGAGGTTAAGTCACGTGCCATCCAGCAGGTGAGAGCAGGAACTTCTGACCTCAAGCCCATACATATGCCCTTTCTCCACTGTTCCTCACTGCTATGCCGTCGGTGTAGCAAGGGGAACACGTCATCTACACGAGAGTTCGTCACTCAGACCAAGTGTCAGAATCCTCTGGGAAACCCCTCTCACTCCCATTGCTGGAGCCAGGAATCTGGGCTTTTGAAGCAGCCCAGGTGCCTCCACGGTGGGATCAGGTGAGGAGCCTGGAACCAACTACTGAGTGGGAGGCACCTGGGCTCAAGAAGCACAAGGTCCCGGAGAACTCTCGGGCCTTTGCCAGAATCCCAGGGAATCAGGTGCCCAAAAAGGTGCCTAGAGGAAAGATGGGGCTTCTCCATGTTGGGCGGGGGCGTGCCTGTGTGAGAGAAAGGGAGACGGAGATGGAGAGGAAGAGAGGCCTTTCATGTTTGACAGCCACCCAGAACATCAACTCAGGCTTTTGCAGAACAGGCCCAGGGCTCGAGGTTGGACATAAGCGTCTGGCAGGATGACTGGGACACTTTGTAGTGGGTTCCCTCCTGGGACCCTCCCTGCCTCTGTGGTCTGGCCAGTGACTGCAGGATGTGAGAGGTCCTTGTGTGCCTAGAGCTCTGGAGAGGAGGCCAGTCCCTCCCCACCACCCTTCTTGACGCAGTTTCCAAAATCCAGCACACAGCCTGGGAAACATAGTGAGACCTCATCTCTACAAAAAATTTAAAAATTTAGTTGGGTGTGGTAGCACGTGCCTGTAGTCCCAGCTACTTCGGAGGCTGAGGCGGGAGGATTGCTTGAGTCCAGGAGTTCAAGGCTGCTGCAAGCTGTGGTCACACCACTGCACTCCAGCCTGGGTGACAGAGTGAGACCTCATCTCTAAAGTAGGTAAGTAGGTAGGTACATACATACATACCTACCTACCTACCTACCTACCTACCTACCTACCTACATACATACATACCATTGCTGACTGGTTGCACATGTACTTTCATGTTTCTTATCAGCCATCAACTACATCTTGTAGCATCCATCAGAAAAGAACTTTTTGCATTTAGTGCTAAAATATTACAATCCACCTAAGGGTGAAGGCTGCCTCTTGTTTTACTCCATGGGTGTTCGCTGAGAACTTTCTATGCCCTGCAAGGGGATTTCCAGAACAGTGATGACCCTGCTGAGTACCTGGCCTGTGCTGGGGGCAGGACTTGGGGCTAGCAGGGTCGGCACAGGCTGAGGGCAGGGGCAGCCCAGAGGTGGAGCATCTTGTTGCCACTGAGTACCCTGAGAGCTCCCGGGAGGCTATTGTGTCTTGAAGGCTCCTGAGATGGGGCTGCTCTGTGTCACTTCAGCAGTATCCTCCAGATGCTGGGCGCTGAACCCACAGCTATGTGTCTTGGGCTTCTGAGCTAGGCTCCCATGCAGGGCTGCCAGGTAGTGGGCATGGGCAGTGTGGATGGCTGTGGGGAATAGGGGAATAGCCACAGCGCTGTGGAGCTCTCCCTCTGCTGGGCATGCCCCAGCCCTGGCAGGGGTGGCCTTTTCCTGGCACAGAGGACCCAAGCCCAGCCATCTTAGGAGGCTGAGAAGCAGAGCAAGGACCCGGATACCAGGAGAGGAGAAAGGGTCACGAGTCAGGGCCCTAGAGGGCGGGGTGGAACCTGGTCTCATGAGGCTGGGGAAGGCTTCAAGAAGAGGAGTTGCTTTGGAGCCTGAAGCAGAGTCTCGCAGGGCTCTGAGCCACATGAGTCAGAGGAGAGCATCTGGGAGGGGAGCCGCATGGGCAGGGTAGACTCAGTCCCAGCTGGGGGCAGAGAGGGTGCCCGATAGGCCAGCAGTGTTTCGGGAAGCACTCCATCCTTCCTCAGAAGGCCCTGCACATGTTGTTAGGGACAGCAAAGCTTAGACCTGAGTGGAGCCCGTGACTACCCCCATAGTAGAAAGAATTGCAATAAATAGGTGGCCCCAGCCCCGCTATCTCTCACCCACCCCAGGGGGACAACACGACCATGTGATCCCACCAACTAACAAAACCACCTGGCCACCAAACTGGTGGCCCTGCATGCTGAGATGAGGGGGTGCGGGGAAGTGTGTACCAGTGTGAGGTCATTGACCTCGAGGCACATCCCCACCAGATGAATGTGCCCACTTTAGCCATGTCTTAGGAATTTCACACATTTTCTAGCTGCCCCTGGATATTCTTGAGATAGGCCACACCTGCTTTTAACATTTCCTGCCTTGTAAAACCCCTTCTTGGGACAATCTGGGAGGGAGCAGCTGTGTGAGGGGGACGGAGTGGGCTGAAAGACAAGAGAAGGAGGACTTTTTTTGAATGCCTTCTTCCTGCAGCCCATCGTGTACATATCAGAACACTGTGAAGGAGAGATGTCCTCATCTAATAAAGGACAGTGAGGCTCCAAGAGAGCTGCAGGATTCAGCCCCAGCCCCACCTTTGCTGTGGGCCAGATCTGAGGCTTGAGGGTAGCCAGGCACAGCCCTTCCCCACAGGGAGAAGAGGACATGGGCGTGTGGCACGCTCAAGACCATACACACTGAGTTCTGGGGAGACTGCCCTTTGCCGGCATCTACCTGTCTGGGCCTTGCTCCAGCTGAGAGACAGGGCAGATGGCAGGAGTGTGATTCACCTTGCAGGAGTGGAGGGACTGGGACTTGAACTTGAAGTCTGTCAGAATCCAGAGCTCCTGTTTTTTCTTTGCATTTGGAATCTGGGGAGGCCTGAGACACTCCAGGGGCAGGGTGAGCCAAGGGCTGAATGGAAATGAACCTCTGTCTTGTGCCTGGATTTTCCTTTAGACCAAAGAGAAGTATGAGAAGTCCCTGAAGGAACTCGATCAGGGCACACCCCAGTACATGGAGAACATGGAGCAGGTGTTTGAGCAGTGCCAGCAGTTCGAGGAGAAACGCCTTCGCTTCTTCCGGGAGGTTCTGCTGGAGGTTCAGAAGCACCTAGACCTGTCCAATGTGGCTGGGTAAGTTTCCTTTGAGCTAAAACACACACGTCATTGAAGTCAACGGAAAGTGCTTTTGAAGCAAACTCAGATGCTGCTCCCAGGTTTGGGATGGCGCGTTCATCAGGAGGTCTCCTCACCGCCCTCAGGGCCTCCTGCTTCTTTGTAATCTGGATGGCAGGGAGGGCCCCTTTGCTGAGTGTTTCTGCAGCTGCAGGCATGGCCGGCTGGACCTCTGGAAGGCCTGGCTGACCCAGCCATTTGCTGGCCCAAGCAGATAAGGCCGGGCCCACTCTGCCAGCTCCACGTACAGGTCTGGGCAGGAATGGAGATTGCCCATTCTGGGGCCACAGCTAGGACCAAGGCAGCTGGCATATCTTTTCTTTTCTTTTCTTTTCTTTTTTTTTTTTTCTTTTTTTGAGATGGAGTCTGGCTCTGTCGCCAGGCTGGAGTGTAGTGGCGTGATCTCAGTTCACTGCAACCTCCTCCACCTTCTGGGTTCAAGCAGTTCTCCTGCCTCAGCCTCCCGAGTAGCTGGGATTACAGGCATGTGCCACCACACCCAGCTAATTTCTGTATTTTTAGTAGGGATGGGGTTTCACCATGTTGTCCAGGATGGTCTCGATCTCTTGACCTTGTGATCCGCCCACCTCGGCCTCCCAAAGTGCTGGGATTACAGGCATGAGCCACCGCACCTGGCCGCAGCTGGCATATTTAAGATCCACTGGAGGTGAATCTGGCATTTCTGGGCTGGTTGTGCCTGGGACAGTCTTTCTTTGAGGCCCTTTGTGATCAGGTGACTGCTTAGTGGCTCTCAGCCCCCAGGACAGCACATACCCTCTGAGACTTGGTTCTGAATTGTGATATGGAAGCTGTGCTGTTTCTTCTGTGCTTTCCTCATCTTTGGTTCTGTGATGCCTTCACCAGGGCAGAGGTCCCAGCTAAGTCAAGGACGTGGATTACTGTCATCCATCTCGCAGAACCATGTAGGGATGCGTCACAGGTCAAGGCTTGCTGTTAATAGGAGAGACATTCCGTTTGTCTCCCTCTGTATAAAAATCATCAAAAGCAACAGTTACTGCACCGCTGCTACTCTGCCACCATTCCATTTTTATGACAGTCTTGTAAAGTGGGTGGCACTGACCCCATCTTATTGATGAGGAAGCTGAGGCTGGGTGAGATTAAATGACTTGCCCGAGGCTGCTCTTCTGGCAGGAGCAGGGTGAGGCTGGCCTGTGTCAGGCTCTTCTGCATATGGAGTGACTTCCATTGTGTGGATGCTTGTCTGTCTCTGTGTCTGGATTTCCCCCTTTTAGTACAGGCACCAGTCATATGGATTAGGGCCCCTGCTAGTGACCTCATTTTAGCTTGATTACCTCTATAAAGACCTTATTTCCAAATAAGGCCACATTCCGAGGCACTGGGGTTTGGACTCCAGCATGTCTCCTATGAAGGACACAACTCAACCCTTGATAGAGGGGATCATGCCCACTCAACAGAGGAGGAAACCGAGGCCCAGAGAAAGTACATGACTCACCAGCCATAAAGATTATAAGTGAAAATATCAGGTCCAGCGGTGATCCATACTCTTCCCTGGCAGGGCAGCTTCCTAGGAAGGTGAGCCGATGATGGCTGCCAGGCGGAAGGCAGCCCCCACCCCGTCTTGGTGGTGGGTGTGTTCAGCACCGGGTCATCTTCACACTCTGCATTTGCGAGTCTGGGTATAAAGCTTTTCTGACAGAGATGAGGAAGGAGGGGTACTTTCTAACACCCTCCAGTTTTCTCTTCCTCAGCTCTGGGCCTGGTTAAATGGGACCACACAGAGTGGTGGCCCACACAGCCCACCTGCTGGTGCCTTTTGCATATGTGACACAGAGCAGGGCTTATTCATTGCCACCTGCTTTGCTGGTTTGATTTAAAGCTCATTTGTCAGGAGCCATCTGTGCACGTGGCGGCCCGTGACCTTCCACCTGAGCCAAGGGAGGAGTGTTCTGGCTCTGTGAAACCAACTCACAGAGGGCAGAGACCACGGGACCTGCTGTGGCTGGCACTGGGCTGGGACAAAGGGTAGCTGGCCCCTGCCTTCTCAAAGAGCCACGTTTCTCTCCGATTTAGCTACAAAGCCATTTACCATGACCTGGAGCAGAGCATCAGAGCGGCTGATGCAGTGGAGGACCTGAGGTGGTTCCGAGCCAATCACGGGCCGGGCATGGCCATGAACTGGCCGCAGTTTGAGGTAAGAGGAGGGTGTGCCCATGAGCTCGTCAGCCTGGAAGAGGACCTGGGCCCACAGAGTTGCTAGATGATGTCTTTCTCATTCCAGACTCTATGTTAGTGTTTGCCCTGTTTATCAGGCAGCCTTTAGGCACAGCTATAGTACAGACCAAGTTCTGGCATAGAGTCCTGGGGGGCTGCAGGCATTACCGAAGGCCTTCTGAACCTCTCGTGAAGTCGCAGTTATGTCCTCTCTAGTTGGGAATGTTTGACTGTCACTTTTTGGCCACTGGCATTCCCTTCCTTCCTAGTCAGTCTCAGGAGCCGTAGGCACACAGGACCTCAGCTCCCTGACCCACCCTGTGGGATGGCCAGGAAGGGAGCAGCCACAGTGCTCCCCACTCACGGTGGGCCAGGGGAGGGGAGGTGGTCTCAGTGGGCAGCCCTCCTTACCCTTCCAACAAAGGACTTTTCCCTACTCCAGGCAGTAAATTCAGTGAATCCTGATTCAAAATGAATGTTCTTTTCCCATCATGTGGGTCTAAGCTTTCATTATCTTTACATTCGAAATGCAAGGGCCTGGGATCTCAGGACTCACCTAGCCCTTGGATTGGTCACTAGGCCCCACCTGGCACCCTGAAGGCAGTGGGCAAAGGTCCTGGTGCCCCTGAGGCTGAAGCACGTGGCGTCAGCTGCCCCAGCAGGGATGCTGAGGGCGACTACCTCTGCTGTGGGCATGGGCCTCGTGGCTTCCCCGACTCAGCAGCGGCCAGAGCCCGGGCTGCATTCAGATTCTGCTCACCTCTCACCACCTGTGGGAAGCTGAGCAAACTATTCGCCCTTTTTGTGACTCAGTTTTCCCACGTGTGGAATGGGAATGACAAGAGCACCCATCTCCTGTCGGGGGCTGTTAGGGAACATGGTGACTTTGTCCATGCAGGGCTATTGACCCAGGCCCACCACTCAGAAACCTCCTGGGTGCCTCGTAGCCTGCAGTTTTGTCAGTCCTTACTCCTGCACTTCTTTTATGGCCCTTAACAGGAAGGTTTTTCCAAATGACAGCGTGGGCCCTGCTGCCGAGCACTCCCCTGTGCCAGCACCAGGACTTGCTCCCAGTAGGAGGCAGTAGAGCAGCTGTGCCCCTTCCACAGAGGCACTGAGAGAGCGTGGAGGGCCAGAGCCGTCCCGAGTGGAAGCGGCCCTAGAGGGGACAGCACAAAGCCCAGCCTCTCCTCTGGAGCCACACACCAGGAAGTCTTGGCTGACGTGTTTTGTGCACAGCTGGGGTTTCAGACACAGCGAGGATTTGCTGCTCCCGGAGTGGCACAGGAAACCACCTGTGAAATTTGCCTGGGTCCCTTAGAGGTGCCCATTATACCCAGAGAGGGGCACAGTGGGGAGTACTATTTGACAGTCTGTCTCCTGGAGGGTGTCCCAGCCAGAGCCTAGGGGGTCCTTCTCTCTGTGGGTCCATGGGCTGGGAACCAGCCCCTGTGCATTCATTCTGTGCACGTTTGCAGCTGTTACGGGACCATGCCTTTCTCTAATGCAATTCTTTGTTTTTATTTTTCATGCCACAAGGATGAAGTAAGTGTCTGCGTTCGGCTAACTCATAGAGTGCCACACGCCATGCAGGGTGTCTGTGGCCCGCATGGGTGGGTGTGCTGCCCCCGCTAGGCTCCTAGCAGTTCAGCTGAGGCTGCGCTGCTGTCAGGGGTATTGAGAGCCGGCCCTTCCCATCAGTGCCGGCTTGGTGTTGATCCCATTGGCCTTTGGAAGCCACCCGATCAGGATGAATTTGTATTCAGAGGTCACTGTGGAGAACTCTGAGGTTCCAATTGAGTTCTCAGTCAATCTATTTTGGTCAGAAAATAATTAATAGATTAAAATGTGACCCAGATTTGGGGTCGGGCCCAGGTCTGCCACCCAAGCTGCGTGGGCAAGTCACGTTGCCTTTCTGGGCCTCAGTTTCCTCATCTGACAAATGGACAGGTTAGACAGGATGCTTCTGAGTTGGCTTCCAACCCAAAAGTTCTGTAAGTACGTGTGAGCAGAGCCGTGGACTCAGCCACACCAAGTTTTAATCAAGAGTTGTCTGGTAACTGGTGGAGATGGGGGGAAGGAGAGCTCATTAAACACCTGCGGGCATGCACTCAGACACACGCGGGCATGCACAGACTCTTCTAGAAAATCAAGACACGGTCTCCATTCATGGTTTTGCCCTAGTCCATTTTCAGTGCGGTTGGTGAAGCCAGTTCGCCACCCGAGAACTCGTGAGGCTTCCAGGAGGAGCGTACTCCGCTTTGCTTCGTTAGCCCCAGCATGTGCTCAGATCACAGAGGAAAAGTCCCAGGGCAGCAGAACACTGGGGAGGGCCCTGCGCTTTGGAGACTGAGAGTCTGCTTGCCTGCCCCTTCTGTCAGCTGGTAGCCACTTAGCCCTGGTTTTATTTGCAGTCCAGGGCCCATTTTTCCGCATGGCAGGCTTGCTCAGGTCTCCGAAGCCAACTGTCTTGACCCTGTGGCCCAGGGACAATTTAGGGCATCGACGCAAAGGATCTTCAGCACTTCAGGACAGGTGCCTCAGAGGCTGGCTCCTGTCTACTTTGGGAGGCTCAGCAGACATCTGGGGAGGCCACAGGGGCCCATACTGGCCTGAGGGGGCTGGGACTGAGAACCTTGGTGGGTGGGGTCAGGAACAGGAGGCCCCGGACCTTGCCCTGGTCCTCGCCACCCCCGCTGGTCCTCTGGGAGGCGGGCAGCATGGCCTGGGGGTGGTTGTAGAGGTGCAAGCCTCCAGATCCCCTGATGAGCCCCTGCTTTGAACAGTGAGGAGGGACTCAGGTCGTTTGGGTTCATAAATGGGGCATGGGGAGCCTGAGGTCTTCTGGGAAACCAGGGAGAGCTGGGGCCCTGAGTCTACACATCAGATGCACAGAGCCAACTGCAGGCTCGCTGGGTAGGAACTGAGGACAGACGTGGCTTCCAGCAAGTAGTGAACCTTTGGTTTCTCTCCCTCGGCACCTGTTGCCTAGGAGTGGTCCGCAGACCTGAATCGAACCCTCAGCCGGAGAGAGAAGAAGAAGGCCACTGACGGCGTCACCCTGACGGGCATCAACCAGACAGGCGACCAGTCTCTGCCGAGTAAGCCCAGCAGGTGAGTGGGCGCCACCTCCATCCAAAAGAGGCCGTCCCATGGCGGGGGCCCTGGGCAATCTGCATGGTCCAGGGCAGCCCCGGCCTGGACACCTGGGAGGTTCCTGGGGTCCTGAGCTCTGTGGGCCGTGGCCCAGGGGCATCTCCGGGGAAGGTCGTCTTCCTGCCTGGTGCCAGAGCTGCTGACAGATCCAGAGAGGGAGGCTTGGCCCTGAGCTTCAGACCCGAGCGGGGAGGAGCTGATGACAGGGCTGGCATTCATGTCCCCGGGGATAGCACCGCCCTGCCCGGACACTGGTGGAGGTGCCACCCTGGTTCCCTCGGGCAGCTGAGGTCCTGCCGAGGTTCATGCTCACTCTGTATTGTGTGCAGGCACCAGTCGAGGGAGGGACAGGAGAGGACTGCCAGGCATCTCCTTTCCAAATTACCTCTTCACTAGGAGCATTGGTTATTTCTGACTTAGTCATTGGCTGAAAATGAGAGATGTAAGGGTGGCACTGTGGTCATTAGAACCTTCTGGAAAGTGTGTGCTAGAGGAGGTCTTCCTACAGGACCTGCCCACAGGCCTCCACGTGACACTCAGTAATAGTCATTTCATACGGGGGCTTCCTAAGAAGGCTTAGCCCAGGTTCCCATGGCCTTCCTGCAGCCCCAGGCACTGAAGCCCCCACCCAGGCTCCCCAGCAGGTGTGGCTGTCGTCATTCAGCTACTGTGCACACTGTCTGGGCAGGTGGGCTCGGCAGTAAGTGCCTGTCCCAGGGATCAGGCCAGCACCTGTATGCTTCGGGGTGGGAATGGGAAAGAAGAAACACTGCCTCAGAGGAGACCCCGGGGGCCCTGGGCTGGCCAGGGTTGCTGCACAATCCAGCCGCCCCCACCAGTGCCGTCTCACAACAGGCTGCTAGAGAAAGGTGCCAAGGAGGGAGGAGGGCCGGTGAGCTCAGACATGTGGCCTGGATATTGGCCTCCAGCAGGCCTAGGTCAAGTAACACTTGCCAGGCTGAAGTGGATGAGGCAGTTACTGGCCACTCAGGATCACCCTGGTGGCATTGGAGGCATGTCCTCGCCTCCCTTCCTTGGTTCTGGGGTGGTGGGTGCTCAGGCTGAGCCGTCCATCCAGTGCTTTGGGGGCCTGTGCCCTGAGGCCCTGGTCTTGGAAGTAGAAGGTGCTGCTGGCCAGGGTAGCCCGGTCCTAGGATCAGTTACTTGGTGGGGTGCCAGGGCCCTTGGTGCCTGTCTGATTGCTTGATGGTCTCCCTGTGGTCTTCGTAGTGCGTAACTCAGCTCCCGGCTCCCAGCCCTCAGGCAGAGCTTGGCCCAGATCTCTCTGGTTCCCACACTGGGCCTGGCAAACAGTAGGCAGTTGCACGACTGGATTTTCCCTCTGGAGCACCAAAGGAATCCTTCTTTCTATCTAGAAAAGACTGTGCAGCAGGCCCTGGCCCTGATTTTGGAAGCTTCAGCTCCACAGAGCAGAAGAGTGAGCCCTGAACCCCTTAGTAGTCAGGAGGAGGCCGTGTGGTCTGAAGAGCCCAGAGCCCTCTCCCACTCATCCATGGGAGCCGGCCCCTCCCAGACTGTCACTCTCAGAGGAGACCCTGAGGGGCTTTTTGACCCCCCCAGCTCACAGTGGTGGGAGTCAGGACAGAGGAGAAGCCCTGAACCTGGAAACGACTTTTGCTCCAGCTGTGGCTTGTCACCCGCCCCTGGGCCACCCCAGGGCCCCTGTTCTGGACGGACTGTCTCCAGGTGCAAGGAAGGAAAAGGGAAACCAAGTCCTCTTCTAGGCTCCTGGACCGTGTTTCACAGCTGAAGTATTGCCCACATTCTGCCATAGTAACCTTTCTGTTGAAACACCACGGTCCCCTCCGGTCACAGGAGGAGCTGATTTGTCTCTTGAGATCCTGCAGCTAGGAGTTGCCAGGACCCTCACGGGCCCCTGCAGAGCTGGGATCCCCTGAAAGCTCTCTCTCTCCATAGCACCCTTAATGTCCCGAGCAACCCCGCCCAGTCTGCGCAGTCACAGTCCAGCTACAACCCCTTCGAGGATGAGGACGACACGGGCAGCACCGTCAGTGAGAAGGAGGACACTAAGGCCAAAAAGTTGGTGAACAAATGCTTCCTCTGGTCCCACCTCGCTCACTCTGTCTCTCTTCCTCTCTCTCTCTGTCCAGGGGTCTCACCCCTCGGCACTCAGCAATGCACGAAGCTCTGCAGGAAGTGGGCACCTGGCGTGCTGCACCCTGGCCCACTACCTGCTCTCTGGCACAGGCTCTCTGGCACCCCCAATTCCTCGGGGAGGGCACAGCTAACAATCTTCAGTTGCTTTTTCTCTGTCCTCTGTTAACCCTTCAAGGCCCTAGCAGCACCATGACAGGAAAACAGACAACACGCAGTCTGTGCTGGGGACTAGAGAGTGAGGCCCCAGGTTGGCCTCTGCTGTGGGCATCTCCAGCCGCCTGCCCCTGGAAAGCCTGTTGGTGGCTCAGGATGAGTGTGGATGGCATGAAACTCACACTAGCGCTGGCTCCACCTGTGCTCCTTCGGAAGGAGCCCTCAGCCCTGAGCCCCAAGGCTCCAGTGCCCTCCCCTTGCGGGGGCGGGGGCCTCACACCCTCTGCCAGCCCTGTGCTGAGGGCCCTGTGGCCTCCCCTTTCTTGCAGTGTGAGCAGCTACGAGAAGACCCAGAGCTATCCCACCGACTGGTCAGACGATGAGTCTAACAACCCATTCTCCTCCACGGATGCCAATGGGGACTCGAATCCATTCGACGACGACACCACCTCAGGGACGGAAGTGCGAGTCCGGGCCCTGTATGACTATGAGGGGCAGGAGCATGATGAGCTGAGCTTCAAGGCTGGTAGGTGGGCTCCCCCAGCATCCAGGGGAGGAGGGCTTCCAACCTGCAGGTTGGGGGGGTCTTTTTTGTTTTTTAAGTCTGGAAAAGTTCTTGCTAGTTTCACTTGTGAGTCACTGCAGGCCCTTCCCCAGTGCCTGCATCCAGTGCCCTGGCTTCATTGTCAAAAGCAGCCAACTGGCTGGATGTGGTGGCTCATGCCTATAGTCCCAGAGCTTTGGGAGGCCGAGGTGGAAGGATCGCTTGAGCCCAGGAGTATGAGACCAACCTGGGCAAAATGGCAAAACCTGTCTCTACAAAAAATACAAAAAATTAGGCCAGGCATGGTGGCTCACGCCTGTAATCCCAGCACTTTGGGAGGCCAAGGCAGGCAGATCACTTGAGGTCAGGAGTTCGAGACCAGCCTAACCAACATGGTGAAACCCTGTCTCTACTAAAAATACAAAAATGAGCCAGGTGTGTGACGGAGCATCTATAATCACAGTTAACTCAGGAGGCTGCGGCAGGAGAATCACTTGAACCTGGGAGGTGGAGGTTGCAGTGAGCCGAGGTCACACCACTGTACCCCAGGCTGGGTGACAGAGCAAGACTTTGTGTCAAAAAAAAAAAAAAATTAGCTGGGCTAATTTTAGTGGCACGTGCCTGTAGTCCCAGCTATCTGGGAGGCTGAGGTGGGAGGATCACCTGAGCCCAGTAGATTGAGGTTGCAGTGAATCATGATTGTACCACTATACTCCAACCTGGACAACAGAGCGAGACCCTGTCGCAAACAAACAAACAAACAAATAAATAACCTGGGCAACAGAGCGAGATCCTGTCTCAAATAAATAAACAAACAAAAGTAGCAGATTAGCTGGGCGTGGTGTTGCATACCTATAGTCCCAGCTGCTTGGGAAGCTGAGGCAGAGGATCACTTAAACCCAAGAGGATACAGTGAGCCATGTTCATACCACGTACTCTAGCCTAGAAGAGAGAGCAAGACCCCATCTCTTAAAAAAAAAAAAAAGTAGGCTGGGCATGGTGGCTCATGCCTGTAATCCCAGCACTTTTGGGAGGCCGAGGCACACAGATCACGAGGTCAGGAGATCGAGACCATCCTGGCTAAGAGTGTGAAACCCCGTCTCTACTAAAAATACAAAAAATTAGCCGGGCATGGTGGCGGCCGCCTGTAGTCCCAGCTACTCGGGAGGCTGACGCAGGAAAATCGCTTGAACCCGGGAGGCGGAGCTTGCAGTGAGCCGAGATTGCGCCACTGCACTCCAGCCTGGGCAACAGAGCAAAACTCTGTCTCAAAAAAAAAAAAAAAAAAAGCAGATGCCCAATGCCAAGACTCAGAAATAGTGAGGTGCCGCCAAGCCAGTGCCCAGACTCCTCCCCTTGCTGGGCCAAGGCTGTGAATTGCAGGGCACTGGCTAGTCACACAGAAGGGCATCTGGAGAAGCTGTTGGCCAGGACCACCAGGTTCCCCCATATGTAGTCTGGGAGCTGCTAGCCCCGCAGGTCCGTGAGAGAAGCCTTTCTCTAGGGGTCCCCAACTGCCAGAGAAGCCCTCAGGAGAGCCACAGCTTTGCCCAGACCCCAGAGTAGCACTTGGCATGCCCCTGGGCCAGGTGGGGCCTTGTCTCAGGCAGCAACTTGTGTGTGTGCACACCTACCTGCCCACACCTACCATGCACACACCAACCCACACACATATCTGTGTTGCCAGGAGCAGAAACCATAGTTTTATAAAACAGCCTGGATCCTGATTACATGTGCTCTGCCTGTGAAGACTTTCTGTCCAATGTCTTTTTCTTCTTTGAATGGTCTTCAATAATAATCTTTTTTTTTTTTTTAATAGAGACACGGTCTCACTCTGTTAGCCAAGCTGGGGTACAGTGGTGCGATCATAGCTCACAGCAGCTGCAGCCTTGATCTCCTGGGCTCAAGCAGTCCTCCCACCTCAGCCTCCTACGTAGCTG
The DNA here is from genome assembly GCF_029281585.2 of Gorilla gorilla gorilla. Taxonomy (NCBI): domain Eukaryota; kingdom Metazoa; phylum Chordata; class Mammalia; order Primates; family Hominidae; genus Gorilla; species Gorilla gorilla. The sequence continues at coordinate 40,870,338 of NC_086018.1, read as the reverse complement.
GGACCACAGATGTGTGCTACCACCCCACCCACTGTAGGAATCTTTTTTAATGCATTTGCAGTTTACCAAAATGGCTTTTCACATCTTCAATTTGAAAAGTGTTATCTTGTCCGGGCATGATGGCTCACACCTGTAATCCCAGCACTTTGAGAGGCCAAGGCCGAAGGATCACTTGAGGTCAGGAGTTTGAGGCCAGCCTGGCCAACATGGTGAAACCCTGCCTCTACTAAAAAATAAAAAAATTATTCAGGCGTGGTGGCACACACCTGTAATCCCAGCTACTGGGGAGGCCAAGAGAATTACTTGAACCTGGGAGGTGGAGGTTGCAGTGAGCTGAGATCATACCACTGCACTCCAGCCTGGGTGATGGAGTGACACTCTGTCTCAAAAAAAAAAAAAAAGAAAATTGCTACCTTAGCACCTAAGGAAGCTGGAGTGGCCTAGGGCCAAAGTGGACCCACAGCAACCCAGATTCTTCCCTCTCTTGCCCTCTTTGTGAAGCTCCCCCAGAAGCAGCATCTACCAGTCCAAGAGGGAAGCTGGGCCAGAACTCAACCCACACAGGCTGAAGTGTGCCCTTGCCCCTAGGCTACACTTGTGGGAAAGGCTGCCTTACCACCACCACCCCAACCCCTGACTCAGCAGGGAAGCCAGGGCCTGGGGGCTGTGCCCAATGGCCTAGCTTCTAACCAGTCTTCAGCCTCCTCCCCTCAGCACCCAGAGTGCCAGCCTGCTGTCCCCAGACACTCTTCCCCTGGGCTGGTTATCAGCTGCCTCTGCCCAGTTTGAGAAGTTGGGTTTTTTTGGTTTTTTTTGGATTTTTTTTTTAATGTGCCTTTAAGCCATCTTCATGCAATTTCTGATATCTTTGGTTGGGGTTGTTACCCCCGACTTTGTTGGTTTATTTGTTTATAATTTCTAACTCCTTTTCAATCCTGCCTATTGGGTTTGACAGTAATTTTGTAGATTTAAAATGTTTCTTCCAGATCCAAGTAAATTGTCAAAAGCAAACTGATTGAAATGAACCTTCTAATCACCAGTTCACATTTGCACAATGTGAAAGCTTTCCTGTCCGTTCTATTTTCTGTGTTATCCTGCTTTTTAACAATGCAAAATTAGCTCCCAGCCAGTGTGGCTTGACTTACGTCTCTTGCGGTGTTCTGGCTGTTTGCCACATGGTAGTGTGGGGTTACAGGCCTCATCCTAGCCTCGGTAGCCTGGATCCAGGCCTGTGAGAGCACAGCAACCAGTGAAGGCAGGACAAAAGAAACGCCAGGGGTCCGAGGCACGAAGCGGTGGAAAGAGATGGTGGTTCATCGTGGCTGCTGCCCTGTGGCCCCTGCATCTGCTCCTGATGCCTCTGGGTTAGATCTGCAGGCGCACTGGTCTGGCAGAAGCGGCACGACAGTGGGAGGCTGAGCCAGTGCTTATGCATGTCCCGCCCTCTCAGGGTTCTTTAGTGTCTTAACACTTAATCTTCACAGCACCCCCAGTCCACAGATGAGGGCCACAGGCCCAGGGAGTGGACGCAGTTGGTCCAGGTCTCCCAGCCAGTGAGTGGTGGCTCTGGGATTTGAGCCCAGGCAGTCCGGGGAGCACTGGAAGCCCCAGGTATTATCTCCGCAGGCATCTTGACCAGCATTGCTGCCATACAAAATCCAAAGCATCAGGGAAATGCTAAACCGGGGGGAAAACTGCTTCTAATTCTGAAAAATGGACCAAAAAAATGCCAAAGAGAGTTACAAAACTTCAAACTTGCAATAAAGGCAAAACAGCACTGGGACTATTTCTTTCCCACCAATTGCTTGCTCCTGACGAGGTCCGAGCCAGCAGGCCCAACTGGCCTTCCCTGCAGTGAGTTACCAACCAGAAGCACACAGGCCCCTGCCCACCCCTGGGCTCTGAGCTGCTCTGCTTCCCTAACCTGGCAAATGCCAGACCTGGGGCCCTACCCTAGTGCCACCTCCCCCTCACCACCCTAGTCTGCCTCCTTGAGACCAGGATCCATCAGTTCCTCTCATCTCTGTATCTCCTCCTCTACCCAAGGCCTGGCCAGAAGTAGGAGGTCCTTCAGGTTGGAACAACCAAAGATAAATGGAACCACGTTAATACATTAGAGCCAGAGGGAGATTCCAGAACAGCGCCAGGGGCTCCTTCTCAGGGTATCAGGAAGGGTTGACACATGGCACCATGCACAAGTCATCAGCCAAGTGCTGGGGATAGAATGACAGGTATGACTGTCAGACATGGTCCCTTCCCTTCTCGCAGCCTGAAAGTTGCAGAGGAGGGGGATTAGCAAAGGCAGAGAGACTCCAGAGACAGCTGCTGGGAGAAAGGCGGCCGGGGCCCTGGTGGGGAGGACAGAAGAGGCCCAACGTGAGGGAGGGGCACAACTGAGGGAGGATTCCTGCCACCTGGCCAGGGTGGTGAGGAAGGCACAGCCCTATGGAGCTGGATGCCACAGTCTCAGTGGGAGCCACTGTGGCAGCTGAGAGCAGCTTGTTCCAAATTACTGTGTGAGACTGTCATCTCTAGATCTGTCAGAGGCCCATGACCAAAGAGGCAACTTAAAATGAATGCATTTAGTAGAGAAATGACCAGGCCCTCGGCCTGCCCGCCACAGAATGCCTGGCCCTCCACCCTCTGTGGGCCCAAAGCTCGTGAATGCGGCTCTGTAGCCCACCGTCGGTGTCATACCCTCTCATGGAGACGGCTCCCTCTTTGTCTTGCAGGGGATGAGCTGACCAAGATGGAGGACGAGGATGAGCAGGGCTGGTGCAAGGGACGCTTGGACAACGGGCAAGTTGGCCTATACCCGGCAAATTATGTGGAGGCGATCCAGTGATGAGCCGGGGACAGGCCAGCGGGGGGACGGAGGCGGCAGGCCCAGGAGCCTCAGCCAGCCACATGGGCATCCACTCCTTTTCCTGCAAGAGATGATGGTTCCATTGCTCTTGGCTTCATGGTGTTCCTGGAAGGCAGATGAGCTGGTCATTTCGCCTGGGACTCGGCACCTTTCCGAGTGCAGCTGGAGGGATCTGAGTGCAGGAAGACGCAGAACAACAGAAATAGCCGCCCCTCCCCGCCCACTGTGCCTGTTGGCCTATCATAGATCTCTATGTTCTTGACTTTGTCTCTCCTTTCCGAGTCAATGGTGGGTTACACTGATCTCGTTCCACTGATTACTCTCTCTGACGAGTCCATCACCTGCAACTTAAATGAACAAGCTTACATCCCATTTTGAGTGAAGATTTTGAGGTTTTTAATTTAAAGGCTGTGTACAGTTATACTTTTTTATACACCTGTTCATTTCTACTTAAATTATGGCACAGATTGATGCGCACCAGTCTTGAGGAAACGATCTCCCTATTCCCATGCCCTGTTACTCAGCCACGCCGTGTGTAGGCTTAGCCTCAGGTGGCAGATGTTTGAGGAAAGGAATTATGCCAGGAAGGTGGGACCGGGTTATGGTCGGGTTTCTATTGGGAATGCTCTTTGTGCTTTTGGGCATCTGAATGGAAGCTTTACATAGAACCTTAGGTAGAACTCCCCCAAATCGCCATATTTAAAAATTATTTTCACTCTATTCTTGCTTAAAACTGTACTCTTTTGCAAATTAACAATTTTATCACTGATTCAGAGTTAAAAAGAAGACTAACTTTTCAAGCAAATGCATCTGTAAAGATGCTTTAGATTAGACTGTCATGTCTCAGTGTCTATCTGTATATATTATTTGATATTCAGAGAATCTAAAGCACTCGTCTACTGTTTTAATGAGATTTAACAGCTTTTAACAGTGAGTTTCGTTTGTAAACTGCTTGAAGTCTGTGGCATTCAGGCACACGTCTGGTTGGCCGGCTGGGTCTCTTCCCGGGCTCAGTGGGCCTGGGGCCTCTCTGACGTGGTGCCTGCTGGAGGGAGGCTCGTCGTCACCAGCTGACTGCTGGTCCAGCTTCTGACCGGCCTTTGTCCTGGCTCCGTAGCAGAACGCTGTAAAAGTGCCCGCGTCTTTGCAGTAGTTGCAGATTTCAGTCGTCGTGTTACTTGTGCACAAACAGAAGCTGGGTCTTACCCGCAGCACGAGTGTCTCGGGCTGCCCAGAGTCGCCCGGGAGCAGGTGCTGCAGCCAGAGTTACGCGGGGGCCACGCGGGCCGGCGGGGGTGGGGGGACCGTGGGGGAACCTGTGTTTCATGTGACTCAGCAGTGCCCGCCGCCGTCACCAGCTATGCATTCACTCCGTTCCCAGTGAGCAGATGTCTTGCTTGGAAAGTGGACCTGTGTCTGTGTCTGTCCTGAGAACTTACCAGCAGAAATCCTCATTTCTGTGCTACGGATTTACCAAAAATTGTCAAGTCTTTTTCAGTTTAACAGTTCCTTTAAATGTGTAGTATTTGAGGAAAAAAATCAATAAACAGTTGATCTCATGCATATGGAAGTCCCTTCGCCATCATCTGTCTTCACGCCCACTTCACTTGGCGGGGGTGGCCTCCCTGGGGCTTACTAGCTTTGGAGCTGGGCAAGATCCAGGGCACAGGACCCCTGCCCAAAAGGCCACGGCCCACTGCCCCTGCCAAACTGGAGGTTGGGGATTTGAGGCATCTGAGCCCCTTGGGGTTCCCTTCTCCCCGAGACCTGCTGCTGTTTGACCTGGGCTTCCACATGGTGCGGGCATCGGCTGGCGCCTCTCTATTGCCCCAGCCCAAACAACAGGACAAGACTGGCATCACCCATAACTCTCCTATGAGCACATTTTCCTGAGCACCTACTGTGTGCTGTCCACTTTTTACTTACATTATCTGCGTCTCCAAACATCTCCACAGGGTATGGGCCAGTCTCCCCATTTCCATTCTACCAAGGAGGAAACAGAGGCTCCAAGAGCCAGCCAGGGTTTCTTGAGGAGTCTCAGCCAGCCCAAAGCACTGAGCGAAATCCCTGAGGAACCACCCCCTCCCTCGCTAGAGAAACTGAGGAGGGAGGAGGCTTGGACTGGCTTGAAGACAGGAGAGAAGCAAGACGTGAGGGCGGCTGTGGCCACGCTCACCGAGCCCTGGGAAGGCTGCCCAGAAAAGCACGCCAGCTGGGCATGGGGCCTCACAGAGCACCTGGGAGGAGCAAGGCAGGCAGCTGCCCCTGCAGTGTGGCTTTGTCCCAGCTCAGCAAGGGTATGGGACAGATCCTTGTCCCCCAGCCTCCTTGTCTGAGGGGTGGCGGGTCCCCTGCTCCCAACTTCTGAGGAGTTGGAGCCCTACAGTGCAGGGCGGACACCCGGCTCGGCCCACAGCCCCAGGCTGCAGAGAGACAGGCAGAATGGGGTTGGGAGGGAAGGTGAGGGGTCAGAAGCAGGCTCCTGGTGCCGGTGGCCTCAGTCACTGCCCAAACACCGTGGCAAGACCACGGTCCCCGCTGAGCTGGATGAAGCAACCTCCACTCTGAGGCCGGATCACACGGCCCCCCAGTGAGGGATCTGGCAGGGCCTCTAACTGCCCATCTCCCCTCTCCTGCCCTGCCCTCAGGGGCCAGCTTGAAAACTTCAGCTTGTCTCTAGGCCTCAGTTTCCCCAAGTAGAAGTGATACTTTTCCAGTTGGAGAGTTAGAGCAAGAAGAAAAGGTGGCCTGGGCAACATAGTGAGACCCTGTCTCTACAAAAAGTTTAAAAATTGGTCGAGTGTGGTGGTGCATGCATCCAGTCCCAACTACTTGGGAGACTGAGGCAGGAGGATTGCTTGAGCCCAGGAATTTGAGGCTGCAGTGAGCCATGATTGCACCACTGCACTCCAGCCTGGACGACAGAGCTCTCGAGACAGTCTCAAAAAAAGAAAAAGGCCGGGCACGGTCGCTCACACCTGTAATCCCAGCACTTTCGGAGGCCGAGGCGGGTGGATCACGAGGTCAGGAGATCGAGACAATCCTGGCTAACACGATGAAACCCCGTCTCTACTAAAAATACAAAAAATTAGCTGGGCATGGTGCCTGGCACCTGTAGTCCCAGCTGCTCAGGAGGCTGAGGCAGGAGAATGGCATGAACCCGGGAGGTGGAGCTTGCAGTGAACTGAGATCGCGCCACTGCACTCCAGCCTGGGTGACAGAGCAAGACTCCATCTCAAAACAAAAAAAAAGAAAAATGTCACAGGCCCTCAGGAGCTGGTCATTGTCACGATTATGAGTGACACCATAGGCAGGGGCCCAGGGTTCTCTGCTGTCCATGGCTGTCCTTCGCTCCTCCCACAGCCACCACCCTGGATCAGTGCTGCCACCAACTGTCCACACCTCTTCGGGTCCCCAAGGCCCCTGAGTTGACACTAGGGGGAGTGTTAGCCCCAGAGCCCTCTCCTGGGCCAAAGCTCCCTGGAGCTCAGGACAGGGTATTTCATCATCTCCATCCTTCCCACACCCCAGAAATGTCGGGAGGGTGAGCAAGTGCTGCCAAGTGACCGGAGTAGGGATCTGGCTTTGCTGCAGCCTGAGCTAAAACTGGGCCTTCGGAGGTCCCTGCAGATGGAGAACAGGGCTGGCCTCTGCTCTGGGCTCTGATGCCAGATCTTGGTCCACTCAGAAGCATGTAGTGAAGGCCCGACTGGGCAGCCTGGGCTGTGCCAAGGCCTCAGGCACTGGATAGGCCTGGAGGGAACCCGCTCACAAGCCATTGGGATAGGGATGGGGGAGGTTGGGAAGGACTTGTGTGGACCACCTGACCAACCCCCTCGTAGTTCACGGGGAAACAGGACAAGTGAGAGGAAGCAGTGACTTCCCCGTGGGCACAGACCACGTCGTTTGGGAAGCTGAGCAAGGCCTGACCCCTGAGTGGCCCAACCTGGTGGGGGATCAGCTGGCTCTCCTTATGTATGCATTGGGCAGTCATTCATTCACCATGCATCTATTGAGCACATACTGTGTGTGAGACTCAGCAGTGCCAGGACAAACATGAAGAGAAGCCAATCTTGCCCTTGGGAAACTCTGGTAGGCTCAGAGAAGGACCTGTGTTATTCTGACACCATGATGGGACAGCCAGAGACAAAGGGCCGGAGTTGTCTTCTGAGAATGTGTGTGCTGGGTTTTAGAAGTCTCAGGCCTCCCAACCCAGGCTCTAAGGCCTCAGAGATCAGAGCACTGCTCAATCCTTGAGCCGTTCCCCAACTTCCTGTAGGAAGTGTCCCTGAGTCCCCACCTGGGCAGGAGGCTGGACCACAGACAAACGGAAAATGCCTGAGCTTCATTTGCTGAAAAGTAGGGATGACTGGCGGGCACAGTGGCTCATGCCTGTAATCCCAGCAGTTTGGGAGGCTGAGGTGGGTGGATCACCTGAGATCAGGAGTTCGAGACCAGCCTGGCCAACATGGTAAAACCCCGTTTCTACTAAAAATACAAAAAATTAGCCGGGCATGGTGGTGGGCACCTGTAATCACAGCTAGTTGGGAGGCTGAGGCAGGAGAATCGCGTGAACCCGGGAGGCGGAGGTTGCAGTAAGTCAGGATTGCGCCGTTGCACTCCAGCCTGGGAAATAAGAGTGAAACTCTGTCTCAAAACAATGACAACAAAAAAACAGGGGTGATGAAGTGAGGATAACTTAAGGGGTGCTCAGAAGCCAAAGACCCTGCCAGATGGGCACCCCAGCCTGTGGGTGCCCTGTAAGCTTTCCTTCCCTCACCCCTTTTCACAGTCCAAGGTCTCCCCAGAGTGGTGGCTGCCCGCTCTGCTCCCTTCCCTTGTCCACCCTTCCCGAAGCCTCCTCTGAGGCAGGGAAGGTCTGCGCCCCTCCCCAGCCCTTCCACAGACACCTGTGGAAGACAAACGCCACTCTCTGGGCCTCGGTTTTCCGAATAAATGGGCTGCATCTCTGTGGCCCCTGTGGTGGCAGCAAGCAGAGGGGCCCTCAGGCCAGGACGGAGTCAGCTCCAGGTGCCAGCCAGTGAAAAGAACCAGGGTCAGGATGGAGGTGGCTCCACCACACCTGGGAGGATGTGCCCAAACTGAGCTAAATCTGGCCTGGCCTGCAGTTGAGGTATGAGGCTCATTTCTGGCCAGGCATGACCACCACCAGGCACAGGGTCAGAGGAACCACAGTGCTCATCTTCCCTCTAGCCCGGGTGTGTGGCGCTAAACCAAAAAGAAAAAAAAGAAAACGCAACAAATCTAGGACCATCCTATGAAACCCAGATCATACTGTTTTAGGCATCTACAAATCCTTTGTGGAAAGGGCTAGGAAAGGAAGGAAGGAAGAAAGAAATGAACTAAATAAGTGATGTCACTCTTTTAGGGGAAAGGATACCAGCACCAACGGCCGGTGGACCAAAACTCAGACGCCAGAGGAATACTAGGTGCTAGACCTGCCGAAGGTTGCAGAAACCCAGAGCGCCTTAGGGTTAGGGTTAGGATTAGGGTTAGGGTTAGGCTTAGGGTATGAGGACCTAAAAGACCCGGAGCTCAAGAGCATTCGGATCACCAAGGCAGCCGCCTCAGGGCACGTGAACTACATACAGTCACTGGCTGCTTCTGGGCAAAGACAGCCAGGTGGCCCTGCCCCTTTATGGTATTTTCCAATAGTAATCTTAATTATTTTTTCCTGATTGTAAAAGGAACAAAGGCACAGATGAAAATTTGGAAATTTAGTAAAGGTATTCAGAAAAACATTAGTTATCTGTGATCCTGACTTCCATAGGTTACATTGCTAACATTGGGGTATATTTTTTTCTAGTCTTTTTCCTAACATATATATGCACATGTGCTGTTTTCTTTTTCTTTTCTTTTCTTGAGGTGCAATTTCACTCTTGTTGCCCAAGGCTGGAGTGCAATGGCACGATCTCGGCTCCCTGTGCCCTCCACCTCTCAGGTTCAACAATTCTCCTGCCTCAGCCTCCCGAGTAGCTGGGATTACAGGTGTGAGCCACCACGCCCAGCCACATGTGCTGTTTTCTTGTCGTCATCATCATCATCAATGTGTGTATGTGTCTTACAAAATTGGGATCATACTGTAAATATAGTTTCGTAGCCTACTTCGTTCTCCTACCATTTGATCATGAGCATTTTCTCATGTCCCTAAATATACTTCAATTAAAAATAAACACCAGACATAGTGGCTCATACCTGTAATGCCAGCACTTTGGGAGGCCGAGGTGGGAGGATCACTTGAGCCCAGGAGTTCTAATCCAGCTTGGGTAACACAGGGACACTCTGTCTCTACCAAAAATAAAAAAAAAAAAAATTAGCCAGGCATGGTAGCGCACACCTGTAGTTCCAGCTACTCAGGAGGCTGAGGTGGGAGGATCACTATAGCCTGAGAGGTCGAGGCTGCCGTGAGCCATGATTGCACCACTGCACTCCCGCCTGGGAAACAGAGCAAGACCCTGTCTCAAAAAAAGAAGTGAAAGAAGTAGAGGAGGTGGAAGGAGCAACAGGAAAGGCTGGCACACTCAAGTGTAACTTTTATTGAAAAAAATCTGGCTGGGCATGGTGGGTCATACCTGTAATCCCAGCACTTTGGGAGGCCGAGGTGGGAGGATGAGGTCAGGAGTTCGAGACCAGCCTAGCCAACGTGGTGAGACCCCGTCTCTACTAAAAATACAAAAATTAGCCAGGCATGGTGGCACACACCTGTAATCCCAGCTACTCGGGAGGCTGAGGCAGGAGAATTGCTTGAACCTGGGAGGTAGAGGTTGCAGTGAGCTGAGATCGTGCCACCACACTCTAGCCTGGGTGACAGAGCAAGACTCCATCTCAGAAAAAAAAAAAAAGAAAAAAATCCACATATAAGTGGACCCATGTAGTTCAAGCTCAAGTTGTTCATGCATGAAGTGTACTGTTTAGTGGCTGAATGATACTCACGCTGTAAGTCCCATGTTGCTGAGCATTTGCTTTGTTTCCCATTTTTCTCAGTTCTTAAGGTATAATTTATGTATATACTCTTTTTTTTTTTTTTTTTTGAGATGGAGTCTCCTTCTGTTGCCCAGGCTGGAGTACAGTGGTGCCATCTTGGCTCACTGCAACCTCTGCCTCCTGGGTTCAAGCGATTCTCCTGCCTCAGCCTCTTGAGTAGCTGGGACTACAGGCACCCACCACCATGCCCAGCTAATTTTTGTATTTTTAGTAGAGGGGGGTTTCACCATGTTGGTCAGGCTGGTCTCGAACTCATGACCTCGTGATCCACCCACCTCAGCCTCCCAAAATGCTGGGATTACAGGCGTGAGCCACTGCGCCAGGCCAAATACACTCCTTTTAGTGTACAGTTCTTGAAGTTTTGATGAATGTATACAGTTATGTAATGTACTAGTCCATTCTCATGCTGCCACAAAGAACTTGCTCAAGACTGGGTAATTTATAAAGGAAAAAGGTTTAATTGACTCACACATCTGCATGGCTGGGGAAGCCTCAGGAAACTTATAATCATGGCAGAAGGGGCAGCAAACACATCCTTCTTCACATGGCAGCAGGAAAGAGACATGCTGAGCAAAGGGGGGAAAACCCCTTATAAAACCATAAGCACTCATGAGAATTTACTCACTATCATGAGAACAGCATGGGGGTAACTGCCCCCATGATTCGGTTACCTCCCACCAGGTTCCTTTCCTGACACATGAGGATTATGGGAACTACAATTCAAGATGAGATTTGAGTGGGACACAGCCAAACCGTATCACCAACCATCACCACAGTCAAGATATAGAACTCTTCCATCACCTCCCCAACAGGTGGATCTTTGTAGTCAACCCCTCCTTACACCCCCAGTCCCTAGAAACCACTTAGATGTTTTCTGTTTCTACCTTTTCCAGAATGCCATAAGAATGGAACCGTGCAATATGTAGCCTTGTCTTTTTTCACTTCACATGACTCATCTGACATTCATCTGTGTGGTTTCATATGTCAGTATTTTGTTTCTTCTTCTTCCTTCTTCTTTCTTCTTCTTCTTCTTTTTTTTTTTTTTTTTGAAACGGAGTCTCGCTCTGTTGCCCAGGCTGGAGTGCAGTGGCACGATCTTGGCTCACTGCAAGCTCCGCCTCCCGGGTTCATGCCATTCTCCTGCCTCAGCCTCCCGAGTAGCTGGGACTACAGGCGCCCGCCACCACACCCGGCTAACTTTTTGAATTTTTAGTACAGACGGGGTTTCACCGTGTTAGCCAGGATGGTCTCCATCTCCTGACCTCGTGATCTGCCCGCCTCGGCCTCCCAAAGTGCTGGGATTACAGGCGTGAGCCACCACGCCCGGCTTTTTTTTTTTTGAGACAGGGTCTCCATCTGTCACCCAGGGTGGAGTGCAGTGGTGCAATCTCTCCTCACTGCAACCTCTGCCTCTCGGGTTCATGCGATTCTCATGCCTCAGCTACGTGAGTAGCTGGAATTAACAGCCACACACCACCACCCCCGGCTAATTTTTGTATTTTTAGTAGAGATGGGGTTCTCCCATGATGGCCAGGCTGGTCTCAAACTCCTGGCTTCAAGTGATCTGCCCACTTTGGTCTCCCAAAGTGCTGGGATTCCAGGTGTAAGCCACTATGCCTGGCCTTCTTTTTTTTTTATTTTTTTTATTTTTTTACTGACAGTGTCTCGTTCTGTCACCCAGGCTGGAGTGCAGTGATGCAATCATAGCTCACTGCAGCCTTGAACTCCTGAGCTCAAGTGATCCTCCTGCCTCAGCCTCCTGATTAGCTGGGACTACAGGCATGTGCCGTCATGCCCCGCTAATTTTTTAATTTTTTGTAGAGGTGGGATCTTGCTATGTTGCCCAGGGTGGTCTCAAACTCCTGGCCAAAAGCCATCCTTCTGCCTCAGCCTCCCAAAGTGCCAAGATTACACGCATGAGCCACCACACCTGGCCCCAGTAAGTTCATTTCAAATGTATCTGGCCTATACAGAAAGAATATGTCAAAGAGATAGCATTCACTTGTTTTCGCTTGGCACTAAGCAAAGTCCACAGGTGGTGTCTTCCAGGGGCAAGGGACAGGATCTGTGCGTATTCTCACTTGTGATTCATCATATGACTATGTAGCCATGTCTGGTTTCTCTTTAGGGTGGGATTTGGCTTTCAGCAAGCTCCTATTAAACAGTAAGTGAACTAAATAAACACAATGCTGCTTCATTTGGCCATAGCTATGCCAGGATCTCTTCATGAAAGACGAACAGCAAAGAGAGTTAGAATGCAAATACTCTACAAGAGGGACAATACTGGGCTGGGTGGTGGCTCACCCCTGTAATCCCAGCACAGTGGGAGGCCGAGGCAGGCGGATCACTTGAGGTCAGGAGTTCGAGACCAGCCTGGGCAACACAGTGAAACCCCATCTCTACTAAAAATACAAAAATCAGCTGGGTGTGGTGGCGGGTGCCTGTTAATCCCAGCTACTTGGGAGGCTGAGGCAGGAGCATTGCTTGAACCCGGGAAGCAGAGGTTGCAGTGAGTCAAGATCATACCACTGCACTGGGTGACAAAGCCAGACTCCGTCTCAAGAAAAAAAAAAAATGTGTAGCCCAGGATGCTCAAGGGTGGGGCCTTCTCAACATTCCCACCATCCTCATGGCAAAGCCCTGGATTGTAGAGGGATTCTGCTTCTCTTTCCCCTCCTTTTTTGCATTTGAATTTGGATTACTGGGTTTTGTTTCTACCCCTCCCCTGGCAGCAACAGATCTTTGCCCATTCCCTGAGACAGAGAAAATTTACTGCTTTTGCTTTTTTTCTTTCTCTTTTCTTTCTTTCTTTTCTTTCTTTTTTTTTTTTTTTTGTGACGAGTCTCCCTCTGTCGCTCAGGCTGGAGTGCACTGGCTTGATCCTGGCTCACTGCAGCCTTCGCCTCCCGGGTTCAAGCAATTCTCCTGCCTCAGCCCCCAAGTAGCTGGGACTACGGGTGTGCGCCACCACGCCGAGCTAATTTTGTATTTTTAGTAGAGACAGAGTTTCACCATGTTGGCCAGGCTGGTCTCGAATTCCTGACCTCAGATGATCTGCCCGCCTTGGCCTCCCAAAGTGCTGGGATTACAGCCATGAGCCACTGCGCCCAGCCTGCTTTTTTAGAAGAGAAGAGTCCAGAGGAAGCAGGTGGGGTCTGTGCCTGTTCCTGAGCAGCTGGATGCCCACCCCACAGAGAGGTCTCCCTCCGGGCTCTTTGCCAGTCCCCATCTTCCTTGTGAAGTACGGTTTCTGATGGAGGTTTATTAAAAAGGGCTTATGAATGAATGTGAACTCCCTTTGTATCTGAGGCCCCCAGCTAGTCCAAACTCACATGCCAACCTACACCTGGCCTTTAAGACTTCATTAAAATTATAGCTGATTTCCTGTTGCCAACTAGTTTGGCAGTAACCTCTTTCTCCTGTGCTCTGCCAAAGGTGAAGGGGTTCTTGTGTTCTGTCTTTGGAGAGGCTTCTGTTGTCTCTCTTTGGCGCTGAGGTCCTTGGTTGCCTTGCAACCTCAGCTTTCTGATGGGCTCAACAGAAGTTACAATTTGGTAGATTATCCAGCTTTTCTCATTATGATATTGGGAGGGAGAGCCTTTGTAGCTTTCTACATTCGAAGCCCATTCCACAAATCTTTATTGAATGCATACTATGTGCCAGGCATTATTCTAGGTGCTGGGGATAAAGTAGTAGAAAAAACAGGCTGAGCGCAGTGGCTCACACCTATAATCCCAGCACACTGGGAGGCCAAGGCGGGCGGATCACTTGAAGGAGTTTGACACCAGCCTGGCCAGCATGGTAAAACCCCATCTCTACTAAAAATACAAAAATTAGCCAGGCGTGGCGGCAGCTGCCTACAGACAGCTACTCGGGAGGCTGAGGCAGGATAATTGCTTGAATCCATGAGGCAGAGGTTGCAGTAAGCTGAGGTTGCGCCACTGCACTCCAGCCTGGGTGACAAAGCGAGACTCTGTCTCCAAAAAAAAAAAGTAGAAAAATAGATAGATCTGATTTCAAGAAATTTATATTCAATTGAGAGGCAGATACAGATAGATAGAATATTATATATCATAATATTAGATGCCAGTAAGTTCTATGAAAAACACTTAAGCAACTGACAGATAAGACAACCATAGTGTATTGGCCGGGTGCTGTGGCTCACGCCTGTAATCCCAGCTCTTTGGGAGGCCGAGGTGGGCAGACCACCTGAGGTCAGGAGTTCGAGACCAGCCTGGACAACATGGTGAAACTCCGTCTCTACTAAAAATATAAAAATTAGCCACGTGTGGTGGCATGCGCCTGTAATCCCAGCTACTCGGGAGGATGAGGCAGGAGAATCACTTGAACCCAGGAGGCAGAGGTTGCAGTGAGCCAAGATCACGCCATGGCACTCCACCTGGATGACAAGAGCGAAACTCCATCTAAAAAAAAAAAAAAAATTAGCCAGGTATGGTTGCGGGCGCCTATAATCCCAGCTACTCAGGAGGCTGAGGCAGGAGACTCGGCTGAACCTGGGAGGCAGAGGTTGCAGTGCGTCAGGATCGCACCACTGCACTCCAGCGAGACTCCTCAAAAGAAAAAGGAGAAAAAACATTTGATTTCAAGAAATATATACATATATATATATATATATATATATATTTTTTTTTTTTTTTTTTTTTTTTTTTTTTTGAGACAGAGTCCCGCTCTGTCGCCTAGGCTGGAGTGCAGTGGTGTGATCTCGGCTCACTGCAACCTCTGCTTCCCGGATTCAAGCAATTCTCCTGCCTCAGCCTCCTGAGTAGTTGGGATTACAGGTGCCCACCACCACGCCTGGCTAATTTTTGTATTTTTAGTAGAGATGGGGTTTCACCATGTTGGTCAGGCTGGTCTCGAACTCCTGACCTCGTGATCCACCCACCTCAGCTTCCCAAAGTGCTGGGATTACAGGTGTGAGGCACCGCCCCCGGCCAGAAATATATATTTTTGTATTCAATTAAAGCCAGATACATATAGAAAGAATATTATATATTATAGTATTAGATGCTAAGTTCTATGAAGAACACTTAAGCAACCATAGTGTATAAATGGTACCTCCTACCCCTTCCTCCCCTATTCATGTAGATACTGTCTGTAATTTACTGTTTTTGTTTCCCTCTCCTCAATCTCTATGGTGGAGAATGGGCTAGACTGCCCTACTCTGATAATATAACTTAGTAAGATTTCAGCTCCAAGTAGTAAATGGGACCATCATTCCCATTCCCATCAGGAAGGATAAAACTGCTCATAAACATGCCCAGTATTCTGCATAAGGCCAAACTAGTACCCGGTGGACACAAAGCACAGGTGTTATACTTCGACTCAATACAGGAAGACTTTTAAACCATCAGAGCTACCTGCAAAAGTAATGTACTTTTCTGGAAGATAATCAATTTCCCTTTCTTGGAAAAGTTGCAGCTTTGTGTTTATAAGTTACATTGTCTGCAAGCTCCCAACTGCCACCGAGGGTCTCTAAGCAGATAGGTGGAGTGTACATTTCCTGACTTCTAACAGTAGAAAGCCTCCACCAAAGGCTCTTCAGGATATCCCTAGGAAGCTGCTCGCCTGTGCTACTCAGCACTGATTCTTTAATTTCTTTGTGCAGATGAATAAACCATGGTTTATTTTATTTTACTTTTTGAGACAGGGTCTTGCTCTGTCGCCCATGCTGGAGTGCAGTGGTGCGATCTTGGCTCACTGCAGCCTCGACCTCCTGGGCTAAAGCGATCCTCCCACCTCAGCCTCCCAAGTAGCTAGGACTACAGGCCCATGCCAGCATGCCCAGCTAATTTTTGCATTTTTTGTAGAGATGGGGTTTCACCATATTATCCAGTCTGGTCTTGAACTCCTGAGCTCAAGTGATCCTCCCGCCTCAGCCTCCCAAAGTGCTGGGATCACAGGCATGAGCCCCTGAGACTGCAAATAAACCATACTTTAGAGAAGGTAAGTGTCTTGACCAAGGCCACAGAGCTAGGAAGCAGCTGGCTGAACTGGGATTGAGGCCGAGGTAGTGCCTCTGATGCCAAAACCTGCTGTCCTTCCTCACTATCACCCAACCTCTTTCCAGTGGCTCCACACCCATTGTGGTGACAGAGGCACCTTCTGCTGAGTGTAAACTCTTCTGGCTGGAATTGTTTCCCAGAGGGTAGGGTGCAGCCCTGAGGGCTGGGGTTAAAAGTCAAGCTTCTCGCTCTCGCCCTCGCCCTCTCCCTCTCCCTCTCCCCACGGTCTCCCTCTCCCGCTCTTTCCACGGTCTCCCTCTGATGCCCAACCGAAGCTGGACGGTACTGCTGCCATCTCAGCTCACTACAACCTCCCTGCCTGATTCTCCTGCCTCAGCCTGCCGAGTGCCTGCGATTGCAGGCGCGCGCCGCCACGCCTGACTGGTTTTCGTATTTTTTTGGTGGAGACGGGGTTTCGCTGTGTTGGCCGGGCTGGTCTCCAGCTCCTAACCACGAGTGATCGGCCAGCCTCGGCCTCCCGAGGTGCCGGGATTGCAGACGGAGTCTCGTTCACTCGGTGCTCAATGGTGCCCAGGCTGGAGTGCAGTGGCGTGATCTCGGCCCGCTACAACCACCTCCCAGCCGCCTGCCTTGGCCTCCCAAAGTGCCGAGATTGCAGCCTCTGCCCGGCTGCCGCCCCGTCTGGGAAGTGAGGAGCGTCTCCGCCTGGCCGCCCATCGTCGGGGATGTGAGGAGCCCCTCTGCCTGGCTGCCCAGTCTGGAAAGTGAGGAGCGTCTCTGCCCGGCCGCCATCCCATCTAGGAAACGAGGAGCGCCTCTTCCCGGCCGCCATCACATCTGGGAAGTGAGGAGCGTCTCTGCCCGGCCGCCCATCGTCTGAGATGTGGGGAGCACCTCTGCCCTGCCGCCCCGTCCGGGATGTGAGGAGCGTCTCTGCCCGGCCGCCCCGTCTGAGAAGTGAGGAGACCCTCTGCCTGGCAACCGCCCCATCTGAGAAGTGAGGAGCCCCTCCGCCCGGCAGCCGCCCCGCCCGAGAAGTGAGGAGCCCCTCCGCCCAGCAGCCACCCCGTCTGGGAAGTGATGAGCGTCTCCGCCCGGCAGCCACCTCGTCCGGGAGGGAGGTGGGGGGGTCAGCCCCCCACCCGGCCAGCCGCCCCGTCCGGGAGGGAGGTGGGGGGGTCAGCCCCCCGCCCGGCCAGCTGCCCCGTCCGGGAGGGAGGTGGGGGGGTCAGCCCCCCGCCCGGCCAGTCGCCCCGCCCGGGAGGGAGGTGGGGGGGCCAGCCCCCCGCCCAGCCAGCCGCCCCGTCCGGAAGGGAGGTGGGGGGGGGTCAGCCCCCCGCCCGGCCAGCCGCCCCGTCCGGAAGGGAGGTGGGGGGGGGTCAGCCCCCCGCCCGGCCAGCCGCCCTGTCGGGGAGGGAGGTGGGGGGGTTAGCCCCCCGCCTGGCCGGCCACCCGGTCCGAGAGGTGAGGGGAACCTCTGCCCGGCCGCCCCTACTGGGAAGTGAGGAGCCCCTCTGCCCGGCCAGCCGCTCTGTCCGGGAGGGAGGTGGGGGGGTCAACCCCCCGCCCGGCCAGCCGCCCCGTCTGGGAGGGAGGTGGGGGGGTTAGCCCCCCGCCTGGCCAGCCGCCCCGTCCGGGAGGTGAGGGGCACCTCTGCCCAGCCGCCCCTACTGGGAAGTGAGGAGCCCCCCCGCCCGGCCAGCCGCCCCGTCCGGGAGGGAGGTGGGGGGGTCAGCCCCCCGCCCGGCCAGCCGCCCCGTCCGGGAGGTGAGGGGCGCCTCTGCCCGGCCGCCCCTACTGGGAAGTGAGGAGCCCCTCAGCCCGGCCAGCCGCCCCGTCCGGGAGGGAGGTGGGGGGGGGGTCAGCCCACCGCCCAGCCTGCCGCCCTGTCCGGGAGGGAGGTGGGGGGTCAGCCCCCCGCCTGGCCAGCCGCCCCGTCCGGGAGGGAGGTGGGGAGGTCAGCCCCCCACCTGGCCAGCCGCCCCATCCCGCAGGTGAGGGGCACCTCTGCCCGGCCACCCCTACTGGGAAGTGAGGAGCCCCTCTGCCCGGCCACCACCCCGTCTGGGAGGTGTACCCAACAGCTCATTGAGAACGGGCCATGATGACAATGGCGGTTTTGTGGAATGGAAAGGGGGGAAAGGTGGGGAAAAGATTGAGAAATCGGATGGTTGCCGTGTCTGTGTAGAAAGAGGTAGACATGGGAGACTTTTCATTTTGTTCTGTACTAAGAAAAAATTCTTCTGCCTTGGGATCCTGTTGATCTGTGACCCTACCCCCAACCCTGTGCTCTCTGAAACATGTGCTGTACCCACTCAGGGTTGAATGGATTAGGGGCGGTGCAAGATGTGCTTTGTTAAACAGATGCTTGAAGGCAGCATGCTCGTTAAGAGCCATCACCACTCCCTAATCTCAAGTACCCAGGGACACAAACACTGCGGAAGGCCGTAGGGTCCTCTGCCTATGAAAACCAGAGAACTTTGTTCACTTGTTTATCTGCTGACCTTCCCTCCACTATTGTCCTGTAACCCTGCCAAATCCCCCTCTGCGAGAAACACCCAAGAATGATCAATAAAAAATAAAAAATAAAAAAATAAATAAATTAAAAAAAAAAAAAAGTCAAGCTTCTCATCTGGACTCATCAGTTCTGACTGAGCACTTCTGCCTCAACCCGCACTGCCATCTCTCCATGAACGTGACACAGAAGCCCTTGGTTTCAGAAAGCCAGTTTCCGGGCAAAGAAAGCTTTCCACCCAGAGCCTGGCGTGAGCTGAGGGCAGGAATAAAAAAAAGAGTCGGGAGCGGCGGCTCACGTCTGTAATCCCAGCAATTTGGAAGGCCGACGTGGGTGGATCACCTGAAGTCAGGAGTTCGAGACCAGCCTGGGCAACATGCTGAAACCCTCGTCTCTACTAAAAATACAAAAATTAGCCAGGCGTGGTGGTGTGCGCCTGTAATCCCAGCTACTCGGGAGGCTGAGGCAGGAGAATCGCTTGAACCAGGGAGGTTGCAGGGAGACGCAATCGCGCCATTACACTCCAGCCTGGGGGACAGAGCGAGGCTCCGACTCAAAAAAAAAAAAAAAAAAGGGAAGGCAACCAGCTAAGGTCCGGCGTCAAGGCACGGGCTCTCCGTCCGTCTCGTGCCGAAGGAGGGCGCGTGGGCTCCTTCCCCTGCCTCTGACCTTTCCATGGAAGCACCCCGTTAGGCGAAATGGCGATCGACCAGGCGAAAGGTTGGTGGATCCTATGGCAGTGCGCGTGGCACCCAGCCACACCCGAGTCCGGCTTCGCCCAGCGCTAAGGGCATGGAGCCGCGCCGCAAATGGCCCGCGAGCCTCCTGCGCACGCGCGTGCAGCGTCTGGGGTCGGGCCAGCGGCGCGGCTGAAGCGAGGGCGGGGAGGGAAAGCGAGCGGCGCCTGCGCCCAGGCGGTGGGCGGGCCCGGTCGTGGGCGGGGATTGGGGCGGAGCCTGACCGTCACGCGCAGCCCCGCCCCCACGGCCTCGTCGCTCCTGCTGAGGCGGTAGCCGCTCCTCGTCGGTTCTTACCGGTTGGCTGGGCCAGCTGCGCCGCGGCTCACAGCTGACGATGGGGGACCCCAGCAAGCAGGACATCTTGACCATCTTCAAGCGCCTCCGCTCGGTGCCCACTAACAAGGTAGCGGCCGCGGGCGAGTGCGGGCCTGCCTGGCATCCCTGCGGGAACCGGCGGGAGGCCCCTGCGGGCGCCAGTGGCCGTGGCGTGGGAGGCGGGGCCGGCGCGGCCTGTGACACGTCGCACTGTGGGGCCGCCGCAGCCTGGCCGGGACGGGGCGGGCGGGGCCGGGCAGCTGAGAGGCCCGGGCGGGAGGCCGGAGCGCGGGGGTCCTCACGCGGGCCGGGGAGCGTTCCCGGGGGCGGCGGCGCGGGCACACCCCCCAGCGAGCTCCTGGGGTGGGGGGGGGGGCGGGGGTCGAGCACCGGCGGCTCTGAGCGGGGGCGGGGGCATCCTCGGGGGCGCTGCGAGGAGGGAGCTCCCGGCTCGGAAACCCCGGCTGCTGGCGCCGGATGCGGGGAAAGCGCGGCTCCCCCAGCGCCACCCTGGAGCTCGACCCCGCCTGTTGGAGCCGGCTTGGCTCCTCGGGCCTTGCGGTGCCTGCCTCAGTTTCTCTTCTGATAAAGTTGCCGAGTAGTCTATGCTTTGGCTTCCAGCTTTTGTCGCTTTGGCCAGGGAGGCTCACCACAGCCTCCTCCCTCTCCTCGGTTCTCTTTGGAGATGGAGGTTTCCTTTTTTTTTTTTTTTTTTTTTTTGTCTGCAGAGGCTGTTCTCTCCCTGGAACTTTTACAGCTTTGCGCAGCTGGCTGGAGGCGTTGGGGTGACGCAGGGGGCTAAGGTGACACGTCGGGTCGGAGAGGGACTTGGAGAGTGCAAAGGGCTGTCGCGTCAGCGTGGACTCTCCCCGCCCCTCCTGTGACACGAGTTTTGTCTGGTCCCCACTGTCACTTCCCGAAGGGAACAGCTGTTATTGAGCATGGTCATGAACCTCGACATGCTGGCATAGAAAGTTCCCGAGTGTTACAAAATAGGTGTTTCTGTTGGTTTTAAGTCTTGATGGTACAGGGGAGCCCATATTTTTTCCAGCCTAGGTGAGGACGAAACAGTTTATTGGAGGTGATGTCTGATGGATGTGGGAAGGTTAAGAGAAAGGCTCCAGGAATTCTCCAGTGCCCGTTTCTTTACTGTTCTCTTGATTTTCACATTTTTATTTATTTATTTTTTTAGAGACAGGGTCTCACCCCGTCACCCAGGCTGAAGTGTAGTGCCTTGATCCTAGCTCACTGCAGCCTTGACCTACCCAGCCCAAGCCATCCTTCCTTCCCAGCCTCCTGATGAGGCTGACACCACAGGGCTGTACCACCACGCCCAGCTAATTGTTATTATTAATTAATTGATTTATTTATTTTTGTAGAGACAGGGTCTTGCTATGTTGACCATGCTGGTGTCAAATTCCTGGGCTCAAGCAGTCCTCCTGCCTCCTCCTGCCTCCTCCTGCCTTGGCCTCCCAGAGTGCTAGGATTACAGGCATGAGCCACCATGCTGGCCTTAATGTTCTTTCTTTTTTTTTTTTTTTTAAACGTTTTAATTTTAATTTTTTTGAGACAGAGCCTTGCTGTGTCGCCCAGGCTGGAGTGCGGTGGTGCGATCTCAGCTCACTGCAACCTCTGCCTCCTGGGTTCGAGCAATTCTGCCTCAGCCTCCTGAGTCGCCAGGATTACAGGCATCCACCACTACACTCAGGTAATTTTTATATTTTTAGTAGAGACGAGGTTTCACCATGTCAGTCACTCTGGTCTCAAACTCCTGGCCTCAAGTGATCCACCCGCCTCGGCCTCCTAAAGTGCTGGGATTACAGGCGTGAGCCACCACGCCCAGCCTTGATTTTTAAATTTAGATTGATGTGTTTATAAAGAGTGGGTCCTGTATAACTTAGTCAAGATTAGGATCTGCGGTTAGCAATGTGTAAACTGTATTTTTTTGTCACCTTTATCTCAGAAACATCAACATGTATTCTCTTTGATTTAATTCAAAGATAATTTTAAATTAGAAATCAATGTCTTTATATCAAGAGGCTTTTGAGAGACAGGCTTGTATTGTCCAAACTGCTACTTTCTCGGTGTGTCACCCTTGGACAGGTTACTTGGCCACTTTGTCCCTTTTTTCCTCCTCTGAAAATGGGGCATGAACTAGACCTGACTCAGAGGGTTATTGTGAAGATTAAATGGAATAATCCAAGAAAAACACTTAGAGTAGGAACTGCATATAATAGTCTTCAATAAATGGCAGCTGTTTTTATGATGAAGAACACACCTGTGAAAAATTTTATATTCTGTAATAAGATTAATAAAAGCAATGAGCAAAAATGTTTTCTGGTAATGTTTAACAGTAATGTGCTATATTTCTTGGTTGAGACCTTTTATTTGATCATTGGTTTGAAACCCTTACCTAAACAAAGATAACAATAGCATTTTAAAATTGGGGTCATAAAAGACAGCTCTAAGATACATGAGCCAGGAAAGGTAATCAAAGAAAAACAAGTCGGCTTACTTTTAGAACATGGTATCCAATTTCTTCCTCTCATGTATGATGATTTACTCTAGATCAAAGGTCATGAGGGTCAATTCTCTTTTTTCTTTTTCTTTCTTTCTTTTTTTTTTGAGACAGTCTAGCTCTGTTGTCCAGTCTGGAGTGCAGGTGGTGCGATCTTGGCACACTGCAACCTCCTCCTCCCAGGTTCACGCGATTCTCTTGCATCAGCCTCCTAAGTAGCTGGGACTACAGGCGTGTGCCATCACGCATGGCTAATTTTTGTATTTTTAGTAGTAATGGAGTTTCACCATATTGGCCAGGCTGGTCTCAAACTCCTGACCTGAAGTGATCCGCCTGTCTCAGCCTCCCAAAGTGCTGTGATTACAGGCGTGAGCCACCGCACCTGGCCAAGAATGAATTTTCTTGTTTGTGAAATCCTTCTTTGTTGCTGTACCATTCCTTACTTTTATATAGATTGGGTTATTCATTCAACAAGTATTCATTAAGCACCTATGCTATGCTGGGCACTGTGTAGAGCATGAAAGGTATGTACACTGATGGTATGTTCCTGTCCTCAGGGAACTTATAGTCTAGTGGACAGATGAAGGGCAGATGCAGGACAGCAGGTGGTGTGTTTTCTGCTCTGAAGCACAGTGTGGTGGAGCGGGAAGAGTGGCTCTGGGAACAGACTGCATGGGATCCAGTCCCCATTGTGGGCATTTCCACTAAGGAATTACTAAGAAGTGGCCAATTCTTATCTGTCATACTTAATTCAGTAATTCCTTAGTTTTCTTTAAAATGGAGATCAAGATTTACCGCCGCCATCCCACGCCCAGAAGGACTCCTCATTCTCTCTGCAGCATGGTGCTTCTGTCGCTTACAGAACAACTTGCCTTTGATGATTTTCAAGAGAGTTGTGCTGTGAGGTGGCAAAAGTATCCAGGCAGCAGGATGCCAGTGCCTTAAGGAAAAAATGGTCCTTTTCGGCAATGTGTTCGGTACTGGGGGCTTGGCTCTTGTGTATTACCGCATACAAAAGACTTTTTCCAGGGCTTTGTATTACCAGTTGGCATTGGAGCAGGTGCATAGCCATCCCAAGGCACAGGGAGCTCTGGGCCCTCCTCTCAACATTCACTGTCTCAAACTCACCAAGCACAACTTTGTGGACATTGCTGATGCCAAGTTGAAGATTCCTAGCTCTGGATCCAAGTCAGAGGGCCATCTCCACGTCAGCTCATCCAGAAGTGCCCCTTTCAGAGGTGGCACCTTGATGAGGTCTTCCTAGAGCCGAAGGATGGCCAGCAGATTCCCGTGTTCAAGCTCAGTGGGGAGAATGGTGAAGAAGTGAAAAAGGAGTAGAAACGATCCAAAAGACCCAGCTTTCTTCTAGTCTGGCCTTCCCTTATCTCCACCATGTGCCCACCATGGGTGATGGCCCATCTGAGTGACAGACACTCCCGTAAGCCAATTTTCCAGCCACCAGTGGAATGATTGTATGTGCTGGCATATGGTAATTTTGGTATAATTCTAACTTGGGCACAACGAATGCTATTGTCATTTTTAAACTGAATCAGAAAGAAACTCTTATTATAAGATAATTTATGTGAAAGTTCTTTGTATAAGACAGCACATGATAAAAGGAATCAGAATTAAGAAAACATTCGTTGATTTAAAAAACAAATAAATAGGCCGGGCGTGGTGGCTCACGCCTGTAATCCCAGCACCTTGGGAGGCTGAGGTGGGTGGATCACCTGAGGTCAGGAGTTCAAGACCAGCCTGGCCAACATGATGAAACCCCGTCTCTACAAAAATACAAAAATTAGCTGGGCATGATGGCGAGTGCCTGTAATCTCAGCTGTTTGGGAGGCTGAGGCAGGAGAATCGCCTGAATCCAGGAAGCAGAGGTTGCAGTGAACCGAGATCACGCCACTGCACTCCAGCCTGGGCGACAGAGAGCGACTCCATCTCACACACACACACACAAATAAAATAAAATTAAATAAATAAAATGGAGATCAAGACTAGCTACATAATTTGTGAAATGTACAAAATGAAAATGCAGGGCCCTTGTTTGAACAGTATTAAGAATTTCGGCCAGACACAGTTGCTCACACCTGTAATCCTAGCACTTTGGGAGGCCGAGGTGGGTGGATCATCTGAGCTCAGGAGTTCGAGACCAGCCTGGGCAACATGGTGAAACCCCATCTCTACTAAAAATACAAAAAATTAGCCAGGCGTGGTGACATGTGCCTGTAATCCCAACTACTCGGGAGGCTGAGACAGGAGAGTTGCTTGAACCCAGGAGGCGGAGGTTGCAGTGAACCAAGATCACGCCACTGCACTCAAGCCTGAGCGACAGAGCGAGACCCTATCTCAAAAAAAAAGAATTTCAAGATGAGGCTAGGCGCGGTGGCACCTGTAATCCCAGCACTTTGGGAGGCCGAGGCAGATGAATAGTTTGAGCTCAGGAGTTTGACACCAGCCTGGGCAACATGGTGAAACCCCATCTCTACCAAAAAAAAATTAAATTAGCCATGCATGGTGGCTCATGCCTGTGGTCCCAGCTGCTCGGGAGGCTGAGGTGGGAGGATTGCTTGAGCTCGGGAGGCAGAGGTTGAAGTGAGTCGAGATCATATCATATACTCCAGCGTGAGACCCTGTCTCAAAAAAAAAAAAAAAAAAGAATTTCGAGATGAGACAGCAGAGCATTAAGCCAATCACACACTCTTTTATTCTAAGTGTGGGGCCCTCTGCGACTGCATAGATCACACACACGCCCAGGAAGCTGGCCCTGATGGGGATGATCATAGTACCTTCTACTAGTACCCTACTAATGAAAGCGTTGTTAGGAGGATGGAATTGGCTAAAGTGCCAACAGTAGTGCCTGACTTAAACACTCAATATTAGCTGTTATTATTATTTGTATACTAATTATTCTCATCATTAAACAAAACAAATTGTCAGTCAAAAGCTATTTCTTACTCATCACCATAAGAACTGATGTTCTGCTTCAAAAGCCACATCTTGACTTTGGTTTGGGATCGCATATCAAATCAAAGCGCAGTCCCTGCTTCCAAAGCATAGCCTCCTGGTATAGCAGGAGGATCAAGGCAGCATTTATGGGAGCCAGACCTGTATTTCTCACAACTTCTGACCTCCACATGTCCCAGTCTCCACTTGTTAGCTCCTCTACCCCTATAAACTGCTCCACCATGTGCATTCGCATTTAATGAGCACCTGTGTTGTGCCAGGCATGGTGCCAAGCTCAGGTGAATAAGGTAGACATGGCCCCCCCCTCATGGGGCTACATTTTAGCAATCCCTTAGCTTAGGTGATGGGTCCAGAGGATGCCAAAGCTGCCTCCCTCATTAGGAACCTCACTGCTCTCTTCTTGTAGCCAGTCTGGTGACCACCTCAGAAGTGATTCTCAAACTTGGCCTGCTCTGGGCTGTGTACCCAAAATCTCTGCCATCACCTCTACCAAAAACCCTTTGCATCCTGTCCTTGCTTACTAGGAAACAATCTTGTAACTAATTGTCTTGCCCACTGGACTGCTAGACTGTGGGCTCCATGTGGGCAGACTTCCTGAACCACGCTGGTATGTCCACTTGGTATGTGCCAGGTACACTTGATAGTAAGTGCACAGCAACTGGTAGTTGAGTGACTAGGTGAGAAATTACACACAGCCTGACGGGGAAGAACAGCACCTTTTGGCAGAGTCTGTCGTTTTGTTTGATGCCCCACAGAAGAGGGTTCCCCTAATGGCCATCACCACAGGGCGTTTGAATTTGCGCATCTGTCTTCCCCACTTCTCAGTGAGCTCTTTAAAGACTAGCACCAATAAGGGTTCAGCTAGTGTTTGTGCTGCTACTTTTTCATACCTCATCACCTGTCACATGTCTGACATACAGCAGGTGATCAGTAAACACCGAAGTAAATCCCCTGGCCTCTTTTTGTGTCAGTTGTCACTCCACCCCGATTATTCAGTGTGAGCATATCGTGGTGAGGGGCTTTAGAAAACCCACTCGTGTTTCCTCTCTTGTATTGCCCTGAAAAGACCAGAAGCCAGATCTTGCTTGATAATGATAGGTTGGACAACCTTCACATAAGTGATTCTGCCTATAAAGTATATCTTTTTTTTTTTTTTTTTTTGATAGCAGGGTCTCACTGTTGCTGAGGCTGGAGTGCAGTGGAGTGGTCTCCGCTCGTTGCATCCTCCGCCTCCCAGGCTCAAGCGATCCTCTCACCTCAAACTCCTGAGTAGCTGGGACTAAAGGCACGTTCCACCACGCCGGCTAATTTTTTTTATTTCTTGGTAGAGATAGGGTTTCGCCATGTTGCCCAGGCTGGTCTCAAACTCTTGAGCTCAAGCGATCTACCTGCCTTGGCCTCCCAAAGTGCTAGGATTACAGGTGTGAGCCACTGCACCCAGCCTATATATCTAATATGTATTTTTTTTTCCTGCAAAAAGATTAAAAACAATTCTATTAGAGGAATTTTTTCCCTGTTTGGAGTTTGATGAGTTATAAATACTACTTTCCACAACAAGCACTGTGTATTTTATGGGCCCAGCACACTTCCGATGCGTGACTCTGCTAGTTAGCACTGTGTATTTTAAAGTACTTTTATGCTCCTGTTGGGCTTCAGTGTCAGTGTTGAAGGGGCTAGTAATAATTTTTGAGCTGGCAATACGTTTTTAAAGTTATTCTTTTGAGTAACAAATATTTACTGAATGCTTACCATGGGTAAGCCTATTTTTCAGGCTGTGTGTGAGATTTAAAAGTACACAACTATTCAGCAAACACTTATTGTGCATTTACCATGTGCAGGTTCTGTGCTAGTGGACAGGAAAGCAAGGTGACAGGAGCCGGACGTGGTGGCTCACACCTGTAATCCTAGCATTTTGGGAGGCCGAGAGGGCCCAAACTGCTTGAGCCCAGGCGTTCAAGACCAGCTTAGGCAACATAGCAAGACCCCCCATCTCTACAAAAGAAAAAAAAAATATCTGGGCACGGTGGCATACACTTGTCCTAACTGCTTAGGAGGCTGAGGGGGGTGGATGGCTCGAGCTCAAGAGTTCGAGACTGCAGTGAGCTAGGACCGTGCCACTGCACTCCAACCTAGGTGACAGAGCCAGACCTTGTCTCTTTAAAAAAAAAAAAAAAAGCCATAAAGCAGCGAGCTAGGACCGTACCACTGCACTCCAGCCTAGGTGAAAGCCACACCTTGTCTCCTTAAAAAAAAGAAAAAAAGCCATAAAGATGAGCAAAAGGGAAAGATTCTACCCCTGTAAGAGCTCTCAGTGCCCTCAGTGGGCAGGGAACGTAGTCCTCGGTTATGCACCTGCATCTAAGAGTTATCAACGTGACCTGGACGGAGTGAGGCGGTGGAGGTAGAGAAGGGCACAGCATTTCATAAAGGAGTATCTCTCTGTATTAGTCATCTATTGCTGTGTATCAGATCACCCCCAACTTGGCATCGTAAAACAACAGATAGTTCTGAGGGTCAGGAATTTGGGGGTGACTTAGCTGGCTGCTTCTGACCCAGGGTCTTTCATGAGGCTGCAGTCAAGCTGTTGGCCAGGGCTGAGGTCATCTGGGAGCTTACTCACATGGTGGTTGGCAGGCCTCCTCTCCTCGCTGGCAGTTGGACTGAGGGCCTCAACTCCTCAGCACTTCACCCTCTCCACAGGGCAACCTGAGTGTCCTCAAGACATGGCACCTGGCTTCCCCTAGAGCTAGTGATCCAAGGTGGGGAGGGAGAGAGGGGGAGAGAGAAAAAGAGAGTGGGGGAGACAGGAAAAGGCCATAGTGTCATTTGTAACCCAATCTCAAAAATGACATGGTCATTTCTGCCATACACACACAGACACACAGATCACCTTGGTAAAGTGAGGGTGGAGATTACGCGGGATGCAAATACCAGGAGGTGGGTTTCATTGGGGCCATCTTGGAGTCTGGCTGCCACAACCTCTTCCTCTGGCTGGGGAGAGAAGCAATATGCGCAACAGCCTGCCATCTGGTATAGCCACTGCCAGGAAGGATGGTAGGGCTGGAGTGTTTCCAGGCAGGGCTGCTTCCCTCACTAGCATTCCTTTACATGACTGGTAGGATCCCTGCTGATGCTTCAAGGATAAGGCATGTTTGAGATGGTACACAAACCTAAATTCTCTTCACTACGTATAGTGTGCATTGTTAAAATATATACATGATAGCCCGGGCGCGGTGGCTCACGCCTGTAATCCCAGCACTTTGGGAGTCCAAGGCGGGTGGATCACGAGGTCAGGAGATCGAGACTATCCTGGCTAACACGGTGAAACCCCATCTCTACTAAATATACAAAAAATTAGCCAGGCGTGGTGGCGGGCGCCTGTAGTCCCAGCTACTCAGGAGGCTGAGGCAGGAGAATGGCATGAACCTGGAGACGGAGCTTGCGGTGAGACGAAATCGTGCCGCTGCACTCCAGCCTGGGTGACAGAGCGAGACTCTGTCTCAAAAATAAATAAATATATATATATATAACATAATCTGTAATATACTATATAAATCATATAGTAAACTGGGCACAGTGGCTCGTGCCTGTAATCCCAACACTATGGGAGGCCGAGGCTGCCGGATCACCTGAGGTCAGGAGTTCGAGACCAGCCTGTCCAACATGGTAAAACCCCATCTCTACTAAAAGTACTAAATTAGTTGGGTATAGTGGTGTGAGCCTGTAGTCCCAGCTACTCCGGAGGCAGAGGCAGGAGAATCAATTGAACCCAGAAAGCGGAGGTTACAGTGAGCCGAGATCGCACCATTGCAACTCCAGCCTGGGTGACAGAGCAAGACTCTGTCTCAGAATAAAAAAATACATAATATAGTAATTAACTATACTAATTTATAATTAATGTAATTATATATAATATAATAATAAAAGAGCATGAAATTTGAGGCTTTTAAAAAAACCTAGGTGAGATATTTTCTAATAATACAATCCCAAAGTTTACATTTTAAAGGTTAAACAGTTTTCAAGCTAAGTCATTTACTGTATCTTACAGGATAATTTATTTGGCTAACATAAATTAGTAACTGAATTTAACATTTTTTTTTCAGGTGTGTTTTGATTGTGGTGCCAAAAATCCCAGCTGGGCAAGCGTAACCTATGGAGTGTTCCTTTGCATTGATTGCTCAGGGTCCCACCGGTCACTTGGTGTTCACTTGAGTTTTATTCGGTAAGTGAATCTTCTCTCATTGGGGTGAGATTGATTACATTGTTACATGGGTGTTTTTTTCCCTTTTTTCTTTTCTTTTTTTGAGACAGGGTCTTGCCTTGTCGCCTGTCACCTTGGCTGCAATAGTGCCGTCATAGCTCACTGGGCTCAAGCGAACTCAGCCTCTACAAAAAATAAAAAATGTTGTGGTGTGATGATGTATAACTGTAGTCCTAGTTACTCAGGAGGCTGAAGTGGGAGGATCACTTAAGCCCCGGAGTCAAGGCTGCAGTGAACTATGATCTTGCCGCTGCATTCCAGCCTGGGCGACAGAGTAAGACCCTGTCTCTTAAAAAAAAAAAAAAGAAAGAAAGAAAGAAATGTGATTTTCAGTGTTGCCATACAATATTAAAAGGTGAGGCCTTTAAGAATTGATTGAACCCTCATTGGTATGGATTAATGGGTTATCATGTAAGCGGCTTTATAGGAAGAGGAGGAGAGACCTGAGCTAGCACGCTCAGCGTTCTCACTAGGCGATGCTGCCTCTGGACTCTACAGAGTCCAACCAGTAAGAAGGTTCTTACCAGATGTAGCCCCTTGACCTTGGTCTTCTCAGCCTCCTTAACTGTAAGAAATCAACTTCTTTTCTTTATAAATTACCCAGTTTCAGGAATTCTGTTACAAGCAATGAAAAACCGATTTATGACAATCATCTTCTAATAATTCAGCAGTACAAAGTACAGACTCATGGGAGAAGGGGAATCAGGTGTTGTGGGTCTGTCCTATGTCCTCCAAAGTGGAGAGTTTATGTCAATGATGAGACACTCTCCTTGTATCAGGGCTTCACTTCCAGCGTAATCTTATAGCTCTGGCTTCCAAGGACACTAGTATCACAAAGCCTGAGTGAATGATTTTTAGTGGCAGTTTAAAATGTTTATAACATGAAGATCTTTTTTCTCCTTTTATCTGAAGACTTGGGCTGCATTGGCCCCTCTGGTGAGTAAACCGTCTTCTACTTCTGATACTCTATGGCAATAGCCCATATGGGGCCTTTTGCATCAGAAGAAGACACCACCTTTGGGCTGACAGTCTGATGGGATAACCCCACAGTCCAGTGGGAGGCAGGACTATTTGTGAAGTGAAATAAATTGAAATAATAAAAGAAATAATGGAAAGATCCCCAGGGCTTGGAAGCTAAGCAAGGCCTGCCTGTCAGCTGCCACAGGCCCTTGCCAGGAGAACTTGTGCAGGGCACCCTCAAACAGCCATGGCTTAGTCATTGCCGCCTCCCCCAGACAATTTCCAGAGATTTCCCTACTCCATCTTTTCTAGGGAAGGAACCAGCTAGGCTGCCCATTTGGAACTGTGGCAAGCAATCTTATATTATGACTTAAGGAATATTGAAATATTGATAGAACGTGATTATTAAAAAGGAGCATTTGTTTCTATAGGATAAAATCTATTATAATTCTTTGTCTTTTTTTTTTTTTTTTTTTTTGAGATGGAGTTTTGCTCTTGTCGCCCAAGCTGGAGTGCAATGGCGCGATGTCAGCTCACTGCAACCTCCACCTCCTGGGTTCAAGCGATTCTCCTGCCTCAGCCTCCCAAGTAGTTGGGATTACAAGTGCGCACCACCACACCCAGCTAATTTTTGTATTTTTAGTAGAGATGGGCTTTCACCTTGTTGGCCAGGATGGTCTTGATCTCCTGACCTTGTGATTCACCCCCCTCGTCCTCCCAAAGTATTGGGATTACAGGCGTGAGCCACTGTGCCTGGCCTTGCCTTCTGTTTTCTTCTAAGAGTTTTATAGTTTTAGGTCTTACCTTTAAGTCTTTGATTCATTTTGAATTAATTTTTGTTCACAATGTCAGGTAAGAGTTCAACTTCATTCTTTTGTATGCGGATACCTAGTTTTTCCATCACCATTTGTTGAAAAGACTGTCTTTTCCCCATTGAATCAAACTTGGGTTTTTTTTGTTGTTGTTTTAGGGTTTTTTTTTTTTGAGATGGAGTCTTGCTTTGTCACCCAGGCTGGGGTGCAGTGGCACGATCTTGGCTCACTTCAACTTCTGCCTCCCAGGTTCAAATGATTCTCCTGCCCTCAGTCTCCTAAGTAGCTGGGATTACAGGCATGTGCCACCACGTCCAGCTAATTTTTGTACTTTTAGTAGAGACAGAGTTTCGCCGTGTTGGCCAGGTTGGTCTTGAACTCCTGACCTCAGGTGATCCGCCCGCCTCGGCCTCCCAAAGTGCTGGGATTACCCCGGCTAAAGCTTGTTTTTAATGTACTTTGTTTTCCAGATTGATCATTACCAGTTAACTTATGGTAACCTACTCTGCCCAGAGCAGATGAAGACTAGACTCAAGGCAATACCTAGTTACTTCTCTTCTTTCTGTCTTTACTGTGTTCTTTCCCTCTTTCTTTCTGCTAAGTCTCGCCCATTATAACCTGGCTCTCCTTCTTCCTCATCGCTAAAGAATACTTCCAGTTTAAGCCATTCCAGGAAATCGGGTGGTTTTATGATGTGTTCCTCCCTGAGGGAAGGAGTGACCTAGAGCCTGAGGGGCAGTACAGCAGGATCTGTTTGGGCCATTGCAGGTTTAGTCACTGACCTTTTAAAAGTCAGATAAATAGAACTGTATGAATCACAATGCTTGTAAATGATTCAAAAACAACAATTAAAATTCATGATACAACCTTAGGGCAGGAGTCTAGGATTTGGGCAAGAAAAAGTCAGGGATGAGAAGGTACTCAGTATTGTTTTTATTGTTATTTTTAAGGCAGAGAAGAGCTATTCTTTAAACATTTTTGTTCTTTAAAAAAAACTGGGGGGCCGGACATAGTGGTTCACACCTGTAATCCCAGCACTTTGGGAGGCCAAGGTGGAAAGATCACTTGAGCTTGGGAGTTTTTTGGGTTTTTTATTTGCTTTTTTTTTTTCTTTGAGACAGAGTCTCACTCTATCCCCTCAGCTGGAGTGCAATGGCATGATCTCAGCTCACTGCAACCTCCGCCTCCCGGGTTCAAGCAATTCTCCTGCTTCAGCCTCCGAAGTAGCTGGGATTACAGATGTGTGCCACCACACCCAGCTAATTTTTGTATTTTTAGTAGAGACGTGGTTTCACCATGTTGGCCAGGCTGGTCTTGAACTCCTGACCTCATGTGATCCACCCACCCAGCTTCCCAAAGTGCTGGGTTTACAGGCATGAGCCACAGCACCTAGCCGAGCATGGGAGTTTGAGGCTGCCGTGAGCTATGATCTCACCACTTCACTTCAGTCTGGGTGACAGAACAAAGAACCTGACTCAAAAAACAACAACAACAACAACCAAAAAAAACCCAAAAAAACCCACTAGCTAATTGGGAAAAAATCCAGGCAGCCCCAAAATATATAAAGTCTCTCCTCTAGAATACTTTTCCCCTCTTCTTCCCCTCCCACTGCCAGACACACACACATGCACTGCTTCCTGTGTGGCATGGGTGGTGTGCATATTTAAGTGGAGTTTTTTTTCTTTAACTAGGATTTCAAGTCAACAAATTTACAGAGGAAAAATAATTTATAAGTTATGGTTTTTGCCAAGCAAAAGGGGGAAGGCAGATTAAGAGTATATGGAGAGGACAAACTGCATTGGTTGCTGACTGCTCCCAGAGTGGACCTGATTGAACTGACCTCTGCCCCTTTTCACCTCCATTGCTGGGATCTCCATGTTTCAGGCTGCTCCTCCCCTCTAGCTCTGTTTCTTCTCAAGTTTGCAGTTACGTATTTCATGAGCTTATTAAAGGTGAATGGGATCCCTGCATCGATCTTGTTGGCCTGGGGTTAGGGACAGGCTTAAATACAATGTAAATAAGAAGATAGACTGCAAAGTTATGCATGAGAGATGCAAACTAAGTCCTGTGCCCACTTCTGGTTGGAAAATAAGGCAAAGTTTAAAAGAGGTAACATTTGCAATGAACTTGGAAGGTTTGGTGAAGTTTTGATAATGGAGACAAGGCCGGGCATGGTGGCTTGCGCCTGTAATCCCAGCACTTGGGAGACCGGGGTGGGAGGATAGCTTGAGCCCAGGAGTTTAAGACCAACCTGGGCAACATAGTGAGACCTCATCTCTACAACAACAAAAAAAGATAATGGAGACAAGGGAGGGAAAATTGAGGTCAGCACTCGGACCTTCAGATATAAAAGCAGGAAAAAGCGAAATGCTTCATAGTGACTTTTTGTATGCATAGGAAAATAAAGAGAAGTAAGGGTGAAAGGAGAGGATCTGTGTCATATTGTGGAGCGCTTTAGCTGCCACGCTGGGAGCTAAAAGTTCACTCCTGAGGCCCTGGAGGGGTAAGGCATGTGGGGAGGCTGACTCAGCCTGGGCAGAGCAGGAGACAGCATCAGGAAGAGGTGAGGACCGAGGCTGAGGATGCAGGAGCGGGGATGTGGTTGGGGGGTCGGGGGGAGGCAAATCTGAGCTGTCGTTTCCTGGCCTTGGGTGTGTTCCTTACCTCTGAATGTCTTACTTTCCTTCTCTTGAAAGTGAGGGTGAGAATACTAGGACCTGCCGTACAGGGTGTTGGCAGGAGCGAGCAAGAGAGCCCCATACAGCCTGGCACATAGTGAGCCCTAGAACATGTTGATGATGACCAGGGCAGAATCTGGGCTCCTGCTCGGTGGACACTGGGGAGAACCTTTTTATGATGTTGGTGTAGAAAGGCAACGCTTTTTATGACCTTATAGAGGTAATCAAACAAGTTATAAACAAAGGGCGGCTGGGAAGTTACTGAGATTGTCTATAAGTAAAACTCTAAGATTAATAATGGTATGCACTTTGGGAGGCTGAGATGAGGGTTTGCTTGAGGCCAGGAGTTCAAGACTAGCCTGGCCAAAATGGCAAAACCCCGTCTCTACTAAAATTACAAAAATTAGCCAGGTGTGGTTCCGCACGCCTCTAATCCCAGCTACCTCTGGAGGCTGGGGCACAAGAATTGCTTGAATCCAGAAGGCAGAGGTTACCATGAGCTGAGATCGCATCACTGCACTCTAGCCTGGGCAACAGAACGAGGCTGTGTCTCAAAAAAAAAAAAGGTATGGTTCACTGGGCATGGTGGCTCACACCTGTAATCCCAACACTGAGAGGCTGAGGTGGGAGGATTGCATGAGCCCAGGAGTTCTAGACCAGCTTGGGCAACATAACAAGACCCTATCTCTATTTAAAAAAAAAAAAAAGGCTGGGCACGGTGGCTCATGCCTGTAATCACAGTACTTTGGGAGGTCAAGGCGGGTGGATCACCTAAGGTCGGGAGTTTGAGACCAACCTGACCAACATGAAGAAACCCCGTCTCTGCTAAAAATACAAAAATTAGCCGGGCGTAGTGACTCTTGCCTGTTATCCCAGCTGCCCAGGAGGCTGAGGCAGGAGAATCACTTGAACCCAGGAGGCAGAGGTTGCAGTGAGTCAAAATCGCACCATTGCACTCCAGCCTGGGCAACAGGCTGGGCAACAGCCTGGGCAACTCCGTCTCAAAAAAAAAAAAAAAAAAAAAAAAAAGCCCTGCATGGTAGCTACCATCTACTTGGGAGGTTGAGACAGGAGGATTGCTTGAGCAATCCTGGTTGAGGCTGCAATGAGCTGTGATCACACCACTCCATTCCTGGGTGATGGAGTGAGACCCTGTCTCAAAAAAAAAAAAAAAAGAAATTAGTAAATATAAGGGCAGCACAAAGGAAAGTTTTGGTGGACCTAAAGCTTCTTTTCTTTTCTTTCTTCCTTGCCCATTTTGTAAAAGGTATTCTGCCTATACTCATTCTAAAATATCCACATTCCTTTACAGTTAGCGTAGGGCAAGCTATTACTGAATAACAACCTCTGCTTTTTGCTCATTTCTGTGGATTCAGTATAAAGATTCTAACATTGTTGCTTTACCATCGACCCCTTGGTGAATGTGCATTGTTGAGGCTATACTCACTGCCTTTACTTGTTTCAGATTTGATCTTACAGTGGAGAGAAGTTAGGCATAAGGTGTGGAAGGGGCAGGGAGTGCTTGTAGCTTTCACTTCAGGAGCATGAAATCTTGTGTTTTTTCCTCTCCCTGCTGGTCGTGATGTTGGGTAGGTCTCTTCTACCTTGTGATAAGAGAATGAGCATCCTCCAAGCTTCTGGTAGCGATCAAACTGGACAAGTAGATCACTGACCTGAAAACATCCAAACAGTGCATCTGTTTCAAGTAGAGACACATTACCAAATTTCAAATCATATCCAACCAAGGATGGGAGGCAAAGAGTTGGTGTCGTTCCAGCAGCCCGCTGACACTTGTCATGTCCCTGTGCCCTGCATTCCAGGAAGGACGAGAGGAGCCAGGGGTTGCTCATGCCAACCATCATCCACTCTGGAGTCCTAGCATCCCAAAAGTGTGGGTCCTTGTTGACACAAACTTAGAATTCTTTAGGATCCTAAAGCCTAAGGAAACCTTGTTCTCAAAAGCTCACTGATTTTGCTCCTGGGGATAAAAAATATTAACAGTAATATTCTTTCCATTTAGATCTACAGAGTTGGATTCTAACTGGTCATGGTTTCAGTTGCGATGCATGCAAGTCGGAGGAAACGCTAGTGCAGTAAGTTCATCTCAAACTCGTCATTTTCCTTCTTGTTTAAATATTTGTTATGCTATAATAGTAAAGAAGCTCAGGCTAGGTGCAGTGGCTCATGCCTATAATCTCAGCCATTTGGGAGGCTGAAATTACAGGCGTTTGGGAGGATCACTGGAGCCCAGGAGTTCAAGACCACCCTGGGCAACATGGCAGGACCCTCTATTTATAAAAAACAAACAGGTCAGGTGTGGTGGCTCACGACTGTAATCCCAACACTTTGGGAGGCTGAGGCGGGCGGATCACTTGAGGTCAAGAGTTCGAGACCAGCCTGGCTAACATGGTGGAACCCCATCTCTACTAAAAAAATAATAGTAATAACAAAAATTAGCTGGGCATGGTGGCGCACACCTGTAATCCCAGCTGCTCGGGAGGCTGAGGCAGGAGAGTTGCATGAACCTGGGAGGCAGAGGTTGCAGTGAGCCGAGATCACACCACTGCACTCCAGCCTGGGTGACAGAGCGAGACTCCATCCCAAAAAACAAACAAACAAACAAAAAGAGTTCAATACTTGAAAGTTTGGGAAGCCCTATGAGAAGAAGCAGAGAGCCTGATGGGTTTTGGAGTTGGACAGACCCAGTTGACTTGTTTATTCAAAAATCTGTTAAACACCTAATAAACAGGAAGCGTTGGCTAGCTGCTGGTGATATAGTGACAGACAAGACAAACAAGATCCCCAGCTGGGCACGGTGGCTCATGCTTGTAATCCTAGAACTTTGGGAGGCTGAGGCAGGCAGATCGACTTGAGCCCATGAATATAAGACCAACCTGGACAACGTGGCAAAACCCCGTTTCTGCAAAAAATGCAAAAATTAGCAAATCATGGTGGTGCATACCTGTAGTCCCAGCTACTCGGGAGGCTGAGGTGGGAGGATCTCTTGAGCCTGGGAGGTAGAGGTTGCAGTGAGCTGAGATCGCACCATTGTGCTCCAGCCTGGTTGATAGAGTGAGATCAGTGATAGATAGAGTGAGTTGATAGATTATCAAAATAATAAATAAAATAACCAATATCCCCTCTTATAGGGGATATTTTATTATAAATAAAAATAACCAAGATCCCCTCTTATAGACAGGGGCAGTCAGAGAGTAATCAAAGAAATATGTTCACAGGAAAAAGGCAGTGATAAGTGCTTTAAGAAAATTAAAACAGGAAGTGAGGGTACAGAGAAACTGGAGGCTTCTTTATGATAATAGTTTTTTAATAACTGGGGTGACTTTTGTGGTAAGGATGGAATGCTTGTATTTAAATTAATATTTAACTTCTTAAATCTACAAATTAAAAAACCCATTCTTTTTTTTTTTTTTTTTGAGACAGAGTCTGGCTCTGTTGCCCAGGCTGGAGTGCAGTGGCGCCATCTCAGCTCACTGCAACCTCCACCTCCCGGGTTCAAGAGATTCTCCTGCCTCAGCCTCCTGAGTAGCTGGGACTACAGGTGCACGTCACCATGCCTGGATATTTTGGTATTTTTAGTAGAGACGAGGTTTCACCATGTTGGCCGAGCTGGTCTCAAACTTCTGACCTCAAGTGATCCGCCCTGCCTTGGCCTCTCAAAGTGCTGGAATTACAGGCGTGAGCCACCGCGCCCGACCAAAAAACCCATTCTTCATGTCTTTAAATATAGCAAATATTGTGTGTTAATTTCTAAACACAAACATAAATATTGTGTGTTAAGTTCTGTGAAAAAATAACCTTAAAATATTCAATTAATTTATAATTTTAAAGAACTGATTTCCTTAACCCCATTTACAAACCTAATTAAGGATTTTCTTTTTTCTTTTTTTTTTTTGAGATGGAGTCTTGCTCTGTCACCCAGGCTGGAGTGCAGCGGTCCAATCTCAGCTCTGTGCAACCTCTGCCTCCCAGGTTCACGCCATTCTCCTGCCTCAGCCTCCCGAGTAGCTGGGACTACAGGCGCCCGCCACCACGCCCAGCTAATTTTTTGTATTTTTAGTAGAGACGGGGTTTCACCATGTTAGCTAGGATGGTCTCGATCGCCTGACCTCGTGATCCGCCCGCCTCAGCCTCCCAGAGTGCTGGGATTACAGGCATGAGCCACCGCGCCCGGCCTAATTAAGGATTTTCAAACATTTTAAACTTTATTTACAAATTCAGTATATTTGATTATCTCAAACACTGAACTGGCAGCCTTACAAATCTAGCCAGCCAAATCTTGCACGGCACTGGTAACCTATTTATCAGGCCAAAATGGTGTAGATGGAGTAAATGGAATTCCTTTAGGCGTTTCTTATATGCTAAAGTATAAGAAATCAAATTTGTATGCATTTCAAATAAAAATTATGGCCAGGCATGGTGGCTCGTGCCTGGAATCCCAACACTTCGGGAGGCTGAGGCGAGAGGATCACTTGAGTCCAGGAGTCTAAGACCAGCCTGGGCAATATAGTGAGACCTCATCATACAAAAGACTTAAAAATTAGCAAGGCATAGTGGAACCTGCCTATAGCCTCAGCTACTCAGGAGGCTGAGGTGGGAGGATCACTTGAGCCCAGGAGTTCAAGGCTGCAGTGAGCTGTGATCATGCCATTACACTCCAGCCTGGGTGACAGAGCAAGACCCTGTCTCAAAAAAAAAAAAAAAAAAAAAAATATATATATATATATATATATAAATTAAATAGTTAAAGTCAGAGGTCTAAAATAGCAGTTTCCAAAATGCTAGTTTCTCAGTCTTTTTTCTTCGTTGTCCCTAAGCATAAAAATCAATTAATTAGATAATTTTCCATTTAAATTGGATCCAATGTTTCCCTAATGAGATAAATTTAAATACTAAGGAATACAATTTTGTCAGGTAGAGGTGACCCTTGGAAGGCCATAAACCATTGTAATAACTAAGATTTTTTTTTCACTTTTCAAGAAACAATTTTTGCCCCTCTTAATTAAAAATATATGCCTGGCCAGGCATGGTTGCTCCTACCTGTAATCCCAGAACTTTGGGAGTCCGAGGCAGGAGGACCACTTGAGCCCATGAGTTCAAGACCGGCCTGGACAACAAAGTCTACAAAAAAAAAATTTTAAATTAGCCAGGCATAGTGGTGCATGCCTGTAGTCCTAGCCACTTGGGAGTCTGAGGCAGAAGAATCACTTGAGTCCAGGGGGTTGACGCTACAGTGAGCAGTGTTCACTGTGCCACTGCACTCCGGCCTGGGTAATCAAGCAAGACTGTCTCAAAAAAAAAAAAAAAAAAAAAAGAAGTATGCCTTAGATGTTTCAAGGCTTTTTTTTTGTTTTTGTTTTTCTTTTTTAGATAGAGTCTCACTCCTTTTGCCTAGGCTGGAGTGCAGTGGCAAAATCATAGCTCACTGCAGCCTCAACTTCCTGGGCTCAGGTGATTCTCTCACTCAGCCTCCCAAGTAGCTGGGACTACAGGCAAGTACCACCACGCACAACAAGTTTTTTACATTTTTAGTAGAGACAGGGTTTTGCCATGTTGCCAGGCTGGTCTCGAACTCCTAGGCTCAAGTGATCTGCCCACCTCTGCCACCCAAAATGCTGGGATTGCAGGCATGAGCTGCCGGGCCCAGCCAGTGTTTCTTATTAATTTTTTATTGATTTTCTGTTTTTTTGTAGAGGCGTGGTCTCACTTTGGTTCCCAGGTTGGTCTCAAATTCCTGGCCTCAAGCAATCCTCCTGCTTTGGCTTCCCAAAGTGCTAGGATTACAGGCATGAGCCACTGTGCCCAGCCTCAAGCATCTTTTTAGAAACCTTTGCCCATTATCATGATGTTCACAAACTTCTTCCTAAACTTAGCACTGTTGGTTTGACTTACCTGTTCTTATTTCTAAGCCTTCCCAAGGTTGCAGAGTCACCCTCCAAACTCCAGAAAGGAGCTTTCTCATCTCAAGCCATCAGGGGTCGGGGGACATGGGGAGGGAAGGCTCAGATGAGTGGTCATTCAGTTTAGCCAGTGGAGCTGTGAGTTATGTGCTTGGAAGCATCCTTTTTGTATTTGAATCCTAACTCTGTCCCTTGCTACCCATGTGACTTGGGGCATGCTGTTGAACCTCTCTGTGCTTCATTTTCCCCATCTGTAAAGTGTAGACAGCAGTAGTGACTGTCTGATAGTGTTGCTATGAGGGTTGAATGAGATGATGCCCATGAAGCACTCACAACAGGATCCGGAACATGTGGGTGACCAATATCGTTATCAGTTAAATTAGGTTCATCAAAGGATCACTCGTATAGGTTCTTAGAAGACCTGTTTTAATTAAGATATGAATTCTATAATTCGTGTCTATACATGGATCCTCATGAAGTGGGTAAAAGCAGTTTCTTTTAATTGTTTAAATACTTGTTTTATCATCTTACCTATATTGTAGTATCTGTTAATGATAAAATAGTGCTGAACAAGGTAAACATTAATGTAGCTCCTCACTAATTTGTCAAAAATTCTGATTTACTGGAATCCATTTTGAGATTGATTGTGGACGAAGTGTAGTGGTTCACACTTCTAATCCCAGCACTTTGGGAAGCCACGGTGAGAGGATTGCTTGAATCCAGGAGTTGGAGGCTGCAGTGAGCCATGATCATGCCACACTACCCTCCAGCCTAGGTGACAGAGTCAGACCATCTCAAAAAACAAAGAAAAGGGCCAGGAGCAGTGGCTCACGCCTGTAATCCAGCACTTTGTGAGGCCAAGGCAAGTGGATTCCTTGAGCTCAGGAGTTCAAGACTAGCAACATAACAAGACCCCATCTCTACAAAAAATACAAAAATTAGCCAGGCGTAGTGGCACACACCTCTAGTCCCAGCTATTTGGGAGGCTGAGGTGGTGGGATCACTTGAGCCCAGGAGGTGGAGTTTGCAGTGAACCGAGATGGAGCCACTGCATTGCAGCCTGGGTAACAGAGCAAGACTCTCTCTCAAAAAAAAAAAAAAAAAAAAAAAGAAAAGAAATGGATTGCTCATGAATTAAAAGTAGTCCTGAGTAGAAAGCTTCTCCCCAAATAAAGTTCACAATGACAGAGATGGTTTAATGGACAAATGAGGACTAGTTATTTCATTTTGTAATGCAAGTCTCATAGCTAGTTTTTGTTGTTGTTGTTGTTTTGAGATGGAGTCTTGCTCTGTTGCCCAGGCTGGAGTGCAGTGACACGATCTCAGCTCACTGCAAGCTCCGCCTCCCGGGTTCGCCATTCTCCTGCCTCAGCCTCCCAAGTAGCTGGGATTACAGGCGCCCGCCACCACGCCTGGCTAATTTTTTGTATTTTTAGTAAAGGCAACGTTTCACCGTGTTAGCCAGGATGGTATCGATCTCCCGACCTCGTGATCTGCATGCCTCGGCCTCCCAGAGTGCTGGGATTACAGGCATGAGCCACTGCGCCTGGCCATACGTAGTTTTACGAAAATATTAATGTGCCTGCTTTTCTCTGTAGTCTTCCTTTTTTCATCAACATGGGTGTTCCACCAATGACACCAATGCCAAGTACAACAGTCGTGCTGCTCAGCTGTATAGGGAGAAAATCAAATCGCTCGCCTCTCAAGCAACACGGAAGCATGGCACTGATGTAAGTCACTGGAGGCTGGATTGTTTCCTTTAGATACATGTTCACTTCATAGAAAAAGTGATTTTTATCCTGAATAGTAAAACTTTTCTACCTGAGTTGTCTTACAAGGAATTAGTGTACAGTAGATTCTTACTATTGAAGTAGTTATGTTCTGTAAATTCATCATGAGTACTGGATTAGTGAATACTAAAACATTGCTCCCAGGAGAAATACAGGATTAGGTTACTATAAGCTCTGGTCTCATTTTCATCAACTGATC
Source organism: Gorilla gorilla gorilla (assembly GCF_029281585.2). NCBI lineage: Eukaryota > Metazoa > Chordata > Mammalia > Primates > Hominidae > Gorilla > Gorilla gorilla. The sequence continues at coordinate 40,828,807 of NC_086018.1, read as the reverse complement.
AATACATAACCTTATTTAACATGTGTTTCTATTTAAAGACACCTTTTTAAATATATAGTGATGGCTCATGAATATTGAACTCACAGCCAAGGACTATAACTCAGCCCTGAATGAAGCTTATTTAATGCCTGAATTTTCTCCATGAGGCACATCACAGCCTTCATGTGCTTCAGAACATTAGATAGCCCTTCAGTACTGCATTGAGAGGCATCTTAAAAAATGACATCCTCAATAAAAAGCATGGGAATATGAAGAACATAGCACAAAATAAACTGCAGAAAGGACCTTTGTTATGAGAACTGAAACAAGAAGGCAGAGTAGTGTGTCTTGTTCTACCTCAGCTGAGAACGTGCTTCTCGGGCAACTCATTTTTTGCTGCACTGTTCTCCAAATGACTGAAAACACCACGAGGACTGATTTTGGGTTAAAAGTAAATTTTAGCAAGTAGGTAAATTCATAAATATGGAATCCGTGAATAATGAGGATTGATTATCATTTGGAACCTGCATTTAGATATGAAGTCTTTGATCTTTCCTTTTCAGAAATGGTTTATGTGTTTGAGGTACTTGACTTCCTCAAGGTTTGGAAGCAAAATTTACTGGATGATAGATTACTAAAGTGCACGCAGAGGTCCTCTGTAGGGATGTTACTGATTTTATAAGAATGGAAAGCACCAATCTTTAGGAAACAGGTCTCTATAAGGGAAGCGAAAGGTATCAAATAAAACCCTTTACAGGCCGGATGAAATGCTCAGCCCTGCGTTGTTTTTTTGTTCTAGCTGTGGCTTGATAGTTGTGTGGTTCCACCTTTGTCCCCTCCACCAAAGGAGGAAGATTTTTTTGCCTCTCACGTTTCTCCTGAGGTATGTATTATGCTTCACATCATTTTAAAGTGTGCTTACTCTGACAGTTAACAAAAGGTGCATATTTAAAATGTTAGGATGTAGGCTAAGCTCTTGTAACAAGAAGTCCTGAAACATAACTACTGAAGAGAGAAATGACATTATCAACAATTCCAAGGTTAGGATATCTGCCGTTGACTGATGGACTGACTTCGCTGTTCTCAACATATGGCTTCCATCTCAGGGTCTAAAGCAGCTGCTCCAGTTTAAGACTCTCCCAGCTTAAGAGAAGAGGACAAGCATCCTTGAGAGCTAATGCCCTATTCTTTTATTTATTTATTTTTGGGGGGACTGAATCTGGCTCTGTTTCCCAGGCTGGAGTGCAGCGGCACGATCTCAGCTCATTACAACCTCTGCCCCCTGGGTTCAAGTGATTCTCCAGCCTCAGCCTCCCGAGTAGCTGGGACTACAGGTGCGCACCAACACACCCAGCTAATTTTTTTTTTGAGATGGAGTTTCGCTCTTGTCACCTAGGGTGGAGTGCAATGGCGTGATTTTGGCTCACTGCAATCTCCACCTCCTGGGTTCAAGCGATTCTTTTGCCTCAGCCTCCCGAGTAGCTGGGACTACAGGTGCACGCCACCACACCTGGCTAATTTTTGTATTTGTAGTAGAGACGAGGTTTCACCATATTGGCCAGGCTGGTCTCAAACTCCTGACCTCAGGTGATCCCCCCGCCTTGGCCACCCAAAGTTCTGGGATTATAGGTGTGAGCCACTGTACCCCACCACAAATGCCCTATTCTTTTACAGAAAAAGTCTAGAGGGAGCTCCCATCCCTTCTACTTATGTCCTATGAGCTGAAATTTAGTTGCATGTCTTACCTAGCTGCCAGGGAGAACTGAGAATTTATTACTAGTAGTGTGCCACAGTTCAGTTCAGAGCTCTGAAACTGACTAAAAATGAAGACATTTTTAATAGGGGTTTCATTCTCAGTGCCCCAGTTTTGCTGTTTATGTAGTATTATCTCAAAGCTATTGGATGAGTTAATGCAGGTAAAAGTACTTAGTACCTGGCACAAAGTAAGCCTTCAGTAAGTGCTCTTAATATCACTATCTTCATCTTTGTGACCTGATAGCAACAGTGACAGCAATCCATAGTACTTCTGTGGCCTCTCCTCAGATCACTTAGATCTAGGGAAAATAAAGCCTAAAAGGCCACAGTATTTACTGTTTGGCCCTTTCTTTTCTTTCTTCCTTTCTTTTTTTTTTTTTTAAAGATGGAGTTTTCCCTCTTGTTGCCCAGGCTGTAGCGCAATGGCGCAATCTCGGCTCACTGCAACGTCCACCTCCCGGGTTCAAGCGATTCTCCTGCCTCAGCCTCCCAAGTAGCTGGGATTATAAGCATGCGCCACCACACCTGGCTAATTTTGTATTTTTAGTAGAGACAGGGTTTCGCCATGTTGGTCAGGCTTGTCTCGAACTCCTGACCTCAGGTGATCCACCTGCTTCGGCCTCCTAAAGTGCTGGGATTATAGGCATGAGCCACCACACCAGGCCTACTATTTAGCCCTTTAAGGTAACGTGTGCCTACCTCTGTCTTGGAGCGTCATATGTTCTGCCAGCTACTCTAGCTCCTCCCAGTCCCACTGGGTAAGGAGCACGATTTGTTGAACTCTTGCTCAATCTATTCTTTAATTTTCTTTTTTTCTTTCTTTCTTTTTTTTTTTGAGATGGAGTCTTACTCTTCTGTCACCCACATTGGAGTGCACTGGCACAATCTTGGCTCACTGCAGCCTCTGCCTCCCAGGTTCAGGTGATTCTCCTGCCTCAGCCTCCCAAGTAGTTGGGATTACAGGCCCACGCCACCACGCCTGACTAATTTTTTTTGTAATTTTAGTAGAGACAGGGTTTCACCATATTGACCAGTCTGGTCTCGAACTCCTGACCTCAGGTGATCTGCCTGCCGCAGCCTCCCAAAATGCTGGGATTACAGATGTGAGCCACTGTGCCCAGCTTATTCCTTAATTTTCAATTTAAAACTATGTAAAGTTGTACACAGGTTGTTAAAGCTTGTTTTTTGGTTTTTTTTTTTTTTTTTTGCTATTATAATTTACACATACTTATTAGCATTGTCACAGTCAGTAGTTACCAAAAATGGTTATCAAGAAAGAGGAGAACAGGCCAGGCATGGTGGCTCATGCCTGTAATCTCAGCAGTTTGGGAGGCCGAGGTGGGAGGATAGCTTGAGCCCAGTCGTTTGAGACGAGCCTGGGCAGCATAGTGAGACTCCTTCTCTACAAAAAATTTAAACTGTAGCTGGGCGTGGTGGCACATGCCTGCAATCTCAGCTACTCAGGAGGCTGAGGTGGAAGCACTGCTTGAGCCTGGGAGGTCAAGGCTGCAGTGAGCTATGATTGTGCTTCTGCACTCTAGCCTGGGGAACAGAGCAAGACCCCGTTTCTAAAAAAAAAAGAAAGCAAGAAAAAAATAGATATGCCTTCCTTTCCATTAACAGGGACTCAGAATGTGGCTGTTTAAATTGTTAGGTTTTTCCTGTGCTTTGATTTGTTTTTTATGGCTGTTTTCTTGCTTTGTCTGCTAATGACTTTTCTCGCCTTGTTTCAGGTGAGTGACACAGCGTGGGCATCAGCAATAGCGGAACCATCTTCTTTAACATCAAGGCCTGTGGAAACCACTTTGGGAAATAATGAAGGTGGAGTCCTTAGAACTGTCATGTAATACTATTCTATGGTTCAGTGGCATGCTATGAAACTATTAAAAATTAAGATGGGCCAGGCACAGTGGCTCATGCCTGTAATCCCAGCACTTTGCGAGGCTGAGGCGGGAGGATCGCCTGAGCCCAGCAGTCAGAGACCAGCGTGGGCAACATAGTCCCCATCTCTATCCAAAAAAAAAAAACTGAAACCTAAAAATATTAAAATGTAGACCCTTCTGTCTTTTTTTTTTTGTTTGAGACAAAGTCTTGCTCTGTCGCCGAGGCTGGAGTGCGATGGCGCGATCTCGGCTCACTGCAACCTCCGCCTCCTGGGTTCAAGCAATTCTCCTGCCTCAGCCTCCCTAGAAGCTGGGATTACAGACATGCACCGCACATCTGGCTAATTTTTGCAACATGGTTTCACCATGTTGGCCATGCTGGTCTCGAACTCCTGACCTCAGGTGATCCACCCGCCTTGGCCTCCCAAAGTGCTGGGATTACAGACGTGAGCCACCACACCTGGCCAACCCTTCTGTCTTAACAGGAAGAAATATTCATAATAGACTATAAAGTGGGGGAACAATATTACTGAACATGGAATATAATAATCATTTTTGTAAAAAAAGAAAAACATAACAAAAACGTTCTGGAAAGCACATAGCAAATTGTTAAATAGAGAGTGAAATTACTGAGGATTTTTAGTTCTCACTTGATACAGTGTTGAAGTGTCTGAACTTTTATAATGAGTATGGGTTACTTTTATCATCAAACACAAAATTTCAATTTAAAAACTGTTGTAAAAATAGTTGATACATAATGATTCACATTTGGTGACTTTCTTACAGGATTACATTTATTGTAAATATATCAGTTGCTTACATATTAAAAATCACTTGTGACATGAGTAGTCAGCTCTTTCTGTTTTAAAATTGTGCATCCTTTGTTAGGCCAGAATCTTAGTGTAAATTAACAACAAAAATGTAACTTTGGACAACTAAGCAGTGAGTTCATGGGTTATGATACCTTAAGAAGTGCTGGCTTATATAAACTGAGCCTTGAACTACTCTAAGGAACATAGCGTAACAGGAAAGACGAAGCAGTCACCAACCGCGGGTTGGGTGATGGTATTGAGAAAATTTCTGGCAAGGATTTTGCTGGAGGGTAGGAGAGTAAGTGGTATTTATCAAGAAAGTAGTCCTAGGAGAGAGAGGCACTCAGCTGTGTCCCAGAGTGGAGTCATGTTGTAAAGAAAAGGAGTCGCATAGCCAGGCATGGTTGTGCACGCCTGTGATCCCAGCTACTAGGGAGACTGAGGCAGGCAGATCTCTTAAGCCTATGAGTTTGAGACTGCAGTGAGCTATGATTGCACCACTGTACTCTCCAGCGTGGGTGACAGAGAGATACCCTGACTCTAAAAAAAAAAAATAAGAAAAAGAAAGAAAAGGAGTCGCTTCCTTTGTATTGAGTTATAGGTATAAGGGTGGGAATGTCTGAGATTTCCATCAAACAGTAGAATGCTGATTTTTCATTGTGCTGGTATACGAGTAGACATATCAGTGAATCAGGATAAGAACATTGCATATCCTAGGTAACAATGGGTTATTTGATGAATGGAATTTGGACAAGTGTCTGGCATTTTAGAAACAAATAATAAAACAAAGTAGAATTTCTTCTTTACTCTTTACACCAGGCTAAATTCAGGTAGTTCAAAGATTTACATGAAAATATGATTATCCTAGAAGAAAACATAGGTAAAGCTTTTTTATTATCCTGAATTGAGGAAGCCCTTCTATGCATATTCAAATCTCATAAAAGGAAAACGTTAATAAATCTGATGACATAAAAATACAACATTTCTGTTTTGAAAAAGTACTTTAAAGTGAAGACAAATGATAAACTTATATTTGCAATTCGTATGTAGACAAAAACGGCTTATTTCCTTACTATGCAAAGAACTCTGATGTGGTTGTTTTGTGGATGATTTGCACCCTGTGATTTTTTTTTCACATTCTTTTTTTAGGCATATGACTGTAGATGCCTGCAAAGAAGACATTTATACACCTCTAACTGGAGTTTAGTTTTTTGATTTCTTAGCCTTACACTATAGTGCAGCCACATTTGCCCTTGGGTGTTTTTCTGCCTGTGTTTGCTTTTTGTTTTGCTTGGAGTGTGGCTCTGCCTTGATTGGCATGGGTTGCCTCTTTGTTGGGGTTCAGCTTTAAGACCAGCCAGCGAGCACTCCCAGTCACAACTGCATTTGTGCATTTTTTCTTCCTCATAGCATAGCAAACACCAGTTCTGGAAATTACTGTGTTTCTTAGTTTGCATGTCCACTGTGTGTCCCCTCTGCTGAGCTGTGAGCTCCTCCAGAGAGAGATTGTTTTTTAAGATGAGAAATCTACCTGAGCCATTGATTGATTTACCGTTATCAATCAGAGAGAAGAGAAGAAAGAATTCCCACAATCTCCTAACTAACAAACAGGAACAGTGCGTTATATATCTTTTGTGAAAGTACAGATGATAATTTAACTATTTTCACTATTATAATTTATTAGCAGAAAAGGGCTTTGAGGCCAGGTGCAGTGGCTCACGCCTATAATCCCAACACTTTGGATGGCTGAGGTGGGTGGATCACTAGAGGCCAGGGGTTCAAGGCCAGCCTGGCCAACATTGCAGGACCCTATCTCTACTAAAAATACAAAAATTAGCCAGGCATGGTGGTGCATGCCTGTAATCCCAGCTACTCGGGAGGCTGAGGCAGGAGAATCCCTTGAACCTGGGAGGCGGAGGTTGCAGTGAGCCGAGTTCGCACCACTACACTCCAGCCTGGGCAACAGAACAGGACTCTGTCTCGAAAAAAAAAAAAAAAAAGGCCAGGGGCTTTGAGATTGAGGGTTAGCCATGGAGATATGTGTAACCTCTGAAGTCCAGATGTCACAGTTTGTTTTAACAGAAACCCCAGTAACTAACACAGCACAAGAATTTTTTTTTTTTTTGAGACAGAGTTTCACTCTTGTTGCCCAGGCTGGAGTGCAATGGTGTGATCTCAGGTCACCACAACCTCTGCATCCCGGGTTCAAGCGATTCTCCTGTCTCAGCCTCCCAAGTAGCTGGGATTACAGGCATGTGCCACCACGCCTGGCTAATTTTTGTATTTTTAGTAGAGACGGGTTTCACCATGTTGGCCAGGCTGGTCTTGAACTCTTGACCTTATGATGCGTCCCCCTTGGCCTCCCGAAGTGCTGGGATTACAGGTGCGAGCCACCACGCCTGGCCCTCATCTTTGTATTTTTTAGTAGATATGGGGTTTCGCCATGTTGGTCAGGCTGGTCTCAAACTCCTGACCTCAAGTGATCTGCCCGCCTCGACCTCCCAAAGTGCTGGGATTACAGGCATAAGCCACCACAAGCCCAGCCTACACTTTATCTATTTTTAAAGTAATAAATAAAATAAAATTAAAATAACAAAGTATGGTTGGGCGCGGTAGCTCACGCCTGTAATACCAACACTTTGGGAGGCCAAGGTGGGAGGTCTCGAACTCCTGAGCTCACGCAGTCCGCCCAACTTGACCTCTGAAAGTTCTGGGATTACAGGTGTGAGCCACTGTGCCTGGCTTTTAATGAAGGCTTCGTAGAGTTGCTAACCAGGATCACTTTTTAGGTAAAATAGAATAAACAAGGCAGATTTCTTGGCAACTGAAAATTTAGATTTCTATCACTGATGTAATTGGTATTAGAATTTCCATGTATTAGGCCGGGTGCAGGGGCTCACGCCTGTAATCCCAGCACTTCAGGAGGCCAAGGCGGGTGGATCACCTGAGGTCAGGAGTTTGAGAACAGCCTGACCCACATGGAGAAACCCCATCTCTACTAAAAATACAAAATTAGCCGGGCATGGTGGCGCATGCCTGTAATCCCAGCTACTTGGGTGGCTGAGGCAGGATAACGGCTTGAACCCGGGAGGCGAAGGTTGCAGTGAGCCGAGATCGTGCCATTGCACTCCAGCTTGGGTAAGAAGAGTGAAATTCTGTCTCCAAAAGAAAAAAAAACAAAACAAAACAAGGATTTCCACATATTAACATACATTGGGTGTGTATAGTCCACAGAGGTACTAAGTATCTTTTGACAGGTCACATTAAATCACCAGATCATAAGGTAGAATTTTGAATCGTATTAGTTGAAGAGACCACTAACATTTTTATTTGATAAAGCCATTGGATTAAAAATAAACTTCTACTTTAATGGACTTTTAAGTCAAAATTCTTATAACGTTAAAATAGAATATACAGCTAAAAAGGTAGGTGATCATTGACAAAATTGGATAAGATATGTAGCACTGAGCAAGTTGAATTATTATACATTCAAAAGCAAGTTAGCTGAGTATATTTTCTGCACTAATATCAATGTTTTGAATTTTCAGGTGGACAAGAGCAAGGACCAAGTGTGGAAGGTCTTAATGTACCAACAAAGGCTACTTTAGGTAATATGCTTAAAATCCTACATTCTGATTTAAAGTGTATGACTCATTAAGAAAAAAATAAATCCTCTTGCATTTGGCCTAGGCATCTCACCTGATGGAGTAATATAATCATGACCGAATCTGTTAATAAGATTTTATTAAACAAAAGATGCTATATATATATATATGTTTTTTATTCATCTCTCAAGCTTCCAACAAAGATGCTACATTTTAACCAGCTTGATAATATAAAATGCAGCATTGTGGCTGGGGCCAGTGACTCACACCTGTAATCCTAACGCTTTATGAAGCCGAGGTGGTCGGATCGCTTGAGCCCAGGAGTTCGAGACCAGCTTGGGCAACACAGCGAAACCTTAGCTCTACAAAACAACAACAACAACAACAACAAAAATTACCTGAGTGTGGTGGCACACATCTGTAGTCCCAGCTACTTGGGAGACTGAGGCAGGAGGATCACTTGAGCCTGGGAGGTTGAGGCTGCAGTGAGCCATGATCACACCACTGTACTCTGCCCTGGGTAGACAGAGTGATACCTTGTCTCAAAAAAAAAAAAAAAAAGCAGCAATGTGCACATTTAGCCAATATGGCTGCTGATGGTTTTGATTCGTGGGTTTATGTTGGGCTGGCTCACCTTACAGAAATAAGCAGTGGTCAGAACATCTACACCATTCCTTTTTACTCAAGAACTCATTTTCTTCTCTTTCTAATTTTATTATAGGTGAACTTAATCTTAAATTTTTCATTATCAAGGAATTATAATTTGTAATTGTTACATATTCCATTACATTAGTTGGAAAGCAGCTGCTTTGGTGAAAAATAACTAAACTGTTAGAAATGCTCCTGACATTTTCATCATGTATTAGACTTGTCAGAGTTTGGGAGCAGGTTATGTGACTACTACAATACAAATCTGAAAGAAAGTAATGAAAAGGAAAACTCCCACAAGCATCTTTTTCACACTTGAAATGTAATGACGTTGTTCTCTACTCACGGCTAAAGATTGTAATCTTTTGCTGTTTGTGGCTTTATGCTATCTTTTCCTATCAAAGCACATTCTTATCTTTATATGAAAAAATTAAGACTTTAATTTTGCTGGGTTTCTTAGACGTAATTCTAAAGACAATATATAACCTATAAGTAAAATGTACTCAGAAAATGATTTTTAAGAAACTTTCTCTAAAAGTATTTTTGTGCAATTTAGAAAGTACTGTTATTAAAATAAGAGAATGCTTTATGTTTCTTTTTTTTTTTTTTGGAGACAGAGTCTCACTCTGTCACCCAGGCTGGAGTACACTGGCACGATCTCAGCTCACTGCAACCTCTGCCTCCCGGTGCCTCCTGGGTTCAAGCGATTCTCGTGCCTCAGCCTCCCAAGTAGCTGGGATTACAGGTGTGTGCCACCATGCCCAGCAAACTTTTTGTATTTTTAGTGGAGACGGGGTTTCACCATATTGTCCAGGCTGTTCTCAAACTCCTGACCTCAGGTGATCTGCCCGCCTTGGCTTCCCAAAGTGCTGGGATTACAGGCATGAGCCACCATGCCTGGCCGAGGATGCTTTATATTTATTTTGGCTACTATGATAAAATCTATATATAAGCCAAGGTGAAAAAGCATGTCACTGGCTGCTTTAGTTGTATACATAATGCCTAGCTAACTTTATTTTTATTATTGTTATTACTTTTTTGAGCTAGAGTCTCGCTTTATTGCCCATGCTGGAGTGCAGTGGGTGCAATCACAGTTCACTGCAGCCTGGCCCAAGGGATTCTCCCACCTCAGCCTCCCAAGTAGCTGGGACCACAGGCGCACGCCATCACACTGGGCTAATGTTTTTTGTTTGTTTGTTTGTGGAGATGGAGTCTCCCTATGTTGTCCAGGCTGCGAACTTTATATTTTCAAATAAGTTTTATGCAGCCATAAAAAAGAACAGTCATGTCCTTTGCAGCAACATGGCTGGAGGCCATTATCCTAAACAAACTAATGCAGAAACAAAACCAAATATCACATGTTTTCACTTATAAGTGAGGGCTAAATCTTGGGTTCATACGAACATAAAGATGGGAAGAGTAGACACTGAGGACTCCAAAAGGAGGGAGGGAGAGAGGGGAGCAAGAGCTGAAACACTTCCTGTTGGATACTGTGCTCACTGTCTGGGTGATGGGATCAAGAGAAGCCCAAACCTCAGCACCACACAATATACCCTTGTAACAAAACTGCACATGTACTCCCTGAATCTAAAATAAAAATGGAAAATTATAATGATTTTTAAAGTTTTTGGGCTGGGCATGATAGTTCATACCTGTAATCCCAGCACTTTAGAAAGCCAAGGCAGGAGGATCACTTGAGGCCAGGAGTTCGAGACCAGACTGGGCAACATAGTGAGCTCCCCTGATCTCTACAAAAAAAAAAAAAAGAAAGAAAACCAGGCATGGTGGCATATGCCTGTAGTCCCAGCTACTAGGGAGGCTGAGATGAGAGGATCACTTGAGTACAGGAGTTCAATGCTGCAGTGAGCTCTGATCACACTACTACACTCCAGCCTAGGTAATGGAGTGAGACCATCTCTAAAAAATTGTTAGATTTTTAAAAGTGTTTTAAAGTTTTTGAAGAGTGGCGCTTAATAAAAGAGTTGTGGCATGGTGGCTCATACTCATAATTTCAGCACTTTTAAGAGGCTGAGGCAGGAGCATCACTTGAGCCCAGGAGTCCAAGACCAGTCTGGGCAACATAGCGAGACACCCATCTCTTAAAAAAAAAAAAAAAAAAAAAATAGCCAGATGTGGTGGTGCACACCTGTGATCCCAACTACTCAGAAGGCTGAAGTGGAAGGCTCCCTTGATCTGGGAGGTAATGCCACTGCACTCAGCTAAGGTGACAGAGCGAGACCCTGTCTCAAAAAAAAAAAAAAAAGAAGTTGTTGTAATATATTTTTTTAAATGCTCCTGAAGAAAGTACTGAGAGGGGCAAGCTCAGGCTCTATTTCTCTTCAGTGTGCTGTTAAAAAAAAAAAAATGCATTTTCTCTGAGTTTGGAGACTGCATGGAAATACTGAGGACACCATTTTGACAAAGTTCTGTTAATCCAAAATATGCTTATCAACTTGAGTCTTCTGGATGACAAACTAATGTGGAAAATGTTATCATCTCTTAAATAATAAAGTGCAGTATCTTAGAATTTTAAAAGACACACTAAAAAAGAAAAATTATTTCTATTGGTCTTACTTTTTAATTTTTATTTTTTGGCAGAGGTATCCTCTATCATAAAAAAGAAACCAAATCAAGCTAAAAAAGGCGTGAGTATTATGTACTTTATATATAAAAATCTGGTAGTTAAGCTTTAAAACTAAAAAGCCGCTTCGTCATTTTAGTTTTATTCTTTTGAACCATCTTGTAATAAATGTAGCTTTGATATAAGGAGTCTATGTTTTGTTCAAAGAGATTAATGTTATACTTATTGAATTTTTTCTAGAATGATTATTTAACATTTTTTCTGTCTATGACAAAATTCTGAAAAAAATTAACAAAGGTTCCCTGGGAATTTGTCTCCTGCTTGTGTAGATCAATAAGCAATGACATCTTGTGAGGCTTAGAGGGTAGTCGTCTGGTGAGTTTTCAGATACAGCGATGCATTGCGGAGCACCAGCTCTGGAGGCAGGTGCAGGGTTTGAATCCTGGCCTTGCCATGTATTGGCTGTGTGATCTTGGCCACATTCCTAACTTGTATGAGCTTTACTTTCCTCAGCCCTCTGTATCCAGGGGTTCTGCATCCATGGATTCAACCAATTGCAGATCAAAAATATTTGTGGGGAAAAAAAAACAATAGGCCAGGCGTAGTGACTCACGCCTGTAATCCCAGCACTTTGGGAGGCCGAGGCAGGTGGATCACTTGAGCCCCGGAGTTCAAGACCAGCCTGGGCAAAATGGTGAAATCCCGTCTCTTCAAAAAATACAAAAAGTAGCTGGATTTGGTGGCCCATGCCTGTAGTCCCAGCTACTCGGGATACTAAGGTGGGAGGATCGCTTTACCCCAGGAGGCAGAGGTTGCAATGAGCTGAGATTGTGCCACTGTACTCCAGCCTGGTCAACAGCATGAGAGCCTGTCTCAAAAAAAGTAAAAAAAAATAAAAAGTAGAATACAACAGTAAAAACAATACAAATAAAAACACAGAATTAATAACTATTTTCATAGCATTTACATTATTTAGGCATAATAAGTAATCTAGAGATGATTGAAAGTATACCGGAGGCTACGCGTGGGTTAAATGCAGATACTATGCCATTTTACGTAAGGGACTTGATCATCGCAGATTTTGTTATCCACAGGGTCATGAAACCAATTCCCCCATGCTGAGGGACTCCTGGAATAATACTAACTTCACAGAGTTCTGAGGACTAAGCCACAGAACAAATGTAGAGTGCTTGTCACAGTGCCTTGTCACAGTTAGGAAATGTTAGCTGTAGTCACAAAAGCTTTCAAACAGCTCGTGTAGACTATAGTCTTATATATGTTCTAGCTTGGGGCCAAAAAAGGAAGTTTGGGAGCTCAGAAAGTGGCAAACACATGCTTTAATGAAATTGAAAAACAAGCTCAAGCTGCGGATAAAATGAAGGAGCAGGAAGACCTGGCCAAGGCGGTACCTAAAGAAGAATCAATGTAAGTTTAATTTCATTATATTAATACATTTTCAGGAAATAAAACTATTAACTCCAAGATTTTGCTTTCCAAATGCCATGTATTTTTGTGTGTGGGGGGGAAGGGAGGGTACTGCAAAATTCAGTTTTATGAAAACTGCTATTGCATTGGCATGTGGATTGGAAGGGAAAGAGACGATGGGGGCAGCAACACTTTCTGCTGAGGCTGTAAAGGCAAGACTGGAGTGACGTCAGTGAGAAGGGAAAGACAGAGATGGATGGAGGTGTTTACACATGAAACATGCTTCACATTATTAGAGTTGGGGAAATGCAAATCAAAGTCACAATAAGATACCACTGTGTACTCTCTAGGGAAGCTATAATAAAAAAATCAGTAACAGGTGTTGGCTAGGATGTAGAGAAATTTGAACCCTTGTACATTGCTGATGGCAATGTGAAATGGTGCCACTATTGTGAAAAACAGTTCGGCAGTCCTTCAGAAAGTTAAATGTAAAGTTTCCATGTGACCCAGCAAATCTACTCCTAAGTATATACTCAAGAGAAATTAAAACTTACATCTGTGCAACCACACACAAACTCGTGCATGAATGTTCATAGTGGCGTTAATCCTAATAGCCAAAAAGTAGAAATTACCTAAATATCTACCAACTGATAAATGAGAAAGAAAATGTGGTATGTCCATACAATGGACTATTACTCAGCCACAAAAAGGAATATAGTCCTGATATGTGCCACAACATGGATAAACCTTGAAAAGTTTATGCTAAGAAAGAAGCCAGTCATAAAAGATCACATGATATGATTCTGTCTATATGCAATGTCCAGAATAGGCAAATCCATAGAGACATAAAGCAACTTACTGGTTGCCAGGGCCTGGGGGGAGGAGAGAATGGAGAGTGGCTGCTAATGGTCCCGGCCTGCTTTTTGGACTGCTGAAAGTGTTCTGGAGTTAGTGATGATGACGGTACAGCTTTGTGAATGTGCTGAAACCACTGAATCGTGTACTTTAACAGGGTGAGTTTTACGGTATGTGAATTATATCTCCATAATGAAAAAAGTATTTATAATCTGAAGCCCTGTTGGACTCTGTGACTAAATTCTAAATACATGATGGAAGACTATGGCTCTGGTGGTGTCTCCAGAGGTTCTGAGCCTGGATCTTGGAGAGGGAGAAGGAAGAGTTTCAGAGAATGAAGAAGGTGGGATGATCGTGTGTGTCGGGGGCTTGCCTGAAGTGGAGGAGTTGGAACAATAATGTGGAGCACCTTTAAGTCAGGCTGTGGTTGTCCACTTACCCGAGAGAAACAGCTCCTTCAGCAGTGCTGTGATGAAGGGGCGTCTCGGGAAAATGAGTTCGGTAGTGATACCCAGGCCAGGAAGAGGGGAGGAGACTGGAAGCCAGGAGGCCAGTGAAGAGACCGGTTTTCCATAGACATTTGTAAGGCTCTTGAGAGGTTTTCATTTGTGTTGAAATCAGAAGAGAAAGATGGCCTTCTGGAAACCGTGACTGTACCAAAGATCAGGAGAGAAGAAGGGCGGAGGGTGCATGCCACACAGAAAGGAAAAGTAACCTGGATCCCTATTTTTTATGTGTATGTTTTTTAATGGTGTTTTCTCTTACTTTCATGCGTATTTTATCTGTTTTAGCTTGAGTTACTATAGACTGTATGATGAAGAAAATAACACCTATTTTATGAGGTGGTTTTAAGGATTAGTTTAATAGCTTAAATGCTCATTGAAGTGCATTAAACAGTACCTGGCACATAGTAGGTGCTCAGTAAATGCAACTACTTTTCGTACTGTCTTACTGTTCATACTGACGGTTCGCTAAGATGGAGTTTATAAGGTAAACCCAAATAATTTGAAGTTGATAGTTGTTTCTCCTTGTCATTTAATTCACAGTACATAGGGGGCAGCACTGAACTGTATTTAGGTCGAATATGGTTTGAAATGCTTTGTGTACAAAAATTTACGTTGACTTGTCACAGACTTTAATTTCTCTTACTAAGCTAAGTTTTTGTCCCTGGCAAAGGGAAAGGTTAGATTTGAGTGTTTCGATGGCTTCTCTTGGTATTTGGGAGTAGGCTCTGTCCAGATTACTCATGCTTGAGGTTTTCCCAGAGCGTGTGTAAAATCGGGCCCTGATCAGCTTCCTTCCTGCAAGTAAGCTGGATGGAGAAGCTGCAGGTAAGCTGGATGGAGTGAAGTCTGGTTGTTACTTCTAATATTAACATGCTAATCTTCCTGAAAACAGGAAGCAACAACCAGACTTCACTTGTATCTTTCATTAGGAGTGTTTAATACATCACAAAAACAAAGATGCAGATCGGAAGATTTGTGAATTTGATTTGAGAAGCCAGTTTGGCAACTTTCATGGCCTTGTTCAGAACAACCACACCACTGTGCCTTAATGACCACCACTGCCACTCAAACTCGTAGAAAGTACAGGTGTTTTATCCTTAATACATGAGTGTTATGTTGCAAGTTAGTTTGTTTAATGGCTGTAAATAAAGTTATTTCAGCTCAGTAAACTGTCAGAACAGTGTTGTTCTTGTACTGTCAGAGTGTGAAACTAAACAGCCCATGCAGCATCCTGGTCTCCTTCTAGCAGTTTCCCGGCCCGTCCTCAGAGGCTCTCTGTGTGCCCACTTGGTAGGAAGGAAGGAAGAGGCAGAGCTGCCTTGAGCTGCTCCGCTTGTTTGATCTGTGTCCTGCAGTCCTCCCTTGAGCCAGTACCCGTAAGCGCTCCTGAAGTTCTGAGAAACGCGGTGTTCTGACTTCTTAACTCTGTTGGTGCTTCCAGAGAGATGTTCTCGTAAGCATCAAAGTGCACGCTTTTAGTGAGTGACCCAGTCCATGTCAGATTACCTAGGAAGGAAAACTTTTCCATCTCTTATCTTTCTAGTAGAACCTTTTCATCCCCATGCATCTTCTCCAGAAGAATCTGTTGCTGTAATTATATGTATTCATGATTTTAAACAGAGCTATTGTTTTCCTCCAAAAGAAAAAGTAGTATTTATTTGTTAAGGAATAAAATAGCCATAACCTGTTCTGTAGGAAGAGTAAGGAAAACAAACTGCCATGTGAAAACCAAAGAAATCTTGCTCGACTCATTAAAGAAAAGAAACAGCAAAAGCAAGATTACTTTTTCCTAATAAGAAATTCTGCGCCGGGCGCGGTGGCTCACGCTTGTAATCCCAGGACTCTTTGAGGCAGAGGCAGGCAGATCGCCTGAGGTCAGGAGTTCGAGACCAGCCTGGCCAACATGGTGAAACCTCGTCTCTACTAAAAATAGAAAAATTAGCTGGATATGGTGGCAGGTGCCTGTAATCCCAGCTACTTGGGAGGCTGAGGCAGGAGAATTGCTTGAACCTGATGGGTGGAGGTTGCAGTGAGCCAAGATTGCACCACTGCACTCCAGCCTGGGCGACAGAGCAAGACTCCATTTCAAAAAACAAAGAAATTCTGTTGTCTTTCCCTATTACTATGCAGAAATTTATTTATATTACTAGGAATTTATACAATGCCTCTTTTGCCAGGAATTCATGGTATTTTACATGTTTTTATAAAGTGGATGATAACTTAGAAATCCTTGTAAGTTAGATAGATCATTTTTCAGGGCCCTGAAATGTTGTGCTGTCCCACTAAAATATGATGCAAACTGCTATTCTTGCTATATAGGCATAGTTTTCTTTATGAAAAATTAAGTCATTATTGCATTTTTAGAAATCTGAGAGCAAGGACAATGTTTTGTACACCTTTTTACCCCTTTGGTGTCCTGCTTGTAACAGATATTTGATTTTAAATAGAAGAGTGGTATTTGACTGACTAGTAGTGCTAAAGAGTCTTATTAGCTGATGAGTGACTATCCCATTTTAAATGCTCTCAGAAGCCTGATTGCATAGAGATGTATCTACAAGAAATTATTTTGTAAATGGAAGGATCCTTTTACAATTAAGTAAATAAAGCCCCTTAGTTGATCTATTTATAAAGTCAAATTTATATATTTATTTATTTATCTTAAATCAAGATAGACTAGTGAGACTAACCTCATGCTTTGTTATGTAATGTGGAAGTGTAATAAAAAATTAATCCAAGTAAGAAATCTTGCTTTTCACTGTCCCATATGGAAGTGATTTGGGTATACATTATGTTATTATACAATAATAGGTAACGTGAACTAAACTTGAACAGTGGTATAGGTTGAGCAGCAATGAGAAAGTGGCTGTAAGCTCATTCAAATTTTCTTAAACGTCTGTTCAAAAAAGGCACGTAGAAAAAACACCAACTTGCCTTCATAATTGTTAATTATGGAAAGAATCATGAAGCTAAAAGTATAAATTACATGTTTAATTTTGCTTGCTATTTTAATATAAGAACAAAGGATTAAAGCTAAATTAAGGAGTATTTGGTTTTTCTGGCAGTGTTTCATCATTACGATTAGCCTATAAGGATCTTGAAATTCAAATGAAGAAAGACGAAAAGATGAACATTAGTGGCAAAAAAAATGTTGACTCAGACAGACTTGGCATGGGATTTGGAAATTGCAGAAGGTATGTGAGACTGCTTTCTTGGAGTTAGAATTTAAAACAGTGTGCCAATCATCAGTGGATTTTTCTTGGACTGTGTTAGTTTCAACTTTAGAGATTTTTTTTGTTATTCATTAACTTCTCTAATTATTTTTGCTTTGCTCTGGTATTCAGTATAACATGAAAAATTTCAAATTTGGCTCTTTAAAAGAAGGAAAAAGGTCTGGCTCTTTACATGAAGCACCTACCAGAGAGGAAACCATGGACATAACCAATATTTGTGACTGCATTTGGTGTAGACACAGTCCTCACAAAATTTTAACATTTTTGAAAGCTTGCACCAGAAAAAAAAATTGTTTTATTGCTTATGTTTTTAACCCCTCGAATACATTTGTCTTTGTTCAAAATATAAATTAAAGCTTTATTTTGGTGAAACAAAAGTTTGTGAACTTACTGATATATATATTTTTCTGTTTTCTCAAGTGGTATTTCACATTCAGTGACTTCAGATATGCAGACCATAGAGCAGGAATCACCCATCATGGCAAAACCAAGAAAAAAGTATAATGATGACAGTGACGATTCATATTTTACTTCGAGCTCAAGGTACTGTATTACAAATCATCGTTGAAGTGTCATTTTGAAAAGCAGTGACTAGTATGGATTTATTAGTTTATTTGCATTAGGAGAAATTACAAATCAATTTACTTCACTGTTTTTAAAAGCTTTGGCTGGAGCCAGAGCTGTTCTTTGGAGTAAAAATTAGAGAAACGTTTGTAAAGGAACAACGTTGGCTAATATTAAAATGTTTGGCAATAAAATCAGCAACTGTGAGTTAAAATTAGAGGTAGGAGAGATGTGCTTATTTAAATTATGAAATTGGAGAAAACTGCAAAATCCTGAAGGTATGTGTTGTTTAATCCAGCAGTGGGAATATTTCACAGCTCTTTCTCAGGGCTTCAGCAGGTTTCTGTGCTTCAGAATGCCAGCTTCAGAAAACTCCAGTTGGTACAATAGTGCATTAAATAAACTATATGGGTATGTGTATTTATTAATGAGGAAGATGATTGCACTTTGAGGGGATCCCAGAGTAAAGCCTAGGTTTCTCTCCTTCGGCACTCACTATCTGATTGAGACAAAATGCATAACTCTAGTGTGAAGCTGACTGTGGAGAGCAGTGCACGGTCAAGTGGCCTGCCAGAGCAAAGAGAACAAGTTTAAACTTGAGTCAGTTCACTTTGTAAGGACCTGCTCGGCCCAGGGAGAGGTCTGCTAAAAAGGCACAAAATGAACCTGTGATTTCACTGGAGAGGGCACAGCTCAGGAACAGAGGGGTAAGAATATGGGCCCAGGGGCCAGATGGCATGGATTTGAATCCTGGCTTTCACTTACTTGTCACCTAGGCCAAGTTATTTAACTTCTTTGTGCTATAGCTTCCTCATCTGTAAATTAGGGACCCTAGTAGTACCTACCCGATAGGGTTGTGTGAGGATCAAATGAGATACTGCGAATGCTATAGCACGTTTAGAATGGTGCTTGGCTCTTACTATGTTTAGCTGCTATATGATAATATAGAAACTCAGTTTAAGAGATGTGATTCAGTCTAAATGTTTTTTGTTTGTTTGTTTATGAGATAGAGTCTCACTCTGTCACCCAGGCTGGAGTACAGTAGCATGATCTCGGCTCACTGCAACCTCCACCTCCCAGGTTCAAGCAATTCTTGTGCCTCAGCCTCCTGAGTAGCTGGGACTACAGGCGTGTGCCACCATACCCGGCTAATTTTTTGTATTTTTAGTAGAGATGGAGTTTCGCCATGTTGGCCAGGCTGGTCTCAAACCCCTCAAGTGATCTGCTGGCCTCAGCCTCCCAAAGTGCTGAGATTACAGGCATGAGCCTCCACGCCCAGCCTAAATGTTTGATTACTATTGTTAGGTAGTTAAACTAACCACATTGAGGACCACCTTTGGGTTAGCAGTTCATGAAAACTGAAGGTGTTCCTGTCAGAAATGGGCGGTGCTTACTGGAAGGCTCCATCACTTATGTCTCTGAGGGCATTAGAGTTGTCTGGCAATTTATAGGTTTGAAGCATTTTCATATGTATAAAAGATATATATGTGTGTGTGTATATATACACACCCACACACATGCACTTCATATATAGAACAGATATAAATATATTACCTAGGATCTAATTGTGAAATTGTATATTTTCCTATCAATGTTTATAGACAAGAAATTGTATAAAGAATACTATCCTTAAAAATGTCTCTAAGTATAGCTCTAAATTATTTCAAGTCCAGGGATTTTACCAAAAAAAAAAAAATAGTAGTTTAGTGGTGTTCCATGGTGGTATTTTCAGAGACGGGTAGTTTTATATTTTTGCCTATCCTTTGCAGCCTCTATAATGCACCAAGTTTGACTTTACTCAGAAGTGATACCAAAATCATGCCTTTTAAAGGTATGTAAGTAGATTTTACACAGAATAAAATTAAATGTGTAATTTGATTTGGAAACTGCATACGTGTCAGATCATTTCAGATATGAATATTAAATGGTGGACTAAGTCTGGGTCAGAGGAAACTCTTGGCAGTACGGGTCTGTATTTGCCTGTGTGGCTTCTCACAACATCTTTGATTATTTCACTGCTTATTAGCAACTTCTGCAGATGATAGTGTAGGAAGGTAAAGAAAGTTTAGGCTGGGCACGGTGGCTCACACCTATAATCCCAGCACATTGGGAAGCCAAGGCAGGAGGATCACTCGAGCCCAGGAATTCAGGACCAGACTGGGAAATATAGTGAGACCTCATCTTTACAAAAAATTTCAAAAATATTAGCCTAGCATGGTGGACATGCCTGTAGTCCCAGCTGCTTGGGAGGCTGAGGTGGAGGATCACTTGAGCCTGGGAGGCAGAGGTTACAGTGAGATTAGATTGCACCACTGCACTCCAGCCTGGGCAACAGAGCAAGACCCTCTCTCAAAAAAAAGAGAAAGTCTCAGTTAAATCAGTACTGTTGCTTGGTAGCCGGGTTGGTAAGAGAGCTCTAAGTGAGGTTGCCAAATGGGAACTTCAGAGACCCTCACTGGCTCCAGGTCACTGACAGGCCCCTGTGGGGCCTTTCTGCCTTGTAAGGGCTTCAGGGATCTTTCAGACTTCCCCTTCTTCAAAGGCTTAATCAAAAGAGTTAGCCCCAGAAGCCACTGTTGCTATGAAACTGTTACTTATGGTTTGAAACCTGGGAGCAGATGGCATATTTATATAGACCACGCCTCCTGGACTCTTTCCAGAGAGACCTTGGTGTATTGTTTATCACGACCTGCAGATTGTCTAATAGGAACATAAATGCCTTCTCTAGTCCTCCTTGGCATGGTGACCACCACTAGTAGAACGAGGATACTATTAGGTACTTTGGCAACTGAGGTAAAATAAACATGGACTCTGAAAGCAAATATATTAGTTCGATGAAGAGCTCTTACTGCTTTCAAATTATTCATTAGCCCATTAGAACTTGAACATTATGAATTATGAAAGAGTTCTGTTTCTGTTAAAAGTAAGATAAAACCTGTCCTTGGTTTTTTTTTTATTATTGAGTTCCATTATTTCTAGGATATAAACAGTATAATTATATATTGAGTACAAGATAATGAAACTAGAACAATTTGCTCAGCCTTATAAAGCCAGCATGGCCTTAATTAGAACAGACAACTGTCTATAGCTCTAAATCAGAGCAAATGTGATATTAGGGTGCTCTTAACAAGGGATTTTAAGGAATGTTTTCAAGATTGGGTAAAGACAGAGTGGGAGGGTAAAAATAAAAGTAAGAAAGCATTGAGAGCTATACAATCAAAACATTAGAAAGCCAATAAAGGTTTGGAGATGAGGAAGGAAAGTCTGTGTGTTTCTGAGCAGGGACTAGTGGCCGTTAGTTGTCCCACTCACCCCATCCTTCCAAAGGTCAGCTGGAGTCCTGGCTGGTGGTCTGTCGGTCCTCTTAGTGAGTTGCCGGTCCTCCTACTGAGTTGCTCCTGCTTAGCATGAGCACAGAGAGCCTCTCGTGGATGACTGGAAGACAGAGAAGCCGCCAGCCAGCCCACGCATGGACTGCTGCCTCACAGGCTCATGCTGGTCAGGGGGACCCAAGCCGATGGCTGTCTCTCTTCTTTGACTTCTGAATAGTTCAGTCACTTAAAAGTAATCTGATTCCTCTACATTTCAGGATAAGTACATTGGCTTATAAGAATGAAGAATATTATTTCCTTAGAGTGTTGCTAAATCTACAAAATTTAGTATCACAGAGTCATGAAGAACCTGGAAGTTCCACCCCACCCTCACCCTGCACCAGTCCAGTGCTGACCCCCCTCTTCCCACTCCAGGGCCGTCCAGCCTCTACTGCACCCTTCCTTCTCCTCAAGGCAGCCATTTGGTCCCAGGTCAGCTCCGTGAGAAACTCTGCCTTTCATTAATGCAGCTTCTGAGGCTTCTGCATTCAAGTCAGCCTCCCTTCCATAAGCCAGTTCCCAAGCCTCATGAGGGCAGGAGCTGAATGTGTCTTCTTGCCGTTTGTCTTCCCCTAGCAGAGTGCCTGACTCCTCATAGGTGCTTATTAAGTAGTTTTAAAATTCCTCACTGAATTGATCTTAGTTCTTTCAAGGTGCCTTAAAATAAGTCCCTCAAACATGTGAATATCACCTTCCAGGCCAGCACACATCCCACATCTTTTGAACCTTCCTCTGATGTAACTTCCGGTTCCTTCAGTGTCCTGATTTCTCTTCTCTGAAAGGGGATCGGTCATCTCTCTTCCTCCAGGCAGAGCCTGGGTGCAGTACAGATCCACTCATC
Organism: Gorilla gorilla gorilla; assembly: GCF_029281585.2. Taxonomy (NCBI): domain Eukaryota; kingdom Metazoa; phylum Chordata; class Mammalia; order Primates; family Hominidae; genus Gorilla; species Gorilla gorilla. The sequence continues at coordinate 40,806,752 of NC_086018.1, read as the reverse complement.
CGCCATAGGGAGAGCCTGGTCAGTTTCTAGCTGAAATCCAGATACACTTTGAACACCACATTTTCCTTCCTAAGGAGAAGATGCTAGTGTCATGAGATTTGTTCTTAATGACCTTCTTTCCAGAGAAGGCAGAAGCCACATTTAGAAATTCTACTTTCTGTCTATTAAGGATGTAATATCATACCATCTGCTCCAACAGCAGTTTATCCTCTGTCCCTTTTTTGTTTTGTTTTGTTTTCTGCCAAGAAAGAGTAAATGTGTTCTTAGCATTTCCCCCACCCAGATCTTAGCTCACCGAGGTCCCTGGCCTCTTTGCTCTTATGGGTTCTTGCTTCTCTCTTATATTGGCGTTTCGTTACTGGCCCCTCTGACCTCCTATGATCTGCATCTTCTGTGCAACTCCTTATACCACAGAGCTTGGTGCTCATCTTATTTCCAGTGTGCTTCCTGTCCTTACTCTCTGGAGAAAACCTGGATGATGTCTGTTAAGGCCTCTGCATTCTCTTCTGTCACCCTTCCTTTCCTAAGACCTCCCTGGGATCTGCCTCTCTCCTCTGAACTTCTTGGACTGCCTTAATGAGGTGTGTATATCTGGCCAGACTGCTTTTCCATCCTAAGCTATCGTGAATTCTGGCATGGCACAGTCCCTTTTTTTTTTTTTTTTTTTTTGAGACAGTATCCCACTCTGTCACCCAGGCTGGAGTGTAGTGGCATGATCATGGCTCACTGCAGTCTCGGCCTCCCGGGCTTAGGTGAGCCTCCCAAGTAGCTGGGACTATAGGCGTGCCACCATGCCCCATTAATTTTTTCTTTTAATCCCCAGAGATGGTCAGGAAACGGTTATTTTATTTGTTTATTTATTTTTTATTTTGCATTTTTTGTAGAGATGGGGCTTTGCCATGTTGCCCAGGCTGGTCTGGAACTCCCAGGCTCAAGCAATCCACCTGCCTTGGCCTCCCAAAGTGCTGGGATTACAGGTGTGAGCCACCGTGCCTGGCTGGTCGATGGTCACTCTTTCTCAAGGCTTTGGCACATCCACCTCGCCTGTCAGTCTCTCCTGTTCCAGGCAGACCTTGCTGCTCTTGGTCAAAGATTTTTCTCTAATCACACAGGACCAAAAGCCAACACTGAGTGCTGCTCTCTGAGCAATGCCCTGCTCAGTGACAATTGGCTAATTAAAGTGTAAACTGATCTGAAGGCCAGGCTCTCCTGGGATGCTTGCAAATCAGATCAAGTTTACTGCAGGCTCCAGGCTGAAAGACTATCCCCAGAATGGTCCAGTGATCATGATCCATAGCTTTGTATCCAACTCCAGGAGGAGGTTAATGAGCATCATTTACATCATTTTCATTGAATGTGCTTAACACGGAAGGGATTGCCAACAAGAAGCTCCTTGTATGGAGTCAGTTCTCTAGGCCCAGCAGTGTTATTTGTGACTGCCTAACCAGGCGGAATGAGACCTAAAGACAGTGAAATGTGTAACCTGTGGTAGATAACATTTAAAGATGCCCTGTGTTGTCTGGATAGGCCAGGTTATACTAAGGTTATAAACATCCCCCAGATCTCAAGGGCTGAACACAATGGCAATTGATTTCTTTTTCACATAAAGTCAGCTAAGGGTTCAGGTGGTTCTCTAGAGTACCTGTCCTCCATGTGTCATCTTGATTGTCCAGACTGATGGAGGTTTCACCTACCTGAGACTGTAGCACCTGGAACACAATCTCTTCCATGTAGCTTGGGAAGAGAGGACTGGGCAAGGTTGAACACAGGTACTTGAAAGGCCTTGGAAATGACACACCTCGTGTCTGCTCCTGTCTCATTGGCTAGACCTAGTTATGTGACTGCCATTAACTTCAAGGAGGCATCCCCCACATCTGTGGAAGTGAGAGAGCCCAGGACAAGTGTCAGCAAGGACCTCCAAAGTCACTGTTGTACTCTTGCTCCTACAGGTACTTTGACGAGCCAGTGGAGTTAAGGAGCAGTTCGTTCTCTAGCTGGGATGACAGTTCAGATTCCTATTGGAAAAAAGAGACCAGCAAAGATACTGAAACAGTTCTGAAAACCACAGGCTATTCAGACAGGTATGAATGCAAAACTGTGGGGTTGTAGTAGTGAATCCATGCATTTCTGGGAAAAAATTGCTGATAACATGATGACATGAAAACCCTTGTAAGGGGCTGGGCACGGCGGCTCATTCCCATAATCCCAGCACTTTAAGAGGCTGAGGTCAAAGGATCACTTGAGCCCAGGAGTACAAGGCTGCAGTGAGCTATGATCACGCCAGTGTACTCTAGCCTGGTCAACAGAGTAAGACCTTGTCCCCCTCAAAAAGGAAAACCTTTTGAAACCTTTTGTAAGACTAGTAAATGATTTTGTTCTACTATTTCAGGAATATTGTTTTGATTTTGTTTTTTGTTTTGTTTTGTTTTGTTTTTTTGAGACAGAGTCTCACTCTGTTGCCCAGGCTGGAGTGCAGTGGTACAATCTCAGCTTACTGCAGCCTCCGTCTCCCAGGTTCAAGCGATTCTCCTGCCTCAGCCTCCCGAGTAGCTGAGACTACAGGTGCACACCATCATGCCAGGCTAATTTTTATACTTTTAGTAGAGACGGTTGCCTCACCAGCCAGGCTGGTCTCAAACTCCTGACCTCAGATGATCCGCCTGCCTTGGCCTCCCAAAGTGCTGGGATTACAGGTGTGAGCCACCGTGCCCAGCCTGTTTTGATTTTAAATTACTGATTCTAAATAGGAAGTGCACATCAGAATCCTCTGTGGACCTTGAAAGAAATGTGTGTGTGGAGTCCTCTTCCCTGAAGATTCTGATCCATGGGTCAGGGGTGGCCTAGGTCAGGAAGGTTTCACCTTTTTCCCCAATTTTTTTTTTTTTTTTTTAGATGGAGTCTTGCTCTGTCACCCAGGCTGGAGTGCAGCGGTGCGATCTCGGCTCACTGCAAGCCGAGTTCACACCATTCTCCTGGGTTCACACCATTCTCCTGCCTCAGCCTCCCAAGTAGCTGGGACTACAGGCGCCCGCCACCACGCCCGGCTAATTTTTTTGTATTTTTAATAGAGACGGGGTTTCACCGTGTTAGCAAGGATGGTCTCGATCTCCTGACCTCATGATCCACCCGTCTTGGCCTGCCACAGTGCTGGGATTATAGGCGTGAGCCACCGCACCCGGCCTTTTTTCCCCCAGTTTTAAGGTATTATTTACATATAGTAAAATTCATCTTTTTAAACTTACAGTTCTGACAAGCACATACATTCATGTAATTACCACCAAAACCAAGAAACAGAACAGTTCCCATCACCCCCAAATTTTCCCCATGCCCTTTGTAGTCCCCCCTCCCCTGCCCCTGGCCCCTGGTCACCCCAGGTCTGTTTTCTGGCCTTACAATTTTGCCTTTCCCAGATATCATATAAATGGGAGTCATGTAGCAATTGGCCTTCCTACCCTGGTTTAACTTTTCTTAGTACACTTGGTGAAGACTCATTCATTCTTGTGTTCATTCCTCTTACTTGCCAAGTTTATCCATTCACCTACTGAAGGACTGTCTCCAGTTTTTGGTGATTATGAATGAATTTATTTTCCAACCAGAGAACTTCTGAGAGTGCAAGGGGGTACTACTAATATGTTGGGACAACAGGTGTGACTTGAAATTGTCCCAGGTAACTGGGACATTTTATAACCTATACAGTGTAGAGAGATCAGTGTCCTATGGACATTCCAAACAATGTATTCAGTGTTTACCCAGTTGATCTGAAATGTGATATAACATATTTGAACTGAAATGTGAAATAACAGACCCCATTTTAAACAGAAATTCCTTCAAATGTTGTATCGTTTGGATATTTATTCTTTTTTTTTTTAATTAGAATTTTCAGGCTTTTAAAAACAGCCTAAAATCCTTTTACAAAATTTACTGCTGTTGGCATTTTAAAAAATAAAATGAGTATGAAACATATTTGCTTCACCTCAAATTAGTTTAACCTAATTTGGTTGTTTTTTTATTGCAGACCTACTGCTCGCCGCAAGCCAGATTATGAGCCAGTTGAAAATACAGATGAGGCCCAGAAGAAGTTTGGCAATGTCAAGGCCATTTCATCAGATATGTATTTTGGAAGACAAGCCCAGGCTGATGTAAGGGTCCAGAGAGTTTCTTTGGGTGTCCCATAATGCAGGAAGGAAGTGTGGGTGTGGGCATTGTCGGGGAGGAGATCCTGAGTGAGCTGGGCTCAGGCTGCCAGATGCCCTCCGGCCTGAAAGTGCTGGAGTCAGGACTTGAACCCAGGTCTGTATAACTGATCATGTGCTTGCTACCTCAGCAAGAGGAGTGTTTACAAGACAAGGACTTATCTCACAGTTCTCTTATTCCTCTCTTGGTGTTCTGAATAGCAATTATCCAGTATCTTTTGAATATATTTCAATTGTTGGTGCAGCTGTAATTTACTTAATAACTTTTAAACATAGTGAAATGAAGCACATAGATATGTTTCTTTTTTTTTTTTTTTTTTTTGAGACGGAGCCTCCTTCTATCACCCAGGCTGGAGTGCAGTGGCATGATTTCAGCTTACTGCAACCTCCGCCTCCCAAGTTTAAGCGATTCTCCTGCCTCAGCCTCCCAAGTAGCTGGGACTACGGCCGTGCACCACTACACCTGGCTAATTTTTGTATTTTTAGTAGAGATGAGGTTTCACCATATTGGCTAGGCTGGTCTTGAACTCCTGACCTCAGGTGATCTGGCTGCCTCGGCCTCCCAAAGTGCTGGTATTACAGGCGTGAGCCACCACGCCCAGCCAGATATGTTTCTGAGGAGTGCATATATTTATTTTCAGGTTGTTGGCTTTTCTCAGAAATGTTAATGAACTTGGCCAGGCACTGTGGCTCACACCTATAATCCTAGCACTTTGGGAGGCTGAGGCAGGTGGATCACCTGAGGCCAGGAGTTCGAGACCAGCCTGGCCAACATGATGAAACTCCGTCTCTTCAAAAAATACAAAAATTAGCTCGGTATGGTGGTACGCGCTTCTAGTCCAGCTACTTGGGAGGCTGAGGCAGAGAATCGCTTGAACCCAGAAGCAGAGTGAGACTCTGTCTCAAAAAAAAAAAAAAAGAAAGAAAGAAATGTTAATGAACTCATCATAGTGAAGTCTTGCTAAGCTGTAAGACTCAAGTGGAAGTGGGGAGGTTTACGTCTTTCCTCTCATCCTGAATTGCTAGTGTGCCTCTGACTATTTGGATGATGGTTTCCTAAAATGTGCTGAATGTATTTTGCAGAAATTTAAACTTCTGCAAGTGTAATATTTCGCCATCATTTCGAAAGTAGAATTGCCCCTTGCTGTTCCCACAGTCCATAAAATCTGCCTTGCTTCAAAGTTGACATTCAAGTTCAGTTTTAAAATAGTGTCATGGGGCTTGGAAAAGAGACTCTTAGAGTGGCCTTGGCTGACAGCTGGCTAGAAGCAGCACCAGGAGAGAGATGCCGCTCTCCCTCCCGCTCTCCCTCCCACACTCCGACGGCCTCCGCACTGGCCATCTTGGCTGAGGTGTTGTATGTTGATCAGTCTGCCTGTGACCTGCCTCCCATGCAGAACATGAGCTTTGTGCTGTCCCGCAGGACCTGGCCTTGGCAGTGGCATTCAGTAACTGTTGGAAAGAAAGAGCCTGGGGGTCAAACACTTTCAAATGACAGCTCTTCAGTGATTCTTTTTGCAAAACTGCCCACAATCTTTGGAGCCTAACATTTCCTTTTCCTTGTCTTCTCTAGTATGAGACCAGGGCCCGCCTAGAGAGGCTGTCGGCAAGTTCCTCCATAAGCTCGGCTGATCTGTTCGAGGAGCAGAGGAAGCAGCCAGCAGGTAGGGGGCACTGAACAAGAGCTGGTCTCTGTCATGTCTACGGTATGAACACATTTCATCTGGATAGGACTGTTTCCTTTTCCAAGATATTTTAGCAACCATTATTCGATGCTCTGATCTCTGCTATAAGTCAGGTAGAGCAGAAGTTACTATTCCAGGCTTCACACGTAAGGAGACCAAGTCATGAAATTAAAGCAACATCCCCATCATTGCCTGGCAAGTCATCCTTCTGAACACTGTCATAGAGGAGTGTTTCTAGCTGAGTGCGGCTGTGCTGTGAAATACCATGTGCTGTCTTAGCCTTAGAGGTGGACAGCGCCGGGCTCCCGTGTGATCCTCACCACCCTCTAGCTGTGAGCCCTTGAGTATGTCATGGCGTCTTTAGCCTCAGTCTCCTCCTCTGTAACGGGGGTGGATAAAACCACCTCACAAGGTTGTCATGCGGCTTAAATGAGCAATGTGAAGTGCCACCAAGTGTCTGGCACACAGCAGGCCCCAGGGGTGGGCAGAGGCAGATAGAAACATGTGGCTGTAACAGCATCTGTCTTCCAGGGAAGACAGAACACAGCTTTGGGAGTTAGCAGGTGGAGAGGAATTGCCTGTCTCCCATATCCCTCTTCAGGGTTCAGACCCCAGCGAGGAGGTGTCTGGTCCTCCCAGGGCTAGGATGGCCTAGGATGGGGCGGCCTGTGAGCCCAGTGGTGGGCCTCAGAGCGCCGGCCCCTCTGCTTCGACTTCTGCATCCCTCTGACTGAGGGATGCCTTGTGAGAGTACCCTACAAAGGCCTCTGCCAGGCCACAGTGGGGAGGAGGGGCCCTGTGGTTAACATGAAAGGGGCAGCGTCCTCTGAGGTCATTTCAGGAAGCCATTTATCAGCAGGAGAGCCAAGGGGAGGGACGACTCTCAGGAACCAGGCATTCGAAGCCTGGCACCCTCAGCACCCCTCATTTCTAGGCCTAGAGGAGCTGGGTGTGGCTCTAAGTGACCAACCTGGGCGACCACTTGGCCTTACAGCCACAGAGAACAGCTGTTTTCAGAGTCCAAAGAGAAACAGCTCGAGAGAGGTCTGAGTGTCGGACATTCTGGGTTGTGGTTTGGGGATGTTATAGAGACACACTGTGGCCCTCGGGGTGCAGTGGGCACTGCCAAGTTGCTGTGCTGCAGTGGAGGGAGTGTCCTAGCCAGGTGGCAGCAAGTGAGACAAGGGTTGTGTTGGCAGAGCAGCTGGCAGAGAGTCAGGCAGCCCAAGGAGCCAGAGGCCAGGGCCAGAGTGGACAAGCCCCGGCACATCCACTGCCAGTGAGAGTGTGAGGGTGCCTGGGGGTGCGCAGCCAGGGCCACGGCTCCCCTGAGCCGCTCTTTGGGCAGGAGCACACCCTGTGCCTCACCCCAGACTTGAGCAGAGGGGCCTCGTTTCCCTTGGGCAGTCAGTTACTTGCTGACTGGGCATTTCCTGGCAGTGAGTCTTGGTGGGGGCAGGTGAGGCTCATTGGCTTGTTCCATCTCCAAACTTTCAGTGTCCTGGCCTTTTGTCAGGGCAACTTCCTTTTGTGACCACCCCTGGCAGAGAGGCACTCCGGCCACCTTTGGAGACCTCCAGCAGCCCCACAGGTCAGTGCTGGGTCGCCTTGTAGGGGCCCTGGCACAGCCAGCAGCCAGTCCAGAGACCTGCATTGATTGTTCAGTCCCCCGACTCCCTGCAATGGATGCCTTTGTAATTTAAATCAGTAGAAGTTTTACTCTGAAGCACTGTTTGTTTTTTTAAAAAAATATTTGGAGATCAAATGAGAGCAGCCTTTCCAGTTACTGAACAAAAATAGTGGCAGCCTGTGTTTACCTTCCTGTTCCCTTTCAGAGAACAAAGATCCATTAAATTTTTTTGACCCTGTGTGGATGCCAAACCAACCCTGGTTCCTGGCACCTCGTGGTCATTGTAAGGTGCACCCTGGGGTGAGAGGCCACCCAGAAACTCACTCCCCTGCCCCCGCCGGGGTCTAACTGTGTTGCCCAGGCTGGTCTCAAACTCCGGGCCTTGAGCAAACCTCCCTCCTCAGCCTCCCAAGAAGCCGGAATTACAGGCACCAGCAACTTTTATTAAATATTTACTTTTTATTATTCAGAGCATATTTCAACAAAGAGCTTTATGTGTTCTGCCTCCATAAAGCTTGTTTTATTTTATAAATTTTTCTTTTATTTTGTCTTTAATACTTTCCTATTGAAGTAAAAGCTTGTTTTAAGAAAACAAGTTCTTAAAACTTGTTCTGGGCAAGGCACGGTGACTCACACCTGTAATCCCAACACTTTGGGAGGCCGAGGTAGGCGGATCACCTGAGGTCGAGAGTTCAAGAGCAGCCTGGCTAACATGGTGAAACCCCATCCCTTCTAAAAATACAAAAATTAGGCCAGTCACAGTGGCTCACGCCTGTAATCCCAGCACTTTGGGAGGCCGAGGCGGGCGGATCACGAGGTCAAGAGATCGAGACCAGCCTGGCCAACATGGTGAAGCCCCATCTCTACTAAAAATACAAAAACTAGCTGGGCGTGGTGGCATGTGCCTGTAGTCCCAGCTACTCCGGAGGCTGAGGCAGGAGTATCACTTGAACCTGGGAGGCGGGAGTTGCAGTGTGCCGAGATCACGCCACTGCACTCCAGCCTGGAGACAGAGCGAGACTCCGTCTCAAAAAACAAAACAAAAAAAAAATTAGCCGGGTGTGGTGGTGGGTGCCTGTAATCCCAACCACTCAGGCGGCTGAGGCACAAGAATTGCTTGAACCTGGGAGGGGGAGGTTGCAGTGGCCGAGATCGCACCACTACACTCCAGCCTGGGCAATAGAATGAGATTCTGTTTCAAAAAAAAGAAAAGAAAAAAAGAAACTATTCAGCTTGGTGGCTCACCCCTATAATCCAGCACTTTGGGAGGCTGAGGAAGACGTATCGCTTGAGCTCAGGAGTTCCAGACCAGCCTGGGCAACATGGCAAAACCGTGTGTCTACAAAAAATACAAAAATTAGCCAGGCATGGTGGTGCACACCTGTAGTCCCAGCTACTCTGGAGGCTAAGGTGGGAGGATGACCTGAGCCCAGGAGGCAGAGGTTACAGTGATCTGAGATCGTGCCACTGCACTCCAGCCTGGGCGATAGAGCCAGGCCTTGTATCAAAAAAAAAAAAAAAAGAGGAGGGAGGGAGGGAAGGAAGGAAGGAAGGAAACAAACAATCAGTTCTGTGTTCCTTATCTTAATTTCCAAATGTGAAATGCTTCTGGTGAGGTAAGCTGCTTTCTGGGGGTGTTTCTAGCCCAGGAGCCCTGCGGCCGTTCTTACGGGCACTCTCTTTCACTGTAGCTGAAGGATTGAGTGGGAAGTGCATGTAAGTGCCTGCAGCCAACCTGATCTGGCACAGCAACAGTCCCTGTGGTCACACCCATGGGACAGGGTCATTGGAGCTGGGGGACTGCCATCAGCTGGGCACTGCCTCAGGCAGGCGTGAGGCACTCAGACACCAGATGACAGAGTGGAGGCAGCTGTGTGAGAGCCAGGATACAACAAAAAGCTTAAAACCCAGCTGCCCCCTCAGCATGTTTCCTTCCAGAAAGCCAATTCTGATTGTTTGAATGAGAGCACGTCTGCATGGGAGTGCAGACACCTGCACCCCTTCCTTGTGTGCATCGTGGGGTCAAGTGGTAGGTTGTTTGTGAGGTCCCTTGACCACTGTCTCCTTTTCTCTTTGCTCCGGCCCAGGGTCTAGGAGTGTGACCTCGAAAGCACTGCCCTCAGTCTGCATCAGGCAGTCTGGTTTGGTTATTTCCATGTGTGCTTGTCAGACAGTATAGCTGTGCAGTGGCCCCAGGAGTTCCAGACCAGCCTGGACAACATAGTGGGACCCCCATCTCTACAAAAAATTTAAAAAATAAAAAAATTAGCTAGGTGCGATGGCTAATGCCTATAGTTCCAATTACTCAGAGGCTAAGGCAGGAGGATCACTTGAACCCAAAAGATTGAGGCTGCAGTCAGCTGTGATCACACCACTGTACTCCAGCCTGGGCAACAGAGGGAGTCCCTGTCTCAAACAAACAAACAATGCCCAAACTTGTTCTTATAATCTTGGAAATACTTTTTCTCTTCATTTGTCTGCATGAAGCAGAGAAATTAATACATGGTATTCTGTTAAAAATTCTTATTTTGGGCCAGGTGTGGTGGCTCACGCCTCTAATCCCAGCACTTTGGGAGGCTGAGGCGGGCAGCTCACGAGGTCAGGAGATCGAGACCATCCTGGCTAACATGGTGAAACCCCATCTCTACTAAAAATACAAACAATTAGCCAGGCGTGGTGGTGGGCGCCTGTAGTCCCAGCAACTCGGGAGGCTGAGGCAGGAGAATGGTGTGAACCTGGGAGGCAGAGCTTGCAGTGAGCCGAGATCGCACCACTGCACTCCAGCCTGGGCAACAGAGCAAGACTCCATCTCAAAAAAAAAAAAAAAAAATCCTTATTTTGGGCCAGGCACGGTGGCTCTCGCCTGTAATCCCAGCACTTTGGGAGGCTGAGGCGGGTGGATCACAAGGTCAGGAGATTGAGACCATCCTGGCTAACACGGTGAAACCCCGTCTCTACTAAAAAATACAAAAAAAAAAAAATTATCTGGGCGTGGTGGCGGGCACCTGTAGTCCCAGCTACTCCAGAGGCTGAGGCAGGAGAATGGCGTGAACCTGGGAGGCGGAGCTTGCAGTGAGCTAAGATCGCGCCACTACACTCCAGTCTGGGTGACACAGCGAGACTCTGTCTCAAAAAAAAGTTATTTTGAGGAGCCTGGGAGTTGTCCTGGAACCTTCCACCTCCCTCGTCACACCATAGACCCATATGATCAGAATCTCTCCTGGGTGATTCCAGACCTGAAACGTGGCCACAACCCGCTGCTTGGTCCTCCTGCCTCCAGTCTTGGCTGCTGCTCACCCCTCTCCTCACTCTTCCCACAGGGATCTTTCAGAACACAATCATCTGTGCTGAAAATCCTGCCCTCAGCTTGAAGCACAACTCCCCACCCAATGCCCACCTCCAGGACCATGGTTCCCACTGGCCTTTCCAGCCTCATTTCTCATGATTCACTGTTGTGGCTCACTCCAGCTGTGTTGAGCCTGTGGAGCCCCCAGCCCAGAATGCTCTTCTTCCCCATTCCCCCAGACAGCCCCCCAACCCGTATTTACCCTGGGGGCCTGGTTAGGCCCCCCTGCACCACTCTCGTGCCTTACACTGAGGGCAAGACCATGCGAAGACCGTCTCCCCCAGTGGACCGACCGTCAGTTCTCATTTCTGTGCCCTTGGCGCCTGACAGCCTGGCAGAGGAAGCCCTCTGCAGGTGTTTGAGGATGAATGGGTGGAGGGGTGATGAATGACCCCAGGAGCTTGCTGAGCCTGAGCACCTGCCCACCGGCCAACATAGGCTGGAACACGCCTCCCCCTACCTCCCATGTCCCATGGCCAGTGCCAGGCTGCAGGGGCGATGTGTTCCGCCTCCAGCACAAGCCTTAAGAGCTGTGTGCATGTTGCCATGTTTCTTTCCCTGTCATAGTAGGCAAGGAAGCTGGAAATAAGAGGTGGCCCCATGGGCTTGGACCGCAAGTGACTGCGATGCACAGAACCCCCTGCCCACCTGCACTGGGCACAGCAAACATCAGTTGTGGGTGGTTGTTAGCTCAGAGTCACCTGGCCTGTCCTGACCCATCCAGGGCATTTGTCCCAACCACAGACCACTGTGTAGCCCAGTGTCCCCTCTGTCTCAGAGAGGGGAGCGGCTGTCTTCTTCCTGGCTGCTCAAGTAGAAACCTGGGAAACATCCTTAATCTGCCTGCCTCCCAGCCTGCCTAGGCCAGTCAGTCAGTGTGCCTCTTGACACCTGCCTCCTGAGGACGCTCAGCCCGTTCCCTCCTGATCCCCACTGCCGCTTCCTCATGCTCAGGCACTGCCCCATGCACCTGGACCCCTGCAGCCACCTCCCAGCTGTCTACCTGAGTTTGCTCTGTGTCCCCTCCAGATGACACAGGTCACACTTAGTGATGTTATCAGTTAATTGTCTGCTTTCCCCAGTAGGTGGTGAGCTGTGGAAAAGCATGTCTGTGGCGGTGTCCTCAGTATACACTGTGGGTGTTCTGGGAACAGATAGGGAGGAGAGATTCCCTGGGTCAAGGACGCTCTTCCTGAGCAGGTGGCTGGAACTGTCATTTCCTGGAGCTCATTGTGTAACCTGAGCACACTAGGGCTGTCTTTGACCATGGCCACCTGGCCCCTCCAGCCTGCCCAGGCAGCCCTCAGAGGAGACACAGCACCCCAGTCCCATCACTGTGTTGGAATTACACTCTGTCATTGGTGAAGGCCTACAAGATTTTAGACAGTCAGCTGGAGGTGGAGATGGGAGGACCTGCATCTGTGGTGGGCATGGGAACAGTGCTGGGGGCAAATGCAGTGTCCCTTCCAAGGGACACGTTGCAGGGTAACTTGTCAGTTCTGTTTTGTTCTCAGAGAGGGACTTGACCAAGGCTTTCTGTTTTGTTTTTGTTTTTGAGATGGGGTCTCGCTCTGTCACCCAGGCTGGAGTGGGGTGGCACAATCTTGGCTCACTGCAACCTCCACCTCCCAGGTTCAAGTGATTCTCCTGCCTCAGCCTCCCAAGTAGCTAGGGTTACAGGTGTGTGCCACCATGCCCAGCTAATTTTTTGTATTTTTAGTAGAGATGGGGTTTCACCATGTTGGCCAGGCTGGTCTTGAACTCCTGACCTCAAGTGATCCTCCCACCTCAGCCTCCCAGAGTGCTGGGATTACAGGCGTGAGCCACTGCGTCTGGTGGGTTTCTGTTTTGTAAGGAGCGGGTGGTGTCATGTGGGGCTTAGGGAGTAGCTGGGCGTGGCTACTCCTGAGGACCTGCGGGGTTTGCGTTGAGCTCACTGAGCCCCTCCAGCGTCTTATTACAATTGTGACACAGAAGTTTATGAACCCCTGATTGTCAGCTCTAGGAGTGTGGTCAGACCTCCTTGATGTGTGATAACCCTGATGAACTTCACCCAGATTGGTAGCAATTATGGTGATGTTTACGTCAGGGCAACCAAAACTTAAGCAACTAACACTTAACAAAACTAACAACTAACAAAACTTAGGGCCACTAACACTGGCCCTAGCAAAGAGGGTGGAAGTGTGAACTTCTGTACCTGGGAAGACTGGCAGTGGAGCTTGGCTTCTAAGCATCAGTGATGCATCCATTTGGCTCACCTCCTTGGGGGAGGTAACAAGCTTCCTCCATACCCCAAGCGAGTGGGAGGGGCAGTCGTAGTCACAGATGGCTGCTGCTTTGCTTTGTCCCTGCCAATAACCCCAGAGCAAGCAAATGGCTCCTCTCATTTGAGGATACATGAATCCCAGGGAAGGCTCTGATTGGTCAGGCCTGGGTCATGTGCCCATGCCTGTGGACAGGGTAGAAGGGAGAGGTGGTTCCTGGAGGAAGGGAGGAGTACTGTTACCAAAAGAGGGAGGAGGTGATGAGAAACAGGCCATCCGTGTTGGCCCATCTGCCTTTTGCTGGGTACTTACCTGCCAGGGCTATGTTAAGCACCTTGAGGAAATGGGCCCAGAGAGAGCAAGGAACTTCTCTAGAGGCACACAGCCTAGAAGTGACAGTGCCAGGATTTGAACTCATAGTGGTGTTAAGTCCCCCATACTACATTTTCTGTCGTGTGGATTCTCTCATGTGGATCATGGCAGGGCTGCCACTTCAGCCCGAGTCTCCATCCCACTGCTGGGCCCCTTGTGAGGCAGCAGGAGGGGAGAGATCCGGGTTCTCTGGAGCCGTTGAGCACTCTGGGCACTGGGTTTGCCGCAGCTGTGGCCAGGGCAGTGATGAGACAGTGTCTGCTGTGTGTGTGCAGGGAACTACAGCCTGTCCAGCGTGCTGCCCAACGCCCCCGACATGGCGCAGTTCAAGCAGGGAGTGAGGTCCGTTGCTGGAAAACTCTCCGTCTTTGCTAATGGAGTCGTGACTTCAATTCAGGTCAGTGGAATGGGGCAGTGCTCACTGGCTATGACGGTAGGTTCAGCAGTTTGAAAATGAGACCTGCTTCAATCTTCAACTGCTGGAAAATTCAATTATATATTATTGGATCGATATGTTTGCTACACTATAACACAGAACATTATGAAAACCAGAAATTATAATTTTATATTTAATATTTTCTGATGGATGACTCTAGGGGAATTGTTAGAGGAATTGTCATGACCATTGTCCAGTTTTTTTCCTAGATTGGAACAGAGAAGTATTAAGAAGAAAACTGAAATTATCTGTAATGCCACATCACAGGCATAACCTCTGTTAATATTTTGGTATATTTTTAGCTCTAGATTTCTAAGGAAATTTTTCTATACGTAGATAAAAAATATATATATCTATCTTTTTAAGATTAAAAAAGGATTATATTGTATAGAGGGTTTTATATCTTGCTTTTTCTCTGTGATGCTAGGAGCATTTCCTTGTAATGAAAAGTTTTCCTAAAACCACATTCTATTGAGTGAAAACATAAGCCAAGGATGGCGCATACTTGCACATGAGAGTCGAGGCCATCTCTGACGATATGAGTGGCTCGTTTCTTTGCACCTTCTTGTTTACGTCAGGCTATTGAAGAAGGATTGTATTAATATAAAACGCTGCTAAAGGAAGTAGGACTGAAACCGTGTGGACTCTGGTGCCTCCAAAGGAGATTCCTGGTCTCCGGCAGACGCTGCTCTAGCTGCAGTTCAAGGAGGGCGTGGAGGTGCCTCCCATTCCGGAGAGTTCCCTCAGCCCCAGGACTCTGGATGTAGCCGTTTTCATGCTGTGAATAGCACAGTCTCCCGTTCCGGAGAGTTCCCTCAGCCCCAGGACTCTGGACGTAGCCGTTTTCATGCTGTGAATAGCATAGTCTTCCCTTTCATGTGGCACTGAAGTTAAAATGCATAGAGCTCTTTCATGTCCCTTAGGTCAGCTAAGCCCACATCAGTGTCCAAATAGGTAACATCCCTATTTTATAGATGGTCATCCCCATTTTAGAGATGGCTCCCTTTTATATCCCCATTTTACAGGTGAAGGAATTGAGGCACAGAAGGTTAGGTCACTTCTGCAAGATGACCAGCTGAACCAAAATTTCAGGGCTTCAAACACCAAATGTGTTCCTCTGTCTTCCCTATCCCACTTGCTTCCCAGAGGGCTCAGCAAGTAGCCTCTGGCCCACTGAGTATCTTCCCGCCCACTTTGCTCCCTGCCTCCTGATCCCAGGACTGTGGCCGCGGATGCCAGAGGCAGGATGTGAATCCTGTTGGGTTCTGAAGCCCACACCTACCCTCAGCCTTGAAGCTGCAGCAATGGCTGCTTCCAGATGAGCACACCCTCGGGGTGCAGTGTCCGTGTCACATGCCTGACACGGGCTGCAGTGTCAGTTTTGGTGATGCTGAATATTCAGGGCGCGGGAGTCAGGGATTGCTGCTGAATGGTCGTGAACTTCCATTTTGGTTCTCTCTTCAGGATCGCTACGGTTCTTAATACTGAAGTCATGATGTGTATTTCCTGGAGAAATTCCTCTTTAAATGAACAAGTAACCACATCTCAGGCGGCAGTGAAGACCAGATAGTTTTGCAGATTGTTTTGCTACTTTTTCATATGGTATATGTTTCTGATTTTTAATATTTCTTTTGAGAAATTCTGAGTTCTGATGTAGAAGCTTTCCTGTGATTGCTTTTTCTCGTTCCTTCCTGTCACACCCTCCTTTTGGCGTCTCTGTGTATATCCTTGCTTTATTTTCTTGGAACTTTTGGTTTCAACACTGAGGGCCTGGAGACCTCGGCTCCTCCTGCTCCTGAACCAGGAGGCTTCATGTGGGGGAGGAGGAGAGGTCTCCATGTGACACATGGGCTCAGGGCTGCCAGAATCAGCGGATGCTGGATGGGCCTGCAGAAACAATACTCATCACACACTTCCTTCAAAAGACCAAAAGTGACTGGTGTCTCATGTGACAGATTGCTTCATTATGTTTCTACATAGTAAGGGGACTGCCAAATAATATTTGAAGTCATCTGTCTCTTTGTAAATTATTTTATATGACCTATAAATTTAAAAATATTTTTCAGTGAGTGCTTTTAACAAACTTAAGCTTCTGCCCTTCCAAGGGAATTAATGTTATTTTGTGAAAGGTGTTGCTGTTTGAATTGATGAGAAATGGAAAATGAGAACTCCTTAAGAGTTCTCATAATAAATCATCTCATCACAAATCAATACGGTATACAGAGTTAAAGTGGAATGAGGTAAGAAGATACAGCTACAGAAAATAGTTCCGTGTATGGGAGAACAGTCATTGTAATTGGGTAGTTTTGTTAATATTTTTAAATCTTGCTTTTCAGAAATTACCGAATGTGTATAAACAAATAAAGAAAAATAATTTAGCTGTGTTTTAGACAGCATTAGAATATATTGTTCAGCACAGTAAAATATATTTGAAATTTGATAAGCCAAAAATGTGGTTTTGAATGAATATTTTGTGAATCTTTCTTAAAAGCTCAAATTTGTAGACTTCTAAACAGAATAAACACTTGGAGCAGATGGCATTGCCTACATTTTTCCCTGAAAGCTTTCGGAATAAGTCATCGTAAGTCGGGGTTTTTGGTGTGACATTGATGAACATTTGAATTGTGGTGACTGTAGGTGGACGTGGATTTAGCGTGCCTGCGGGGCCTGCTGTGCAGTTCTGATGAATTTGTGATGTTGTTCGTAGCACAGGAGCAAGGCGGGGTGTCCCGGTTGAAAATGGGGATGTTGGGCCAGGTGAGGCGGCTCACACCTGTAATCCTAGCACCTTAGGAGGCTGGGGCGGGAGGATTGCCTGAGCCCAGGAGTTTGAAACCAGCCCGGACAACACAGCAAGACCCCGCCTCTACCAAAAAAGAAAAAATTCAGCCGGGTGCAGTGGCATGTGCCTATAATTCCAGCTACTCGGGAAGCTGCAGCAGGAGGATCCCTTGAGCCCAGGAGGTCAAGGCTGCAATGAGCTATGACCTGGACACTGCACTGCAGCCTGGATGACAGAGCAAGACCCTGTCTCAAAAGAAAAAAAAAGAGGAAGGGAGGGAATTGACTCCCCACTCCCAGAGCCTTAGCTGAAGGTGCCTGTCATGTGCCTTCCATGCCCCTCCCCACTGCCCCTCGGTTTCCCCCCTGCCCCTCAGGCTCCTCATCCCCCTTCCCCCCGCCCCTCAGTCTCCCCACCTGCCTCTCAGTCTCCCCTACCCCGTCTCTTAGTCCTCCCCTTTTCCCCTCAGTCCTCCCATCTTTGACACTCAGTGTCCTCAGGGTCTCAGAATCAGGAATCTGAGATAGAGACATTTGAGCATTCCTTAAAATGCTATTAAGATGGCAAAATGGAAACTGGAGAACTCAGCAGATACCTTCCAGAGAGCTAGGAAACCCATTTCATCTACTACCGGTGTCTTTAAATAGACGTGAAGACTGACAGATACGTTGGAAGCACCAGACATTTTGGGAGTCGTCTTTCAGCAAATTGGCTTCACAGGCGGACCACTGAAGAGTGTATGCAGAGGCTGGTCCCTGTGGGGGCCGGAGCAGACAGGGGTTATTGTCGCAGGTAGGAAGTCCCAGGTGTACCATGCAAGCTGGCGGGACTGGAGCTGACTCGCCCTCAACTGCACTGTCCTTGCCACACCAGCCCTCCCCTCCTGCTTGTCACAGATGGCATCCTCCCTTCCAGGCCTCTGGGCAAGAACAAGGAGAGGAGAAAGGGCTGACTCCCAGCGAGGGACTTGTGCCTTTTTCTCCCCAGCCAGAACTGTGTCCCAGGCCCCGCTAGTTGCAAGGGAGTGGCAACAGGGTGTGTTTTCAGCAGGTCCCATTGCTGCCTTGAACAAAATCAGAATCTGTTGGTGAGGGAAGAGGGGGACGGGAGTGGGACTGGCAGCTTGGGGGAGGGACAACTTACTTCAGGACTACTAGGGGAACAGAGAACCGGAGGGGAGCAGAGAAGGCAGAGCCACCAGCAGAGGGGGTCCTGCGGCTGGGCCTGGACAGGCAGTATGGAAGTGAGTGTCCGAGGTGAGGAGCGTGGCCGTGCAGAGGCCCCGGGGTGGGCGGTGGCAGAGGGAGCGAAGGACAGGAGCAGTGGCGAGACTGGTGCCAGGGGCAGGGAGCGGGGGCTGCCCCTTGATGCATTTTCTCGTCCAGGCTTTTCCTGAGCCTGCTGGGAAGGGTGTGGACGGTAGGACAGCCTTGACGCCATGGTTGGGTTTGCAGGCCAGCAGCAGCTGGCACTTGCTGAGCTCTGAGGATGTGTGGGGCACAGGCTGAGCCTGCACATGTGAGAGCACACGCAGTCCTCACACCAGCGCTTAGAGGCAGGCAGGATTGTCGCTCGCACTTCACAGAGGAGGACACTGAGGTTCAGAGAGGCCAAATGAGCCACCCAAGGCCCCTCAGTCAGGAAGCAGAGGGTCTGGGCACCCAACTCACTAAACTGCCACACTCTGCCACCCTCCAGGGGCAGTCAGAGGGGAGGCTACATTGGAGAGGAAGGGGGCGAGGGCCAGGAGGACCGCGAGGAGGTGGTGGTGGAGGCCTGCCTTTCTCCTGACACAGTCAGTGAGGCGCTGTTCTGGAAGGGTTCTGGCAGAAAGGGTGTCTTTGGGTCTTGGGTGGTGGGCATCTGGGTGCCAGGCCCAAATGGATCCCCATGGCCCCTAGGTGTGCAGAGGCAGAGTGTGTACTGCTCAGAGTGGCAGGCAGAGCTGCTGGACGAGGAGCACTGTGACACCCTGGCCCAGGGATGGCGGCCAGAGGGGGTGGTGAGTCCCGCCCTGCTGGGTGAACCCACCCTGACCACACCCCCACCAACTCCCCACCCCTAGGCGTCCAGGGTCTGCCACAGGCCCCTACATCTGGGTTCCCTGAGGCCCAGGGGAGGAACAGAGGGAGCTGGACTTTCACTCTCTTCCTAAGGCTGAAGCTCCAGCCCCGGGTTGCCGCTCACCCTAGCCTGGGACAGCCCGGACACCTGTGCTCCTCCTCTTTGGGTCCCTGGATGTGGAAATAGGCCTCTGGTCACCCTCAGTTCCTCTGAGGGGAGGGTTGTGGGAGTGGAGGGGCTGAGCCGTGTAACCAGGCTTTGGGGGCGGGACACTGACCTGGGCTAGGAGCTCTGGAGAATCGTCCGCTGGCCTCAGTCCTGGCTCTGCCCAAACCCTGAGGGTCTGGGAGCCCCTCCTGGCCCTCCCTGCTGGTCAGCCTGCCAATGCCACCCATCTGACACCACGCTGATGCCACCTGTGTGCCCTCGCATGGTGGTGGGCAGGGGCCTGGGGGCCTCTCCCACTGGGCAGTGCTCTGCATCCCAGTGTGGGGCTGGATGAGCAGAGGCCCCTGGAGCCGCCCGCCTGTGAACACCATCCCCAGTCCCCTGCTGGAACCCCTTGCAACCAGCATGTGCCCTGTCTGTCCACCTGGGCTGCAGGGAACTGGTCTCGGGATGGGAAGGGGTCTGCTTCCAGCTCCCCCCTTGGTCTTGGGCTGCAGGGAGGTAGACGGCCTTCTGGGAGCCCTTATTGCCTGGTACCATGGGTGGGAGGGAGCCTGGGGGATTCCAGGGTCCAGACCCTGACTCCAGAGCCTCAGGGATCAGGAAGCCCCTGGCAAGCTGTGGTCACAGCCATGGCCTTGAGCTGGGCATGGCCAAAGAGGGCTGGCTGGGGTCTCTGCCACTCTGACATCGGGCAGTGGACAGGTTACCCAGCCTTGCCCCAGCGTCCCCTGGCAGCCTGCCTCCCAGCCTGAGCCCCTCCCCTGGCTTCCCTGCAGTGCTCAGTGACATGCAGGGAGGGCACTCAGCACCGAAGTGTCCTCTGCACCGATGACACCAGTGTCCCTGTGACAAGGCCCAGCAGCCAGCCAGCACAGTCACCTGCTCTCTGCCACCCTGTTGGCGAATCCTGGACACACTGGGCCCTGAAGGCTCAGGCAGCGGCTCCTCAGCCACGAGCTCTTCAGCGAGGCTGACTTCATCTCACGCCTCCTGGTCCCAAGCCCTTCACCTGCGCCAGCCAGCATGGCAATGCCATTGAGGAGGAGGCCCCAGAGCTGGGCCCGGTGGGGCGCGTGTTTGTAGATGACTTCCACTACGACTACAATTTCATTCATCTCCACGAGGATCTGTGCTATGGGCCCTTTAAGGGGCCTGACCTAGACCTGGCAGGGACAGGGGATCGGACGCCCCCACTGTACAGCCGTCCTGCTGCACCCTCCACCAGCAGCCCCATGCCTGCCATAGGGCCTCCTGCAGCCAAGGAGGAGGGGGTACTGAGACCCTGGCCCACTAGCCCTTGGCCCAGCCAGGCCAGCCACTCCCCACCCCCACCTTCAGAGCAGACCCCTGGGAACACTCTGGTCAATTTCCTGCGTGAGGAAGACACCCCCATAGAGGCTCCAGACCTTGAGCTCTCCAGCCCGCCCTGGCCCAGGGTTTCTATTGATGGCACGCAGACGCCTGCCACCCCTGGGAGCCAAAATGACTTCCTAGTCGACTAGGACAGCCAGAACCAGCTGCCCCCTCCATGGTGGGACAGGACCAATGAGGTTTCCAAGGACAATGAGGAACCCATGGGTCACGGAGCACCCTACCTGCCCCAGAGACTCAGCCCCACGCTGCCCCCTTTGTTCCCTGTCGACAGCACCCACTCCTGTCCTGGTCCTGACATGGTGGAGCTGTGGACAGGAAGGACTGTAGCCTGGGAGCCAGCTCAGGATGGCGGCCTGGGGCCTGTGGACAGTTAGCTGTGGCCCACTGTGGGGGCGGCTCCTCCCCCTCCTCCCGTAGGCACTCTGCCGGAGATTAAGGGCCGGGACAGCCTCCTGGAGCCAGAGACTCCCACCTTCCCAACCCCAGGACCAGGCTCATGGGACCTGCAGACTGTGGCGGTGCCAGGGACCTTCCTCCCCACAACCCTGATTGGCTGCAGGCACACACCCTGGGTGACTGCCCTGAGCCCGAGACCCAAGGGCCAGTCTGAGCCCCTCAGCCCTGAGGTGCCCCTGAGCTCTGGGCTTCTGTCCACGCTAGCTTGGGACAGCCCCAACAGCAGCAGCAGAGTTCCTGAGGCCCAGCCCCTGGCCCCCAAGCCTGGCTGAGACGGGGCCCCCGCGGACCTGCTGGCTGCCAGGAACACCAGCTGGCGAGCGGGAAGCTGGAGCAAGGCAAGTGATGTGGGCTGTTGGGTGGGCGGCGAGTTTGCACGGGACCTTGGTGACTGTTTCCTCATCTGAAAATGAGCAGAGTGGGACACGGGCGCTGTCTGTCCTGCTTCCCTTGGGGTGGGGGTTCCTAGGATTAGGGGAAACTGACAGCTGTGGTAGGTGGAGGCTCCATGAGGTGAGAGGAGCGTTGCTCCAGCTCAGCCTGGCCAACATGGCAAAACTCTCTCTCTACAAAAATTAGCCAGGCGTGGTGGTGGGCGCCTGTAGTCCCACTTACCCAAGAGGCTGAGGGAGGAGAATCGCTTGAACCCAGGAGGCGGAGGTTGCAGTGAGCCGAGATGGTGCCACTGCACTCCAGCCTGGGTGACAGAGCAAGACTCTGTCTCGAAAATAAAAATAAAATAAAATATACCTACTAAGCATCTACCCGTGCCAAGCACTATTCTAGGCACAGGATACAGTGAAAAATGAGATAGACAAACTGAGAGAAAAGAAATAGGATCATTCATTCTTCACTCCCCAATATTATAGAACTAGTTCAGGCCTATTAATGAGATAACTGAGGGCTACGAAAATGTAGCGTGCATAGCCTAACGCAGGCACGTGACGAGCATTTACTGAAACACACACTTTGGCGTTCCACCACCAGGCTCTGCCGGCAGCACTTGGTAATGAACACGGCTGCTGCACAGGCTCAAAAGAAGCAAGAGTCAGGGCTGGGTTAGGGCACGTTCAGCCAGCTGTCTTCGCAACAGCTGGAGAGACACTACTTCTGGGCAACTTTCTGGAGAAACCTCAACCTGCTTTCTGAAAGGGCAAGCCAGGCTGAACACCTTCAGTAGAGAGTCATTTGTGGAATAATCCATGACCATCTATTCGCGCTATAGGAAAAGCAGTCTCTTGACAGAGGAGAACCTAGGACAGGGAAATTTTGCCACGGCCAGGGACTCTGAGTTCTGAGGACTTCCCAGTCGTGGGGATGACTTGCAGCTGTGGGTGAATCATGATGGCCGCTGATGTTTACTGAATGTGCGCTGAGCCTCCTGGCCACCACACCACACAGATTAACTCTAGAATTACCGAAACCTACCGGGTAGGTACCTTTTGTTTTTTGATTGGTTGGTTTTTTTTTTTTTTTTTTTTTTTTTTTGAGATGGAGTCTCGCTGTGTTGCCCAGGCTGGAGTGCAGTGGTCCAATCTCAGCTCATTGCAAGCTCCACCTCCCGGGTTCACGCCATTCTCCTGCCTCAGCCTCCCGAGTAGCTGGGACTACAGGCACCCACGACCATGCCCGGCTAATGTTTTGTATTTTTGGTAGAGACAGGGTTTCACCGTGTTAGCCAGGATGGTATCAATCTACTGACCTTGTGATCTGCCTGCCTTGGCCTCCCAAAGTGCTGGGATTACAGGCGTGAGCCACCATGCCCGGTCCGGGTAGGTACCTTTTCTCCCTTCCATTTTTATAGATGGAGAAACAGACACAGTGAAGTCATAGGGCCAACAAGTAGAGGAGCTGGGATTCTTTTTATTTTCTTTGAGACAGAGTCTCGCTCTTATCACCCAGGCTGGAATGCAATGGGGCGATCTCGGCTCACTGCAACCTCCGCCTCCTGGGATCAAGCGATTCTCCTGTCTCAGCCTCCTGAGTAGCTGGGATTACAGGTGCGTGCCACCACACCTGGCACAATTTTTGTATGTTAGTAGAGATGGTTGGCCAGGCTGGTCTTGAACTCCTGAGCTCAGGCAATCCGCCCACCTCAGCCTCCCAAAGTGCTGGGATTACAGGCATGAGCCACTGTGCCTGTAATCAGGCCTCAGATTTTTTTTTGAGACAGAGTCTCGCTGTCACCCAGGCTGGAGTGCAGTGGCACAATCTTACCTCACTGCAACCTCCACCTCCCAGGTTCAAGTGATTCTCCTGCCTCAGCCTCCTGAATATCTGGGATTACAGGTGCCCACTGCCATGCCAGGCTAATTTTTGTATTTTTAGTAGAAACAGGGTTTCACCATCTTGGCCAGAATGGTCTCGATCTCCTGACCTTGTGATCCACCCATCTCGGCTTCCCAAAGTGCTGGGATTACAGGCGTGAGTCACCGCACCTGGCCTGGCCTCAGATTTTTAAGTGCACAAAATAAAACACAGAGAGCAATGTATATAAATCATATACAGTTTATGAAAATATTTGTGATATTACATGATATGCTTTACTGGCATGTTAAATAAGATCCAGAGTTGGGTCTAATTACTATAATTTTGAGGTAATAGTGAGCAAAAGTGATATCTCAAGATGTCTGCAACAGCTGCAGTGTAACATGAAAATATCTGATTTCTATTGGTAACAAGGTAACAGGTGCTTCTAACACTAATGAGGTTTGTTCCCAGCAACATTCACCATGGAAGGAAATGCTGAATTTCAATTAAAGTATAGGGTAAATCAAGATGTAATCTCCCTCCTCCTTGTCTCTTTTTCTTTGTTTGTTTTTGTTTTTGAGGCATGGTCTTGCTCTTGCCCAGGCTGGAGTGCAGTGGAGCAATCATGGCCCACTGCGGCCTCAACCTCCTGGGCTCAAGCGATCCTCCTGCCTCAGCCTCCTAAGTAGTTGGAACCACAGGTGTGCACCACTACACCGGGCTAATTTATCTTCTTTTATTTTTTATTTTTTTTGAGACAGAGTTTTGCTCTTTTTGCCCAGGCTGGAGTGCAATGGCGTGATCTCAACTCATTGCAACCTCCGCCTCCCAGGTTCAAGCAATTCTCCTGCCTCAGCCTCCCAAATAGCTGGGATTACAGGTGCCCGCCACCATGCCCGGCTAATTTTTCTATTTTTAGTAGAGATGGGGTTTCACCATGTTGGCCAGGCTCATCTCAAACTCCTGACACTGTGATCCACCTGCCTCAACCTCCCAAAGTGCTGGGATTACAGGTGTGAGCCACCATGCCAGGTTTTATCTTTTTTATAGAAATGAGGTCTTGCCTCCCTCCTGGTACTGACATACCTGCTAGCGTGTGACTGAAGGCAGTGTCCCTGGCCCCAGCAGAAGGACCATAGCCAGCCGGCGGCTCACGCACCTTGGCCTGTTGCTCCTAGGAGCTGCCTATGCTATTCAGCCAAGGGGACCACGGTGCCTGCTGGCCCGGCTGAGCTCTGCCCAGCGAGCCCGCCAACTTCCCCGGCCACTGACTCTTGCTCTTCTGCTTTTCCCAGCAGGAAGACCCCAGCCTCACCTGCAGCGCCCCCCCACCCCCGACCAGCTAAGGCTCCCCACTTAGACTTACAAGTCTATGGCCACTGGCATCTGGCTGCCTGCCCTCCCTGCTTCCCCCAGGGTCCCTTCAGAGGGTCTTGGGCTTTCTGACCCCTTTTAGCTTCACCCTCCCGGTTCAAGCAGTGTTTTCTCTATCAGGCCTGGTGGCTGTTGCGTGGGGCTCTCCACGGCGAGGGGTAGCCCTGAGCCAGTGGGTTGGAAGACAGGGTGACCAGAGAAGAGGGAAGCCCGAGGGGGCTGAGATCGGTCTGAACTGTGGGTGCACTGCCTGGGTGCCGTGGGAAAGGCCAGCGTGTGTGGGGTTGGGAGGGCCGCCACAGCCCCCAGGTGCTACCTGTGAAGCTCCGAATCCTCCATCATCCTCCCCTTTCTCTTCCAGCCCCTCCTTTCCAGGAACCTTGCCACACCCGCACCTGTACCTGCACCTGCACCTGCACCCTTCCCTCTCCCTCCCCTCCCGGGCCCTCCCACCACTGCTGCGGCATGTGCTGCACTTGCCTTACCAGCTCTCCTCGCTTTTCTCTCTCCTGTTTTCTCTCCGCTTTCTCTGCAACTGCCAGCTGATAGATCGAGTCAGGCAAGAGAGCCCCAAGCCCTTCGACCTCTAAACAGATCCCTCCTCTTCTCGGTGACCTCCCTTTCCCAGCCTGCCTGGACGGTTGTTCTGTGACTTAACAGTGGCTCCCCCAGCCCCAAAGCCAGCCCCCTTCATCTGTGACTTAGTCTGCTGTCGTGGTGAGCTGACACATCCAGGTGTGACCACTGGTGAAAACTTGTGCCTCTGTTGTACGCCCTACCCTGTTCTGTAAATATCTATCAATACTCATATATAGACACACCTACACATGGCCGACCGCCTCTCCTCTAGCGCTGGGAATCAGTCACCATGCTGTCCTTGTGGAGTCTTGTGGTCCAACTACAAGAAAATACTGTCCCTTGACATCCCCCCTCCAAAATGCGCCGCCTCCAGTGAGCCTCCCTGCCGTGCCCGGCCTTTGGACAGCCAGCTCCTGCCACCCCTCCTGCCCCCTGCCAAGTATTGGGGTGCTGTGCAGGCAGCCGTGTGGCCTGACGGTCTCTACCAGTCCTGCTGTCCCTCGGCTGGGAATCAAACTCATTTCTTGATAACAGGGAATGTCTCCTGCTGGTTGTGTTCTCCGTGGAGCTCAGGGGAGGGAAAGGGCCACGCCATTACTAGGGTGCTGTTGGGAACGGTGAAAAGGAACACCTTTCACCTTGAAAAGGTGTTTCCAAGGGACACTTTTCCTGGAAAGCTCCTGGAGCTTAGCTGGCTCTCATCCTGTGAAGCCGGCTCTAGCCATGATGGGGCAGGGCCACAAACTCAGCCTGGAGAGAGCCTGCGGGGCAGCCGGCACTCCGGAGGCACAGACCAGTGAGGGAGGCAGGAGGACTGAACGGAAGACGCCTGGGCTGGATGGAAGTCAGTGCCCTTGGGTACTGCTACAGGTGTCCCAGGTATTGGTCTCCCTGCAGACTCTGAGTCTCTTGGCTCTTCAGTTCCACCTGCAGGAAGACCCTGGGTGTAAAGGCAGGTGGTGGCTGGCTTCCAGATTCTGGGCCCATAAATAAGGTAGCGAGGGCTCTGTGGGACTCTTTCACCTCTCCAGGCCCCTGGCCCCTTGCTCTAGGCCTCAGTGACGGCCTCCCTTGCTAGAGCTCCATGCCTCCTTCCCCAGCCTCAGATCTCACAGCCTTCTTCCCACCATTTGAACTGTAGGCCACAGACTGGTGGAAACGCAGAGGGAGCCAAGCACCATCTGCTAAGTGTGCGACATGCCTAATGTTTCCACGTATTATCCCACTTAATCCTCAGCACCTCTGCGAGGAAGATGCTAACTTCCTTTTTAACTAATGAAACCGAGACTTAGAGATGCAAAGCAGTTGAATGGTGGACCAGTGGAGCCGAGGCCGGGATCCAGTTTGAATCTAAGGAGCCTCTTATACCACTGTCTCTTTCCCTATAACTGGACAGCTCCATGCCTCTATTCAGTATGATGATGTCCAGACCCAGGGCTACCCGCCTCTAAAAGTCAGAAGGCAGGAAGCAAGAAACAGTCACAGGACTGCCCTGGAGGGTGCTGGGGTCACTGTCCCCCACGCTGGAGCTGCCTCTGACCTCATACCTCCCCTCCCCAGGGACTGGTACCCACCTCCTAGCCCTTCTTGGATGGGTCAGGGTTACCGTCTCCTTCAGCCCAGCTTCTCCTGCAGCTCCTTCTTGCCATGCAGCTCCGACTGCAATGGACTGGCTATCTCCATGTTCTCCTTGTTCTGGACAGAGAGAAGCAATCAGTGGCCACCCACTGCAGCTGGAGACCCCAGAACTTGGTGTCTGCCTTCTGCCTCCCATGGCCCCAGGAAGGGTGGAGGCAGGTTAGAGAAAAACCATCCCCCCTCCCCCACAGCCATCCGAGCAGGGCTCTGGCTCACAGGTGCCTTCAGAAGTACCATTTCACGTGAGGGCTACAACGCCCATTTCACAGGTGGGGAAACAAAGACCCAGAGGGCTAGGGAGAAGGGGAGGCTCCCCAGGTGGGGCTGAACACCAGCTCCTTGAAGCCGCTCTGCAGCTCGGCCAGCTGCTCCTCCAGCTCGTGGTTCTAGGAGAGTGCACAGCTGACGGTGGTGAGCTCGGTCTGCATGGCCTCCAGGGTTTGCACGCACGCCTTCGCCTGCTCCCCGCAGAGCTCGGCCTTATGCCCAGCTCCTGCAGCCTCTCCTCTTCCTGCGTCTTCTCCTCCTGCTCCCACAGCCTCTCATCCTGAGGTGCATGCAGAGAGGAGGAGGTGGAGGAGGACTGTGTGGACAGGTAGAGCAATCATTAGGGCTGGGGGTTGTGTGGGCTGTCTCAGCTGGCAGAGGGGCATCCAGCCTGCGCTGTGGGAGGAGGCATTAGGGTTGGGAGCTGTGTGGGCTCCCTCAGCTGGCAGAGGGGCACCCAGCCCCCGCTGTGGGATGGAAGTTGGAGGGCTGGGCTGCAGGGACACTGGGCTATGGCTCCGGAACTCTCACCTCCAGATCCTTCAGGTTAGCAGACGATGCAGGCCCTCCCATTTTGACAGATGTTGTTGACTACGAGAGAGGAGATTGCGCCTGAGATGTTCTGTCCCCCAGTGTCTAAGCCCTCTGACTTCCTTTCTTCCCCATCAACTGGCAACATTTTCTTTTCTGCCTAACTTGGACCCTTTGTCCCGTAACCCCTTTGTGCCAATGTCTCTCATGGTTCTTACCTCTCCACCATCCCTCCCTCCCGAGCAACTCTCATCCGGTTCTTCTGCGGCAGCATAAAATGATGCAGCCAGTCACGGGGTCCACCTCCTCCCTGTGAACAGCTTCCAGGGAGAAGGCTCAGGGAAGAGGCGACTTCCTCAACACTGCCCAGCAAATCGGCTGGTCCCAGGATCTCCCCTCTCTCTCGTGAATCCCTGCCTCAGTTTCTATCATACTTTCCTTCCCCCCGCACCCCCATCAATTCCTGAGGTGCCTCACAGACAAGACTACTGAGTTGTTGGGAGAGTCGTTGTAGCCTCTCCGTCGATGAGAAAGTCCTGGAGGTGGAGACACAGGGGTGAGGGATGCAGGTGGCTCGATGGGAAAGGAGGTCATGAGCAGTGGCTTCCCTGACTCCCTTGGCCTAGAGACTGCTGCCCCGATGGGAGACACTTGGTTTCATCCATGAGACTGAGGCCAGTGTCAGCATCATGATTCTGTGTGGGAAGAAACATATGAGGTGGTCATTCAATTTCTGGTAAGAATCACCCAGGACGGGGTGAGCCAAGCTCCCAAGCTCATTCCAACAATCTTCCGTCTCCCCAGACCACAAGGAAAAGCCCAGTGTGAGCCTTCCACCAGCCCGGTCCCAGGAAGGGCACTTGGCGCTACGGAACAAGCTACCTGTGAAAGGAGAGGAGAATCCATAGTAAGTACAGGAGGGCAGTGGGCAGATGGGGAGGAGGCTCCCACCTGAGGTGCCGCCATGCTACTGAGACTGGCACCAGGGGAATGGACACTGCCAGGTAACATGGTGTCATCAGATGGCTGCAGAGAAGCAGCATGGTCTTTGGGTGTCTGTCATATGACAGAGCAGGGGTTAGGGGGCCATGCAGGAGAGAAGGTGCCTCAGTGCCATGGATGCAAGCGATTCCCCTGCCTCAGCCTCCCGAGTAGCTGAGATTACAGGCGCCCGCCACCATGCCCGGCTAATTTTTGTATTTTTAGTAGACACGGGGTTTCGCCATATTATCCAGGCTGCTCTTGAACTCCTGACCTTAGGTGATCTGCTCGCCTTGGCCTCCCAAAGTGCTGGGATTACAGGAGTGAGCCACTGCACCCGGCCTGAGTATGAGTCTTAGAAAAGGAATCAGAGATGGCAGGCAGGATATTCTAGGCAAGGCAAATACGGCACTAGAAAAGCTATAGAGAAGCAAGTCAGTCATGGCATGAGTCCACACCCATGTTTAACAGGACCAGATCACTGTTATTAAGCTAAGGGTGGGAAAAAGCAACAGAGGAAAAGCTGCAAACACAAGCCAAAGCTGTTCCTAGTTGACATCTGAAGCCCAATGAATGTGATCAAAACAAAGCACTTCGGTTTTGTTTGGGTTTGCTGCCACTAGGACACGGTATAAAGGCAGATATTCACATTCATACCATTTTCTGTATTCTTCAGTATCTGTCAGTGTGTTTAAGTCTTTTTTTTTTTTTTTTTTTTTTTTTTTGAGACAGAGTCTCGCTCTGTTGCCCAGGCTGGAGTGCAGTGGCGCGATGTCGGCTCACTGCAAGCTCTCCCTCACGGGTTCACGCCATTCTCCTGCCTCAGCCTCCCGAGTAGCTGGGACTACAGGCGCCCGCCACCACACCCGGCTAATTTTTTTGTATTTTTAGTAGAGACGAGGTTTCACCGTGTTAGCCAGGATGGTCTCGATCCTCTGACCTCGTGATCCGCCCGCCTCGGCCTCCCAAAGGGCTAGGATTACAGGTGTGAGCCACCGCGCCCAGCCTGTTTTTGTTTTTTGAGACACAGTCTCACTCTGTCACCCAGACTGGAGTGCAGTGGCGTGATCTTGGCTCACTGCAACTTCTGCCTCCTGGGTTCAAGAGATTCTTGTGCCTCAGCCTCCCAAGTAACTGGAACTACAGGTGTGAGCCACCACAACTGGCTAATTTTTGTATTTTTAGTAGAGACAGGGTTTTGCCATGTTGGTCAGGCTGGTCTTGAACTCCTGACCTCAGGTGATCCACCCCCCCCTCAGCCTCCCACCTCGCCCAGCCATGTTTAAGTGCTTTTAATACACAACTTTTTAAAAAGTCAAGACACACTATGAGAAACTTTTTCCGAAGAAAATGATCCAAAAAGCAGAGTGTGAGTCAATGCATGGTGATAGGCAGTATAGAAGTGGTTTTCTATGTGCCTAGGTTTCTAGGCACAGTGGCTCACGCCTGTAATCCCAACACTTTGGGAGGCCGAGGCAAGTGGATCACGAGGTCAGGAGATCAAGACCATCCTGGCTAACAAGTGAAACCCCGTCTCTACTAAAAATACAAAAAATTAGCCAGGCATGGTGGCAGGCGCCTGTAGTTCCAGCTACTCGGGAGGCTGAGGCAGGAGAATGGCGTGAACCCGGGAAGCGGAGCTTGCAGTGAGCCGAGATCGCGCCACTGCACTCCAGCCTGGGTGACAGAGCGAGACTCCGTCTCAAAAAAAAAAAAAAAAAAAAAAGTGGTTTTCTATTCCCTCCTTCTGCACCAGGGAAAAAGAATATTAATGTGTTTTCACAACAATCTATATGGAGGAGAAGAATTTAAATTCCTGTCAAGGATGAATTTGAAATAATCTTTTCATGGACTCTCATTTTTTATTTTCTGGGGGTTTTTTTTTTCTTTTTTTTTTTGAGACAGAGTCTCACTCTGTCACCCAGGCTGGAGTGGATAGGAGTCACGTCACACTTCTCTAGCTGTAAGGACTCTAGGAGAGCAAGTATCTGCTCTTTTTGGCTTCCTTAGTCGGGGGCAGAACCTGTTTTTTTTTTGCCAAAAGTCATGCAATGGGCCGGGTGCGCTGGTTCACACCTGTAATTCCAGCACTTTGGGAGGCCGAGTTAGGTGGATCACCTGAGGTCGGGAGTTCAAGACCAGCCTGACCAACATGGTGAAACCCCATCTCCTCTAAAAATACAAAAAGTAGCCAGGCGTGGTGGTGGGTGCCTGTAATCCCAGCTACTCAGGAGGCTGAGGCAGGAAAATTGCTTGAACCCAGAAGATGGAGGTTGCAGTGAGCCAAGATCGCACCATTGCACTCCAGCCTGGGCAACAGTGAAACTCAGTCTCAAAAAAAAAAAAAGTGGGGGGGCATGCAATGGAGCCTTCCCCAATGTATTCGTCAGTTGTTGAGCTGCTATAAAGAAATACCTGAGACTGGGTAATTTATAAGGAAAAGAGCTTTAATTGGCTCATGGTTCTGCAGGCTGTACACAAAGCATAGTGGCTTCTGCTTCTGGGGAGGCCTCAAGGAGCTTCAAAGCAGAAGGCAGAAGGCAAGTGGGAGCATGAGTCTTCCATGGCAGGCACAGGACTGAGAGAGAGAGACAGGAGGTGTAATCCACTTTTAAACAGCCAGATCTCGTGAGATCTCACTATCCAGTACCAAGAGAGATGGTACTAATCCATTCATGAGAACTCTGCCCCATGATCCAATGGCCTTCCCCTGAGCCCTGCCTCAAACACTGGGGATTACAATGGATCATGAGACTTGGGTGGGGATACAGATCCAATCCATATCACCCAGACAAAACATTTACTTGTATCATTAACTATTAGGCAGCCATGCATGTGCAGAACCTCACAGAGGTCATGACTAGTCTGAAACGATGTTTAAGAAATGGCCAGAGCCGGGCGCGGTGGCTCACGCCTGTAATCCCAGCACTTTGGGAGACCGAGGCGGGCGGATCACGAGGTCGGGAGATCGAGACCATCCTGGCTAACATGGTGAAACCCCATCTCTACTAAAAATACAAAAAAATTAGCCGGGCACGGTGGCGGGTGCCTATAGTCCCAGCTACTCCGGGAGGCTGAGGCAGGAGAGAGAGGCGTGAACCCGGGAAGTGGAGCTTGCAGTGAGCTGAGATCGTACCACTGCACTCCAGCCTGGGTGACAGAGTGAGACTCCGTCTCAAAAAAAATAAAAAATAAGAAATGGCCAGTATATCAGTCAGGATACGATACATTATGCTGCAGTAAAAAATGACTCCAACATCTCAGCAGCTTACAGAGATAAAGGTTTACTTCTCATTCAGGTCCACTGTAGATGGCCAATATTTTCACGTTGGGACCCAAGCTGATGAAACAGCCTGTAGAACATGACTGATCTCATAGCAGGGAAAAAGAAAAACAAACCAAAAACCCCACAGCAAGTCACATTCTGGCTCTTGAAGCTTCTGCTTGGAAGTGACAAACATAACTTCTGCCCATATACTATTGGCTAAAACAAATTATGTCTCCAAACCTGATTTCTGTGGAGCAGGAAGTGTGATATTACCCCAGGGATGGGCAATTAATATTTTTGAAACAGAATAGGAATATTTTGAATAGAATGCTTCAATAGGCCGGGTGTGGTGGCTCACGCATGTAATCCCAGCACTTTGGGAGGCTGAGGCAGGTGGATCACCTGAGGTCGGGAGTTCGAGACCAGCCTCACCAACATGAAGAAACCGTCTCTCCTAAAAATACAAAATTAGCCAGGCTTAGTAGCGCATGCCTGTAATCCCAGCTACTTGGGAGGCTGAGGGAGGAGAATCACTTGAACCCAGGAGGCAGAGGTTGCAGTGAGCCAAGATTGTGCCACTGCACTGCAGCCTGTGCAACAGAGCTAGACTTTGTCTCAAAAAATAAATTAAAAAAATATATAATAATAAAAAAGAGAAAAGTTAAATAGCACAGATATTATGTGAAATAATTAAAAATAAGACTTATTAAAATGTATGTTCTTCAGAAAAAGACCCTTAACACAGTATCAGAGATAGATATTGCTAAGGAACTGAATAATGTAAGTGGCTAGGGAAGACAGCAACGCTCAGAGATGTGTCCCCTGGGGCAACATGGTTCCACAGCAGATATGGCTGTTGGGATCCAGATTACAGCATTCTTGTGAGGCTGTAATCCCTAGTGCCCAGCCCCTTCCTCCAGCGATCCATGAGAAGTAAAAACAGGAAGGCAGCAATGTAACAGAAGACAATACATACGATAAAGTACTTGAAAGCCAGTAAGCGCCATCTAGTGGCAGGGGGATGATTTTTTTCTCATTTTGTATGTATTGTCAAATTCAAACTGCATAGCACAATTTGCATTCCTATCAGCAGGGTGTGAGAGTTGCCAATGTTTTTGTTTTTTGTGTTTTTTTGTTTTGTTTTGATTTTTGAGATGCAATTTCACTCTTGTCGCCCAGGCTGGAGTGCAGTGGCGTGATCTCGGCTCACTGCAACCTCCGCCTCCCAGGTTCAAGCGATTCTCCTGCCTCAGCCTCCCAAGTAGCTGGGATTACAGGTACCCACCACCATGCCCAGCTAATTTTTGTATTTTTAGTAGAGATGGGGTTTCACCACATTGGCCAGGCTGGTTTCAAACTCCTGACCTCAGGTGATCCTCCTGCCTCGGCCTCCCAAAGTGCTGGGATTACAGGTGTGAGCCACCGTGCCTGGCCTATAACATTAATCTTTATAACAATTCCACGACATTTAAATGATACAGGAAGTTGAATGCATTGCATCAAAATCAAGGTACTGGGCCAGGTGTGGTGGCTCACGCCAGTAATCTCAATACTTTGGGAGGCCAAGGCAGGTGGATCACTTGAGGTCAGGAGTTCGAGACCATCCTGGCCAACATGGCAAAACCCAGTCTCTACTAAAAACACAAAAATTAGCCGGGCATGGTGGCGTGTGCCTGTAGTCCCAGCTACTTGGGAGGCTGAGGCAGGAGAATTGCTTGAACTCAGGAGGCGGAGGTTGCAGTGAGCCAATATCGCACCACTGCACTCCAGCCTGGGGGACAGAGTGAGACTCTGTCTCAAAAAATAATGATAAAATAAAAATAAAAATAAACAAATGGTACAGGAAGTGGAATGCATGGCAGCAAAGTCAAGGTACTGGGCCGGGCACAGGGGCTCACGCCTGTAATCCCAGCCTTTGCCTGAGTTCTTGTCCTGTGTCCAGGAAGAATGAGGTACACAGACAAGTGGAGGGTGAGCAAGACAAAGAAAAGCTCTATTGAATCTTAGGACAGCTCAGAGGAGACCTGCAGTGGGCAGCTCCTCTCTGTAAGCAGGTCATCTCCTCCAGTGTTCAGCTCTCCATAGGGAGGAGGCCCTGGAGGCCCTGGAGTGGGTGGCTCCACTCTGCAGGCAGGTCCCTGTTGACTTCCCAGCTCTCAGCAGAGAAGGTAGCTCCTCTCTGCAGCTGGTCATCCAGTCTCCAGTTGTTTCTCCATCCTCTGCCTTGCTCTGGCTGAGCCTGGGGTGTTTACGGACCTCAGAGAGGAGGAAATGCATGCCAATTGGTGCATGGGCACCCAGAAGAGGTACCACAGGTCCCCACTCTGGTCTGTGGATCTGGCAGCCCGGCCTTCAGCCTTCAGGCCCTCCCTGGTCTGAAAGTGGGGTCTTATCGGGTATGCCCGGCTTCTGCCCAGGAATCTGCCTCCCACTGCCATTCATGGCCCCTGCTCAGCCCAACTTTACTCTGAGATCAGAGTGGGTGTTGACAGCCAACAGTAGGGAGAAGCCAGGCAGTGGGGGCAGGTACTTTTGAGCCTGTGAGGGCCGGGGGGGCCTTCCCAGGCCCCCAAGAGTGGAGGGATGCCTAAAGCTGCAGCCACCAGTTTGGGTGGCTGCAGGTGCGTCCAGAGGAGGCGGGGCTCCTGGCTGTTCTGTGGAGCAGGAGGCCCGGGTCTGCAGCCACAGTTTGGGTGGCTGCAGCGGCACCCAGGAGAACAGGGCTCCTACCTGCTTGCCCCACAAGAGCACAGGAAGGCTCAGATCTGCAGCCACAACTTGGGTGGCTGCAGAAGTTACAGACTTGCAACTCAGAAGGGGCAGGGCTCCTGCCAGCTCCATGGAGCGTGTAGCCCTAGTGGCACCTCCCTGCTGCAGCAGTGGCAGGCTGTCTGGAGCAGCTCCTACCATGAAATAGAGGAATGATATTAAGAAGGCAGTTTTTGAACAGAAGTATGTTTTTTCATTATAATATAAACATTTGAGAACTGTTATTTCTAAAATTTCTAGTCTGAAACTATAATATAAATTTGAAAATATTTAGATAAATTCATGGATAGTTGAACATTGATTCACTTTTTTTTTTTTTTTTTGACATGGAGTTTCGCTCTGTCACCTAGGCTGGAGTGCAATGGCACAACCTCGGTTCACTGCAACCTCCGCCTCCTGGGTTCAAATGATTCTTCTGCCTCAGCTCCTGAGTAGCTGGGATTATAGGTATGTGCCACACGCCCTGCTAATTTTGTATTTTTAGTAGAGACAGGGTTTCTCCGTGTTGGTCAGGCTGCTCTCGAACTCCTGACCTCAGGTGATCCACCGCCTTGGCCTCCCAAAGTGCTGTGATTGCAGGCATGAGCCACCGCACCCAGCCCAATGATTGACTTTTAAAGTTGAGGTTAAGTCAATATAATTATTTCACTAACACTTTTTCACGAACTGGATTCATGGTAAATTTTAGATAGCCTAATAATCTGATCCCAAATTATTATATCCTATTGTCCTTACATTCACTCATTCAACGTATATGAGTGCTTACCTGTGCCAGAAATTTAAAAATTTCTAGTCTTTTAACAAACAATCTTCCATTAGCAATTTCATATTCTAAATAGCAAGTTCAGAATTTTATGATGCCTGAATTAGAAACAAATACAGAGAGTATTAAACCTTGGATATCTGTGGAGACAAATATGTTTGATGAATGACCTTTGAGGCCCAGAAAAGAGAATGGCTAGAACTGGGGATTGCAGCAGGGTCAGCAGCCGCAATAGCCATGCCCGCCTGAGGGCTGCAGAGTGAGGCAGCGGCAGAAGCAGGTGCCTGCTGGGCTTGGGCCGCCCGCCCTCCCCAGAGTCCCCCCCCACCTCCGTGCTTCCTGCCTCCTGGTGTTGTGTCTGGGCTGACTTGTCTTCACCACACCGCATCAGCAGGAGTGTGTAGTGGACACAGACGGTGTCTGCTCGTGTCTGCCTGGTTCCCCGCCGCTGCCAGGCAATGCCAGCAGGAGTAGATAAGGGTGTGACAGAGGCTGGGGCCAGACCTGTGGGGGGTGGGGGGAACAGGGGACAGGCACGGCTGCCCTGGGATTCCCTCCCAGAGGAGGGGCTGCTCTCCAGACCTCGTGCTTCCACAGAGATCCGAGGCCTCTGCCTGGGTCGGGCCATCGGAGACTCTGTTGTATCAACTGTGATGTCATGTTCTCCAGATCCTTGTCGGGCCGGGCTCAGGGTCTAGGCTCAGGGACGGACAGCAGGGCCACATGAGGGCTTGGCGGTCCGGGAGGCCTTCTGAGGGCAGGGCCCTGGGGTTGCATTTTGGGGAGAGGCTGCCACAATAGAGCAGGAGGAGTGGGGATGGGGGTGGCAGCATGTGCAAAGGCCCAGCACTGGGGGTAGGGCTGTTGTTTAGCCAGTTGGAGTACCCAGGAGATGAGATGAGAGGGGCAGGTGGGCCTCTGCTGATGGGCTGGGGGTGGAGGATCGGCTGAGCCAAGCGGGGAGCCTGGAGTTCTCCTACAATTGTAGGGCCCTGTGCCTACTCCCACCTCTGCTCCTCTCTCAGCCCCACCGAGGCCTCTCTAGGGGATCTCACAGGTTGCTCCCACTCACCCCATCCTCCTGTCTCATCTCTAGCCTTGGGTAGCCTGTGCCTGGAGAGGGGAGGAGAGGGGAGGGGAGGGGAAGAGAGATGAGGGGAGGGAAGGGGAGGGGAAGAGAGATGAGGGGAGGGGAGGAGAAGGGAAGGAAGGGGAGAGGAGCGGAGGTGAAGGGAGGGGAGGGGAGGAAAAGAGAGGGGAGGGGAGGAGAAGGGAGGGGAGGGGAGGGGAAGGGAGATGAGGGGAGGGAAGGGAAGGGAAGGGGAGGAGAGGGGAGTGGAGGGGAGGGGACATGAGGGGAGAGAAGGGGAGGAGAGGGGAGTGGAGGCGAGGGGACATGAGAGGAGGGGAGAGAAGGGGAGGGGAAGGGAAGGGAGGGGAGGGGAGGGGAAGATGTGTAGGTCAGTCTCCGGGAGGGGAGGCTGCTGTGACAAGATCCCACAGTCTGGGGCTTCAGCAACAGACTTATTTTCTCACAGTTCCGGAGGCTGAAGTCCAGGATGAAGGTGCCGTCGCGGTTGGTTTCTGGTGAGGCCTCTTTTCCTGGCTTGTAGGTGGCCCCCGTCCCACATGGCCTTCCTCTGTGTGTGGAGAGGGGAAGAGAGAGCTCTCCGGCACCTGTTCCTCTTCCTGTGGAAGGGCCCTCCCCTGTGGCCTTCTAACGCCTTATCGCCAATACAGTCACTCAGGGGATAGGAATATTGAAGATGGGGTTGGTGATGTCACAGTTCCATCTGTAGCAGTGTCCGTAGGAAATTCCCACACTGGGGCCAGGCACGGTGGCTCACACCTGTAATCTCAGCACTTTAGGAGGCTGGGGCAGGCGAATCGCTTGAGCCCAGGAGTTCAAGAACAGCCTGGGCAACATAGCGAGACCTTGTCTCTACAAAAAATGCAAACATTAGCTGGGTGTAGTGGCACATGCCTGTGGTCCCAGTTACGTGGGAGGCCGAGGTGGGAGAATCACTTGAGCCCAGGAAGGCAGAGGTTGCAGTGAGCTGTGATTGTGCCACTGCACTCCAGCCTGGGCAACAGAGCGAGACCCTGTCTCAGAAAAAAACATCAACAAACTTCCCACACTGGGAGAGCCTGCTCCAGGCTGGGGCCTGGACTCGACCGGTTGCTGTGTGGTCGTTCCGTCTTCCAGAAACCCTCCCAGCAGGTCATATTCCCATTTCACACGGAGGGTGAGTGAAAGGCAGCCCTAGGTGGCTCCCTCTAACTCCAAACGTGTGAACGTGGGTTTCCTCAGCACCGTCCAACCCCAGGCTTCACTGGGACTCCCTCCCAAGCTTTCCATCTGATGCTTTTAGGGCCCAGCAGCCACAGGTGTCTCAGGGAGGATGCTGGGCCCAGTGCTGGACCCTGCCAGGCAGGCTCCCTCAGCCGCGGGGCGGGTGGCCGGTCCCATCTGGTGGGCCCATTCCCCCTACCTGAGTGCACAGATGTGTGTGTGTGTGAGTTTAGTGTGTGTTCTTGGCCCATTCATCTTTCAGCTTTTGTGTTTTATTATGTAATCATTTTGCATGAGTGCTTAGTATATGAAAGATGTTAGTTAATATTTGTTAAACAAAACACATTTTGGATCTATTGATTAAAAAAGAAAAAGGTGATAACGACAATCCAAGGGCCAGGTGGAAACCGGTGAAGGCTGGACTGAGGGCTCAGGCAGTGGTGCGGAAAAGGTGCTTATTGTACTTCTGTTCTTGAGATGAAGCCAGTGAGGGCCAAGGGATGTTTCTGAACCTCTGCGCCAAGAGGAATCAGGTCAGCAGAGAGGAGTGGGAGACAGGGGTTCGTCTTACACACACAGCCTTTCCCAGGAACAAATTCTCTCTTAAAATGCAGCATTAGGAAATCACCTCAGAGCCGGGCACGGTGGCTCACGCCTGTAACCCCAGCACTTTGGGAGGCCGAGGCAGGGGGGTCGCTTGAGCTCAGGAGTTTGAGACCAGCCTGGGCCACATGGCAAAACCCTGTCTCTACTAAAAATACAAAAATTAGCCAGGCATGGTGGTGGGTGCCTGTAATCTCAGCTACTCAGGAGGCTGAGGCACGAGAATTGCTTGAACCCGGGAGGTGGAGGTTGCAGTGAGCCGAAATCGTACTCCGGCATGGGTGACGGAGTGAAACTCCGTCTCAAAAAAATAAAGATAAAAATAAAAATTGCACCCCTCCCCAGCTGAGCGTGGTAACTCATGCCTGTAATCCCAGCACTTTGGGAAGCCAAGGCAGGAGGATCTCTTAAGCCCAGAAGTCTAAGACCAGCCTGGGCAACATAGTAAGACCCCATCTCTACAGAAAACGGGGAAAAAAAAATAGCTGGGCATGAAAGTATGCACCTATAGTCCCAACTACTGGGGAGGCTGAAGCCAGAGGATTGCTTGAGCCTGGTAGGTCGAGACTGCAGTGAGCTGTGATCGTAACTCTGCACTCCAGCCTGGGCAAGAGGGCGAGACCCTGTCTCAAAAATAAATAATTGCGACCCTCCCCCACACAGCTGCTGCTTGGCTCGGGAAGGAGCTGACTCTCCCCACGTCCCACTCTCCGTGGTTACGTGGGCTCAGAGACCATTGTTTGCACCGCGTCCCGGGATGGATTTACACAGGACCACGTGCCTTCTGCTCCCTCCCACTCCCGTCCGCGTTCCCCCTTTGTGGTTCTTATCATTTTGCTCGCGTGAGTCATTGGTCTCGCCGAAAACAAGAGCACAGCGGAGGTCACGCCAGCTGCAGCCCAGCACGGACAGACTGACGGCGGCAGCCAGACATCAGGGGCTCCTCGGCTTCCCTCTGCCCAACACCTGTGCTGGTCCCGCCGGGTCGGCGGGGTCCTTCAGGGGCGCTGGGCAGAGAGGGTGCCGCCCAGCCGGGCTGAGAACCCACCTGTGCCCTGTGCCCTGTGCCCTGAGGCCCGCTCCTGGGCTGTGGGGGCCCCGTTCGCCCCCGCACCAGACATGACCTCTCCCACAAGCTCTCACTTCCTCTCCGCTGCCCTGTGGCTGTCCTCCTTGTCGCACAGTTGGCTGCCCTTGTCTACACCACGACGCCCTGCTTGGGAAGGCCCCTGTTTGTCCAGGCACCCAGGGCCGGAGCCAGGCACAAGGCATCACTGCCTGGACACCTAAGTCCAGTGGACGCTCCTGTGGGACCCGTGTCCCTCAAACGGGCCCCTGCAGCTCCCCACTCCAGCTGCCTCCCCCGTCACCTCCTCACCTCACCCCAGGCCCACCCAGCCCCTGCGGCCCCCACCAAGCCATTCAGGCCACTCTGGAGGCCCTCACCTTCCACCCGCAGCCGGTGGGCCTGCAGACCCTCCCGATCCCGGACTCCTGAGCCTCCCAAGCCCACGGTCTCCACGTGACTCAAGCCACCCCCTCCCTGGCTGGGAGCGCTGAGGGTCCCTTCCTCCTGCCACGGGGGCTCTTACCTCTCCACAGCACAGACCCTCCCAGGTGAAGCCCTGAACCCTTCAGAATGGCCCAAGGGGCCCCTGTCCACCCTGCTGCCCCCCACCCTCTGCCCCTCAAGGCCTGGGGCAGCCAGGCTCTATGACCTTTCCAAGGGTTTGCTGGAAGGAGCCTGGGGTTGGGAGCCGCTTGCGGAGGCGAACAGGCTCGTGGGCCATGACAGTCCCCTCGCTTCCTCCCTCACACAGAGGAGAGCAGCATCCACCGTGTCACCTGTGGGAGAGTTGGAGCCACTGGAAACGCGGGGCTCAGGGTGCCCGGCACACAGTGGGCCTGCAGGTGGGCACGGTCGGCCCCTCACGGAGTAAGCGGCTGAGGCACTGCCCGTGCTTGCGAGGTGCTCAAGTCATACCCCAGTAAACAGTGGGGGAGGGAGCTGCCTCCACCCCACCACCCACCCACCCTCATCCATTCAGGTCCTCACACACACGCCCGTCACCGTCAGCCAGCGCCCCAGCCGGTCCCATGGCCCTCCCAGTTCCCTGAATGGCGCCACCACTTAGGCCTCTGTCCTGCCACTGGCCAGGTCACTCAGACTGTGAAGGGGAGGGTCTGACAGGCCCAAGCCCGACCCTGTGCCCCTCTCTGGCTGCAGCCCCGCATGCCTGAGGGTGGCTGGAGGGGGCCCGGTGCCTGCTGGGTGGGTGTCCCTTCCGGAGGCTCCGCAAGTGAGTTGCCTTCTGAGTCCGCGCAGGTGGTTGGCGGGATCTGGTTTCTGTGGCTGTAGGACTGAAGTCCCTGTTCCCTGGCTGGCTGTCAGCCAGGGCCCAGCCTTAGCAAGTAGAGGCCTGTCTCTGTCCTTGCCCGTGGGCCCCCATGTCGGAGCCGGCAGCGGCATGTCCAGTCCTCACACTTGGAAACTCTCTGGCTTCCCATTCGGCCTGGTCTCTCTTCTGCTTCCAGCCAGAGAAAGTCCTTCTCTGCTCTGACAGCTCAAGGGATTGGACCAGACCCACTATCCCAGCCATGTCTAGGATAATCTCCCTCCCTATTTTAAGGTTCGTAACCTTAATTACACCTGCAAATTTCCTTTTGTCTTGTAATATAACATCTTCCTAGCTACCAGGGATCAGGGCTGGGACATCTTTGGGGGCCACTTTGCCTTCCACCAGACCTGGTCTGCCCCCTCAGCTGCCCTCTGTATGGCCTTGTAACATCCTTTTCCAATAATCCAAGCAACTCAAGAGAAAAGACCCAAAGATAGTGACATCAGCAGTTCCCCCAGGAAAACCGTCCAGCTGGTCCTCTTATGTGAGTCCCACGTGGATGAATCCTGCACATGGCACAGGGTGTCTAAGCCACTGTTTGCTGCCCCTTTCTTAAATAGAAGCAGATGGCTGGGCACAGTGGCTCATGCCTGTGATCCCAGCACTTTGGGAGGCTGAGGTGGGCAGATCACTTGAGGTCAGGAGTTCAAGACCAGCCTGGCCAACATGGTGAAACCCTGTCTCCACTAAAAATGTGAAAAAATTAGCCAGGCGTGGTGGTGCACCCCTGTAGTCCCAGCTATTCAGGAGGCTGAGGCAGGAGAATTGCTTGAACCTGGGAGGTGGAGGTTGCGGTGAGCTGAGATCTCACCACTGCACTCTTGCCTGGGTGACAGCAAGACTCTGTCTCAAAAATAAATTAATTAATTAATTAAAAAGAAGGCCATGGAGGGGAACATGTTCCCAAGACCTCTTGGAACTGTGCCGTGGGCAAAAAAAATAATAAATAAATAAATATATATATATATATATATATATTTTTTTTTTTTTTTTTTTTTTTTTTTTTTTGAGACAGTCTCTCTCTGTCTCCCAGGCTGGAGTGCAATGGCACAATCTCGGCTCACCGCAACCTCTGCCTCCTGGGTTCAAGCGATTCTCCTGTCTCAGCCTCCTGAGTAGCTGGAATTACAGGCGCCCACCACCACAACCGGCTAATTTTTGTATTTTTAGTAGAGACGGGGTTTCTCCATGTTGGGCAGGCTGGTCTCGAACTCCTGACCTCAGGTGATCCGCCCGCCTCGGCCTCCCAAAGTGCTGGAATTGCAGGCATGGGCTACCGCGCCCCATCCCCATTATATATATTTTAAAAAAAAAGAACTCTTGGAGGGTGGGCGTGAGCAAAACGAGGGGCAGCCACATAGAGGAAGATGGGGCCCAGGCAGCAGGAGCCAACTGAGAGGAGAGAGTGGGTGCCAGATGACAGAGGCCAGGCACCAGGCCACAGGGGATGGTCAGGAGGCTCTGGGAGGAAACTGTTCCAATGTGTCTGAACACGTGGAGAGGCGGCTTACACAGCAGAAGGAGAGTGCAGAGGTGAAGTCACAGCCCCAGGAAGAAACTGGGGCACAGGTGGCCTGGGAACCAGATGCCCTCCAGGGAAAATGAGGAACCCCAGGCTGCCGCACGGCTCAGCGTGAGCTGCACCCGCATAGTAATGTAGACACTGAATGTCTGTCTCACTAAAATTATGTTGGGGGTGGGGACAGTTGGGGGGTTCTATGTGTGAGAGGGAATTAAATCCTTCACTTCCAGGGTGGAGAATCAGGAGACCCTGTCCAACACTGAGAAGCTGAGAAGTGTCCAGCTAAGCACAGTATAATTATTTTGGGTAGAGATGGGGTCTTGCTGTGTGGCCCACGGTGGTCTCCAACTCCTGGGCTCAAGAGATCCTCCTGCCTCAGCCCCCTAAAAGTACTGGGATGATAGACATGAGCCCCCATGCCCGGCCTAAGTACATTATTTTTTATTTATTTTTATTTATTTATTTATTTTTGAGAGAGAGTCTTGCTCTGTCACCCAGGCTGGAGTGCAGTGGCTCGATCTCAGCCCACTGCAAACTCTGCATCCTGGGTTCAAGCTATTCTCATGCCTCAGCCTCCCAAGTTGCTGGGATTACAGGTGTGTGCCACCACGCCCAGCTAATTTTTGTATTTTTGGTAGAGATGGGGTTTCACCACATTGGCCAGGCTGGTCTCGAACTCCTGACCACCACGCCTGGCATTTTTTATTTATTTTTTGAGACGGAGTCTCACTCTGTTGCCCAGGCTGGAGTGCAGTGGCGCCATCTCAGCTCACTGCAACCTCTGCCTCCCTGGCTCAAGCGATACTCCCACCTCAGCCTCCCAAGTAGCTGGGATTACAAGCATTCCGCCCTGTGTCTGGCTAATTTTTG
The DNA here is from genome assembly GCF_029281585.2 of Gorilla gorilla gorilla. Lineage (NCBI taxonomy): Eukaryota > Metazoa > Chordata > Mammalia > Primates > Hominidae > Gorilla > Gorilla gorilla. Next base: position 40,763,872 of record NC_086018.1, on the reverse strand, counting down.
TATTTTTAGTAGAGATGGGGTTTCACCATGTTGGCCAGGCTGGTCTCGAACTCCTGACCTCAAGTGATCCACGCACCTCGGTCTCCCAAAGTGCTGGGATGACAGGTGTGAGTCACCATGTCTGGCCTCCTAAGCACATTATTTAAGGATAAAAAGGCAGACATGAAAAGACTGACCTGAAACATAAACGCTGGGAAAATAAACACAAGGGCATGGGAGCCTTGTGGACGCACAATGGGCAGAGAGGGGCGGGGACTGTTTTTATAACAGATGCATAAACCACTTGCATCCTCAAGTCACACGCATGGGTCATTGGTTGACAGAGAGAATGGGGTGGGAGGAGACCCCACACAAGAGTCCCACTGGGAGGGGCTGGGCCTTGTAGGGGACACAGGGAAGGATCCCTGAGCTCCACCTGGGGTGTGGGTAGGGTGAGGGAGCCCCTCCCTCCAGGGGGAAGGGAGGAAATTCCACCGCAGGGATGCAGGAGCCAGAGAACAGCAAGCCCACTCCTGGTACAGTGGGAACTCAGGGGTGGAAAGGAGGGACGGCAGTGGGGCCGGTGCTGCCTCTCTGCTGGCTGGGACGCCCCACGCCCAGCAGTCGGTCCCACGGATACGCCACCTTCCGCGGCACACTGCTTCAAGACTCTGGATCATTGCTTGTCTTCCTGCGGACGACAGGAAGAAAGATGAAGACATGAGAGAGATGGCACTTTATAAAGGGTCAGAGAAGGGCCTCTCTGATGAGGCAACATTGGAGCAGAGACTCAGGACCTGAGGCACGTGGATAACGGGGCTCCCAGCTATTAAGAGGCCAGCTCGCGGCCACACAAGGATGACCTCCTTGCCCACCCAGGCTCTGCCTTGACCAATCCAGAAGCCATGCGGCCTCTGTGCGACTCCCTGCTCTTCTCCCAGGCCAGGGGCTGGGGCATGGGCTCGGGCCACGGGCCACTGTTTCTTGGAGTCTCCAACCAGAACTGAGCTCTTCAGGGGACCTGGATGACGCACTGTTTGGGTGGTTGTGTTTGGGGTGTGATGCGGCCACCCTGGAAAGCCCCAGCCTGTCAGCACTGATCCGCTTCCCTGGGGTTCACCTCCCACCTCCGTGTCAGAACCTCTTCCTGCCCTTTCCTGTGGACTGGGGGGGATCTGAGTGCCTCCCTCCATGTTTCATGAACCGAAACTGAAGCTGGAGAAGATAGGGCTTATCTGGGGTCAAAAGGAGCCCAGGTCCCCAGCTTTTGTGGGGAAACTTGTTCTGGGGGCTGAGTCAGCCTGGCCAGGTTATATGGGCGTCGGGGATGAAGTGCAGGAGAGGAGTTTGGGGTCATCCCATGAGTAATCAGAGGCCCTTGGGGGCTTGGGTGGGAGCATCAGAGAGTGGGAGGTGCCAGAGCTTTCTCTGCCTTCAGAAGGAAGATGAGTGAGAAGGTGCGAGGGGAAGAGGAGACTGAACAGAGAAAGAAATTCAAGAGGAGAGCTCTGGAGAGAGAGGCAGGTGCCGATGGAGAAGCTGGCCCATGGGGCGGTGGGTCGGTGGGTGGAACACGGTCCTCCCCACATCTGTCCACAAAACCTTCCAAAAAGTCCCATCTCTTTGCAGAGTAGGTAATAAGAGCAGCTCCCAGGCACCCCTATGTATTTACCAAGCTTTACAGAGCACCAGCCATCACTGGTCCAGTCCATCCTCACAGCTGCTCTGTGGGACAGGTACATTATTCCCTGCTTTCATAAATGGGGAAACCGAGGTACAGGGAGGCGCCTAAGGTCAAGCACTGGAAGGTGGTGGAGCTGGGAGCAGGCAGAGTGACTCGGGGCCCACTCCCACCTCCCCACCCGCCCTGTGTCTCTGGGGTGTAGGGAGTGAGTCCTGCAGCCAGGTGTGGGGGTGGGGGACGGGGTCCACCCCAGTGAGGCTGGCCGGGCCCGGGTCACAGGGTTGATGGGGTTTTTCAGCTCATGGGCAGTACCCAACTGCATCGTGGATTGAATCAGGCCCTGGGCTCTGAGCCAACGCAAACTCTTCCAGTGACTGCCAATGAGGGGGCAAGGGAGCCCATGTGACCCTGAGGGCCTGGCACGCTCTCCATTGCCCAGGGAAGCCAGCCCCAGCCTGCAGGGCCACCTCCAGACGAGCCACCGCTGGAGACGATGGGTGGCATTCTCAGGGCCTCTTTGTGGAGAAAAATAGGAAACTAGGATTATAAAATTAGGCATAAAAGTGAATATTAAGAGTAAATAGAGCCAGGCACGGAGGCTCACGCCTGTAATCCCAGCACTTTCGAGGCCGAGACAGGCAGATCACCTGAGGTCGGGAGTATGAGACCAGACTGGACAACATGGCGAAACCCTCTCTCTACTAAAAATACAAAAATTAGCCGGGTGTGGTGGCAGGCGCCTGTAATCCCAGCTACTCAGGAGGCAGGAGAATCACTTGAACCCAGGAGGCAGAGGTTGCAGTGAGCCAAGATCGTACCACTGCACTCTAGCCTGGGTGACAGAGTGAGACTCCATCTCAAAAAAAAGAAAAAAAAGAAGAAGAAAAGTAAATAGGCCGCGCACAGTGGCTCACAACTGTAAGCCCAGCACTTTGGGAATCTGAGGTGGGAGGATCACTTGAGCCCAGGAGCTCAAGACCAGCCTGGGCCACAGTATGAGACCCCATCTCTACTTTTAAAAAAGTAAATAAATCACAACTGCAAAAATGTAAAAAGCCAATAAGCAGCATAAGCATAATAAGATCCAATAAATTAACATAATATTTCTCTTAGAGAACTGCCTGATGCACCCCTGAAGTACGTTGCGTTTGTCTGTTTTTTGAGACAGAGTCTCGGTCTGTCACCCAGGCTGGAGTATAGTGGTGTCATCTCGGCTCACTGCAACCTCCGCCTCCCAGGTTCAAGCAATTCTCCTGCCTCAGCCTCCCAGGTAGCTAGCCGCCACCACGCCCAGCTAATTTTTGTATTTTTAGTAGAGACGGGATTTCACCGTGTTGGCCAGGCTGGTCTCGAACTCCTGACCTCAGGCGATCCACCCACCTCGGCCTCCCAAAGTGCTGTGATTACAGGTGTGAGCCACTGTGCCCAGCCAGTATTTTGTACTTTATGTTTCTCCCCTAAATACTCTCTGATCATCTTTTGAAAAGACAACAAGTTTTGTAATATCATTTTCCACTGAGAGAATAGAACAATAATTCAGCCTTTCCACTAGCGTGGTTGACTAAAAATTCTTATTGGTCCAAAGGTAGCAAGTTATCTCAATCGATTCTTCACAGTCAGTTACAGGTCCAGCTCCTTCCCCCGTCTTACTACTGCACTTGACTGGTCTTAGAAACACAACAAAAGAAAAATGGCCGAGCACGGTGGCTCACGCCTGTAATCCCAGCACTTTGGGAGGCCGAGGTGGGTGGATCATTTGAAGCCAAGAGTTCAAGACCAGCTTGACCAACATGGTGAAACCCTGTCTCTAATAAAAATACAAGAAAATTAGCCAGGCACGGTGGCTCACCCCTGTAATCCTAGCACTTTGGGAGGCCGAGGTGGGTGGATCATTTGACGCCAAGAGTTCAAGACCAGCTTGACCAACACGGTGAAACCCTGTCTCTAATAAAAATACAAGAAAATTAGCCAGGCACGGTGGCTCATGCCTGTAATCCCAGCTACTTGGGAGGCTGAGGCCGGAGAATCACTTGAACCCAGGAGGTGGAGGTTGCAGTCAGCCAAGATCACACCACAGCACTGCAACCTGGGTGACAGAGCAAGGCTCTGTCTCAAAAAAATAGAAAAAAGAAAGGAAAGAAAATTATCATTATTGTTTTTTAAACATTGCATCAGTATTTTCTTCTTCTTCTTTTTTTTTTTTTTTTTTTTTTTTAAACAGAGAAAGGGTCTCGCTATGTTACCCAGCCTGGTTTCACACTCCTGGGTTCAAGCTATCCTCCTGCCTCAGCCTCCTATAAGTGTTGGGATTACAGGTGTGAGCCACTGCACCTGGCCATTGTATCAGTATTTTATCCCTCCCTCCCTTTCTCCCTTCCTTCCTTCCTCCCTTCCTTTTTCTCAGTCTCTCCCTGTCGCCCAGGCTGGAGTGCAATGGTGCGATCTCGGCTCACTGCAACCTCCACCTCCCAGGTTCAAGCCATTCTCCTGCCTCAGCCTCCTGAGTAGCTGGGATTATAGGTGCATGCCACAATGCCTGGCTAATTTTCATATTTTTAGCAGAGACAAGATTTTGCCATGTTGGCCAGGCTGGTCTCGAACTCCTGACCTCAGGTGATCCTCCTGCCTCGGCCTCCCAAAGTTCTGGGATTACAGGCTTGAGGCACCTGGCCAAGATGGTGAAACCTTGTCTCTACTAAAAATACCAAAAAATTAGCCGAGCGTGGTGGCACGCACCTGTAATCCCAGCTACTCAGGAGGCTGAGGCACAAGAATCGCTTGAACTTTGGAGGCGGAGGCTGCAGTGAGCCGAGATTGCACCCCTTCACTCCAGCCTGGGTGACAGAGAGAGACTCCAGGACTCCATCTCAGACAAAAAAATAATAATAAAATAGGGAAGCCTGGGGGTCTGGCATCTATGGGGACTCAAAGTCACAAAGTCTCTGTCCCTGGGGCCCATTGCCCAGCAGCCCCCGCAAGGGCCACACCAGTGTCAGGAGAGTCACTGGGATTCACGGACTTCTCTCAGACCAGAAAAACTTCTGCAGCAAGCCCCACAGCGTGACTGGGGGAGAACTGGGCCGGGCAGGAGGTGGCTGGGGGAGCAGCTGGGAGAGCAGCCTCTCCAGAAAACTGTGGAGGCCCAGCAGCCTCCCCACTCCTCAGCTTCCCTTGCTGATGATGCTAATACAAGAAAAGAAAGTGAGAGGCAGTCAGCTGTCCCTGAGGACAAAACTGCATTATCGGGGTGTGGCTGAGGTGGCCTTGGGTGGCACTGAGCAGGCTCAGGCCTAGAGGCTGGTCCCCACCCATCAACATCTCAGAGACAGCTGGACCAGTGTTTGAGGCCGCGCACCTGCATCCTTTCCGACCGAGAGGCTTTGGCCACAGCGGGCCACCCAGGAGCCACCTGGCGAGCCCTCACAGGCCCTGGCTTTCAGAAGATTCATTCAGAGGCAGAAACGGCCTCCGAGGTCTGAGGTGAGGGCACCACCCTGTTCCATTCACGATGAGGCAGGGCACTCCCTAAGAGGCCTACTCTCATCGGAAACAAAATCCTCAGCAAAAACACCAACCTGCTCACCTTTCAGGAACCAGGAGTTTGGCCCCAACGAGGGCCCAGGCAGCCACGATGTGGGGTCCAAGACACGAGTGGGACTGACTCCAACTGCATTTCACCCCAACAGAAGTAAATACCTCAGCCCCAGGGGTGCGGGCGTTCCCCTCCGGCCACGGGCCTTCCCAAGCTAGGCTCAGCCAAAAGCTACGGCCCTAGTCATTGGGAGCAGGGCTGGGCCTCAGATCAGAGAAGGTCCCAGTGTCCCCAGGAACACTGCACAGCCCCTCTGGTTGAGGCCTCCCAAATTCCCCCAGCGTTGGGTGTCAGGGGAATAGAGACCCCCAGGTACATACCTGTTTGCAGAAAAACAAGTGACCACTTCTGGGGGATTCTGGACTTGGTTTTGTTGGTTTTTGTTTTTTGTTTTTTTGGTTTTTGTTTTTTGTTTGAGTCAGAGTTTCGCTCTGTTGCCCAGGCTGGAGTGCAGTGGTGCGATCTCGGCTCACTGCAACCTCCACCTCCCGGGTTCAAGCGATTCTCCTGCCTCAGCTTCCCGAGTAGATGGGATTATAGGCGCCTGCCACCATGCCTGGCTAATTTTTGTATTTTTAATAGAGACGGGGTTTCACCATGCTGACCAGGCACATGGATTACAGGCATGAGCCACTGCGCCCGGCCCATGGTTTTGTGATTTTGTGAAGCTAAATTCCTCCACACTGAAAGAGGAGACAATTTTAACCTGAGTTTGGAGGGGAAGAAAAAAACTTAAACATTTTTGGCCAGGCGAGGTGGCTCACGCCTGTAATCCCAGCACTTTGGGAGGCCAAGGCCGGTGGATCACTTGAGGTCAGGAGTTCAAGACCAGCCTGGCCAACATGGTGAAACCCCGTCTCTACTAAAAATATAAAAATTAGCTGGGCATGATGGCGCGTGCCTGTAATCCCAGCTACTCAGGAGGCTACGGTAGGAGAATCACTTGAACCCAGGAGGCGGAGGTTGCAGGGAGCTGAGATCACGCCATTGCACCCCAGCCTGGGTGACAGAGTCACACACAAAAAATTTTTTTTTGGAAAAAAAGAGGAGACATTGAACCCTGGCACGCCAGTAATCCCAACACTTTGGAAGGCTTAGGTAGGAGGACCTCTTGAGGCCATGAGTTTGAGACCAGTGGTCCGGTGTGGATGAGGGGGTGGAGCAGGGGAGCTTAGAGTAAATAAGAAAAGAAGAAATTGGGGCCGGGCACAGTGGCTCATGTCTCTAACCCCAGCACTTTGGGAGGCCGAGGCAGGCGGATCACCTAAGGTCGGGAGTTCGAGACCAGCCTGATCAACATGGAGAAACCCCGTCTCTAATAAAAATACAAAACTAGCCAGGCGTGGTGGTACATGCCTGTGATCCCAGCTACTTGGGAGGCTGAGGCAGGAGAATCACTCATACCCGGGAGGCGGAGGTTGCAGTGAGCCAAGATCGCGCCATTGCACTCCAGCCTGGGCAACAAGAGCGAAACTCCGTCTCAAAAAAAAAAAAAAAGAAAAGAAAAGAAAAGAAGAAATTGGAGAAACTGTGCTGGGTGGCGTCCAGCCTCGTGAATCTCTTACAAAACCAACATTACTCACCAAAGCTTTTGACGTGTTTTGTTTTGTCTATGGGAGTGGGGAGGAAGATGGGAGAAATGCTGAGGGCGGCCTCCAGGTGGGCAGGGGGGCAGACACTGCCATGGGGGTCCTGCTAGACTCCGCGCCGCTGCACAAGGAAACTATTGCCGAGGGTGGGCAGGGATGCAGCCTCGGAGACCGCCCGAAGCAGCACTGCTAACACCCACGGCACCCACTCCCCGCCTCCTGGCTTCCTCCTCTTCCACTCTAGACGGCTTTCTAGCAGGGGAGCAGGGATGCTGACCCAGCTCCCTCTGCCTGAGCCGCTGAGCGCTGACTCGAGGTTAACTAAAATCCCAGGAAAGGACTCTTGATTGGCACTGGTCAGGGCCTGCCCCCTGACCAATTAAGAGTGGCCAAGCAGTGATATCACATAACAATGGTTGCTCCTGGGGGTGTCCCACAGTTGGGGAGCAGTTTGGGGAGGGGTGGGGAGGGTTCAGGACAGGCAGAATAGCAGAGGGAGGAGCGCACTGCCCAAGGGACTTTGCGTCTCTGCACCCTGCAAAGAATATTTATCCTCAACTCACAGATGAGGAGTCCACGGCCAGAGAGGGTCTGTGATGACAGCTGCTGAATGGAGGAGTCATGAGTGCCAGTGCCCGGACTCACCTCCTGCACCACTGCCTGGCCTTGGATCCTGCCTTTTCTAGGTGCTCACGTATTCTTGCAAGATCTTTTATTTTATTTTTGAGATGGACTTTCGCTCTTGTTGCCCAGGCTGGAGTGTAGTGACGGGATCTTGGCTCACTGCCACCTCCACCACCCGGGTTCAAGTGATTCTCCTGCCTCAGCCTCCCAAGTAGCTGGGATTACAGGTGCCCACCACCACGCCCGGCTAATTTTTTGTCTATTTAGTAGAGATGGTTTCGCCATGTTGGCCAGGCTAGTCTCAAACTCCTGACCTCAGGTGATCCTCCCGCCTTGGCCTCCCAAAGTGCTGGGATTACAGGCGTGAGCCACTGCCCCTGGCCTGTCCTTGCCAGATCTTAAGGCCTTGAAGGCAGAAACCACGCTGGATCTTTTCTCTCATCCCCAGAGCTCGTTTCTCCAGGCTGGATCTGGGTAGTCCCTGGCTGCTACCAAGGGGTCCTCCGAGGAGTCTGCAGTGATGGAGAAGGAGCCACAAACCCATTTGTCACCTAACTTTCCCAGACATGCAATGTCAGAGTGGTCCTGATGATTCACAGAAATCTCTCTATGGTCTTTTATTTTTTGTTTTTGTTTTTAGAGACATATCTCACTCTGTCACCCAGGCTAGAGAGCAGTGGTATGATAATGGCTCACTGCAGCCTCGAACTCCTGGGCTCAAGTAATCCTCCCAACTCAGCCTTCAGAGTAGCTGTGACTATAGGCACGCATCATCACACCCGGGTTTTTAGATTTTTTTTTGTAGAGACAGGGTCTCATTATGTTGCCCAGGCTGGTCTCAATCTCCTGGCCTCAAGTGATCCTCCCACCTCCCAAAGTGTTGGAATTACAGGTGTGAGCCCAACTCAGCCCCATGTTCTTAACAATCCTTACATCCTCAGGGGCTGAGCGTGAGCCCCAGGACTGCGCCAGCCAGCTCACCTCGGATGCGGTGTTTGCATCTGATTTGCCGGTTAAAGTCTCCATGTGTTAAATTTGCATTTCCCTTGTTATTACGGTATTAGGTTTTATTCCCAATACTCAGAGCTAGAATACATGGCTCAAAGTGATTCACGGAGGCATGCAGGAGTCATGTGATCCCACCACGTGGAACGATCTTGTAAACATAAACAAGGGGCAGGGGAGCCATGCAAATGCAGAGAGGGTCCCCTGCCAGCTAACCCGCAGGTGCAACTGGAAAGAGTAAGCAGGCAGGACAGCCAGGAGCCTGACTGGACAGGCAGGACAGCACGGACTGACTGGCCTCCACCTAATCCCAGCTCCTGGCAGTGGCTGTGATGCTGCTGTGAGTGCAGAAGAGGCCAGGAGCTCTTTTTTCTTTTTTTTTTTTCTTTTGAGACAGAGTCTCGCTCTGTCGCCCAGGCTGGAGTACAATGGCGCGATCTCGGCTCACTGCAACCTCTGCCTCCTGGGTTTAAGTGATTCTCCTGCCTCAGCCTCCTGAGTAGCTGGGATTACAGGCATGTGCCACCACGCCTGGGTAATTTTTGTATTTTTAGTAGAGACGGGGTTTCACCATGTTAGTCAGGCTGGTCTCGAACCCCTGACCTCATAATCCGCCTGTGTTGGCCTCCCAAAGTGCTAGGATTACAGGCGTGAGACACCGTGCCCGGCCAGGAGCTCTTTTTCGAAGTGGGCGCTTTGTCTTCTCTAAATTCATAGGGTTTGTTTTTTTTTTCCATAACAAGCAAAAAATAATTATTTGCAGCAGAAAACGGATTAATTTTTACACTAAAGGCAGAGATGTCCAAATTATAGAGACACCATTCAATGTCCCCTTCCCTCCGGCAAGAAAAGAGAAACAGGTCACACTGTGCTGAGAAGGCAGGAAAACCTGCTTGTTGTGACTGAATTATGTCCCTCCAGATCCACTGGCTGAAACCCTAACTCCCAGTACCTCAGAATGGGACCGTATTTGGAGAGAGGGTAAAGGGGTATTTAAATTCAAATAAGGTCATATGGGTGAGTATTTAAGTTTTTTAAAAAAGGCCATACTATCCTTATGAGAAGAGATTAGGCTGGGCGTGGTGGCTTACTCCTGTAGTCCCAGCACTTTGGGAGGCCAAGGCAGGCATATCACTTGAGCCCTGGAGTTCGAGACCAGCCTGGGCAACATGGCAAGACCTCATCTCTACAAAAAAATATGAAAATTAGGGCTGGGTGCCGTGGCTCACACCTGTAATACCAGCACTTTGGGAGGCCAAGGCGGGTATATCACCTGAGGTCAAGAGTTCGAGACCAGCTTAGCCAAAATGGTGAAACCCTGTCTCTACTAAAAATACAAAAATTAGCCGGGCATTGTAGCAGGTGCCTGTAGTCCCAGCTAGTTGGGAGGCTGAGGCACGAGAATTGCTTGAACCGGGGAGGCAGAGGTTGCAGTGAGCTAAGATTGCACCACTGCACTCCAGCCTGGACAACAGAGTGAGACTCCATCTCAAAAAAGGAAAAAAAATTAACTGGGCACTGTGGCATGTGCATGTAGTCCCTGCTACTCGGGGAGCTAAGGCGGGAGGGGCTTGAGCCTGGAAGGTCAACGCTGCAGTGAGTCAAGATTGCACCACTGCACTCCAGCCTGGGTGACAGAGCGAGAACCTGTCTCCCCAAGAAAAGAAGAAGGGATGAGGACATAAACACACACGGAGGGAAGACAGCACAAAGACCCGGGAAGGAGAAGGTGGCCACCCGCAAGTCAAGGACAGAGGCCTCAAAAGACACCAACCCCACTGACACCTTGATCTTAGACTTCTGGCCTCTAGAGTTGTGAGAAAATAAATTTCTATTGTCACAGTGGTGCACACCTGTAGTCCCAGCTACTCAGGAGACTGAGGCAGGAGGATCACTTGAGCCCAGGAGTTTGAGGCTGTAGGACTCTATGATCGCATTTATGAATACCCCCACTGCCCTCCTGCCTGGCAAAACAGTAAGACTCTGTCTCTTTAAAAAATAAATAAATAAATATTAAAGTAAACTGTTGTTTAATCTACCCAGTCTGTGGTATTTTGTTACGTCAGCCTAAGCTGACTCATACAGTGCCCCAGAGTTCATGTCAGATATTATGTTCAGAAAGCATGATGTTCTATTAGCAAAATTTTTTTTTTTTTTTGAGATGGAGTTTCGCTCTTATTGCCCGGGCTGGAGTGCAATGGCGTGACCTTGGCTCACCACAACCTCCACTTCCAAGGTTCAAGCAATTCTCTTGCCTCAGCCTCCCAAGTAGCTGGGATTACAGGCATGCACCACCACGCCCAGCTAATTTTTGTGTTTTATAGTACAGACGGGGTTTCTCCACGTTGGTCAGGCTGGTCTCGAACTCCCGACCTCAGGTGATCTGCCAGCCTCGGCCTCCCAAAGTGCTGAGATTACAGGCGTGAGCCACCGCGCCCGGCAGCAAATTTTTTTTTTGAGACAGGGTCTTGCTATGTTGCCCAGGCCGGTCTCGAACTCCTGGGCTCAAGCAATCCTCCTGCTTCAGCTTCCCAAAGTGCTGGGATTTGCCAGGTGCAGTGGCTCACGCCTGTAATCACAGCACTTTGGGAGGCTGAGGCGAGTGGATCACCTGAGGTCAGGAGTTCGAGACCAGCCTGGTCAACATAGTGAAACCCTGCTTTTACTAAAAATACAAAAAAAAATTAGCTGGCCATGGTGGTGGGGCAGGTGCCTGTATTCCCATCTACTTGCAAGGCTGAGGCAGGGGGATCGCTTGAACCCGGGAGGCGGAGGTTAAGATCGCACCACTGCACTCCAGCCTGGGCAACAGCACAAGACTCTATCGCAAAAAAAGAAAAAAAAAAAAAAAAAAGAAAGTCGTCAGTCCAAAGTGCTGGGATTACAGCTATGAGCCACAGTGCCCAGCCCAATGACTAGCAATATTTTGACATTTGGACAAAGCTACCAATGTCTTGGCTCTCAGCCCCTATGCAGAGCAGGAGTGAGGGAGGAATGTTTGATGACTTCGTACTACTTATCACTGAGCACCCAACCTCAGGGAAGGGCTGTGCGTGCGTGTGTGTGTGTGCGCGTGTGTGTGTTTATCCATGGCCCTGCAAATCAGGAGCCCAGGCTATATGGCCCCTCCAGCACGAGTGCTACTTCTCAATTTGACCAGGCTGAGGATCAAGTCAGTGATTTTTTTTTTTTTTTTTTGAGACAGAGTTTTGCTCTTGTCACCCAGGCTGGAGTGAGATCTCCAATGGTGAGATCTTGGCTCCTATGTTCAAGTGATTCTCCTGCCTCAGCCTCTCGAGTAGCTGGGATTACAGGTGCCCATGCCCGGCTAATTTTTGCATTTTTAGTTTTTTTTAGTTTTTTGTTGTTCTTGTTGTTGTTTGTTTTGAGACAGAGTCTTGCTCTGTCATCAGGTTGCAGTGCAGTGGCGCGATCTCGGCTCACTGCAACCTCCGACTCCCCAGTTCAAGCGATTCTCCCGCCTCAGCCTCCCAAGTAGCTGGGATTACAGGCACACACCACCACACTCAGCTAATTTTTTTGTAATTTTAGTAGAGACAAGGTTTCACCATGTTGGCCAGGATGATCTCGATCTCCTGACCGCGTGATACGCCCGCCTCGGCCTCCCAGAGTGCTGGGATTACAGGCGTGAGCCACCGCACCTGGCCAATAATGTATTTTTAGCTACATCTAAATGCTTTGCCAGAGAAAGAACCTTCTCCAAAGCCAAATGTCACCAGAGAGAGGCTTAAAACTCGGCTAGCCAGGGACACGCCCAGGTCAAGAGGGTGACGTGCTGCTGGTGCGTCGCCAGGACCACACCATGGACAGCCTCCTGAGGAAACATCACCAGCTTCTGAGGCCAGGTTTTACCCGAACACCCAGAAGGGTCCCGTCTTAGCCCATCTGGGCAGGTGTGACAAATACCCCAGGACCAGGAGGCTTCTAAACAACAGACACTTCATTCTCAAAGTCCTAGAGGCTGGAAAGTCCAGAAATCAAGGCACTGGCAGATTCTGTGTCCCGTTCAGAATTAGTCATTCTATTTATATATTTATTTTTAGGCCAGGCACGGTGGCTCACGCCTGTAATCCCAGCACTTTGGGAGGCCAAGGTGGGCAGATCGCTTGAGCCCGGGAGTTCAAGACCAGCCTGAGTAACATAGTAAGACCTCATCTCCACAAAAAATCAAAAAAATTAGCCAGGCATGGTGGCATGTGCCTGTAGTCCCAGCTACTTGGAAGGCTGAGGCAGGAAGATCACCTGAGCCTGGGAGGTTGAGGCTGCAGTGAGCCATGATTGCAACACTGCACTCTAGCCAGGGCAACAGAGGGAGACCCTGTCTCAAAAAAAATGTAAAGAAAGGCCAGGCGCGGTGGCTCATGCCTGCAATCCCAGTGCTTTGGGTGGCCAAGGTGGGTGGATCACTTGAGGTCAGGAGTTCGAGACCAGTCTGGTCAACATGGTGAAACCACGTCTCTACTAAAAATACAAACAATTAGCTGGGCGCGGTGGCATGTGCCTGTAATCCTAGCTGCTGGGGAGGCTGAGGCAGGAGAATCACTTGAACCCGGGAAGCAGAGGTTGCAGTGAGCTGAGATCGCGCCACTGCACTCCAGTCTGTGAGACAGAATGAGATCCCGTCTTTAAAAAAAAAAAAAATGTAAAGAAAAAAAAACAACCTGAAAAATCCCCTTCAGTCCAGAACCCCCGAGCCATGCATCATGGGGCTGTGGCTGATTTTTAATCTGCTGGTCTTGTGCGTTTGCAGAGGGACTTTGCCAGAACTGGAGTAATTTGGTTAAGGCCGAAGCTGAGTGGACACAGACAGCTTGTCCTGGGTCCTGGGAGGGTGACAGGAGGAGGCTGCAGGTTCCCAGAACCACAGCCCTCACAGCTGGAGGGGGATTGGGAGAGACCCCCTCCCTGCACAGCCCCCAGTAACCAGTGTGTCACCCCAAGCCTGGGAGGGAAGGATGATTACTCTTCCTAGTTTACAGACGGGGAAACTGAGGCTCTGAACAGCCCACAGTCTCACAAAGAATGAGCAGCTGAAAGATGCTAACCAGGCCTGTTGGAGTCCACAGCCTCGTCTGCCTCTCGGGACAGGTGCTGCCACTGAACGAGGTGGCTGAGCTGATCCGGGGTGCCCTCTCCCCAATACCCCTTTCCCATGGGTCCCTCGCATGCCAGGAAGCTCCCTTTCCAGAGCCAGCCTTTGGAGTCCGGCAGAGGATCTGCCCAGGTCACTTCCTGGGGACTTGCCTTAGCTGACCCCCCAGCTGGACAGCAGGGAGGGGGCTTGGGAAATGTCGAGGAGGAGGACCACGGGGTTGGGGGAGCCTTCACGGCATCCACCCCTCTCCTCACTTCCCCTTCCAGCCTGGCCCTGGCCTTTCCGCCCCTCCTTCTGCTCCCCATGGGCACCCAGGCACAGATGTGGCCTGTTAGTGCTATCCGAGAGCTGTGGGGGATGCCTGTCACCTGTGTCCAAGACTCAAGGGATAATTCAAAGTCCTCTCTCAGCTCCCAAAAGGCTGACCCCATCCTGGGCGGCACGGTCCTTTGTCCTGCTTTCCTGGGGGAACCACTTGTAAGTTGATTTGGGAATTCGTCCTAGCTCCAGATTGTTTTGCTTTATTTCAAATAACAGGTCAAGGCAGCTTGAACAGGGGCGTGAAAGGAAGTCAGAGGCAATCCCGGGGCAGCGGCCCTGCAGGGCGGCCCCCCACCCTGAGGTGTCCCACAGACTGGCTAGGTTTCAGGGCCATCTGAGGACACAGCTGGGACAGGCCCCCACCCCTCGTCACCTGGCCTTGCACTGTGTTTCAGCATCTGGGGTAGAGGTGTTCCATGGGCAGATACGAAGTCTCACAGTTTCCTAACAGGAAACGCGGGGCGTGGAGGCCTTCTTCGGGTCCCAGTCCACTGGGGTTAAGAAGAAGGGCTTGGGGCCAGGCGCAGTAGTTCATGCTTGTAATCCCAGCACTTTGGGAGGCCAAGGCGGGCAGATCACTTGAGGTCAGGAGTTCAAGACCAGCCTGACCAACATGGTGAAACCATGTCTCTACTAAAATTACAAAAGAAATTAGCCAGGTGTGGCCAGGCGCGGTGGCTCATGCCTGTAATACCAGCACTTTGGGAGGCAGAGGCAGGCGGATCACAAGGTCAGGAGTTCAAGACCAGCACGGCCAACATGGTGAAACCCCATCTCTGTTAAAAATACAAAAATCAGCAGGGCGTAGCTGGGCACGGTGGCTCACGCCTGTAATCCCAGCACTTTGGGAAGCCGAGGCGGGTGGATCACTTGAGGTCAGGGGTTCGAGACCAGCCTGGCCAACATGGTGAAACTGACTCTACTAAAAATACAAAAATTAGCTGGGCATGGTGGCGTGCGCCTGTAATCCCAGCTACTCAGGAGGCTGAGGCAGGAGAATCACTTGAACATGGCAGGTGGAGGTTGCAGTGAGCCAAGATCGTGCTACTGCACTCCAGCCTGGGCAACAGAGTGAGACTGCATCACACAAACACATACACACACACACACACACACACACACACACACAATTAGCCAAGCATGGTGGCGGGCGCCTGTAATCCCAACTACTCAGGAGGCTGAGGCAGGAGAATTGCTTGAACCCAGGAGGTGGAGACTGTAGTGAGCCGAGATCACACCACTGCACTCCAGCCTGGGCAACAGAGCAAGACTCTGTCTCAAAAGAAAAAAAAAAAAGAAGAATGGCTTGGCCCTTGGCTTCCACACAGAGCCTTGGGGTCCCAGCGCCCTGCTCCCCAGCCCTCCCCTGGACCCCAAGGCCCTGTAGCCCCACTGCCTCCCGGGCCACGCGGCCCAGGCCTCAAGTCCTCGCCTATGAATGGAGATAGCACCCCGCCCACCTGGCCACATACGGAGAGGGCAAAACGACCTGGTCATCATACTCCCCCAGTGTCGCCTTCCTGGTTTCCCCTCCCAGAGACTCTTCCACTCATGGAACGAACACAGAGGCCTTGGCCTTAGCAGGGAGCCAGTCCCTGTGGGTGGGCAGCACCGACAGCCACCACTGGGAGCGGGGTGGGAGGGCGGCACAGGGGTCGCTGCGCAGAGTGGCAAGGGGCCAGCTCTCTGGGCAACTGGCTGAAGTCAGCAGTCATTGGCCATGGGCCTACACCCTCGAGAGGCCTGGCCGGGTCTGTGCCCACCCTCTGATGGGGGCAGTCGGGCACCAGGAGAGACTACCCCAGTGAGACAGACACACTGGGACACACTCCTCTTGCCAAAGAGAGACGACAAGCTGTCTCGAGAGAAGAGCTGGATGCGACACGGGCAGGAACACGGACGGGGCAGGAACACGGGCCGGATATTTACCATTGGCCCTTGCCTGAGGCCACCTCTACATGGGGGACCCAAACGTGATAACCACAGTGAAGGCTTGGGGTCACCCTTGAGCTGTACAAGAAGATCCTGTTTCATCTTAAGAACAATTCGGCCAAGGCCGGGTGCGGTGGCTTACGCCTGTAATCCCAGCACTTTGGGAGGCCTAGGCGGGCAGATCACCTGAGTTCAGGAGTTCAAGACCAGCCTGGCCAACATGGTGAAACCCCGTTTCTATTAAAAGACGAAAATTAGCTGGGCGTGGTGGTGTGCACCTATAATCTCAGCTACTCAGGAGGGTGAGGCAGGAGAATCACTTGAACCTGGGAGGCAGAGGTTGCAGTGAGCCGAGTTTGTGCCACTGCACTCCAGCCTGGGTGACAGAGTGAGACTCCATAAAAAAAAAAAAAAAAAACAACTCTATGAGGCCCACACTGTAAGGAAGCACAGAAGTAGCAAAGGCTTTGCTGAGTATGGGGAACCTACCCTGGGCAACAAGCTCAGACCTGCCTGGGAAGGAGCTGTGCCCAGCAATGATGCAATGATGCTTTTTTTTTTTTGGAAGGCATGTGCCACCATGCCTGGCTAATTTTGTATTTTTAGTAGAGACAGGGGTTCTCCATGTTGGCCAGGCTGGTCTCGAACTCCTGACCTCAGGTGATCCACCTGCCTCGGCCTCCCAAAATGCTGGTATTACAGGCGTGAGCCACCACGCCCAGCCAGTGATGCTTATTTTTTCTGCCAGTGGTGAGGCTGGGAACACAGGGACCATGGGAGTGGGAGCAGCCAGACTGAGGACGGACAGTAGTGCAGGGGCACCCCCACCTGGCATGGGAGGTTAAGAGCCAGCCACCAGGCCTACATGGCTGGGGAGGGTGGATCCCAGCTGCCAGGAGAGGGTGGTGCCACTGGGGAGGCCACAGAATGTCCTCTTCGAGTCCCTGAGCCTGCATCCTGCAGGCTGCAAAGCGCAGTCGCCTGGAGTAGCCGGTGCCGACTGGGATAATAACCAAGCACTTCTCATTGCTGCGGGGGCATCTCTCTTTCCCATCCCAACAAAGAGGCCAGGCCTTCGGCTCGC
This sequence comes from Gorilla gorilla gorilla, assembly GCF_029281585.2. Taxonomy (NCBI): domain Eukaryota; kingdom Metazoa; phylum Chordata; class Mammalia; order Primates; family Hominidae; genus Gorilla; species Gorilla gorilla. The sequence continues at coordinate 40,746,946 of NC_086018.1, read as the reverse complement.
TTGTCTCTGGGAAAGCAGACAGAGCGGGCAACCAGATCACAGCCTCCCTGGCCAGCACCCACACACCCTGGAGTGGCAGAAACTGGGGCTCCCTCAGAGGATTAGGCTGGGGCAAGCAGGAGGGCAGTGGGTTAGAGGCAGGTGCAGGCGGAGGGGAGGGATTGGCAGCCTCCCCACCTAAGCCTCGGAAGGGATGAGGCCCCTCCTAGCCTCAGATGGCAGGACCCTGGGAATGTAGCTGCAGGGGAGCCCAGGATAGCCAAACCCTGGAGATAGGGGTCCCAGGGAAACTCCTTATAAAATTTATAAAATTAATCAGGGGCTGGGTGCAATGGCTCATACCTGTCATCCCAGCACTTTGGGAGGCTGAGGCAGGCAAATCACTTGAGGTTAGGAGTTTGAGACCAGCCTGGTCAATATGGCAAAACCCTGTCTCTACTAAAAACACAAAAATTAGCTGGGTGTGGTGATGGGCGCCTGTAATTGCAGCTACTCGGGAGGCTGAGGAAGGAGAATCGCTGGAACCAAGAGGCGGAGGTTGCAGTGAGCTGAGATTGCGGCACTGCACTCCAGCCTGGGCGACAAGAGCGAGACTCCATCTCAAAAAAAAAAAAAAAAGTAATCAGGGAAGAGGAGGGAAAAACGGAAACGAGCCAAGCTTGCAAGCTACTCAGCATGAGCTGTGAGAGCAGCCTGCTCTCTCACCAGCTGCCTCACAGCCATGCAGTGCTGTGGCGGCCTCAGAATCACACAGACCCTGTCGCAGGATGCTAACACCCCTTAACCGCTCTGTAGACAGCCACTTGTACGTCATGAAACGTTCACTTTTGCATTTGAGATATTCTTTCAGGGCCTGCATCCGGATGAAACTACTGAAGCCAGCTAGTCTGAAAGATCCCACAAAGAACTGACTCACCAAAAAAAAAAAAAAAAAGCCATTTCCACATCCTGACGAATTCATCTCCCTGCCCCCACCAATCAGTGACTCCAGTTTTCCAACCCCTTGACTTCTTGATAGGATCCCCATAAAAGCCCCAGCCCGGAACTCCTCTGGAGGTGGATTTGAGGGTCTCCTCCCAGTTCCTTGCTCTGTGCTCGGCAATCATTAAACTCTTTCTTTGCTGCAAACCCTGCTGTCTCAGTGTCCTGGTCTGCTACTGAGCAACGGGCATGCAAATATGTCGGTCCTGTGACACCAGCCTTAGCCAAACCCTAGGCCCAGGAGAGTCACACCCTAGAGGTCTAGACAAGAAGAGTGTCAGCAGGGACATTTTGCACTGTAGACTACAGGCCCAGCTAATTTTTGTACTGTTAGTAGAGATGGGATTTCATCATGTTGTCCAGGCTGGTCTCTGGTCTCGAACCCTTGACCTCAGGTGACCCGCCCGCCTTAGCATCCCAAAGTGCTGGGGTTACAGGGCCGGAAGTTCCTTTTAATGAGTATAATAAAATCTTTACATCTTGTTTTTTGGAAAACGCTATATTTAAGCTTTGTTCTTAAAAGACTGTTTTCCTTCGTACACATTACAAATTAATAGTTATTTTCTCTTCACATTTTGGAAATATTATTCCACTGTCTTCCAGCTTCCATTGTCATTGAAAGCCTCCCTATTGTCCTCTAGGTTTGGTGATTTTGTGTTTTTGTTTTGTTTTTTTAAATTGGTCAGGCGTGGTGGCTCATGCCTGTAATCCCAACACTTTGGGAGGCTGAGGCAGGCGGATTGCGAGGTCAGGAGTTCGAGACCAGCCTGGCCAACATGGTGAAACCCGTCTCTACTAAAAAATACAAAAATTAGCCAGGCATGGTGGTGTGTGCCTGTAATCCCAACTACTCAGGAGGCTGAGGCAGGAGAACTGCTTGAACCTGGGAGGCGGAGGTTGCAGTGAGACGAGATCATGCCACTGCACTCTAGCCTGGGCAACAGAGCAAGACTCCATCTCAAGACTCCAGCTGCGGTGGCTCATGCCTGTAATCCCAACACTTGGGGAGGCCAAGGCTGGCAGATTGCTTGAGTTCAGGAATTTGAGACCAGCAATGTGATGAAACCCTGTTGTCACCGGTGGAGGTTCTTGGCATCTTGAACAAAGAATTGGACAAAATGCACAAACAAAGCAAGGAAGGAATAAAGGGATTTATTGAGAATGAAAATACACTCTACGGTGTGGGAGCTGGCCTGAGCATAGGGGCTCAAGGGCCCCATTACAGAATTTTTGGGAATTTAAATACCCTCTAGAGGATTCCATTGGTTACTTAGGGTATGCCCTATGTAAATGAAGAGGATGAAGTAAAGTTATAAGGTTATTTACTTGGCCTATGCCCTGTGGAGAGGATACTTCCTGTCATAGCTGAAGTGTGAATTGGCCTTATGTGCCCTGCCTCCGGACCCTATTTTCCTGCCTCACCATCTCTACTAAAAGTACAAAAGAATTAGCCAGACATGGTGGCACGTGCCTGTAGTCCCAGCTACCGGGGAGGCTGAAGTGGGAGGATTGCTTGAATCCCGGAGGCAGAGGCTGCAGTAAGTGGAAATCATGCCACTGTACACCAGCCTGGGCGACAGAGCCTGTCTCAAAAAAAAAGTCTCCCATTCATCACGCTGCCATGATCTGCAGCTTTCCAAAAGCATACCTAGGTTTAGATTCTTTTTATTTATCCTGCTCAATATATGTTGTGACTCTATGTTTATAGATTCCTGACTTGCACCATTTCTAGAAAATTCTCAGTCATTAGAGGTTTTTTTTGTTTGTTTTGTTTTTGAGATGGCGTCTTGCTCTGCTGCCCAGGCTGGAGTGCAATGGTGAGATCTCTGCTCACTGCAACCTCCGCCTCCCGGGTTCAAGCGATTCTCCTGCCTCAGCCTCCCGAGTAGCTGGGACTACAGGCACCTGCCACCACGCCCGGCTAATTTTTGTATTTTTAGTAGAGATGGGGTTTCACCATATTGGCCAGACTGGTCTCGAACTCCTGACCTTGTGATCCGCCCGCCTCAGCCTCCCAAAGTGCTGAGATTACAGGCATGAGCCACCACCCCCAGCAGCTTTTTTTTTCTTTTGAGAGGGAGTTTAGCTCTTGTTGCCTAGGGTTCAAGCGATTCTCCTGCTTCAACCTCCTGAGTAGCTGGGCTTACAGGCATGTGCCACTACACTGGCTAATTCTGGTTTTTTATTTTTTATTTTTTGAGACCGTGTCTCCCCCTGTTGCCCAGGCAGGAGTGCAGTGGTGTGATCTCGGCCCACTGCAACCTCTGCCTCCCAGGTTCCAGCGATTCTCCTGCCCCAGCCTCCCAAGTAGCTGGGATTACAGACACCTGCTACCAGGCTGGCTAATTTTTTTATTTTTAGTAGAGATGGGGTTTCACCATGTTGGCCAGGCTGGTCTCGAACTCCTGACCTCAGGCAATCTGCCCGCCTCAGCCTCCCAAAGTGCTGGTATTACAGGCGTGAGCCGTGACCGTGCCCGGCCATTAGCTCTTTATTTGCTGCCTCTCCTCGCTGAACTCCTGGGACTCAAGATTAGGCTCTGTGAATGTCCCCTGGTGGGTGGCGGACAGGTCTAGACAAACCTGCCCCAAAAGTCTAAGGAAGCTAAGAGGCTGAAAAAAGAGGCTGACAAATCTGACTTCTCAGGAAAAAAAACGTTTAATAGGGCCTTATGAACAGAAGCCATGTCTGTGTGTAAAGCAGCGAGACAAGAGGTAGATCGCCACACTCTCACTCCCAGACCCAGGGCTTACACAGCCTGGGAAGGAGTGAGTCAGAGGGATGAGCAGGCCACTTGAAGTATGATAACATTAAGATTGTTTGACCTTAGGGCAGGATTTATAGTAAGTGTGTGCTCTTACACAAGGAACAATAGAGAAACTGGAAATCTTTTTGTTTTTGAGTCGAAGTCTCACTTTGTCGCCCCGGCTGGAGTGCAGTGACACGATCTCGGCTCACTGCAACCTCTGCCACCCGGTTTCAAGGGAGTCTCCTGCCTCAGCCTCCTGAGTAGCAGGCACAGGCCACCGCGCCCGGCTTATCTTTGTATTTTTAGTAGAGACGGGGTTTCGCCATGTTGCCCAGGCTGGTGCCCGACTCCTGACCTCAGGTGATCCACCCGCCTCAGCCTCCCAAATTAAAGGTTCTCGTATCGGTTCCAACCCCGAGAGCGCGCCAACAGACAACACGAGGCAATGTGGGGCAACACGCTGTTTTAATGAGCGATTACGGGCAGGTGGGCCGAGACCTAAAATGGCCTCAGCACCAAATGAGGACGGAGCACGGGTTTTATAGTCTCCTGTAAACAGGAAGTGTCCCAGTCTGACGTGACTGCTACATGGTACCCGGACGGCCTCCCACTCGATCTTCAGCGAGTATGTGTCTTCCAGCCAGGTAGGTGTTTTCTGCCTGGCTCTCTTCCCGCTTCTGCCATGCTGCTGGCGCAAGTAGCCTTGCGCCTTGGGACTGGGCCTGAGAAGGGAGGCGTTACCCATCCCTTCAAGCTTTCAGGCCCCGGGGAGAATCACCAAAGTGCTGGGATTACAGGGGTGAGCCACCGCGCCCGGCCAAACTGGAAATCTTAGAGGCCTCCCAGAACTGGGCTTACTCAGATGTCAACATGGCAGATTAGCGTCCAAGATGGAGCTGCTTTGACAGCCTCGACCTCCCCAGCTCAAGTGATCCTCCCACTGGGACTACAGGCATGCAACCCCGTGCCCGTCTAATTTTTTATTTTATTTTTAAATTTTATTTATTTATCTTTTTTGAGATGGAGTCTTGCTCTGTTGCCCAGGCTGGAGTGCGGTGGCGCAATCTCGGCTCACTGCAACCTCCGCCTCCCAGGTTCAAGCCATTCTCCTGCCTCAGCTTCCGGAGTAGCTGGGACTACAGGTGCCCGCCGCCACACCCGGCTAATTTTTTATATTTTAATAGAGACGGGGTTTCACCGTGTTGGTCAGGATGGTCTCGATTTCCTGACCTCGTGATCCGCCCGCCTTGGCCTCCCAAAGTGCTGGGATTACAGGCGTGAGTCACCGCGCCTGGCCTTTATTTTTTAGTTTTTTTAGAGACAAAGTCTCACTATGTTGCTCAGGCTGGTCTCAAACTTCTGGCCTTAAGTGATCCTCCCGCCCGGCCTCCCAAAGTGCAGGGATAACAGGCATCAGCCAGGGCTCCCAGCCTCTGTGTCTCTTTATTGCTATTAATATTTCATCCTCTTTCCTTCTCCACGTCCTCCCCGCCACTTCCTGGCTTCCCTCTCACGCTCCAGGCCTTGCCAGGGCCCCACCCGGCCTCCAGGGATGTTCCAAGGCCCAGCCTGCCAGGCTGAAGTGAGTGTTCTCTGGGTTCAGCTGAGAACAGCTGGACTCTCCCCCAAAGCAAATTTCCTAGGTAACTTTAGAGCAAACAGAGGCCAAACAATGGAAAGAATAGAGGCCCCCAGAGGGAGAGACCAAAGGGGCCGCCATGGGCTGTCCCCGGGGCTGGGCCTGGGCTCTGCTCCAAATGCCTGCCCTCCTCCCCACCAGAGCCTTCCTGCCTCAGGCTCTGAAGATTCAATCACTAGGGGGACCCCAGAGGCTCTTTCTCCCCACCCCCACACACTACTGATCCCCTGGCGGGGAAGGTGAGAGGGCGCAGGTCGGGGGCAGGGCTGGAACCCCCCTAAGCCACAGACAAAACTGAAGAATGAAGTGTCTGTCCTCTGGGGGTAGGGGTTGGAACCCATGACAGAGGGTGCTCAGGCCCCCAGCCCAGTCCAAGTCCAGTCTGAATGTCCTCTGCCCCAGCCCTCACAGCTTTTCAATCTCCTGCCACCCAGGATGGCCGCTGCTGGGCCTGCAGGGTCCTCCCAGGACCCTAGGAGAGAGAGGATGCTCTGATCCACACAGCACTTCGCTACCCAGGACGTGCAGGAGCCCCTACCCAGAGCGCGAGGGCCGGCAGACCCAGGGGGACCAATCCGAGTCCAGATCGGGGAGTTTGCTACCTTGCACCCAGCTGATTGGCTCAAGGAGAACCAATCAGAACCCAGAGTTGGGATTTTGCAAACAAAATGCAGAAGAGAACTTTGTCTTCCCAGTCCCACGGAGAGGCAGTCTGTCAAGAACAGAGATGAGGAATGGACAGGAAGAGAGTGGTGGGGGCATTGGAGCACTAGGCTTGGGGAGTTCCTGCTTGGCCGAATATTCGGTTTGGAATCTTGGCAATTCCACAAGCCAGTGAATCTTCTTTGTGGGTGAGTGAATGTGAAGTGGATTTCTGAAATTTGCAACTAAGAGAATCCTGATTCATTCAGTGTTCAAGGATATTTACACCTGGAAACAAAACAAACAGCAAAAACCTGGGCCCCATCACCCTGGGCTCCAAGCCATGCGAGCTTCTCAGGAGAGTGGTCTACACCTGCTGTTTCTCCTTCCGACGTCTGATCTCTCCATGCTGCCCATGAAACCGCCCCTACCACTACCCCCACAAGGAGGCCAAAGACCTACGAGTCCCCGAGCCTGAGGGACACACTCAGCCATCATCTTCCTAAACCCTGCCAGGGCCTGATGCTGCCCGATACTCTCCTCTCCCTCAAGATTCTGTCCTGGCCTCTCACCCCTTCTCTTCCTCTCCTCCTCTGGGGGCCTCGCAGGCCAATCACAGCCACCTAAATCCTTGTCACTGGCCCAGCCCTCTGCCTGGAGATTGCTCAAGGCACCTTAGTACGACATGTCAAAATCAAACTCACCATCTTTCCCTGCACGGCTGCTCTTACCCCCCGGCCTTTGTACAAGATGTTCCCTCTGCCCGGTGTGCCCTCTCCACCCTGATCCACTATAAACCAATTGCCTTTCCGGCTTCCGGACTCCCTGGCATCAGCCCACCCCCTGCAAAGCTTATTGCCCAAGCTTGAGGAGCCAGGTAGGGGGAGGTTCTGAGTTGTGACGTCCCCACTGAAGGAAATCAAAATATCATACCCCAAAATATGACTCCCTGCTATAATGAACATTTGAATTAAAAACCCTTAGGCCGGGTGCCGTGGCTCACTCTTGATCTCACCACTTTGGGAGGCTGAGGCAGGTGGATCAACTGAGGTCAGGAGTTCGAGACCAGCCTGACCAAGATGGTGAAACCGCCGTCTCTGCTAAAAATACAAAAATTAGCTGAGTGGCCGGGCGCGCTGGCTCACGCCTGTAATTCCAGCACTTTGGGAGGCCGAGGCGGGCAGATCATAAGATCAGATCACGACCATCCTGGCTAACACGGTGAAACCCCGTTTCTACTAAAAATACAAAAAAATTAGCCGGGCGTGGTGGTGGGTGCCTGTAGTCCCAGCTACTCGGGAGGCTGAGGCAGGAGAATGGCGTGAACCCGGGAGGCGGAGCTTGCAGTGAGCGGAGATCGAGCCACTGCACTCCAGCCTGGGCGACTGAGCGAGACCGTCTCAAAGAAAAAAAAAAAAAAATTAGCTGAGGGTAGTGGCCCAGGCCTGTAATCCCAGCTACTCCGGAGGCTGAGGCAGGAGAATCACTTGAACCCCGGAGGTGGAGGTTGCAGTGAGCTGAGATCATGCCATTGCACTCCAACCTGGCAACAAAAGTGAAACTCCGTCTCAAAAAAATAAAAATAAAAATAATGGCTGGGCGCAATGGCTCACACCTGTAATCCCAGCTCTTTGGGAAGCCGAGGCGGGCGGATCACATGGTCAGGAGATCGAGACCATCCTGGCTAATACGGTGAAACCCCGTCTCTACTAAAAATGCAAAAAATTATCCGGATGAGGTAACGGGCGCCTGTAGTCACAGCTACTTGGGAGGCTGAGGCGGAAGAATGGCGTGAACCCGGGAGGCGGAGCTTGCAGTGAGCCGAGATCGCGCCACTGCACTCCAGCCTGGGCGACAGAGGAGACTCGTAATGAATGAATGAATGAATGAATGAATGAATGAATAAATAAATAAATAAATAAATAAATAAATAAATAAAAATTAACAACCCTGAGAGATCGGCAATGCAGGAAGAGCTTCCCCCCCGCCCCATCTACCTAAAGATGGGACTCACCCGCCAAGAACAGCTGTTCTTTTTGTCATGCACGTCCCTGTTAAGAGACCACCAAACAAACAGGCTTTTGTGCGAGCAACAAGGCTGTTTATTTCATATTTCACCTGGATGCAGGCGGGCTGAGTCCGAAAGGAGAGTCAGCAAAGGGTGGTGGGATTATCATTAGTTCTTACAGGTTTGGGGATAGGCGGTGGAGTTAGGAGCAACTCCTAACTTTTTGCAGGCAGCGGGTGGATCTCACAAAGTACATTCTCAAGGGTGGGGAGAATAACAAAGAACCTTCTTAAGGGTGGAGAGACTACAAAGAACCTTCTTAAGGGTGGGGAGATTACAAAGAACCTTCTTAAGGGTGGGGAGATTACAAAGAACCTTCTTAAGGGTGGGGAGATTACAAAGTACATTGATCAGTTGAGTGGGGCAGAAACAAACCACAATGGTGGAATGTCAGCAGTTAAGGCTATTTTCACTTCTTTTGTGGATCTTCAGTTGCTTCAGGCCATCCGGATGTATACCTGCAGGTCACAGTGGATATGATGGCTTAGCTTGGGCTCAGAGGCCTGACATTTTTCCCTCCCTGTTATGTCATTATCCAAAAATGCAGCCACACCTGAACAGATTCTTTATTTTTTTTTTTGAGACCGAGTCTCACCCTGTCACCCAGGCTGGAGTGCAGTGGCTCGATCTCAGCGTACTGCAACTTCAACCTCCCGGGTTCAAGCGATTCTCCTGCCTCAGCCTCCTGAGTAGCTGGGATTACAGGCACGTGCCACCACAGCTGGTTAATTTTTGTATTTTTAATAGAGACGGGGTTTCACCATGTTGGCCAGGCTGGTCTGGAGCTCCTGACCTCGTGATCTGCCTGCCTCAGCCTCCCAAAGTGCTGGGATTACAGGCATGAGCCACCTCGCCCGCCCATGAACACATTCTTTCCAAGACAATGACTGTCTCCAGGGGTCGTTTAAATTCCAAAGAGAACGATTTAGAAATTAATCTCAGAGGCCGGGCTCAGTGCCTATAATCCCAGCACTTTGGGAGGCTGAGGTGGGCGGATCACGAGGTCAGACAATCAAGACCATCATGGCCAACATGGTGAAACTCCATCTCTAGTAATATGCAAAAAAAAAAAAAAAGTTAATATTGGTTCCCCATTTAATCCTTCTCCCTGGCAGTCATTTATTGCCCCACAACAGAATTCCTCTCTTCTCCTCCCTTCCCATTTTACCAGGATCTAAGCCCCCATTCTTTCTGCAGCCTCAAGGTGGTTTGGAAGTTTCTGCACCGCATTGGGAGGTTGGGTCTTCATTGTGAGTGCTCCCATGCATGCCCCCCTGATGAACCTATGTGCCTTTTGTGCTGTGAATCAATCTGCCTCACATCAGTGATTACAGCTCTTGACCCCCCAGTCCCCCTAACGCCAGTCCCTTCATCTGTGGACCAGGAACAGTAGCCAGCTCACCTGCTTCAAGGGTTGAACTAAGCTCAAGTGAGGACTAGACCCTGAATGTTTCATGTGGGGAGCCTGTCTGTTTTAAGAGACCAAAAAGGGGGTTGAAACTGTTAACAGGATTGGTTGGGCGTGGTGGCTCAAGCCTGTAATCCCAGCACTTTGGGAGCCGAGGTGGGTGGATCACAAGGTCAGGAGATCTAGACCACCCTGGCTAACAGGGTGAAACCCCGTCTCTACTAAAAAATACAAAAAATTAGCCGGGTGTGGTGGCGGGCACCTGTAGTCCCAGCTACTCGGGAGGCTGAGGCAGGAGAATGGTGTGAACCTGGGAGGCGGAGCTTGCAGTGAGCCGAGGTCGCGCCACTGCACTCCAGCCTGGGCGACAGAGGAGACTCCGTCTGAAGAAAAAAAAAAAAAAAAAAGAAACTGTTAACAAGAAAGGGGTCCCGATCCAGACACAAGAGAGGGTTCTTGGATCTCCCGGAAGAAAGAATTCAGGGCGAGTCCATAAAGTGAAAGCAAGTTTATTAAGAAAGTAAAGGAGCTGAGCACAATGGCTCATGCCTGTAATCCCTGCACTTTGGGAGGCTGTGGCTGGCGGATCACTTGAGGTCAGGAGTTTGAGACCAGCCTGGCCAACATGGTGAAACCACGTCTCTAGTGAAAATACAAAAAACAGCCAGGCATGGTGATGCGTGCTTATAGTCCCAGCTACTCAGGAGGCTGAGGCAGGAGAACTGCTTGAACCTGGGAGGCAGAGGTTGCAGTGAGCCGAGATCTCTCCACTGCACTCTAGCCTGGGGCAACCGAGTGAGACTCCTCAAGAAAAAAAAAAAAAAAAAGTAAAGGAATAAAGAACGGCTACTCCGTAGACAGAGCAGCCCCAAGGGCTGCTGGTTGCACATTTGTATGGTTTTTTTTCTTTCTTTTTTTCTTTTTTTGAGATGGAGTCTCACTCTGCTGCCCAGGCTAGAGTGCAATGGTATGATCTCAGATCACTGCAGCCTCCGCCTCGCGGGTTCAAGCGATTCTCCTGCCTCAGCTTCCCGAGTAGCTGGGACTACAGGCGCCTGCCACCACACCCAGCTAAGTTTTGTATTTTTAGTAAAGATGGGGTTTCACCATTTTGGCCAGACTGGTCTCGAACTCCTGACCACAAGTGATCCACTAGCCTTGGCCTTCCAAAGTGCTGGGATTATAGGCAGGAGCCACCACGCCCAGCTGGTTATGTCTTAATTATATGCTAAACAAGGGGTTGGTTATTCATGCCTCCCCTTTTTAGACCATATAGGGTAACTTCCTGACGTTGCCATTGCATTTGTAAACTGTTATGGATTGGTGGGAGTGTAGTCATGAGAACGACCAGAGGTCACTCTCATTGCCATCTTGGTTTTGGTGGGGTTTTTTTGTTTGTTTGTTTTGGTATGGTTTTTTTGAGACAGAGTCTCGCTCTGTCTCCCAGGCTGGAGTGCAGAGGGGAGATCTCGGCTCACTGCAAGCTCCGCCTCCCAGGTTCATGCCACTCTCCTGCCTCAGCCTCCCAAGTAGCTCGGACTACAGGCGCCTGCCACCACCCCCGGCTAATTTTTTGTATTTTTAGTAGAGACGGGGTTTCACCGTGTTAGCCAGGATGGTCTCAATCTCCTGACCTTGTGATCTGCCCACCTCGGCCTCCCAAAGTGCTGGGATTACAGGCGTGAGCCACTGTGCCCGGCAGTTTTAGTGGGTTTTGACTGGCTTCTTTACTGCAACCTGCTTAATCAGCAGGGTCTTTATGATCTGTATCTTGTGCTGATACAGATTCTATCTCACCCTGTGACTTAGAATCCCTTAACCATCTGGGAATGCAGCCCAGTAAGTAGGTCTCAGCCTCATTTTACCCAGGTCCTATTAAAGATGGGAGTTGCTCTGGTTTCCATGCCTCTGACAAAACCACTTATAGGTAGAAAGCCACATGTGAGCTGACTTTTGAAGAAGGCTCACTTCATTTGTAACCAAACACAGGTCCGGATGCCCACAGAGTCCAATTTACAAGAGTGAGAGGTCTGGCAGAAAGAAAGTGATTTTGGCCAGGCACGATGGCTTATGCCTATAATTCCAGCACTTTGGGAGGCCGAGGCGGGTGGATCACCTCAGGTCAGGGGTTCGAAACCAGCCTGGCCAACATGGCAAAACCCCGTCTCTACTAAAAATACAAAATTAGCTGGGTGTGGTGGCGCATGCCTGTAATCCCAGCTACTTGGGAGGCTGAGACAGGAGAATCGCTTGAACCTGGGAGGCGGAGGTTGCCGTGAACTGAGATCCTGCCATTGCATTCCAGCCTGGGCAACAAGAGCGAAACTCTGTCTCAAAAAAAACGAAGAAAGTGATCTTGTTACTCAGAACTCCCAAAACTAGTAATGGGGAAGTGGCCGGACTCCCATCCAAAGCAACCACTTCAAATTTGGAGGGGGAAAGCAAGGGTTTAGAAAGGAAAAACTGGCCAGGGGTGGTGGCTCATGCCTGTAATCCCAGCACTTTGGGAGGCCGAGGTGGGCGAATCGCTTGAGCTCAGGCATTCAAGACCAGCCTGGGCAACATGGAGAGACCCTGTCTCTACAAAAATACAAAAAAATTAGCGGGGCGTGTTGGTGCACACATGTAGTCCCAGCTACTTGGAGCAGGTGAGGCAGGGGGGTCATCACTTGAGCCCAGGAGGTGGAGGTTGCAGTGAGCAGAGATCACACCACTGCACTCCAGCCTGGGCAACACGGCGAGACCCCATCTCAAAAAAAAAAAGAAAAGAGAAAACTTGATAAGGAAGGTATATGCAGGAATGTGCTGAGTACAACATCTATGTGTCCTATTCCTGAGGCTATCTTGGGTCCCAGCCCACCTGGAGCATGGGCTGGCAACATCTCAAGAATGGGCGGGTTGTTAATTAGCCGTCTTGAGGTCGTCTCTGGAATTTTGCAGCTGTATCTCCAGGTTTGGTCTGCCTGTCTCAAGATCAGCCCTGGAGCTTTTAAGAAGGCTTATAATCGGATACTAACATGCAGTTAGGTAAATGTGAGGGGAGTATAGAAGGCAGAAAGGGGAGAGACCCGGAGTCTGTTTCAAGGCTAAGGGAAAAGGGGCTTCTGCAATTTGTTACAAGGTTACATCTTGAAACCCAAGAGAAAGATAAAGAAAATTTAAAAATGCATTTTGGTGTGGGGCACAGCGGCTCACGCACCTATAATCTCAGCTACTCAGGAGGCTGAGTCAGGAGAGTCACTTGAACCTGGGAGGTGGAGGTTGCAGTGAGCTGAGATCGCGCCACTGCCCTCCAGCCTGGCGACAGAGCGAGACTCCATCTCAAAAACAAACAAAAAAATAAAAATAAATGCATTTTGAAGTTAATTATAACTAGGCAGTTATTTTTAACTGCCTAGTTACACATTCACTCACTCACTCATTCATTCATTAATTCATCAAACACTGAGTACCTAGTATCTTCCAGGTCCTGGGCTTGAATGGAACCCCAGCCTGCCCTCCAGGAACTCCTGGTCAGTGGGGCTGAGAGGCAAAAACAGGCCATGCCCCTGTCATATGATCAAGTCATGATGGAGGGCAGGGAATAGTGGGACAGAGCAGACAGACAGAGCCTGTGGGCTCTGAGATGGACGTGGAGGCTGACCCACTGCTGTCCCTGCATCGGGAGGGGCAGAACTGGAAGGCAAACCCAAGTTTCAGCATCCCAACCCTGGCTGTCCCAGGGTTAGGACAGACTGGGACTCAGGGGCTCCCAGGGTTAGGGCAGATTGGGAGTAAGGCCTTGGGTCTCCGTTCTGTGGGAGAGGTACCCCCATCAGGCAGCGGCCTGGAGGGGTGAGGACATAGGCTGCCAGCTCTCTGCTGATCCCTCCCACCCTCTCACAGTCCACGTGGGCTGGGGGTGCTTATAAGGACAGAGTCCAACAGTGCCCAGTGCCAGGCTGGCTCACCCTGCTGCACACCAGAAAGTCCTAGCTAGTGGTTCTCAAAGCGAGGTTGCCCAGTCCAGCAGCACCGGCATTAACTAGGCACTGTCAAAAATGCAAATTCTCAGCCAGATGTGGTGGCTCACGCCTGTAATCCCAGCACTTTGGGAGGCCGAGGCGAGTGGATTACTTGAGGTCAGGAGTTCAAGACCAGCCTGGCCAACATGGTGAAACCCCATCTCTACAAAAATACAAAAGATTAGCCGGCCGTGGTGGCGCATGCCTGTAATCACACCTGCTCAGGAGGCTGAGGCAGGAGAATCGCTTGAACCCAGGAGGCGGAGGTTGCAGTGAGCCGAGATCACGCCACTGCACTCCAGCCTGGGCAACAGTGTAAGACTCCTTCTCAAAAAAAAAGAAAAGAAAAAAAAAAAGAGAAATACAGGCCAAGCACCATGGCTCACTCCTGTAATTCCAGCACTTTGGGAGGCCAAGGTGGGCAGATCACCTGAGGTCAGAAGTTCAAGACCAGCTTGGCCAACATGGTGAAACCCCGTCTGTACTAAAAACACAAAACTTAGCCTGGCATGATGGTGGGCGCCTGTAATCCCAGCTACTTGGGAGGCTGAGGCAAGAGAATCGTTTGAACCCGGGAGGCGGAGGTTGCAGTGAGCCAAGATTGCGCCATTGCACTCTAGCCTGGGCGACAGAGCAAGACTCCGTTTCAAAAAAAAAAAAAAGAAAAAGAAATGCAAATTCTCAGGCTCCACCCTAGACCTGAATCAGAAGCCCCAGGGATGGCACCCAGCCATCTGTGTGCTAACAAGTCCTCCTGGAAGACCCTGATGCACGCCAGAGCCTAAGCCACCATCCTAGAATTCTGAGGACCATCTAAGAAGACAATAATGGAAGTCACATATGTGCTGGGTGCTTTGCGTCATCTCAGGTAATGCTTCCAACAGTGCATGCAGCAGGAGCCCACGTCATCCTTCCAGGCTCAAGAGAGTCTCAGGCTTAGCCCCGGGCTGGATCAGCATCCAACCCCAGGTCACTGTGACCCCAAGGCCTGGGCTTCAGTTATCAGGCAGAATCTGTGCAGCAGTCAACACCCACGCAGCACTTGGTGGTTGCAAAACGCCTCCTCATACCTGTTGTCATTGTTCAGTGTATCTCTCAGGGGCTCCAGCAAGGCACAGTGGCTGCACACTTTGCTGGGCTGAACAGCCAGTGAGTTATAGCCAGGGCCTGCCGAGCAAACTGGAGAGAAAGGAGAGGCAAGTGGACTCAGCGCCAAGTCACACAACATCGGATGGGTCAGGCAATCTCTCCAGAGTTCAGTTTCTTCATCTGTAAAATGGGATGATAATCCCTCCCACACAGCCAGCAGAAATGGAGGTCAGATACGAAGCAGCCACCTCCACTTTCTCCCGAAATTCCACCAAAATGACACAAAAGAGATGTATTTATTTTATTTTATTTTATTTTATTTTTGAGAGAGAGTCTGGCTCTGTCACCCAGGCTGGAGTGCAGTGGCGCAATCTCAGCTCACTGCAGCCTCTGCCTCCTGGGTTGAAGTGATTCTCCTGCCTCAGCCTCTACAGGTGCCCGCCACCACACCCAGCTAATTTTTGTATTTTAGTAGAGATGGGGTTGCACCATGTTGGTCAGGCTGGTCTTCAACTCCTGACCTCAGGTGATTCACCTGCCTCGGCCTTCCGAAGTTCTGTGATTACAGGCGTAAGCCACTACATCATTCTTTTTTTTTTTTC
Source organism: Gorilla gorilla gorilla (assembly GCF_029281585.2). NCBI lineage: Eukaryota > Metazoa > Chordata > Mammalia > Primates > Hominidae > Gorilla > Gorilla gorilla. The sequence goes on along the minus strand of NC_086018.1, from coordinate 40,731,764 downwards.
TTTGGAGACGGAGTTTCACTCTTGTTGCCTAGGCTGGAGTGCAGTGGCATGATCTTGGCTCACTGCAACCTTCGCCTCCTGGGTTCAAGTGATTCTCCTGCCTCAGCCTCCTGAGTAACTGAGATTACAAGTGCCCACCACCATGCCCAGCTAATTTTTTATTTTTAGTAGAGATGGGGTTTCACCATGTTGGCCAGGCTGGTCTCAAACTCCTGACCTCAGGTGTTCCACCCCCCTCAGCTTCTCAAAGTGCTGGGATTATAGGTGTGAGTCACTGAGCCTGGCCTGTTATTCTTTTTTATGGCTGTATAGTATTCCATGGTGTATATGTACTACATTTTCTTTTCCTTTCTTTTTTTTAGACAGAGTCTCCCTCTGTCGCCAGGCTGGAGTGCTGTGGCGTGATCTCAGCTCACCGCAATCTCCGCCTCCAGGGTTCAAGTGATTCTCCTGCCTCAGCATCCTGAGTAGCTGGGACTACAGACCCACACCACCATGCCCAGCTAACTTATGTATTTTTAGTAGAGACGGGTTTCACCATGTTGGCCAGGATGGTCTCGATCTCTTGACCTCGTGATCTGCCCGCCTGGGACTCCTAAAGTGCTGGGATTACAGGCATGAGCCACCGCGCCCAGTCACCACATTTTCTTTATCCAGTTTATCGCTGATGGGGATTTGAGTTGGTTCCATGTCTTTTTTTTTTTTTCCTGAGACGGAGTTTTGCTCTTGTTTCCCAGGCTGGAGTGCAATGGCGTGATCTCGGCTCACCACAACCTCCACTTCCCAGGTTCAAGAGATTCTCCTGCCTCAGCCTCCCAAGTAGCTGGGATTACAGGCATGCACCACCACACTCAGCTAATTTTGGATTTAGTAGAGACAGGGTTTGTCAATGTTGGTCAGGCTGGTCTTGAACTCCTGACCTCAGGTGATTCGCCAGCCTTGGCCTCCCAAAGTGCTGGGATTACAGGCATGAACCACCGTGCCCAGCCCCAGATGGAAGCCTGGTTCCATGTCTTTGCTATTGTAAACAGTTCTGCAATAAACATACGTGTGCATGCGTCTTTATAGTAGATTGATTTATATTCCTTTGTGTATATACCCAGTGTATATACCCAGCCTGATCTTTCTAAAACTGGAAAAAAAAAAGTCTAGGCACGATGGCTCACGCCTGTAATGCCAGCACTTTGGGAGGCCAAGGTGGGCAGATCACAAGGTCAGGAGTTCAAGACCAGTCTGGCTAACATGGTGAAACCCCGTCTCTACTAACAAAATACAAAAAAATTAGCCGGGCATGGTGGCGTGAGCCTGTAATCCCAGCTACTCGGGAGGCTGAGGCAGGAGAATCGCTTGAACCAGGGAGTCGAAGGTTGCAGTGAGCTGAGATAGCATCACTGCACTCCATCCTGGCAACAGAGTGAGAGTGTCTCAAAAAAAAAAAAAAAAAAAGTCAAGCAGACCATGGCTCTGGGCACCAGCAACTCCTTTGTGGGCTGGACTGGGCTCAGCTTTGGAAGGAGGCCAGGGTGGGATGGAGGCCAGACCACCTATGTAGGAGACCACCCGGGAAATATGAGGCAAGGAGAGAGGGGGCTGGCAAAGGGCCGAGGCTCCAGCATGGGAAGGGTGGGTTGAGAGGAGTCCTCGACCAGTCAGAGAGGCAGGAGGCCAAGGACACAGAATTCGTGACCAACTGTCAAATACACGAGCAGATCAGAGGGACAGCCTGTGAACCACCATTGCATTTGCTGATGGAGTTGTTGCTATCGAGAGATCTCAGGCCAGGCATGGTGGCTCAAGCCTGTAATCCTAGTACTGTGTGAGGCTGAAGCAGGAGAATCACTTGAGGCCAGGGATTTGAGACCAGCTTGGGCAACATAGTGAAACCCCATCTCTGAAAGAAAAAAAAAAAAAAGACAGGTGTGGTGGTGCACACCCATAGTCCCAGCTACTTGGGAGGCTGAGGTGGGAGAATCACTTAGCCCAGGAGTGCAAGGCTGCAGTGAGCTGTGATCGTGTCACTGTACTCCAGCCTGGGCTGGAGTGAGACCTTGTCTCAAAAAAACAAGAGTATACTTTGCTTTTACCAAGAAAATGTATCCACTTATTTGTGTCATAAAAAACAACTGCTGGGCACAGTGGTTCATGCCTGTAGTCAGTCCCATCTACTCAGGAGAATGAGGCAGGAACTCCTTGAGAGCAGGAGTTTGAGAGCAGCCTGGACAACATAGTGAGATTCAGTCCCTTAAAAACAAACAAACAAAAACCTTCTGAATCATACAAGACAAAGAACAAAACAAACCAATAACCACAACAAAAACACCAATAAACCAACAACAACCATTTTTTTTTTTTTGAGATAGGGTCTTGCTCTGTTGCCCAGGCTGGATTGCAGTGGCGTAAAATCATGAATCACTGCAGCCTTGACCTCTAGAGCTCAAACAATCCTCCTACCTCAGCCTCCCAAGCACCTGGGACTACAGGGGTGCGCCACCAGACCTGGCTAATTTTAAAAATTTTTTTATAGAGAGAGGGTCTCATCAAGTTGCCCAGGCTGGTCTCGAATTTCTGACCTCAAGTGATCCTCCCACCTTAGCCTCCCAAAGTCTTGAGATTATAAGTTTGAGCCACTGTAACCAGCTGGGCTCTTCTATCTCAAAAGCAAAACTTCGAAATCCAATTTCTTGAGTATTCCAACCTTGATTACAAACTTAATTTACTAAACTCCCATACACGATCTAAACTGCAATGACAGATTTTGTATGGCTGACTTCCATAAGAATACTTTTACACTTAACACTCTTCTGAAACATCAAGGCCCGGGGGTCGTTTAGTGCTTCCTCACTTCGTTTTTCTTTTTTTCTTTTTTTATTTATTTATTTTTTTTTGAGATGGAGTCTTGCTGTGTTGCCCAGGCTGGAGTGCAGTGGCACGATCTCAGTTCACTGCAATCTCCGCCTCCCAGGTTCAAGCAATTCTCCTGCCTCAGCCTCCCAAGTAGCTGGGATTACAGGTGCCTGCCACCATGCCCAGCTAATTTTTGTATTTTTAGTAGAGATGGGGTTTCTCCATGTTGGTCAAACTGGTCTCGAACTCCCGACCTCAGGTGATCTGCCCGCCTCAGCCTCCCAAAGTGCTAAGATTACAGGCGTGAGCCACCGCGCCCGGCCTAATATGTTAACAATAATAAAAGAAACAAAATGCATGGACTAACACACCCCCACATATTAAGCTCAGTAAAAATTCAAGTCATATGACAATCATCTTTCGTATTTATTTTTTTCCATACCTAGTCCCACAGACATCTTTCTTATATTACAATTCTTTTTTTCTTTTTTTTTTTGAGATGGAGTCTCTGTCATGCCAGGCTGGAGTGCAGTGGCGTGATCTCAGCTCACTGCAACCTCCGCCTCCTGGGTTCAAACAGTTCTCCTGCCTCAGCCTCCCGAGTAGCTGAGATTACAGGTGCATGCCACCACACCAGTCTAAATTTTGTATTTTTAGTAGAGATGGGTTTTCACCATGTTGGTCAGGCTGGTCTCGAACTCCTGACCTCAATTATGATCCACCCACCTCAGCCTCCCAAAGTTCTGGGATTACAGGTGTGAGCCACTGTGCCCGGCGTTTTTTTTTGTTTTGTTTTGTTTTTTTGTAGAGGTAGGGTCTCACTATGCTCCCCAGGCTGGTCTTGAATTCCTGGGCTCAAACGATCCTCCTGCCTCAGCCTCCCAAAGTGTTGGGATTATAGGCGTGAGCCACTGTGCCCAGCCAGGGAATAATTTTTTATGCTCATATTATCACAGCTTGGCTGATGCTGGGGAGACTTTGGTTGTTTCCATTGCCTATCCCATATTCCCCTAACATGTGTGAGTGTGGCCTTCCTTTCTGGCCACCCCAGGCCATTCTGGGTCATTCTAATTTTTGTTTTGTTTTGTTTTGTTTTGTTTTATGAGACGGAGTCTCATTCTGTCGCCCAGGCTGAAGTGCAGTGGCACGGTCTCAGCTCACTGCAAGCTCCGCCTTCCTGGGTTCATGCCATTCTCTTGCCTCAGCCTCCTGAGTAGCTGGGACTACAGGCGCCCGCCACCACGCCCGGCTAATTTTTTTGTATTTTCTGTAGAGACGGGGCTTCACCGTGTTAGCCAGGATGGTCTCGATCTCCTGACCTTGTGATCCACCCGCCTCAGCCTCCCGAAGTGCTGGGATTACAGGCGTGAGCCACCGCGCCCAGCCTAATTTTTTTTTTTTTTTTATATGCTCCAAGGGATCCTGGTTTCCTTTAGTGGATAAGGGTCTAAGAGTCTTATATCTGGGTACCAAGGTGCCCATGAGACTGGGGGTGGGCAAGGAGCTATTGTGGCTTTCAGGCAACTCTTGTCAAAAACAAAGCCGGAAGCCAGGCGCGGTGGCTCACGTCTGTAATCCTAGCATTTTGGGAGGCCAAGGTGGGTGGATTGCCTGAGCTCAGGAGTTCGAGACCAGCCTGGGCAACATGGTGAAACTCTGTCTCTACTAAAAATACAAAAAATTAGCCAGGCATGGTGGTGCATGCCTGTAATCACAGCTACTCGGGAAGCTGAGGCAGGAGAATCGCTTGAACCCAGGAGGCGGAGATTGCAGTGAGCCGAGGTTGCAGTGAGCCGAGGTTGCATCACTGCACTGCAGCCTGGGCGACAGAGCAAGACTCTGTCTCAAAAAAAAAAAAAAAAAAAAAAAGAAAAGAAAAGAAAAAACACAAAAAAACCAAAGCCGGAAATAAGTCTTATACTTTTAAGGTCATAAATGGACAGTAAGTTCCTTCAGTCTGTGGTTTTGTTAACAGACATTAATAACATTGTTATTGTTAATTCTGTATTGACAAGGGCGAGCCACAGCAGTCACTGTGACACTGGCTGGCTCAGCAGGGGACAGGAAGGGGATGAAGAAGACAGGGAAGGAAGGGTCAGAAACAGCGAGTGGAGGTGATTTGTTTGAGAAATCTGGCTGACAGGAGGAGAGAGCTGGCAGTCACAGGGTGGAGGGAGGAGTGTTTGCTTTGCTTTTTGTTTTCTTGTCCTTTTCTTGGGATGGGAGAGGCTCAAGCTTGCTCATGGGTGGAGTGGAAAGTGCCAGTACCCATAAGAGTGTATCAATCAAAATTCCTGCTTGTACAAGGGAAAGTAAGAAGCTGGGTGTGTAATCCCCACACTTTGGGAGGCCAAGATGGGCGGACCACCTTAGGTCCAGGGTTGGAGACATGGCGAAACCCTGTCTCTACTAAAAATACAAAAACTAGCTGGATGTGGTGATGTGCGCCTTTAGTCCTAGCTACTAGGGAGGCAGAGGCTCGAGAATCACTTGAACCCAGGAGGCCGAGGTTGCAGTGAGCCCAGATCGTGCTACTGCATTCCAGCCTGGGCAACAGGGAGACTCTGTCTGAAAAAAAAAAAAAAGAAAAGAAAAGTGAAAGAATCCAGCTTGTCTGGTTAAACCAAACCATGTAACAGGAAAGCCCAGGTAGGGGTGGAAGCAGGGAGATCACCAGGTCAGGCCCAGCTGAACATGGCTCCAGGGATGCCCTGACTCAGTTCTGTGTGTGTAACTAACTCCATTCATGGGGGACTGGGCTCTATTCTGAGATGGGCCCTCCTCTCATGTGGCAATGAGGTATCACCAAGTCCAGAAAAAGACAACACACCTAGAAGCCATCCAGAAGAGGACACACCTCTGTCCCAGACTTCTATCATTAAGACCATGTGGGTCACATCATCTCTGGACCAGTCTCTGGCTGGGTGTTGTGAACGGTCCAGGGTCACAAATAACCAGGCCCACGTTTGTGTCTTTCCACAACGTCAGGATTTTAGCAGATTTTTTGTGTTTCAATCACAAAAGCCATGAGCTCCACGGGGTTCCCAAGGAGGCATTCTCATTGCTTCCCATTTACTCGGTAGTCAGAGCCACAGGCACACAGGCTCAAGCCACTCCACAAGTCAGTCAATACTGCAAACCATACATAGTAGTGTGCTTAGTCTATATATAAATGTTACAGATTAAACATTCCACAACAAAGTCACACTTAACATCAAGAGGAAAGAAAGGCTGGGTGCGGTGGCTCACGTCTGTAATCCCAGCACTTTGGGAGACTGAGGCGGGCAGACTGCCTGAGGTCAGGAGTTCAAGACCAGCCTGGCCAACATGATGAAACCCCGTCTCTACTAAAAATACCAAAAAAAAAAAAAAAAAAAGAAGCCAGGCATGGTGACAAGTGCCCGTAATCCTAGCTACTCGGGAGGCTGAGGCACTAGAATTGCTTGAGCCTGGGAGGCAGAGATTGCAGCAGTGAAGACAGAGCAAGACCCTGTCTCAAGAAGAAAAAAAGATGGAGTTACTTATGTCAAGGGAGCCACTGCCTTAAACTGGCTCACAGGCCCGCCTTGGAGCTGGGGACAGGTCAACCACACCAAACCCAGGTGGAATTCCTCAGGAAGTATTTTGTGTGCTGTTACCAGACAGTTGGCAGAGAGAAGAAAGAAAGATCCCTGTCCACCAGAAAGTTGGAGCTAGAGGCCAGACAGGGGGTGATCAATGACAGCAGGCACAGAGGGGATGAGAGGAGACGGGCCCTGTGCCTTACCTCTGCCTGTGCTGTTCCTTCTGCCAGGAGAGCCTTATGGAGTAATTCACAGAACCTCCCCTCCCGCGTAAGCAGTGGTCTAGATGTTGACATCCTGCCTTTCTTCTCTAGGGCCCAGGAAATCCCTGTTGAAATAAATTGCTGGAAAGCCACCACACCACGAACCATGCAAATTGTCAGACTGTTCTTTTCCACGTGTATATGAAATCTGCTTTGGAGCATGGGCCCACTGGGGCTGCAGGGGGCCCACCACCTTCCAGGACCAGTACTGTCTTAGCCAGGACTAACAGTTGTGGACTGAGACCTATTAACTGAGGGCCCTTAGGCAAGGCTGTGCCTGGCTCCTTAAACCCCAGGGTCCTCCTGGGTAAGGGGTGCCCCTGGAAAGGGCTTAGCAAGTGGTGGGAGTTCACCCCAACAGTAACTATGCCAGTGCTTTATCCTTCCCTTATTGCAGGTAGACCAAAGTGGCCACAGGCTTTCTATTCAACATTCACAACCAGATGACCAGCTCCAGTTTACTGATGGGAGAGAAACCCATTGGTTCAAAGAGTTTAAGAATTTCAGCCTAGCTGGGCGCGGTGGCTCACGCCTGTAATCCCAGCACTTTGAGAGGCCGAGGTGGGCGGATCACAAGGTCAGGAGTTCAAGATCAGTCTGGCCAACACAGCGAAACCCCATCTCTACTAAAAATACAAAAAAAAAAAAAGAAAAAAATTAGCCGGGCGTGGTGGCCGGTGCCTGTAGTCCCAGCTACTTGGGAGGCTGAGGCAGAAAAATGACGTGAACCCGGGAGGCAGAGCTTGCAGTGAGCTGAGATCGCGCCACTGCACTGCACTTCAGCCTGGGTGACAAAGTAAGACTCCGTCTCAAAAAAAAAAGGAAATTCAGCCTAGAAGCTGGGCGAGGTGGCTCACACCTGTAATCCCAGCACTTTGGGAGGCCAAAGCGGGAGGATCATTAGAGGTCAGGTGGTCAAGACCAGCCTGACCAACGTGGTGAAACCCTGTCTCTACTAAAAATACAAAAAAATTAGCCAGGTGTGGTGGCGGGCGCCTGTAATCCCAGCTACTCATGAGGCTGAGGCAGGAGAATCACTTGAACCCAGGAGGCAGAGGTTGCAGTGAGCCAAGATTGCGCCATTGCACTCCAGCCTGGGTGACAAGAGTAAAACTCCATCTCAGAAAAAAAAAAAAAAAAAAAAAAAAGCCAGGCATTGTGGTGCACACCTGTGGTCCCAGCTACCCAGGAGGCTGAGGCAGGAGGATCACTTGTGCCTGGGAGGTCAAGGCTGCAGTGAGTTGGGATCACATCACTGCACTCCACCCTGGGCAACAGAGTGAGACCCTGTCTCTAAATAGTAATAATAATAATAATAATAATAATAATAATAATAATGAATCCCAGCCTAAGTAAGAGTGTCTCAAAAAAAGAAAGAAAAAAAAAATCTGCCCACCCCCACGCTGCTAAGAGAGGCAGAGTCAACCCAGGCAGATCACTCTCTTCTTTCACAAGCATCCCAGCCCTCTCCATCTCCAACCAGAAAGCCAGCCACGAGCCATGCCTTCCCTTCCTCTCAGAGCCTGTGTGCTCAACCTTAGGAGGAAAGGGACCTGCCAGGGTGCTAGGAGGAAGGGAAGAGGGGAGCACTGGGCTCAGAGGTGGAGGGGGTGCTCCGGGGGTCAGGAGAGCCCAGGGCAACATGGGCCAGGCTGTGCTTCCAGGGCAGTTTCACAGATGAGTGAACTAAGGCCAGGGCAGGTCAGACACATAGGCTCTTTTGTCCCCTGCTTCCTCCTTCATGCCCTGGCCTCTGAAGCTCTCCCTGCAGCCGGGACAGGCCAGGCTAGAAAATAATTTGGCCTCAAAGGCTGCTGGGGCTTTGGGGGTCAGGCAAATTTGAATTCCAACCTCTGCTTGTTTTTTTCTTTCTTACCTTTATTTTGAGATAGGATCATTTTATGTTGCCCAGGCTGGTCTTGAACTCCTGGGTTCAAATGATCCTACTGTCTCAGCCTCTGTGAGAGGTTAATTTCCATCTTGGGCTCAGTATTTTTGTTTTTTCTGGGACGGGGTCTCGCTCTCACCTAGGCCGGAGTGCAGTGGCATGATCTCGGCTCACTGTAATCTCTGCCTCCCAGGTTCGAGCAATTCTCCTGCCTCAGCCTCCTGAGTAGCAGGGATGACAGGCAGGCACCACCACATTTGGCTAATTTTTGTATTTTTAGTAGAGATGGGATTTTGTCATGTTGGCCAGGCTGGTCTTGAACACCTGAGCTTAGGTGATCCGCCTGCCTCGGCCACCCAAGTGCTGGGATTACAGGCTTAAACCACTGCACCCAGCCAACAGCCTCCGTTTTTTTTGTTTGTTTGTTTTTGAGATGAAGTCTCGCTCTGTCGCCATGCTGGAGTGCAGTGGCATGATCTCAGCTTACTGCAACCTCTGCCTCCCGGGTTCGAGTGATCCTCCTGCCTCAGCCTCCCGAGGAGCTGGGACTACAGGCGCACGCCGCCACGCCCAGCTAATTTTTGTATTTTTAGTAGAGACGGGTTTCACCAGGTTGGCCAGGATGGTCTCGATCTCCTGACCTCATGATCCGCCCGCCTTGGCCTGCCAAAGTGCTGGGATTACAGGCGTGAGCCATTGCGCCTGGCCCAGCCTCCGTTTTTTTCATCTGTAAAATGGGGATAACAGGGTGACCTCAGAGGGTTGTGAGATTAACAAGCTGCAAGGAGGCCATTTCCCCAGGCATAGCCAGGAAGAGCTTGTGGGTCTGGGCACAGCTCCAGTGATGGCTATTCTAAGAAAGCCATTCCCTTCTCAATTCTCTTTTAATCCCTTTGCTTAAGTCCAGGGGCAAGTCTTTGCTGGGTGCTGGCCTGCCTTGAATATCTCTCTACACCTTTCGAATCTTCCTTTTTTTTTTTTTTTTGAGACGGAGTCTCACTGTCGCCCAGGCTGGAGTGCAGTGGCGCGATCTCGGCTCACTGCAAGCTCCGCCTACCGGGTTCACGCCATTCTCCTGCCTCAACCTCCTGAGTAGCTGGGACTACAGGTGCCCGCCACCACGCCTGGCTGATTTTTTTGTATTTTTAGTAGAGACGGGGTTTCACCTTGTTAGCCAGGATGGTCTCGATCTCCTGACCTTGTGATCTGCCCGCCTCGGCCTCCCAAAGTGCTGGGATGAATCTTCCTTTTAACAAGGAGAGGGCAGGAGGAACTCAGCTCTTGGAGGGGCAACAGGACCTACCCGGGCTTTATAACATTGTTTTAGTTTTATTTTTACTGTTGCCTTCTAGTCTCTGAGATACTGGTGTTCCATTTAGGGTAGCAATACAAAGTTTCTCTGAAAAATACATTTGTGATCATGGAAAAGCCAACATAAAGCAAAAGCATTAAAAGTATTACAAGTGGGCCAGGTGCCGTGGCTCACACCTGTAATCACCACACTGTGGGAGGCTGAGGCGGGTGAATCACTTGAGGTCAGGAGTTCAAGACCAGCCTGGCCAACATGGTGAAACCCTGTCTCTACTAAAAATACAAAAATTAGCCATGGTTGTGCACGCCTGTAGTCCCAGCTACTCAGGAGGCTGAGGCAGGAGAATCACTTGAAACCAGGAGACAGAGGTTTCAGTGAGCCGAGATGGTGTCACTGCACTCCAGCCTAGGTAACAGAGTGAGTCTCTTCTCAAAAAAAAAAAAAAAAAAAAAAGAGTATTACCAGTGGAGAAAGGGTCCATATTCATTCTTTTTTTTTTTTTTTTTTTTTTTTTGAGACAGAGTCTGGCTCTTGTCACCCAGGCTGGAGTGCAGTGGCATGATCTAGGCTCACTGCAACCTCCGCCTCCTGGGTTCAAGTGAGCATGTCCAGCTAATTTTTGTATTTTGTAGAGATGGAGTTTCACCATGTTGGCCAGGCTGGTCTTGAACTTCTGATCTCAGGTGACCTGCTTGCTTTGGCCTCCCAAAGTGCTGGGATTACAGGCGTGAGTGCTTGCCTGGCCTCTTGTTTCCGTTTTAAGATGGGAGAAGTAACAGCCTGTGATGGGAATGACCCAGGGAGAATGGAGAGAGGGCAGGGTTTCGGGTTCAGTGTTGGCTTGAAGGGTCGGGATCTTCTGGAGGGGGTGGTCGTGGCCAGGAGCTGGACGGGTTCAGCCCGGTCCCAAGAGGGAAGGGACTGGGTGCTACCTCAGCGGGTGGGTGGGGGAGCTGGTGGGAATTTTCTACTGATTCCTTCATTCGAAGTGTATTTATTGGGCACCCATTGAGTGCCAGGCTCTTTCTCAGGGCTAGGATAGAGGTTCCATTTTCTCAGTGGCTTGGGCAATGGGTCATCAGCTGAGTGAGAGGATGGGCGTCAGCACTCAAGAAGTCACCCAATGGTTTCATTTTTTGCAGTCTTTGTTGTCCCAGAGGAGTAAGAACTAAAAGCACCAGGACTGTGACATGCTGGAAACATGGCATGTTCCAAAGAGAATAAAATACAGTTTTATGATACACGAATTGTGTGTGATACATTCCAATTCCTCACATTGAACAAATTACCAATAGCAATATGCTGTGAAGATGGGCGAGGTGAGAGTGAGGAGGAGGAGTAGAGAAAGGACGGGGCGGCGTTAAGGATACAGCAAATAACTGGAATTCCGCAAACACTGGGGTGATGCAGGCAACGCCCTTAGCACGGTCCCGGCAGGAGGCGGTGGGATCAGGCCGACCCGGGTCCCAGGGGTGACAGCGTCCCTTCTCCACTGCAGAACATCGAGGTACTCAACCCTCTGAACCTCAGTTTTCTCATCAGTTCAATGGGGAAAACGGGATGGTAACCCGTAATACTGGCGGCGCGGAGGCCGGGGAGCGCTCCCTACCTGTTGGCCGGCGGGCCGGGGACGGTCCGCACCCGCCCCGGGGAGCAGCGAGGGCGCGCGGGCGGGGTCGCGGGGACCCCGCAGGGGCTCTGGGGACCGGGACCCGCAGGGTAGGTCGGGACGGGCGGGGCGGGGCGGCGCTGACCACGCCCCGGGCCGGAGGGGTGGTGCTGCCTCCCGCCGGGCCCCAGGCACTGCCCTCCGGCCGCCGCGCCGCCCGCCCGCCGGGGCCCCGCTGTCCGCTGCCCGCCGCCGCTAGAGCTGGAGGTACGAGGGGCCGCGCCGAGGTTGCGGGGGACGGGGGCTCCAGGGGGATCCTGCGGCTCGCAGTGGGGAGGAGGCGCCTCAGGAAGGCAGGGGCAGGGGCGGAGGGGCTGGGCCGCCGCCCTAGCCCGGGCCACCTGTTCTGGAGGCGACATTTGTGCGCGCACGAACCCCGCGCGGCGGTCCCGGCCACCGCCTCCACCCCAACTGCGCCCCGAAGTGGAGCGCGGCGGCGGGACCCGGAGCCCCGGCCCTTGCGGGCAGGACGCGCCTGGCTCCGGAGCCCTCGAGGGCAGCCCCACCCGGTTGGGTCCCGGGGCTGGAGAGGGGGCGTCAGGGAGAAGCCGGGTTCGAGGCAGGCTCTGCCCGGCCACCGTGGGTGAGTCGCGCTCCTCCGTCCGGGGGAAGCCTGGGCGTCGGGCGGTGCTCGCCCCGGAGCGGATGCGACTGGGGACGGGGATGGAGAGCGGCCGGCAGGAGGGAGCTCTGCCGGACTGGAAGCGTCGGCGCCGGCCTTAGGGAGGGTGAGGATTTGGACCTGCCCAGAAGCGGGAAGGGCCCTCCCCGTGCGGGAAACGGCCTGGGTACGAGCTGGGCACGGGACGAGCCGGTTGGAGTCGCCCGGCCTCCGCGCTTGCCTCGGATCCGCAGGCGCCCCTCCCTCCTCTCCAGCTGGGGAAGGTTGAGGACTGAGCGGGAGCGGAACTGGGCTTGGGAGAGGATCTGCTGGGGCACCTGGTCCCAGCGCCCATCCCGTTTCACTGCCAGGGCGAGTCCCCTTCCCTCAGTTTCATCACCTGTCATCCGGAGGGACAAGTTCCCACCTGGATAGTCTCGGCTGAGCCTCTGGCCCTGAGTGGGTTAAAGCGCCATCTCCCCTGCACCCACCTTTCCCTCACGACACCCTCTCTGCGGCTTCCTCCCCTCCGCCAACGTCGAGTGATTGTTCGGCGAAGGCCCCTTGGGGTCACTTACCCTGCACTCAGCAAATAACCCCGAGCACCTGGTGGGTCTCAGGCCAGGTCTGGCCTTCCCGTTCCCGCCACCAGCTGCCCAAAGACTTACCTTTTGTCACCTCCTCCCAAAGAATGGGGGAGCCACCCTGCCCAGGGTCCCATAGCAGAGTGCGGATGGAGCCAGGCCTCCCTCGAGATTTCCCACAGCCCTCTTCCAGCCTCAAACCTTCTCCAGGACCCGAAACCCTGCTACACTGTGTTTCCATAGCTGCAACCCCCAAAAAGAGGGTCCCCAAATCAAAGGAATACAAAGGAAAACAAAATATAAAGGAAAAGAAAGGAAGAGGAGAGATGGAATCCTCTCTGTCATTAGTTTTCTGTTTGTTTGTTTTTTAGGGTCTCCCTCTGTCACCCAGGCTGGAATGCTGTGGCAGCTCACTGTAGTCTCAAACTGCTAGGCTCAAGCGATCCTCCCACCCCAGCTTCCCTAGTGGCTGAGACTGCAGGCACACACCACTACACCTAATGTTGTCATTAGTTTTTCTCTCAAACATTTTTCTAATGCCTTGGGTGCCTGTCGTTTCTTGTCTGCTAGGACAGCTCAGTATTAGAGGATAAACTCCGAAATGGACAGCCATCTACAAAGTATGTTTTGTTTCCTTGTACTAATTGAAGCCCTCTAGCTGCTAGGTTAATGGGCCCATTAATTTCCAGTTCGTGTGATGGGCCCTGGGACCCCAGTGTGGGGCAGGATTGGCAGAATCTCCAGGTGGTTTGTGTGGAACACCAGGAGGTTGTGAACTACCACATCAGCCCCAGCTAGCAACTCCCAAGCCCACCTGGCCACGGGGCCACTGGGTTCAGACCTCCAAGGATGCAGTTCAGCTGGGGATGCAGGTCCCGGAAGGTGGTGGCCGGTGGACGGCCTCCACCACCAAGCCAGCCGTCTGAGTTCTGAAGTGCACCTCCTCTCACTCTCCCCAGCTGCCTCCTTCTTTGGGGACCTGCTAGGCATGCTCACAAACTCCTGTTGATCACCCTGCATTTTCATTGGCTCACCGCATGCTTCCCTCCAGATTGGAAGCTCCTGGAGGGAAGGACCCTTGTCCAGATCCCAGAGCCCAGTGCCAGGCCTGGCACCTAGCAGGTGCTTCCTGAATATTGTTTGAATGAATTAACCGAAAGAAGTAGGAAAAACCATTCCTGTTTGCATACTTGTAGATAACTATTGTTAACATTTGCCTTTTTTTTTGCCAGATCTTTAAAAACACGTTTTTCCAGCCGGGCGCGGTGGCTCACGCCTGTAATCCCAGCACTTTGGGAGGCTGAGGCGGGTGGATCACTTGAAGTCAGGAGTTCGAGACCAGCCTGGCCAACTTGGTGAAACCCCTATCTCCACTAAAAATACAATAAATTAACCAGGTGTGGTGGCACGTGCCTGTAATCCCAGCTACTCAGGAGGCTGAGGCAGGAGAATCACTTGAACCTGGGAGGCAGAGTGTGCAGTGAGCCGAGATGGTGCCACTGCACTTTAGCCTGAGCAACAGAGCGAGACTCTGTCTCCAAAAATAAATAAATAAATAAATAATAAAATAACACGTTTTTCCGTATTTGCATATCTTGTCTATATAAAATATTTTTCCATTAGTATAATTTCACGAGCATTCCTCATCGCAAACATTTTTTATATTTTTCAATGCTTGCATTTTGCTACGTCATGTTGAGTTATTGGATCTCTTGACTTTTTAAAAATATATTTGGCTCTTTTCGATAATGTTACATTGAATTTCTGCATACATTTATACATGGCCAGATCTTTCCTGGGAAGGAATTAACCTGGTAATCAGTGCATATGAACTTCTAGAATGGCTGTATCTGGACCCAGCTAGATATTTCTTCGTATTTCCTAGAAATGAAACTCCTGGGTCAGAGTATGAGAAGCCAGGTTCTTTGTGTGTTGCTTATTGATTGGTTTGAGCTCATCAGTAAGGTTTCACCCCTTGTCTGGTCTCTGTGTGCCAAGGATCTTTCCCCAGTTTATCATTTGGCTCTTATTTGTGGGTGTGTTTGTGCATGCGTGGGTGTGTGTGTGGGTGTATATCTGTGAGACAGAGAGATAGAGAGGAGCAGCAAGTTTTTTGTTTTACTTTATCTGTGTGTGTGCTTTCTGATGAGGGAGACTTGGCTACATTTATGAGCTGATGGGAAAGCTAGAAGAGAGAGCTCAGCTCCCTCAGGCCCAGGACAAGGAGGGACAGGTTGATAGGCTGAGGTCTCCGAGGACTGAGGAGGGGGGAGGATGCAGTGCTGCTCCCAAGGATCCTCCCGGGCTGGTGAGGACAGGAGGCAAGAGGGAGGGGCTTGGGGGACACTTGATGAATTGGCTTTGATCTTCCCCAGAGGGAGTTGGAAGTCAGCAGAGGGGAGGGCCCCAGTCTGGTGCTTCCTCCCTGGGAGGGAGCAGTTGTGAACACTCCCATTGATGACTACGCAGGGAGGAGAGAGCCTAGTTCAGGGTGAGTCCATGCAGGGCCAGGTTCAAAGCAGGCTGTCCACATACCAACCACAAGCCCTTGGGAATTGCTCTTCTCTACGAGGCTCCGTTTCTTGTAGCTATCAGGAAGTGGCAGCTCTTTGAATAAGTGCCTTTTCCTCTCCCATCTGCCACCTTTGTCTTCCCTCTGGACATATCCTGGGGGTTCAGGAGCTTCCAGCTGTGCAGTTGGCCACAGGACTAGGGGAGCCCCCTTCCCTTCCAGACCAGTGTCCACATACCCTCCCCTGTGCCCACACACCTTCCCCTGTGCCCGCACTCTCACCCACCACAAGCCTACTCCAGCAGGAGCACCACAGCCTTCTGCGGTCACGCTGTGCAGTCAGCTGGCAGACAGGGAGCCAGGTGGACCAGCACATCAGAGCGAAACAGGAAGAGTGTCTGTCTTCACCTTCGCTGTTTGAAAGTCATTGTCCCAGATATAGGTACGGGACCCAGAGAGCCCCAATCATCTGTGACCATCATTTGCTCCTTCCCCTTCTGTTGGGGGTAGGCCTCTACCCATTAAGCCAGACACTGTTACCTGACCTTACCAGACCCTCTCAGCCACCATGCTCTGTTATTCCCATTTTACAGACAAGGAGACTGAGTCTCAGAGTCAAGCACCTCCTCCTGGCCACAGTGAGATTGAGCCCCTAGCTCTGGTGCAGCCCCAGGCAAATGAGGCTGGGCCACAGGTAGACAGACCCCTTTCCCCCAGCAAAGGGTGTTTGAACCCCACTCTGCCACCGCCCAGCAGGCCTTGGTTTCCTCTGCACTTACACTGTAGTTAATCATAAGAGGACCTGCCACACAGGATGGTGAGGGATTAAACAAGTCAAAGCAGAAAACCACTTTGACCAACGGCTGCACATGGTCAGTGCTCAGAAAATACACGCCATTGTTATTATTAAACCACACAGCTCCAGGCCTGACAGTGAGCTTTTAATAAATGTTAACTCAACACTGGAGAAGCCTTCTCACCCCGTCAGCAGTGCAAACAGAAACAACAGTGAGATCACATTTGCCACTCACCCCAGTGGTGGAGAGGACGGTCATGCACCCCACTCGCCCTCCTATGCCCTGGGAGAGCCTGTGGTGAGGCAAGTGTGCCCTGAGCCTGGAGTAGGAGTGGGAGAGAGCAGGTTAGGGCTCCATATCTGAAGATTTAAATTATATTTCTGAGGCCGGGCGCAGTGGCTCATGCCTGTAATCCCAGCAATTTGGGAGGCTGAAGCGGGCGGATCACCTGAGGTCGGGAGTTCCAGACCAGCCTGACCAACATGGAGAAACCCTATCTCTACTAAAAATACAAAATTAGCTGGGTGTGGTGGTGCATTCCTGTAATCCCAGCTACTCAGGAGGCTGAGGCAGAAGAATCGCTTGAACGCAGGAGGCAGAGTTTGCAGTGAGCTGAGATTGCACCATTGCACTCCAGCCTGGGCAAAAAGAGCGAAACTCCATCTCAAAAAAAAAAAAAAAAGAAAAAAAGATTGTATCTTTCCGGCCAGGTGTGGTGGCTCACACCTGTAATCCCAGCACTTTAGGAGGCTGAAGGGGGTGGATTGCTTGATTCCAGGAGTTACCTTTTTTTTTTTAATATAATTTTTGAGATAGGTTCTTGCTCTATTGTCTAGGCTGGAGTGCACTGGTGCAATCATGGCTCACTACAGCCTCAACCTCCTGGGCTCGAGCGATCCTCCCACCTCAGCCTCCTGAGTAGCTGGGACCACAGGCACCCTCCACCATTCCCTGCTATTTTTTTTTTATTTGATTTTTTGCAAAGAAGGAGTCCAGTTATGTTGCCCAGGCTGGTCTGGAGCTCCTGGGCTCAAGTGATCCTCACACCTCCGCCTCCCAAAGTGCTGGGATTACAGGCATGAGCCACCTTGCCCAGCCCTGAATTACATTTCCTTTGACCCAGAGGGCTCACTTCTAGGAACCAATCCTATAGAAGTAATTAAGGACATGCTCAGAGATGTAAGTGATGGTTACCATGGTGTTGTTTATAAAAGCCAAAAAGATCAAAACATTTCCTATCTTGACCACATTTCTGGTGGTCAAGATAGGAAATGTATGAAATGAAGGCAGGAACTACCTTAAGATGGGAGACAACGTTGCCTTGGAATTTATGGTATGAAGCTGTATTGCTTTCTTAGATCTCTAAGTCACACTGTAGCACTCCCAAAATCATCCCAATCAAAAGGCAAGTCCTTCAGCAGCTCTCAAGGCCCCCTGTGGCCCACCCCCCCTTATCTTTCTGACCTCCTGTCCTGGAACCCCCCCACCCCACATACTCTGCTGTTTGCTCAGAACTCAGCCACACTCACCCCTGGATCTTTGCAATCCCTGATCTTCCTCCTCCCTGAGTCACTTACCCCAGGGCCCCACAGTGTGTTCCCTGGCTTCCTTCAGGCCTCAGCGCAAATGTCCCCTTTTCAGAGCGGCACCCCCTAACCCAACTGTGTGTAGTAGCCCCTGCCCCGCAGCCCATCTCCCTGAGTGCATTTTTCTCCTGGCACATTTTACCCCCTGATGTATTTCTTTATTTCTTTTCTTTTTCTCTTTCCTTTTCTTTCTTTTTTCCAGCCTGTAGTGCAGTGGCACCATCTCGGCTCACTGCAACCTCCGCCTCCTGGGTTCAAGCGATTCTCAGCCTCCCGAGTGGCTAGGATTACAGGTGCCAGCCACCATGCCTGGCTAATTTTTGTATTTTTAGTAGAGACAGCATTTCACCATGTTGGCTAGGTTGATCTTTTTTTTTTTTTTTTTTTTTTTGAGACAGGACCTTGCTCTGTTGCCCAAGCTGGTGTGCAGTTATGAAACCCTGGCTCAGTCTTCTGGGCACAAACCATCCTCCCACCTCAGCCTCCCAAGTAGCTGGGACTATAGGCACATGCTAATTTTTGTATTTTTTGAAGAAACGGGGTTTCACTATGTTGCCCAGGCTGGTCCCGGACTCCTGGGCTCAAGTGATGCTCCCGTCTTGGCCTTCCAAAATTCTGGAATTACAGGAGGGGGCCACCATTCCTGCCTTTTTTTTTTTTTTTTTGAGACAGAGTCTTGCTCTGTTGCCCAGGCTGGAGTGCGGTGGTATAAGCATAGCTCAGTGCAGCCTCAGCCTTCTGGGCTCACGCAGTCCTCCCACCTCAGCTTCCTGAATAGCTGGGACTACCACGCCTGGCTAATTGTTTTATTTTTATTTTTTGTAGTGATGTGGTCTCCCTATGTTTCCCACGCAACTCTTGGCCTCAAGATTCTCCTGCCTCAGCCTCCCAAAGTGCTGGGATTACAGGCATGCGCCACCGTGCCTGGCCTCTGGCTAATGTTTTTATTTTTATCTTTTGTAGAGATGAGGTCTTCCTGTGTTGCCCAGGCTGGTATTGAACTCTTGGCCTCAAGATCCTCCCACCTCAGCCTCCCAAAGTGCTGGGATTACAGGTGTGAGCCACCTCGCCCAGTCAGCACCTGATGTCTGTCTGTCTGTCTGTCTTTCTTTTTTTTTTTTTGACAGAGTTTCGCTCTTGTTGCCCAGGCTGGAGTGCAATGGCACAGTCTTGGCTCACTGCAACCTCCACCTCCCGGGTCCAAGCAATTCTCCTGCCTCAGCCTTCCAAGTAGCTGGGATTACAGGTGCCCACCACCATGCCTGGCTAATTTTTGTATTTTTAGTTGAGGTGGGGTTTTGCCAGGTTGGCCAGGCTGGTCTCGAACTCCTAACCTCAGGTGATCCACCTGCCTCGGCCTCCCAAAGTGCTGCGATTACAGGTGTGAGCCACCTCGCCCAGCCAGCACCTAATGTATTTCTTCACTAATTTTCCCCTACTAGAATGTCGGCTCCATGAAGCCAAAGACAATCCTCTTCCCTGTTGTACATATTCCCTGACCTTGGAGAGGGGCTGCCACACATTGGCGCCCAGGCACTTGTTGGATGAACAGTCGAGGTGCGAAGGGCAGTGCTGGGGACTTGTCTGGTTTCTTTCCAGGATGACTTCTTGCATGAGGTTGAGCAGAAACTCTCACCTGTGAATTGTCACCTCCTGACTTTGTCTTCTGCACCTTTGGCCTTGACCCAAGGGGGCGGGTGGCATGGAGCCGCTCTAAGAGGTCAGTGATGTTGGCTTCTGATGGAATGGACAGAAGTGGTGCCAGGAGACCAGGTTAGGAAGGTCTTTCTAGAAGGGTCCTAAGAGATTGTCTTTTCTCAGCTCTTTATTTTACAGATGAAGAAACTGAGGCTCAGAATTGAGGGGGAGGCTACAGAGCAGGGTGTAGAAGATAGACAGGCCCCTTCTCAGGCAGTATCCAGTTAGCAAAGGTGGTTAATGACAAGAACACGCAGTAGGTGATGCTGGGGGAGCGGGGGGAGAATGAGCACTCTCTTTTGCTACTATTTTTGTTGTAGTTGTTGTTTTTTTGTGACGGAGTCACACTCTGTCGCCCAGGCTGGAGTGCAGTGGCTCACTGCAACCTCCGCCTCCTGGGTTCAAGCGATTCTCCTGCCTCAGCCTACCAAGTAGTTGGGATTACAGGCTTCCGCCACCACGCCCAGCTAATTTTTGTATTTTTAGTAGAGACAGGGTTTCACCCTGTTGGCCAGCCTGGTCTTGAACTTCTGGCCTCAAGTGATCCACTCACCTCGGCCTCTCAAAGTGCTGGGATTACAGGTGTGAGTCACCACACTCAGCCTTGCTACTGGTTATTTTTAATCTTTAAGACAGTAAAACAGGTGAAAGTGAAGCAATATGGAAACTTTCTTTCACATAGAACGAACTCAGGACTCTTCTAACTCAGACCGAGATTTTTAGATGCCCTTTCCGTGGGCATTGCATTTGCCAGGCAAGATTTCCCTGTGAAGAGCTTTCCCTGCTATTTGCATCTCTGGGATCTCTGCGCATAGCAAGTGACCAAGTCAGAAAACTTATCCACATCCAGGCAGCCTGGCACGACAGGATATCCCCACGTGTGCATGTGCGTGTGTCCAGAGTGAAGGTGTAAGAGCCCAGATTCAAGGTCACTCAGTGCTTTCGGAACTGAGATAAAACCCGGTGGAGGGGTTGCGGGGAATTTCACTCTGCCCCGGAGAAGCCAGCCCCACCCAGCCAGATCCAGCTTCCTGTGGGGAGCTAGAGTGACCCTGGGAGGGAAGGGTGGCCTCAGGGAAGGAAGAAAGGCGCTCTTGGGACCGGCAAGTAGTCAGGTACTTTACCATGAAGAGCTAAAGGCATGTGACTTGATTTGTACCTTCAAATAATGAGGCAGCTGTAATTTGCATCTGTGTAGTGTTTATAGTTTGCAAAGGGCATTTCCCAGGATTAGTTATCACATTTGATCCTGGCTTTGTGGGCAGGACTGGTATCATTTACTCATCCTTTCAAAAAATACGTACTGAGACCAGTCACGGTGGCTCACGCCTGTAATCCTAGCACTTTGGAAGGCCGAGGTGGGTGGATCACTTGAGGTCAGGAGTTCGAGACCAGCCCGGCCAACATGGTAAAACTAAAAATACAAAAATTAGCCAGGCGTGGTGGCACGCATCTGTAGTCCCAGCTACCCGGGAGGCTGAGGCAGGAGAATCTCTTCAACCCAGGAAGTGGAGGTTGTAGTGAGCCAAGATCATGCCACTGCACTCCAGCCTGGGCAACAGAGCGAGACTCGGGGGTGGAAAAAAAAAACAAAAAACAAAATACAGAAAATATGTATTGAGCACTTACTATGTGGTAGGATCTGTGCTGGCCCCAGGGGAGATGACTGAGTAAAAACAGCATTGGTCTCTGCCCATTTCTATGCTATCATTATATCATTGTTTATTTAATCAGCCTCTTCAAGAAAGACCTTGGGTTGTTTCTAATCTTTTGCAACTGCAAACCTGTGACCTTGTGCAAATGTCATTCATCTGTAGGATAAAGCCCCAGAGTGAGATAGATGTTGTTAAATTGCGGCTGAGCACTGTCTGCATGCCCACTGGCTGTGTATGAGCATGCCTGTTTGCTCACAGCCTTGCCAAAATAATGTGTTAAGTGTTTTGGATTTTTGCTAATCTGATAGGTGAGAGATGCTATCTGAGTATGTCCATTTGCATTTCTATTACTTATAAAAAGATCCTTGCTCTAGCTTACTTGTTTAGAGGTCATATTTTGTATGTGTGTGAATTGTCTTTGGCCCATTTTGTTTTGGGGTGTTAGTCTTCTTATTGATTTCTGGGAGCTCTTTATATATTAGAAAAATTCGACTTATGTGATATGAGCTGCATTTAAGTTGTCCCAGGTTGTCACTTCTTTTTTTTTTTTTTTTTTTGAGACAGAGTCCTGCTGTGTCATCTACGCTGGAGTGCAGTGGTGTGATCTTGGCTCACTGCAACCTCCATCTCTCAGGTTCAAGCAATTCTCCGGCCTCAGCCTCCTCCCAAGTAGCTAGGGTTACAGGTGTGCACCACCACACCTGGCTAATTTTTTTTGTATTTTTAGTAGAGATAGGGTTTCGCCATGTTGCCTGGGCTGGTCTCAAACTCCTGAGCTCAAACCATTCACCAGCCTTGGCCTCCCAAAGTGCTAGGATTATAGGCATCAGCCACAAGGCTGCATTGTTTTTATTTATTTATTTATTTATTTATTTATTTATTTATTTATTTATTTTGAGCTGGAGTCTTGCTCTGTTGCCCAGGCTGAAGTGAGATGGCACCATCTTGGATCGCTGCAGCCTCCCCCTCCTGGGCTCAAACTATCCTCCCACCTCAGCCTCTCAAGTATCTGGGACCACAGGTGCATACCACCATGCTCCACTAATTTTTGTATTTTTTTGTGGAGATGAGGTTTCACCATGTTGTCCAGACTGGGCTCAAGCAATCTGGCTGCCTCAGCCTCCTAAAGTGCTGGGATTACAGGTGTGGGCCACTGCACCCAGCCTCACATAGATGTTTAATATCTTTTGTTAAGTTTAACCCTGAGTGTCGCGGCTGTTGTAAGCGGGGTCTTCTCTTTTCCCATACATTCTAGTGACTTGTTATTTATATTTAAGTGTGTGTGTTTACACTACCATCTTCCAGTATGCTTTAGTTTTTACTTTTTCAATTATTTATCTTGACTTTTCCAAGTATACAATAATATCATATGAAAATAGCAATAGTTTTAACTATTTCTATTGGGTTTTCTTTCTCTCGTCAAATTCCTCTGATAAATACACCCAGTATAGTGATGATGGTGGTGGCAGCATCTGTGTCTTCCCTGAGCTTAGTATTAGTGCCCAGGTATGAAACTGTGTATTCGTACTCTCTGGAGTATGAAGCTGGTTCCTGGCTTCTGTGTTAATCTATATAATTTTGTTAAGGAAGTGTCCATTGATTCATAATTTACTAAGTGTTGGCTACTTTGTTAAATGTTTTTTGGTGTCACTGGGGATGATGATTTTTCTGCTTAGATCTATTTAATATGATGAATTATATTCATGATTTCCTAATTATGTTGAACCATCCTTGCATTATTTGAATAAACCCCACTTGCATTCCTGAATCACCCCCATTTTTTAATTTTTTTTATTTTTTGAGACAGAGTCTCACTGTGCCACCCAGGCTGGAATGCAGTGGTGCAGTCTTGGCTCACTGCAACCTGTGCCTCGCAAGCTCAAGCGATTCTTGTGTCTCAGCCTCCTGAGTAGCTGGGATTACAGTTGTGCCCCACCACACTGGGCTAATTTTTGTATTTTTAGTAGAGATGGGTTTTTGCCATGTTGGCCAGGCTGGTCTCAAACTCCTGGCCTCAAGTGATCCACCTGCCTCAGCCTCCCAAACTGCTGGGGTTACAGGCATGAGCCACTGTACTTGGCCTCCATTTAATTTTAATGTGCTGCTGAATTCTATTTGCTTATATTTTATTTTGGATTTTTACAATAATATTCGTAAGTGAAATTGGTCAGAAGGATATTCTGTGAAGCCGTTGTCAGGTTTTGGTTTAAGTATTTGCTTTACTTAAATTTTTTTTTTTTGGCCTGGCACAGTGGCTCATGCCTGTAGTTCCAGCATTTTGGGAGGCCAAGGCAGGTGGGAGCCTAGGAATTCAAGACCAGCCTGGGTAACATGGTGAAACCCCATCTCTACTAAAAATGAACAGGAGGCTGAGGTGGGAGGATCATGTACTTGAGCCTGGAAAGTAGAGGCTGTAGTGAGCCATGATCGTGCCACTGCATTCCAGCCTGGGTGACAGCAGACCCTGTCTTAAAAAAAAATATATATATATATATTTAAATTTTCCTTTCTATATGTTCCTGTTTAACAGTTTAAACATTATCTGTTATTTCTGAGTTTTCCAGGATTCCCTCCCAAAATGTTTTGCCCTGGTGCTTTTGTTTTGTAATGGTAGTCCTTTTATAATTCTGTTTCTAATGTGGAAGTTGTCCTGTGTAGATTAGCTATGTCTTCTGGGATCCATTTGATTTATTATTTTTGTCCAGAAATTATTTTATTCAGGTTTTAAATTTTTTTTGCTAAGTACTATTTTATGTTTTAAAACAATTATCTGCTTATTTGGTTATTTTCCCATTTGGCATTTCCTAGTTTGTATGGGAAGCTTTCTCCCCGCCCTCCTATCTTGATTAGGTTAGTTGGTGGGTGTATATTTTATTGGCTTTTTTCCAACAAGCCAGCTTTTTACCTTATTTATTAGTTCTACTGCTTATTTCTTCCCTAATTTATTTCTTTTCCTTCCTTCCTTCCTTCCTTCCTTCCTTCCTTCCTTCCTTCCTTCCTTCCTTCCTTCCTTCCTTCCTTCCTTCCTTCCTTCTCTCTTTCTCTCTCTTCTCGAAACAGGGTCTTGCCGTGTCATACAGGCTGGAGTGCAGTGGCACCGTCATGGCTCACTGCAGTCTTAACTTCCCAGGCTCAGGTGATCCTCCTGAGTAGCTGGCACTGCAGGTACACACTACCACACCTGGCTAAAGTTTTTTATTTTTTGAGAGGGAGTTTCGCTTTTGTTGCCCAGGCTAGAATGCAATGGCGCGATCTCGGCTCACTGCAACCTCCTTTTCCTGGGTTCTCCTGCCTCAGCCTCCCAAGTAGCTGGGATTACAGGTAGGAGCCACCACACCCGGCTAATTTTGTGTTTTTAGTAGAGATGGGGTTTCTCCATGTTAGTCATGCTGGTCTTGAACTCCCAACCTCAGGTGATCTGCCTGGCTCAGCCTCCCAAAGTGCTGGGATTACAGGCGTGAGCCACCACGCCCAGCCTTTTTTTTTTTTTTTTTTTTTTTGTAGTGACAGTCTCACTGTGGTGCCCAGGCTGGTCTCAAACGATCCTCCCACCCCAGCCTCCCAAAATGCTCTGAGATTACAGACAGGAGCCACCATGACCAGCCATTGTTTCTGTGTTTTATTTTGTGGTTCTTTTTCTAACATTTTTCTAACATCCTTTATGTTTTAATTGTTACATACACTGGTGGCTAAAAATATCCTGATCATTGCTGTAGCTGTATCCTGTAGATATGGATACTTGGTGTTTTGGTATTTGTTGTTGGTGGTGGTGTTATATTTTGAGAAAGAGTCTCACCCAGTCACTCAGGATAGAAAATGATGATGCAGTTTCGTCTCACTGCAACCTCTGCCTCCCATTCAAGCAATTCTCGTGCCTCAGCCTCCCGAGGTAGCTGGGGCTACATGCATGTGCCACCGTGCCTGGCTAATTTGTTGTATTTTTAGTAGAGACTGGGTTTCACCATGTTGGCCAGGCTGGTCTCAAACTCCTGTCCTTAACTGATCCGCCTGCGTCAGCCTCTCAAAGTGATGGGATTACAGGCGTGAGCCACCACGCCCAGCCTGGTGTTTTTATTATTTTTATTTGCTAGGAATCCCATAGATATAATTTTTTTAAAAATTCCCGATTTTTAAATTAATTTCTAGTCATATTGCTTCATAATCATAAATTTTTAAAATATTTTTTGGATGTTATTGACATTTTCTTTGGACTGAATATGGTCAGATTTCATGACTGTTCCATCAGCTCAGCTCTTGAAAAGAAAGCATAGTATCTATCACTAGGGTAGAGAGTTTGAAATATTATAGTACCTTACTGATTATCTTATTTGGGTCTTCTGAATTCTTATTTCTGTTCATGCTACTTAATGTTTCTTGGACTGAAAGTGGTAAATTAAAATCTCTTATTAGTGTTTTGATATATTTATCCTAGTATCTATAATTTTTCTATTCTGAAAATTGCTACAGTATTATTTGATGCATTATGAATTACACCGTTAGCATAATAAATTGCCCTTCTTTGGCTAATTTAGTGAGGTTTGTTGTGATTTTGCATCATTTTATATTAAGATTATTGCCCCAGCATTTTGTTTGCATTTGCTTTTATATCTTTGCTTGTTCTTTTTTTAATTTTTTTTTTTTTTTGAGATGGAGTCTCACTCCATCACCCAGGCTGGAGTGAAGTGGCGTAATCTCGGCTCACTGCAACCTCCGCCTCCCGGTTTCAAGTAATCCTCCTGTCTCAGCCTCCCAAGTAGCTGGGACTACAGGCACCTGCCACCACGCCCAGCTAATTTTTGTATTTTTAGTGGAGAACGGGTTTCACCTTGGTCAGGCTGGTCTCGAACTCCTGACCTCAGGTGATCCACCCGTCTTGGCCTCCCAAAGTGCTGAGATTACAGGCGTAAGCGACCGCACCTGGCTGTTCTTATAATTTTAACCATTCTAAGTTATTTCGTTTAAGGTATGTCTCTTGAATAGAGAATAGAGATAGGTTATAGGTTATGCTTGAAATCTAATCTAAAAATCTTTTTCTCCTTCAAGATTAGTGGGTGAAACTTTTTTTTTTTTTTTTTTTTTGAGACGGAGTCTCGCTCTGTCACCCAGGCTGGAGTGCAGTGGCGCGATCTCAGCTCACTACAAGCTCAGCCTCCCGGGTTCACACCATTCTCCTGCCTCAGCCTCCCGAGTAACTGGGACTACAGGTGCCCGCCACCACGCCTGGCTAATTTTTTGTATTTTTAGTAGAGACGGGGTTTCACCGTGTTAGCCAGGATGATCTCGATCTCCCGACCTCGTGATCCGCCCGCCTTGGCCTCCCAAAGTGCTGAGATTACAGGCGTGAGCCACTGCACCCAGCCAACTTTTTTTTTTTTTTGAGATGTACTCTGTGTCACCCAGGCTGGAGTGCAGTGGTGCGATCTTGGCTCATTGCAACCTCCACTTCCCAGGTTCAAGCGATTCTCCTGCCTCAGCCTCCCGAGTAGCTGGGATTACAGGCACACATTACCACACCTGGCTAATTTTTGTATTTTTAGTAGATACAGGGTTTCACCATATTGGTCAGGCTGTAATTTTTGTATTTTTAATGGAGACGGGGTTTCACCTTGTTGGGCAGGCTGGTCTCCAACTCCAGACCTCAAATGATCTGCCAGCCTCGGCCTATCAAAGTGCTGGGATTACAGGTGTGAGCCACTGCACCTGGCCTGGAATTACTTTTTAAAGTGTTTTTATTTTTAAATTCATGCTGTAATTTTGGATTCGAATTTGTATTTGTCTTGTGCCAGTATTTTCTTTTTCTTTTTCTTTTTCGAGATGGAATCTCTGTCGCCCAGGCTGGAGTGCAGTGGTACGATCTCAGCTCACCGCAGCCTCTACCTCCTGGGTTCAAATGATTCTCCTGCCTTGGCTTCCCAAGTAGCTGGGACTACAGGCGCGCGCCACCATGCCCAGCTAATTTTTTGTATTTTCAGTAGAGAGAGGGTTTCGCCCTTATTAGCCAGGCTGGTCTCGAACTCCTGACCTCAAGTGATCCACCCACCTCGGCCCCCCAAAGTGCTGAGATTATAGGCATGAGCCATTGCGCCCGGCTGTGGCAATATTTTCATAGTGAATTTTCTTTATATATAAGCGAGTATTTGTGCTCCTCACCCCCGTTTCCATTTTGTTTTATGCCTTTAAATTTTTTTTCATATTTGAATTAGTTGAATTTTCCTGGAGTGGCAATTAACAGGAGGTTTTGGTGGAAATTGGGAGAGAAGCCAGGACAGTTCTCTGGGTTTCTCTGGTGAAAGGCTCCCTCCTCTGTTGCCATGGTAATGGGTTGTGCTTTTTAAAGTATGGCCTTTCTCTGCATCCACTCCTCTTTCACCTCCAGAACCTAACCTGTCTCAAGAGGTCACCTGCCTCCAGCCCTGAGTACTCCCAGTTCATTCTGGCCGTAGCTCATGCCTTCTGCCATCTCCCTTTTAGAAGTGGCCTTTTCTGGGGTCTTCCACTCTTGAGCTCCCCCTGCTCCGCCGCCCCCCTCCGCCCCCCCGCCCATTGCCATGTCTGCTGCCCGCAGGTGCTTTGGGCCACACTCAACTGTGGTTGGGAGTTTGCGGGTTTTCCCTGCCTCTCAGTTTCTCTCGTTTGTCTTTACCCATGTTGCTTTGTATAATTTGGTAGAAGAGGGAAAATTCAGAACTAAGCTGCTGCCTTATTCCTCCTGGAATGAAGTCCACCTCCCTGAGTTTTCTGTTTGTAACGTCCACCCAGAGAGCAAGACCGCCTGCTTGATTCCTGGCTTCTGAGGCGTTAAAGGCCTGGGAGGAAGAATATTTTGTAACCTCTGCTCTGAAAAGAGCCCTTCTGCCCTTCTTACAAACAGCCCTTCAGCCCTTCTATCTTTTTTTTTTAATTTTTTTAATTTTTTTTTTTATTTTTTGAGTCCAGAGTCTCACTTTGCTGCCCAGGCTGGAGTGCAGTAGTGCAACCTCAGCTCACTGCAATCTCCGCCTACCAGGTTTAAGCAATTCTCCTGCCTCAGCCTCCTGAGCAGTTGGAATTACAGGCATGTGCCACCATGCCCAGTTAATTTAAGTTTTGTATTTTTTAGTAGAGATGGGGTTTCACCATATTGGGCAGGCTAGTCTTGAACTCCTGACCTCATGATCTGCCCACCTTGGCCTCCCAAAGTGCTGGGATTAGAAGCATGAGCCGCTGCGCCCGGCCACAAACAGCCCTTCTTATGCCCATTACTTCCTCCTAAAAACTGTCATTCTTACTTCTTGGGTAGAAATATTATATTTATTTGTGCCTTGGAAGATTGTGGGGCTAGGGATGGGGAACAGGACACTTGGTCCTCCAAGCAGGGTTTGGAAGCTCTGGGCACTGAGTTTTCACATCACGGGGGGTCTGAGTTCCAAGACCAAGGAGCCCACCCCCTCCTTTGATGGACAAAGCAGTGAAGGCCCAGGGAGGGGCAGAGGTGGGTCCAAGGTCACGTTGCCAAATCTTAGCAGGTGCGGAAGCTGTCAGGCAGGGCCTGGATTTGAATTCTGTACTCGGTGCTGTTTCTTGGCTCTGTGGCCTTCCGCCCCAGATCCCTCAGAGTTCTTGGCGCCTCAGTTCTGTGCTAAGGTGTTACTTATCCCATGCAGTTAGCAGCAGGTGCCCATGTGTCCCGCCAAAGTTAGAGCATTTGGTTAGCCTGCACCCTCCCTCCCCCGCACTGTGCAGAAGGGAATCTGAGGCCCAAAAAGGAAAGTGACCTGTCTAAGGTCACACTGCAAGTCATCTTCCCGACGTCACTGGTGAGTGGGCCAAGGACAGCTTCCTAGTTCTGCACTTTCAGAGTTTTCAAAACACTCCTTATTGCAGGCCGGGCACAGTGGCTCATACCTGTAATCCCAGCACTTTGGGAGGCCGAGGCCAGTAGATCACGAAGTCAGGAGTTCAAGACCAGCCTGGCCAAGATGGTGAAACCCTGTCTCTACTAAAAATACAAAAATTAGCCAGGCGCGGTGGCAGGTGCCTGTAATCCCAGCTACTCAGGAGGCTGAGGCAGGACAATCACTTGAACCCGGGTGGCAGAGGTTGCAGTGAGTTGAGATCGTGCCACTGCCCTCCAGCCTTGGCAATAGAGTGAGACTCTGTCTCAAAAAAAAAAAAAAAAAAAAAAAAAAAAACCAAAAACAAACAAACAACAAAAAAAAAGCCCACTACTTATTTATTTAATACATGTGGCTGACCCCTAGGCTGGGCTAGTCTCTGCCCCCAAGGCATTCACAGCCTGGTGGGGACAACACACACACACGCACACACACACAGTGGGGCAGCATGCTCTCACACACACACACACACACACAGAGCAGGGCAGCATGTGCTAGCCGAGGCTGCAGTGTGGAGAGCAGGGGTGCTGCGGCCAGCAGACCACACTGTGATGTACCCCAGCCCGAGTGCCACTGTGGCCCCTTTACTTTTCTGAAAGTTAAACAGGGGAGCAGGGACTGGGATTGGCTGGAGTAATCCCCGCATCCCTCACTGGGGGTCAGGCTGAGCTAAGACAACCTGCCGACCCCATTATTTGGGCCAGGACCGCCTGGACTCCACCAGGTGCATCCTCAGCAAGTGAAGGAACCCGGTGGGCGTTCCACCTTATCTGCACGAAGGCTCCGGAGCCGTTGTCTCCCACTACGTCCCCTCCCCAAAACCACCCAGTTCCAGTGAGTCCAGGTGTCCTCTTCCTGGCAAGGGGGCTCCCATGCCAGTTGGGGGTAAAGAGTGTGTTTCAGCCCGACATGGCAGCTCACGCCTGTAATCCCAGCACTTTGGGAGGCCGAGGTGGGCGGATCACCCGAGGTCAGGAGTTCCAGAACATCCTGGCCAACATGGCGAAACCCCGTCTCTACTAAAAATACAAAAAAATTAGCCGGACATGGTGGCGCACTCCTGTAGTACTTGGGAGGCTGAGGCAAGAGAATCGCTTGAACCTGGGCGGCGGAAGTTGGCAGTGAGCCGAGATCGCACCACTGCACTCCAGCCTGGGCGACAGAGCAAGACTCCATCTTTGAAAAAAAAAAAAAAAAAAAAAAGTGTGTTCCTCTGGTGGGGGAGCCCCTTTTTCCAGGGACACAAGTCCTCAACAGCGGCTGCACATCTAGGTGCCTTCAGTCTTGTGAGCCCGGCCCTGGCCCTCTCTGTCTCCTGCCATTGCAGCCCCGCCCCTGATATGATGTTGTGGGGTCAGGGACCAAGAAAGGCATCCTGGTGTCTGCTGAGGGGGATGAGGAGAGAGAAAGGAGAGAGAGAGAAAGAGAGAGAGAGAGACCAACCTGGAGTGGCCGGAGGGAGAGAGGGGAGGGACAAGGAGCCCCAGGGAGAAAAAGCTGGAAGAAGACACTGATCAGGGGGACGAGACATTCATTGGTCGATTGAGGAGGTCATCAGAAGGTTCCGTCATTGACTTCTGGGCTCTCCTTTCCTCTTGTGTGGACTACGTAGGGTGGGATCCACGTGTCATGACAGTGTCGCGTGGGTCTCTGTCTCCTTCCCTTGGCTCTGCTTGCCTCAGGGCTGGCTTCATTACCAGGCAGCCTCTACCCTGACGGTTCCTGGCTCACACCTAGTGACCCCATGGGAAGCACATACCTCTGCTTGGCCCAGACTGGGTTCTGTGTGCCTCAGCCGGACCACTGCGGCCAGGGGAATGTGGTACTATCATTAGCTGGACCTGAGTCAGTGCTTATGGCAACAGCCAGGGAGCAGGGCCCACAGGCAGGGGTGGCTCCCCACAGGACAGCAGGTGTTCTCAGGAGGATGAATGGGTGCAGGGTAGGTAAACCTAGATGACCCCTCTGCCTCCACTGCAGAACAGCGGTGCATGTGACTTTTCTCCTTTTTCTCCTGCTGTGGCGGGAGCATTCTTTATGGAGCTGCCATGTTAGTGATGTTCAAAGCCACATGTGACCTTAGGGTCATGGGGACTCTGGAGAAAGGTAGTGGGAGAAGTTTCCTTTCTACCTCACCCTGGCCAGGGGTCCACCTCGGGCTCCTGTCTGAGTCTGGGATCCAGCTGGGCCCTGACCACACTTAATCCCCACAGCAACCTGTGGCCTGGGTGCTGGTGTTACCCCTGTCCACAGACGAGGAACCAAGGTTCAGAGAGGTGGCTTGTCTTGTGGGCACGTGGCAGGGCCAGGAAGGAAGCTCAGGTATGTTGGTGCAGGCCGTTGTCCTCCAGGCCTGGCCACATAAAGTCCTGCTCAGGGAGGAAACCATGAGGCAACGAGCTGGGAGAACCTGGGGGTGAAGCCCACCTTGGTCCCTGTCTGACCAGGCAAAGGTGGAGGTGGGTGGGGAGGGGACCCGATTTGGCTCCACTAGAGGCAAGTATGACCATGGGACAGGGATGGCAGGCTCTCACCATCCAGTTGGTGACAGCTGTGGGACTGGGAGCATGATAAAGAGCATGCTACATCCTGGCTGCATGTCCCTGCTTCCTGACCTTAAACACTATCCTGAGTGGTCCTTCACTTCTAGCCCCATCAGAGACTTCTGCACACAGATACCCACCAGTTCCCCTGCCGGAGGAAAGGCCTATAACGCGATGGCTGTGGCCACATCTGTTAAGGGCCTGTTCCGTGGGCTGGGCCCAGGAGATGCATTGCCTCCCTCCATCCCTCCAAAGTGGAGTTAATCCCATTTTGTGGGCAGAGAGACTGAGGCTCCGAGGAGGAGCATGGCCTGACTGCAGTCACGTGGGTGGTGACACAGTGGGAGCACCCGTGTGACCCTGGCGCTGGTGTCTTACACCTCAGGGGTCTGGGGTCACAGTCACAAGTCAGCAGGGGTGGCCACACCCCAGCCTGGCCACCCACAGGGGCCAGCTCCTTATCTGGAGAGGCTTGGAAGGCACAGCAGTATCCAGTCATGGTCACTGATGCGCCCCCCCTTGGCCACTGCTGGGCCTGTTTCTCCCCACTTCCCACCTTTGAATGAGCTGCTGGCCTCCCACCACCCGACCGTGGCTTTTCTCCTGGAGTTCCAGTTCCTGGGCCCTCTTGTTGAGACCCCAAGAACATGAGAAGAGTGGAAATAGCCTCTGGCTCTCCTGGAGGGCCATTCCTCATCTCATCACTATCTGTTGAGCTCCTGCTGTCGGCTGAACCTGCGTCAGCACCAGGAACAGAATGAGAGCGAGGAGCCCCTGCCCCTTAGGACTGAGACAACGGAAAACACATACAATCATTTCCAGGGGATGAGGGCTGCGCTGGGCACGGTGGCCCCACCATTGAGCCCTGAAGCCCCCGTCTCCTGGGTAGATTGCCCCCTACCTCAGGAGCAGCCCATCCCCAGTGACCCACTGCGGGCCAGTGTTGGTGTAGGCCCCTGGGTTAGTCGGGGTTCTCCAAATAAACAGAACCAGTCGATGAGAAGATGAAATAAGACATCCTCTCTCAGCTCAGCAGTGAGGCAGGAGAACGGGGGCGAATTCCTCCGTCCTCAGCCTTTCCTTCTACTCAGGCCCTCGAGGGTTGGGGGCCCACCCACACTGGGGGCCATCTGCTTCCTGAGTCTGCCATTCGAATGGTAATCTCATCCGGAAACACCCCCAGACACACCCAGGAGTAACGTTTAATTGGGGCACCCTGTGTCCTGGTCAAGTTGACACATGAAATTAACCATCATAGCCCTGACTCTGGTTTGGAACAAACATCTCTGAAGGCCACCCCAGCTGCAGAGCTCCTATGGGACTGGCCGAGGCCCCTGTGGCAATGACAGCCTCACAGCTCAACATCTCCCTCTGTGCAGTCCCTTGCCCTCACAGGGACCCAGAGCCCTCCCCTTGCCCTGCATGGGGCTCTCCAAGTCCTCAGTCAGCTCCCCGGGCCAGGCCCATGACCAAGGGCATTGAAGGAAATGTCGAGTGATGTGACCGAGAGTGACAGAGGAGGGTGGTGGTCACTCACACCAAGGGGCAAGAAAATTCAGGACGAGTCCGCAGTGCAAAGTGAAAGCAAGTTTATTAAGATTGTAAAGGAGCCGGGCGCAGTGTCTCATGCCTGTAATCCCAGCACTTTGGGAGGCCGAGGTGGGCGGATCACTTGAGGTCAGGAGTTCAAGACTAGCTTGGCGAACTTGGTGAAACCCCATCTCTACTAAAAATACAAAAAATCAGCCGGGCATGGTGGCACATGCCTGTAATCCCAGCTACTCAGGAGGCTGAGGCAGGAGAATTGCTTGAAGCCAGTAGGAAGAGGTTTTAGTGAACCGAGATCGGGCCATTACACTCCAGCCTGGGCGACAGAGCAAGACTCATAAAAAAAAAAGAAGGTAAAGGAATAAAAGCATGGCTACTCCATAGAGCAGCCCCTAGGGCTGCTGCTTACCCATTTTTATGGTTATTTCTTGATGATATGCTAAACAAGGGGTGGATTATTCATGCCTCCCCTTTTTAGAGCACACAAGGTAACCTCCTGACGTTGCCATGGCATTTGTAAACTCACGGTGCTGGTGGGAGTGTAGCAGAGAGGACGACCAGAGGTGACTCTCATGGCCGTTTTGGTTTTGGTGGGTTTTGGCCGGCTTCTCTACTGCAACCTGTTTTATCAGCAAGGTCTTTATGACCTGTACTTTGTGCTGACCTCCTATCTCACCCTGTGACTTAGAATGCCTTACCCGTCTGGGAATGCAGCCCAGTAGATGTCAGCCTCATTTTACTCAGCTCCTATTTAAGATGGTGCTGGTCTGGCTCACACGCCTCTGACACCTTTGCCTCTCGGGGCCTCCGTGTTCCCGTCGGGACATCGGAATCTCCAAGGGCATAACCCTGGTGCTCTGGGAGCCTCTCTGTCAGCACTCAGCCTGGATGGCGGGCTCAGTGCGGACTCCGTTTTGTTGGGTCATGGTTGGCCAGTGCTAGGCTGAGCTGGGCTGGACACAGGGCTGGAGGGGTAGCGCCCTTACTGTAGGGACAGGTGGGGGTGCAATTTGTGTAGGGATGAAAAGCACCAGCTTGGAGGGCCTTTTCTAGGCCCTTGGGCCTAGCCCCTGATGCTGATGCCCCTAGTTGGGGTCTGCAGAGCTGGTGCCAAGAACCTGGCTGGTAGGGGTCTGACCCAGCCTTTGGCCTTCTGTCTCCATTGCCCTGCACCTCTCGATTTTTTTTTGTTTTTTTTTTTGAGATGGAGTCTCGCTCTATTGCCAGGCTAGAGTGCAGTGGCACGATCTCAGCTCACTGCAACCTCTGCCTCCCGAGTTCAAGCGATTCTTCTGCCTCAGCCTCCTGAGTAGCTGAGACTACAGGCGTGCACCATCATGCCAGCTAATTTTTGTATTTTTAGTAGAGATGGGGTTTAACCGTGTTGGCCAGGATGGTCTTAATCTCTTGACTTCATGATCCGCCCGCCTCAGCCTCCCAAAGTGCCGGGATTACAGGCGTGAGCCACCGCGCCCGGCCATGCCCTGTACCTCTCCTCTCTCCTCACTTCCTGCCTAAGATGAGTCATGGGGGATCCTGGCGATGGGAGCCATGGAAGGGCTTAGAGCAGGGGAGTGGCCACAGTAACAGGCTAACTGGGAGTAGCTCCCTGGTGACAGGGTGGGAAGTAGTGAGCCTGGAGGCAGGGGCAGGCAGCAGGGGTGTGCCAGGCCCAGCTGACAAGGCCCAGGACATAGGCTGCAATTGCGAGGCCCGTCTCGGGGGCCAGGAGCATGCTTTGGGCCTGAGGTCACCCGGATATTGGGCTGCGGCCAACTTGGCCCCATATACAGTTTCTATTCCTGGGTCTTGGGCTCTGACACCAAATATGGCGTGGCCTGAGTCTGGCACCCCCAACTGTGGTCCGACGACATATCCTGCTCCTCCAAGTGGGCCCGGACCCCGCCCACACCATGGAGTCAGATCATGCCAGCACTCGGGGCCCCCAAGTGGGCAGAGGCTCCTGCTGCTGCTACTGGCCTTCCAACTATCCACCCATCCGCGTGGTTCACATGGGGTTAAAAGTACTCAGGACCAAAATAGCCCCTCTCCCTGCAGAAGAAAGACAGGGGCAGGGGGCACCATGTCTTGGTTCACACCACAGCCTTGTCCTTGCTACCCGCATCCCAGGGAGCTCACCCGGCCTCTGCCCCCCACCTTTCGCACTGGCCCACTTGGTCACACAGCGATCTACACGCTCATTGGTTCACTCTTACTGGTCACTCACTCGTTCACTCATTCATTCATTTACTGATCATTCATTCATTCACTCATTGGTTAACTCATGGAATCACTGCCTATTTATTGACCACATACTAAGAGCTGGACACCGTTCTACCATTTCAGAGCTGAACAAGACACAAAACATACCTATCCTCGTGGGGTTTTGTTCTAGACAGACAACCAAAGCAAATAAGTAGGATGTACCGTGTGTTAGAATAAATGCAAGGATGAGGAAACGAGGGGGCTCTGAGGTGATGGGGGGAGTTGGAATTTCAGGGGGCCCAGGGAGGACCTGGTGGGAAGGGGTCTTTTGAGTGGGCATCTGAGAGAAGAACCCTCCAAGCAGAAGAACAGCAGGTGCCAAGGCCCTAGTAGCCGTGTGAGGCCTGAGAAACAGGCGGCCAGGTGTGGCTGGGGCACAGGTGGCGGGGAGAGAAGCAGAACATGAGGTCAGGGGTATGGGGGACACATGGGGCCCAGTGGATCAGGGCCTCATGTCATTCAGGGTCTGAGCTGAGAATGACGTGGCTGATGTACTTGTAAAGCATCCTGCTGGCTGTTGAGTGAATGGGTCAGAGTGAGCCGTTTTCCCATGTGCCTGCTGCGTGCTGGGAACCTAGCTGGGTGCCGGGGAGAGAAGATGCAGGTGAACCCGAGATGCTTATTCCCATGGTGCTTGCAGAGGTCTGGAGCCACCACTGTCTCCTCCATCTGACCTGCTCATCCTTGGTGCTTAACCATGTGTCACCTCCCCAAGGGAGTCACCATCTTTGTCTGTTTCCTTTTTTCTTTTTTTTTTTTTTCCTTTTTGAAACTGAGTTTTGCTCTTGATGTCCAGGCTGGAGTGTAGTGGTGCAATCTCGTCGCACTGCAACCTCCGCCTCCTGGATTCAAGCAATTCTCCTGCCTCAGCCTCCTGAGTAGCTGGGATGACAGGCATGCGCCACTATGCCCGGCTAATTTTGTATTTTTAGTAGAGACAGGGTTTCTCCATGTTGGTCAGGCTGTTCTCGAATTCCCGACCTCAAGTGATCTGCCCACCTTGGCCTCCCAAAGTGCTGGGATTACAGGCGTGAGCCACCGCGCCTGGCTTTTTTTTTTTTTTTTTTTTTTTTTTTTTGAGATAGAGTCTGGCTGTGTCACCCACGCTGGAGTGCAGTGGCACAACTTGGCTCACTGCAACCTCCACCTCCCTGGTTCAAGCGATTCTCCTGCCTCAGTCACCTGAGTAGCTGCGATTACAGGCGCACACCACCGCGCCTGGCTAATTTTTGTATTTTTAGTAGAGACGAGGTTTCACCATGTTGGCCAGGCTGGTCTCGAACTCCTGATCTCAAGTGAGCCACCACGCCTGGCCTCTTTGTCTGTTTCTAAATGATGCCCCCACCAGACTGAGAACTCCTTTAGGGAAAGGCTGTGTCTGATTCTCCCCTTCTCCTGGGTACCAGTGCAGGGCCTGCCCCTATTCCCTGAGTGTCCCCTGAGAGGTGGAGCGAGTGAATGAATCAGTGAACACATGAGCCCTAGGCCTGACCTGCCTGTGTGGCCAGGGGGACGAGGCCTCTGAGAGCCAGCGACCTGTTTCACTCTCTTCTTGCCATTTTTTGCAGATGGATTTGCAGCCACTGCAAGTGTGTGGAAGGGCCGTGTTCGTGTTGGCAAAGAAGGTCGGCTGCTGAGCCAGGGCGTGTCTCCCGGAGGCCTGTGGGCTGCCAGGATCCCCACCTCTCTGCAATGGGCTGCCCAGGCTGGTCAGTTACCAGCCAGTGACATCAGCGAGGTTCCCTGCTCTCTACCCTGGGAAGGGCCCAGCCTAAGTTACCAAGCCCCAGGCTCCCAGTACCGCCCTCAGCCTATGTGGATTGCCACCCCACCTTCTGCCTGTCCTTGGGAGGGGACCGACTCTCAGCTCCCCTTAGCAATCAGGTTGCACCCAGTCCCTTGACTTTATGCCCAGGTTTCCTGGCACCTAAAGTAGAAACGATGCAACTGCCCCTCGGGCTCGCTGAGGGCCAGAGGGGGTGTGACTTTGTCATGGAGCATAGAAGTCACTGAGTCGATGGTGATCCCACTGGCTGTTAACATCGATACAGTTCAGGTCAGCACGCACCAAGTTCCTCCAACACACCAGGTACATTGGCTAGCCACCTCTCCCAGGCAGGGCGGTGCAGTGGTGAGAGCAGGGACCCCAGCCAGGTGGCCTGGGACCTAACCCCCTGCACTGTCACTGCTGGCTGTGGGACTCTGCACAAGGTACTGCACTTTTGTGCCTCAATTTCCTCATCTGTAGGGTGGGGGTGGTGATTGCCACCCCATAGGTTGGTTATAAGGGGCCACACATGTTCCTATGTGTGAGATGCTGAGAAAGTCACCTGGCATGGACAGGATGGACAGCCAGTATTTATCGAACTATGAATGAATATTCGAATGTTACCCTTTAGTGGGTTCCAGCGTCCTATCCTGCCGGTGGGAAGACTGAGGCTCAGAGAGCTCCTTAACTTGCCCCAGGTCACACAGCCGGTTCAGGCAGAGTTGGGGTCTCATGCCTCCCAGGTGTTCCCACAGTCTTTTCCCCAGGAGCAGGGTCCAAGCCTGCTGCTCCTCCAACCACCTGCGAGGCACCTGGGCATGTTCCCGGCCACCAGGAAAGAGAGGTCTAACGGCAGTAGTACCAGTCAGCGTCATGTGCCTGGAGCGAGTGCCCTGTGAGTGCACCTGCTGGGCCAGCCCTTAGCAAACCAACGCCTTGGCCTGCCGGAGCCCCAGACCTCATGCTGAACATCCTCAGGGCCCCTCAGTGGCCTGTCCTTGGACGAACCCCAGGCCTGGTTTATGGAGCTGAGGCGGGCATGAGCTGGGCCTCAAATCCCAGGCTGCCAATCCTCACAGCCCTGTGTGTCACATGGCGAAGCCATCACTTCTGACAGTCCTTACGCAGACCAGACTCTGGCCTGGGCCTGTGATGGTTACACACCATGGGTGGCACTGGCCTGGTCCTTTGGGGAGCTCACAGGTGTGTCGCAGAGAGTGGAAGGGACCCTGCTCAGACCCCAGTCCATGGCCCACTGTGCTCCCATTTCGTAGGTGAGCAGCCAGCAGGCTGGGGTTCAAGCCTTGGCCCCTGTGGGCCCAGGAGCCCATGGGCTTGGAAGCCAGCCTTGGCTCTGGCTGATGTTCACAGGAAGCGTTTTCCTTGTGGATCGGGAATGCCAACGGCCTCCCTGATGGCGGGTGCTCATCTCTTGCAGACCAGCCGGTTCCTGCTGGAAGCTCCTGGTCTGATCTGGGGATACCATGTCCAAGCCCCCCGACCTCCTGCTGCGGCTGCTCCGGGGCGCCCCAAGGCAGCGGGTCTGTACCCTGTTCATCATCGGCTTCAAGTTCACGTTTTTCGTCTCCATCATGATCTACTGGCACGTTGTGGGAGAGCCCAAGGAGAAAGGGCAGCTCTATAACCTGCCAGCAGAGATCCCCTGCCCCACCTTGGCACCCCCCACCCCACCCTCCCACGGCCCCGCTCCAGGCAACATCTTCTTCCTGGAGACTTCAGACCGGACCAACCCTAACTTCCTGTTCATGTGCTCGGTGGAGTCGGCCGCCAGAACTCACCCCGAATCCCACGTGCTGGTCCTGATGAAAGGGCTTCCGGGTGGCAACGCCTCCCTGCCCCGGCACCTGGGCATCTCACTTCTGAGCTGCTTCCCGAATGTCCAGATGCTCCCGCTGGACCTGCGGGAGCTGTTCCGGGACACACCCCTGGCCGACTGGTACGCGGCCGTGCAGGGGCGCTGGGAGCCCTACCTGCTGCCCGTGCTCTCCGACGCCTCCAGGATCGCACTCATGTGGAAGTTCGGCGGCATCTACCTGGACACGGACTTCATTGTTCTCAAGAACCTGAGGAACCTGACCAACGTGCTGGGCACCCAGTCCCGCTACGTCCTCAACGGCGCTTTCCTGGCCTTCGAGCGCCAGCACGAGTTCATGGCGCTGTGCATGCGGGACTTTGTGGACCACTACAACGGCTGGATCTGGGGTCACCAGGGCCCGCAGCTGCTCACGCGGGTCTTCAAGAAGTGGTGTTCCATCCGCAGCCTGGCCGAGAGCCGCGCCTGCCGCGGCGTCACCACCCTGCCCCCTGAGGCCTTCTACCCCATCCCCTGGCAGGACTGGAAGAAGTACTTTGAGGACATCAACCCCGAGGAGCTGCCGCGGCTGTTCAGTGCCACCTATGCTGTCCACGTGTGGAACAAGAAGAGCCAGGGCACGCGGTTCGAGGCCACGTCCAGGGCACTGCTGGCCCAGCTCCATGCCCGCTACTGCCCCACGACGCACGAGGCCATGAAGATGTACTTGTGAGGGGCCCGCCAGGTCACCTCCCCAACCCGCTCCTGATGGGGCACTGGGCCGCCCTTCCTGGGGAGGCAAGATTGGGGGCCCGGGAGACGGAGGCCCGAGCTGCCACCGGGATTAGGCAGGCTGTTGAGGAGCTGTGGGAGCAGGCCGAGTGGGAGGCTGTGGACACCCCCAGGACAGTGTCCTGTCTCCAGGCAGGGCTGACACATGGTGCCATAGCCAGCGGAGGGTGCTCAGTGAGCGCCCCGGGCCTTCTAGACAACAGGCAGGAAGGATGAACCTCAGGGCACCCCCAGGTGGTGCGGAAAGCCAGGCAGTTGGGACAGAGGTGCCCACGAGGGCAGAGGCCGGTGCTAAGGGGACGGGGAAGGAGGGACAAGATTCCCAGAGAGGAGAGGAGGATGTTGATAGGAAAGTGGCAGGGCTGGGGGAGACCCAGCCCCAAGGGTCCGGGGCGGAGGATGCTTTGCTCTTTTCTGGTTTTGGTTCCTCTTTCGCCGGGGGCGGGGTGGGGGTCAACAGGGACTGAGTGGGGCAGAGGCCCAGAAGTGCCAGCCTGGGGAGCCGTTTAGGGGCAGCCCCTTCTGCCCACCCCATCCTTCCTCCTCTCCAGAGATGCCAGGGGGGCGTGTATGCTCTGCCCCTTCCCTCAGACGGGGGCTGGGTGGGGAGGCTCTTTAGGCTCAGGAGAAGCATTTTAAAGAAACCCCCACCCTGCCGCCTGCATTATAAACACAGGAGAATAATCAATAGAATAAAAGTGACCGACTGTCACTTCGGGCCTTGTGATTGGTGAAGTGCGTTCAGGCTCACAGCCTCCTCCGCTCCATTCTTCTGACGGGGAATCCACTGGGTGGACTGGTGGTGACTTTGCCAAGGTCTCACAACCTGCCCAGCACGGAAGGGCTCGGGACCTGGCTCATAGCCCCAGTGTCCCTGGTGATGGAGAGCCCCCACAGTGGGGAATAGGGGGAGCCTGTTTTTCCCTCCTCCTTTTTCAAGGCTCACAAACACGGAAGGTTGGGTCCCACCAGCACAGCTCCCCCCATGACAAGCCTGAATCTGTTTAACATAAATGGGACCAAATGTGGACACTGAGGAGCCCACCGCCGGAGCAGTGCTGAGCTGCCACCCATCCAGGGAGAGGTCCCAGTGAGGGAGCTGTGAGGGCCTGTGGCTGAAATCCCGGGAGGGACCTGAAGTGCCTTGTGGGCGGCTCCAGGACTGGGCCATAGGAATATCTGCTCCCCGCAGGGCGAGACCCCAGCT
Source organism: Gorilla gorilla gorilla (assembly GCF_029281585.2). NCBI lineage: Eukaryota > Metazoa > Chordata > Mammalia > Primates > Hominidae > Gorilla > Gorilla gorilla. The sequence continues at coordinate 40,690,982 of NC_086018.1, read as the reverse complement.
GGTTTGCATTGTGGAAGCTGCCTAGGCGTTCCCCACCAGGCTGGAGGAGAGTTCCCCACCAGGACTGGGGGTGCTGCCAGGAGCACTGGGGCCCAGCAGGCTGCTTTTTGGCAGCTGAAGGGGGAGGCATTCATTGGCCTCCGTTTTCTGCCCACAGACCGTCTTGAGCAGCGTGGGAAGGAGGTGAGCTCCCTGGCTCTTAGGAGTACTCAAGAGCAGGTTATGTGTCGTTTTCTTGGGTTTCTTTCTTTCTTTTTTTGAGACAGAGTCTCGCTCTGTCACCCAAGCTGTAGTACAGTGGCCCCATCTTGGTTCACTGCAACCTCTGTCTCCCGGGTTCAAGTGATTCTGACTTCGGGTAAGCCACTGCACCTGGCCCAGGTTTTGTTTTTGATGAATACAAAGGATTGTTAAGTCAGTGATTTCTCCAGCCACAGCAGCATTTCAAATGAGCAGGTTTTACTTAAATAATACAAATCATATACTAACTATATATGTATGTGAGCAAGTGAGATGACCTTTTAGAGTCCAGCATTGTTTAGTCATTTGACCATCATACAGTGAGTGCCTACTCGGTGCCAGCATGAGGTCAGGAGTTCAAGACCAGCCTGGCCAACATGGTGAAACCCCGTCTCTACTAAAAACACAAAAATTAGCCAGGCGTGGTGGCAGGCACCTGTAATCCCAGCTACTCGGGAGGCTGAGGCAGGAGAATTGTTTGAACCTGGGAAGCAGGGGTTGTGGTGAGCCAAGATTGCGCCACTGTGCTCCAGCCTGGCTGACAAGAGCGAGACTCCATCTCAAAAAAAAAAAAAAAGGGCCGGGCGCGGTGGCTCATGCCTGTAATCTCAGCACTTTGGGAGGCTGAGGCAGGCAGATCATAAGGTCAGGAGTTCAAGACCAGCCTGGCCAATATGGTGAAACCCCATCTCTACTAAAAATACAAAAACTAGCCGTGCATGATTTGGGGCGCCTATAGTCCCAGCTACTCGGGAGGCAGAGGCAGAATTGCTTGAACCCGGGAGGCGGAGTTTGCAGTGAGCCAAGATCGCACCACTGCACTCCAGCCTGGGTGACAGACCGAGATTTCATCTCAAAAAAAAAAAAATGGAAATTATGAAATTATGTGCATAAATGTCTGCTTAGGGCAGAGAGGTGGGTAGGAAGTGCCAGTTCCCAGGGAGGATGCTGTTGACTCCTTATCCACGGCCATTCTCTTCCCCTTCTTTCTTGCTAAGGAAACCCCAAGTTTGTTCAACCCTCAGGTAGCTTAGGGCTATAGAGGAAGTGGGCCCTCCCTAGGCCTGGGGGTGAATCTCTTTTGGTCTAAGCCAGTCCTAGTCATTCCAGTCCCTTCCTAGTAATTTGAGTGGAAATGGGCATATAATGCTATTCTGGCCAATGAGAGGGCAAGTCAGCTGGAAAAGAGGGCTCTGAGAAAATGTTCATAGACAAGAAAGCAACATTTCTGCATTTGGCATAAGGGTGTAATGCTCCAAGCAATGGCAGCCATCTTGAAGCCATGAGGGGACAAGTCTGAGATCAAATGTCACCATACTGCATCCTTGAAGACATGAAGACCTCAGCGAGCTGCTGAATTAACCAACCCTGAAAGCGCCCTATCCCGACTCCTTGTCTCGTGTGTTAGATGCTATTTACCATCCTCAAGTGTCTATTCTTCTTGTGGTCCTTAGAAAAAGAACACAGCGAGTTCTAGGCAGACATATCACCTCCCCTTGGCAGCTGGCTGTGGCCATGTGACTAAGTCCAGGCCAATGGGATGTGAACAGGAGTGATGCGGGCAACTCATGGATGATCTTAAAGACATTTGCTTTGGGCACTCTAACCCACTTCCCACTGGCTGGAGCATGGCAGCAAGTGGAGTGCTTTGCAGGGCACATTTTGGGGGTGGCAGAGTGGCCCCAGTGGCCTTGGAGCACTCACCTTGGGACTGTAATGTGAGACAGAAACAATCTTGTTTTTTTTTTTTTTGAGACAGAGTTTGACTGTCGTTGCCCAGGCTGGAATGCAATGGCGCGATCTCGGCTCACCGCAACCTCCGCCTCCCGGGATCAAGTGATTCTCCTGCCTCAGCCTCCCGAGTAGCTGGGATTACAGGTGTGCGTCACTACACCCAGCTAATTTTGTATTTTTAGTAGAGACAGAGTTTCTCCATGTTGGTCAGTCAGGCTGGTCTCAAACTTCCAACCTCGGGTGATCAGCCCGCCTCGGCCTCCCAAAGTTCTGGGATTATAGGCATGAGCCACCGTGCCTGGCCTAATTTTTGTATTTTTAGTAGAGACAGGATTTCACTGTGTTGGCCAGGCTGGTCTCCAACTCCTGACCTCAGGTGATCTGCCCACCTTGGCCTCCCAAAGTGCTGGGATTACAGGCATGAGCCACCGCGCCTGGCCTGGTCTCGTTTCTCTCCTTGGAAGTTGGTGGGGACCGGGGCTGGGTTCTAATTTTTGGCAGTGGACTAGAGCTGGGAGGAATGTCTCACGTCTCACCTCCCCTTGGTTTCCTGCTGCTGCTGCTGCCGCCGCCGCCGCCGCACCCACCCTGGAAGGGGATGCTCCTCCTCCCCCACCCCCCACCGCAGCACAGATCACACCTGAGTCCAGGGCCTGAAGCCTGGTCCCACCCTGACCCCCAACCTCACAGCAGAATTCCGAGCACGCCTTGCACTGGGCTAGTCCAAGTTAGAACAAGCAGAGATTTAGGAACAAGTGAACCATGAAACCAGACTTCCAGGAACACGGGGGCTCACTCATCCCCGATCTCTGTTGGGCACTCAGAGGACATTACAATTTAATATTTAAACAAGAAGTTGAATATTGATACACCAGCAAGGGGGAATTATTTTCCTTCCCCTAGAGCTGCTGGGAAAACGACTCCCTGCTTGCCTGTGCCTCGCCAGCTGGGAACCGACTGGACGCCGGTCCCAGGCCATGCAGTGCTCCCCCAGTAAAGGATAGGTCCACGTCTTTCTCAGTCCTGGCCAAAAACGTCTGTGAACACACCCACTAGAAACAAGCCAGGAACAAACCGCTGCTCTGAGGATCTGATTACATTTCCTCAGGGCAGGTTTCCACCAGAGTGAGCGCCCCTCCCTCCTCCTCTCCCAGAACTCAGTTGCCCAACAACTGTTGCAGCTCCTGCTCCTGAGGCGGGGGCAGCCTGAGGAAACCAGGGCCTCAGGCGACAGCCAGCTCTTTTAGGCAGGGGCAGGACAAAGTGCAAGGTCCCTCTGGAATCCCCCAAGGCAGAGGGCAGGAGCCAGACTCCTCCGGTAGCTGTGGGGGCTCGGAAGGGGACATTAGACTCTGGTCTGTGGCTGTTGGCGCAGGGAGGTGAAGGGGCTGGACCCCTTCTCGGCTCCCCAGCCAGCCTCCTTCCTACCCTGTGCACAGAACAGTGAAGGTCTGTGTTCAAATCCCAGCACCGCCACCTGCTTGCTGAGCCTCTTTCTGCGTGTGGAAAGTGGAGGTGTGATCATAACACCACTCTGTGTCGTAGAGAATGTGTTCTGCGCCAGGGGCTGGGCTGGCTCATCTGATCATTACAACCATTCTGGGAGGGGGCACCACCCATCTCTTTGCAAAAGAGGAGATGCACAACTCTGGCCAGGGGTCGGTGGCCAGGAGGCAGGAACGGAGGATCTTTGGGACCCCTGCCCTGCCCCGGGCCTTAGGCCCATTGCTCCCAGCCCAGAGGTGCAAGAACACAGCACTGTGATGGGCAGAGGCTGGGGTCCTCACCTGGCCGGGTGGTGTGGTGGCAGCAGGCATCTTCTGGCCTTGCAGCCTTTCTGCTGTTACCTCTGCCCTGCCTGTGCCTGTCCTCACTGCCTCTGTGTTCTCCAAGATGCTACTCTTATTTCTGGCTAGCTGGATCCTGGCCCATTTACCGTAGTTGCATTAAGAGGCTGGGCTGAGGCCAGGTGCGGTGGCTCACGCCTGTAATCCTAGCACTTTGGGAGGCCGAGGCGGGCGGATCACTTGAGGTCAGGAATTCAAGACCAACCTGGCAAACATGGTGAAACTCCATCTATACTAAAAATACAAAAATCAGCCGGGCTTCGTGGCACCTATCTGTAATTCCAGCTACTTGGGAGGCTGAGGCACAAGAATCGCTTGAACCCAGGAAGTGGAGGTAGCAGTGAGCCGAGATGGTGCCACTGCACCACCACCCAGGTTGGAGTGCGGTAGTGCAATCATGGCTCTCTGCAGCCTCAAATTCCTGGGCTCAAGAGATCCTCCCCCCTCAGCCTCTCAAATAGCTGGGACTACAGGCATGGGCCACCACGCCCGCCCAGCTAATTTTTAACTTTATTTGTAGAGTCGGGGTTTACACCATGTTGCCTGGGCTGGTCTCAAATTCCTGGCCTCAAGGGATCCACCTGCCTTGGCCTCCCAAGGTGCTAAGATTACAGGTATGAGCCACCGCGCCCGGGCTGGTTATTGTTTCTTGATCTGGTGCTGGTTAAGTGGTGTGTAATTTGGTGAAAATTCACCGATTTTAGATTTAGAGTTTGTGGACTTCAAGAACATTTACATGAACAACAAGACAGAGGCCGTGAGGGTGGAGGAGAGGGCAGTTGGAGAGGCACTTGGGCCAGGGAACAGGGCTGGATGTTGGGGATTTAGGGTGCAGCCTGGCTTCTGGCCAAGTGGCTGGAGAGATGGGAGGATGAGCAGATGAGACATGCAGCTGAGACTGAATGTGAGGGGCCCCCCAGAGATGTGGCTCCCGGGGACCCAGATTGAGAAGCTGACCTTAAGGTGATGGGAAGTGGTGCCGTAGGAAGGAGGGCTGGTTCCGGGTGAGGCAGCTGAATGAGGGGCATGGAACCTGAGCACCCATTCTAGGGGCTGCCTGCCCCCAGAGAGTGGGTTCTGGAGGAAGGCCTGGGGGAGATGGGGAGAGGACCAGAGCCAGCAGCGTCCAAGGAGTGAGCAGGGTAGCATGGAGAAGTTCTGGAGCTGCTGCTGACACGTGGCCTCAGGAAAGAGAACCAAAAGCTGGGGCCCTCAGAGCCCCCTGTCTCAGCAGCGCCAGGCGCCCTGGTCTGGGACAAAGGCAAGTGGCCACACCCACCTATTTATAGAAGGCGGCTGGCAGGGATCAGGGGGGCCTTACAGGGGCCCTGGGGGAGGGGGCACTGGCAGGGGATGATGAAGGCTCTGCCAGGTCTCTGCCAGCCCCACCCACACCCTCAGAGCAGAGGCCAGGCCAGAGTTCAAGGAGATCTGGGACAGATGCGGGCCGACTGCACCCTGCAGGCACAGCTGGGCCTAGGAGCAGGGGCTTTTGTCCATCTGTGCTCTGTGGGGTGAGGGAGCTTTTTCTTCTCTGGCCTTGCTGTCCTTTCCTGTGGTATAGGAGACCCCATTTGTCTATGCCATGAGACCATGTACTCCTCCTGGAGCCCAGGGTGGGGTTCCCTCTTGGCCCCAGCCCAGTCCAGGGTTGGACAGGACATGCCTGCTTACTGAGGGATGAATAAATGAGAAACTCACGTCCCCAGAGGCTGAGGGACCTGCACAAACCCCAGGCCTTCTCCTGGCCACTCACACCCCTCTGATGTTGCCCTAAAGACCTCAGGGCCTCCAGGTGCAGAGGCTCACACCTGTAGCCTCAGCACTTTGGGAGGCCAAGGTGGGTGAATCACTTAAAGCCAGGAGTTCAAGACCAGCCTGACCAACATGGCAAAACCCCATCTCTCCTAGAAATACAAAAATTAGCCAGGCATGGTGGCAGGCACCTAATCCCAGCTACTCAGGAGGCCGAGGCAGAAGAATTGCTTGAACCCAGGAGGCAGAAGTTGCAGTGAGTCGAGATCATGCCACTGCACACACCAGCCTGGGAGATAGTGCGAGACTCCATCTCAAAAAAAAAAAAAAAAAAAAAGCCTCAGTGCCCCCAACAGCAGGGGCTGCTGATAGGGTGAGTTAGGCCTCCAGACCAGGGAGTGGGGAGGGGCCAGGCTGGGCCTTGGAACTTAGAGCCTTGGGGCCCCTGGGAAATTCACCTCAAAAATTACCTTAGAAATTCAAGAGAGGGCCAGGCGCAGTGGCCCACGCCTGTAATCCCAGCATTTTGGGAGCCTGAGGCAGATGGATCACCTGAGGTCAGGCGTTTGAAACCAGCCTGGCCAACATGGTCAGAACCCGTCTCTACTAAAAATACAAAATTAGCCAGGCGTGGCAAGTGCCTGTAATCCCAGCTACTCGGGAGGCTAAGGCAGAGACTTGCTTGAACCCAGGAGGTGGAGGTTGCAGTGAGCCGAGATCGCACCACTGCACTCCAGCCTTGGCAACAGAGCAAGAAACCGCCTCAAAAAAAAAAAAAAAAATTAGCTGGGTGTGGTGGTGGGCGCCTGTAATCCCAGCTACTTGGGAGGCTGAGGCAGGAGAATCGCCTAAACCTAGAAGGCGGAGGTTGCAGTGATCCGAGATCATGACATTGCACTCCAGCCTGGGCAAAAAGAGCAAAACTCCGTCTCAGAAAAAAAAAAAAAGAAACTCAAGAGAGAGTTAATTAAGGATGTGCAAACCACACTTGAGAGATCCCTTGGAGGGCTGCCCTGCAGTGTCATGGACAGAATGTTTTTCTAGCAGCTGATAGAACCGGCCACAAATTCCCTGTGAGATCTGAGCAAGTTACATCTTCTTGGAACCTCAGTTTCTCCATCTGCAAAGCTGGGCAGGGAACCGGGGAGCCTTTGCCCAGTTTCTGGCCCTAAAATTCCTGATTGGATGAAGATCTTCAGGGGTCTTGGGATAAGAGCTGGAATGTGGCCATAGGCCCTTTGTGACGCATGGGTGGGATCTGGGATTGGGGATTTGGACCCAGCTACCTTGGAAGCTGCCTGTGTCAGGGCTTGGGTGGAATGGTCCAGGTGCAGCCCGCAGAGCCACGAGAGGGCATCCATGCCAGGAGGCCACATCCCAAAGTCCAGGGGCAGTGGAGGCCCATGTGATGTCCCTGGGTGGCAGGCATGGTCCAGGGGAAAGTGCCCACCACGTGCTACCTCACTCAGCCCTCTGACATGGGTATCATCATTGTCATTTTGCCAAAGAGGAGTGCCCAGAGAGGGCAAGTGTATTTTCAGAGTCACACAGCTGCGTCTAGGGCATCTTCAGCTCCTGCCATCCAGAACAGTGGCAGCAGCTCAATCTTGAGCCCAGAATGACTCCCACCTCCAGCCTGGCCCTATGGTCCTCTTCTGTCCTCTATCCTAGACCCTCTGTCCATAGAGCACCTCTGTCTCCCTGCAGGCTGTAAGCATCTCAAGGACAAGACCAGGTTGTAGAATAACCCTTTCACCAGCTACAGGATTTTACCTTTCACAAAGCACTCCCTCTCCCTCTTCTGCACAGAACTCTGAAAGGCAGACATGAGCCCCGTGTGACCCAGGAGAACTCCAAGGCCCTGAGAAGTTGGAGGCCTTGCCCGAAGTTCGCAGCTCCTAGGAGGCAGGGCCACAGTCCAGATCTGTCTGACCCAAGCCTGGGCTTATGTTGTGCTCCACCCTCCCTCAGATAAACCCAAGAAGGGCCAACTTGCTAATGGGGAAATGCAGGCAGGGGCCACAAGACCACCCCTCTTTCCACACAGTCACATGCAAGCCACAGTCAGGTCCATTTCATCAGGGAAGTGCAGACTGTTAGAAGCTAAGAAACTGAGTGTAATGTGGGCATCCAGGCAGAGTGAAGCCCTGGGGAGCAAGTTCCCCTAGCTCGCCCTGCTGCTGGCAACCATGCCCAGTGCCTGGCTCGGCCTCCCTGGCTGCTCTGAGAGGCCTGGCCCGGGCTCTGCAGGCACTGGAGCCAGCGGAAGCATCTGGATCCCATAAGCTTGTCATGAGCTGGTTTGAGCAGAACGGCCTCAACAGCCCCCAGAGAGCTCCCCTCACCCCTGGCTGCACTGATGCAACTCCCATCTGTCCCCAGCCCACAGCAGCTCCCAGGGATGGAGAGTGTGAATCCTCAGGGAGGGTTGTCTAGAGGCCCTGGGCTGGATGGGGATCCCATGCTGACCGGTGGACACGGCCCCGAATCCCCCTGCACTGCACTTGCTGCTCTGTTTTGCCTGTAAGCATCTCCCCCATCAGACTGAGCTCCTCCAGGATAAGAACTGTGTCTGATTTATCTGTGAGCTGCCAGCATCGCCCTGCCTGGGACCTGGCACAAAGGAAGTGTCAGGTGACTGCTAAATGAATGAGTGAAGGAATGAATGGATGAAGCATCGTCTCCATGGATCAGCCAGGGTCCAGTTAGGAAAACAGGAACCTTATGAGTTATTTTACCATAAAGTATTTAATGTGTAGGGAGTTAGCTAAAGAGGCATTGACAAAGCCATAAAGAGAACCCTGAAGGCAGCAGAAAAGGCCATCTCCAAGAAGCAGCTACCACACCAGAGGAGGCGAGACGAAGAGGTGGAAGCTACTAGAGCCTAGAAGCTTGGAGGGGGTGCCCGGGGCTAGAAGTCACACCTCTAGGCAGGGCACAGTGGCTCACAGCTGTAATTCCAGCATTTTGGGAGGCTGAAGCAGGTGGATCACTTGGGGCCAGGAGTTCAAGATCAGCGTGGCTAACATGGCAAAACCCTGTCTTTACTTAAAAAAAAATACAAAAAATTAGCTGGGCATGGTGGCAGGCACCTGCAGTCCCAGCTACTTGGGAGGCTGAGGCAGGAGAATCGCTTGAACCTGGGAGACAGGTTGCAGTGAGCTGAGATAGCACCACTGCACTCCAGCCTAGGTGACAGAGTGACACTCTGGCTCGAAAAAGAAGTCACACCTCTGAGGAGGAGGAGAGGCTGCCCAGCCTCAGGATCTTTGAGAAGGGAACCCCCCTGAGGCAGCACCCAGGCCTCAAAGGAGGGAGTGCCGGAGCCTCTGAGCAGCTGGTTCTCGGAGCACGGAGAGAACTTTGGAACTGTGTGCCGCTGCTGACTGAAGAGCCATCAGCAGGGTGATTTTCGCAGGACACTGAGCAAATAAGGAATAAGTCTTTCCTTTCTCCTCCAGCCTTCCAGTCTCTCTCTAGTCCCTCCTGTTGGCAGAGCACAACAGGCTGCCAGATGGCAAAGGAGACACGCAGTGTGCAGAGGCTCCCACCCAAGCAGCGGGAGCCCAGCCCCATAGCATGGGCGGCCCCACTAACACAGGTGCACCTCCATCAACAGCAACAAGCATGTCATCCTTCTGCTTCGAGTGATGGACCTTCTCTTCCTAGAAAGATACTTTGACTCCCTTCCCCAAGAGGAGACACAAAGTCTGAAGGATCACTGTGTCCATCTCTGGGAAAGGTTAATTACTCTTCCAAGTCAACCACAACCTCACCTGTGTGTTCTGCAATCTAAAGAATACATTTTAGGCTGGGCACGATGTGGCTCGTGCCTGTAATCTCAGCACTTTGGGAAGCTGAGGCAGGAAGATCACTTGAGCCCAGGAGTTTAAGACCAGCCTGGGCAACATGGCAAAACCCCATCTCAACAAAAAATACAAAAATTAGCCGGGCATGGTGGTGCATGCCTGTAATCCCAGCCATTCAGGTGGCTGAGGCATGAGAATTGCTTGAACCCAGAAGGCGGAGGTTGCAGTGAGCCGACATCACATCACTGCATTCCAGCCTGGTTGACAATTCCAGCCTGGGTGACAGAGTGAGACGCCATCTCAAAAATAAAAAGAGAGAGAGAGAGAGAAGGGAGGGAGGGAGGGAAAAGGAAGGAGGGAAGTAAGGGAGGGAGGGAGGGAAAGAAAAGAAAAGAAAAAAAGAGAAAGAAGAAGGAAAGAAGAAAGTGAAAGAAAAGAAAGAAAAAAAGAAAGAAGGAAAAGGAAGGAAGGAAGGGAGAGCCGGGCGCGGTGGCTCACGCCTGTAATCCCAACACTTGGGAGGCCGAGGCGGGTGTATCACGAGGTCAGGAGATCAAGACCATCCTGGCTAACACGGTGAAACCCCGTCTCTACTAAAAATACAAAAAATTAGCTGGGAGTGGTGGCAGGTGCCTGTAGTCCCAGCTACTTGGGAGGTTGAGGCAGGAGAATGGCGTGAACCCTGGAGGCAGAGCTTGCAGTGAGCAGAGATCACGTCATTGCACTCCAGCCTGGGTGACAGAGCGAGACTCCGGAAAAAAAAAAAAGAAGGGAGGGAGGAAGGAAGGAAGGAAAAGAAAGAGAAAAAGAAAGAAAGAAAAGAAAGAGAAAGAAAAGCAAAGAAAATGTATAGATGTATAGGCCAGGCATGGTGGCTCATGCCTATAATCCTAGCACTTTGGGAGGCCAAGGCAGGCGGATCCCTTGAGCTCAGGAGTTCAAGACCAGCCCGGGCAACATGGCAAAACCATGTCTCAAAAAAAATTAATTAGTTAAATATATATAAAATATTTATATAATACATTTTAAACTTAATCACCAACATCAATGCTGAAATAAATCAGGGGAAGGAGGAAGAGAGGAGAAGATAATAGGAAGTTAGACAGGAGGGGAGAAGAGTGAGGAGGAGGAAAGGAAGAAATGTATGTATGTATGTGTAAAATACGTATACGTTTGTGTGTGTGCGTGCATTATTTGCTTTTGCGTGCGTGTGCATGCGTTTTTGGTTCAGTGGATAAGGAGCCTAACATGGCTAGGTGGCAATCTCAGCTTCCGACTATGTGCAACCATTGTTGTCTGCTGGTAGAAACACTCCTCTCTTGGGGACCAAGACCTTTACCCCAGCAGAGCTCCAAGTTTCAGGAACCGGAAATGACAATTCTGTGGGTGATGACTCGGTGCAGTCATGATTCCTGGCTGTGTGTTCTGTCATGGAATGTGCGGGTCTCTGAGTCACCACACACTGTATCCTACAAGACAGAGCCTCATCTTTTCAGCGTGTTTCCTCCCAACTGGGGTTGTACCTGAGCCTTCAGGAGGTCATGCCACCACCATGCTGCTGGACCAGCTGTTTCTGGGTGGAGGGGTATCTCAGAGACAATAAGGGCCTACTCTGCCCTGGAAGATCCTCCACTAGGTCATGGAGGAAGCCCACCCAGCAGTCCTCTCCTGTGCTGCTGAGCCAGGCTGGGGGCTGAAGGCAAAGGGTGGTGGAACATCACCTTTGACCCCAGCTTGGTCTAAAGTCCCCAAATGTGATCCCCTCCAGGCTAAAATATCAGGGGGTGTTCATTCTGTTTGAGTCTGGGAGGAAACAACAGGGATTGATCACAGTGAAGGCTCAGTGAGAAACAAGAAATGTACACCTCCACAACCCTGCAGGGTAATATTCAAAATAAAGAGCATGACTCCCCACAACAATGTGAATGCACTGAACACTCCTGAACTGTATGTACACTTACACATGGCCAGAAGGATCGATTTTTATATTGTGTGTATTTTACCACAATTTTTTTGTGTTTTGAGCCAGGGTCTCGCTCTGTTACCTAGGCTGGAGTGCAGTGGCTCAAAATGCCTCCCAGAGTGCTGAAATTTAGGCATGAGCCACTGCACCCGGTCTTATTATTTTTTAATAGAGACAGGGTCTTGCTATGTTGCTGAGGCTGGTCTCTAACTCCTGGCCTCAACCAATCCTCTGGCATCAGCCTCTCAAAGTGTAGAAATTACAGAAGTGAACCACTGCACCAGGCTTGTTTTACCATAACTAAATTAAAATAATAATAATGAGATGGGAAGTGTGAGGTAAATTCAGTGTATTACTCCATTTTCACACTGCTATGAAGAAATACCCTAGACTGGGTAATTTATCAGATGAGATTGTGCGTATTCAGGGTGGTACAGCCATCCACGAGACTGGGTAATTTATAAAGAAAAGAGGTTTAATTGACTCACAGTTCTGCATGGCTGGAGAGGCCTCAGGAAACTTACAACCATGGCAGAAGGCACCCCTTCACAAGGCGGCAGGAGAGAGAATGAGCACTAGCAGGGGAAATGCCAGACACATAAAACCATCAGATCTCATAAGACACACTCATTATCATGAGAACAGCATGGGAGAAACCGCCCTCCATGATCCAGTTACTTCCACCTGGTCCCGCCCTTGACATGTGGGGATTATTACAATTCAAGGTGAGATTTCAGTGGGGATACAGAGCCAAACCATGTCATTCTGCCTCTAGCTCCTCCCAGATCTCATCTCCTCACATTTCAAGACACAATCATGCCCTTCCAACAGTCCCCCAGAATCTAAACATACTCCAATATTAACCCAAAACTCCAAGTCCAAAGCCTCATCTGAGACAAGGCAAGTCCCTTCTGCCTATGAGCCTGTAAAATCAAAAGCAGATTAGTTATTTCCTTCCTGACACAATGCAGGTACAGGCATTGGGTAAATTCACCCATTCAAATGGGAGAAACTGGCCAAAATAAAGGGGCTATAGGCCCCATGGAAGTCTGAAATTCAACAGGGAAGTCACTGAACCTTTAAGTTCCAAAATGATCTTTGACTCCATGTCTTGCATCCAGGTCATGCTGATGCAAGAGGTGGGCTCCCTTGGCCTTGGGCCACTCTACCCCTGTGTCTTTGTGGCATATAGCTCCCCTTCCTGGCTGCTTTCACAGGTTAGTGTTGAGTGTTTGTGACTTTTTCAGGCACACAGTGCAAGCTGTTGGTGTATCTACTGTTTTGGGGTCTGGAGGATGGTGGCCCTCTTCTCACAGCTGCTCTATGTAGTGCCCCAGTGGGGACTCTGTGTGGTGGCTCCAATCCTACATTTCCCTTCTGCACTGCCCTGGCAGAGGTTCTCCATGAGGGCTCCGCCCCTGCAACAAACTTCTGCCTGGACATCCAGGCATTTCTATACATCCTCTGAAATCTAGGCAGAGGTTCTCCAACCTCAATTCTTGACTTCTGTGTACCTGCAGGCCGAACACTTAGTGTAAGCCACCAAGGCTTGGAGCTTGCACCCTCTGAAGCAATGGCCTGACCTGACCTTGGCCCCTTTTAGCCATGGCAGGAGCTGAAACAGCTGGGACACAGGGCACTATGTCCCAAGGTGGCATAGAGCAGTGGGACCCTGGGCCCAGCCCAGGAAACCATTTTTCTCTCCTAGGCCTCAGGTCCTGTGATGAGAGGGGCAGCCGTGAAGGTCTCTCACATGCCCTGGAGACATTTTCCCCATTGTCTTGGTGGTTAACATTCAGCTCTTCATTAGGCAAATTTCTGTAGGCAGCTTGAATTTCTCCCCAGAAAATGGGTTTTTCTTTTCTATTGCATTGTCAGGCTGCAAATTTCCTGAACTTTTATGCTCTGCTTCCTCTTGAACACTTTGCCGCTTAGAAACTTCTGCCAGATACCCCAAATCATCTTTCTCAAGTTCAAAGTTCCACAGATCTCTAGGGCAGGGGCAAAATGCTGCCAATCTCTTTGCTAAAGCATAGCAAGAATGACCTTTACCCCAGTTCCCAACAAGTTCTTCGTCTCCACCTGAGATCACTTCAGCCTGGACTTCATTGTTCATACCACAATCAGTATTTTGGGCAAAGGCATTCAACAAGTCTCTAGGAAGTTCCAAACATTCCCACATCTGCCTGTCTTTTGAGCCCTCCAAGTCTCTAGGAAGTTCGAAACTTTTCCACATTTTCCTGTCTTCTTCTGAGCCCTCCAAACCGTTCCAACCTCTGCCTGTTACCCAGTTCCAAAGTTGCTTCCGCATTTTCAGTTATGCTTATAGAAGCACCCAACTCCTGCTACCAATTTACTGGTGTGTTCTCATGCTGCTATGAAGAAATACCCAAGACACTGGGTTTTGTTTTGCTTGTTTTTTTGTTTGTTTGTTTGTTTGTTTGTTTTTGAGAGGGAGTCTTGCTCTGTCACCCAGGCTGGAATACAGTAGTGCAATCTTGGCTCACTGCAACCTCTACCTCCAGGTTTAAACAATTCTCCTACCTCAGCCTCATGAGTACCTGGAGTTACAAGCACCTGCCACCACACCTGGCCAATTTTTGTATTTTAGTAGAGATGAGGTTTCACCATGTTGACCAGGCTGGTCTTGAACTCCTGACTCAAGTGATCCACCCACCCTGGCCTCCCAAAGTGGTGGGCTTACAGGCATGAGCCACTGCACCTGGCCAAGACTGGTTAGTTTATAAAGAGGTTTAATTGACTCACAGTTTCACATAGCTAGGGAGGCCTCAGGAAACTTAGAATCATAACAGAAGGCACCTCTTCACAGGGTGGCAGGAGAGAGAATGAGTGCCAGCAGGGCAAATATCAAACGCTTATAAAACAATCAGAGCTCATGAGACTCACTCATTATCATGAAAACAGCACAGGGGAAAACCGGTCCCATAATCCAATTACTGCCACCTGGTCCCACCCTTGACATGTGGGGATTATCACAATTCAAGGTGAGATCTGGGTGGGGACGCAGGGCCAAACCATATCAACTAGGGACCACTGTGACAAAATCCGTGTCTGAACTTGAAACCCATCCAACAAATATGTGTCAACACTAATTATGCTTAAAAAACACAAATGCCAACCCTAAAGTTCCTCAGATTTCAGGAGAATTTCAGCACCTTCCTTCTTTGCCTTTAGCAATTCAATATTTTAATAGCAGTGTGAAACTTCCTCATGACAAAACCTTTTCTTTTTTTTTCGAGACGGAGTTTCACTCTTGTTGCCCAGGCTGGAGTGCAGTGGCGCGATCTCAGCTCACCCCAGCCTCCACTTCCCAGGTTCAAGCGATTCTCCTGCCTCAGCCTCCCGAGTAGCTGGGATTACAGGCATGCGCCACCACCCTGGCTAATTTTGTATTTTTAGTAGACAGGGTTTCTCCATGTTGGTCAGGCTGGTCTTGAACTCCTGACGTCAGGTGATTCGCCCACCTCAGCCTCCCAAAGTGCTGGGATTACAGGCGTGAGCCACTGTGCCTGGCCCCCTCCTCCATTTCTGCCCCTGCCTCGAGCCTCTCCAGGGTTTGGACTTGAGCCCCACCCACTCCTGCCCGAGAAACCCCTCCCCACTTCAGTTCTACTTTTGTAAACTCCAGCCTCTGAGCCCCCTCATCCTGTTCCCTGTCCCAGGGAAGTCCCCCACCTGCCTAACAGGCCTCAGAGCCAAATCAACCCAAATATTTCTTCAACAGGAAACTCAACATCCCAGCCACGCTGGGAAAACAAGGCTTAAAAAAAAATGAGAGGCAATAAAAATCCCCAAATGACTCCGTTGTGTTTTGACAGAGGCGGAAAAAAAACAGGATTTCACAAACTGGATTTTTGGCATTGCAAAATGGTCATCAACTCTCCCAACTTCCCAGAGAGACTGAAAGGAAAATTCCCAAAGAGCTTCTTACTTTTTTATTTTCCGTTAAGTGCAGTCCATCTCCTAGTTCAATTACAGAAGGTCAGAACTGAGGTTGAGGGAAAAGAGTTCACATGAAAGAAGGAAGGATAGAAAAGATCAGGCTGGGTGTGATGGTTCACGCCTGTAATCCCAACACTTCGGGAGGCCGAGGCTGGTGGATCAATTGAGTCCAAGAGTTAGAAACAAGCCTGGGCAATACGGCAAAACCCCGTCTCTACAAAAAATACAAAAAAATTAGCCAAGCACCTGTAATCCCAGCTACTCAGAAGGGTGAGGCAGGAGGATCACTTGAGCTCAGGAGTTTGAGACCAGCCTGGGCAACATAGCAAGATCTGTCTGTATTTAAAAATCTATATATGTTAGCTCGCATGGTGGCATGAGCCTGTAGTCCCAGCAACACAGGAGGCTGAGGCGGGAGGATCACCTGAGCCCGGGAGATCAAGGCTGTGATGAGCAATGATGAACTGCACTCCAGCATGAGCAATAGAGTGAGACCCTGTCTAAAAGAAAAGAAAGGAAAGGAAAACTCCGAATCCAGTCCAGAGACTTGAAACTTTGGGTTTCCTCAGCCTAACCAAAACCTGTCCTATCCTATAACCACTGAATTTCAAGACTGGGAGGGGCTGGGCTCGGTGGCTCACACCTGTAATCCCAGCACTTTGGGAGGCCAAGGTGGGTGGATCACTTGAGGTCAGGAGTTCGAGACCAGCCTGGCCAACATGGTGAAACTCTGTCTCTCCCACAAATCCAAAAATTAGCCAGGCGTGGTTGCAGGCACCTGTAATCCCAGCTACTCGGGAGGCTGAGACAGGAGAATTGCTTGAACCCAGGAGGCGGAGGTTGCAGTGAGCCAAGATGGTGCCACTGCACTCCAGCCTGGGAGCTAGAGCAAGAGTCCATCTAAAACAACAACAACAACAACAACAAAACAGAAACAAAAAAACAAACAAAAAAACTGTGAGGGACCATAGACCATAGAGATTTACTGGTCCAGCTGGCACATCCCTAGAGAAGCACACATCTCTCACTTTAAGACAATCTGGGCCGGGCACGGTGGCTCACGCCTGTAATCCCAGCACTTTGGGAGGCCAAAGCGGGCAGATCATGAGGTGAGGAGATCCAGACCATCCTGACTAACACGGTGAAACCCCATCTCTACTAAAAAAATTTAGCTGGGCGTGGTGGCACGTGCCTGTAGTCCCAGCTACTTGGGAGGTTGAGACAGGAGAATTGCTTGAACCCAGGAGGTGGAGGTTGCAGTGAGCCAAGATCGCGCCATTGCACTCCAGCCTGGGGGAGAGAGCGAGACTGTCTCAAAAAAAAAAAAAAAAAAGACAATCTGTTAGTTACCACACAGTACCATACAGAATACCCAGGAGACTCACACAGGGAGGCAAACACCCTCCGTTAATAATGGCCTAAAGGGCCGGGCGCGGTGGCTCACACCTATAATCCCCACACTTTGGGAGGCGGAGGCAGGCGGATCACGAGGTCAGGAGATTGAGACTATCCTGGCTAACACAGTGAAACCCTGTCTCTACTAAAAATACAAAAAAATTAGCCAGGCATGGTAGCGGGCACCTGTAGTCACAGCTACTTGGGAGGCTGAGGCAGGAGAATGGCGTGAACCCAGGAGGTGGAGCTTGCAGTGAGCCAAGATCAGGCCACTGCACTCCAGCCTGGGCGACTGAGCGAGACTGTCTCAAAAAAAAAAATAAAATAAAATAAAATAAAATAATGGCGTAAAGAAGGTGGAACTGTATTTCCCTCTAAGGTAAGAGACCAGAGGTGGGCAGTCAGGGCCCAAAGATTGATCTTCTCCCCCAAAGTCATCCAAACACCCCAGACTCCTGCAACCCTGCTCTGTTCCTTAACACTCAGCTCTCATCTCATGGTCCAAAGCAGCTGCTCCAGCTCCTGCTGTTGCACCCACACTGAGCCAGCTGACTTGACCCAGAGATCATTATGTCACTTCTTTCTTCTCTTATCCCATTGGCCAGCCCTTACTTCCCATCCTTGCAAGAGGATCTGGGAAAAACAGTTGCTAGGTAGGGAGGAGCCAGGTGCTGACCTGAAAACCCCATTGTTGTGTATGACAGTGGAGTGGGTGCTGGGGAGGAACTAGCCATGTCTGCTAGAGAGGTTTCCTCTGGGAAAATCCAAGTCGTTTTATGCCATGATTTCCCAGAATGCACTATGCTGCAGCATGAAGGATGTCACATTTTGTTTTATTTGAACTCGCTAGCATCTTGGGCACAATTCCACTTTGTGGTTAATGCCAAATCCACTTCCCAAGGCAAAAATGTAACGGTTTTTGGATTTTGCTACTGGCTCAGAGTCAGACTGCTCAGATTTAACTCTGGGCCCTCTTCCAACAGCTGTGTGGCTGTAGGCAAGTTACCCACCTGCTTGTGCCTCAGTTTCCTCACCTGTAAAATGGGGATAACAACTGTCTCTGGCCAGGCACATTGGCTGATGCCTGTAATCCCAGCACTTTGGGAGGCCGAGGTGAGCGGATCACTTGAGTTCACGAGTTTGAGACCAGCCTGGCCAACATGGTGAAACCCCGTCTTTACTAAAAATACAAAATTTAGCCAGGCATGATGGGGTGTGCCTGTAATCTCAGCTACTCAGGAGGCTGAGGCAGGAGAATCGCTCTAACCCAGGAGGCAGAAGTCACAGTGAGCCAAGATCATGCCACTGCACTCCAGCCTGGGCAACAGAGTGAGACTCCATCTCAGAAAACAAACAAACAAACAAAAAACACAATTGCTTCTCCCTCATATGATTTCATGTGGGTGGCCAGGTGCGGTGGCTCACGCCTGTAATTCCAGCACTTTGGGAGGCTGAGGTGGGCAGATCATCTGAGGACAGGAATTTAAGACCAGCCTGGCCAATATGGTGAAATCCCGACTCTACTAAAAATAAAAAAAATTAGCCAGGCAAGGTGATGCACGCCTGTAATCCCAGCTACTCGGGAGGCTGAGGCAAGAGAATCGCTTGAACCCAGGAGGTGGACGTTGCAATGAGCCAAGATTAGGCCACTACACTCCAGCCTGGGTGACAGATCAAGACTCCGTCTCAAAAGAAAAAAAGAGATTGCATCTGGGAGCACCCAGCACAGCACAGGCACATAGAAACAGCTCAATGAATCCTCTGTCCCCTGAGCCACCAGTCCCATCTCTGAATCTCAGCTTCTTCATTTGTGTAATCAGGGGTGTGGTAGCTGATCTCCAAAGATGGTTTCAAATAATTCTTCCCCTTTCTGCACATATATACCAGTCCTAACAAGATGTATCTGGAGGCCAAAGCCACTCGGTCTCAGATGCTAAGCTGCCATGTTGACTTCTGATTACCCTCAGTTCCAGGACTACTTTATCTACTTTAAAAACACGTACCTCCAGCCCTGGCAACATAGTGAGACCCCATCTCTACAAAAAAAAAAATAATAATAATTAAAAATTAGCTGGGCATGGTGCGTGTGCCTGTAGTCCCAAACTGTTCAGGAGACTGAGGCCGGAGGATTGCCTGAGCCCAGGAGTTTGAGTCTGCAGTGATCTATTATTCCATCATTGCCCTCCAGCCTGGGCAACAGAGCGAGGGCCTGTCTTTTTTTCCTTTGAGATGGAGTTGAGCTCTGTTGTCCAGGCTGGAGTGGAGTGGTGTGATCTTGGCTCACTGCAACCTCCACCTCCCGGGTTCAAGTGATTCTCCTGCCTCAGCCTCCTGAGTAGCTGGGATTACAGGCACCTGCCACCACGACTGTCTAATTTTTGTATTTGTAGGAGAAACAGGGTTTTGCCATGTTGGCCAGGCTGGTCTCGAACTCCTGACCTCAGGTGATCCACCTGCCTCGGCTGCCGAAAGTGCTGGGATTACAGGTGTGAGCCACCGTGCCCAGCCAACAACCTGTCTAAAAAAAAGAGTGTGCACGTAGTGTAAATCCTGCCCATAGGTCAAAACAACATTATCCTGCCCTTAGTCAAATTACTTCAATTGTCTTACAAACTTCTTCTAAAGTATGTATACAATTTCTCTATGGTATTTAAAGCCCTGGGTCTTGGGGGTAGGGGCACAGGGATCCATCTAATCTCGTGGCCTCCTGAGACATGGCTTCTGTGTGTAAGTCTTTAGTAAATGTTTTTCTTTTCTTTTTTTTTTTTTTTTAGATGGAGTCTTGCTATGTCACCCAGGCTGAAGTGCAGTGGCGCAATCTTGGCTCACTGCAAGCTCTGCCTCCCAGGTTCACGCCATTCTCCTGCCTCAGCCTCCCCAGCAACTGGGACTACAGGCGCACGCCACCACACCTGGCTAATTTTTTTGTATTTTTAGTAGAGAAGGGGTTTCACTGTGTTAGCCAGGATGGTCTCGATTTCCTGACCTCGTGATCCACCAGCCTTGGCCTCCCAAAGTGCCGGGATTACAGGTGTGAGCCACCGCACCCAGTCGGCAGCCTCTTTCTTTGAGGCTTTCTTTGAATCTCTCAGCTTCCTGGGCCTTTGGGAGTAGGTTTGCACAGACCTGCTCACCACAGAACAACATGGAACTTACATCGAATTCCCTGGGTCCAGCCTGGACCTGGCACAGTGGCAGAAGTAAGGATGTGCCACTCGGGGCCTGACCATTAAGAGAACAGGAAGTTTCCACTTCCTTTCTCGGAACCCAAATACCGTGCTGCAAGGAAGCCCGATTGACATCACCTTTGCAAAGATTATGACGGCGGGATAAGTCTAGCGCAGCTGACTCCATCCTGATTCCAGCCTCACGGGCTGGCTGGCCTTAGGCATTCCTGGGCGTAGGCCAAGCTAACCCTGGGAGAAATTTAGTTTATAGTTTGTTTGTTTTCTTTTTCAACATTTATTCTAGGTTCAGGGGGTGCATGTGCAGGTTTGTTGCGTGGGTAAATTGTATGTGGCTGGGGTTTCCTACACAGATGTTTTCATCAGCCAGGTGGCAAGCACAGTACCTGACAGGTAGCTTTTCAATCCTCACCCTGCTCCCACCCTCCACCCTCAAGTAGGCCCTGGTGTCGGTTGTTCCCCTCTTTGTGCCCAATTTAATTTTTTTGTTGTTGTTTTGTGGGTTTTTTTGTTTTTTGTTTTTGTTTGTTTGCTTGTTTTTCTTTTTTTGAGATGGAATCTCGCTCTGTCGCCCAGGCTGGAGTGCAGTGGCGTGATCACGACTCACTGCAAGCTCCACTTTCCTGGGTTCACGCCATTCTCCTGCCTCAGCCTCCCAAGTAGCTGGGAGTAGCTGAGACTACAGCCACCCGCCACCACGCCTGGCCCATTGTTTTGTGGGTTTTTTTAGATGGAGTCTCGCTCTGCTGCCCAAGCTGGAGTGCAGTGGTGCGATCTCGGCTCACTGCAACTCCACCTCTGGGGTTCAAGGGATTCTCCTACCTCAGCCTCCCAAGTAGCTGGAATTACAGGCATGCGCCACCACGCCCAGCTAATTTTTGTATTTTTGGTAGAGACGGGGCTTCACCATGTTGGCCAGGCTGGTCTCAAACTGCTGACCTCAAGTGATCCACCCGCCTCAGCCTCCCAAAATGCTGGGATTACAGGCGTGAGCCACTGCACCTGGCCTTTGGGTCCAGTTTATAGTTTAAAGCAAAGACAGTAATAGTCCCTCCCTAAAACTGCTTCCTTCCTTGCTTGGAAACTGAAACCGCCTTTGCTAAACTAAAGAAAAGTCCATGAGATTCGGATAACAGAGGGGCCTGAATTCTGCTAAAATGTAGACCTAGTTTCCATCATCCCTTACTGCTCAGGAGTCATATGGCCAAGATTCATGACGTCCCCAATGGCTCCTATAGACAATGTCACTATTGTAGAAACGGAGATTGGTCTTTTGAGATGTTTTTCACACTTTTGCATTCTGACAACCTACTGACCCCACCTGGATCTATGACGACTCATGACTCAACCGGTCCGTGGCCCCCACCCAGGGGTGGACTCAGAGCACAAGGATTGTTCCCACCCACTTCTGAGTGCATCCCCAACCAATCAGCAGCACCCATTCCCTACTACACCCTCCTCACCCCCCTTCACTCCCACCCCCCAACTGCAAACCAAATTATCCATTAAAAGTCTAGCCTCTGAGTTCCTGGGGAGGCTGATCGGAGCAATCATAAACGCCTGTCCTTCCAGTTGGCCAACCTTGCATTAATTAAACTTTCTCATCTTTTTTGGGGGGTGGGGTGGGGGTGGAGTCTTTCTCTGTCACCCAGGCTGGAGTGCAGTGGCACGATCTCGGCTCACTGCAACCTCCACCACCCAGTGATTCTCCTGCCTTAGCCTGCTGAGTAGCTGGGATTACAGGCACCTGCCACCATGCCCAGCTAATTTTTTTGTATTTTTAGTAGAGACGGGGTTTCACCATGTTGGTCAGGCTGGTCTTGAACTGCTGACCTCATGATCTACCCACCTTGGCCTCCCAATGTGCTGGGATTACAGGCGTGAGCCACCGCACCCAGCCAATTAAACTTTCTTTACTGCAACAATGCTGTCTCAGTGAATTGGGTTTATCTGTGCAGTGGACAAGACGAACTCCTCAGGCAATTTCACAAGCAGCTCCATGGATAGGTCCACACAGAGGGTAACAGTGGCTCCCAGCCACCCCGCAGTCTCCCAGCCAGGAGAATGAGCCATCTTGGAGGTGGGCCTTCCAGCCCAGTCAAGGTATCCCAGCTGATGCCACATGGAGCTAAGAGATGGTCCTGCTGAGCCCACAAAATTGCAATACTGTGGCCAGGTGCTGTGGCTTATGCCTGTAATCCCAGCACTTTGAGAAGCTGAGGTGGGAGGATCACTTGAGCCTAGGAGTTAGAGACTAGCCTGGGCAATACAGCAAGACACCATCTCTATTAAAAAATATATATAGGCCAGGCGCGGTGGCTCATGCCTGTAATCCCAGCAATCTGGGAGGCCGAGGTGGGTGGATCACCTGAGGTTGGGAGTTCGAGACCAGTCTCCTAGCCAGGAGACCAACATGGAGAAACCCCGTCTCTACTAAAAATACAAAATTAGCCGAGCGTGGTGGCAGGCACCTGTAATCCCAGCTACTGGGGAAGCTGAGACAGGAGAATCACTTGAACCCGGGAGGTAGAGGTTGCAGCGAGGTAAGATCATGCCACTACACTCCAGCCTGGGCAACAAGAGCAAAACTCCGTCTCAAAAAAAAGAAAAAGAAAAGGAAAGAAAAGAAAAGAAAAAAAATATATATATATACACACACATATATAGCAATATCGTAAGCCAATGAACAACTATTGTTTTGAGCTACTGAATTTTGGGGTGGTTTGTTATGCAGTGATCAATGACCGGAAGACAGTGTGACACGTAGAAGTAGGGTGGTACAGAAATAAAAAGTACACCTGGCATTGGTATGGGGACCAGAGAGTAGAAAGGACCTTGACAAAACTGTTAGTGAAAGCTTAAAGAACAGTGAGGAAATTACTTTTTTCTTTTTTTTTTCTGAGATGGAGTTTCACTCTTGTCGTCCAGGCTGGAGTGCAGTGGCACATCTTGGCTCACTGCTCATTTGCCACCATGGCCAGCTAATTTTTTTGTATTTTTAGTAGAGACAGGGTTTCACCATTTTGGTCAGGCTAGTCTCGAACTTCTGACCTCAGGTAATCCACCTGCCTCGGCCTCCCAAATCACTGGGATTACAGGCATGAGCCACCACATCTGGCCCAATATAGAGTTTTTTTATTTTTTTGTTTTTATTTTTTGTTTTGTTTCGTTTTTGAGAGAGTGTCACTCTGTTGCCCAGGCTGGAGTGCAGTGGTGTGATCTCAGCTCGCTGCAACCTCCACCTCCCGGGTTCAAGCAATTCTCCTGCCTCTGCCTCCTGAGTAGCTGAGATTACAGGCATGCACCACCATGTCCAGCTAATTTTTTTGTATTTTTAGTAGAGATGGAGTTTCACCATGTTGGTCAAGCTGGTCTCGAACTCCTGACCTCAGATGATCTGCCTGCCTCGGCCTCCCAGTGCTGGGATAACAGGCATGAGCCATAGCGCCCAGCCCAGGAAATTACTATTGGATGCTGAAGAAAATAAGGCCCAGTTATGTAACCCAAGTGAGATATACTGGAACGCTTGTTTTAATCACCTCTCTTTACTTCATCAGTGCAGGAGGGATTCCTGACCTAGGATTATGGCAATGGCTGAACACAGGACACCCAAATCTGGATAGAAGAGATCCAGAGCAGTTTATGAGTCACATGTACTCACAGCTCAGGAGAGGAGGACATACTCTGCAGGGCCACACAGGGCTTGTGCCTGGTGCCAGTGGACCACAAGAGGCTTTGTAGTATCAAGAGGGTAAGGGTGGCCGGGCGTGGTGGCTCATGCCTGTAATACAAGCACTTTGGGAGGCTGAGGTGAGTGGATCATTTGAGGTCAGGAGTTTAAGACTAGCCTGGCCAAACATGGTGAAACCCCATTTCTGGCTGGGCGCAGTGGCTCACGCCTGTAATCCCAGCACTTTGGGAGGCTGAGGCAGGTGGATCACGAGGTCAGGAGATCGAGACCATCCTGGCTAACACGGTGAAACCCCATCTCTACTAAATATACAAAAAATTAGCCGGGCGTGGTGGCAGGCACCGGTATTCCCAGCTACTTGGGAGGCTGAGGCAGGAGAATGGCGTGAACCCAGTGGGCGGAGATTGCAGTGAGCGGAGATAGCGCCACTGCACTCCGGCCTGGGCGACAGGGCGAGACTCCGTCTCAAAAAAAAAAAGAAACCTCATTTCTACTAAAATATAAAAATTAGCCGGGCATGGTGGTGAGTGCCTGTAATCCCAGTTACTTGAGAGGCTGAGGCAGGAGAATCACTTGAAACCTGGAAATGGAGCTTGCAGTGAGCCGAGATCGTGCCACTGCACTCCAGCCTGGGTGACACAGCGAGACTCATCTCAAAAAAAAGAAAAAAAGTTGAGGTGTCCCCTGGTTTCATGGTGTACGTGATTGGCTTGTTTTTATAATTCCATGGGCTGGCAGGGAACTGAAACCAGCTACTCAGGGGGAAGCAGGAATTGTACCCGGTCCACTTGATAAGGAGGATTGCTTGGCACTTGGCTAGAGTACGTTATGTTGAAATGTTGAAAATGCCAGCTATTTTCTTTCTTTTTTTTTTTTGAGATGAAGTCTCACTCTTGTCCCCCAGGCTAGAGTGCGATGGCGCGATCTCGGCTCATTGCAACTTCTGCCTCCTGGGTTCAAGCGATTCTCCTGCCTCAGCCTCCTGAGTAGCTAGGATTACAGGCATCTGCCACCACCGGCTAATTTTTGTATCTTTAGTAAAGATGGGGTTTCACCATGTTGGCCAGGCTGGTCTTGAACTCCTGACCTCAGCCTCCCAAAGTGCTGGGATTACAGGCGTAAGCCACCGCGCCCGGCCAACCAGCTATTTTCTTTTAGCTGCTTATGATAAAATTCAAGATTATAATGAGTGAAAAAGGAAGGATTCAGGTCTCAGGTAGAATTACGAGGGCATATAAAGGAGCCAGGATTTGCTGGTTTCAAACATATAAACTATCATGTAATTTCTTTCTTTCTCTTTCTTTCTTTTTCTTTCTTTCTTTTTTCTTTCTTTCTTTCTTTCCTTTTTTCCTTCTTTCCTTCTTTCCTTCTTCCTTTTTTTTTTTCCTGAGATAGGTTCCAGCTCTGTCACCCAGGCTGGAGTGCAGTGGCACAATCTTGGCTCAGTGCAACCTCTGCCTCCCCGGCTCAAGCCATCCTCCCACCTCAGCCTCCTGAGTAGCTGGGACTACAGGTGCAAACTACCATGCCCGGCCAATTTTTGTATTTTTGGTAGAGATGGGGTTTCGCCCTGTTGCCCAGGCTGGAATCCAGCTCCTGGGTTCAAGCGATCCTCCCGCCTCAGCCTCCCAAAGTGCTAGGATTACGGGCGTGAGCCACTGCACCCCACCTAATTTCAGTTTTTGTTTGTTTGTTCCTTTTTTTTTTTGAGACCGAGTCTCACTCTGTCGCCCAGGCTAGAGTGCAGTGGCGCGATCTCTGCTCACTGCATCCTCTGCCTCCCGGGTTCAAGCAATTCTCCTGTTTCAGCCTATCAAGGAGCTGAGATTACAGGCACCCACCACCATGCCTGACTAATTTTTGTATTTTTAGGAGAGATGGGGTTTTACCATGTTGGCTAGACAGGTCTCGAACTCCTGACCTCAAGTGATCCACCTGCCTCAGTCTCCCAAAGTGCTAGGATTACAGGCGTGAGCCACTCTGCCTGGCCCTAATTTCATTTTTTAAGCAATGAGGTTAGTTTCTTTTATTATAAACTTAGCCTCGCAGTAAAAGATTTTAAAAAATATCTTGGCAGTTTTTGCGCCTAGAACCTGGCATGGTGCTTATCCACAATGACATCTGAACAAATGCGGTCTGAGACCTGTTCTTCTTCTATTTCTCAAGTTGCTGCCTGCAAACGGACAAGAATCTGTTACCTCGAAGAGAGCAAGAGCAGAGCATGTGACTCCAGCAAAAAGTAGGGCATCTGGGGAGCTGAGATGACTGAAAGCCACCAGGAAGGTACTTTCCAGGCAGTTAAATTTTTTCTTCTGGTATCCCCCCCCCCTCCATCAGCCACAGATTGCTCCCTAGAAGAGGTGATCTGTGATGCCAAGTGGGTGACGCTCAGGGCTGGGTACTGTGATCTTCCTCCAGGTGTCAAGGAACTTGCAGGAAATGGTCAGGCCAATTCGGGCTGCCACGACGAAGCAAGTGAGGCTCAGAAAAGTAGTCACCCAGCCAAGATTTGAACTGTGGTCTCTCTGAGGATAAACTCATGCTCTGTCAACTACATCAGGGGGTTTCAAGCTTTCTCCCAAAGGCCTTGCCCTGTGAATACCAGGAAACCCATAAAAGTCCCAGATCTCAGATGAGGATAAAAATACATGCCATCATTTGCATGTTACAATGCAAAACCTGTGGTACTCACGTGCTTCAGCAAGCAGGATGGTGTGTGGATGCCCTCAGACCACACCAGTCTGACCTGGGTACATCGGAGCAGCTGTGCTGGACCTCTACTCTACAGGCACTTTTGCAGTGTCATTCATTCAACTGTTATTTATTGAGGGCCACCATGCTCCGGGCCCTGGCATGGTGGACTGTACGCAGGGAGGCAG
Organism: Gorilla gorilla gorilla; assembly: GCF_029281585.2. Lineage (NCBI taxonomy): Eukaryota > Metazoa > Chordata > Mammalia > Primates > Hominidae > Gorilla > Gorilla gorilla. The sequence continues at coordinate 40,664,521 of NC_086018.1, read as the reverse complement.
CCTGGGCACAGGGAGGCAGCCTGCGTACAGGGAGGCAGCCTGGGTAGAGGGAGGCAGCCAGTGAGGCCAGACTGCCTGCATCTGCAGCACGTTCAGCTGTGTGATGCTGAGTGTGTGAATTACTGGTCTGTTTTCTCTTCTGTGGGATGGCAGTAACATAGGCTTTCTCCTCCCAGGGTGGCCAGGAGAAATGGATGAGTTAAGGCACGTACACAGTGCCAGGCATATAGCAAGCAGTCTCATTTCTTTTTTCTTTTTCTTTTTCTTTTTTTTTTTTTTTTGAGACAGGGTCTGGCTCTGTCACCCAGACTGGAGCGCAGAGGTGCGATCTTGGCTCACTGCAACCTCCGCCTCCCAGGCTCAAGCCATTCTCCCACCTCAGCTTCCCACGTAGCTGGGACTACAGGCATACACCACCGTGCCCGGTTAGTTTTTGTATTTTTTTGTAGAGATGGGGTTTCACCATGTTACCCAGGCTGGTCTTGAGCTCCTGGGCTCAAGGGATCCACCTGCCTCAGCCTCCCAAAGTGCTGGGATTACAGGTGTGAGCCACTGCGCCCAGCCTCTCATTTCTTTATTACTATTATTTGATAACTGATGGATGGATTTAATTACAAAATTGTAAGATACACAGGAAAGGCCATGGTTAAGCACATTTTACAGATGAGAACAATTGAGGCTTGGGCCATTGAAAAAGGTTGCTGGGAATAGAGTAGGTAGAATTATTCCCACTTTATAGACAAGTAGACTGAAGCTCAGGGAGTTAAGTCACCAGCTCAAGGTCAGTATCAGTGTCAGAGCCCAGGCCCAGGCCCAGGCCCCTCCGGCCTCAGTAACAGCCCCTTCTTTGAACTCTGAACTAATGGGGCAGTGTTTCACAGAAGGCACAGGTGGCCTCAGTGATGGGAAAGGCCCAGGAGGACAGGTGGCCTGAGATAGCTGAGGTCCTGCAGCAGCATGTACTCCTCCAGCTGAATTGGCCTGGGCCTCACCTCCTTGGTCCTCACCTGCTCAGACTCTGCAGGAAGCCCCCTGGGAAACGGTTCAACCCAGAGTTTGTGCTCAGAAAACCCATCTTCCCACCGCCACTGGGCTCAGCACCTAGGCCTGGCTCCATGGCTGACAGCGATTTATTTATTTATTTACTTATTTATTTGAGACAGAGTCTCGCTCTGTCAGCCAGGCTGGAGTGCAGTGGCACAATCTCAGCTCACTGCAACCTCCGCCTCCTGAGCTCAAGCGATTCTCCTGCCTCCGCCTCCTCAATAGCTGGGATTACAAGCATGTGCCACCAAGCCCAGCTAATTTTTGTATTTTTAGTAGAGATGGGGTTTCACCATGTTGGCCAGGCTGGTCTCGAACTCCTGACCTCAGGTAATCCGCCCACCTTGGCCTCCCAGAGTGCTGGGATTACAGGCGTGAGCCACTGCGCCTGGCATTAATAGGGATTTAAACGCGTAGACCCCCAACACCCCTTCCTCACCCAGCAGCTCCCAGAGCAGCCCCTAGCTCCTGGCTGGATTAGAGGCACCTGGCACTGTGCCTGAAATCAACACCTCCTTTGGGTTTTGGGTTCTCATTAGCCAGAACTTTCTCATGAAATAGAAATGATACCCTGAGGGAAAACTGTTAAAAGTTTGTAATTATAGAAGAGGAGGAGCTCCTGTCTTTCTTTTGTTTTGTTTTGTTTTGTTTTTTGAGACGGAGTCTCGGAGTCTCGCTCTGTCACCTGGCTGAAGTGCAGTGGCATGATCTCAGTCGACTGCAACCTCCGCCTCCAGGGTTCAAGCGATTCTCCTGCCTCAGCCTCCCAAGTAGCTGGGACTACAGGCATGCGCCACCACGCCCAGTTAATTTTTGTAGTTCTAGTAGAGCCAGGGTTTCACCATGTTGGCCAGGATGGTCTCGATCTCTTGACCTCGTGATCTGCCTGCCCCAGCCTCCCAAAGTGCTGGGATTACAGGCGTGAGCCACCGAGCCCGGCCAAAAGGACGCAGACTCTGTTTTGAAGGAGGAGGTGGAAAGGGATGGAAGAAACTTCCAGAGCGTGCCGTTTTCTTTGTGACAGGCTCTGTCCTCGGCAGGGGCAGGCGTGACCTCTCTGAGCCCATGAGCGGGAACTGTTTTTGCCCTGGACACCCTGGGATGGGCCCTGCCATGTTGCCCAGGCTGGACTTGAACTCCTGAGCATCCCCTGCCCCGCTGCCCTCTCGGCCTCCATTCGGGAGCTTCACATCCCCCTCCCCTCACCCCCACGAGTCCTGGGGGACCAGCTGGGAGCTCTGCGGGGAGTAACCCCACGAGGGCAAGGCAGGGGAGGGCGCCGCCGAGCGCCCCGTGGGGCTTCCGCCGCCTCGAGGCAGACCCGGATCCAGAGGGCGCCTGGACAAGGTAGGGCCCCCATCCCGCCCTGGCTCCGCGTGCCCTCACAAGAATCACCCGTCTCCGACCGTCACCTCCTCCCGCTCCCGGGCCTCCCCGGCAGCCCCCACGACCGTCCACCCCGGCCCGCCCGGCCCGGGCTCCCGCTCTCTCGGCCGCTCTCCGCGGAGCCCCGCAGCCCAAGGGGCAGCACCCATCCCGGGACAGCGGCCTCTCTTCCCCACCGAGGCGTCTGCAGGGCTCCCCGTAGCGGCGCGGGGCTCGGGGACACGGACTCGAAGGAACCTGAACACCTCCAGAGCGTGGAGGTTGTGGGGGATGAGCCCCAAGAGGCGCACCCCTCCCAGGCTGCCGGGACCCAAGGTGGGCACGGGCCGGGTCCGAGGAAGGGGTAGAGGAGGCAGGATTTGGGGCTCGGCTGGAGCAGAGCAGCGGCAGAACCCCCAGCCGAAGCCGGTGGGAGTGGAGATTTCGGATGGAGCCCGCTGGACCCGCGCCCCGGGCGCCGGGAGCCTTTTCCTGGCTCGGGGGCGCCCCCTGGAGGCCGGAACCTGACATCAAGCGCGCCCAAATTTCTGGGATTACAGACCTGGCGACCGACCGTACCCAGCCCATCCTACTCAACTGCAAACGCCCCCTTTTATACTTAGGTCTATTTCTGGACGCTCAAAGATCCATTGAGATCTATTCTGCATTGGTTGGACAGAACCAGTTTTCTTCATCTACAAATAATAATAGAACTCTTCTTTTTTTTTTTTTTTTTTTTTTTTTTGAGACAGAGTCTGACTCTGTCGCCCAGGCTGGAGTGCAGTGGCGTGATCTCCGCTCACTGCAGCCTCCGCCTCCCGGGTTCAAGCGATCTGGGATTACAGGCATGCGCCACCACTCCAGTCTAATTTTTGCATTTTTAGTAGAGACAGGGATTTCACCATGTTGGCCAGGCTGGTCTCGGACTCCTGACCTCAGGTGATCCTCCCCCCTCGGCCTCCCAAAGTGCTGGGATTACAGGGGTGAGCCACCACACCCAGCCAAGTTAATTCAATTTTTAAAAATAAATAATTTTTTTTTTTGAAACGGAGCTTCACTCTTGTTGCCCAGGCTGGAGTGCAATGGCGCGATCTCTGCTCACTACAACCTCTGCCTCCCGGGTTCAAGCAATTCACCTGCCTCAGCCTCCTGAGTAGCTGGGATTGCAGGCGTGCACCACCACATCCAGCTAATTTTGTATTTTTAGTAGAGATGGGGTTTCACTATGTTGGTCAGGCTGGTCTCAAACTCCTGACCTCAGGGGCTACACCCGCCTCGGCCTCCCAAAGTGCTGGGATTACAGGCATGTACCACCCCACCCAGCCAAAAAAATAAAATTAAAAATATGTAAATAAATAATAATATATATTGTTAAATATAATAAATATATATAGAAATAAATAGGCCGGGCGCAGTGGCTCATGCCTGTAATCCCAGCACTTTGGGATGCCAAGGCGGGTGGATCACATGAGGTCAGGAGTTCGAGACCAGCCTGGCCAACATGCTGAAACCCCCGTCTCTACTAAAAATACAAAAATTAGCTGACCATGGTGGCGGGCACCTGTAATCCCAGCTACTCGGGAGGCAAGGCAGGTGAATCACTCGAACCCAAGAGGCAGAGGTTGCAGTGAGCCAAAATCATGCCATTGCACTCCAGCCTGGGCGACAAGAGCAAGACTCCGTCTTAAAAACGAGAAAAAGAAAAGAAAAAAAAAAGAAAGAAATAATGGACGGGGTTGGGAGAGCTTCTGGACAGCTGAACACTTGCTGGTGCCTGGAGCGTAGTGTGCCTGGAGAAGGCATGGAGGTGCCACACACTTCCCCTTCCCTTGCCCTATGGATCTCTTCCATCTGGTTGTTCTGTATCCTTCTGAATATCCTTTATTTTATTTTATTTTATTTTATTTTATTTTATTTTATTTTATTTTATTTTTTGAGATGGGGTCTCAGTCTGTCACCCAGGCTGGAGTGCAGTGGCAGGATCTTGGATCACTGCAACCTCCACCTCCCAGGCTCAAGTGGTCCTCCCGTCTCAGCCTCTCAAGTAGCTGGGACTGCAGGTACACACCACTATGCCCAGCTAATTTTTTGTGTTTTCAGTAGAGATAGGGCTTTGCCATGTTGCCCAGGCTGGACTTGAACTCCTGAGCTCAAGCAATCCACCTGCCTCAGCCTCCCAGAGTGCTGGGATTACAGGTGTGAGCCATCACACCCGGCCCCTGAATATCCTTTATGATAAACCTGTAAATGTTAGTATTTCTCTGAGTTCTGTGAGCCATGCTACCAAATTAATCAAACGTAAGTGGCGGGTCTTGGGAACTCCAACTTACAGCTGGACAGTCAGAAGTGTTACCAGCACACTGGGTTCTTGTAATCTTCCAGGATAGAAATCAAGAGAGATCACCAGACATAGCAGCAAAAAGAAAGTTTATTTTAGCTTGTGCACAAGGAAGCCAGCACTGAGAAAGGAAAAGGAACGGGCTGCTCCCCAGGGGTGTTGTGTGGGTTAGTTTTATAGCAGTGGTCCCCAGCCTTTGTGGCACCAGGGACCAGTTTTGCAGAAGACAACGTTTCCACGGATGGGGGGCTGAGGGGGTGGTTTCAGGATGATTCAAGCACATGACATTTATTTGCACTTTATTTCTATTATTATTACATTGTAATATATAATGAAATAATTATACAACTCACCATCATGTAGAATCAGTGGGAGCCCTGAGCTTGTTTTCCTGCAACTAGACGGTCCCATTTGGGGGTGATGGGAGACAGTGACAGATCATCAGGCGTTAGATTCTCATAAAGAGTATGGAACCTAGATCCCTCACATGCACCGTTCACAATAGGGTTCACGATAGGATTCTCCTATGAGAATCTAATGCTGCTGCTGATCCGACAGAAGGCGAGCTCAGGCAGTAATGCAAGCGATGCGGAGCGGCTATAAATACAGATGAAGCTTTGCTTACTCGCCCCCCACTCACCTCTTGATGTGTGGTCCAGTTCCTAAAGGCCGTAAACTGGTATCAGTCCATGGCCTGGGGTTTGGGGACCCCTGTTTCATAGGGTTGTGAAAGGAGAATAGGGCCAGGCACGGTGGCTCACGCCTGTAATCCCAACACTTTGGGAGGCCAAGATGGGAGGATCACCTGAGGTCAGGAGTTCTAGACCAGCCTGGCCAACATGGTGAAACACTGTCTCTACAAAAAATACAAAAATTAGACAGGCATGGTGGCACACGCCTATAGTTTTAGCTATGGGGGAGGCTGAGGCAGGAGAATCACTTGAACCTGGGAGGCGGAGGTTGCAGTGAGCCAAGATTGCGCCACTGCACTCCAGCCTGGGTTATAAGAGTGAAACTCCATCTCAAAAGAAAAAAGAAAAAAAACAAAAACCAACACCAAGCAAAGTGAGATGCTTCACACCCACGAGATTACTATAATCAAAAGTCAGATAATAAGTGTTGGTGAGGATGCAGAGAAATTCGAACCCTCCTACGTTGCTGGTGGGGATGTAAAATGGTGTAGCCACTTTGGAAAACATTTTGGTAGTTCCTCAATAAGGTAGACATACAATATATAGAACCCAGCAATTCCACTTCTAAGTATATATGCCCCAAAGAAATGAAAACATATGTCAGCACAAAAGGTACACAGATGTTTACAGTAGCATGATTCATAATAGCCAGAAAGTGAAAACAACTTAAATACCCATAAACAAATAAATAAAGTATATATCCACACCATGGCACCCTGTCACCCAGGCTGGAGTGCAGTGGTGTGATCCTGGCTCACTGCAACCTCTGCCTCCCAGGCTGAAGCCATCCTCCCACCTCAGCCTCCCTAGTAGCTGGGACTACAGGCATGTGTCATCACAACTGGGTAATTTTTTTTTTTTTTTTTTCGAGACAGAGTCTCGCTCTGTCGCCCAGGCTGGAGTGCAGTGGTACAATCTCGGCTCACTGCAACCTCCACCTCCCGGGTTCACGCCATTTTCCTGCCTCAGCCTCCTGAGTAGCTGGGACTACAGGCACCCGCCACCATCCCCAGCTAATTTTTTGTATTTTTAGTAGAGACGGGGTTTCACCGTGTTAGCCAGGATGGTCTCAATCTCCTGACCTTGTGATCTGCCCACCTCGGCCTCCCAAAGTGCTGGGATTACAGGCATGAGCCACCGCGCCCAGCAATTTTTGTGTCTTTTGTAGAGATGAGTTTTCGCCCTGTTGCCCAGGCTGGTCCTGGGTTCAGCTGGGCACAGTGGCTCACGCCTGTAATCCCAGCACTTTGGGAGGCCGAGGTGGGTGGATCATGGGGTCAGGAGTTCAAGAACAGCCTGGCCAACATGGTGAAACCCTGTCCTACTACAAATACAAAAATTAACCGAGTGTGGTTGTGCCAGCCTGTAATCCCAGCTACTTGGGAGTCCGAGGCAGGAGAATCGCTTGAATCTGGGAGACAGAGGTTGTAGTGAGCTGAGATCGCGCCACTACACTCCAGAGTGGGCGAACAAGTGAGACTCCGTCTCAATAAATAAATAAATAAATAAAAATAAAAATAAAGGCATTTCCGTCTTGAAGACCCTTCTTAGCCAGGCTGGCAGGAAACACGACTTCAGTTCTAGAGGCTCAGGAGTTTCAAGGGGAAGGACAAGGTGGGACTAGTTCTTGGTCACTGGTCCTCCCAAGTTTCTGCAGGGCTGCCCATCTTCACAAATCAGCTTGGGACAGCTTACATTGAGCAGCTCCGCACTGTCCTCCCATCCCCCTGGATCCTAATAGCCCATATATACCGGGAAGACCCCTGCTGTCTTTCAGCATTACCCCACCCAGGAAACAAGTGCAGCAAAAATCTTTCCCTTGTTGCACAATAACCCATAGAGGTGGGGAGTGGAGCTTGAAACAGTGTGACTACGTCAGGCCCAGGGAACAGGGGGGCAGAGGGGGGCAGTTCCCCAGAGAGGGCATCTTTCTCTAATTGCAGAAAGGTATGCTACAGGCCAGTAGGAAACCATTCAACTCTGGTTTCCCAGTCTAGCCCTGGCACGCTGTTGACCCTCAGTTAATGATACCTCGTGTGTGTGTGTGTGTGTGTGTGTGTGTGTGTGTGTGTGTGTGTGTGTGTGGTTTTATTTATTTGAGTCATAACTACATCTCCCACGTGGCATGGTTGGGAAGGCCCCTGGACTCCAGGATCTATAGACCTCCCTTAGCCTCCCCCTAATTGCCCCAGTCCTGGTGAGATGGTCTTTTTGAAAATTGTAACAGTGAAGGCCGGGTGTGGTGGCTCATGCCTGTAATCCCAGCATTTTGGGAGGCTGAGGTGGGTGGATCACCTGAGGACAGGAGTTCGAGACCAGCCTGGCCAACATGGTGAAACCCGGTTGCTACTAAAAATAGAAAAATCTTGGCCGGGCGCGGTGGCTCACGCTTGTAATCCCAGCACTTTGGGAGGCCGAGGCAGGCGGATCACAAGGTCAAGAGATCGAGACCATCCTGGCTAACATGGTGAAACCCCGTCTCTACTAAAAATACAAAAATTAGCTGGGCATGGTGGCGGGCGCCTGTAGTCCCAGCTACTAGGGAGGCTGAGGCAGGATAATCGCTTGAACCCGGGAGGCGGAGGTTGCAGTGAGCCGAGATCGCGCCACTGCTCTCCAGCCTGGGCAACAGAGCGAAACTCCATCTCAAAAAAAAAGAAAAGAAAAGAAAAGAAAAAAAGAAACTTTATGAATTTGTGTTGGGCTACATCCAAAGCCATTCTGGGCCACCTGCGACCCGCAGGCCAAGGTTTGGACAAGCTTGGTTTAAATGATCATAGCCTTTCCCCAGAACTGAACCACCTTTGTAAAGCAAACGAAAGACCTACCAGGTTAAGAGGATGAGGAGCCTGAATTTTGCTAACATGTAGACATAAGTCATTACCAGCCATTATTCCAGAGGCCACAAGATTTGCAACTCCCCCAGTTATTTCTGCAGATAACATCCCTACTGCAGAACCTAAGATTTGGCCTTTCAAGATGTCTTCTCAGGCTTTTGCCTTTCTTGTGACCGATGACTCCGCCCAGACCCTGACACCCACAGACTAGTTCCATGGCCACACTCAGAAGTTGACTCCCTGACCAGGCAATCCTTGAAAAACCCTCGCCTCTGAATTTTCAGAGAGATTGCTTTGAGTTGTAACTACACTTCCCATGTGGCGTGGTTGGTTTGGGATGGGTTCAAGCAATTCTCCTGCCTCAGCCTCCCGAGTAGCTGGGATTACAGGCATCCACCTCTATGCCCAGCTATTTTTTTGTATTTTTAGTAGAGACAGGGTTTCACCATATTGGCCAGGCTGGTCTCGAACTCCTGACCTTGTGATCACCCGCCTCAGCTTCCCAAAGTGCTGAGATTACAGGCGTGTGCCACCGTGCCTGGCCTAAACTCTCTCTTTATTGCAATGCCCTACTCTCAGTGAATTGGTTTTGCCTGTTCAGTGGGCAGCAAGAATCCACTGAGGGGTTATCTGGTCAGAGGTGGGAGCCCTTCTTCCTCCACATGTCCTCAAGGAGCTCTGCCCAGGCCAGGGAACTTTCTCTGGCTCACTCCTGGCAAGCTGCAGCTTTCTGCCCCACCACGCCATTTCCCTGGGGCAGCAAACACAGGGAAAGGGAAGCGGAAAATACAGGAGAAAACAGAGAGAACATCACGATCCTATCTCTCCACACAGGCAAAGCACCTGGCACCTGTCAGAAGCTCCGTGTAGCTCATCACAGGGCGCCACCCTTCCTCCATCGTTTGTATAAAATCACAACAGCGTATTAGGTCCTCAGAGCTCAGATGTCACCTCCCTTGATTTCACGCATCAGTGAAGAGCCTGGTGTTCCTCCCCACCGTTTTCAGCTTGGTGTCTATCTCTGGGGACTGAGCCTCTTTCATCTCTGGTTTCCCAGTCTAGCCCTGGGCACACTGTTGACCCTCAGTTAATGATACCTCGTGTGTGTGTGTGTGTGTGGTGGTGGTGGGGGGGGGGTATTTATTTATTTATTTATGAGACAGAGTCTTGCTCAGTCTCCCAGGCTGGAGTGTAGTGGTGCTCTCAGCTCACTGCAACCTTTGCCTCCCAGGTTCAAGCCATTCTCCTGCCTCAGCCTCCGGAGTAGCTGGGACTACAGATGCGCGCCACCATGCTCAGCTAATTTTTAGTAGAGACAGGGTTTCACCATGTTTACCAGGCTGGTCTTGAACTCCTGACCTCAGGTGATCCACCCACCTCGGCCTCCCAAAGTGCTGGGATTACTGCCACCACGCCCGTCCGTGTTTTTGTTTTGTTTTGTTTTGTTTTGTTTTGTTTGAGACAGGGTCTTGCTCTGTGGTCCAGGATGGAGTGCAGTGGCTTGATCTCAGCTCACTGCAACCTCCACCTCCCAGGTTCAAGCGATTCTCCTACCTCAGCCTCCCGAGTAGCTGGGATTACAGGCATGCACCACCATGCCTGGCTAATTTTTTGTATTTTTAGTAGAGACTGAGTTTCTCCATATTGGTCAGGCTGGTCTCGAACTCCGGACCTCAGGTGATCCACCCGCCTCGGCCTCCCAAAGTGCTGGCATTACAGGCCTGAGCCACTGCGCCCAGCCGTGCCCGGTGTTTTTATTCACTCAATCTGGCAACCTAGTTCCTGCACCTCTGACAGGGACTTAGGGGACTGCCTGAGTAATATAGCTCCAACCCAGGCCCAAAACTCTGCCCTTGCCTCTGCCTAGGAGCCTCCTTCCCAAACTCCCCCTCTTGGCCATGGAAGGGCTGGAGTTCAGAGATTCCTGAGCGAGTTGCTCCACTACCCTCCTGATTCTCTGCTCATTCTGGGCCTCATTTTCCTCCTCTAGAAAATGACTGTTTCTCTGCCCCGCCTACCTCCCAGCCTTTCCCAAGGATCAAACTCCTCAGCGGGATGGGTCAGAGATCCTCAGCTAACATGCCCGAAGTAAAAGGGGTTTGTAGGGAGTTTCTGAATCACAGCAGGACTTTGAGGGAATAGGACAAGGGTCTTTCTTTTTTTTTTTTTCTTCCCGAAGCAGTTTGTAAACCAGTTAAACCACTCAATGATAACTGACTCAGGCCAGGATCCTGGCTAGATGCAGAAACCATTATATGAAGTTTATTGGGGATCAGGGCATTCACAGGGTATCAAAGCAAAAGGTTATCTTACATCGGGGAGGCCTGGCAGGGGCCACCAACAATGGGACAAGTTGACATCACATACCTGTATCTCCCGATCCCATCGGTCTCCAGATTAAAGGAGACTAAAGAGACTTTCCAAGTAAATGCAATGCTTGACCTGGGATTAGAGCCTGGGTCAGAAAAAAAAAGAATAGCTAGAAAGGACTTTATGGGGTAATTGGGAATATGGACAGATAATAGCATCGGGTCAATGTTAAGTTTCCTGAATTTGATAATCACACAATGTAGGAGAGCGACCCTGTTCTTGGGAGAAGCGTGGGGAAGTGTTTAGGGGTGAAGGGTCAAGTGTCTGCAACTAATTGTCACATGGTTCACCAAAACCAAATAGAGAGATAGGGAGATAGAGAGAAAAGCAGGGAGAAAGAGAAAGAGAGCTGAAATGATAACCACTGGTGAATCTGATTGTTGTATTTATACTATTCTTGCAACTTCTCTGTACATTAAATATTTTTCCTGAACAAAAGTCTGAGGGAGAATAAATATAAAATATCAGAAGCAGAAGGAGCTTTAAAGCCTCGAGGTCTGCCCGCCCTCTCTCAGACAAGTGCCCTGAGAAGGAAAGGTCTTGGCCTGCGGTCACTCCATGAGCCGTAGCAGAGCTGGCCAGACCCAACCTTGCCAGCTGCAAACACGAGGCCCCAGCCCAGGGTCTGAGAGCTCCCAAGAACAGCAGGCGAGCATCTAGCCAATGTCCTTCCTGTTTCGTCTCCCCGCTCCCCGGGGCTGCCTCACAGTCAGCACCTTGCAGGAGGTGAGCAGCCCCCATGAGCTTCAGGGGAGAAACCTACCCCTCCCTTTCCAAAGAAACTGGACCCCCAACTTCCCTCAACCTGCTCTGCTGACCACACTGGGGAGAAATCCCTACCTCCCTGGGTGCAGGCAGGATTAGACCTCAGGGTAAAAAGCAGGGCTCAGAGCAAAAACGATATTTTTTTTTTTTTTTTTTTGAGACAGATTCTCGCCCCGTTGCCCAGGCTGGAGTGCAGTGGTGCAATCTCGGCTCACGGCAACCTCCAACTCTCGGGTTCAAGCAATTCTCCTGCCTCAGCCTCCTGAGTAGCTGGGACTATAGGCGCCCTCCACCATGCCTGGCTAATTTTTGTATTTTTAGTAGAGACGGGGTTTCACCATGTTGGACCAGGCTGGTCTCGAACTCCTCAGGTGATCTGCCTGCCTTGGCCTCCCAAAGTGCTGGGATTACAGGTGTGAGCCACCAAGCTTGGCAGAAAAAAGGACATTTTAACAGTGTCCCCTGGAAAGCAGCAAGTTCTGGGGCCTCACTTGGCTGTTGCAAGCAGATCCAAACCCCAGAAAGGAAATGTGTTGGGAGCTGAGGCCCAGATCAATAAATGGGCAAAATAAACACCCTTGGCACAGTCCCGTGCCAGGGTTGGTGGCAGCCAGAGGACAGGATTGCTGGAACTAGGGACCAAGCCAGCTGGAGGGTATGGACAATGAGGGATCTCCAGTGACCCCATCTTTTTTTTTTTTTTTTTTTTGAGAGAGAGAGAAATATGCAACTGGACAATTTGTTAGCTTTTCTTTTCTTTTCTTTTTTTTTTTTTTTGAGATGGAGTCTCTCTCAGTGGCCCAGGCTAGAATGCAGTGGTGTAATCTCAGCTCACTGCAACCTCCGCCTTCCGGGTTCACGCCATTCTCCTGCCTTAGCCTCCCAAGTAGCTGGGACTACAGGCATCCACCACTATGCCCGGCTAATTTTTTTTGTATTTTTAGTAGAGACAGGGTTTCACCATGTTAGCCAGGATGGTCTCGATCTCCTGACCTCATGATCCACCCGCCTCAGCCTCCCAAAGTGCTGGGATTACAGGCGTGAGCCACCGTGCCCGGCTAGCTTTTCTTTTCTTCTTCTTTTTTTGAGTCTCAAACTCCTGACCTCAGGTGATCCATTCACCTCAGCCTCTCAAAGTGCTGGGATTACAGGCGTGAGCCACTGCGCCTGGCCTGTGTGTTTTTCTTTTCCTCTTTTTGTTAGTTTTTCAATTAAAAAAAGACACCTAACCCATGTAGTGTCATCTTTCTACAACCAGTGTTCCCATGGGGGTAAAACTATTCAGATTACTTGCACGTAAAAAATAATTTAACCTTTAACATGAAAATATGTGGCAAAACCCAGAAAGATCCATCATGAATCCAAGATACTTTCAGCAAAAAGTTATACCAAAATAAATAAAATAAAATAAAATTGAAATAATGCTTAGCTGATCCCAAGTCAAGATTTACTTTTGTATTCTACGGCAGTAGGTCCCTCCCTCCACACTGCCCCCAGACTTCCCTCTTTAAAACCAGTAGGTGAGCTGGGCACCGTGGCTCACGCCTGTAATCCTAGCACTTTGGGAAGCAGAGGCGGGTGGATCATGAGGTCATGAAATCAAGACCATTCTGGCCAACATGGTGAAACCCTGTCTCTACTAAAAATACAAAAATTAGTTGGACATGCCGGGCGTGGTGGCTCACGCCTATAATCCCAGCACTTTGGGAGGCCGAGGCAGGCAGATCACCTGAGGTCAGGAGTTCAAGAACAGCCTGACCAACATGGAGAAACCCTGTCTCTCCTAAAAATACAAAATTAGCTGGGCGTGGTGGCGCATGCCTGTAATCCCCGCTACTCGGGAGGCTAAGGTAGGAGAATCACTTGAACCTGAGAGGCGGAGGTTGCGGCGAGCCGAGATCGCACCATTGCACTCCAGCCTGGGCAACAAGAACGAAAGTCCGTCTCAAAAAATATAATAATAATAATAATTAGCTGGGCATGGTGGCACGCACCTGTAGTCCCAGCCACTAGGGAAGCTGAGGCAGGAGAATCGCTTGAACCCCGGAGGTTGCAGTGAGCCGCGATTGCAGTGAGCCTGGCAACAGAGCAAGACTCCGTCTCAAAAAAGAAAAAACAAAAAAAAAATAAAACAAACAAACAAAAAAAAAACAGTAGGTCAGGTGGGTGGGTAGGCAGACGGGCATGGTGGCTCATGCCTGTAATCCCAGTGCTCCAGGAGGCTGTGGTGGGAGGATGGCTTGAGCTGCAGTGAGCCGTGACTGCATCACTACACTCCAGCCTGGGCATCAGAGCGAGATCTCTTCTCTGGGTAAATAAACCCAGTAAGTCACTCCCTCATCTACCTAGATCCTGCAGGGCTCCCCATTCTCCTTGACATTCCAGTTCTTTCCACCCGGGGCTCCACATTGCGTCCCCAACGTCACATCGCACCCCAGCTCGGCTGTATCAGCCTCTCTAACCTTGCCCATCAGGCCTCTGTTCACCTGTCTCCACCTCCAGGCCCTGCCAGCAAGGCGCTTCTCCCTTTCTCTGCCTGGTCTGTGCCACGTTGCCTGAACACACAGCCCACCCCATCCCCTCAGAGCACCAGGAGCTCACATCTGGGTCCAAGACCCTACCAGGAGAGCAAGGCGAGAGAATGACGCTAAGGCCCAGCATGAGCCTACACAGAGAAGGTGCCCACTGTCTGTCAAATTCATGCATTCAACAAGTATTTAGGCTGCTCATCGTGGCTCACGCTTGTAATCCCAGCACTTTGGGAGGCCAAGGTGGGAGGATGGCTTGAACCCAAGAGTTCCGGACCAGCCTGGGCAACATAGTGAAACCCGTCTCTACAAAAAAATGCAAAAATGGCCGGGCGCGGTAGTTCCCACCTGTAATCCCGGCACTTTGGGAAGCCGAGGCAGGTGGATCACCTGAGGTCGGAAATTCGAGACCAGCCTCACCAACATGTTGAAACGCCGTCTCTACTAAAAATACAAAATTAGGCCGGGCGCGGTGGCTCACGCCTGTAATCCCAGCACTTTGGGAGTCCGAGGCGGGCGGATCACGAGGTCAGGAGATCGAGACCATCCTCGCTCACACGGTGAAACCCCGTCTCTACTGAAAATACAAAAAATTAGCCGGGCGCGGTGGGGCGCCTGTAGTGCCAGCTACTCGGGAGGCTGAGAATGGCGTGAACCCTGGAGGCGGAGCTTGCAGTGAGCCGAAATGGCGCCACTACATTCCAGCCTGGGGGACAGGGCGAGACTCCGTCTCAAAAAAAAAAAAAAAAAAAAAAATTAGCTGGTTAGCCAGATGTGGTGGCACATGCCTGTAATTTCGGGAGGCTGAGGCAGGAGGATCTGTTGAACCCTGGAGGCGGAGTTTGCGGTGAGCCGAGATCGCGTCAATGCATACCAGCCTGGGCAACAAGAGCGAAACTGCGTCTCAAAAAAAAAAAACAATTAGCCGGACGTGGTGGCACGTGCCCAGCTACTCAGGAGGTTGAGGCAGGAGGAACACTTGAGCCTGGGAGGTTGAGGCTAAAGTGAGCTGTGATCAGGCTCCTGCATTCCAGTCTGGGCAAGAGTGAGACCCTGCTTTACAAAAAAAAAAAAAAAAAAGGTATTTATTGAGCACCTACTATATGCTAGGCTCTGTGTGGCTAGGCTCTGGGGATGTACGGGACTTCAAACCAGACAGGGCCTTGCCCTCCGGAAGCGCACAGTCCACTGGGATGGGGTGGGAGTGGGGAAAACACGCAGGAGGCCTTCAGCTAAGTGGGACAAAGATCACTCCACAGTGGGACAATGGCGTGGGGAGCGGAGGCGCCGCCGGGGAGGAGGCTCCGGGCGGGCCGGGCTGAGACCGCAGCATTTCACCCGGCCCAAGGCAGCTGGGAACAGTGCTGCCCAGGGAACTACAAATTCAAAGGCCCAGGGAAGGGCCGCGCTGAGCAGCTGCAGGCACAGGCCCAGGCCAGGCCAGGCAGGACCGGCCCCTGCAGTCTCGGAGGCCGGGGGAAGATTCCGCCTCTTATTCTCGCTCCCATCCGGGGGGCGCCATCTTGCTTCCTTTATGGCGGCGAACGAGGCCCAGAGAGGCCACCGTCCCGCCCGGGGCAGCACAGCGGCGAGAGAGTTCCGAGCGCAGAGGGGCGCATCCCCAGTTCCCAGTCTCCAGCCCCGGCAGAAGCAGGCGGAGCGATCCGGTCCCCGCCCCCGCGCCCGCCTGGCCCCTCGGCCCCGCCCCTGCTCCGGAGTGACGCGGGCCCGGGCGCGACGGTCTCGGCGGCGGCGGCGGCGGCAGAGCGAGCGCGACGCGGGGCCACCATGGGGGCCCAGCTCAGCACGGTAGGCGGGGAGGGGGCGCCGGGGCCGCGGGGCGTCGCGAGGGACTGGGACCCGGCGGCGAGGGGGCGGGCTGGCCTGCGGGAGGGGACGCGGGACCCGGGCCGCACCCGGCCGCACCCACTTCGCCCGCCCAGCCCGCCGCGCCCCACCCCACCCCACCCGGGCCTGGGCGAGCTACGCGGTGACCGCTACTTACGCCCTGGCAGTCTGCAGCGGGGACCCAGCCCTCCTGCCCGGGGGGCGCGCCAGAGCCCAGCATCCGGGGGCACCTGGGCCCTGCCCTGGCCGCCGTGGGGCCTTGGCTGCTGGAGGGACCCGTGGTTGTGAGCGTGCGTGCCGCTGAGTGTCAGTGTGTGAGCGAGCGTGTGAATGGCTTGAGAGTGAATGTGTGTGTGAGTGTGACCATGGGTGTGAAGGGCGGGCATGGAAACGTGTGATGGTGTGTGTGTGTGTGTACGGGAGTATGTGAATGGGCGATGTCACTGACTGCGACTGAACGTGTGTGTGTGTGTGCGATGTCACTGAGTCAGAGGGTTTTGCACGTTTAGCAACAAGGAACAGAACCCGGATGACACTGGGGCATCCTCCCAATGCTCAGAGGGCCAGGCTCCCAGCAAGGCCAGGCTCCCACTGACCCTGCAAGCTGTGCTGGGGACCTCACACTTTGTGGTGTCAGTGCTGTTTGCCCCATTTCACAGATGGGGAAATGCAAACTAGTCTTGGCCACCATCCCACAACGCCGCCCCCGGAAGGAGCCTGCTCCATGGGGTTTCAAAGTCCACTCTGCTGCTGTCACTCCTGGGCTGGCCTAGAGCCACCTTCCCTTCCCCCCAGGCCACCTTCTCTGCCCAGTTTCTCAAAAGTTGACCATGGTGAGGCTGGAGGCTTGAGTCTGTGTGGACATGTGGAGGCTGTGGCTGCAGAGGGCAGCTCTCCTGTCAACTGTGACCCGCTAGGCGTGGGGAGGCTGGCACAGGAGGAATCAGCCCAGTGCCCCTCCACCTCCACCTCTATGCCTGGCATCTGCCACTTGGAGGGCACCTGGGTCCTCCCTCCTTGGGGAGGACCTGGAGTCTCCTCCTTGGGGAACCAGGCAAAAGGCCTCTTGGCTTGGGTGGTTGCTAAGGAAAGTGTGGCCCAACCCAGAACTTCGGGATGTTCAGACCCCAGGCAACCTTGGCCAGGGTGAACCTGTGGGCATCACCCCAGCCTCCATGCAACACCCGGCCCATTTTTCCCCAGAAAGCATCTGCCTCCTTTATTGTTGAAATGTCCTGCCTGTGTCTCTAAAGCTTCCCCTGGTCTCCACCCAACCCTTCCCTGCTGTTTTTGGTGGTGTTCCTTACCTTCCAGCTGGTGGTTGGATTTATGGCCACATCCCCTGCACCTGGCTGCTCCATACATTTCTTTTTTCTTTTCTGAGATAGAGTCTCTCACCCAGACAGTAGTGCAGTGGCGCGATCATAGTTCACTGCAGCCTCAACCTCTTGGGCACAAGTGATCCTTCTACCTCAGTGTCCTGAGTACAGGCACGTGCCAATATGCCTGGCTAAGTTTTCTTTTTTTTTTTTTTTTTGAGATGGAGTCTCTCTCTGTCACCCAGGTTGGAGTGCGGTGGCATGATCTCAGCTCACTGCAACCTCCACTTCCTGGGCTCCAGCAATTCTCCTGCCTCAGCCTCCCAAGTAGCTGGGATTACAGGCACTCGCCATCACACCTGGCTATTTTTTGTACTTTTAGTAGAGACAGGGCTTCGCCATCTTGGCCAAGCTGGTCCCGAACTCCTGACCTCAGATGATCCACCTGCCTCAGCCTCCCAAAGTGCTGGGATTACAGGAGTGAGCCACTGTGCCTGGCCTAATTTTTTGTATTTTTAATGGAGACAATGTCTTGCTATGTTGCCCAGGCTGGCCACAAACTGAGCTCAAGTGATCCTGCCGTCCCAGCTCCTCAAAGTGCTGGGGTTACAGGTGTGAACTGCCGTTCTTGGCCTCATTCCATATATTTCTGTTGAATGGCTGAGCAGTCCTCTGTAAGGGGCAGAGCACTGCCTGGGAGTCGGGAGACCTCCACCAACCCTCCCCCGCCCAGCCCCATCTCTCCAAGGGTGGGTGGGGATTACCCTTTGTGGGTGCTGCTGGGATCCTCGCTTGGCCCAGAATGTCTCCAGCACATTCTGAGCCAGGCCTCCTGGCTTACGGGCTCCCCACAGTCTGGAGGAGGCTGGCTGGGGGCCTGGTGCTCTAGGTGTCTTATCTAAGACATGCAGGCCCCATGGGAGGCCTCTCCCAACACTTTGTGGGATCCAGGCCAGGGGTTGGTCCTGGAGTCTGCCAGCCACACTGGGAAAACATTGGAGCTTGGTCTGCCATCCTGAACTGTGGTTCTCCTGCCTCCCAGCCCGGCTGTGAGTGCTCAGCGACCCTGACAGGCTGACAGGTACAGTCTGCCGGGCTTTCCTACTGTCCCTGGCAGCCCCATGCTTACTCTGCGGCCCAGATCCCAGCTCTGTGTCCACCTGTTCCTTCTCCTGGGTTCCCTTCCCCTACAGTTCCCAGCCAAGCCAGAGCCCCCCACTGCAGAACTTCCTCCACTCCCTCCCACTTCCTCCCGGTTAGAACAGGACCAGGAGAGAGGTGCCGCTCAGATTCTGGCAGGACCGCTGGCGGGCAGGCAGGGGACAGGTAAGCAAGTCACCCGACTGGCTTGTCTAAGCTCCAGGGCAGGGAGCTGGCACCTGGGGAGGACCGGGCCTGCCAGGTCGGGGGCCCTGGCAGCTCTCTCTGCCCACCCCAAACCTGGCCTGGGCAGAGTGGAGGCCAGGGTCCCAGTGGGGAATTCCAGGGGTGGGCAGCTGCGCAGGGCATTCTATGTGTGGGGAGCAGAGCTACGCAGCCCCTCAGCTATGGTGCATGAGCTGGGGGCTCCCTGGGACTCTGGCACCCTGTGTCCCTCTTCCCCTCTGTGTTATTAGAGGCAAGGAGAGGCGGGTGATGGGTTCCCTGGTGGGGCAGAGCATGGCTTGTGGGCATTAGGTCAGGGGCTGGGAGGTAGCTGTCCCCTGGGCCCCCAGGTGGCTGGGGTGAGGTGGTCTGTGTGTGTGAGTGTGTGTGTAAGTGTGCACGCAGCACAGCTGAGGAGGCACAGGGGTGGGACCTTGGCCTCAGCCATCTGCTTCCTGTTTACTTGGCCCACTGCTGGTGAGGGTGGGGTGGTGCTGTGGACGAGGACGGGGCAGAGCCTGTTCCAACCCGTGTGGGTAGGAAGAGAGTGCACCCCACCGTGTGAGTCTGGCAGGGCCTCTAGCTTTCTGGAGGTGAAACCTTCGCCCCTCCACTGCTCCTGGCTGTGGTGCACCCTCTCTGCCGGTGTCTGTCTCCCTGTCTGGCTTGAACTCGGGTGGGGCCTCCTGGCCTGTGTCCCCCGCATTGCACATGGGACCTGCCACCTTAGTGCCCCTGGGGTTTGTGGACTAAATGACTGACAGACGGTGATGGTCTGCCTGTGGCTGCCTCCCCAGATAAGAACTTTTACCTATAAAAAGCCCACCCCTTCTCTTCAGTGGCCAGAAGGTGTCCCCGGGCTCAAGTCTGTCCCCTGAGGCTTGGTTTCCTCACCTGAAGTGGGAGGAGTCATGAACAGGCTTGAGGACTGAATGAGGTGGCGTGAGCAGAGGCTGTCCGCCTGGCTCCGGGCAGCCCCTGTTGTTGGGAGCGGACACTGGAAGGAAGGTCCCTGACTCTCATCTGCTGCCCACGGCGAGCCCGGCCTTCTGAGTGGTGCCTGACTCCCAGCTCAGCCACGGGAGCTGCGTGTGTCCTCTCTGAGTGTGGAACAGGCGTGGAAACAGCCTGGAGCCGGATCCTAAGCCCACCTCTGAGGCCTGTGCTCTTGGAGGACAAGCGGGCTTTTCTGACAAACAGGACAGGCTGTGCCCCGCCCTCATCCAGGAGTCTGGGCTCTTGTCCTGGTTCTGGAAACTTGTAGGCAAAATAAAAAGACTGGGAGGGTGGGAGCCTGTTGTCCCTTCACTAATTCATTCCACAAATATTTGTTGAGTGCTTTCTGTATGGAGTGTTGGGGATACAGTGGTGACGACAGACACAGATCCTGGGGTCTGCTCCAGGGCCACTTCTGGAGACTTGTGGGGAGCTGGTGGCCTGGGGTTGGAGGCCAGCATTCGGGGACTCGCCATCGGAGCCACTAATACGCGGGTGTCTTTTTCTTGGCCCAGCGCCCACCCAGGCTCACGTCCATGGGTTTAGGTTTAGGGCAAGGGAGGGAAGTGGGAAAGCAACAGAAAATCAGAAACCAGGCTCCACCCTGGGCCTCCTTGAGCTACATTTGTCCCCTCATTGTCACACAGGGAGCCTGGTTGTTCCCACCTTGCACCACTGTGGGAGGGCCAGGGAGGAAATGGGGGAAGGTGCCTCGCAGCCTGTGAAGCCAGCTGCCTGCGGAGGGGCCTTAAGCTGGGCTGTGCACTGACACAGCTGTGCTGGAAAAACAGAACTCCAGGGAGCACCAAGCACAACTCCAGCTCCTAATGTCATTCAAGTTCATTGCCAGGGCCCCCAACAATGGTGATTTCCTGTGAATGTAACTTCGGCCAACTTTTTCCCTAGACTCTATTCCACGTGGGCGTGGTTTCTGTGACTGAGGGAGAGGTCGATAGCAGAGGAATCCTCGGAATAGTACTTGCCCCAGGGAGTTTCCAGAAGGGACCAGGGGCTGTGAAAAGTCTACCAAGGGCCTGGTTAGCTAGGGAAGGGCTCATCAGGGAAGATTTGATGTTTGAGCTAGGCTCTGAGGAATGAATAGGAGTTTGCTGGTTGGATGCATGCAGAGCAAGGACATTTGGGGCAGAGAGGAGAGCATATGCAAACGCCTGAAGCAAGATGGGCTCGATGTTGAAAGAGCAAAGAGCTGGGAGGTGAGTCCAGAGTTGGGGCCATAGAGAGGGTGCCTTCAGGTAGGCAGTGGGGAGCTATGGTGGGTATTTGAGGAGGGGGTGGAGCCGCCTGTTGGTTCGGACCCCCGGGGCTGGGGGCGCGTGCTCAGGCCTCACTGTGGGAGGCAGGATGTCAGATTTGGGCTGTGAGCTCTGTGACTGGAGCAGAAAGAGTGCCCCTGTCCTGGGAGGTGGCTCAGGAAGAGCAGCACTTTGGGCTGGACATTGGGAGTCCACTCCCGGCCCACCCTGAATGGCTACATGACCTTGGCAGGTCACTTCATCTATCTGAGGGACCGATAACAGTGTCATGTGGTGAGCGATGCTTGGAGGGCTGGCTTTGGTGTACTCCGGCCAGGTCACTCCCCTTTCCTGGCCTCAGTTTCCTCACGTGCTGGGATGATCACAATGCCCGCAGCCTAGGGTTGAGGTGGGGAGTATCCCAGGAAACCCACGGCCCCTACTCAGAACAGTGCCAGCTCAGGAGCGCTGACCACTGTGTGCTTCCTTCCTCCCCACCCTCCCCATCCTCCAGGTAGGGCCCGGGGAAGTGAAGTGACTCTCCTGCCATCCTTAGCTGGGACTCAAACCCTGGTCTCTCTGACCCAACTCCACAGCTGCCAACTGGGGCCTTAAAGGAGGCCTGGGATGAGTGAAACACTTGGGCCATGCTGATTAAATGGGTGGTGGCCAGAGACCCCAGCTGGGTGGCCCTGGGCATGGGTGAGGGGTGGGCTAGGCATTCACAGTCCTTCCTTTAGACCCATGGGTCAAATACCAAGGGCCCCATGGAGCGAGGACTCAGCTGCACCCAGCATGGAGGCCCTGCCTGGGAGAGAGGCCTTTTGTTTTAAGCCCAACAAAGGACCTGTAACTGTAGCCAGGCAGCTTGGAGCTGCTGGGCCGTTGTGGGGGGGGGGGGGGGGGGGGGGCGGGGGCCAGGCCTGGTGTGAGGTTGTAGCACACTGCCCTTCCTTCACTTGGCTATTCCACTCCTCTCAGTTGGTAGTGGCCCCGTGAGGGTGGCAGGAAAAGCTCCTGTGTGTGAGCCGGGACTTCCCAGGTTATAGACCCCTACGTGACCTGGGCCCCAGCTCATTTCATCTCACATCGCTTCAAGGAGATAGGCCAGGCAGTGGCCCTCGCTTTCTACAGACAGGACACGTGGCTCCACCAGAGCACCCTCCTCAAATTGTTGGAGAGTAGGGACTCCTGGTAGTGTTTCCAGAAGGGGAGGGGCAATGGGGCTAGGCCTTGAGAGGTTAGGAGCATCTTACCTGGCTCTGAATAGAGCAGAGGCACTTGTCTGTGTTCTGCAGGATACACTACCTCAAGGGGCCCGTAGCAGGTCCCACAAAGGAAGTAGAGAGGCCTGCACGCATGCAAGGAACTTGTTTCTCAGCTTCTTGGCACTCAAAGTGAAAAGGGAACTTGTAGGGTAATGATAAGAGAACACACGTGCACATTTGCTGGGAGAACTACAGTCAGGGAGGTATATGGGGAGGGTGTATAAACAAGCTCTGAAACAGCTTTCTTGAGAGCCAGTGTTTTGTATGAACTTTGGCTTCTCAGCCTCTCTAGTTGAACTACCAGTATGGGCTTCACACACTTTTTATTTTGAAGTAATTTCAAAGTTACTGGCCGGGCGAGGTGGCTCATGCCTGTAATCCCAGCACTTTGGGAGGCTGAGGCGGGCGGATCACGAGGTCAGGAGATCGAGACCATCCTGGCTTACGCAGTGAAACTCCGTCTCTACTAAAAATACCAAAAATTAACCGGGCTTCGTGGCGGACGCCTGTAGTCCCAGCTACTCGGGAGGCTGAGGCAGGAGAATGGCGTGAACCCAGGAGGCAGAGCTTGCAGTGAGCTGAGATCGCGCCACTGCACTCCAGCCTGGGCAACAGAGCGAGACTCCATCTCAAAAAAAATAATAATTTCAAAGTTACTGTAAAAGAGCATTTATGGGCTGGACGCGGGGGCTTATACCTGCAATCCTAGAACTTGGAAGGCTGAGGCTGGCTGTTGGCTTGAGCTCAGAAGTTTGAGATTAGCCTGGGCAACATGGTGAAACCGCATCTCTACAAAAAATACAAAAAAATTACCAAGGCCTGGTGGTACGTGCCTGTAGCCCCACCTACTTTGGGGACTGAGCTGGGAGGATTGCTTGGGTACAAGAGGTCAAGGCTATAGTGAACTGAGATCACGCCACTGCATTCCAGCCTGGGTGATAAAGTGAAACCCTGTCTCAATAAAAAAAAAAAAAAAAAGAGCTCTTATGTACTCTTCACCCAGATGTACCTAATGTTATTATTTGCTACATTTGCTTTATTTCTCTCTATACAGTATATATCTAATGTATGTTAAATATATTAGATACTACATGTGTGCATATCCATACAGTGGACCCTTGAATGGCATGGGGGTTAGGGGCTGACCTGTATAGTTGACAGTCCACGTATAGGCTGGGTGCAGTGGCTCATGCCTGTAATCCCAGCACTGTGGGAGGCTGAGGCGGGTGGATCACTTGAGGTCAGGAGTTCGATGAGACCAGCCTGGCCAATGAGAAAAAACCCCGGCTCTACTAAAAATACAAAAATTGGCCAGGCGCTGTGGCTGTCTGTAATCCCAGCACTTTGGGAGGCCGAGGCAGGCAGATCACCTGAGGTCAGAAGTTCGAGACCAGCCTGGCCAACATGGTGAAAACTCGTCTCTACTAATGATACAAAAATTAACTGGGTGTGGTGGTGGGCGCCTGTAATCTCACCCACTTTGGACGCTGAGGCAGGAGAATCGATTGAACCCGGGAGGTGGAGGTTGCTGTGAGTTGAGATCTCACCACTGCACTCCAGCCTGGGTGACAGAGCCAGACTCCATTTTCAAAAAAACAAAACAAAACAGAAAATAAAAATTAGCCAGGTGTGGTGGCGTGCGCCTGTAATCCCAGCTACTTGGGAGGTTGAGGCAGGAGAATTGCTGGAGCCCAGAAGGCGGAGGTTGGAGTGAGCCAAGATCGTGCCACTGCACTCCAGCCTGGGCCAGACCTGTCTTAAATAAAAGAAAAAAAAAAGAAAATCCATGTATAACTTCTGGTTCCCCCAAAACTTTCCTACTAATATACTGTTGACTAGAAGCCTTACCAATAACATATTTGTATATTGTATGTATTATATACTATATTTTTACAGTAAAGTAAGCTAGAGAAAACTGTTATTTTAAAAATCATAAGGGGCCGGGTGTGGTGGCTCATGCCTGTAACCCCAGCACTTTGGGAGGCCGAGGCAGGAGGATCACCAGGTCAGGACTTCAAGACCAGCCTGGCCAACATGGTGAAACCCTGTCTCTACTAAAAATACAAAAATTAGCCAGGAGTGGTGACGTGCGCCTGTAATCCCAGCTACTCGGGAGGCTGAGACAGAAGAATTGCTTCAACCTGGGAGTTGGAGGTTGCAGTGAGCTGAGACCGTGCCACTGCACTCCAGCCTGGGTGACAGCAAGACTCCGTCTCAAAAAATAAATAAAGAGAAAAAAAATCATAAGGAAGAGAAAACATATTTACTATTCATTAAGAGGAAGTGGATCATCATAAAGGTCTTCATCCTTGTTCTCACGTTGAGAAGGCTGAGGAGGAGGCAGGGGGTAGTCTTGCTGTCTCGGGTGACAGAAGAGGAAGAAGATCCTTGTATAAGTGAACCACACAGGGTCCTGGCCGGGCGCGGTGGCCCACGCCTGTAATCCCAGCACTTTGGGAGGCCGAGGTGGGTGGATCATGAGGTCAGGAGTTCAAGACCAGCCTGGCCAACGTGGAGAAACCTTGTCTCTACTAAAAGTACAAAAATTAGCCAGACGTGGTGGTGCTCACCTGTAATCCCAGCTACTCGGGAGGCTGAGGCAGGAAAATCACTTGAACCCGGGAGGCGGAGGTCACAGTTAGCCAAGATCACACCACTCTACTCCAGCCTGGGTGATAGAGTGAGACTCCATCTCAAATAAATAAATAAATAAATAAATAAAGTGAGCCACGCAGGGTCCTTCCGGGGGGTGACCTTCAGCTGGCCATTCGGGATGATGGACTTTCCATCCCAGAACCATGGCTCCATTTGTCCGTAACCTTGTGGAGAAGACCCCAGCACTGGTGAATGCTGCTGTGACTTACTTGAAGCCTCGATTGGCCGCATTTTGGTACTACACCACGGTTGAGCTGGTTCCTCCCACCCCTGCTGAGATCCCTAGAGCTATTCAGAGCCTGAAAAAAATAGTCAGTAGTGCTCAGACTGGTAGCTTCAAACAGCTCACAGTTAAGGAAGCTTTGCTGAATGGTTTGGTGGCCACTGAGGTGTCGACGTGGTTTTATGTCAGAGAGATCATAGGCAAGCGTGGCATCATTGGCTAGAATGTTTGAAGACCAGTCTTAACATCTGATTATATTTGATTTATTATTTGAGTGTTGTTGGACCAGGTGTGATCAGACTGCTATCTGAATAAAATAAGATTTGTCAGAAATTCCAAAAAAAAAAAAAAAGTGAATCAAGCAGTTCCAACCTATGTTCAAGGGTCAACTGTGTCTATATTTTGAACCATTTAAGAGTAAGTTGCCCCTTTGCCCCTAAATATTTCAGTGTGTATCTCCTAAGAACAAGGACATTCTTTTGCGTAACCACAGAATAATTACAGGAAAGTAACATTGGTACAACACTATTATCTAATCCACAAGCCTTATTCAATTTTTTTTTTTTTGAGATGGAGTCTTGGCTCTTGTCACCCAGGCTGGAGTCCAGTGGCATGATCTCGGCTCACTGCAACCTCCGCCTCCTGGGTTCAAACAATTTTTTCCTGGCCCAGTGCTAACCTAAAACCATATGCTGGAGTTAGTCCTTCTGTCTCTTTGGCCTCTGTACTAGTTTACCAGGGCTGCCATAACAAATTTTCTGCAAACCAGGCAGCTGAAGACAACAGAACCTTATTCTCTTACAGTTCTGGAGGCCAGAAGTCTGAGATCCAGGTGTCCGCAGGGCAGGGCTGTGCTCCCTTTGAGGTGTAGGGGAAGATCCTTCTACCTCCTTCAGCTCCTGGAGGCTGTCAGCAGTTTTTGTTCTTTAATTTTTTTCGTTTTTTTTTTCTTTGAGAGGGAGTCTTGCTCTGTTGCCCAGGCTGGAGTGAAGTGGCATGATCTCGGCTCACTGCAAACTCCACCTCCCAGGTTCAAGTGATTCTCATGCCTCAGCGTCCTGAGTAGCTGGGATTGCAGACGCCCGCTACCATACCCAGCTAATTTTTGTATTTTTGGTAGAGACGCGGTTTTTCCATGTTGTCCAGGCTGGTCTCCAACTCCTGACCTCAGGTGATCCACCTGCCTCGGCCTCCCAAAGTGCTGGGATTACAGGCGTGAGCCACCGTGCCTGGTCCCCCCCCCCCCCCCCCCCGCCTTTTTTTTTTTTTGAGACAGAGTCTCGCTCTGTCACCCAGGCTGGAGTGCAGTGGCACGATCTCAGCTCACTGCTACTTCCGCCTCCCAGGTTCAGATGATTCTCCTGCTCCAGCTTCCTGAGTAGCTGGGGTAGCCTGCCACCACACCCAGCTAATTTTTGTATTTTTGGTAGAGACGGGGTTTCACCATGTTGGCCAGGCTGGTCTCGAACTTCTGACCTCAAGTGATCTGCCTGCCTTGGGCTCCCAAAGTGCTCAGATTACAAGCGTGAGCTACAGCGCCTGGCCTTTTTTTTTTTTTTTGAGATGGAGTTTCACTCTTGTTGCCCAAGCTGGAGTGCAATGGCACGATCTCGGCTCACTGCAACCTCCATCTCCTAGCTTCAAGCATTTCTCCTGCCTCAGTTTCCTGAGTAGCTGGGATTCCAGGCATGCGCCACCACATCCAGCTAATTTTTTGTATTTTTAGTAGAAACTGGGTTTCACGATGTTAGCCAGGCTGGTCTTGAACTCCTGACCTCAGATGATCCACCTGCCTCAGCCTCCCAAAATGCTGGGATTACAGGCGTGAGCCACCGCGCCCGGCCTTTTTTTTTTTTTTTTTTTTTTTTTTTTTTTTTTTATGTGGAGTCTTGCTCTGTCTCCCAGGCTGGAGTGTGGTGGTGCGATCTTGGCTCACTGCAACCTCCTCCACAGGCAACCTCCTGCCTCAGCCTCCTGAGTAGCTGGGATTACAGGCATGCGCCACTGTGCCCGGTCAGGGATTCAGGTTTTCTAACCAACTTTTAGGGTCTTTTTTTTTTTTTTTTTCCAACAGAGACAGAGTTTTGCTATGTTGCCCAGGCTGGTCGCGAACTACTGGGCTCAAGCAATCTTCTGCCTCTGCCATCTGAGTAGCTGGGACCACGGGCGTGTGACACTGTAACCAGCTAACTTTTTTTTTTTTGAGATGGAGTTTCACTCTTGTTGCCCAGGCTGGAGTGCAATGGCATGATCTTGGCTCACTGCAACCTCCGCCTCCCAGGTTCAAGCGATTCTCCTGCCTCACCCTCTCAAGTAGCTGGGATTACAGGCACCTGCCACCACACCTGGCTAATTTTTGTATTTTTAGTAGAGATGGGGTTTCACCCTGTTGGCCAGGCTGGTCTTGAACTCCTGACTTCAGGTGATCCACCCACCTTGGCCTCCCAAATTGCTGGGATTACAGGCGTGAGCCACTGCACCGGGCCTACAACCAGCTAACTTTTTATATTTTTTGTAGAGACGGAGTTTCACCACGTTGCCCAGGCTGATCTTGAACTCGTGGACTCAAACTGTTCACCTGCCTCCGCCTCTCAGAGTGTTGGGATTACAGGCTTGAGCCACTATGCCCAGCCCCCTTTTAGGGCCTTCATGAGGCTGAGATGTCGGGGGCAGGGGCTGGGGAGGAACAGCCTCTCAGGGCCGTGTGGCAGGGTCCACTTGGGCCTGAGGTATCCCAGCATGGTATAAGGGATGGGTGGACTCTGGGTCAGCTCCTCACCTGCCAGCTGTGTGACTGGGTGAGTCGCTTTGCCTTTCTGGGCTGTTTCCTCATCTGTGAAATGGTGGTGGTGACAGTGCCTACCACACGGGGTTGCTGCGAGGGCCGTGCCTGTGTGGTACCCGACGTAGCCCTGGGATCCCAGAGGCTGTTGGCTTTGGTGATCTGAGCTGTAGGGTCTCAGCTCTGGGGGCCTTGCAGATCACCTGGTCCACTCCAGTTGAGAGGGGAAGGGACTTTCTCGGGGTCACACAGCCAGTGACCTTCCCAGTGCCTGGCTCAGTGCTTCGCTTCCCCTTACACCTGATGGCAGAACCCCAGGGCTCAGGGACACTCATGGATGTCATTTGGGGGAAGTGGCTCAGTTTACTCAGCTTCACTGGCTTGTTCTAGTGTGCTCTGTGGGAGAGCAAAGAGGAGAGCATCAATCCCAGTGGCCCCAAGGGACTGGATTTAAAGGTGCCATAGAGCCATTTGGTCAGTGTAGGCCTTTCATATAGATTCTGAGTTGGGGTTATTATTTGTCTGTTTGTCTAAATCAAGCTAGAACTTGACATCACTTAATAAGACCGGGGAAGTTGACTGAAGGAAGCAAGAGAAGGAAGGAGCACAAATACATTATGCTCAAGATTAATTTTACTCTGAGCTTCCTGGTAGCCAAAGTGAAAAAGGATATGTGCTTACACCCACAGCTCTTTTTGGTCCTGGCTCTTCAGAGGAAACGGAGCTTTTTCTCGTGGTACTGAGCATAGAAGCCCGGGTAGTGCTCAGTGACAGGTGTCATGAGGCTGGTCTTTATAGCTTCTCCTAGTGGGCACCAAAATGGATGATGAAGCTTTCTGGATGAGGGTGGTGGGGAGAGGATGCTCCTGGCAGAGGGGGCAGCGTGAGCAGAGGCCTGGTAGTGTGGACAAGCCAGTGTGTTTAGGGAAAGGCAGGCTCCTGCACTGACCCCGCGGGTCCTGTCATTTCAGTTGGGCCATGTGGTGCTCTTCCCAGTCTGGTTCCTGTACAGTCTGCTCATGAAGCTGTTCCAGCGCTCCACGCCAGCCATCACCCTCGAGAGCCCGGACATCAAGTACCCGCTGCGGCTCATCGACCGGGAGGTGAGTGCCGGCAGCCGCCGCTGCCTCGTCAGCATCACAGCATTGCCCAGCACCTACTCTGTGCTCAGGGCATGGTCCTGCTCTGAAGTAGGTACTGTTGTCCACCCATTTTACAAATGGAGAAAGCAAGGTGATGTCTCTTGCTAAGGCCACCAGGAAGTAGCAGAGGAATTTAAACCCTGGTCTCTCTGTCCACAGAGCCCCTTCTCTGAACCACACTCACTGCCTCATGGAAGGTCAGAGTGGAAGGAACCCCTCAGAACTTTTAGGTTCAATCCCCCATTTATGGGGTAGGAATGCAGGGGGTGAGAGATTTGAAGATAAGGTCTCCTCCCTCCTCCCCCTCCCCCAGCGTCATTCCCCACAGCCTGGTACTGCTGGACCTGGACACCTTTCACATCTGTGCAGATTCCCTGGGTGCTCTGAGCTGTGTGGGCTTCCTCTGCCCTGTTTGATTCTTACTTTCTTTCATTAGTTAGTTCATACTTTTTTTTTTTTTTTGAGACAGAGTCTTGCCCTGTGTCCCAGGCTGGAGTGCAGTGGTGCGATCTCCGCTCGCTGCAACCTCTGCCTCCCCAGGCTCAAGTGATTCTCCTACCTCAGCCCCCTGAGTAGCTGCGATTACAGGCGTGAGCCACCGCGCCCAGCCTAATTTTTGTATTTTTTGTAGAGGTGGGGTTTCGTCCTGTTGCCCAGGCTGGTCTCAAACTCCTGGGCTCTAGTGATCCCCGCACCTCCACCTCCCAAAGTGTTGGGATTACAGGCATGAGCCGTGGTGCCCGGCCTGACTCCTTTTTCTCAAAGCTCTGATTATGATTTAAAACCGTCCTCTCCCTCTTTTGCCTTGCCCCAAGTAAAGGCTGCTTCCATCGGTCACTTGCCCTCTTCAGAGCCCCTCCCTTGCTCTATTTCTGGCCACCCCCAGCAGGCACAGGAGGGGTGTGGCAGGGAAAACTGAGTCACAGCAGAGAACATCATCTGCCAGGGCCCAGGGCCCAAGTCTCCACCCTGGGCTTGTGCCTGGTGCCTCTGACTCAGGCTTCACAGGAATCTCAGGCTTCCATGGCACGGAGCTGGCCGTTTCCTGTAACTGTTGGGGCAAGTGTCTGTAATTGTCCCAGGAGCTCACAGAGAAGTTGACAACCAGAGAGAAGCAAAAAAATACAAAATGAAAAGTAAATTATCGGCCAGGCACGGTGGCTCATGCCTGTAATCCCAGCACTTTGGGAGGCCAAGGCCGGTGGATCACCTGAGGTCAGGAGTTCAAGACCAGCCTGGCCAACATGGTGAAACCCCATCTCTACTAACAATACGAAAATTAGGCCGGGCGTGGTGGCTCACGCCTGTAATCCCAGCACTTTGGGAGGCCGAGGCGGGCAGATCATGAGGTCAGGAGATCGAGACCATCCTGGCTAACACGGTGAAACTCCGTCTCTACTAAAAATACAAAAAATTGGCCGGGCGTGGCTGGGCTCACGCCTGTAATCCCAGCACTTTGGGAGGCTGAGACAGGCGGATCACAAGGTCAGGAGATCGAGACCATCCCGGTAACACGGTGAAACCCTATCTCTACTAAAAATATAAAAAATTAGCCAGGCGTGGTGGCGGGCACCTGTAGTCCCAGCTGCTGGCGAGGCTGAGGCAGGAGAATGACGTGAACCTGGGAGGCGGAGCTTGCAGTGAGCCGAGATTGCGCCACTGCACTCCAGCCTGGGTGACAGCAAGACTCCGTCTCAAAAAAAAAAAATTAGCTGGGCGTGGTGGCAGGCACCTGTAGTCCCAGCTACTCCGGAGGCTGAAGCAGGAGAATGGCGTGAACCTGGGAGGTGGAGCTTGCAGTGAGCCGAGATCGTGCCACTGCACTCCAGCCTGGGCTACAGAGCAAGACTCTGTCTCAATCAATCAATCAATCAATCAATCAATATGAAAATTAGCCGGGCGTGGTGGCAGATGCCTGTAATCCCAGCTACTTGAGAGGCTGAGGCAGGAGAATCGCTTGAACCCGGAGGCAGAGGTTGCAGTGAGCCAAGATCACACCATTGCACTCCAGCCTGGGTGACAAGAGCGAAACTCCGTTTCAAAAAAATAAAAAATAAAAAGCAAAAAAAAGTAAATCACCACCTCCCAGATGAGACCACACTTAACCTTGCGATATGATTTTTTGTTTGTTTGTTTGTTTTTGAGATGGAGTTTTGCTCTCGTTGCCCAGGCTGTAGTGCAATGGCGTGATCTCAGCTCACTGCAACCTCTGCCTCCCAGGTTCAAGTGATTCTCCTGCCTCAGCCTCCCAAGTAGCTAGGATTACAGGTGCCCACCACCACGCCCTGCTAATTTTTTTTTTTTTGTATTTTTAGTAGAGTTGGGGTTTCAACATGTTGGCCAGGCTGGTCTCAAACTCCTGACCTCAGGTGATCCACCCGACTTGGCCTCTCAAAGTGCTTGAATTACAGGCGTGAGCCACCGTGCCTGGCCCTGTGATATGTTTTATACTTATGTAAGCAGGCACACATGTTTTTTTCTTACCCAAATGAAATAATAACATTTTGAAACCTGTTTTTTGACAGTATTTTCCCTTGTTATTGTTATTGGTGGGTTGTTTTGTTTTTGCTTGTGTGTGTTTTTTAGAACAAGGTCTCACTCTGTCACCCAGGCTGCTTACTGCAACCTCAAACTCCTGGGCAC
Source organism: Gorilla gorilla gorilla (assembly GCF_029281585.2). Taxonomy (NCBI): domain Eukaryota; kingdom Metazoa; phylum Chordata; class Mammalia; order Primates; family Hominidae; genus Gorilla; species Gorilla gorilla. Next base: position 40,633,088 of record NC_086018.1, on the reverse strand, counting down.
AAGCCTTCTGAGTAGCTGGGACCATGTGCATGCACCACTATGCCTGGCTCTGTTACTGTCGTTCCTTTTTGTTGTTGTTGTTGAGATGGACTTTCGCTCTTGTTGCCCAGGCTGGAGTGCAATGGCACAATCTCGACTCACCGCAACCTCCACCTCCCAGGTTCAAGTGATTCTTCTGCCTCAGCCTCCCAGGTAGCTGGGATTACAGGCATGCGACACCATGCCCAGCTAATTTTGTATTTTTAGTAGAGATGGGGTTTCTCCATGTTGGTCAGGCTGGTCTCGAACTTCGACCTCAGGTGATCCGCCCGCCTCGACCTCCCAAAGTGCTGGGATTACAGGCATGAGCCACCGCGTCTGGCCCTACTGTTTCTTAATTCCAGAAATAATGTATGATTTATATGTGCTCACAGCAAAAACTCTGTAAGGTATGACCTCCACCCCTGCCCCATTGCCGCATCCCAGGGCCCCGTGCAGAGGGCCCAGGTCACAGCTCAGCGTGAGCCTGCCAGACCCTATGTGGGTATCACGTTCATACACGGGTGTGTGGAGGTGCGGGTGTGTGCACACTCAGTTTTTTTTTTTGATAACCTGGTTTTTTAGCCAGCCATACAACGTGGATCCTTTTAGTATTTCATCATAGGGATGTTACACAAGGGAGCATGTGGCAGATGTCCTAGGATTGCAGCTTTGCCCCCTCGTTGTGCCCATGGTGGCTTTGCGGGGTCTGCAGCGGGCCTGCTCTGGGTGCTCTGTGCTTTGCCCCACCCGGCTGCCCTACTAGAGGTTGACCAGCACCATAATTGTTCGTCTCTTGTCCTCATTTCTATTCTTTTTTTTGAGACAGAGTTTCACTCTTGTTGCCCAGGCTGGAGTGCAATGGTGCGATCTCAGCTCACTGCAACCTTGCCTCCGAGGTTCAAGTGATTCTCCTGCCTCAGCCTCCTGAGTAGCTGGGATTACAGGCATGCGCCACCACGCCTGGCCATCTCATTTCTATTCTTCCTCCAAATATTTTCTGGTACATGGGTGTCTGACCTTGACCCTTAGGACCAGTTGATAGTCCTGGAATCCACTTCCAGAAGGCCTTGGGGCTCTGTTTGCCCCTAATGCAGAAGCTTCTGGTAGAGGCAGCTCTGAGGCCTGGGCTGCCTGGGAGAGGTTGGTGGGCCCCCTGCACACCTGATCCTGAGTGGCGTTTGCACCGTCTTTCCTGCGATTTGCCTCTGCTCACACGTGTAGGGACGGGTCTCTCCTTGAGGCAGCTGCTCTGTGCTGGAACACTGCTCAGGTTGGAGAGTTCTCGTACTGAGCCGAGATGGGCATCTGTGATGTCCTGCCCTGTTGGAGAGGTCTGTTGTCCCCCTCTAAGTGATGACACCATCCACATGTGGACTTTGCCACGTTTGGATGTGAGCGCCTCTGCAGCGCCAACCTTCCGCATGGCTTCTTCACACTCCCTCTCCTGGCCATGCTGGGTACTGGGGACCCCACAGGGAGTGCGCCCTCAGGGCGCTGGGTTTGGTTCCAGCTCCAACTGGAACTGATTATGTGACTGTCCCTGGCCTGAGTGTAAGACCCACTTAACAAGACCTCAGGGGTTTTAGTCTCAGCTCCTTCCCTGGCCCAATCTGGCTCTTAGCCAGCCCCCCTCCTCCTCTGCCGCTGTCCCAGCCACTGACCATGCCCTGGGTGCCCACCCTGTGCAGGGTGGAAGCCTGGCTTTGGGCTCTTGGAGTTCCTGGGCAGGGAAGGCTCCCACTTTCTGCCCTGTGAAGCCTACCTCAGTCCTGGCTGCCCCATTTCCCAAGGGGCTCTCAGGTGCAGTGGCTTCTGCAGCCCCTCTCTTGGGATGCAGGCCTGGGCACGTGCAGCCTTGTCTAGCTCTGCCCCAGTTTGCCCATCCAGCCCCCGAGTTCTTCCTGCCCCTTCAGGCCACTGCTTGAGCTGATGGCAGAGATGGATTCCTCCCTCCCCATCCTGTCTGGCATCCTCCCTTTGGGACCCTGGGTTTGTTCCCTGCTCTGGCCACCTTGTTTGTGGCCCCTCTAGGCCAGCAGGACAGACACACCCAGCATGCGCCTGGCCTCAGCACCTCACACGCAGCGTGCATGTGTGTGCATCTGTGCTTGGCGTCGGCGTCACGTCTTACAAGGACAAGCAGGCACTGGGGAAGGGTGGGGACACAAAGGAGGAATGGGATGGGGGCTCCGAGGCCTGGGAGCTGCCCTGGGAGGCCTCTGCCCTGGGGACCGCTCAGCAGCTTTGGGCCTCTCTCCAGATCATCAGCCATGACACCCGGCGCTTCCGCTTTGCCCTGCCGTCACCCCAGCACATCCTGGGCCTCCCTGTCGGTGAGTCACGCTCCTGCTGGGCCCACTCGGAGCCCGGCAGGCTGCTGGGGCACTAGATCAGAGAGATGGGAGCTTCACATTTCCACCAGGGAGAGCGGGGAAGCCTTCAGGAGGAGGTGACAGCTGCCCTGGGCCTTTGAGGGCGAGTCTGTTGGAATGAGAGTGGGAAGGCCCAGAGTCCCTGGCAGTGGCACCAGCAGGAGTGAAGGCATGGAGTCAGGAAGCTGGGACGTGAGGGGAATCCCCGGGAGGGGTGGGAGGGGGCCGTGGGAGCTGAGGCCAGGCCAGGCTTTGAATGCCGGGTGGGGTGCAGGGGAGTGGGTTGACAATACCCAGGGGTCACCCGCAGGATGATCTCTGGCCCAGAGTGACCCCGTTCTGTCCTGCAGGCCAGCACATCTACCTCTCGGCTCGAATTGATGGAAACCTGGTCGTCCGGCCCTATACACCCATCTCCAGCGATGATGACAAGGGCTTCGTGGACCTGGTCATCAAGGTGAAGCCTCTGGGTCATGACTGTGGAGGGGGTGTGGGTGGGTGGCCATGGCAACAGCCCATGTGGACCCCCTGGACAGGGAAGTCTCCCACTCCCGCCCTGTGCAGCCCAGCCTCGGTCATGGCTGCCCCACTTCCTCAGGGGCTTGCAGGGGCAGTGGCTTCTACAGCCCCTCTCGAGTCCGCGTCCCCCCGCAGCCCGGACTCCAAAGACCCGGTGCTCCCTTGTGCCTGGTTTCTGAGTGAATAGCACGTCATCATTTACCAACAAAAGCCAAAGAAGGGGGTCTTGGCAGAGAACAGGGGCCAGGGTTCAGGGCAAGTGCCTTCAAACAAGGACAGGTACCTGCAGCAGAGGTTCCAGGAAGGCCGGCTGGCGGTACAGACGCCCCTGCTGCGAGGTGTGACGGCGTAGTCCCATCCCTGCTCTCACGCTGGGAGATCCCTGGGAGTTGGGTCCCGAGTGTGCGGGGTGAGGCAGCCACTCCACCGTGGTCGGCGGCCGGGCGTCTGTGACACGCAGGCCCTGTTCTTACTCGTTTCCCTAAGAAATGTCCCTCAGGCCTGCTAGGGAAACATGTGAGGGGCTCGTGGGGTGTTGTCTGGGAGCTGGGGTGATGGGCTTTCTGGGGTCTGCTGCGGGGTTTGAGGTGGAGGTTCACAGGAGAAGATGCAGGCGTTAGGGGCAGCAGCCCGGAACCTGAAACACACACGCCGAGTGGGAAGTAAGAGGCAGCATGACGGCCACAGCAGGGACGTTTTTATGAAAATTAGAAATACAAGCTTTCAGCCAGGCACAGTGGCTCACACCTGTAAGCCACTTTGGGAGGCCAAGGCGGGTGGATCACCTGAGGTCAGGAGTTAGAGACGAGCCTGGCCGACATGGAGAAACCCCGTCTCTACTAAAAATACAAAAAAATTAGCTGGGCATGGTGGTGCGCACCTGTAATCCCAGCTACTTGGGAGGCTGAGGCAGGAGAATCACTTGAAGCTGGGAGGCAGAGGTTGCAGTAAGCCAAGATCATGCTACCGTACTCCAGCCTGGGCAATAGAATGCGAGCCAGTCAAAAAAAAGAAATACAAGCTTTCCTGCAGAACAGAGGGTGAGAAACAGCCTAGACCAGTGGGTATGTGGGGTGTTGGAGACCCTCCCCAATCAAGGCCAAAGCCCTATAGCCTCCCCAGCCCAGCACCCTCAGGTACCCCTGGAACCCCCTTACTGGGCCGCAGCTGAGGCCCTTACCTTGCCAGGTCTGGGGGCAGGCACTGGATCTCAAGGGTGGGAGGGGCCCTAGCCCAGGCCTGGCCTCAGGAGCCCGTCTTTGGCTGGAGGACGGACACTGGACACATAGTCATGGGGAAGCCAGTGCTCCCTGCAGGGGACAGGTACCTCCGACCGAGCTTCCAGAAGGGCCACCAGGAATGGGTGGGGTTGGCTGGTGAGAGTGGCTCCCTAGCAGGTGACAGTGAAGGCGAGATCTGGGGCTGAGTAGGCACTGACCAGGTGAAGAAGGAAGAAAAGGAGCTTCAGGTGCAAAGGCCCTGAAGTCAGCAGCAGGCTCAAGGATCGAAGTGGCTGGAGGGTTGGGGCAAGGGGTGGGAGAGGTCAGTGGGGCCAGACAGGGCCTTGGAGGCCCCAGTAAGGTTTGGGGCTTTGTCCAGAAGCACAGAGGAGGTGGTGAGGGCTCAAGCATCTGTTCACGTTGAAGTCTCTCTGGCCAAATGTGGAGAAGCTATTAGGAGGATTCAAATTGAGGATGAAAAACTCACAGGTGACCAGGCCTCTCCTGGCTTGGAGACCTTGCTGGCTCCCTTGGTCCTTGATAAAGGTTAGAGTCCTGGCCTGGCACCCAGGGCCCAGGACAGTGTGCTCTGCCTGCCTGTCCCTGGCCCTCCACTCCCCTCTGCCTCCACACCCCGTAGCCACCCTCTGTGCTGAAGCCACAACAGGCTCCCCTCCCTGAGGCACTGTGTACACGCTATCCCTCCCCCAGCCACCTTCCCCTTCTCCATCCATCAGACTCCTTGGGCAGGGTGAGCCGCTCCTCCTCTGTCTCCCCGTTTCTTTGTAGGTGTCGGATTGAGGCCCTTCTCTTTCCCAAGACAGTAATCCTAGAGGGTGCAGGGCAGGAAGTAGTCCCAAGAGTGAGAGAGGTTTTTAGCGACAGCCCAAAACGGAAGGGACTGAGTGTCCACCAGGAGGAGTGTGGCTGAGTGGGCCTCCCAGAGCCTTGACTTTGCTGACGGGTTCAGTGTCTCCCGTTGGGAGGGGGCCCCGGAGACAGTTGGTGAAATGTGAGCGCATCCAGCCCTGGAGTTGGTTGGCCTTGTACACGAGGCTGGTGGTTTGCTTTCCCCGGATATGTCAGGTGGAGGCTGACTCCTGGGAGGACGGGGTGAAGGACGGGGTGCAGGACAGGTACGATTTGACGGCTGGGTGGATGGGGCTCCACAGGAGAAGGCCATGTGTGGGCCTCAGAAGAGCTGCAGAAGAGGCACTTGTCTCCTGCTGTGGGCAAGAGCTCGCCCCTGAGACCTGGAGCTGGGGACTGAGGGCTGCGGGGGTGTCTTGCAGGTTTACTTCAAGGACACCCATCCCAAGTTTCCCGCTGGAGGGAAGATGTCTCAGTACCTGGAGAGCATGCAGATTGGAGACACCATTGAGTTCCGGGGCCCCAATGGGCTGCTGGTCTACCAGGGCAAAGGTGATTCGGGTCGGAATCCCTTGGTTACACGGCAGGCTCAGAGAATTGGAGAGCTTGGGGGTGCTTGGTGCAGGGTGCAGGCCCCTGGCTCTGTGTGGATGGGTGACTCTCGTCAGGCCAGCTGTCCCTCTCTGGGAACTGAGTCTCCCTGGCTGTAGAGGGGGTAAGTTGCTGGCATAGGGGTTGCAGACAGGCCACTCCTGGGGGCCACGTCTCACCCACTGCCAGCCTCCATTTGGCTTTCTCAGCATCTGAAACAAGCAAGAAAGAGGACAGAGCTGAGCCTCCGGGTTCCCAGCCTCTCCACTGCTCCTGCACCTTCCTAATGGCTCGCGTTAGAATGGCAGCTGCCTCTACCTCGGACCTCACAGTGGGGGCAGGTTCTCCAGCCCCCTCTCCAGCCTCTCCAGCCACCACACATGGCATGTTTGATGGCCGGGCCTCACCCCTTCTCTCTCCCCAGGGAAGTTCGCCATCCGACCTGACAAAAAGTCCAACCCTATCATCAGGACAGTGAAGTCTGTGGGCATGATCGCGGGAGGGACAGGTACATGGAACCCCCCACTGAGGCGTCCGGCGGCTCATGTTAAGGGTGGGGTTGGGGTGTGGGTGAGGCGCAGGTTCTGAGTGCCTGGGAGCTACCGGAGGTCAGGGGCCCAGGCCCAGTGGTCCTGGCCCCTCTACCCCAGTACACCTGGGCGGGGCGGTGCCTGTGAACAGGCCTCGCTCAGCACGTGCGAGGCCCGGCCGGCTGTTTTGCAGGCATCACCCCGATGCTGCAGGTGATCCGCGCCATCATGAAGGACCCTGATGACCACACTGTGTGCCACCTGCTCTTTGCCAACCAGGTCAGTGGGCATCCCCATGATGGGCAAACTCAGCTTACCCTGAGAGGGGACTTGGGGCCTGGTCAGGTGCTGTTCAGGGGTCTGCACAGCTCTGCTGAGATTCTGGGGATGACCGGGATGGGGGGGCCCTGAATGTTCTGTGCACTGGCGGCCTTGGCAGCAGCACGGCGGGCAGGCTTTGTGGTGCAGCGCCTGTGTCTGGCTGAGGGGGCTGCCTTGCAGGGAGCTCCCTGAGCACCCCCTCCCCTGGCTGCTTCCTCCAAAGCTCAGAACTCTCTTCACCATGAGCACGGTGTGGAACCCACTGGTAGAGTGGGAAGAATGCTGGCCTGGATATGGAGGGGCCCATCTTACAAATGACCAGACATTTGCACGAAGCCCCTGAGCTACAGGGTGTCAGGGCAGGATTTGAATGTTGGTGTTTCTGGCTCCTGATTCATATCCTTGTCCACGAGCCCACTGCCTGCCTGCCCTGGCCTGCTGTGTGGTCTTGGACGAGCTACTTTCCCTCTCTGAGCTTCACTCCCTCATCTGTAGAATGAGCTGATGAAACTGGGTTGTTGCAAGGTCTTTTCAGGTTAGTGTTTTGTGACTGATGACGTAGATTTGGGGGAGAAGATGCTTGCCTGAGGTCCTTGGATGTGGGTCCTTGCCGCACCCTGCCTCCCCGCAGCTGCAGAAAACTGCCGCAAGGCCAACCGAGATGGCCTTGCCAGGCCCAGGGGAGAAAGAGCCAGAAATTCTAAGCTGGCTGGTGTGGAGGGAGGGAGGGCAGCAGTGAGACTTGATGGTGCTGGTTCAGAGTCTGTGGAGGCCGTCAGACCGTCTGTCACCTGTACAGGCCATCTTTGCAGCTGGTAGCGAGGGCAGTGTGATCGCCTCATCTCGTACCTCCGAACACAGGCTCCGGGAGGGGCTTGACTGTGCATGTCTCGTGGGAAGTGCTGAAACCAGGATGCAAACCAGGGTTTTATTTATTTATTTATTTTGAGACAAAGTCTCGCTCTTGTCCCTCAGGCTGGAGTGCAATGGCGCAATCCTGGCTCACTACAACCTCCGCCTCCCGGGTTCAAGTGATTCTCCTGCCTCAGCCTCCCGAGTAGCTGGGATTACAGGATGTGCGCCACCATGCCCGGCTAATTTTTATATTTTTAGTAGAGATGGGGTTTCACCATGTTGGCCAGGCTGGTCTCGAACTCCTGACCTCAGGTGATCCACCCGCCTCAGCCTCCCAAAGTGTTGGGATTACAGGCGTGAGCCACAGTACCCAGCCTATTTTTATTTTTAAAAAACTATTTTAGAAAACATCATTCTGTTTTATGTTTTTGCAAACCTTGGAATGTCTGGCTTCATAGGACAGCTAGATTCCTGTGTTTGTTTCTACATCCCATCTGTGTGATGTTGCCAGTCACGCAGCCTCTGGAAAGTGGCCCCATCTACTGAGAGAGGAAGAGTGAAAAATACCAGTGTCTCAGTATTATATGAAAACCATTTGGCCTCAGGGATCCTCTCCAGGGTCCCAACCCCAGGGGTCCCCATGCTACACTCTGAGAACCGTGCCAGTTGGGTCATTGCTGCTCGTTTCCTCTCCTTCCTTCCTCTGTGACCTCAGTGCCTGGTTTTGAGCTGGGAGCCCCCTACCCTTGAGTAGCAGCCCCCCAAGGTTCCATCCCTCTGTTCTGTCAGGTGGGTCGCGGCGGTGGCCACCTCTAAGGATGGTGGTGAGGATTAAAGCATGAGACACACTTTAGCTCAGAGAGGAAGACATAACTTTTTTTAAAAAAATTGAGACGGAATTTCACTCTTATTGCCCAGGCTGGAGTGCAATGGCGTGAATCTCGGCTCACTGCAACCTCCGCCTCCCAGGTTCAAGCGATTGTCCTGCCTCAGCTACCTGAGTAGCTGCGATTACAGGTGCCCGCCACCATATCCAGCTAATTCTTTATATTTTTAGTAGAGACGGGGTTTCACCATGTTGGCCAGGCTGGTCTCAAACTCCTGAGCTCAAGTGATCCACCCATCTCAGCCTCCCAAAGTGCTGAGATTACAGGCATGAGCCACCATGCCTGGCCTAAAAAAGAAAGTTACACATAGTTAATAGAAAAAAAAAAGTGAAAAGATGCACACAAAAATCCTAACAGTCATTATTTCTGAAGGGTTTCAGGTACTTTTTCTTCCATATTTTCTGTATTTTTTTCCTTGAGTTCATCTAACCCAAAGCCTGTCCCTGTCCCTGTCCTCACCCCATTAGAGCAGAAAGGGCTCTCAGCCTCCCACCCTCAGAAACTGGAAAAACTGTTCAACACCCCGTGTTCCCTGGGATGTGTTGAGGCTTATGCCCCTCACACAGCTCGTCTGCTGGAGGGGAGCACCAAGGAGCTGGACCTGCGATCCCCAACCCTGGCGATTCCCGTATTCAGGCACCCTTGGGCTACGCGGAGGGTGGGTGCAGTTCCCCGGCCCTGGGAACAGAGGAGTCACGTCTGTGGCTGCCTCCTGGGGAGAGTCCACCCCGCCCTTGCCCAGCCTGGGAGCTCAGTAGCGATTTGTTAGTGGGCAGCCCTTTCTGGGTGGCAGCGCTCTTTGGCCCCTGGCTTCTTTGAGTTCCATGAGGTCAGGGACACTGCACACTGACCTAAGGAGCCCCTTCTGTCCCTGTGTGACCTGCAAACGCTGGGCAGCAGCCTGTGATGTGATCAGAGGTGGAACGGGGGTGGGGGGTGGGGGGCGGGGAGTCGGGTGGGGGATTCAGGGGGAGATCCCTGATAGCCCCTGGAGGGTCCAGGAAGCTTTCCTGGAAGGGATGATGCTGGACTGAGTTCTGTAGGGCTCTGTGACAGCCGGGTGGGGGTCGGGGAGCCGCAGGCCAGCCAGGAGGATGGGTGTGGGCAAGGCCCAAGGGGGCCAGGTTGGGTGGGGGAGTGGTGTCTGTACTTCCTGGTTTCTGGAGGTACAACCTGAATGAGATCCCAGAACGCAAAAAGACTTGCTGGAGGGCTGAGGGTGCAAACCCTGAGCCTTCTCACGGGGCCATTGCTTATTGTATGTGTTACACCCGCTCCCGGGCTGACCCCCTGGAGTATCTTGGCACATTTCCCGTCTCTTCCCTTTTTGCTGTCGCGCAGCTTGGCCGCCTTTAGTTTTTTCCATTTTTCCCACTCTCAGGACATCGAGCCCATTTCCTCACAACAGCAGAAGCAGTTGACACACTGAGTTTCTAGCGAATGCCTTCGCCCCTTCGGCAGCAGCTTTGAGGGGCTCCTTAGGCTAGACAAGGAGAGAGGGGTGCCAGGGTGATCTCTGGCCGAGTCCCCTCCTGAAAGCTCCGCAAGCGTGTGGCCTGCAGGCGGGCGCGATGACGAGGCGCGTCTCTGTTGAGTGTCTCCAGGGGCAGTCTGCCACCCATCCTTCCTGACCGCCTGGCCCTGTCCCCTGCAGACCGAGAAGGACATCCTGCTGCGGCCTGAGCTGGAGGAACTCAGGAACAAACATTCTGCACGCTTCAAGCTCTGGTACACGCTGGACAGAGCCCCTGAAGGTGAGTGAGGGAGGCCCCTCACTGGGTGGGTGGGAGGTGCCAGCCCCCAGTTCACCTTTGCCCAGCTGTTTGTGGCGTTGAGCCTTTGGACGACATGTGGCACTCACTATGGCCCTGTGGGAGGCAGGTGGTGTGGCCCCGTCTCACAGATGAGGAACAAGGGCTCACTGAAGCCACACAGCCGGAAACCACCATAGCCCGGCCTGAAACCCAGGTCCTCGCCTCCAGAGGCGGAGTCCTTTCCCGGGCGCACTGCACTGCCCAGCTGGGCAGAGAAGGCCAGCATCCCCTCGCTGGGCGGGGCTCACTTTGGGGCAAGTCTCGGGGCAGCGGTGGCGGCTGCTGCTTCCACATCCCAGCGTGCATACTCTCAGGTGCTGCTGAGTATACCAAGGCCATCTTCTCTCCCATTGTCAGCCCTGGGGAGTGGGCTGGGCCGACGTTGGGGTTACCCTTGTTCCACCTGTCCAGTGGCTGAGCTGCTTGCCAAGGGAGTTGTGGGAGAGCCAAGCTGGAGGCAGCGAGTGAGGGCCGCCCCACCCCCACCACTTGCAGTGAGGTTGCCTCTGGGAGTTAAAGCGCCCTTCCCTTTTCGGCTTCAGATAGAGATGTAGGTATAAGTAATATCTCAATTTCTTCTTTGCTGTAAGAAAAGCAGAGCTCAGCCTTCCCCAGGAATCATTCTGGTGATGTTTAGCTTCAGGGCTGAGAGACTAGGGAGTGGCGGCAACTGCGGTAAATGGGAGCGCATCTGCCTGGTCCAGAGGACACAGCCCCATCCGCTGTGGGCAATCCCGCTGTGGAGTATAGCCCTGTGTGGCCAGGGCCTCTGCTTTTCAAGAGAAGCTGGGGACCTGCATTTTCTGGGAAATTTCTAAGTGTTGGAAGCACCATTTTTGAACACCCGTGTGAGCACCAGTTTGGGGTCTCATGTCCTGCCATCTGCCCCTGCTTTGCCTCCGGCATCTCCTACGGCCCCACAGTTTCCTCAGGACTAATCCATGGTGGGGGGCGCACACCCTCTGCTGATGATCCATGGCAGGGGGTGCATGCCCTCTACTGAGGAAGGAGCTCTGTCCACACCACCCTCCACTCCTCCCAGAAAGGAGCACATGGGCTCCGGGACTTGCACCACCTGGCTAGCACCTAGGAGCTGGGTCACCTGGGCCCATCCCTGAGGGAGCAGCCGCCCTTCTCAGATGACCAGCTTGGGTTCCAGGCCTCCAGGCTGAGAGACCCAGGCCTGGAGGGGGTGGTGGATGTGTGGGTTGTCACCGTGTCCGGCCTCTGGCTGGACCTGCTGTCCTGGGTCAGCCCACCCCCTCCAGGTCGGCTGCTCCACCTGGTGTGCTCAGGAAGCCAACCTGACCCCGCAGCTGACCTTCCAGTGGGGGAGGCAGAGGACTAATGGGAGCAGGTTTCTTAGTAAATTATAGCGCGGTTATGGTGGCGGGGTTCCTGTGATGTGGGGGGCCAAGCAGAGCCAGGCAGCGGCTGGAGCGGAGGTCAGCCAGGGCACTGGCTCTGGGAGTCTAGCTGCTGTTTCTCTTCTACTAACGAAAGGAGCAGGCCGGGCGCGGTGGCTCACGTCTGTAATCCCAGCACTTTGGGAGGCCGAGGCAGGCAGATCACGAGGTCAAGAGATCGAGACCATCCTGGCCAACATGGTGAAACTCTGTCTCTACTAAAAATACAAAAATTAGCTGGGCGTGGTGGCGCGTGCCTGTAGTCCCAGCTACTCGGAGGCTGATGCAGGAGAATGGCTTGAACCCGGGAGGCGGAGGTTGCAATGAGCCTAGATGGTGCCACTGCACTCCAGCCTGGCGATAGAGCGAGACTCCGTCTCAAAGAAAAGAGCTTTTTATCCTGTACCCATGTGTCAGTCTAAAGGGAGGAAGTGATAGGCTGCTTTGCTCCTTTCTGACTGCAGTTTCTAATAGCATGGGCGGGGCCAGCTTGCTGCGAGGCAGGGTTTAGCCCCATCCCAATTCCAGATGAGTGATCCAGATCCCTGGTGCGTGCAGGAGCCCCTGCCCTGTGGCCAGAGCGAGGCCTGGTCCCCCAGGGAGGGGCCAATGCTGACCCCTGGTGGCAACAGGCAGCAGCACCTGCACCACCACCACGGGACAGTTACCTGCCAATGAGAGGAATAGTTGGGTGATCTCCTAGCATTTTTCGTGTACATTTGTTGCCACTGTGACCCACAATTCAAGATTAGTTGAGGTACTGCTGTAGCATTAAATGTAAGCTGAAATTCCAGAGGTTGAGAAAGAAAATGGTAACAGGCCAGTCTGGCTGTACCATAGCTAAGCGAAGGATGAGGAGAGCCCCAAGGACTCCAGGGAGGGGCAGTGACTATTTCCCCCATAGAGCCACTTTCAGGACAGGTAGAGAGAAAAATACATTAAGCCATGCATGGTGGCATGCACCTGTAGTCCCAGCTATTCAAAGCTAAGGCAGGAGGATCACGTGAGCCCAGGAGCTCCAGGCTGGAGGGCATTATGATCACACCTGTGAATAGCCACTGCCTGCCAGCTGGGGCAACATAGCCAATTCCTGTCTTTTAAACACACACATACACACACACACACACACACACACACACACACACAAAAAGAAATCACTGTGAAATTGAAAGGTGTCTTACATACCTGCACATTGTGTACACTAGCAAATACAGTTTATGCCCATGCAGTTTTTACAAGGTACTTTCAGATCCACTTCAGATCCATTGCCCAGCTACAAAACTATTTCTGTGCCTTGCCTTGTTCCAGAGGGATTTTAGGAGGCTTACAAAGACTCATCTGGGGAGTCAGAGTGGCACAAATGGAAAGCGGGAGTGAAAGAAAAACAAGTGCAGGGCTGTAAAATGAATGGAATCAGGACTGGGGTTTGTACAAAAACGGACTATAATGCACGCTTGCTGTGAATGGGCCACGCGTATCACTCCAGGCTTCCCAGCAGCCAAGGTGAAAAGGGAAATGTGGTCAGTTACTTAGCTCATGGAGTCCATGAGATAAAGAGGACCCCCTTGCTCAGCACGGTAGACTCTTCCTGGTTCCAGGGCAAGCTGGGACTGCTTTGGCCCCTCCCCGTCAGGACCTTCGTAGCGTGGAGTGTATGCTGTCAACTTGGGCCATCTAGGCAGGGTGTCTGTGTCAGCCAGTGCCAGCCCTCCTGGCCTGAGGCTTCAGCAGCTTTTCTCTTGGTGTTGAGGGCTGTGGGGTGGTTGTTTCTGGTTACTAAGGATAGAGACCAGCCATATCATCGTGGGCGCTCAGGGCTCGAGGGGGCAGGACACACAGCTGTGGATGAGACTCGGTTCCTCATGGGCCGACATTCTTGGGGAGTCACAGTGGGTTCATGGAGGTGGGGACAGTTAGAGACTGTCACCCTGAGAAGCCTGGGGCAGAGCACCAGCCTAGGGACCTCTGGATCCTGGAAGGTACATCTCATTCGTGTCCCTGCCTCACTGTGTGATCTTGAGCAACTCAACTCTGGGTCCTCTGGGCCTCAGTTGCCACATCTGTAAAATGGGATTCATATTCCCTGCCCTGTCCACCCACTGGGTTGTTCCAAGGGACACCCCGGAGGCCAAATGGAAGCAAAAGGCTTTGCAAACTGTAAAGTGCAGTCAGGGGAACCATGATGGGCTTTGTACACTGGTTTCAGGCTGCAGGGCCTGAGGCCATAGGCTTGAGTCAGGGTTGGGGGCAGGGGGTCCTGGTGACAGTTTGCTGGGATCAGCCTCTCCATTCTTCAGCATTTAAGGAATTCACCGCCTAGGGTTGGTCGGTCAGCAGGTTGGTGACCACATAGCCACACGTCAGCTTACCTGGTCTCTCACCCCACAGCCTGGGACTACAGCCAGGGCTTCGTGAATGAGGAGATGATCCGGGACCACCTTCCACCCCCAGAGGAGGAGCCGCTGGTGCTGATGTGTGGCCCCCCACCCATGATCCAGTACGCCTGCCTTCCCAACCTGGACCACGTGGGCCACCCCAAGGGGCGCTGCTTCGTCTTCTGAGGGCCGGGCATGGTCACACGGCCACCCGCCCCACGCACCCCACGCCCTGTTCACGCTCACCCGGTCACCTCCCCACATCGCACACTGGGGCCCCGGGTTCAGCCTGGCCTGCCCGTGCCCTGGTGAATGACCTGGCTGAGCAGGCCCCCTGGAGCCCCTTCGGGAGCAGGGCTGTGTCCCAGGTGGGCCACAGCTGAGCCTTCAGAGTAGGTCCTGCCTGGCACTTACTGGTCCTTACCAGAGACGCCCAGCCCCATCCCTGTCCTCATAACCCCTCGTCCACCCCACACACACACTATAAGGCTGAGGGCTGCCAGCAGCCCCGTCTGCCCACCATTCCTGGCCGTGGACCATAGTCAGGATGTTAGCAGACACACATGGGCAGCCCAAAGCTGCAGGTGCCAGGGCCCACCCCAGCCTCGCCTGTCACCCCCACTCCCGCCTCAGGGCCAGGCCCAGGCCTCACCACCTGACGCTGCATGGGACGTTGACACCAGAAAGCCCTCTTGGAGGCACTGCTCCCTACCCCAGGGCCCTGGCCAGCCGGGAGCTTGGCTCTCCTCTGGCTAGAGTGTGAAGAGGGGGCTGGCCATGGGGCCCTCCCAGAACCTCAGCATTTCCTTCCAGCGCATCCAAACACTGAGGCAGCCTTGGGGAACCCCGAGCTGGGGGGTCGGCAGCCCGCTGCACCGCCTTAGGGTTTTGGGGTCCTGAGCTGGGGCCACCATCCCTGATGGCAGAACTCCCACAACCACATGTATTTATTCCTCTGTCCTAAACCGTCCCCTCCTTCCCTCACCCCCAGCACAGGGGGATTCTGAGCAGTGCCTCTTGTCTGAGGGATATATCAGTGACCTCGACGTTGCCTTTAGACTACAGTTGTGTTAGCCTCTTGCGTATCGGCTTTTTCAGAGTCATTTATGAGCAGAAAAAAAAAAAAAGTAAAACTTTGCTAATATTAACCCTTCTCTAGCTCCTCGAGGGTCTGTGACCTGCAACACAAGGGGCGGGGTCAGGAAAGGGCTGGGGAAGACCTAGCATTTTGTTTTTCTTTCTTTCTTTTTTTTTTGAGACGGAGTCTCCCTTTGTCACCCAGGCTGGAGTGGCATGATCTCAGCTCACTACAACCTCCACCTCTCGGGTTCAAGCGATTCTCCTGCCTCAGCCTCCCAAGTAGCTGGGACTAAAAGTGCCCACCACCACACCCAGCTAGTTTTTGTATTTTTAATAGAGACAGGGTTTTGCCATGTTAGCCAGACTGGTCTTGAATTCCTGACCTCAAGTGATCCACTCACCTCGGCATCCCAAAGTGCTGGGATTACAGGCGTGAGCCACTGCGCCCAGCTCCAGCATTTATTTTTGATGTATCTTTGTGGTAGAAAATTTGGAAAGTGCAGAGAAGTATACACAGGAAGAAAAATTCCCAACCCCCAGAGGCAAACCAGCTGAAACCACGGAACCCCAGTCACCCCAATGCACCGCGAGGCTGCTGCCTCCTGTCAGGGTCAGATGAGCCTCGAGGCTCAGGAAAGTCAGAGGATGCCATCTGCATGGTGGTAAATTACAGAGGTGATGAGGCAAGGTGGGTGTGGGGCTGTTCTTAAAATGGGGCAGCAGGAAGTCCCCAAGGAGATGGATTTGGGCTGGGACGGTAAGAGAGAACTGGCCCTGCTGGGGTGGGTGGGTGTTCAAATGGTGGAAACAGCAGACACAAAGGCCCTGCCGTTGGAACCAGCTTGTGGAATAAACTTTCAGAAACAGATCGAAGAAGGTAGGTGGCTGGAAGGGGCAGCAACGATGAGGCTGGAGAGGGAGGCGGGGCTAGGCTGGTGCTCGGGCGACTTGCTGGGTGGCCCTAGGAGCACAGTGAGGCCAGTGTGGCTGGAGGGGAGTGGGGAAGAAGAGGGGACGGGGCAGGTTCACAGGAAGGAGGGCCCAAGACCAACCTCGGGGACTAGGAGAGCCCTGTCTCCTCTCACTTCGCATTTTCCATTCTGTCTCTGGCCACCTCACTACCTACAGGGGCAGGAAAAGGAATCTCAGACCCAAAATGGCCTTCACACTGTGGCGGGGGACTGCTAGCAATGGACACGCGTTAGGTTTCATCCTCATTTCTGTCCCTGTCTGAGGCTGAAAGGCACAGGATTTGAACACAGGCCTGCCTGAGCCCACAAGAGGCTGCCTCCAGGACCTGGGAAAAGGGGATCAATTGGACCCGATTCCCACCCTCTCCAGGTCTGTTTCCCCATTCAGAAAATGGGAGAGGGCTCTAGGGCAGCGATTCTCCATTCAGACTCGACACCTTTATTTATTATTTTTGAGACGGAGTCTCGCTCTGTCTCCCAGGCTGGAGTGCAGTGACGATCTTGGCTCCCTGCAACCTCTGCCTCCCAGGTTCAAGCGATTCTATTGCCTCAGTCTCCGGAATACCTGGGGATTACAGGCGTGCACCACCACACCGGCTAATTTGTTTGTATTTTTAGTAGAGATGGGGTTTCACCATGTTGGTCAGACTGGTCTGAAACTCCTGACCTCAGGTGACCCACCCTCCTCAGCCTCCCAAAGTGCTGGGATCACAGGCGTGAGCCACCATGCCCGGCCAACACCTTTAAAATAACAGTTGTAACAGGCCCTTTACGCTGCAGAATTCACAGGCAGTATCACCTACCTATGCGAAGAATTTTAAAAATCAACACAGCTCTAAATGAGTTATAAAAGAGCAAGAAAGGAGGCCGGGTGCTGTGGCTCATGCTTGTAATCCCAGCACTTTGGGAGGCCGAAGCGGGTGGATCACCTGACGTCAGGAGTTCGAGACCAGCCTGGCCAACATTGTGAAACCCCCGTCTCTACTAAAAATACAAAAATTAGCTGGGCGTGGTAGTGCGCGCCTGTAATCCCAGCTACTTGGGTGGCTGAGACAGGAGAATCGCTTGAACCCGGGAGGCGGAGGCTGCAGTGAGCTGAGATTGTGCCACTGCACTCCAGCCTGGGCGACAGAGCGAGACACCGTCTCAAAAATAAAAATAAAATCGTCCTCCGCATCTGCCCTACACTGCCGAGCTGACCCCACTGGCCAGCCTGTCCTCCTCCCACCTCTCGCGCGTTCCTCCTGGCACGCCTGGAAGGGAGGAAAGGCTTAATGGTCCCGTTCTATGGGTGAGGAAAAGAGGTCTGGGAAGGAGCCCGGCGTGGTGGGGCGGGCCTGTAATCCCAGCCACTCAGGAGGCTGAGGCAGGAGGATTGCAGGATCGCTCTTACCCAGTTTCTTTCTTTCTTTCTTTTCTTTCCTTTTTTTGAAACGGAGTCTTGCTCTGTTTCCTAGGCTGGAGTGCAATGGCGCGATCTCGGCTCACCGCAACCTCCGCCTCCCGAGTTCAAGCTATTCTTCTGCCTCAGCCTCCTGAGTAGGTGGGATTTCAGGCCGCGCCACCGCGTCCGGCTTTTTTTTTTTTTTTTTTTTTTTCAGTAGAGACGGGGTTTCTCCGTGTTGGCCAGGCTGGTCTCGACCTCCTGACTTCAGGTGATCCACCCGCCTCAGCCTCCCGAAGTGCTGAGATTACAGACATGAGCCACCGCTCCTGGCCTCTTACCCAGTTTCTGCACGGAGCTCCTGATGCCTGATGGCCAAGAGGACATAACCCCACCTGTTCTAAGGGCATGGAGTGTATTTTTAGAGTGATTGGACAAAATATGTGCCGAACACCTACCTCAGGCCTGGCGCATGCTGGAGGCTGGGGTTATATCAATGCAAAAGCCATTCCCTGTATTTAACACGTAAATGAATTAGTCTTTTTAACTCTCCCAACGCCCTATAAAGTATTTGCTCCATTTTACATATTAAACGCTGTCACGAACTGAGCTGCTGTGTGAGGCCGGGGCCGGACTTATCTTTCTGAAGCACAGAGAAGCGGTTATACCCGGAAGTTTGGGAGAACTGGGTAAGGCCGCACATAGGGAAATTGCCAGTTTCGTGGGTCACAACGCCAATACTGTGGGCAACCTTAGACCGGCTCAAAGCACAGTTGGGGACAGTGATCAGGTGCAGGGCGTCCCCGGCCAGCAGCAAGACTGCCAAGCAACTGGCAACGTCGGTAACAGAAAAAACAGATAAAAACGTACTCACCACCTACCAACAAAAAACAAAAACACAGCCACCCCCGCACTCAGTCTGCTTTTTAGGTGTGAATGGGGTCGGGCAGATCGCAACTCCCAGGCATCCCGCAAAGTAGGCGGGTCACCTCAGGGGCGACCTTTACCCGCTCAAAAATTCGTCTCACATTAGCAGTGAGGATTCGGGCGTCACCCCGAATCGTTATTTTCCTTACTCATAAGTTTAAGGCATAAGAAACCCTTTCTTTTATTTCCTAGGTAATGAATTCTATTCTCATTAGGCGTATGATGACTATCATAGTTGACTGTTGAGGTCATGATCCAGTTCCATTGAAGTTTTTCTTACTTGTTAGTAATGTATTTTGTTGCTTTTCATTTAATTTTTTTCCGTCGAGGAAAATAAATAATTCATAATGTACCCAACTTCCGTATGCAGATGAGCAGCCAGCCCCGCGAAGGCTCACGGGGAACGTCCCCGCCCCTTCCGGTTCTTGCCTGTTTTGAGCTGGCTGTCGCGAGAGTTGGTCCGCGGACGCCGGAAGTCGTTCGTCGCTCCCTAGCGGCCGAAGGGGCGGGCTCGCTGGCTCGCGGGCTGGGGGTGTCTCAACTGCTTTCGGCTTGCTCGGCGGAGCAAGATGGCGGACATCTCCCTGGACGAACTCATCAGGAAGCGCGGGGCGGCGGCGAAAGGACGGTGAGAGGCCTTTCCTTTCTTCGGGGTTTAGGGTCCGCGGCCTAGTGGAGCTCGAGGCGGGGTAGGTAGCGGTCCGGGAGCGACGCGGAGGACCGGGTGCGCCCGCCCCCAACCACAGCCGCGCTCCTCATTGGCCGGCCGCCGCCGTCGCCGCCGTCCCCGCCGTCCCCGCCGCGGCCCCGACCGCCCGCCCACTGGCCGAGGCACAGTCCCTCTGGCGGGCCTGGGAGGCCGACGGGGCCGCGGCGGGGACAGGGTGCCGCCTCGTGGACCTGAGGGGCTGCCCCCTGGGGCCCCCGCGTTCCGGGGTCCTGGGGTCTCGGCGGCGCAGCCTCCTCGCCTGTCTGGACTGGCATTTGGGCCCCGCTCCGTGATCTCGGCGCTGCCTGGTCTCCACCCATCTTAGAGTTGAGACAACCGAAGTTTAGTAGCAGGGAAGTGACTTGCTCCGACGGCCGAAGCTGAGGCGCAAGCCCAAATCCCCCTCCACGCGGCCCCTGTTAACACTCGCCTCCCTTTGTGCGGCGTTTTAAGTTTTCTGAGCCCGTTCATATACACGATGCCTCATTTAATCTTTTACAGTACTGTTGTCTGCTAGCTATTCATGTTACCCACCTTTTACTGATGGGGAACTTGAGGCTGGAAGTGGTAGAGTGACTTGCCCGAGGCCACGGAGAACTGAGCGGCGGGCTGAGCGCGATTTAATTGCTGGCTGAGTTGGCCTCCTACGTGGGCTTGAAAAACTGGTGGGTTGGGCAGGAGAAAGTGCTTGAGCTGGCTGAGGAGCCATGGAAGTGATTTGCAGTCATGTCTCCCAAACTTCCCCCAAACCCTTAAATGTTATTAGTCATTTCAAGCCTTTGTGAGCTGAGTTCATCTGTATAAAGAAGTGAGAACTTTGCCCAGTAGTTTCCCAACACACATTAAGTTTAAATGTTTTTGTAAATAGCCAGGATGTAAATATGTTAGATATTGTTTTCTCAGACATTTGTTCTTTCAGCAGATGTTTATTTTTATTTTTATGTTTTTTTTGAGACGGAGTGTTGCTCTGTCGCCCAGGCTGGAGTGCAGTGGTGCGATCTCGGCTCACTGCAACCTCCGCCTCCCCGGTTCCAGCGATTCTCCTGCCTCAGCCTCCAAAGTAGCAGGGACTACAGGTGTGCACCACCACGCCCGGCTAATTTTTGTATTTTTAGTAGAGATGGAAGTTTCACTGTGTTGGTCAGGCTGGTTTTGAACTCCTGACCTCAGGTGATCCTCCCGCCTCGGCCTCCTAAAGTGCTGGGATTACAGGCGTGAGCCACCGGCCCGGCCATTCGGCAGATGTTTATTAATACCGTCCATATGCCTGTGGCTAGGTTTTTCTCTTGATGTCTGAAATATATCCCTCACCTCCTTCCCCATCCTGGATACTTGTATCAACTACAATTGCCACCACCACCTCATAATTCGCAGCCAGCACTTACCTGGCTTCTGGTTCATAACGGGCACACAGTCAACTACTGACTGTGAAAGCTCTCTCAGATCTCCATCTAGTGACTGATGTGAAGCTGGTGCTGGCTCCTCTGGCCACTTCTAAGTCCATCCACATTTTGTAGGTTCCTTTGGAAACGACAGAATGATCCACCCCAGGTTCTTCTCTCTCTGAGGTCACTGCCCCAGTTTCTGACTGCAGGTGGACTGCACTGTAGTCTATTTGATCTGTATGTTTTTGGGTTTAGTGTGTGCAGAGTTTTGGGCAGTAGGTGGGGCTGCAGGAATGGGGGGTGGGTATGTGTGGATCCACAGGAACAGGGGCCTTGCAGCTGGATACACCTGGCACCTGCCACTGTTGGGTTCTGTTTCCCTGGCCAGGGGAGTTCTGAACTAGGCAGTTTCCTCACTTGTAATGGTGATTCCTGGTTGAGGGGGATTAAATGTGAGAAGGGTTTTTTTTGTTTGTTTTTTTGAGAGGGAGTCTCACTGTGTTGCCCAGGCTGGAGTGCAGTGGCACAGCCTTGGCACACTGCAACCTCTGCCTCTTGGGTTTAAGCGATTCTCCTGTCTCAGCCTCCCAGGTAGCTGGGATTACAGGTGCCCGACACCACGACTGTCTAATTTTTGTATTTTTAGTAGAGATGGGGTTTCACCATGTTGGCCAGGCTGGTCTCGAACTCCTCACCTCAGGTGATCCACCCCCACTCGACCTCCCAAAGTCCTGGGATTACAAGCATGAGACACTGCACCGGGCCAGAAGGTATGTTTTAAAGTTTGTGCCATGTGGCAAGTGTTCAGCAAAGGCTGGTAATTATTTTGGACCTTTCCTTAAAGGCATAGAAGCACACAACGCCCCTGGAGCATAGGTGAGCACTGGGACTCTAGAGGCAGACCGCCAAGCTTCCAATCCCTGCTTCTCCCACTTTCCCTAGAACCGTCTGCAAGTTACTTAACCATTCCTTGCCTTTCTTTCCTTATCTATAAAACATGAGTAATATCTACTTTATTAGGTTATTGTTAGGACTGAGTGAATTAATATACCTAAAGTGCATTGAAAAGTTCCTGACAACGGGTACTTAAGTGCTTGATAGACGTTAGCTTTCGTTATTGTCATTGAAGGCTTCTTAAAGTAAAGGAGTAACATGATTCAATTTTTAGCTTGAAAATATTTCTTTGCCATTGTGTGAGGATTGGATTGGGGCAAAGAGTGCAGGCAGAGAGACTAGCATGGAAGAACCTGGAGTGCATGCTGAGTTTGAGTTAAATCTTCTGGAAACTCCGTTTTTATCTCACTTGCACAGCCAACAGAGAAAAACTAGATCCAGTGGTCCCTGTTAAGATAATGTGAAAGATCTGAACAAATTCAATGAACAGATGTCATTTCCTGCAGTAAGTTTATTTTTATTTTATTTCTTTATTTTTTTTGAGATGGAGTCTCACTCTGTTGCCCAGGCTGGAGTGCAATGGCATGATCTCAGCTCAGTGCAACCTCTGGCTTCCGGGTTCAAGCGATTCTCCTGCCTCAGCCTCCCAAGTAGCTGGGACCATAGGCATGCGCCACCACGCCTGGTTAATTTTTTTGTATTTTTAGTAGAGGTGGGGTTTCACCGTGATGGTCAGGCTGGTCTTGAATTCCTGACCTCAAACGATCCACCCGTCTCAGCCTCCCAAAGTGCCACCGTGCCTGGCCATACATTCTATTTTACATACTGCCTAGAAGAATCTGCATACTTGGAACTTTGGTTTTAATGTTGCATGGATATTCCAGGAAGAATTTTGTTGTTTAAGAAAGCTTTTTCCTCTTAGTAGAAATAGCCAAAGATCCAGCTTGCGGAAATGTAAATAACCTCTTTCCCCACCACTCTGCTCACTTTGTTTCCTGTGATCCCAAGGATCACTTTTGTGGAATGTGCTTGTTCTCAAAAGCAGCCATTCTGTTTTGTGTTCCTCACACCTTGTGAGTCAAGAAAAGGGTCATAGCTGGATGCAGTGGTTGCTCATGCCTGTAACTGCAGCTGTGTGGGAGGCTAAGGCAGGAGGATTGCCTGAGTTCAAGGCTGCAGTGAGCCATGCTTGCACCACTGCACGCCAGTCTGGTTGACGGAGCAAGACCTCATCTCTTTAAAAAAGAAAGAAAAAAGTCATTACCATTATTATTACCTATGCATCCAATTAATTATTAAAAGATTCCTTGACTAATGGGAAATGATTGAACCAGAAGAGGGTGGTTTTGAGTGATACCTTCCTCCATGGTGAGGTGCTATCTTTCCTCACCACAGCACATCTCCAATGACTTTAGTTGTGAAAGATCCGTAGAGAGTCTCCTCAGGATAGCATTAGGTACCAGTTGCAGTGCTGGCCTGCCCCTCATGTTGGTTTTCTCCTTTATTTATTTGAGACAGGATCTTGCTCTGTCATCCAGGCTGGAGTGCAGTGGCAAGATCACAGCTCACTCCAACCTCTGCCTCCTGGGCTTAAGCAGTCTTCCTGCCTCAGCCTACCAGGTAGCTGGGACCACAGGCATATGCCATCATGCCTGGCTAATTATTTTTGTATTTTCTGTAGAGACAAGGTCTCGCCATGTTGCCCAGGCTGGTTTCGAACTCCTGGACTCAAGCAGTCCTCCTGCCTCTGCCTCACAAAGTGCTGGGGTTACAGGTGTGAGCCACTGTGCCCAGCAGTTTCTTCCTTTAGATATGAGGGCATCCCCAGTTAAGTCAGTTGACATGTCCGCTCTTGTTAGTTCGATGAGTTTAACCCTCAGCGGATAGCTTTCTGTCAGCTGCCTCCAAGCAGTTCAGTGTGGCAGCCTTGAATGTGCTGGAGGCTGGAGTTGAGCAGCTCTCTGGGCCAGACGCCTCATCTGGGGAGTCCTTGGAGCTGGAGGTGGGAGGTTGTTGGGGGACAGGGTGGATTGTAAACTTTGCAGTTCAGCCCAGGACTCTGGTCCTGGTACTGATTGCTTGTTTCCTTGTTGAAATAAGATAAAGGAAATAAAGACCTAAACACAAAAGGGAGGAAATGAGTTATTACATAACTCTAGGGAACGAATTATGTTTTAAAATGAAACATCTGCACAAGACTCTTGGGTAAGGGGATAGTATTTTATTTTATTTATTTTTGAGACAGAGTTTTGCTCTTGCTGCCCAGGCTAGAGTGCAATGGCGCCATCTCAGCTCACCGAAACCTCCACCTCCTGGATTCAAACGATTCTCCTGCCTCAGCCTCCTGAGTAGCTGGGACTACAGGCATGTGCCACTACGCCCGGCTAATTTTTTGTATTTTTAGTAGAGACGGGGTTTCACCATGTTGGCCAGGCTGGTCTCAAACTCCTGACCTCAAGTGATCCGCCCATCTCAGCCTCCCAAAGTGCTTGGGATTACAGGCGTGAGCCACCTCGCCCAGCAGGGGATAGTATTTTAGTGTCTTGTTTTTCTTTGTGTCTCTTAAACACCTAATTCAGAGTTGACCCTCAGTCATAGTTAGAATTAAGCTGTTTTCGCTCTATAAAAATGACCTAAACACACACCTAAACGAACACCCCCCAACCCAGAAGTTTTTTTGTTTGTTTGTTTTTATAAGACGGAGTCTTGCTTTGTCACCCAGGCTGGAGTGCAGTGGTGCGATCTTGGCTCATGGCAACCTCTACCTCCCATAACCCAGAGGATTTTAAACCCATGGGTTAAAATCTGCTTTATAATAATCCAGGGCCCCACTTCATGGGCCTGAATCCTTTGGACTGGACATCTGTCCAGAATGGGCTGTAGCCCTGCCCTCCCTCGACAGAGCCAGGAGGGTGAAATATTCCTATAGCCCAGACAGACCCTCCCTGGTCATCACACCTATGCCAGGTTCCCGTAGGGGGTATAGGGGAGAGAATTTGGGGTCCAGGGAACGTTTGCCTTCTCACCTGCCAGCAGCGCTCTTGCCAGGACCTCGCGGAATACCTGGTGAAGCCCTGGAAGCAGTTGCAGAGCTGTAGTTTCGGTGCGATGGAGGTGGGGCATTACGAGACTCAGTCAAAACCTTCCTCCTTCTCCCTCCCAAACATTTACTGAGGATAGAAGTGCAGGATGTGTTTGGGGAATGTCAGTAGTCACTCCAGTGGGGAGTAAGGCTGCAGCCATAAGCTGGAGCCAAAGCCGAGGCCCCCCCAGGGGTTGGGCTTTGTTAAGGAGCCCCCAGCAGTTCTAGAAGCGGGAGGGTAACATAATTGAGTCTATGTTTTAGAGACCTACCCCTGGCAGGAGTGTTGATTTGAAAAATTTCCGATGACTAATGCCTGCCTGAAACCAGTACTGCTGCCTGCTGGGATGAATAGCTGTCTTTTCATGCAGGAAGAGCAGCTGTGATTATAAAAAGCCTGAACACTGAAGCCCCCTCAAGCTGTTCACGAAAGAAGTTGAAAGCACTGGTGGAACCAGGGAACTGAGTGCATCAGATTGAGGGAAATAGCTTACTCCCTCCCACCGTGAGGAGCTCCTACTACATCCTCAACTACCGTTAACTCCCACCCCTAAATGTGCCTTTTAGGCTGTTCAAATAGATAAAAATGCCAGCACAAAGCATCTTGGTGGTCCTTCCTGCCAGGCAGGCATTGTGGTATGTGAGTTCTCAGTGCGTGCACCACCCGCTCGCCTCGCTGCTTGTGCTCACCCTTTGGTTGCTAGAGAGTGCTCCGTATCCCTGGGCATGACCGGAGTCCTAAGATTTCTTCAGCCTGCGGACTGTTCATCCTTCCTTTATATATATGTATAAATTTTTAAGGGTTTAACAACATATTGAAACTGAAATACCAGACAATAATGATAAGGAAGATTGTTTCTTTTTGTTTTGGTGGTGGTGTTTTTTGTTTTGTTTTGTTTTGTTTTGATTTTTCAGACAGGGTCTTGTTCTGTCTCCCAGGCTGGAGTCCAGTGGCGTGATCTTGGCTCACTGCAGCCTGGACCTCCTTGGCTTGGTTGATCCTCCTGCCTTGGCCTTCTGAGTAGCTGGGACTACAGATGTGCATCATCACTTGCAGCTAATTTTTTTTGGGGGGGGGCGGTAAGGTTATAGATCACCAGCATCCCAAGGCAGAAGAATTTTTCTTAGTACAGAACAAAATGGAGTCTCCCATGTCTACTTCTTTCTACACAGACACAGTAACAATCTGATCTCTCTTTTCCCCACATTTCCCCCTTTTCTATTCGACAAAACCGCCATCGTCATCATGGCCCGTTCTCAATGAGCTGTTGGGTATACCTCCCAGACGGGGTGGCAGCGGGGCAGAGGGGCTCCTCACTTCCCAGACGGGGTGGCTGGGCAGAGGCGCCCCCCACCTCCCAGACGGGGCGGTGGCCGGGTGGAGGCGCCCCTCACCTCCCGAACGGGGCGGCTGCCGGGTGGAGACGCTCCTCACTTCCCAGACTGGGTGGCTGGGCAGAGACGCTCCTCACCTCCCAGACGGGGTGGCGGTCGGACAGAGACGCTCCTCAGTTCCCAGACGGGGTCGTGGCCAGGCAGAGGCGCTCCTCACATCCCAGACAGGGCGGCGGGGCAGAGGCGCTCCCCACATCTCAGACGATGGGCGGCCGGGCCGAGACGCTCCTCACTTCCTAGACGGGATGGCGGCTGGGAAGAGGAACTCCTCACTTCCCAGACTGGGTGGCCGGGCAGAGGGGCTCCTCACATCCCAGACGATAGGCGGCCAGGCAGAGACGCTCCTCACTTCCCAGACGGGGTGGCAGCCGGGCAGAGGCTGCAATCTCGACACTTTGGGAGGCCAAGGCAGGCGGCTGGGAGGTGGAGGTTGTAGCGAGCCGAGATCACTCCACTGCATTCCATTCCAGCCTGGGCAACATAGAGCACTGATTGAGCGCGACTCCGTCTGCAATCCCGGCACCTCGGGAGGCCGAGGCAGGCAGATCATTCGCGGTCGGGAGCTGGAGACCAGCCCAGCCAACAGGGCGAAACCCCATCTCCACCAAAAAATACAAAAACCAGTCAGGCGTGGCGGCACACGCCTGTAATCTCAGGCACTTGGCAGGCTGAGGCAGGAGAATCAGGCAGGGAGGTTGCAGTGAGCCGAGATGGCGGCAGTACAGTCCAGCCTCGGCTGGGCATCAGAGGGAGACCGGGGAGGGGGGAGGGGGAGGGGGAGGGAATTTTTTTGTATCTTTTGTAGAGACAGGGTTTTGCCATGTTGCCCAGGCTGGTCTCGAACACCTGGGCTCAAGCGATCTGCCCGCCTTGGCCTCCCAAAGTGTTGGGATTACAGGCATGAGCTACTGCTCCTGGCGTTTTTTATTTTTTTTTTAAGTTTTTTTCTTAACTCTTCCAGCTCTGGTGTTTACTCTTGACCCATGCTTATTTAATTGATGCTTGAACCAGGTACAGTGAAGTTCAAGTCCATTCCTCACCCCTTAGTAGCTCTTGGGATAGTTAATCTCCTTGGTTCTGAGTTTCCTCATTTATAAAATGTGAACAATAACCTGATTCACGGGGTTGTAACATTTAAAGGATGTCTAAAGCTGGGCATGGTGGCTCCAGACTTAGAAGGCTGAGACAGGAGGTCAAGGCTGTAGTGAGCTATGATCACTGCACTCCAGCCTGAGCAGCAGAATGAGATTTTGTCCTTTTAAATTTTTTTAAATATGTTTTTGAGACAGGGTCTTGCTCTGTTGTCCAGCCTGGAGGACAGTATCATGATCCTGGCTCACGGCAACATTGCAGTCTGGGGCTCAAGTGGTCTTCCTGCTTCAGCCTCTGGAGTAGACTCATGCTGCCATGCCCAGATAATTTTCTGCTTTCATTTTTATGGAGATGGAGTCTCACTGTATTGCCCAGGCTGGTCCTGAACTCCTGGGCTCAAGCCGTCCTCCTGCCTCAGCCTTCCAAAGTGCTGAGATTACAGGTGTGAGCCACCATGCCCAGGGAGTCTCGCTATGTTGCCCGTGCTGTTCTCGATCTCCTGGGCTCAAGCCATCCTGCCATTTGGCCTCCCAAAGTGCTGAGATTACAGGCATGAGCCACTGTGCCCAGCCTTCTTTCTTAAAAAAAAAAAAAAAAAAAAAAAGTCTGTGCGAAAAATTGTCAACCTGTAGTGAGTAATACTCAAAAGTTTTCATTGATCATGTCCTTTATTTTTTTTGAAACAGAGTCTTGCTCTGTCGCCCAGGCTGGAGTGCAGTAGTGTGATCTTGGCTTGCTGTAACCTCCATCTCCTGGGTTCAAGTGATTCTCCTGCCTCAGCCTTCCGAGTAGCTGGGATTATAGGCGCGTGCCACCACGTCTGGCTAATTTTTGTATTTTTAGTAGGGACGGGGTTTCACCATGTTGGCCAGGCAGGTCTTGAACACCTCACCTCAAGTGATCCATCAGCCTCGGCCTCCCAAAGTGCTGGGATTACAGGTGTGAGTCACTGTGCCTGGCCTAGCTGCAAGTTTCTGAGGTCACCCCAAAGCATAGTCCCAGTTTGTCTATGGCTTTGTAGGCCATGGAACACGAAGCCTAGGGTAGCCCAGTCCTAGGGAGGGTGGATGCCATCTACCACATACAACCATTTCTTTCTAATCGTGCATGCCGGTCCCCTGAACACCCCCTTCCTTTGGCCCTGCTTTCTCTAGTGCCTCCATCTCCCAGAGTCCTCACATTAAAAAAATAGGGCAGGAATGGGCAAGTAAACCTTAAGCCTTATCTGATTAATTGTATAAATGACCCTTCTACCCAGAACCCACTGGAAAATCTTTAAATCTGAATTTGCCACTCCAAAGAGAAAAATGATAGCATGCATCACTGCCTGTTTTAGTCCGTTTAGAAAATACCCTAAGCTGGGTAACTTATAAAAAACAGAAACTGCCGGGCGCAGTGGCTCACGCCTGTAATCGTAGCACTTTGGAGGCCAAGGCAGGCGGATCACGAGGTCAGGAGATCGACAGCATCCTGGCTAACACGGTGAAACCCCGTCTTTACTAAAAATGCAAAAAATTAGCCGGCCGTGGTGGCGGGCGCCTGTAGTCCCAGCTACTTGGGAGGCTGACGCAGGAGAATGGCATGAACCCGGGAGGCGGAGCTTGCGCCAAGATTGCGCCACTGCACTCCAGCCTGGACGACAGAGCGAGACTCCGTCTCAAACAAAACAAAACAAAACTGAAAAAAAGAAACTTCCTTGTCACAGAGAGTCTGGGAAGTCCAGGATCAGGATGCTGGCAGATTCCATGTCTGATGAGGGCCTGCCTGCTTCCTGGTTCTAGATGGTCTTTTTGCTGAGTCCTGACATGGTGGAAGGGGCCAAGAAGCTTTCTGGGGCTTCTTCCTTATAAAGGGCACTAATCCTGTTTGTGAAGTGTCTGTCCTCATGACTTAATCACTTCCCAAAGGCCACCACCTCCTACCAATCACATTGCAGATTAGGCTTCAACAGAGGAATTTTGGGGGGACACAGATGTTCAGTCTGTATTACTGCCTTAGGTTTGGTACTGGCATATTGGAGGCAGCAGGTGTTTTTCCATTATTTGAGGGATAACAAGATGAAGGTCCACGTTTGCTTTTATTGGTACCAGGTAGACTCACCTTTGGCTGCACTTCTGGTATTTATTAGCAGAGGAACTGACAGCCAATCTCACTCCAGCCACTGGAATGCAGCAGTGGGAGAGTGCCAGTGACTGACCCAGTATGAGAGATGCCTCCTGGGAGGTCCAGGCGGTGAAGTGGGAGGCAGTACAGGAACTCGTTTATGCAGCAGAGTTTACCCTCTAACAGCAGGTCAGAGATCCTCAACATGGCTCTTCTCCAGAATCACCCATGGAGTTAAAAATGCAGATGGCCAGGCCTTGCCCCAGATTTTGGATTCAGTATCTAGGGTGGGATCTGGACATCTCTGTATTTAAGAAGCTCCACAGGAGTTTCTGACACTCAGCCAGGGCTCGATGCTGCTTAGGAGGTGCTGGGCCCTGCAAAAGGACTGAACCCCATTCTCCTCCCCCCGCCCCACCCAGGGTAGGGAGAGAAAAAAGGAAACAAGCAGGTATAATAATAGGCACAGAGGAGAGTTGGCCTGGAGAAATCCGGGAGGGTTTCCCAAAGAGCACCCGTTGACATAGGAGTCCGCAGGCAGAGCGTCTGCCGCATGAGTGGCCATTGAGGGTACCTGTTGTAGAGAGGCCTGAGGGTGGGAGGCGACAGAAGAAGCCCAGAGACCTTGGGGAGGATCTCCAGCGCTGTACTCAGGAGGGCCTTGTGTTCACTTTCAAGCCACTGTAGGCCAACAGAGGAACCCAAGAAAGAGACCGGGGCCTGTTTATGGAGTTTCATTCATTTCCAATTAAAAAAAATATATTTTATTTTAAATTCAGGGGGTACATGTACATGTTTGTTCCATGGATTATATTGCATACTGGTGAGGATTAGGCTTCTAGTGTACCCATTACCCAAATAGTGAACCCCGTACCCGATCATTTCCAATTTCAGTGGTTTCTGTATTTGATATTTTTGCTATTGCAACTTTTTCTTTCTTTCCTACCAAGTCTTTGTGTTTTCTGTTTTCTTCTAGCTCTAAGCCAGACCCATATGTTTGCTCTCTTGGTCTTAGCCCAGTAGATGGTGTCTGCCTTCCTTAGAGACACTCTTTGTTAATCATTGAGCCTCTCCAAACCTGCTTCTCCCACTGTAAAGTGGGCATAGTAAGTACTTCTCAGGGTGCTGAGAGGGCTGAGTGAGAACATGGATGGGGATGGGCCTTGGAAACTAAAGTTACTCCTCAGATAAGTGGGATTAGATTTGGTGGATGTTTATTTTATTTGACTGGCATTGTTGGGAAGTTATTGTCCATGTTGGTGTCTCAAGACACGTGGTCTAGGAAGCAAAACAGTCTTAACTAGCGATAAAACTTGCCAGCCCCTCTCTCTTAATTTTGCTTAAAATGCAAAGTTAAAAGCCATCATGAAACCAGGAAAGGAGTCATCATGTAGGCATAATTGTTTACTCAGTCACAGGCAAGGAGCCGCTTTCTGATTCTCCAGGGCCGCCTCTGTCCCCAGTGTTACCACAGTTCCACTTTCATAGACTGCTGTTCATACCCAGATCCACTTAATATTGATTGCAATTTATATTTACAGGCTTAATGCCAGACCGGGAGTTGGAGGTGTCCGATCTCGAGTTGGGATCCAGCAAGGCCTTCTCAGCCAGTCAACACGCACAGCCACCTTCCAGCAGAGATTTGATGCCCGGCAGAAGATTGGCCTCTCAGATGCCCGGCTCAAACTGGGAGTCAAGGATGCCCGGGAGAAGCTTTTGCAGAAAGATGCCCGATTTCGAATCAAAGGGAAAGTGCAGGATGCCAGAGAGATGTTGAACTCTCGCAAGCAGCAGACCACGGTGCCCCAGAAGCCCCGCCAGGTTGCTGATGCCCGGGAGAAGATCAGCTTGAAGAGGAGTTCCCCTGCTGCCTTCATAAACCCACCCATCGGGACAGTGACCCCTGCTCTGAAGCTCACCAAAACCATCCAGGTAAGTTGTGGCTTTTGTCATGAATTCCCAGGAAGCTAGTAACAAAGGTAGATTTAGAGGCAAGGTGCCAGGAATGATTGGGCAAAAATACTGTCCTCTCAAGTGTTGGTATAATACACACTTTGCTCCTTACAGAGGCTTTAAGTACGTTATAGCCAAGGAACTATACAAGGAAGGAAAGGTATTATCTCAGTTCTAAAAAAAAGAAAAAGGAGGCCCATAGAAATTTGGTGACTTTCCCAGGTGAGATACTGGTGGAAGAAAGAGAGAGGAAAGGACAACAGATTTATTGAACACATGCTATGTGGCAGGCTGTTAACATCTGTGACCTTACAGTCCTCACTCCACCCCCAGGCCCAGTGGGATTTGGCCCCTAGGCCAAGGCCCTGGCCACCCTTCACAGCTGCCACCCCAGAGGGAAAGGAAACAATGTCATTTAACCTTCATAGCAGCTTTGGTAATAGGAACAGCAGCGGCCACAGCAAACATTTACTGAGCCAAGTCCATTAAGCCCTACATGTGCATTACCGGCATGGTGTCTGGATTGATGATTCTTCTGTTACTTGCTACTGTGGAGGATAAGGCCCTCTGTAGTGCCTTTTACCAAAGACCAAAGCTGCATGCCAACCATGTATCAAGTTCAGTAACCCCCTTCTTCTAGAGAATGCATGTGGACCCTGTGGGGTGGATTCTGACCACTGAGTGTTTCCAGGTTCCACAGCAGAAAGCCATGGCACCACTTCATCCCCATCCTGCCGGAATGAGAATCAATGTTGTCAATAACCACCAGGCCAAACAGGTAGAGTGAGTGAGTGAGAGAGAGAGAGAGAATCTGTGTGTACATAGCGAACATGTAGGTGTGCACGTGTTTTGATGAGGCCTACTTGGGTGGATGGACTGAGGCTTGCTCAGTTGGTAGTTCCCAGTTGGTAATATTGGAGGCAGGGTTACAGCGAAACTTTTTGCAATTTGAGTTTAAAGAAGAAATTTTTTATTTTTTTTTATTTTTTGAGACGGAGTCTCGCTCTGTCGCTAGGCTGGAGTGCAGTGGCATAATCTCGGCTCACTGCAGCCTCTGCCTCCCGGGTTCAAGTGATTCTCCTGCCTCAGCCTCCTGAGTATCTGGGACTATAGGCGCGTACCACCACACCTAGCTAATTTTTGTATTTTTAGTAGAGATGGGGTTTCACCATGTTGGCTAGGATGGTCTCAATTTGTTGACCTCGTGATCCCCCCGCCTCAGCCTCCCAAAGTGCTGGGATTACAGGCGTGAGCCACCACACCCAGCCAAGAAGAAACTTCTTAATAGAGGAAGGGAGGCATAGGGGGCAGAGAGGCTAAAAAAAGTTCCGTTTTTTTTTTTAATTTTTTTAAATAAAAGTTCTATGTGCTTAATATAGAAAACTTGCCAAAAAGTCCCTCAAGTTCCTATTCTCCAAAGCCAATCACTGTTGAAATTTTGCCGTAGTTCCTTACATGTATGCTTCTTTTTTTTTGATACAGGGTCTCACTGTGTCCCCCAGGCTGGAGTGCAGTGGTGCAGTCACGGCTCACTGCAGCCTTGAGTTTCTGGGCTCAAATGATCCCCCCACCTCAGCCTCCTGAGTAGCTGGGATCACAGGTGCATACCACCACATCTGGCTAATTTTTGGAGTCTTGTCATGTTGCCCAGGCTGGTCTCAAACTCCTGGGTTCAATCGATCCTCCTGCCTCTGCCTCCCAAGTAGCTGGGATTACAGGCATGAGTCACCGTGCCTGGCTAATTTTGTATTTTTAGTAGAGACGGTGTTTCTCCATGTTGGTCAGGCTGATCTCGAACTCCTGACCTCAGGTAATTCGCCCACCTTGGCCTCCCAAAGTGCTGGGATTACAGGCGTGAGCCGCTGTGCCCAGCCCCAGTCTGTTTTTTACTTAACTCATAGTTGTGGTTGTGGTTATATATTCTTTTTTTTTTTTTTTGAGACCGAGTCTCGCTCTGTCACTCAGACTGGAGTGCAGTGGCGCGATCTTGGCTCACTGCAAGCTCTGCCTCCCGGGTTCACACCATTCTCCTGCCTCAGCCTCCTGAGTAGCTGGGACTACAGGCGCGTGCCACCATGCCCGGCTCATTGTTTGTATTTTTCGTAGAGACGGGGTTTCACCATGTTAGCCAGGATGATCTCGATCTCCTGACCTCGTGATCCGCCCTCCTCGGCCTCCCAAAGTGCTGGGATGACAGGCGTGAGCCACTGAGCCCAGCCATGGTTATATTCTTATCCAATTTTGTATCATTCTTTTTTCACTTTGTAACTCAAGCATTTCTCTGTGACATTTCACATTTACTGTACATGTTTTAGTAACTGCAAAATCCATATAGTTGGCATTCCAGTTTTATTTAAACCATTTTCCTGTCATTTTCACTGTTAGAAATCCTTCTGCTATGAACATCTTTGTAAATAAAGCTCTTTCTAGGGTTTGGATTTATTTCTGTAGGTCATATTAACAAGGATGGACTTTCCAAGCCAAAGGATATAAAGAAACATTTTAGGGACTCTTGGTACATACTGCCCACTGGGAAAAAGGGACTTCTGATGTATCTGGAAGTTGTAGGACTTTCACTGGGCCCTTGTTGACAGGGAGTTAGCCTGTGAAGACTTGGGCCCCAGTCTTTCCAGGCACCGTCACCCCTGTGCCCACTTCTCCTTGGTCCCTTTGTTTCTCCAGCAGCCATTTCCTTGCCATGCCTATTCTAGATGTCTGTTGAGGGCCCAGATGCCACATTTGCTTATATTTCTTTATATTCTCAGAATTTATATGACCTGGATGAAGATGATGATGGTATAGCTTCCGTTCCTACTAAACAGATGAAGTTTGCAGCCTCAGGCGGCTTTCTCCACCACATGGTATGGCATTTCATGTTTTCTTACACTGCGTGTCTGATCAGGCAGGTGGGAGAGGTTGTGTTGAATAGAACCTGTTGTTTTTTTGTTTGTTTTTTTTGTTTTGAGACGACGTCTCGCTCTTGTCCCCCAGGCTGCTGGAGTGCAATGGCGCAATCTTGGCTCACTGCAACCTCCGTCTCCTGGGTTCAAGCTATTCTCCTGCCTCAGTCTCCCTAGTAGCTGGGATTACAGGCGCCTGCCGCCACGCCCAGCTAATTTTTGTATTTTTAGTAGAGATGAGGTTTCACCATGTTGGCCAGGCTGGTCTCAAACTCCTGACCTCAGGTGATCCGCACGCCTCGGCCTCCCAAGGTGCTGGGATTACAGGCGTAAGCCACTGCGCCCAGCGTGAATAGAGCCTTTCAATGCAGAAATATTTCTTTGTTTGGGCCGTAAGATTTTCAGAGCTGGAACTAGTCCAATCCCTTAGTTTTATAAACGCTGAGACACTGGGGTGCCTTCTGATTTGTTCAAGGTCCCACAGCAAGTGAAGTACAGGGCTGCAGCTCCTAGGTGCTGTGTTTGAGACACTATAGGGAAAATGTGAGTGATCCCACAGTGGGGAGTCTGTGTTCTTACCTTGGTGGCTGGCCATTCTGCATGCTTTGTAACCCTTTGTGGTCAGCAGCTCTGGCGCTGCTCTTGGAGTCTGGATTCTGTTGGTTGACATTAGCAGGAATACATCTCACCTGATGTGTGGGCTCTACCAGGTGCAGCCTGCATGCAGGGAAAGCTTGCTAGGCTAGAGTGTTGGTCAGACATCATGCAGAGAAGGAAAGAAAACAACATCTGGGATCATCAGGGAGGTCCATGCTGCTCAGCTCAGTGGTACAGCCAAGTGTCAGACAGGGAGGCCAGTGGGCTGCCTAGGTGGGTCCTTGTGGCAGCCACCTCTTTTGTTTTTCCTTCAGACGCTCAAAGACTCAGTTTTGGTTACTGTCCTGAGTATGTGGACCAGCCTCCTGGTTAGTAATTAAGAGAAATATGGGCCAGGTGCGGTGGCTCACGCCTGTAATCTCAACACTTTGGGAGGCAGAGGCGGGCAGATCACAAGGTCAGGAGATGGAAACCATCCTGGCTAACACGGTGAAACCCTGTCTCTACTAAAAAATACATAAAAGTTCGGGCGTGGTGGCTCACGCCTGTAATCCCAGCACTTTCAGAGGCTGAGGTGGGTGGATCACGAAGTCAGGAGATCGAGACCATCCTGGCAAACACGGTGAAACCCCGTCACTACTAAAAATACAAAAAAATTAGCCAGGCGTGGTGGTGTGCGCCTGTAGTCCCAGCTACTCTGGAGGCTGAGGCAGGAGAATGGCACGAACCCAGGAGATGGAGCTTGCAGTGAGCCGAGAGGCGCCACTGCACTCCAGCCTGGGCGACAGAGCGAGACTCTGTCTCAAAAAAAAAAAAAAAAATATCCGGGGTGTGGTGGTGGGCACCTGCAGTCCCAGCTACTCGGGAGGCTGAGGCAGGAGAATGGTGTGAACCTGGGAGGCAGAGCTTACAGTGAGCCGAGATTGCGCCACTGCACTCCAGCCTGGGCGACAGAGTGAGACTCCGTCTCAAAAAAAAAAAAGAAACATGAAGCTGGCTCGGCATGGTGGCTCATGCCTGTAATCCCAGCACTTTGGGAGGCTGAGGTGGGCAGATTACCTGAGGTCAGGAGTTGGAGACCAGCTTGGCAACATGGTGAAACCCCGTCTCTACTAAAAATACAAAAATTAGCTGGGCATGATGGCGCGTGCCTGTAATCCCAGCTGCTCGGGAGGCTGAGGCAGGAGAATTGTTTGAACCCCGAGGTGGAGGTTGCAGTGAGCCAAGATTGCGCCACTGCACTCCAGCCTGGGTGACAGGGCGAGACTCCGTCTCAAAAAAAAAAAAAAAAAAGGAGGTCGTGAAGCTCAATGATGCCAGTTTGTTTCTTTACAAAGGGACCAGGCCTCTCCAGTAATTAGACTGCTCAAGTCTGCTATCAAGGGAACTATCAGCTTGCTCAGTGAGTCTCTATCCCTATTTGATACCCTAATTCAATAAATGCCATATTTATACTCATGCATCTTGTACCCTGTGAGATGGGTACTGTTGATTACCCTCGTTGATGGATGAGGGACAGGCATGGAGAGGTGAAATAAGCCTGTTCAACATCACCCAGCTGATGAGAAGCAGTGGATCTAGGAATGGAGCCCGAGCAGTCTCGCTCTCAGGGCCCTGTGTGGAGTCACTGTGCTGTCCCAGCTCTGGAGACGCAGAATTCCACGTGAGGAATGTGGAATTCAGCATGGGGATGACGCTGCTTCACCCAGACTTGGAGAAGTGTGGTGAATTGCCCCTGCCCATGCTCTGATGTGCCTCTCTGGCCGCTGCGTTCCTCCTTTCTCCCTGCCCTGGGTCAGTGCCTGTAAACACTAAACCAGCAGGGCCCCCGTCACTTCTGCTTTATGCACCTTTTTCCTCAGACACATTAATACAGGGGAGTTTTGTTTCCAAGGGACCACATCCAGATGGAGGGGCTGTTTTTGGTGATCTGCACTGCCAAATGCCCGAGTGTCCCTGACAGTCTGGGAGCTGATGAGGCCAAGGCTGTGTGTGGTTCCTCTGGATGGCCAGAAGAGGAACCAAAACACTGAATTCTGGGCCTTCTTAAGAGTGGTGATCAGCACATTGTGATAGAAGCATATCTGGGAATGAACTTGGCCTCAAGCTTTTGGTCTTTTAATTTTTTTTTTTGTAAGCAAAAGCAGCTTTATTAAGAAAACAAAGGAATAAAAGAATGGCTACTCCATAGGCAGAGCAGCTCTTTTACATTTTTTGTAGAGATGAGGTCTCACTGTGTTGCCCAGGTTGGTCTTGAACTCCTGGCCTCAAGCAGTCCTCTCACCTCAGCCTCCCAAAGTGCTGGGATGGCAGATGTGATCCACTATGCCTGGCCAAGCTTTTGGCCTTCTGACCAGCCTCATCTTGTAGAATTTTTAGAAAGTCTAAGTGGTGTGGGTGAGCCTGTGGCTCCTGGGTAATTTTCCAGGTCAGGGCTGTATGGAAGCTTCCTGCCAAGAGCTTCTGGCACTGTGGGGAGTGGCTTCTGTGAGTGTGTGCTCAGGCTGTGTGTTTTTCTCTCCCCCTGCCCCTTCCCTATGGGATGTCACTGGCAGCCGGCAGCTGTTTTGGCTCCAGACCTCTAATAGAATTAGAGAGCTGGGAGGCGTCGAGGGTTCATGCTCTCAGCAAGTTGTCAGCCTCTTGGGGCTTCTTCAGAACATTGCGGGTCTGGCTTCTCAGATTCTTTTCTGTCTCTTCGTTTAGGCTGGGCTAAGCAGTTCCAAGCTTTCCATGTCCAAGGCCCTCCCTCTCACCAAAGTGGTTCAGAATGATGCATACACAGCTCCTGCTCTCCCTTCCTCTATTCGAACAAAAGCCTTGACCAACATGTCCCGGACTTTGGTGAACAAGGAAGAACCCCCCAAAGAGCTGCCATCTGCTGAGGTGAGGTGACGGTGGTGACTGCAGCAGTTGGGGTCAGGAGGGCTGTATGCTTATATGTATCTCATTGTGTTCCCCACAACGCCTTTGTGAGGTGGGCATTGCCACCCCCATTCTACAGATGAGCAAACCAAGACCTAGGGACTCTTACCGTCAAAGACCTTGCAGGCTAGTGGGGACGGCAGACCTGCTGAGAGATTGCGGTATCTGGTGATATGTTAGACTCTCTCAGAAGAAAGCTATTAGGAGGGCTGAGGACAGATTATCTCATTCCAGTTGGGAAGTCTGGGAAAAAGGGCTCTTTTAGCTGAGTGGGTCTGGAAGCATGAGTAGCCTTCCAGGTAGAGGCTCAGGGCCTGAGAGGCTTGCGTATTTGGGAGATGGGAGAGGGTCCATGCTTTTAGCATAAAGTGATGGGGGGTGTAGTGGACACTGAAGTTCAGGGGGCCCATTTGTGGTAACTCTCCATGGAGCTTTCCTCTGGGCCTTCCTAGTCACGTGCCTGGAGGAATTTCTGTTGTGGGAATGCTTATCAGCCATCTGGCTTCTGATAACGCTCTTGTCTATGTGGCAGCCCGTTCTCAGCCCATTGGAAGGCACCAAGATGACTGTGAATAATCTGCACCCTCGAGTCACTGAGGAGGACATTGTTGTAAGTACTGTGACCTACCAAACATTTAAATCTCAAACCGTCTCTGTGGCAAAGGTCTCTTAAGACCCACCCTCAGGTTTGATGACTGCTAGGACTCACCAGACTCAGCATACAGTCACGCTCAGGGCTGAGACTAATGACAGCAAAAGGATGCAGAGCAAATGGCTCATGGGGTGAAGTCGGGGGGGAAACGAGGCACAAGCCTCCAGAGGCCCCTCCCAGCAGAGTCGCACAGGATGCTGGGTGCAACTCGCAGCAAGTTGTGACAATACATGTGACACCAGGGAAGCTCATTAAAGAGTCAGTACCCAAAGGTTTTACTGGGGGCTGGTCACTTCGGCATTCTCTGTGTAGCATGTACCAAAATTCCAGACTCCCAGAGGGAAAGCAGCTGTTGAGCAGAAACCATGTTGTTTGCACAGTCCAGGCACAGTGAACTGTGGGGTGGCAGGAGCCCTCCTGAGATCCGAGTTCCCAGATGCCAGCCAAGGGCCACCCCTGGAATCGGACCTTTCAAACAATAGCAGTCAGCCCAGCTGCTTCACTCTTGTGCACAGCTTCTAGCCAACGCCAGGTGCCTGGCCTGAATCTCAGAGTCAGGGGATATCTATGCTATAATGGGTCCTAAATGGGATCCTTTAGTCTCACTGGGCAGTATCCAGTAGTTGTGTTTTCCTGTGTCCTTTGGAGGTATTACAAGATGATTCCAAAGTGAAAAAAGTGAGATGGATTGGTGGTATCCACCTTCCTGGTCCATCCCGTCCCACCCATGGCAGTCATGGGCAAAACCTGTCAAATGTCTGTAAGCGGGGTTCTGGATGCAGCTAGGACTTCTTTTCAACATCATTTTCATTCAGGCACCCAAAAGAGCCATTAGTTTAGAAATCCAGGCATCCTTTGAACTGTCAGATCACAAAATGAATACGTTTGGAGAATCCAGCCTCTCCCTGCAGTTGAGTCCCAGACTAACAGACTGCACTGGTCACTACATTTGTTAAATCTTTTTGTTTTGTTTTGTTTTGTTTTGTTTTTGAGATGGAGTCTCACTCTGTCACCCAGGCTAGAGTGTAATGGTGTGATCTCGGTTCACTGCAACCTCTGCCTCCCAGGCTCTAGCAATTCTGCCTCAGCCTCCCGAGTAGCTGGGATTAGAGGCGCCTGCTACTACGCCTGGCTAATTTTTGTATTTTCAGTAGAGGCAGGGTTTCACCATGTTGGCCAGGCTGGTCTCGAACTCGTGACCTCAAATGATCCACCCGCCTCGATTTGTTTTTTTTAAAGATGGAGTCTTGCTCTGTCGCCCAGGCTGGAGTGCCAGTGGTGCGATCTTGGCTCACTGCAACTTCCCCCTCCTGGGTTGAAGTGATTCTTATGCCTCAGCCTCCCTGGTAGCTGGGATTATAGGCGTGTGCCACCACACCCGGCTAATTTTTGTATTTTTCAGTAGAGATGAGGTTTCACCATGTTGGCCATGTTGGTCTTGAACTCCTGACCTCATGATCTGCCTGTCTTGGCCTCCCAAAGTGCTGGTATTACAGGTGTGAGCCACTGTGCCCAGCTGAGGTTAAATCTTAATTGTGAGACACACACATGCCATGAGATGGGTCACTTGTATCCCCTTCTCCTTTAGCAGGGACAGTGCTGTGAATGGTGCACGTGAGGATGGAAATTGTAGCCTATTTTGTGTAATACTTGACAAGTCATTAAGAATTAAAGCTGATTGCCGGGTGCAGTGGCTCACGCCTGTAATCCCAGCACTTTGGGAGGCCAAGGTTGGTGGATCACCTGAGGTCAGGAGTTCGAGACCAGCCTGGCCAACATGGCAAAACCCTGTCTCTACTAAAAACAGAAAAATTTGCCAGGCGTGGTGGCACGTGCCTGTAGTCCCAGCTACTCAGGAGGCTGAGGCAGGAGAATCACTTAGAACCTGGGAGGTGGAGGTTGCAGTGAGCCGAGGTCACGCCATTGCACTCCAGCCCGGGTGACAGAGTGAGACTCTGTCTCAAAAAAAGAAAAGAATTAAAGCTGTTAAGAAGCGTAATAACAACTGCCATTTACTGAGTACTTGCTATGTGCCAGTCACTTTAGGCAGACTCTTGGAAGATACATAATGGTGGAAAACTAAACACCAGTCATGATCAGTGCTCAGGGGAAATTGCTAGTAATAATCACCCTCGCTTCTCTTTTACCCAAATAGGCAATGTTAAAAGGACAATGGTAATAAAATTGGAATTACACCTACTATTTATAGTTGGCCCTCCATATCTGTCGGTTCTGCATCTGTGGATTTAGCCAACCACTGAATGAAAATACTCAAATTTTTAAAAATAACACTATGATGAGAAATAATACAAATTTTAGAAATACAGTATAACTATTTAGATAGCATTTACATTGTATTTGGTATTATAAGTAATGTAGAGATGATTTAAAGTATAGTGGATGATGTGCGTAGGTTATGTGTAACTACTACAGCATTTTATAGCAGGGACTTGAGCATCTACAGATTTTAGTATCTGCGAGCGGTTCTGGAACCAGTCTCCCGCAGGTGCAGAGGGGCATCTTGTTTTGATATTTACCATTAAAAACAAACCATGTCAAGGACCTTTTCATAAACCTTCTTTTGGCCCTCACAGCAACCTTGTGAAGGCAGTTGCAGGTGAAGAAATGGCGTGAGTGCTAGTCAGCCTCTGTCCATCTTCACATTTTGCTCCCTCTCTGGCCTTAGTCGTCTTGTCTGTAAAATGAGGTGGAGATCGGAGTCAATGATGTGTGCAAAGCACTGCCTTAAAAATTATCTCAGTTGAGCTTTCCAGTAACGCTGGGAAGTAAGCTAGTCCTTTTTATTTTCAGAGGAGGAAACAGGCTCAGAGAAGTTAAGTAATTTGCTAGACGTCTCATAGCAGATAGAAAGCAGAGCCTGGGGGATCAAACTCAGGTCTGACTTAGAGTGACCAACTGTCCCTGTTTTGCTGGGGACTCTCCTGGTTTCATCACTCAAAGTCTCATGTCCAGGGAAACCCTTCAGTCCAGCCAAACCAGGACTCTGGGTAGAACTCCAGAATTTGTATTTCTAACAGACTGTTAGGTGACATATTAGCAGCTGTCTTTCTTTGTATACATGTATTCTAATGACAGGGCTCTTTGCGAAAATTTTCATAACTGTTTTATCCCTGTTGAGGTGGGCACTGAAGACTTTGGTGGTGGCTTGCTGGGAGATCCCAGGTGATCCAAGCCTTGTAAGCCCAGCCCCTTTCCCACTGCTAACCTCATCTGGTGCTGTGTTGAGGCCTGTGGATGTCTCCAGAGCACCACCTCACGTGGAGCCTCCCTGCAGTCTCAGGCGCAGGGCGCATTTAGCTGCAGCAGAGCCACCACACCCCAGGGCCTTCAGAGTGTGTGAGCGGCAGGTGCTGAGAAATCCTTCCCCAATCCCAACCCCTCTTGTTGTATGCAGGAGCTTTTCTGTGTGTGTGGGGCCCTCAAGCGAGCTCGACTGGTCCATCCTGGGGTAGCGGAGGTGGTGTTTGTGAAAAAGGACGATGCCATCACCGCATATAAGAAGTACAACAACCGGTGTCTGGACGGTAAGTTAGGGAGAAAGCAGTCCCCTGACCCTCCCACTCATCTCTACTTGCTGTCAGGTAGCAGGCCTTCCAGGAGAAGTCTCTGTGAGATGGGTGGAACCCATCTCTGGGGCCTCGTCTGCACCAGGAATGCTGTGCAGTCTCTGAGTAGTCCTGAGCTGTGGGTTACACAGGGCCCTGGATTTTCACCCAGCCCTTAAGCTTTTGAGCCCAGCGAAAAGGAAAACAGCATTTCTCCATGGATGGTTCTCTTAAGGGGTCTTGCCAGGGAAGCCAAGAGGCACAGCTGTTGCCTCCCAGATGTTGATCTGCTTAGTGCTAGGGCAGAAGTTCCTCCAAGCCCTGGAGTTTTGTCTGAATGTTGACACCTGGGTGAGAGCTGCTCCTGGTGGGTAAACAACAGACTTTATTGACTTGAGGTTCATATTTTTCATCTCCAGACAGCCTGTAGAGAAGAATTCTGTCTGCCATGCTCCTTTTCCACTCATTTGTTCTTTCAGTATGTATTGAGTGCCTACTGTGGACCAAGGCCCTGTGCTAGAAGTGGAGAAGCAGAGACTAATAAAACAATACAACAATAAAAAAATTACAAATAAAAGACCTGGAGCCTTGGCTAAATCTTGGCACCTGGGTGAACTCCCCTGGGTGAGTCAGTGGAGTTCTGATTTGCATTTCCCCATGGCTAATGGTGTTGAGCACCTTTTCATGTGCTTATTGGCCATTTGTATGTCATTAAAAAAATTATTTTTAATTTTGTTTTGAATTTCTGTTCTTTTTTTTGTTTTTTCTTATTTTTTGTCATATGTTTGGATGTGGAAAGATACTTATTTTCCTTTTTCTTTCCTTTTTTTTTTTTTTTTTTTTTTTTTTTTGAGTTTCTCTCTGTTGCCCAGGCTGGGGTGCAGTGGCGTGATCTCAGCTCACTGCAACCTCCGCCTCACCGGTTCAAGCGGTTTTCCTGCCTCAGCCTCCCAAGTAGCTGGGACTACAGGCACACGCCACCAAGCCCAGCTAATTTTTTTTGTATTTTTAGTAGAGATAGGGTTTCACCATGTTGGCCAGGCTGGTCTCAAACTCCTGACCTCAGGTGATCTGCCCACCTTGGCCTCTCAAAAGTGCTAGGATTATAGGCATGAGCCACTGTGCCCGGCTATCTTTGGAGAAATGCCTGTACAGAATCTTTGTCTGCTTTTTAATTAGGTTCTTTTTTATTACTGAGTAGTAAAAGTACTTTACATATTCTTAAGTCCCTTATTAGATAAGTGATTTACCAATATTTTCTCCCATTCTGTAGGTTTTTTTATTTCTGCTTTTTAATGTATTCATATGCAGTATAAGGACTTTTTGGTTAACAGCAGACCACATATATGACAGTGGGCCCATAACATTATAATACCATATTTTTACTGTATTTTTTCTGTGTTTAGATGTACAAATACAGTTGCCTACTCTACTCAGTAGAGTAACATGCTGTACAGCCGGGTGTGGTGGCTCAAGCCTGTAATTCCAGCACTTTGGGAGGCTGAGGCAGGAGGATCACTTGAGCCTAGAAACTTGAGACCAACCTGTGCAACGTGGCAAGACCCTGTCTCAAAAAATAAATTAGTTGGGCGCGCGGTGGCCTGTGCCTGTAGTCCCAGATGCTGGGGAGGCTGAGGTGGGAGGATCACTTGAGCCTGGGAAGTTGAGGCTGTAGTGAGCTGTGATCGTGCCACTGCACTCTGGAACGTATTCCCATGGTTAAATGATACATGACTGTATGTGCATTTACAGCTATATATTCTAAGCATGGCTGTAACTGCATTCCATGTTTTGGTATATCATGCCTTCATTTTCATTCATCTTGAATTATTTTCTAATTTCCCTTGTGATTTCTCCTTTGACCCATTGGTTATTGAGGATTGTTTCAATTTCCATACATTCATGAATTTTCCAGATTTTCTTTTCTTCTATGAGTGTTTAAGGAAAATATGTATTTTCTTGTTGTTAGGTGGAATGTTCTGTACATGGCTATTATGTCTTGTTGCTTTGTAATGTTTAAGTGCTGTTTCATTGTTGATCTTCTTGATTCTATCTAGTGTTGAAAGTGAAATACTGAGGTTCTGTTTTTTTTTGTTTGTTTGTTTTTTTTTTTTTGATACGGAGTCTCCCTCTGTCACCCAGGCTGGAGTGCAGTGGCATGATCTCGGCTCACTGCAACCTCTGCCTCCCGGGTTCAAGCAATTCTCCTGCCTCAGCCTCCCAAGTAGCTGGGATTACAGGTGCCCACTGTCATGCCCAGCTAATATTTGTATTTTTCGTAGAGATGGGGTTTCACTGTGTCAGCCAGGATGGTCTTGATTTCCTGACCTCATGTTGGCCAGGCTGGTTTTGAAGTCCTGACCTCAAGTGATCCGTCCACCTGGGCCTCCCAAAGTGCTGGGATTAGAGGTGTGAGCCACCGCACCCGGCGAGATCTTTATTACTGTTGGTCTGTTCCTTTCACTTCTGTGTATTTTTATTTTATATATTTGAGGTTCTGTTGTTACTTGCATATATGTTTGATTGTTTTCTTCCTGATGAATTGACCCTTCAATCAAATTTAAATCTCTCTTTACCTCTAGTCACTTTTTTTGTTGTTTTAAAGTATATTTCA
This sequence comes from Gorilla gorilla gorilla, assembly GCF_029281585.2. Lineage (NCBI taxonomy): Eukaryota > Metazoa > Chordata > Mammalia > Primates > Hominidae > Gorilla > Gorilla gorilla. Next base: position 40,589,078 of record NC_086018.1, on the reverse strand, counting down.
TTTTATATTACTAATAGCTAATAAGCTAATAAGTAAAAGACCAGCTTTCTTAGGGTTGCTATTTGAGTGATATATCTTTGTTCACTTTTTTTTTTTTTTTTTTTTTTTTTTTTTTTTTTGAGACGGAGTCTCGCTCCATCACCCAGGCTGGAATGCAGTGGCATGATCTTGGCTCACTGCAACGTCTTCCTCCCAGGTTCAAGCGATTCTTGTGCCTCAGCCTCCTGAGTGGCTGAGACTACAGGTGTGCACCACCACACTCAGCTAATTTTTAGTATTTTTAGTAGAAATGGGGTTTTTGCCATGTTGGCCAGGCTGCTCTCAAACTCCTGGCTTCAAGTGATCTGCCCATCTCAGCCTTGCAAAGTGCTGGGATTACAGGCATGAGCCACCAAGCCTGGCCCACTCTTACTTTCAATCTTTTTCTCTCATCGACTGTAAAAATGTGTTTCCTAGGCTGGGCACAATGGCTCACTCCTGTAATCCGCCAGGCGGATCACCTGATTGGGAATTCGAGACCAGCTTGACCAATATGAGGAAACCCCATCTCTACTAAAAATATAAAATTAGCCAGGCGTGGTGGTACATGCCTGTAATCCCAGTTACTCGGGAGGCTGAGGCAGGATAATCGCTTGAACCCAGGAGGCGGAGGTTGCCGTGAGCCGAGATCGCACCATTGCCCTCCAGCCTGGGCAATAAGAGCGAAACTCCATCTCAAAAACAAAAAAAAAAGAAAGAAAAATGTGTCACCTATAGAGAGTGTATAGTTAGATCTTACTGGTTTTTTTTTATTTTAATTCAATCTGACAATCTGTCTTTGGATTGGATTATTTAATCCATTCATATTTAATATTGATAATTAGGTTTATTTCTTCCATTTTACTTTTTTTTTTTTTTTTTTTTTGAGATGGAGTCTTGCTCTGTTGCCCAGGCTGGAGCTCTGCTCACTGCAAGCTCCACCTCCCAGGTTCACGCCATTCTCCTGCTTCAGCCTCGTGAGTAGCTGGGACTACAGGCGCCCGCCACCACACCCAGCTAATTTTTTGTGTTTTTAGCAGGGACGGGGTTTCACCGTGTTAGCCAGGATGGTCTCGATCTCCTGACTTCGTGATCCACCTGCCTCGGCCTCTCAAAGTGCTGGGATTACAGGCGTGAGCCACCGCGCCCGGCCCCATTTTACTTTTTTGTTCCTCTTCAGTGGCTTTTCTTTCACATTTTTTCCCCAATATTTTAATTCCTTTAATGATGTATTCACTAACTTAACTCGAGTAAGATATGGAAATGTTACTCCCACATGGCCCTGTTCCTTCTTCCTCTTTTTTGTGCTATTACCGTTACACGTTATGCTTTGTATACAGTGGGAGTGTGGTCTTCCTAGTGCTTCATCCTTTGTAGACAGAGTAGAAGCCTGTACGTAATGCTTTTGATCATCTTTTCACTGAATTTGATAGCATAAACCTTTTCCCTTACTACTTGGATGGCTTCACATTGAGTCTCGTTTCTCCCTCACTTCCCACTCATCTCTTCCTGTATGAAGCAAGGTTTGTGGCCACTTTGCCTCTTGGTGCTCCACTGCTGAGGTTTCCTCACGCCCTGGGATTTTCTTAGTGTCTGGCTTGACTGGAACCTAGCAGCCCCATCTCCATCTGTGGAGCCAGAACTGCCAGTGGTGGGTGCTTTGACCATTGATAATGGAGGTACAGCCCTTGTCCTCTTGTGTGAGGAGCCGAGGTCTCATAGCAGAGCCTTTTTCTTTCTTTGGTTTTTCAGGGCAGCCAATGAAGTGCAACCTTCACATGAATGGGAATGTTATCACCTCAGACCAGCCCATCCTGCTGTGAGTTCCAAAGGCGGGGTGCTGGGGAGAGGGAGCTCCGTCCATCTCTTTTTGTTCTAATGGGTAAACTGCCTGCATCACAGCTCCCCTTCATCCCCCCATTCCGTTTCCTCTGTTCTAATGGCAGCTGGTCGTTTCATATGCTTAAACTTGACCAAAATGGTTTGCTTTGTCATTTCCCCAGGGGTTGACCCTATAGGGGCTAGCATTATGATCTCATTCTCAGCTTTCTGATTTAGAAATATCTGAGTGGAAGGTGGACGGGGAGGCTGCTTGGGTCTCCTAGCTGTGTGCATCATCCTGGGAACAGAGAACTCCACCTCATGATTGGCTCTGATGGAGACAGTGCCAGATGCTACCCCTTATTTTGTTCCCCAGTGAGGTTTTTTGTTTTTGTTTTTTTGTTTTTTGCTTTTTCAGTTATTTTGAGAGTCTCACTGTGTTGCCCAGGTTGGTTTCAAACTCCTGGGGTCAAGCAACCCTCTCCCCTCAGCCTCCTGAGGACCTGGGACTATAGGCGCACACCATCACGCCCAGCCGGATTTGGCTTTAAGTACAGTGGGAAGCCATTGAAGGCTTTTGTTGCACACAGCTGAGTATACATGCCTGGCCCAGGACTGAGAGATGTTTTGAAGCCTGAGATGCATAAAATGTTGAGACTGTGAGGACTTCACGTTCTAGATAAGGAAGCAGATACCAGGGAGGAGGTTAGACTTGCCAGGGTGAGTGGGATAGTGTGGGGCAGGCCTGAAATAGACTTTGAGATTTAAAAAGACTAGGATTTGAACCCTGGGTAATGAATTATGTGATTTGGATAAGTTCTTAAACTGTGTTCAAGGAATAAGAAATACTTCTTAGGGTTTTGTAACCTAGTAAGTTTGGGAACCACTGGGCTAAACAGAGTTACATCTGTTTCACTTTCGGGCTTCTCAGATTGTGTAATATGCTAATGTATGTTACCATCCAGAAGGAACATGCAGTGTTTCCTAAACTTAAAACCACAATTAGCCAGGTGTGGTGGCATGCACCTATAGTCCCAGTTACTTGGGGGGCTGAGGTGGGAAGATCGCTTGAGCCTGGAAGATCGAGACTAGTGAGCCATCATCATGCCACTGCACTTCAGCCTGGGTGACAGAATGAGATTCTGTCTCAAAAAAACCCCACAAAACCCTAGAACATACAGCACTGCCTGCGTCTCCATTTTCTCATCAGTAAATAAGAAAAACGCAGCCTGGGCCACATAGCGAGACCTGGTCTCTACAAATAATTTTTAAAAATGAGCCAGGCTTGGTGGTACACGCCTATAGTCCTAGCTCCTTAGGAGGCTGAGGCAGGAGAACTGCTTGAGCCTGGGAGATGGAGGCTGATGTGAGCTGTGATTGAGTTTGCTGCAAGGTGGAATGAGATGAAGGGGTATGGAAAGTGTTACACCCAGTGCCTAGCTCATGACAGATGCCCAGTAAATGGTGGGTCCCCTCCCCATCTAAGGAAAAACTGACAAGAATTTTTGACCCTTCTCTGCTCTCCACAGGCGGCTGAGTGACAGCCCATCAGTGAAAAAGGAGAGCGAGCTGCCTCGCAGGGTGAACTCTGCCTCCTCCTCCAACCCCCCTGCTGAAGTGGACCCTGACACCATCCTGAAGGCACTCTTCAAGTCCTCAGGGGCCTCTGTGACCACGCAGCCCACAGAATTCAAAATCAAGCTTTGAGCAGGGGAGTGAGGCAGCCAGAAGTGGGGGCAGAGGAGGGTGGCTCTGTTTCCCCAAGGCAAAGCTTATGACCAATGGGCCATCGGACTGGAGACCCCTGATTGTGGGAAGGGTTGCCAGGGATAAAGAGCTTCCTCACTGGATGGGACCCGCCTTTCTGTGTTGTGTTCTGCCCTGTGCTCTTCTCTCTACGTTAACGTTTCCTGTAGTATGTTTCTTCTCCATCTCATCGCCAAGGTAGGCTTGTGTTTTTCAGTGTGTGCCTCCCTGAGCCTCAGCCCCAAGCTGATTTCTTATCTGGAAATGGTACACTGAATTCTCTGGGTGGCTTTCTTGTGGCCCCATGGGAGGCAGCGTGGGGGCTGTCTGAAGGACCCTGCTTTTTCCAGTGGCCGAGGGGCTGCCTTTCCTTTGTGTGTATTAAGCTTTTCAAACAGTGGAGGGGATGGAAAGCCCTGGTGTCCTGACGGGAGCCAGGTCGGCCTGAGAGCTGTGCCGCTCCTCTGTCTTGTCAGTGGAGGTGCCTGGGTGGGGAGCAGGTCTCAGGCCTCTTGTCCTCTCCCCAGTGGCTCCAGGCCTCACTAGTGGCAAGGGCAGGATGAGGCTGCACCGCTGGGAAGAGTCTATCTAAGCTCTTGGCTTGGAGTCCCGTGTCGTCTCTGCCCAGAGGAAGTTCTCCAGAGTTCACCTTTCCCTTTTCCTTGAGTTGTGCTGAATGCCCCACCCCAGCTCTCTTTCCCTTCTGGGTGTCTCTGCTGGGAGGGGGCTGTGTTGTGAGCCCTCCCGGTTCTCACCTCGCCTGGCACTTAACCACACCCTGGTTTTGTGTAGCCGCCAGCTCTCTTCTGTTTGGGCCTTTGAAAGGCTCAGCCTCCCATTGTGCAGTGCTTGGGTTTGGAGCTTATTTGAATGGAAGAGGTCAGTTTGTTCCTGGCTCTCCATTTCTGGCCTCAGTTGTCTACAAGACAGTGGTCAGGGATGCCTGGAGGCATATATCCAGCTGCCACCAAGGGGCACTGTTTGTTCCCACTTGTGTGAGTGACCCATCCATCCATGACCAGAGGATTATTTTCCTGCCTTGGCAGAGGAGGAGGAGTCAAGGGAGCAGGGCAGCTCTACCAGGCAAGGTGTTTCCCCAGCATAGGCGCAGGCAGTTGGGACAAAACTTCAGAGCCCAGGCAGTCCCTGAATGACCAGGCCAGTGTTGTCACTGAGTGGTCCCCTGCTGGTTGGGAGTGAAGAGAATCCAGGCTGGCAGAGCTGGAGCCAGTTGGGGAGCACGGTTCTGGGAGCTCTGCAAAATCAGTAGCAAGTGCTGGGAAAGGCGCATGCTGAAGATACTCAAGAGCTCCCAAGATTTGCTTGAGGCTAGCCCAGTGAAGAAAAACCAGAGACTCATGTTTCCAGCGGTCAGTCTGTCAGGCAGGAAGGACCCAGGGTTTGAACCCAGCTTCAGTGTGCAGGCTCTGAGGCTGCCCAGGACGGGAAAGTCCAAGGAAGGGGCCTGGTGGTGCTCCACTTGCAGTTCTTTAAAGAATGCTGCTTTTTATTCTCCTAACCCTTTCAAGTGGGTGCAGACTTCTCGTTAGCAGCTGGAAGACATTCCTCCCACACTTTACCCTTCCTGGCCCAAGAGAGCATCCAGAAGGCAGTAGGACCTGGTTTTTCAGGTACTGGGAGCAGGGGGCTCACTGCTTGCACTCTGCTTAGGGTAGGGATGGTAAATATCCTGCCTGCATGGCTTTACCCTCCCTCTCATCCCAAAGCAGGTATCTTCTGGTTGTCACAGAGTTTCACTGAGTCCAGCTGCAGCCACGTGGCCATCTGGAGCTGGTGCTATAGGTGACCATCTGGTACATTGAGGGGACCTGTTTGCCTCCTCCGCTCTATAAGCAGTCATCTTGGGAGACCGGGAGGAGAAGGTGGTGGGCTAGTCCTGTGTCCTCCATTTCCCATGCCTCTATGTTACCCATCTGTGTCTCCTGTGCAGAAGGAGAGGAAGGGGCATTAAGAGATGAAGGGTGATTATGTATTACTTATCCATTTCTGAATAAACATTTGTTATTCCTACCTTTGAGTTATCTTTTTTTTTTTTTTTTGAGACAAAGTCTCACTCTGTTGCCAAGGCTGGAGTGCAGTGGCACTATCTCGGCTCACTGCAACCTCCGCAGCCAGACTCAAGTAATCCTCCCACCTCAGCCTCCCAATTAGCTGGGACTGCAGGCATGCATCACCATGCCTGGCTAATTTTTGTAGAGATGAGGTTTCACCATGTTGCACAAGCTGGTCTTGAAATCCTGACCTCAGGTGGTCTGCCTGCCTCGGCCTCCCAAAGTTGGAATTAACAGGCGTGAGCCACCACGCCCAGCCAAGGGTTTTAATCTTGCAGGGATTTCAACATTTGGGGTGCAACTTAATTATTTAAATAATAGAGACAGATTCTTGCTATGATACCCAGGATGGTCTTGAACTCCTGGGCACAAGTGATCCTCCTGCTTCAGCCTCTCAAAGTGTTGGAGTTACAGGCATGAGCCACTGCTCCCCGCCAGGGATGCAAATTACTTGATACTCCTCTCCAGAAGGTGGGGTCCTGTGCCCCTCCTGAACCCAAGTGTGCTCTGTTACTATGACCAGATGTGACTCTGCCATTTCTGTGCCTAGGCTTTTAAAGATGGTCACTTCTCCATTTCCTGTGCCTGGAACATTCTCTGGGAGCCTTGACACCACATTTGAAGTTGCCTATTGGGGCCAGCATGGTGGCTCACGCCTGTAATCCCAGCACTTCAGAAGGCCGAGGCAGGCAGATCGCATGAAATCAGGAGTTTGAGACCAGCCTAACCAACGTGGTAAAACCCTGTCTCTACTAAAAATTACAAAAATTAGAGGGGGGTGGTGGTGGGCGCTTGTAATCCCAGCTATTCAGGAGGCTGAGGCAGGAGAATCACTTGAACCCGGGAGGCGGAGTTTGCAGTGAGGTGAAATCATGCCACTGCACTCCAGCCTGTGCAACAGAGCGAGGCTCTGTCTCAAAAGAAAAAAAATAGTTGACTATCGGTTTGGCATGGGGGCTCATGCCTCTTGTCCCAGCACTCGGGATGCTGAGGCAGGAAGATTACTGGAGCTCAGGAGTTCGAGACCAGCTTGGGCAATATAGTGAAGCCCTATCTTTGCAAAAAACGAAAAATTAGCTCAGCTACTCAGGAGCCTGAAGTGGAGAATCATTTGTGCCCAGGAGGCAGAGGTCCCGGTGAGCTGTGATCATGCCACTATACTCCATCCTGGGCAACACAGTGAGACGGCAGAAAAAAAAATAGTTGACTACTGAGTCTCATATCTGATTGCCCACCTGACATCTCCCCTGAGTGGCCTAATGGGCATCTCACCACGGCCCACAGAGAACTGATCTACTCCATTTTCCCTAAGCTGGCCCCTCTCCTGCAGTCTTCCCATGTCAGTCAATGACAACACCATCCTCTTAGTTGCTCAGACTGAAAACCTAGCAGCCATCCTGGATTTCTCTCACACTGCCTATTCAACGTGTGAATGCATGAGCGGAAAGCTGAGTTCGCACTCGTGACTGGCCGGGGTCAACTCTTGACATTCGCTCCCACTTTGGCGCGCTGATTGGCCTCTGAGCGGATGAAGGTTGGGCCCTGGCGGGCGGGGCCGGGGAGGCGGGCTTGGAGCGAGGGGGCGGGGCAGGCGCCACGAAAACGCGTTCGCGCCGGCGCCGAACCGCAACTCCCGGCGACTCGCGCTCCCGGGTGGCAAGATGGTGGCGCGCAGGAGGAAGCTCGCGGCGCGGGACCCGGAGGACGGTATCCCGAGCTCACCGTGCTACGCAGGTAAGGGGCTCCGGAACGCGAGACCGGGGGCGGCCAGCATCGCCGGGAGGTGTTTGGGGGCTGGCGGCGGCCGGGGGTCCCCAGGAGCGGCCGCACGGTTGGGTGTGAGCCCCGGTGGCCCCTGGCCCCAGGCTCCGCAGGTCTTGAGGCTCCGGGGTCCCGAGGACCCACGCGGCGCCCTTCTGCCTGCTCACTTTCCCGGGGCGAGCCCAACTTGGTCCACGCTTCCCTTGGGTGAGCCCGCCTCTGTGCACACTCTCACCCAGGGCAAACCCATTTCCGTCCACACCCGCTTGTCCAGGTGAGCTCATCCCCTTCTCATCGCCTCTGCTCCTAGTCCAGCCCCCATCAGCTCTTACCTGGGCTGTTATAGGCCCTCCTACTCGGTTGCCCTCCTTCTCCTCTTGCCCCTGCTTCTGTTCTCCACCCACGTGCCAGAATGTTCTTTTAAGGACATTTAGATTCGATCATGTCTGCCGCGCCCACGATAGGCGCCACACCCACTGCATTCCCTCCAGTGGCTTTATCAGGTAGCTTCTAAAACAAAAACCAGACTTCTTAACCTGTGTGGGCCAGGTGGTCTGGCTGGTGCCGACCTAAAGCTCTTTCTGTTCCTCTGAGGGAACATGCTTTTTCCCCCCTCCGGGTTTTTGCACGTGCTGTGCCGGTTTGTTGCACAGTGGCGTTCTGTTCTGAGCTTTAATGTTGCTTCCTCAAAGAGGCCATCCGTGATGGCCTATGGAAAGAAGACCTCTGCCACCCCATCACCCTGTAATGTTTCTTTCACAATTGATACAAGTTTGCTGTATGCTTACTTGTTAATTGCCTTCTCCGTTATTGCAACTGAGCTTCCTGAGTTCAGGGACCGCAGCTCTATGCCAACCGGTACTCTGACGGAGGTGTGAGAAAAAAAGAAGCAGTTCCTAACTTTATGAGGATTACAGTCATGGGTGTGCCAGCGATTAACCAAAGAATCTCATCAGTATAGCCTCCAGACTGTTAAGAGAAGCTGTGAAGGCACAGGCAGTGGGATCTGACCTGGCAGGAGGGGCTGGGGGTGATGCTAAGGCTCTCCTGAGGAAGCGAGGTTTGAGCTAAACCTGAAGGTTAGCGGGAGGGAAGAGGGTGACAGGCCAGGTAGAGAGGCCAGCATGTGTGAGGCCCTGGTGTACCCAGGGGAACAGGGAGAATCCAAGGTGGTGGGGGAAGATGGTACGAGAAGAGGTCACAGTGACAGGCAGGGTCTCACGGGGCTTTCAGCCATGGTTAGGATTTTGGTGTTGACTCCAAGAGCTGCAGGGTTCGAGCTTCCCTCTCATTGCGCCCCCATCTGTAATCATTGCCCATTTATCTTCTCTCTCCCTGCACCGCCTTGGGAGGCCGCACAGGCTTTGCCAAAGGGTAGGGTAGTGGGAGTTGGTGAAGGGATGGATGGATCCATGAACAGATAGGACTAGACAGGGATGTGGAGAAAGGAAGTTGTGTGAGTGTCTCGCTGACCTCAGCTCAGGGTAGCCTGGCCATCTCTCCCCTCCCATTTCCTTTCCAGCTATTCCAATCAAGTTCTCTGAAAAGCAACAGGCTTCTCACTACCTCTACGTGAGAGCACACGGCGTTCGACAAGGCGCCAAGTCCACCTGGCCTCAGAAGAGGACTCTTTTTGTCCTCAATGTGCCCCCGTACTGCACAGAGGTGAGCTAGTGTCTGGGAGGGGACCTGTTGGCTCAAGGTCCCATGGCCTCCACCGAGTCCTTGGTGGTGAGATGGACATAGCTAATGGGAGCCCCAGAGGAGAGTGTCAGGAGGGCTACCGTGATCTCCAGTCAGGAAACTGGCTTTTTAAAGATGTCTTTAAAAGTATAATCCTGCCAGGCACGGTGGCTCATGCCTGTAATCCCAGCACTTTGGGAGGCTGAGGTGGGCGGATCACCTGAAGTGAGGAGTTCCAGACCAGCCTGGCCAACATGGTGAAATCCCGTCTCTACTAAAAAATAAAAAATGAGCCAGGCATGATGGTGTGTGCGGGTAGCCCTGGCTACTCGGGAAGGTGAAGCATGAGAATCCCTTGAACCCGGAAGGCAGAGGTTGCAGTGAGCCGCGATTGTGCCACTGCACTCCAGCCTGGGCAACAGAGTGAGACTCCATCTCAAAAGAACCCAAAAAACCCCAAAAATTAGCCGGACGTGGTGGCGCACGCCTGTAATCCCAACTAGTTGGGAGACTGAGGCACAAGAATTGCTTAAACCTGGTAGGCAGAAGTTGCAGTGAGCGAAGATCGTGCCACTGCACTCCAGCCTGGGCAACAGAGTGAGACTCTCAAAACAAAAAAAAAAGTATAATCCTAAGTAGCCCAAGGCTTTTTTGCATATTACCGAAAGTTGTTTGAATTACGTGTTTTCTTCCAGATTGTACATGTCCATAATTTAAAAGTAGGAAAGTATAAGAAAATAAAAACTGCCTCTAATTCTATCCAAACACAACTGTTAATTTTTCTTTTTTTTTTTTTTTTTTTTTTTTTTTTTTTTTTTTTTTTTTACAGAAACTAAAGTAAGGGAATTGCTGGATTTTCTTTTCTTTTTTTTTTTTTTTTTTTTTTTTTTTTTTGAGACAGAGTCTCTCTTGCTCAGGCTGGAGCACAGCGATCACGACTCACTGCAACCTCCACTTCCTGGGTTCAAGCGATTCTCCTGCCACAGCATCCAGAGCAGCTGGAATTACAGGCGCCCACCACCATGCCCGGCTCGTTTTTGTATTGTTAGTATAGACAAGGTTTCACCATGTTGGCCAGGCTGGTCTCGAACTCCTGACCTGAAGTAATCCACCCCCTTCAGCCTCCCAAAGTGCTGGGATTACATGCGTGAGCCACCGCCCCGGCCAAGGGAATTGCTGGGTTTGTTTTCAAAAAAGAAACCCTAATTTGTAAAAGATTCCTCTAAACTTAGAGAAAAAAAGAAGCATGTAGAAGAGGGGGTGTGAGTTCTGACCTTTTTTGAAGTGCAGCATGTGTGCCGGGAAGGGCCCCAGTGGCAAGTGTCCAGCTCGCTGCATCCCAGAGACAGAACATACCTGTGTAGTCAGCGCCCAGGTGGAGACACAGCAGCACATCCCAGAACCCCCGCTGCCTCCACCACAGACAACCACCATCCCAACTGTCACAGCATAGGGTCACTACTGCTGATTCAGGTAGTAAAACTTGTCACAGGAAATCAGAATAACAGCAAGAATGTCCCCACCTGTCTCCAATGAGAGAGAGCAGGAATGTGCCGGCCACAGTGGCTCACGCCTGTAATCCCAGCATTTTGGGAGGCCGAGGTGGGCGGATCACCTGAGGTCAGGAGTTCAAGACCAGCCTGGCCAACATGGCAGAACCCTGTCTCTAACTCAAAATACAAAAATTAGCCGGGTGTGGTGGTGGGCGCCTGTAATCCCGGCTGCTCGGGAGACTGAGGCACGAGAATCACTTGCAACCTGGAGATGGAGGTTGCAGTGAGCTGAAATCACTCTACACACTCCAGCCAGGGCTACAGAGCAATACTCCAACTCAAAAAAATTAAAAAAAAAAGAGCAGGAATATCGACCTCCATATTGTCCCTGGGGAACAGGTCGGAAGGCCATGGTGCCCACAGGCTCCCGGCTTGGGCAGATGTGGCTGTGGCTCTGAGTCCTTCAGCGGCGCTGGACCCCTGGCAGCGCCACCCGTGGTGGAGGGAGGCTTTGGGATGGCCCTGCGGATGCTCACACTTGGCTTCCGTCTCCCTGCGGCAGGAGAGCCTGTCCCGCCTCCAGTCCACCTGTGGCCTCGTCCAGTCTGTAGAGTTGCAGGAGAAGCTGGAGCTGGCTGGGAGTCAAGGTCGAAGTTTTTTCATCCAAAGCCAGTTCCGGTGAGCCGCCAAGCCCGGGGTTCCACTAGAGTGAGGGGGGTGGGGCACTGTCCCCAGTGTGTTAGGGGAGCTGGCAGTGGGACGTCAGAGCATTCTCTGGTCCTGAGCCCATCCTCACCGTGTGTGGTGTAGGAGACTGTCCGGGTGACAAAGCCTGCGATTCCTTCCCAGATTTGCCACATCCTTGCACTTCCTGCCTGGCTTTTTCCGTCCCGTGTTAAAGCTCAGGGACCGTCTCTGCTGGCCGCCTGCAGGGCCTTCCCCAGCTTCCCTCCTGCTTCCCCACTGAGGGAGCTCCTTCCCCAGGCTTGGGGGCCGGGTCTCCAGGAGCACTGTTCTTCACAGCTTTCCCAGTGGCCCTGGAGCCCACACCTCCTCCCCACACAGTGGCATCTGGCATGGTGTGTGTGCCCAGGCCTGGGTTCCAAAAACCTGCCGTGGCCCAGGGCGACCCCTGCATTTCACCGCATCACTCCCGTGACTGGAAGAAAGGAAGCCTCTGTATCCTCTCTTCCTGGGGAGGAGTTGGGAACAGCTGTCACTTCCCGCAGAAGCAGGATCACTGGAAGTGTGGCTGCCCCTGACCTGGATTATGGGATGGCCTGTGGTTCTCTTCATGGCTCAGGAATAGCCTAGCACCGTCTCCCCTGGTATAGCTACCACCTAGGCTGAGGGCAGGCCTGGAGACCTTGTGCCAGACGTGGGAAGGAGCCGCCAACCTCTGACATCTCTCTCTCTTCAGGGTTTCCAGGTAGCCTACGTGGTGTTCCAGAAGCCAAGTGGGGTGTCAGCGGCCTTGGCCCTGAAGGGCCCCCTGCTGGTGTCCACAGAGAGCCACCCTGTGAAGAGTGGCATTCACAGTTAGTACTGCGAGAGGTGTCTGGCGCCTCCTTTCTGGGCTCCGGGTTGGCAGGACACTCTATGGGGACAGTGTCTGAATGTCACAAGCCAAGTCCATGCTCCCTGAGAGCAGCGTGTGGAGGCCTGGGCAGGAGGACCATGGGGCTGTGTCTGGGTCCCCAGGGAGTCGTTAGCCTGAGCCCCTGGCACAGAGCGGCACAGGCATACTGGGCAGGCAGAGCGAGGGCCCAGCTTGCAGCCCCTGGGCTCTCCTTAGCACCTGCGCCCCGGGCCCTGTGGGAAAAGGTCCCAATTTGCCTGGCAGGCCCTGGGGTGGGGCCCAAATGCCAGGCCTGAGGAAGCCCCGTTTCCTGGCTCCCTTTTCCTCAGAGTGGATCAGTGACTACGCAGACTCCGTGCCCGACCCTGAGGCCCTGAGGAAGGAAGTGGACACGTTCATGGAGGCATATGACCAGAAGATCGCTGAGGTAGAGGCCCCGCGGGGTCGGCCGAGCACCGCATCGCCCGTGTGGCTGTGGGAAGGTGGCGCCCCAGAGGGAGGGCGGTGGTGGCCTGTCCTTGGCCACTCTGTAGAGGCCAGGCTCCCTGTTTCCCTGCTGGATCCTGGGCTGCCTGGCTGGGTGACACACGTAGTCTCCACATGGTCTACAGTGGAGAAGGAGGCAGCGCCGGCAGGTCCGTGCCCTCCCCGCCATCCTTAGCCCCAACACTGTGCTGGGAGGAGGGGAGCAGCCCTCCCCTGCGGGGGCTCAGGGTGGTTCTGACTTTGGGAGGAGGGCGTGGAGGGCGCGCTGCTGGAGGCTGCAGGAGGTCCCAGGCGCCCACCGGACGATGGGATCACCTTCCTTGCAGGAAGAAGCTAAGGCCAAGGAGGAGGAGGGGGTCCCTGACGAGGAGGGCTGGGCGAAGGTGACCCGCTGGGGCCGGCGGCCTGTGCTCCCCCGGACTGAGGCAGCCAGCTTGCGGGTGCTGGAGAGGGAGAGACGGAAGCACACCCGAAAAGAGTTGCTCAACTTCTACGCCTGGCAGCATCGAGAGAGCAAGATGGAGCGTAAGCCACCCCCAGTCCATCCTCAGACCCCTCGGCCTTGGCCCCAGCCATGGATGAGGCCTGTGGCCAGTGCTCCTGAGGGCGGGCGCTGGACTTGGTGGTCGAGGAGGGAGGGCGTCCCTAAGCACAGGGCTCGCACCAGACTCTGTGGAAAGAGGCCCAGCCTGGCAGCACCCTGTGTGGCGCTTCCCCATCACCCCCCAGGGGCAGATGCATTTGCTCAGTGGGTGGGGACCCTAGGTCATCAGTGCCCACCTCTGGGTCCCTGTGCACTTAGTGCTGGCGCTCGTCAGCCTCCAGCTCACAAGGAGTTCAAGTGCAGAGGGGGCTTCTGAACCCACTGTGGGTGCAGAGAAGGTGCTGCAGAGTATGTGTGTTGGGTTGGTGGTGGTGGTGGGGGTGTGTGTGTGTGTGTCAGGTGGCCCCGCACAGGACCCTCCCATGCCTGTGGGCCCGATCGCCTGTGGCCCACTCCTGGTGCTGCGGCTGAGCCTCCTGCCCCACTGCCTGGTGTCCCTGTCTACAGAACAGCTTCCCTGTGGGCCCAGGGGAGGGTTCTCCTGGCCCTGGCTAGGGCACAGGGACGGGCTCTGCGGCAGGCCCTGAGCCGCCCGCCCAGTCACTGGTGCTTTCCCTGCCTGGCTGGCCCTCCTGGCTCCCGCTCGTGCTCGCTCTAGACCCTCAGCTTCCCCCTCAATGCCATCAGCCTCCCACTGACCTAGGCCACCCGGTGACCAGAGTTGCCATCTGCATTCACCAGCACAAGGGCTGGGGTCCCTTTACTGACTCTCAGGGTTCTCCAGGCCGAGCGGTCAGGACTCCTTCCTTCCCCCTTGTGCAGGGATGGGGGTGGGGGCGGGTACCTTTGCTTTGTCGCTAGGGCTTCATCTCCAGGCTGGGGGTGCCAGTATCTCCCACTTTGGCCTTGCCCTTGGACTCGGCCTGCTGTCGGGTTCTGTTTACTGACAAGATCCAGACCCTGCCCCCACAGCAGAGCTGGGAGGAGGATGGGCTGGTGGGGGAGACATAGCCCCACCCCCACAGTAACTGGGAGGAGGGGTGGGGCATGAGCAAGCCAGCTTCCCCGGGGGCGCACTGTCTGACCCTGCCCCGCGCCTCCTCTCACCCCCAGATCTAGCGCAGCTGCGCAAGAAGTTCGAGGAGGACAAGCAGAGGATCGAGCTGCTGCGGGCCCAGCGCAAATTCCGACCCTACTGAGCTTCGAGAGCCGCAGTGGATGGCTGGAGGTGCAGGGCCAGGAGGAACATGAGGTGAGGCAGGGCCTGCAGCGGTCTCTGAGAGGCTGAGCTCTGGCCAACGGGCCCCAGGTTGAAGGCCACCGCGTCGAACAGCCCCATCAGAGTCCACACAGGCCAGGAGTGAAGGACCAGGCCACCCCTCGGGTCTTGTGCTTCAGCAGTCCTGGGGACCCAGGCGTGCCCAGAGGAGGACTTGCCCTTCCCGCCTCTTGCCTCCACACCCTCCTCTCAAGGACCCTGGATGAATCTGTTCTGTGCTCCCTTTTCCCTCAATGCAAAAGCCCTTGCTGGCAACGAAAAAGCCTCAAAAGCAGTGAGAATACAAGAACCTTTTATTTTCCATCCAGTTGGGCAGCAGGGAAAGGCTAGGTGGGTCCAGCCCGCCCTTCCTTCCTCCAGCTGGCTGGAGATTATTAGCCAGGAGACAGCAGCCCTCGAACCCAGACTCTGTCTCCCCCTTGAGGTCACAGATGTTGAAGTTGGAATCTCGTTCCTTCCCCTGACTACCATCCTAGGGTGAGCCTCAAGACTAGTGAGGCCTGTCCCCACCATCCCTGGCCTTGTTGTGGGGCTCAGGAACTCAGAGTCCCAGCGTTGAGTCTGGGAGCACTAGGTCTTCATAGTTCCAGGCCCAGAGCTACAGCTGGGAGCGTGTGTGTGCGCTGTAAGAAGGAGCTGATGATATTGGCCACATGCTGGGGTTCGCTCATGTGGACACAGTGATTGCCTGGGACTTCCACAAACTGGAATCGCTGGAGAGGGGAGGGGGTGGGTAGTGAGGTTGGCCAGAGGAGCCTAGGGAGCTCCATGGGCCCTGGGGTCAGGGCCCTCCCACAGCCTTCCAGCTCCCTGCAGGTCAGGAGCGCCTCCCACAGTGAGTTTCCCCCACACTCGGCTCCTTGGAGCCCCGACAGTCCATAGCACCCCAGGAGGTGTCTAACCCTAGGGACTTGGAGGCCTCCCAGGGGTCTAGGCCAGCTGAGTTGTGAAGTTGCATGGCAGGGACAGGGCGGGGCTGAGGCCAGGGTTGCTGTGATTGTATCAGAAGACGTCCCCGTGAGAAAAGATAATGAGATGGGGGCGTGAGCAGCCTGCAGACTTGTGTCTGCCTTCAAGAAGCCAGACAGGGCCGGGCGCGGTGGCTCACGCCTGTATTCCCAGCACTTTGGGAGGCCGAGGTGGGCGGATCACGAGGTCAGGAGATCAAGACCATCCTGGTTAAGACAGTGAAACCCCGTCTCTACTAAAAATGCAAAATATTAGCCGGGCGTGGTGGCAGGCGCCTGTAGTCCCAGCTACGCGGGAGGCTGAGGCAGGCGAATGGCGTGAACCTGGGAGGTGGAACTTGGAGTGAGCCGAGATCGGGCCAGTGCCCTCTAGCCTGGGCAACAGAGCGAGACTCCATCTCAAAAAAAAAAAAAAAAAAGCCAGACAGGAAGGCCTTGCCTGCCTTGGCCCTGACCTGGCAGCCGGCCAGCCACAGGTGGGCTTCTTCCCTTTGTGACAATGCCAAGAAAGCTGCAGAGGCCCCAGGGTCAGGTGTTCGTGGGTAGGTGACCATAAAACACCACGTGCTCCCAGGAACCTGGGGGAAAAGCCACCTCTGGCTACAGCCAGCACGCCCACTGTCATGATGGGTGCAGAGGGATGAGGCAGTCGGGTATTCTGCTGTGGTTTGGGAGCCTGTAAAATGTGCAACTAGGCCGGGTATGGTGGCTCCCATCTACAAAACCAGCACTTCGGGAGGCCAAGGTGGGCGGATCGCCTGAGGTCAGGAGTTTGAGACCAGCCTGGCCAACATGGTGAAACCCCATCTCTTAAAAATATAAAAATTAGCTGGGCATGGTGGCAGGTGCCTGTAATCCCAGCTACTCAGGAGGCTGAGGCACGAGAGTAGCTTGAACCTGGCAGGGGTTCCCCACCAAAGGTCTCTGTTTCCTTAATTCTGATTACTTAATTCTGATTACATGTGTCCCCAGGCCTCTAGGGACTGACCACAGTGGAGCATGAGGCCTGATAGATCCTGGTGGTCACTTGTTGGGCCTGGGGGCAGATCCGGGGTCTTCCCAGTGCATGAGAAGAGATGGGTGAGGTGGGACCAGAGTGGGCGACCAGCTGCCTGAGCCCCGCCTTACCTCTTTGAGGGTGGATTTCATCGTGTCTATCATGAACGACAGGGACTCCTCAGAGTAATTCTCTCTTGGATCAAAATATCCATGGACTGCTCTGGAAAGTGAGGAGTTGGGGGTTGTTGGGGTTCATCTTAGAACCGCCTCCCAGCACTGCCCCCATCCTGCCCTGGGTTGAGGCCTCTGAGGAGAAATCAAAGCCTGGGCTACCCCAACTCCCACAGCTGGGTCCCTTGACCCTGGGTTGGATTTGAGGCTCAGTTAAGCTCAGCTCACGCTCAGCTGCCACAAGCCAGGCGCAAGCGAGTGCTGAAGGCACAGCCTTGCTGGGGCGCAGGGAGTTCAGGACTCGGCCAGTCAGCCCTGAACAGCAGAGCTGGGATCTGAACAGGCGCTGGAGCCCACACTTGCTCTGAGAGAGAATTTACGTATTCACAATCCTCCCGTTGAAAGTCTACAATCCTGTCGTTTTTAATACATTGAGGCCATCGTCACAATTACAGGACATTTTCATCGCCCCCAAAGAAATCGCGAACCTCTGAGCTTACGCGTGCGCGCACACACACACACACCCCGCACCCCCCCTGCCCCCAACAGGCTTCCGGTCCTGAGCAACCATGACCTGGCTTTGTCTGCAGTGTGCCCTATTTGGACTTGAACGTGAATGCAGCCATATAACACGTAGACGGTTGTGTCTGACTTTGTCCACTTAGTGCGATGTTTTCAAGGCTCATCCATGCTGGAGCCCGTGTCAGTGCTTCGTTTCTTTTTATGGCTTAAAAATCGTCTATGGTGGGCCACGCACGGTGGCTCACGCCTGTAATCCCAACACTGGGAGGCCGAGGCGGGTGGATCATGAGGTCAGGAGATGGAGAGCAGCCTGGCCAACATGGCAAAAACCTCGTCTCTACTAAAAATACAAAAATAAGCCAGGCCTGGTGGCGGGCGCCTGTAGTCCCAGCTACTCGGGAGGCTGAGGCAGGAGAATCGTTTGAATCCAGGAGGCAGAGGTTGCAGTGAGCCGAGATTGGGCTCACTGGTTATGGAGCCTTACCTGGGCATGCCCCCCGCTGACACCTGTGAAAAGGCATGGGAGAGCCCCGGCCCAGCCCCTGCTGCCTGAGCCCTCCCCTCCTCTGACCTTCCTCCTTCCATGACCCTGCTGCCAGGGGCACTTCCCAAAAAAGATCTTGAGCCTCAGCGATGTGGTCGACATGCAGAGAACTTGGAGCCTCATGCCAAGGCCCCCTCCCGGAGATTCCTGGTGCCCATGTCTCCTTGGTGACTGAAGGGGATGGGTCCAGACTCACTTGATCAACAGGACGTGGGCCTGCAGCTTCCTGATGTAATGCGCACACAGCTCCCTGCTGACGTAGTCAATGCTGTTCTCTACCTGCAGAGACAAAAACGTGAATTCTCGTCACAAGGCACAGGCACTCTCGTGGGCATGAAACCCATCTCTGTTGGGGTGGCTAAGCCCTGGCGAGGGCACCTTAGCCACCCACCCTGGGTCTGAGCCCAGGACCCCACCACATCACTGCCTCATCGAAGGCTCTTTAGCCCCTGGTGGCCAGAGACTCCTGCCCTCTCCAAGTCTGTTCTCCCCTCTTCCTGGGCTCGTGGCTACCCAGCCTGACTCCATTTCCCATACTCCTTTGCCACCGGGTATGGCTGTGAGATTAAAGGCAGAGAAGTGAGTTGGGCCACTTCTGGGCCTGGATTTTAGGACTTAGGTGTGGCCCTTCCACATCCGTTTCCCAGTCCATAGGCTGCACTTCAGACTGTCCCCTGCCAGCCTGGGACAGGCTTCTTGCCAGGAGGAAGTAACTTGCTGGGACCACAGTTACAGGATGCGCACTCCATGATGGCCCCTGCCGTCCTCCTCTGCAGCCCTGCCTGCCCTGTCTTGTGACTGTTTTACGTCTGGATGGCGGGGATGTGGCCAGCTTGAGTGAGATGTGCTATAGGTGTGACACGAAGCTGGATTTGGAAAACTTAGCATGCAAAATAATGCAATCAAGCTTTATGTTGATTACATCTTAAATCACATTGTGGATGTTAAAATATGAGAACAATTGTTAGAGCCTTTATTTATTTATTTATTTATTTGAGACCAAGTTTTGCTCTTGTTGCCCGGGCTGGAGTGCAATGGCGCGATCTCAGTTCACCGCAACCTCCGCCTCCTGGGTTCAAGCGATTCTCCTGCCTTAGCCTACCGAGTAGCTGGGATTACAGACATGCACCACCAGGCCTAATTCTGTATTTTTAGTAGCGACAGGGTTTCACCATGTTGGTCAGGCTGGTCTTGAACTCCTGACCTCAGGTGATCTGCCCGCCTCCGACTCCCAAAGTTCTGGGATTACAGGTGTGAGCCACCACACCCGGCCTTGGGCCTGTTTTAATATAGCTGCTAGACAAATGTCAAGTTCTGTGAGGCTTTGCTTCCATTGGACTGTGCTGCTCTGATCTGGGGACTCTAAGGGCAGGAGCTCTCAGCATTTTCTCTATCCCTAGTTCTCAGCACATGGAGTGCAGAGGAGAAGCTTCATAAATGCAACTGAGTGGATTAATTCCGGGAAGCTCCCGTAAGGACCAGCTCCACTAAGTCACACCCGATACTCCTCCACCATTGTGAATATAAAATTGCTATGAACACACACACACACACCAGTGAAAACTCACTGTCCTGTTTCCACCCTGGCCCTCCAGCTATTTTCTGCTTCTCAGACTAAAATGACCTGAAGTGCCTTCCCTGAAACGGGTTCCCATACTGTTCCCATATGTGTTCTCATATGTCAGCTGCCACATCTCACAGCGGGGTGTGACCAAGCCTTTCGGGACTGCACACAGGAGGGGCTTCCTGGGCACAAGGTGAACAGGCAAACTTGACCCTGTCTCTACTAAAAATATGAAAATTAGACTGGGCACAGTGGCTCACGCCTGTAATCCCACCATTTTGGGAAACTGAGGCGGGTGGATCGCCTGAGGTCAGAAGTTCAAGACCAGTCTGGCAAACGTGGTGAAACCCCATCTCTACTAAAATTACAAAAAATTAGCTGGGCCTGGTGTCAGGCGCCTGTAATCCCAGCTACTCGGGAGGCTGAGGCAGGAGAATTGCTTGAACCCAGGAGGCAGAAGTTGCAGGGAGCCAAACTTGGGCCAGCGCACTCCACCCTGGATGACAGAGTAAGACTTGGTCTCTAAATAAATAAATAAATAGAATGTAGGTGCTTTGCTTCAGCAGCACATATACTGCTAAATTGGAACAGCAAAGAGATGATTAGCGTGGCCCCTGTGCAAGCATGATACGAAAATTTGTGAAATGTTCCTTTGCAAGAAAAAAAAAATTCACATCACCTGAGGTCAGGAGTTCGAAACCAGCCTTCCCAACATGGCAAAACCCTGCCTCTACGAAAAATACAAAAAATTAACCCAGCATGGTGGAGGGTGCCTGTAATCTCAGCTACTTGGGAGGCTGAGGCAGGACAATCACTTGATCCCAGAAGGTGGAGGTTGCAGTGAGCTGAGATCCCACCACCGCACTCCAGCCTGGACGACAGAGTGAGACTCTCTCAAAAAAAAAAAAAAAGAAAAAATTTATGAAAATGATTTTTTTTTTTTTTTGAGACAGGGTCTCACTCTGTCTCCCAGGCTGGAGTGCAGTAGTGCGATCTCAGCTCACTGCAATCTCCACCTCCCGAGTTAAAGCGATTCTCCTGCCTCAGCCTCCTGAGTAGCTGGGACTACAGGTGTGTGCCACCACGCCCAGCTAATTTTTGTATTTTTTGGTGGTGAAACGCTGTCTCTATGTTGGCCAGGCTGGTCTTTAACTCCTGGCCTCAAGTGATCTGCCCGCCTTGGCATCCCAAAGTGCTAGGATTACAGGCATGAGCAACTGCAGAAACTTAAACTTAGCTGGCCAGAAACCTAAAAAATAAAAGAGAATTTTGGGCCACCTCCATCTTGTAATGTGTATCTTCTGCAATTTAGTTTATGTCCTAACGAAGTCTTTCCATCCCTGGGAAGCCTCCTCCTTCCAGCATTATGGGTGATCACAGCTCCCACTACAGAACAGGTCACATAAGACATGGTCCCTAAGGACAGGGAAGGGGGCATCTCCAAAAGCCAGATTGACTAGGATCTGGCAATAAACTCCCACCATGAAGGTCAGCACACACAAGGGACAAACCACCAGTGAGTGAGCCTCGGTGGGTAGGGAGGACCACCCAACAGCTGGTATTGTTCATCTAGAAAAACAATTACGATGGCTGGCTGCAGTGGCTCACACCTGTAATCCCAGTATTTTGGGAAACTGAGGCGGGAGGATAGCTTGAGCCCAGGCATTCAAGACCAGCCTGGGCAACACGGCAAGACCCTGTCTCTACAAAAGTAAAAAACTTAGCTGGGTGTGATAGTGCACACCTGTAGTCCTAGCTACTCGGGAGGCTGAGGTGGAAAGATCACTTCAGCCCAGGAGGTTGAGGCTGCATGAGCCATGATTGAGCCATGGCACTCCAGTCTGGGTGACAGAGGGAGACCCTGTCTCTACAATTCAAATAGACTGAACACTGTGGCTCATGCCTGTAATCCCAGCACTTTGGGAGGTCGAGGCAGGCAGATCACCTGAGGTCAGGAGTTCGAGACCAGCCTGGCCAACATGGTGAAACCCCATCTCTACTAAAAACACAAAAATGAGCCAGGTGTGGTGGTGGGTGCCTGTAATCCCAGCTACTTGGGGGCTGAGACAGGAGAATTGCTCGAACCTGGGAGGCAAAGGTTGCCGTGAGCTGAGATAGTGCCATTGCACTCCAGCCTTTGCAACAAGAGCGAGACTCTGTATCAATAATAATAATAAAATTAAAGAAAAATCGAACTTTTAAAACAAAAAAGAAAAGAAAATGAATCACTACCTGACACCATGCTCAAGAACAAATCCCACATGATCAAAGACAAACACGTTAACATTCCCGGACCATCGGCTGACGCCCTGGTCCAAGCCTCATCTCTTGGTCTGGGCCTGGGCAGCAGCTCTCAGCGGTCTCCCTGCAGTTAGAGCGTCCCCACCTCTAATGACAGTGTCTCACATGTGTCCAGTGTTCTACCATTTTTTAACAATCACAAAATAGCACCGGCCATGAGCACCTGAAGCGACAGCACTGTGGAAGGCCACTCAACACACATGACCTCACCTAGTCTCGACAACAACCCTTCAAAAGCAGGCCCAGGGCTTGGCTCCCCTAGCCAAGCTGCTCATAAACCAGCTGAGCGAATGAAAGCACTTTCTTTTTGCACGTGAGACAACCAAGGCTCAGAGAGGGTAAGCACCTTGCCCAAGGTCCTACAGCCCCTCACTGGCAGAGATGGCCAAGTTTCTATTAATACAAGTGCTCCAGTGACACAGGCCTCCAGGTGGGACGCTGTTTTTTGAGAACCTTGGTCATCCTGCCCCTCCCCTCTTTAATCTTCACAGCCTCTATCAGGAATCCCCCCTCTCAACAGATGCACCGAGCTGACTTCGAGCTTTTCCCTGTGCAGCAGCCAGTGCCTGGCATGTCTCCCTCCTCTCCTCACCTCCATCGACGGTATTTAATGCCACTGAAGTGCACACTTACCAACGGTTAAATTGACAATCATTATGTATTATGTCAGCTATGTAATTTCTTTTTTTTTTTTTCTTTTCTTGAGATGGAGTCTCGCTCTGTCGCCCAGGCTGCAGTGCAGTGGTGCTATCTCGGCTCACTGCAACCTCTGCCTCCCATTCAAGCGATTCTCCTGCCTCAGCCTCCTGAGTAGCTGGGATTACAGGCGTGAGCCACCACGCCTGGCCTGTAATTTTCAAAAACGACAAAGACGCTAACAGGCAAACCTTGGCGGGGGACCCGGAGGCAGCGGTACTCACCCAGGAGAGCCTCTGGTCTCTGTTCAGAACCAGACCTGGAGGCGGAAGCACAAAGACAGCGGCGTCAATGCTGTCCATCAGGGTCAGGGGACGCTCCGTGACTTTGCTGGAACCCCCCAGGCCTTTCCAGCCAGGGCCCATTTCTCCCACCTGCCCCCAACGTCCTCAGCTGCCCAGGACTCCCTGTCCTGGGGTCCAGCTGGAGCAGGGCTCGACCACGGCCACCTGGCCACAGACCTGTCAGCCCACATGGGCCCTCACCAGCCACCCCAAAGGGCCGGTGCAGAATGAGGGCGAGAGCTTAGGCTAATAGCCTCGTGGACGGTGGAGCTCTCGTCTCTGAGAAACTCCTTCATTCCTTTAGTCACTATAAAGAAGCAAATAAGTACCAATGGTGTCACTGGTTGTGGTGAGCTGAGATCGTGCCACTGCACTCCAGCCTAGGCGACAGAGCAAGACTCTGTCTCAAAAAATCAAACAAACAAAAAACACTAAAAAACCATACATATATGATATACCAACAAGATTTTTTTGGTGGGGGGCCTAAACCACCTGATTCTAAAGTTCACGTGGAAAAATTACACAGGTAAGAATAGCAGGAGGTCAGGCACCTGTAATTCCAGCACTTTGGGAGGCCGAAGTGGGAGGATCACTTGAGACCAGCGTGGGCAATGGAGCAGGACCCCATCTCTACACAAAAAAACTAAAAAATTAGCCAAGGCCGGGCATGGTGGCTCAAGCCTGTAATCCCAGCACTTTGGGAGGGCGAGGCAGGTGAATCACGAGGTCAGGAGTTCAAGACCAGCCTGGGCAATATGGTTAAACCTGGTCTCTACTAAAAACACAAAAATTAGCTGGGCATCGTGGCGGGTGCCTGTAATCCCAGTTACTCGGGAGGCTGAGGCAGGAGAATCGCTTAAACCCGGGAGGCAGAGGTTGCAGTGAGCCGTGATCCAGCCACTGCATTCCAGCCCAGGTGACAGAGTGAGACTCCGTCTCAAAAAAAAAGAAGAAAAGGATGTGAGGGTGATCTGGCTGCGACATCTGTCACCCCATTGATTGCCAGGGTTGATTCGGCTGATCTGGCTGGCTAGGCGGGTGTCCCCTTCCTCCCTCACCGCTCCATGTGCATCCCTCCCAAAACTGTGCGCTCGGTCGAAGAGGACGACCATCCCCGATAGAGGAGGACCGGTCTTCGGTCAAGGGTATACGAGTAGCTGCGCTCCCCTGCTAGAACCTCCAAACAAGCTCTCAAGGTCCATTTGTAGGAGAACGTAGGGTAGTCATCCCATCACCCTTTGCTCTCTTTTCGGACTCGGCCCGCCTGCACCCAGGTGAAATAAACAGCCTTGTTACACACACACACACACGCACACACACACACACACACACACGTAGGGTAGTCATCCCATCACCCTTTGCTCTCTTTTCGGACTCGGACCGCCTGCACCCAGGTGAAATAAACAGCCTTGTTACACACACACACACACACACACTCGCCGAGCATGGTGGCATGCTCCTGTAGTCCCAGCTACTGGGAAGACTGAAGTGGAAGGGTTCTTTGAGCCCGGGAGGCAGAGGCTGCAGTGAGCCGAGATCCTGCCACTGCAATCCAGTCTGGTCAACACAGCAAGACCCTGTCTCAAAAAGGAAAAGAAAAAAGACTAGTAGAAAAACTCTGTTAAAGAGCCATGAAGTGAGACGGTCCCGTCAGATATGAAAATCCTCAGGCCGGGTGCGGTGGCTTACGCCTGAAATCCCAATACTTTGGGAGGCCGAGACAGGTGGATGACCTGAGGTCAGGAGTTCGAGACCAGCCTGGCCAACATGGTGAACCCCATCTCTACTAAAAATACAAAAATTAGCCAGGCGTGGTGGTGGGCACCTGTAATCCCAGCTACTTGGCAGGCTGAGGCAGGAGAATTACTTGAACCCAGGAAGTGGAAGTTGCGGTGAGCCGAGATTGTGCCATTATACTCCAGCTTGGACGACAAAAGCAAGACTCCGTCTCAAAAAAAAAAAAAAAAAAAATCCTGTGTCGGGCCTCAGTTTAAAATGTGTGGTACAGTAAGATCATAGACAGGCAGTCAGAGACAGACCCAAGTACAGATGGGCATTCAGTGTCTGACCAAGGCAGCCCCTTACATGAACAGGGTAAAGATAGACTTGTCTAAAAATGGCATTAGGCACCTGAGGAGCCATCTGGAAAAAGATGAAGTCAGATGCAAACCTCACTCTGTATACAAGATAAGGATCCAATGTAGTAAATATTTAAATGCTAGTGCTAGACCCAAAATAATATTAGTATCAAGCATGACCTTTTAACTATGACTCAAATTCCAGAAGCCATACAAAAGACATATTTTCTTTTCTTTTCTTTTTTTTTTTTTTTTTTGAGACGAAGTTTCACTCTTGTTGCCCAGGCTAGAGTGCAATGGTATGATCTCAGCTCACTGCAACCTCCACCTCCCGGGTTCAAGTGATTCTCTTGCCTCAGCCTCCCGAGTAGCTGGGATTACAGGCATGCGCCATCACGACCAGCTAATTTTGTATTTTTAGTAGAGACGGGGTTTCTCCATGTTGGTCAGGGTGGTCTCGAACTCCCAACCTCAGGTGATTCACCCACCTCAGCCTCCCAAAGTGCTGGGATTACAGGCATGAGCCACTGTGCCTGGTCTAGAAATCTGTATTTTTACATAAAATCTTTCTATTTAAAATAATAGCCCTTCTGCTCTGGCCCTTGGGCCCTTCCTCCAAAAAATAAAAAGAGTATAATAAAAAATAAATAAAATGTGGGCAATCTATTCAAAATTCCCCCCATGCCAAATGTTTTTGATTCAACTGCACAAGTTAAACAAATTATTATCTGCAACCTGTATGCAGTCCAGCTTATGAGAAAGATTTGAGCCTCCCCCACAGCACGGGGCTTCAGGGGCCAGATATTTTTGTTTTGTTTTTAAGACAGAGTTGGCTGGGCATGGTGACTCACACCTGTAATCCCACCATTTTGGGAGGTCGAGTCAGTAGGATCGCTTGAGTTCAGGAGTTCGAGACCAGCCTGGGCAACATGGCGAAACCCCATCTCTACAAAAAAATACGAAAATTAGCTAGGTGTGGTCTGCACACCTGTGGTCCCAGCTACTCAAGAGGCTGAGGTAGGAGGATCGCCTGAGCCCATGAGGCCAAGGCTGCAGTGAGCCATGGTCACGCCACTGCATTCCAGCCTGAGTGACAGAGCAAGACCCTGTTGAAAACAAAAACGACAACAACAACAAAAAAAAAAAACAGAAAAAGATAGGGTCTTGCTAGAGTGCAGTGGCACAATCAAGGTTCAATGCAGCCTCCGACTCCTGAGCTCATGTGAGTCTCCCACTTCAGCCTCCCAAGTAGCTGGGACCACAGGTGTGCCACCATGCCGTTTATTTTTGAATTTTTTGTAGAGATGGGGGTGTCTCCCTGTATTGCCCAGGCTGGTCTTGAACTCCTGGCCTCAAACAGTCCTCCCACCTGGACTCCCAAAGTGCTGGGATTACAGGCATGTGTGAATACGCTGGGCCAGACTGACACAGACTGTCCCTCTGTCCTTAGGGCACCCCAGGCAGAGTGGGCTCCTCCCTCCTTCATGGGAACACCTCAAGATGGTTTCCAGAAAGCCAGTATTGTGGGGCTTGAACTTATTTGAGAAGATAAAGAGCTCATCTCTGCTGCTCTCTCCCCATCCTGCACCACCAGCTCACACCTCCAGGCCTGTCCTGCCAGCTCCTTTCTCCTCCTGGAGTCCGTGGGAGCAGCTCCCGTACCTTCACTGCTTTGCTCAAAAGTCACCTTCTCATGAGGCCCACCCAGACCCTCCTATTCAAAAGAGGAAGTGGAGCTGCAGCCTCTCCAACAATGCTCACTGCCCTCCCCACTCTGCGTCCTCCACGAGCCCTCCCCTTCTCACGCACTCTGTAACCCACCCAGAGAACCTCACACACAAGCCAACGGGCTCCTGAGGCTCCCAGCAGCCAGAGAGGTGGGAACAGATACTCCCTCACAGCCCTCAGAAGGAACCAGCCCTGCCGAGGCCTTGACCTTGGACCCTGAACTCCGGAACTGTGGGGGAATGTGTCTTGGTTGTTTAAGCTCCAGATTCTGGAGGGATCAGGTTGGATGATGGGGGCGGGGAAGGGAAGTTATCCCAGTTCAGAATAGAATGTGAACTCTCAGGGGCTCTGGGGTTGGAGGGAAGCATTTGGGAGGAACCTACATTGTCCTTGAGGCACTGGGTGGGGGGTTCTGGCTGGGTACTGTCTTCTTTTAGGTTAATGCTGGGTCCCAAAAGGCCACAACTGCTGCAGAGGGCTTGTCTGCACACAACGTTCCAGCCAGCTGACCACTTCCCCAGACCCAGGGGTCACCTCTTTCTCAGCCCTCCCTCTTGCCTGTTCCCTCACCCCCCTGACACCCACATAGGGGTGCCTGGTCAGCATCCTGCATTTACTGTTTCCTGTGACCTGTGCCTAATCGAATTCCCCAGCCTCATTCCAGATTAGCTCACTTCTGTGCCTGGGGCTCCCTAGGTCAGCCATCTGTGAGGCATGTCCAGGAAGCCTGGGCCCGGAGTCCTTGACCTCCCCTCCCCATGATGGGTTTCCAGGGAGGCAAGATAAAGGTTCACCCAAGATGATCACGAAGACCCAACTGGTCCCAAACTGGCGACCCGAGGCCAAAACAGCCCACAGGTGCCGCTCCTTAGACCCTCAGGGGATGCTGTCCATTTCTGGACTCAAGACAACTAAAAATACTCACCTCAGCAGATCAACTGCAGAGCTGAGCAACTCGTAATCCTGGCCACACGAGACTGAATTCCCACTTGATTAGCACCGGCCCAGCTGCCTACCAGGGTGGGCTGCCTCCAGCTCCAAAGTCCCTACACAGCCCATAGCCTCCCTCCCGGCCTGCACCCTCAACTCCACGACACGCCCCTACCCCCACCCCGCCCCCAGGTGCTGGAGTTTCTAACCCCCTGCCTCACTCAGCACTTTATAAAGGGAAGGCACATGCCCACCTCACCTGGTCCAATGAGCGCAAAAAACCCAAGACCTTGTTTGTCACCTGAGCAAACAAGGGGAGTCTAAAAGGGAAGGGACTGTCCCAAGATCACTGAGCTGGCAGTGTCAGGAAGCCAGGTTGTGTTGCCCAACTTAGCACATTTTCCATCCGACGACACCATCTCCCTCCAGCTGTTCCCTCACCTTGGGAGAGCTGCTTCCTGGACCACTGCTCTGAAGCAGGCCCCGCCATGAGTCTCTTCTAGAGCACCGTGTATTTCCTTCATTACATCCAGAGAATGTCTAACCGCTCATGTGCCTGTTCACCTGTTTATCATCTGCTTCTCTTCCAAGAATCTAGGCTTCTGCCCAGACTCTTCCTTACTCAACTCCAGGGGGCGCCATTTGTGCGCAGCAGCCCCTGGAATTGTGGTGCAGGAGGTCTGGCCCCACTGAGAGGGACAGTCGGCTCTTGCTCGCTGCAGCCTCACTGAGCCGGGCCTGTAGCAGACCCTTAGAAAACATTTCTTGGGCCAGGCACAGTAGCTCACACCTCTAGTCCCAGCTACTCAGGAGGCTGAGGTGGGACGATCTCTGGAGCCCGGGAGGTGGAGGCTGCAATGAGCCATGATGGTGCCACCGCACTGCAGCCTAGGTGACAGAGCAAGACCTTGTCTCATAAGAGAAAAGAACGAAAGAAAAAAATTCCTGGGTAAAAAGCAAAGTACACAAATCGCTTGTGCCAGAAGCTGCTCTGAAACCAAGACACACCAGCTCCACCTCTCCATTGTGAAAAGCCTCTCCCAAGTCA
Source organism: Gorilla gorilla gorilla (assembly GCF_029281585.2). Lineage (NCBI taxonomy): Eukaryota > Metazoa > Chordata > Mammalia > Primates > Hominidae > Gorilla > Gorilla gorilla. The sequence goes on along the minus strand of NC_086018.1, from coordinate 40,560,763 downwards.
CTCAGCCCCTGGGACGTCCTCACAGCCTGCCTCTGGCACTGGGCACCCACCCCAGATCCAGCAGAGCATGGCCATGACATTCACCAACATTTAGTCCAAGACACCTGACCAAACTCTCCCAGAGCGTGGCTTTCTGGGATGTGCAATAGCTGTATGGCCTCACCCGGGTTGCTTGGCAATGCTGAGCCTTGGTTTCTCCTGCTCTAAATGGGATGACGGTGAGGCAGGAGGGGGATTCAGTGAGATGCTGTTTACAAAGCGCTTAGTATCCTGCCTGGTCTAAGGCAAGTCCTTGACATCCTCGGTAAGAATAGTGACAAATATAAAATGGCCTTGGACAGCAGAGTCCCTTACCTGTGGCCACCTTCGTGGTTCCTCTTTGCAGGAGAAGCTCCCCGCACTCCTCACTCAAGTGGCTATTGCTCTTCAGTAACCTGGGGGGAGACAGAAGGATGCTGGGTGCCTGGAGGCCAATAAAAAGGAAGTCAGATAAAAAGGAGAGGAGGGCCGGGGACGGTGGCTCATGCCTGTAATCCCAGCACTTTGGGAGGACAAGATGGGCGGATCACCTGAGGTCAGGAGTTCGAGACCAGCCTGGCCAACATGGTAAAACCTCATCTCTACTAAAAATACAAAACTTAGCTGGACGTGGTGGCACGTGCCTGTAATCCCAGCTACTTGGGAAGCTGAGGCATGAGAATCACTTGAACCCAGGAGGCAGAGGTTGCAGTGAGCTGAGATTGTGCCACTGCACTCTAGCCTGGGGAACAGAGCGAGATTTGGTCTCCAAAAACAAAACAAAACAAAACAAAACAAAACAAAATGGAGACAAGGGCAGCAAAAGGGAGGTCACCCACAAAGCGTGCATGTGTCTCGTGATTTTTTTTTCTTTTTTTTTTTTTGTGAGACAGAGTCTTGCTCTGTTGCCCAGGCTGGAGTACAGTGGCGCCATCTGGGTTCACTGCAAGCTCTGCCTCCTGGGTTCATGCCATTCTTCGTTACATCTAGAGAATGTCTAACCCCTCTTCTGGATAGATATTCAGGCGCCTGCCACCACCACGCTTGGCTAATTTTTTTTATTTTTTAGTAGACACAGGGTTTCACCAGCTTAGCCATGATGGTCTCAATCTCCTGACCTCGTAATCTGCCCACCTCGGCCTTCCAAAGTGCTGGGATTACAGGCATGAGCCACCGTGCCTGGACCTTGTATTCTTTTTAATTGAGACAGGGTCTCACTCTTGTCACCCAGACTGGAGTGCAGTGGCATGATCATGGCTGTCTGCAGCCTCGACCTCCTGGGGCTAAGCAATCCTCCCAACTAAGGCTGCTGAGTAGCTGGGACCACAGGCGTGTGCCACCATAACCAGCTAATTTTTTTTTTTTTTTTTTTTTAAATACAGGGTCTCGCTATCTCTCTCAGGCTGGTCTCTAACTCCTGGGCACAAGCTATCTTCCCACCTCAGCTTCCCAATGTGCTGGGATTACAGGCGTGAGCCACTGCGCCTGGCCTGTGTCCCGTGTCTCGATGTCACGTTTACAGCGGCAGGGTGTGTGTGTGTGTGGGTTTGTGTGCGCATGCGTGTGGTGGGGCAGTGGGGGGCTTCTCCTCCTTCAGACAACAAATATGTGTGGAGCTCTGACCTACTAGGCCCACTGCCAGATGCAGGAGACACAAACATGACCAAATCAGCCATAGTGGGGGTTGCGGGGTTCACACGCCTCGGGAAACAGAGGCTTCAATAGGCTCTTATTGGACGGTGTGTTTACCTGCAGGGCAGGGAGGGACAGCTCGCCTTGGGGTGTCAGGGCAGGGTTCCCAGCTGAGGCCCCAAGGAGTGGGGAAGCCAGTGAGCAAGCACAGGGGAGAATTCCAGGTAAGGGAGCCCAGGCTGGAGTCCCAGAGGGGAGAGAAGGCGTGGAAGCAGCATGTGCTTGGGGGAGAGGCGGGTGCGTGAGAGGTGTGGGGAGGGTATTGGAAGTAAGGTGCATGGCTGGAGCAGGGGCAGAGGGAAAGGAGATAACGTCCCTGAAGACCCTGGGAAGCCTGGTGCTCAGCGTGACCCCAGGGAGAAACAGGCTTGTTGGGTGAGAGGGAGAAAGAAGCTTCCCCACGTCTCATGGGGTGTCCTCCCCTGGACCCCACAAGCTCCCCGTCCACACCGGGCACCCACCTCTGCAGCAGCTGCTTCAGGCTGAACACGCGCGAGAGCTCCTGGGAGGCCTCTACCTGCAGCATGTGCTCTATGGCTCTCCGCTTGTAGGTCAGCAAGTTCTCCATTTCCTAAGGAGGCACAGTTGGCTGATGACCAGGGATCCAGGCTGCAGACGAGGTCTCTGCCCCTCCTAGCCCTGCCCTCTGCTCTCAGCTGAGCCCCTCTCGGCAAAGGGGCACACAGCCCCAGCCCTGGCTAGTCAGCCCCACGATTCTGAACGAGTCTTTGCTTCGCCTCAGTCACAGCCAGCCTGGTCTTGCCTGCGACCAGGGACAGTTGAAGAGGTCAGGTGGGATGATGGAGAGGAAGGGGAATCTCTGTCAACTGCCAAGTGCTTTGCAAAGGCATGAAATTAGGGTCCGGAGGCCACGAACCATCTGGGGTTGGCAGTTTCATCTGGTTCAACGAATGCCATCATTCTCGGTTGCAGAAAGGGACTGGCAGAAAGGGCGCAGTTCTGGGGCTTCCAAGCTCCCCCACGATGTGTGGCTCACTCTGTGAGGACAGCCTCAGGTCCACTGCCTGGGGCTGCAGAGGGGGGCAACTCCCATCTACCCACCCCTGAGAATGGAGGACAAGAGAACTAAATGCCCCTCTTGACTCACCCAGGAGGAAACTCCTGGGGGCACTGCACTTGTCAATTCAGTGGGTGAAATGCAGAAAAAAGGGAGTGTCTGCTGTCTGCCATCTATAAACTGGATCCTTACAATAGCCCCTGAGCTAGCTGAGCTCATGCAAGGAACATTTACTGAGCCCTTACTAGGTGCCAGGATTGGGGATGTGGTGACAGAGATGGACATGATTTTTGTCCTTATGGGATCTGCGGTCATTTTTTTTTTTTTTTTGGAGACGGAGTTTCACTCTTGTTGCCCAGGCTGGAGTGCAATGGCGCGATCTCGGCTCACTGCAACCTCCGCCTCCTGGGTTCGAGCGATTCTCCTGCCTCGGCCTCCCGAGTAGCTGGGATGACAGGCATGTGCCACCACGCCCAGCTAATTTTGTATTTTCGGTAGAAACGGGGTTTCTCCATGTTGGTCAGGCTGGTCTCGAAATCCTGACCTCAGGTGATCTGCCCGCCTCAGCCTCCCAAAGTGCTGGGATTACAGGCTTGAGCCACCGTGTCTGGCCGATCTGTGGTCATTCTATGGACAAGAAAACTGAAACTGATGAGACTTGTGTCACAATTGAGAGGCTGAGACCTTGGCAAGAAAATGACAGGATGTCAGAGCTGGCCAGGTCATTGAGTCCAACCTCATTTTACACGTGCGGGAACTAAGGCCCAGAGAGGCAAAGTAACTTGCCAAGGGTCACCCAGCAGGTAAACCAGGCCAGGACTCAGATGCAGAGACAGTACTGGTTATGGGTAGTGGTGATCAGAGGGGTCAGTACTTGTTCCTTCAGTTCACATTTAGGGCTGTCATGTGTGGTGGTGCAATGTGGACACAGTGCAAAGGCATTCGACTGGGTGTGAGTGCAGTGTGCCGGCCCAGCTGTGTGCCCTAGAACATCTTCCACCTATGGCTGCTGCCCTCCTTCCACTGCCTGCCACTGTGTGATCAGCCTGGCATTCTGCAGATCCCAAGCCACACATCCAGTTTCCAAGGGGTCCCCCCACACCCCTTCTCCTGACCACTGCTAGGGGTATAAAGCAGCAGAAGGCTGTCCTCTGTTGGGGAGCGTGTCCCTGACTCCTCTTTCCCACCCTCTGTCACCTCCTCGTGCTTCCCTAGTGTCCACCAAAGGAAGCAGGGCTGGAAGCACTGCCCGGGGCCCAGGTCCTCCCTAATGACAGCATGCACGAAAGCCCGCTTCTCACATTTGATTCCAGGAGAAATACCAGTGTGTCCAGCAAGATAAGTTTATCCACCATCTCGGGAAAGGTACAGGAAAACTGTGAGGATGCCAAAAGGGGAGAATGAATAGGGGGAAGAAGGAAAGGACACTCCCGCCTTTCCCTGGGGACCCTGGAGTTCCCCGAAACATCTTTTAGGCTGGGGGGAGGGTGCTGACCAAGAGGCCAGAGGAGAATCTTCTATCCTATGGTGTGCCTTCCCCCACCACCCCTAAGTCTGCACCCAGCACTGAGCTCCAGACCTTGGTGATGGCTGGACTCCAGGGTGCTGTGGGACCGGGTATGGGGGTGTGGAAACATGAACTTACCAGGAGTCTCCACCGTTTACACCAACTTCCTGGTATAACGACTATCACTGTGACAGGAGGAGGCACTTTCTGTCCCAGGTACCTTCTCCTTCCTCCTCTGTGCTCCCCTCCCCACCCCACCCAAGGGAGCCCCAGTTGGCCAGACAAAGCCATCTACTCACCATTCCGCCCACGACGCCACCTGGGGGACAAAAGAGCTGTGGGTGACATTCCCTCACTCCCTCCCCAGCTGCATACCTTAAAGCTTCTTCCCGAGTGAATAAGAGAGATGAGCTCCCTCTCCCTCTGCTCCCTCTCCCTCTCCCCAGGGTCTCCCTCTCCCTCTCCCTCTCCCCAGGGTCTCCCTCTCCCTCTCTTTCCACGGTCTCCCTCTGATGCCGAGCCAAGGCTGGACTGTACTGCTGCCATCTTGGCTCACTGCAACCTCCCTGCCTGATTCTCCTGCCTCAGCCTGCCGAGTGCCTGCAATTGCAGGCGCGCGCCACCACACCTGACTGGTTTTCGTATTTTTTTGGTGGAGATGGGGTTTCGCTGTGTTGGCCGGGCTGGTCTCCAGCTCCTAACCGCGAGTGATCCGCCAGCCTCGGCCTCCCGAGGTGCCGGGATTGCAGACGGAGTCTGGTTCACTCAGTGCTCAATGGTGCCCAGGCTGGAGTGCAGTGGCGTGATCTCGGCTCGCTACAACCTCCACCTCCCAGCCGCCTGCCTTGGCCTCCCAAAGTGCCGAGAGTGCAGCCTCTGCCCGGCCGCCACCCCGTCTGGGAAGTGAGGAGCGTCTCTGCCTGGCCGCCATCCCATCTAGGAAGTGAGGAGCGTCTCTGCCCCGCCGCCCATCGTCTGAGATGTGGGGAGTGCCTCTGCCCCGCTACCCCGTCTGGGATGTGAGGAGCGCCTCTGCCCGGCCGCGACCCCGTCTGGGAGGTGAGGAGCGTCTCTGCCCGGCTGCCCCGTCTGAGATGTGAGGAGACCCTCCGCCCGGCAACCGCCCCATCTGACAAGTGAGGAGCCCCTCCGCCCGGCAGCCGCCCCGTCCGAGAAGTGAGGAGCCCCTCCACCCGGCAGCCACCCCTACTGGGAAGTGAGGAGCGTCTCCGCCCCGCAGCCACCCCGTCCGGGAGGGAGGTGGGGGTCAGCCCCCCGCCCGGCCAGCCGCCCCGTCCGGGAGGGAGGTGGGGGGGTCAACCACCCGCCCGGCTAGCCGCCCCGTCCGGGAGGTGAGGAGCACCTCTGCCTAGCCTCCCCTACTGGGAAGTGAGGAGCCCCTCTGCCCAGCCAGCCGCCCCGTCCGGGAGGGAGCTGGGGGGGTCAGCGCCCCGTCCGGGAGGGAGGTGGGGGGGTCAGCCCCCTGCCCGGCCAGCCGCCCTGTCCAGGAGGTGAGGTGCGCCTCTGCCCGGCCGCCCCTACTGGGAAGTGAGGAGCCCCTCGGCCCGGCCAGCCGCCCCGTCCGGGAGGGAGGCGGGGGGGTGGGTCAGCGCCCCGTCCGGGAGGGAGGCGGGGGGGGGTCAGCGCCCCGTCCGGGAGGGAGGGAGGGAGGGAGGGAGGTGGGGGGGTCAGCGCCCCGTCCGGGAGGGAGGGAGGGAGGGAGGGAGGGAGGGAGGTGGGGGGGTCAGCGCCCCGTCCGGGAGGGAGGTGGTGGGGTCAGCGCCCCGTCCGGGAGGGAGGTGGGGGGGTCAGCCCCCCGCCCGGCCAGCCGCCCCGTCCGGGAGGGAGGTGAGGGGGTCAGCCCCCCGTCCAGGAGGGAGGTGGGGGGGTCAGTCCCCCACCGGGCCAGCCGCCCCGTCCGGGAGGGAGGTGGGGGGGTCAGCCCCCACCCGGCCAGCCGCCCCGTCCAGGAGGGAGGTGGGGGGGCCAGCCCCCCGCCCGGCCAACCGCCCCGTCCGGGAGGGAGGTGGGGGGGCCAGCCCCCCGCCCAGCCAGACGCCCCGTCCGGGAGGGAGGTGGGGGGGGTCAGCCCCCCGCCCGGCCAGCCGCTCCGTCCGGGAGGGAGGTGGGGGGGGTCAGCCCCCTACCCGGCCAGACGCCCCGTCCGGGAGGTGAGGGGCGCCTCTGCCCGGCTGCCCCTACTGGGAAGTGAGGAGCCCCTCTACCCGGCCACCACCCCGTCTGGGAGGTGTACCCAACAGCTCATTGAGAACGGGCCATGATGACAATGGCGGTTTTGTGGAATAGAAGGGGGGGAAAGGTGGGGAAAAGATTGAGAAATCGGATGGTTGCCGTGTCTGTGTAGAAAGAAGTAGACATGGGAGACTTCATTTTGTTCTGTACTAAGAAAAATTCTTTTGCCTTGGGATCCTGTCGATCTGTGACCTTGCCCCCAACCCTGTGCTCTCTGAAACATGTGCTGTGTCCACTCAGGGTTAAATGGATTAAGGGTGGTGCAAGATGTGCTTTGTTAAACAGATGCTTGAAGGCGGCATGCTCATTAAGAGTCATCACCACTCCCTAATCTCAAGTACCCAGGGACACAAACACCGCGGAAGGCCGCAGGGTCCTCTGCCTAGGAAAACCAGAGACCTTTGTTCACTTGTTTATCTGCTGACCTTCCCTCCATTATTGTCCTATGACCCTGCCAAATCCCCCTCTGCGAGAAACACCCAAGAATGATCAATAAAAAAAAAAGAAAAAGCTTCTTCCCACCAGTGGTGGAGGGAGAGGGGGGCTCCATATGGGTGGCTGGGGGCTCAGCATCTGGGCCATGATGGCCCCTTCATCAGACCTGACCACTCAAAAGACCACATTTCCCTCATCCCTGTGTCCCTTGCGGCAGTTGCCTGAGGTCAGAGGGTACAGTGGTCAACCTCTGACTGACCCTCTCATCTCTCTTTGCAGATCTCATAAGTGCAGGGGAAAGGGGTGGGGCAGCAGCTCCTATCCTTCCCTCCCAGCCCTACTCAGGGCCCGGTCAGCTCCTGGCCAGTGTACTCACCGAAGCTGTGGCCCAGAATGGAGAATCGATTCCATTTCAAGGCTGGAAATGCAAGGAGCCAGAAGGTCCGGCTGGGCACAGGCTCAGCCCACGATCTTGCTTCTAGTCCCCAGGCTCAGGAAATCCCTTCCCAGCATCTGGGGTGTCCACCCAGAAGACTAGCTTGGGGGACCCACTGGAGGAAGCGAACTCTTCAACTTTCCCAAGATCTCCCGTGAATTGCTGGCAGACCTGGGGCCAGAGCCCAGGCCCCACTCCCAGGCCAGTGCTGCTTCCTGGATCCTACCCCAACTCCAGTGATAAGAGGGGGTGCCCTAGGGCACCCCCCACACCGCCGAAAATACACACTGTTTCTTACCTGCCACAACTCTTCGGATCTCACTCACAAAAGTCTGGAGGTAATATGGGACACCTGGGCTGTAATGGGACGAGAGCCCATGACCTCCGAAATCCATGGCAACGTAATAAAAGTCTGAAACAGAGAGAAACGGGTTGGAGGGTAGGAAGAGGTGTCTATGCCAGCTGTCTCCCCGCCCTCCTCATTCCCCTGCAGGCCTCCCCCCTCACCTTCTTGCCCACTTTCCCCCTGGCCTTCCCTTCAGCCCCAGCCTCACACCTTGCGGGAGAAGAGGGATGAGTCTGTCGAAGGAGTTGGCATTGTCCAGCCAGCCGTGCAGGCAGAGAACTGGAGGGCCCTGCAGGGAGCCCCAGGCTTTGGCTGCGATGTGGCCCCAGGGCACAGCCAGCTTCAGCTCTGAGATCAGACCTGAAAGACACAGCCGGGTCTTTCATTCCTTCATTCATTCATCCATGAAGCTGGTGCTCCCTGAGCCCCTTATCTCTGCCTGATGTGCTTGAGCCAGGGGCTCATGTCCAGAGGGACTCAGACCCTTAGCTGCCCCAGAAGGTTATGGGGAGAGAGTCAGACATGGGAGTGGAGACTCCCAGAGGAGGGACAGAGAAGCTAAGCCGGAAAAACCTGGGACAGGCCTCACAGCATGCACCCCATTTAAACTGGGGCAGAACCTTCTAGAATGTGCTGGGGCTGGGGCACTGTTCAGGCCTGGACCCTACCAGTTGCTGGCTGGGTAACCTTGGACGAGTTACTAAAACGTCTTGAGCCTGTTTCCTTTCCTGTAAAACCGGAGTAAAGAAACAGTCCGTTTCCTAAGCCTTTCCCAAAGGCCAGAGGGGTGCCAAACCCTCACACATGCAGCAGGTGGGACCACTGTCACTCTCCCTCCACAGAGCAGGAAACTGAGGCACTGGGAGCTGCAGTACATGCCCAAGGTCACACTGGGCGACAAGGGCGGAGTGGAAATTTAGGGCAGGCGGTGGGACTCCAGGACCCACCGCTGCCCCCACATCTGGCAGCGTCCTCCGTCTCTGCAAGGCTGGAGACTTGCGCACCCCCGACACCCACGCGCATGCTCGGCTAACTCAGGGGCTCCTGGAACCCTGGGAGGCCACGTGCGGCCGTGTCCCGGGACCCCCAACTCCTGGCCGGTCGCGCTCTCATGCCCCGGGACTGCCGAGGAAGGAGCTGCGACACCCAGGAGGGCGACGCGGTCGTCGAACCCTCCACTCCATCCCGCCCTCTTCTACTGTCCCAACCAGGTGGGTGGGCAGTGGCACAAGGCCTCCTCGTCAGACCTGGTGCGGCGTTCTCACTCATCGCTCTCGTCCCGCGAATGCGCTGCTGTCACTCCCTCACGCCTGGCTAGGTCGTAGGAGCAGAGTGACGCCCGCAATTCCGGGCCCTATCTCTAAGCTGTCCTGCCCCGCCCCACCCCAGGCAGGCTACACCTCCACACCTCACGCCCTGCCTTCACCCCGCCCTCCCTGCGCCCTGGCAGGTCCCGCTCCCACGGCCGCCGGCCTCACCCCTAGGCCGCCCCGCCCCACCCCAGGCAGGCCCGCCAACTCCAGCAGTCCCCGTCCCCACTCAGAAGGCCCCGCCTTCCCACCGCCCTGCCCGAGCCCCGGGGGGGCCCTGCTCCCACAGCCGCCGGTTCCACCCCAGGAAGGCCCACCCCCACTCGCCAGGCCGCGCCCCCACCCGCCAGGCCCCACCTTCCCGCCACACTGTCGGCGCCCACCGGCTTGGAACCCAGCAGGGCGCCAACCCCCGGGCAGTCCTGATGGCCGCCCCCACGTCCGCGCGGGACCAGACCCGGGGAGCAGCCACAGCGAGTTGGGCCTCTGAATGCTCGCTGGCCCGCGCCACAGGGCTGAAGATTACCCTTTGTTTAGTGGCTTACTAGCCCCCTTGACGGACAGCCTGCGTCCGTGTCCCCACTGTGTCCTAGGATTCTCAGCAGAGCCTGGCACAAGCCAGTCTTAATAATTGTTGTACAAGCCGGGCGCGGTGGCTCACGCCTGTAATCCCAGCACTTTGGGAGGCTGAGGCGGGCGGATCACAAGGTCAGGAGATCGAGACCATCCTGGCTAACATGGTGAAACCCCGTCTCTACTAAAAATACGAAAAATTAGCCGGGCGAGGTGGCGGGCGCCTGTAGTCCCAGCTACTATGGAGGCTGAGGCCAGAGAATGGCGTGAACCCGGGGGGCGGAGCCAGCAGTGAGCCGAGATCGCACCACTGCACTCCAGCCTAGGCGACAGCGAGATTCCGTCTCAAAAAAAAAAAAAAAAATTGTTGTACAGGTGAACAAATGAATGTATAAATTGGGGACGTGGAGGAACCCTCCAGGTGAGGGATTATAAACAATATCTGCCTGGAAAGGATCGAAAACCCCAAGTTATGAAGAGGATGTTTGGGGTGAGCAGATTCCTGCACTAAATCCTACAATGAAAGAGGGAAAGTGCACCCTTTGAGTCTGAAACAGTGGCAAGTCTAAGACAAATAAGTACTGGTAGTGAATTCTTTTTTTTTTTTTTTTTTTTTTTTTTTGGAAACAGAGTCTCGCTTTGTCGCCCAGGCTGGAGTGCAGTGGCACGATCTCGGCTCACTTAAACCTCCACCTCCCGGATTCACGCCATTCTCCTGCCTCAGCCTCCCTAGTAGCTGAGACTACAGGCACCCACCACCATGCCGGCTAATTTTTCTTGTATTTTTTTTAGTAGAGACGGAGTTTCACCGTGTTAGCCAGGATGGTCTCGATCTGCTGACCTCGTGATCTGTCTGCCTCGGCCTCCCAAAGTGCTGGGATTATAGGCGTGAGCCACCATGCCCGGCCAAGTACTGATAGTGATTTCTTATAATTTTATGTTGCCTTGGCATCCATTTTGATAAGATTCAAATTTTTCCTACCAGAAGCAGGGCTCAGTCTGTGGGTGGCAAGCCACCCAGGTGCCGAGGCAAGAGACCGAGGGCACAAGCTGTACCAGTATAATAAAATATATAAAATAAGAATAGTTATACTAGATATAGATCATAGATATGATTATATATGAATACCATTAATCATTAGTTTGTAGCAATTACTCTTTATTCCAATATTATAATAATCCTCGCTCTACAATCATAACCTAGGAAAAATCAGGCCATACAGGGATAGGAGCTGAGGGGACATAGCGAGAAGTGACCAGAAGACAGGAGTGTGAGCCTTCTGTTATGCCCAGACAGGGCCACCAGAGGGCTCCTTGGTCTAGCGGTAATGCCAGGGTCTGGGAAGACGCCCGTTGCCAAGCGGACCGTGGTCTAGCGGTAACATCAGTGCCAAGGAGAAACACCTGCTACTTAGCAGACCGGGAAAGGGAGTCTCCCTTTCCCCGGGGTAGTTTAGAGAATACTCTGCTCCACACCTCTTGTGGAGGGCCTGACTGATCGCCCACAGTTATCTGGAGGCCTAACCGTCTCCCTGTGATGCCGTGCTTCAGCAGTCACGCTCCTGTTTCACTTTCATGTTCCACTCTGTACACCTGGCTCTGCCCTCTAGATAGCAGTAGCAAATTAGTGAAAGTACTAAAAGTCTCTAATATGCAGAAATAATGGCGTAAGCTGTCTCTCTCTCCTCTCTCTCTGCCTTGGCTGCCAGGCTGGGAAGGGCCCCCTGTCCCATGGACATGTGACCCACGTGACCTTATCTATCATTGGAGATGGCTCACACTCCTTACCCTGCCCCTTTGTCTTGTATCCAATAAATATCAGCACAGCCTGGCATTCGGGGCCACTACCGGTCTCTGCGTCTTGGTGGTAGTGGTCCCCTGGGCCCAGGTGTCTTTTATCTCTTTGTCTTGTGTCTATTTCTACAATCTCTCATCTCTGCACACGGGGAGAAAAACCCACTGACCCTGTGGGGCTGGTCCCTACACAGTCACCCTTGGCAGTTTCCAGGTCTACACCACACCCAAAGGACTGCAGAGATAAGAAGTTAGAGGCCTGACAGGGTGGGAATAGGCTCAGGTCTGTAATCCAAGGCAGGAAGATTGCTTGAGGCCAGGAGTTCGAGACCAGGGCTGGGCAACATAGTGAGACCCACCCACCCCCACCACCACAACCACTAAAAAATAAAATAACGCTTAGAGGCATCTCTTCTGCCTAGCAGACTGCACTCCTGCTTTTCTGGTGCTTCCTTTAAAAAGAACAGTCAGGCGTTTGGTCAGCAAACTTATTGACCCATGATCATTCCCTTCTATCTGCTGTTAGTTGCCACGCATTCTTTCTGCCTGACTCTTCACTCCTGCCTCCCGTGACCAGGGACGAGGACTTCCTTCCAGTCTCATTACACTTTTCCTTGCCCAGGTTCTGTATTAAAAATCTTTGGACTTGTTTCCTCCTGCGGTGGTGGGTTGAATTTGCACTTTCCATCAGAACAACCAGGGGCTGCCCTAGGCCGGGCTCCCGGTGCCAGAGCAATGGTCAGGCAGCATAAACCGGACATGGGTCTCACCAGAGCCACTAGGGCCTTTCCCATGTGAAGGACTTCTGGTCATAGGTCAGACACTAGGCATGAGGTTGTCCACTAGTTACAAGAAGTATCCTGTGAAAGGTGTACTGCACACATCCACGTCTAGCCCCCTACCTTTCTGCTTAGGGCAGGTTGCTGGCTGCTCTGGTACTGGAAGCCCAGTTTAGCTGGGGGCTCTCAAAACAGGACTTCCTGTTCCTTCACTACCGTTTGCTAGTTGGAAGCTCTGGGAGTAAATGGGATGTGGTCCCTCGGGCTCCAGTCCAGCAGCGCTCATGAGTGGCGAGCTACAGTACAGCACGCTAAGGTGGGGAAAGATCTTTACAGCGAGTTCTCCCTGGACCGGGACAGGGGAGCCAACCCCTGGAGACAGAGAAGACCTTGGGCTGCAGAAGTTAAGGGAGCTTCCCGGTGGAGCTGCAATGCAGGGAAGGTTGTCAATGGCTAGAAAAAGTGGGCAAGGGCGGATGATGGACTGGAGCTTGGTATGGCATTAGGTTACAACGGGCCTTGCATGTGGGGCCGAGGAGCTTGGCCCTTATTCTGAGTGGTGAGGCCCTGGGGAGGCTAGAGGCTGGGAGATGACAAGACTGCTTCTAGAAAAGTCCATGCATGGTACAGTCCATCAGCTCAGTAAACAGTTTGGCTTTCTATGGGCCTGGACCCTTTTACAAGTTATACAAGGGGTCAAATATCCTGGAGTGACAGAGGCATTGAGGACATGACCCCTGTGAGGTGGGTTGGTCTCTTTCCTCTTCTGCCCTGAGGACCCATTGGCAGACCCTCTTCACTGATGACACCAAATTTATGCCTGGGCGCCAGGCTCCAGCCTGACTCCGGGGTGGGGACCTGACCTCCATCTCAATCTGCTGTGGCTCTACCAGCCCCTTCAACACAGACGCACCCACCCCCTCCTCTGTCCAGCAGATTCGCGGCCTCAGTCCCCCACTTCCACCGCCCCCCTGCCCCCATCCTCATCTTCACACTCACATCCTGTTATCACACCTCAGCCTTTCCCCACCTGCCTCTCTTCACTTTCATTCCTGTGACCCTCCCCGCCTCCCACCCCCTGGGCTGGCTAGCTCGTCGTCGCCCCAAGAAGACAAGAGAAATCACTTTGCGCCATGCCACCAGCAACCCCCTGGAGCTCAGCTGTAGCTCCGATCTTACTTCCCTGTGTGGGAGTCTCCGGTGCTTCACACCGCCTGCTGGAGGGAGGTGGATTCCTGCCCCGGCATGGAAAGCCTTCTCTGGAGCCCCTCTCTCCTTTATACCACGTTCAACTCCAGGAATGTTGGGCTGTTCATTCTATGCACCTGCCCCCAGTTTTCACACTTCTGTATCTTTGCTTACGCTGCTCCTTCAGCCCGGAACACAGTTCCCCTTTGCCTTTACCATTGAAATCATACCCTTCTTTTAAGGCATAGTTCAGAATCACCTGCTCCAGGAAGCGCTCTACGATCCTCCCAGGTGAAATGCATCTCCCCATCTCCATTACTGCTGCTGCCACCTGCCCCTCACCCCTACGTGGTGTTGCAGTCCATTGGGTCTGGCTGCCTCTCTGGCTGGATGTCTGCCCTAAAAAGTGGAAAAAGGTCTCATTCAACTTTGTTTTTCCCCATAGCGTCTACCAGAGGACCTTGCACACAGTAGGGCCTCAATCAATGTCTGCAGGTTGAAGTGGCTGAGAACTGCTAAGAACATCCTCTCCCAGTCTCCTTAAAAGGGCTCACAAAAGCAGCAGCAAGCGGGGGTGGGGGAGGGCGTGGATTCTGGAGGGCGTGGATTCTGGCGGGAATTCTTAAGATCTTATCTTCTCACCCCTTTTTTATGTTAACATAGTAGCCACATCCAGAGACATAGGAGTGTATGAAGTGTTCACATAACCACTTGTGAGAGACAAATGTTTCCCAGGAGTTCCTCCTTCATCAGCAAGACAAGGCCCCTAAGCTAAGTCGGTGAAATAAAAACTGACACTAAATGCAATGTGGTATTCTGGACTGGACCCTGGAACAGACATGGCCAAGAACATTAGGTTTATTATTTTTTTTTTTGGTGAGACGGACATTTACTGTTGTTGCCCAGGCTTGAATGCAATGGCGCGATCTCGCTCACTGCATTCTCCGCCTCCCAGGTTCAATCGATTCTCCTGCCTTGGCCTCCCGAGTAGCTGGGATTACAGGTATGTGCCACCACGCCCGGCTAATTTAGTAGAGATAGGGTTTCACCGTGAAGAACATTAAAGACAAACATACACAGGGGGTTAGCAAATATGTGTACTGTGAAACGTGCAGTCATTTATTTATTTTTTTGAGACATAGTCTCTCTCTGTCGCCCAGGTTGGAGTGCAGTGGCGCGATCTCGGCTCACTACAACCTCCGCCTCCCAGGTTCCAGTGATTTTCCTGCCTCAGCCTCCTGAGTAGCTGGGATTACAGGCACCCTGCACCACGCCCAGCTAATGTTTGTATTTTTAGTAGAGATGGGGTTTCACCATATTGGCCAGGCTGGTCTCAAACTCCTGACCTCAGGTGATCCACCTGCCTCGGCCTTCCAAATTGCTGGGATTATAGACGTGAACCACCGCCCCTGGCCAAAATGTGTAATGCCCAACCTTGTTTTTTTCCTTATTCACCTGGCCTTGTTTCTCCCTTAGCTAAGAGAACCAGACAAACTCCATCTTGGCTCTTTCACTGGCAGCCCCTTCCTCAAGGACTTAACTCGTGCAAGCTGACTCTCAGCACATCCAAGAATGCAATTAACTGATAAGATACTGTGGCAAGCTGTATCCGCAGTCCCCAAGAATTCATCTGATTGATAATGCCCAAAGCCCCGCGTTTATCACCTTGTAATAGTCTTAAAGCCCCTGCACCTGGAACTGTTCACTTTCCTGTAACCATTTATCCTTTTAACCTTTTGACTACTTAACTTCTGTAAAATTGTTTTAACTAGACCCCCCCTCCCCTTCCTAAACCAAGATATAAAAGTTAATCAAGCCTCTTCCTCAGGGCTGAGAGAATTTTGACCGTTAGCGGTCTCTCGGCCACCGGCTAATAAAGGGCTCTAAATTCATCTCAAAGTGTGGCGTTTTTCTAACTCGCTCAAGTACAACAAATGTACAGTCATTAATGAGAGTGTTAATGAGCATGTTTTGCTTTGCTTTACCTTTTTTTTTTTTTTGAGACACGATCTTGCTCTGTCACTCAGGCTGGAGAGCAGTGGCTCAATCACTGCTCACGGTAGCCTTGAACACCTGGGCTCAAGGGATCCTCACCTCAATCTCCCAGGCAGCTAGGGCTACAGGAATGGACCACGATGCCCAGCTAATCTTTCAAGAATTTTTTTTTTTTTTGTAGAGATGGGGGTCTGACTACGTTGCCCAGGCTGGTCTCCAACTCCTGGCATCAAGCAGTCCTCCTGCCTCACCCTCCCAAAGCTCTGTGATTATAGGCATGAGTCACTGTGCCTGGCCTACTTTAATTAAAAAAATAAATTTTGGCCGGGCACGGTGGCTCATGCCTGTAATCCCAGCACTTTGGGAGGCCGAGGCAGGCGGATCACCTGAGGTCAGGAGTTCGAGACCAGCCTCAACATGGAGAAACCCCTTCTCTACTAAAAATACAAAATTAGCCGGGCATGGTGGCGCATGCCTGTAATCCCAGCTACTTGGGAGGCTGAGGCAGGAGAATTGCTTGAACCTGGGAGGCGGAGGTTGCGATGAGCACCATTGCACTCCAGCCTGGGCAACAAGAGTGAAACTCCTTCTCAAAAAAAAAAAAGAAGAAATTTTATTTCCCAGTCATGTATTTATCTAAAACATTTTTATATTCAATTTTCTTGCTTGCTTTCCTTTCTCTCTCTCTCTTTCCTTTTTTGAGACAGAGTCTCGCTCTGTTGTTGCCCAGGCTGGAGTGCAGTGGTGCAATCTCAGCTCTCTGCAACTTCTGCCTCGTGGGCTCAAGCAATCCTCCCACCTCAGCCTCCCAAGTAGCTGGTATTACAGGCATGTGCCATCAAGCCCAGCTAATTTTTCTATGTTTAGTAGAGATGGAGCTTCACCATGTCGGTCAGGCTGGTCTCGAACTCCTGACCTCAAGTGATTCGCCTGCTTTGGCCTCCCATAGTGCTGGGATTACAAGTGTGAGTCACTGGGCCTGGCTAGTTTCTTTTTCTTTTTAGAGAAAAGGTCTTGCTCTGTCACCCAGCCTGAAGTGCAGTGGCACAATCACAGTTCACTGCAGCCTCAAACTCCCAGGCTCAAGCAGTCCTCCCACCTCGGTCTCCAGAGTAGTTGGAACTACAGGCATGTGCCACTACACCCAGCTTCAACACATGCATTAATGCTCTAAGTTTCTTTTCTTTTTCTTTTGAGACAGGGTCTCATTCTATTGCCCAGGCTGACTGCAGTGGCACAATACCGGCTCACTGTAGCCTTGATCTCCTGGGCTCAAATGATCCTCCTACCTCAGCCATCCAAGTAGCTGAGACTACAGGCATGCACCACCACACCTGGCTAATTTTTGACTTTTTTGTAGAGATTGAGTCTTGAACTCCTGAGCTTAAGCAATCCCTCCACCTTAGCCTCTCAGAGTGCTGGGATTACAGGAATGAGCCACCACATGGGCCTAATGCTCTTTTTCAAAAAATTTGTAGCTGTGTTCCATATAATTTGACATGCTGTATTTGCATTTTCATTGAGTTATTTTATTTCATTATTTTTGAGACAGAGTTTGGCTCTGTTGCCCAGGCTGGAGTGCAGTGGTGTGATTGTGGCTCACTGCAACCTCCACCTCTCAGGTTCAAGCAATTCTCCTGCCTCAGCCTCCCAAGTAGCTGGGATTACAGGTGCGTGCCACCAGGCCTGGCTAACTTTTGTATTTTTAGTAGAGATGAGGTTTCACCCCGTTGGCCAGGCTTGTCTCGATCTCCTGATCTCAAGTGATCCGCCCGCCTCCACCTCCCTAAGTGTTGGGATTACAGGTGTGAGCCACTGTGCCTGGCCTAATTTTTGTATTTTTGGTAGAGACAGGGTTTCACCATGTTGCCCAGGCTGGTCTCAAACTCCTGAGCTCAAGTGATCTGCCCACCTCAGCCTCCCAAAGTGCTGGGATTACGGGCATGAGCCACCGCGCGCAACAGGGCTACTTTGTTTTTACCCTGTCCCTGTCCACCCTATTTTCACCACCTGCTTTAAGAAACTTCCTCTTTGGCTGGATGTGGTGGTTCACACCTGTAATCCAGCATTTTGGGAGGCCAAGGCAGGCGGATCACCTGAGGTCAGGGGTTCAAGACCAGCCTGGCCAACATGGCAAAACCTTGTCTCTACTAAAAAATACAAAAATTAGCTGGGTGTGGTGGCGCATGCCTGTAATCCCAGCTACTCAGGAGGCTGAGGCAGGAGAGTCACCAGAACCCAGGAGGCAGAGGTTGCAGTGAGCCTAGATTGCGCCATTGCACTTCAGCCTGGGTGACAGAGCGAGACCCCATCTCAAAAAAAAGAAAAAAAAGGAGGTTGGCTGTGTACGCTGTTCTGCACCTTAGCAATATATTCCTGAGCTTCTCCTATATTTGTCAAAAAAAAAAATCACAAAGCTGCCTCACTCTTTTTTATACTTGTGAAGTCTTCTGCTGGGTGACTATTCCACGGTTGTATTTGTCTACCCTCTACAGAGAGAATATTGGAATCTTGCCCATGTTTTGCTTTACAGACAATGCTCCAATGACTAGCATGGTCAGAGATAACCATGAGAGAACTTCCCAGAGGTGGGAGAGCCAGGGCAAAGGCTAAACACGTTTGTCATTTTCTAGATGTTTCCACATCACCAGACTGTCTTATTCTGCCTCCCTCCTGCAGTAGACAAGCCTGCCTCCTTCCCTATGGCCTTGACAGATGACAGTATCCAGCTTTTGAAATTGTGTCAATTTGATAGGTGAGAAATTGTATCTTACAGTGCTTGGAATTTTTTTTCTTTTTATAAATTGGCTTAATCATCTTTTTATATATTTAAGGATCAGCTGTATTTTTTTTTTTTTTTTTTTTTTTGGAGACAAAGAGTCTCACCGTGTTCTCCAGGCTGGAATGCAGTGGCGCGATCTCGGCTCACTGCAAGCTCCGCCTCCCGGGTTCACGCCATTCTCCTGCCTCAGCCTCCCGCGTAGCTGGGACTACAGGCGCCCGCCACCACGCCTTGCTAATTTTTTTTTTTTTTTTTTTTAGTAGAGAAGGGGTTTCACCGTGTTAGCCAGGATGGTCTCGATCTCCTGACCTTGTGATCTGCCCACCTTGGCCTCCCAAAGTGCTGGAATTACAGGCGTGAGCCACTGCGCCCGGCCCAGGATCAGCTGTATTTGTAATATCCTTTCCCTACTTTTTCTTTGTTCCCCCCCTGGATTTCTTAGAACTTTTTTTTTTTTTTTTTTTTTTTTTTGTGAGACAAGTTCTCGCTTTGTTGCCCAGGCTGGAGTGCAGTGGCGCAATCTCAGCTCACTGCAACCTCTGCCTGTAATCCCAGCACTTTGGGAGGCTGAGACAGGTGGATCACCTGAGGTCATGAGTTCAAGACCAGCCTGGCCAACATGTTGAAACCCTGCCTCTAGTAAAAATACAAAAAATCCACCAGGCGTGGTGGCGCATGCCTGTAATCCCATCTACTTGGGAGGCTGAGACAGGAGAATTGCTTGAACCTGGGAGGCGGAGGTTGCAGTGAGCCAAGATTGCACCATTGCACTCTAGCCTGGGCGACAAGAGTGAAACTCCGTCTCAAAAATAAATAAAATAAATAAATAAATAATAAACCATAAAAAAATAAGCTCACTACTCGTGTTGCTGGAGTGGAGCCCATACCTTCCTTTTGGTTTGGTGCTTTGTGATTCATGAATTTGTTCTTTGCTCAAATAAACTGTTACATTTATTTTGTCCAAAGTTCTTCTTTTAAGACTGTGAAGGTATTTGATAGCTTTGATCAAAGTTTCCAATCAGTAGACATTAAGTAGAGATGGCCCTTCCTAACATGGTGGGCTTCATCCAGTGAGGTGAAGACCTTAAGAACAGGGCCGAGTGCAGTGGCTCACACCTGTAATCCCAACACTTTGGGAGGCCAAGGTGGGTGGATCACTTGAGCCCAGGGGTTCAAGACCAGCCTGGACAACATAGTGAGACACTGTCGCTAAAAAAAAATACAAAAATTAGCTGGCATGGTGGTGCACACCTGCAGTTCCAGCTACTCAGGAAGCTGAGGTGGGAGGATCACTTGAGCCTGGGAGATTGAGTTTGCATTGAGCCATGATTGCACCATTGCACTCCAGCCTGGGTGACAGAGTGAGACCCTGTCTCCAAAAAAAAAAAAAAAAAAGAGAGAGAGAGAGAGAGAGAGAACAAAAGCACAGGTTCTTGGAGAAGAAGAAATTCTGCTTCAAGTCTGTTCAAGACTGTGACATAGAGATCCTGCCTGAGTGTCCAGCCTGCAGCCTGCCTACAGATTTCAGACTTGCCAGACCCCACAATCTGTGAGCCAGTTCCTCAAAATAAATCTCAATCTCTGTCTGTTTCTTTCTCTCTCTCTATATATATATAATACACACACACACAGAGTTGGTTCTGTTTCTCTGGAGAACCTGGAATGATACACTTATCTAGTCATCTTGCCATCTAGATCAAGTGGCATATAATGGGGAAAAATGGCCATTCAAGGTTTTCATAGGGCTATGGACTGAATTGTGTGTGACCCCCCCCCACCCCCCCCAAATTCAGGTGTTGAAGCCCCGATCCCCAATATGATTGTATCTGGAGACTAGGTCTTTAGGAGGTAATTAAGGTTAATCAAGTCATCATGGTGGGGCCCTAATCCAATAGGACTGTGGCTTTATAGGAAGAAGAAGATCTCCGTCTCTCCTCACCTCCCCCACGTGGAGAAACAGCAAGAAGGCAGCAGTCTGCAAGCCAGGGAAAGAGTCCTCACTTGAACCTGACCCTGCTGGCACCTTGATCTTGGACCTACTATCTTTAGAACTGTGAAAAATTAAATTTAGGGTTTTTAAAATCTGCTCAGTCCACGGTTTTCATTATGGCAACCTGAACTGATAGAGACACAGCAATACTTTCTGTCAGAAAAAACTGGAATAATACATTTAGGATACTCAAGGCAAACACCAGCTGAGCCAGGATTTTATATCTGGTCAAACTAACTTTTTATTTATTATTTATTTATTTATTTTGAGACGGAGTTTCTCTCTTGTCACCCAGGCTGGAGTACAATGGCGTGATCTTGGCTCACCACAACCTCTGCCTCCCAGGTTCAAGTGATTCTCCTGCCTCGGCTTCCCGAGTAGCTAAGATTATAGGCACATGCCACCATGCCCAGTTAATTTTGTATTTTTAGTAGAGACGGGGTTTCTCCATGTTGGTCAGGCTGGTCTCGAACTCTCGATGTCAGGTGGTCAGCCTGCCTTGGCCTCCCAAAGTGCTTGGATTACAAGCGTGAGCCACCGCACCCGGCCTGGTCAAACTAACTTTTGAGTATAAAAATAGCAGTTGTTGGCTGGGTGCAGTGACTCACGCCTGTAATCACAGCACTTTGGGAGGCTGAGGCGGGCAGATCATGAGGTCAGGAGATCGAGACCATCATGGCTAATACAGTGAAACCCCGTCTCTACTAAAAATACAAAAAATTAGCCAGGCGTGGTGGCAGGCGCCTGTAGTCCCAGCTAGTCGGGAGGCTGAGGCAGGAGAATGCCGTGAACCCGGGAGGCGGAGCTTGCAGTGAGCTGAGATGGTGCCACTGCACTCCAGCCTGGGCAACAGAGCAAGACTCTGTCTCAAAAAAAAAAAAATAGCAGTTGTCAAGCCAGATGCAGTGACTCATGCCTGTAATTCCAGCACTTTGGGAGGCCAAGGCAGGCGGATCACTTGAGGTCAGGAGTTCAAGACTAGCCTGGCCAACATGGCTAAACCACATCTCTACTAAAAATACAAAAACAGCTGGGCGTGGTGGCGCACGCTTGTAATTTCAGCTACTCAGGGGGCTGAGGCAGGAGAATTGCTTGAACTTAGGGGATGGAGGTTGCAGTGTGCCCAGGTCGCGCCACTGCACTGCAGCCAGGTGACAGAGTGAGTTACAAAGAAAAAAAAAATAGCAGATTGTCACCAATGTGCAGGAACCCAGAGAATATTATTCCCAAAGACTTTCCTGAGGAATTACGAGAAAATAAGCGTCAAACAACCAAAGAGACTAAAAAGACATCGACATTAGCCTGGTGTGAACATTAAAGATACATTTACATGGAGAACCAAGAGAAGATGAAGAGTTAAAGGGAGAGTATGGAGTGTAATGGTTACATTCGCCAACAACATAGACAAAGTTTAGCTATAAATAGGGGGAGAAAATGGTGTGGGAATATCTTTAAAATGTTTTTTTTTTTTTTTTTTTTGGCCACGCACGGTGGCTCAGGCCTGTAATCTCAGCACTATGGGAGGCCGAGGCGAGTGGATGGCTTGAGGTCAGGAGTTCGAGACCAGCCTGGCCAACATGGTGCAACTTCTTCTCTACTAAAATACAAAAATTAGCTGGGCGTGGTGGTTGGTACCTCTAATCCCAGCTACTTGGGAAGCTGGGGCAGGAGAATCACTTGAACCCAGGAGGTAGAGGTTGCAGTGAACCAAGTTGGCACCATTGCACTCCAGCCTGGGTGACAGAGCAAGACTCCGTCTCAAAAATAATAATAATAATAATACTAAAATAAAATGTTTTGGAACTGTTTTTAGTGATCATATCGACTGGTAATGTTAAATTTTTATTCTAAGAATGTTTTCGAACATGGGACAAAGCAATTAGTAATTATGTGATATTCAAATTCTATCATCCCCAGTGGCCAGAGAACTGAATTCTTGGTGTAGGGAAAAGGAGTTACAGATGTGAAATAGAAGAGAATGAGTAACATCTTCTCTCCTAAATTTGAATCAGAAGTATCAGTATATTTCAGGAGGCATCTTATCTTAAAAAAAATACACAAATTCACATATACACACACACACAAACACCTTGTAGCTGTGTACTTTGAAAGAGTCTTAACAAAAACATAAAAAGCTTAATCTGATTAACACTCTAGATGCAATGATCAATTTACAGGAAGAAAAAAGAAACCTGTTAACCTATACCGCAGGAATGTAACCAGCAAAATCCAGACTATGGGAAGCGATACAAATTAACCATCCCAAATTTTTCAATAAAAAATTAAGAGAGAATAAAAAGATGCAGGGGGAATCTATAGATTGAAAGAGACTCTTAAAAGCAGGCAGTACTAACTATAATATTTAGGGAGACTATATTAATTTTCTGTGCTGTGCAACAAGTTACTACAAATTTAGCAGATTTTTTTCTTTTTTTTTGAGATGGAGCCTCACTCTGTTGCCAGGCTGGAGTGCAGTGGCGCGATCCCGGCTCACTGCAACCTCTGCCTCCCGGGTTCCAAGTGATTCTCCTGCCTCAGCCTCCCGAGTAGCTGGGATGACAGGCATGCGCCACCACATCCAGCTAATTTTGCATATTTAGTAGAGACGGGGTTTCACCATGTTAGCCAGGCTGATCTCGAACTCCTGACCTTAGGTGATCAGCCCGCCTTGGTCTCCCAAAGTGCTGGGATTAGGGGCAGGAGCCACTGCTCCTGGCCCTTTTTTTTTTTTTTTGAGCCAGAGTTTCGCTCTTGTTGCCCAGGGTGGAGTGCAATGGCACAATCTCAGCTCACTGCAACCTCCGCCTCCTGGGTTCAAGCCATTCTCCTGCCTCAACCTCCCGAGTAGCTGGGATTACAGGCGCCCACCACCACACCCGGCTAAGTTTTTGTATTTTTAGTAGAGACGGGGCTTCATCATGTTGGCCAGGCTTGCTTCAAACTCCTGACCTCAAGTGATCCACCCTCCTCGGCCCCTGAAAGTACTGGGATTACAGGGGTGAACCACAGCACCGGGCCCAGAATCCATTCTGAAGTGGAGCCAACAGGATTTGCTGCTGGGTGTTGTGAGAGTGGGAGGAGTCAGGGATGACCCACGGGTGTTGGCCTGAGCAGCTGGAGGAAGTGAGTTGCCGTGAGCTATGGGCACAGCCAGAGCTGGCTTTGTTGACTGTTTTATCTGATGCTGACCAGCCACTGACCTACTCTTCCTACAGATACGTTGAGACTATCACACCGAGGGCCCACGGGCTTCGGTGGTCCGAGACCAAGTGCCCTTTCTCTTGAAGTGTTTGCATAATGTCTGCTTCAATGCACTGTAGGTGGTGTGCACTGTAGAGTTTCACTCTCAGGAGGAAATTTATTCCACAACTGTAGCTGCACGTGTCTACCCAAAGATATTAACTTGCTGTGTTACCGACTCCTAGCATTCCTTACGACTGTGTGGCTTTGAACTTCATCTGAGGCTTCTACACTCTGTGGCTTTGACTTGGCCCTCCTCTGCTACCTGTGGTGATTCTTAGGGGCTGGTACAATTCTTTTTTGTTGTTGTTGTTGTTGTTGAGATGGAGTCTTGCTCTGTTGCCCAGGCTAGAGTGCAACGGCGTGTGATCTTGGCTCGCTGCAACCTCTGCTTCCTGGGTTCAAGCGATTCTCCTGCCTCAGCCTCCCGAGTAGCTGAGATGACAGGCATGTGCCACCACATCCAGCTAACTTTGTATATTTAGTAGAAATGGGATTTCACCATGTTAGCCAGGCTAATCTCGAACTCCTGAACTTAGATGATCCGCCCGCCTTGGTCTCCCAAAGTGCTGGGATTAGGGGCATGAGCCACCGCGCCTGGCCCTTTTTTTTTTTTTTTTTGAGACAGAGTTTCACTCTTGTTGCCCAGGCTGGAGTGCAGCAGTGCAATCTCGGTCCACTGCAACCTCCGCCTTCCTGTTTTCAAGTGATTCTCCTGCCTCAGCCTCCGAGGTAGCTGGGATTGCAGGCGCCCGCCACCATGCCTGGCTAATTTTTTGTATTTTTAGTAGAGACAGGGTTTCACCATGTTAGCCAGGATGGTCTCGATCTCCTGACCTCGTGATCCGCCCGCCTTGGCATCCCAAAGTGCTGGGATTACAGACATGAGCCACTGCGCCTGGCCTTTTGTATTTTTTAGTAGAGACGGGGTTTCACCATGTTGTCCAGGCTGGTCTTGAACTCCTGACCTCGTGATCTGTCCACCTTGGTGTCCAAATTGCTGGGATTACAGGCGTGAGCCACGGCGCCCGGCTGTTTTTTGTTGTGGGTGGTAGTGGTGGTTTGTTTTGTTTTGTTTTGTTTTTGAGACAAGATCACCCAGGCTAGGGTGCCGTGGAGCAGTCATGGCTCACTGCAGCCTTGAACTCCTGGGCTCAAGCCATCCTCTTGCCTCAGCCTCCTGAGTAGCTGGGACTACGGGCACACACCATTACACCAAATTCAGTAGCTTCAAATAACACCCATTGTTAGCTCACAATTCGGTAGGACTGTAATGGATTGAATCGTGACTCGTTCTCCCCACCAAATTCACATGTTGAAGTTCCAACTCCTACTACCTCAGAATGTCATCTTATTTGGAGATAGGTTCTTCTCAGAGGTGAACAAGTTAAAATCAAGATATCAGGCTAGGCCATATTCCAATATGACAGGTGTCCTTAGGAAAAAGGGAAATTTCATTATACACATCCAGAGAGAACATCAAATAGAAACGATGTGGTTATTTATTTATTGAATCAGAGTTTCACTCATGTTGCCCGGGGTGGAGTGCAATGGCACAATCTCAGCTCACTGCAACCTCCGCCTCCTGGGTTCAAGCCATTCTCCTGCCTCAACCTCCCGAGTAGCTGGGATTACAGGCGCCCACCACCACACCCGGCTAAGTTTTTGTATTTTTAGTAGAGACGGGGTTTCATCATGTTGGCCAGGCTTGCTTCAAACTCCTGACCTCAAGTGATCCACCCTCCTCGGCCCCTGAAAGTACTGGGATTACAGGGGTGAACCACAGCACCGGGCCCAGAATCCATTCTGAAGTGGAGCCAACAGGATTTGCTGCTGGGTGTTGTGAGAGTGGGAGGAGTCAGGGATGACCCACGGGTGTTGGCCTGAGCAGCTGGAGGAAGTGAGTTGCCGTGAGCTATGGGCACAGCCAGAGCTGGCTTTGTTGACTGTTTTATCAGATGCTGACCAGCCACTGACCTACTCTTCCTACAGATACGTTGAGACTATCACACCGAGGGCCCACGGGCTTCGGTGGTCCGAGACCAAGTGCCCTTTCTCTTGAAGTGTTTGCATAATGTCTGCTTCAATGCACTGTAGGTGGTGTGCACTGTAGAGTTTCACTCTCAGGAGGAAATTTATTCCACAACTGTAGCTGCACGTGTCTACCCAAAGATATTAACTTGCTGTGTTACCGACTCCTAGCATTCCTTACGACTGTATGGCTTTGAACTTCATCTGAGGCTTCTACACTCTGTGGCTTTGACTTGGCCCTCCTCTGCTACCTTTGGTGATTCTCAGAAGCTGGTACAATTTCTTTTTTTTGTTTGTTTGTTTTATTTTTTTGAGACAGAGTCTTGATCTGTTGCCCAGGCTGGAGTGCAGTGGTGCGATCTCGGCTCACTATAAGCTCCGCCTCCCGGGTTCATGCCATTTTCCTGCCTCAGCCTCCGGAGTAGCTGGGACTACAGGCGCCCGCCACCATGCACAGCTAATTTTTTGTGTTTTTTAGTAGAGACGGGGTTTCACCGTGTTAACCAGGATGGTCTCGATCTTCTGAGCTGGTAATCTGCCCGCCTTGGCCTGCCAAAGTGCTGGGATGGGAGTCTTGCTCTGTCGCCCAGGCTAGAGTGCAGTGGCGCCATCTCGGCTCACTCCAAGTTCTGCCTCCTGGGTTCACGCCATTCTCCTGCTTCAGCCTCCAGAGTAGCTGGGACTACAGGCACCCGCCACCACACGTGGCTAATTTTTGGTATTTGTAGTAGAGATGGGGTTTCACCGTGCCCGGCCATAGTTATTCGTATGTTTATTGTTATTATTTTGTCTTTTTTTAATTTTTAGAGACAGGGTCTTGCTACATTGCCCAGGTTGGAGGGCAGGGGCTATTCATAGGTGCGATCCCAGCCCACTGCAGCCTCGACTCCTGGCGTTGAGCGATCCCCCGACCCCAGCCTCCCAAGTAGCTGGGATTACAGACACATGCCACTGTGCCCAGCTTGTATGTGTTTTCTGGGGTCATCCATTCCTTTAGCAAAAATGTGTTGAGCGCCAGTGGAGCAGCAGTGCACCTGCCCAGGAGGCCCGTGGCATGAGGCCGAGTGCAAACAGAAAGGGAGAGTAATTTCATGGACTTTTACGAAGTGAGGCCCAAGGTTTGAACAGAATGCCCTGGTGAAAGGTTAGCTCATAGACCCCCGTGTGAGTTGAACTCTTAACCTTGTGGAGCAATAAATGAAGGCCTCCAGATATGAAATGATTTGCTCGCTGTCTCCTGCCTGCAACCTGTACATTTTTCTTCTAGAACATGCCTATAGTATTCTTGATTTTTTTAAAGAGACTATTTTGGGGAAACAGTTTTAGGTTCACAGCACAATTGAGAGGAAGGTACATTTATATGATTTTTAAACCTTGGAGGAAGAGGAGTTTTTTTTTTTTTTTTTTTTGAGAGAGAGTCTCGCTCTGTCACACAGGCTGGAGTGCAGTGGCATGATCCCGGCCCACTGCAACCTCCGCCTCCCAGGTTCCAGTGATTCTCCTGCCTGTAATCCCAGCACTTTGGGAGGCTGAGGCAGGCATATCGCTTGAGGGCAGGAGTTCGAGACCAGCCTGGCCAACATAGTGAAACCCTGTCTCTACTAAAAATACATAAATTGCCCAACATGGTGGTGCACAACTGTAATCCCAGCTACTCGGGGGGCTGAGGCATGAGAATTGCTTGAACCCGGGAGGCGGAGGTTGCAATGAGCCCAGATTGTGCCATTGCACTCCAGCCTGGGCAATAGAGCAATACTCTGTCTCAAAACAAACAAACAAACAAAAAGTCTCAGAAAGGGAAATGAGCCATTGCAGAGAACAACTGTGTTTTGTGAGCAGGTCCCAACAATGCCACCACCGGGAGCGGGTGCCACCTGCTCGGCCCGTGCAGAGCCGGGGACCTCAGAGGAAGGGGTACACGTGGCGGGGAGGGCCGGGCTGCAGATGCAGGGACTTATTTTGTTTCCTTGTAAAGTGAATTCCCCAAAGGGTTCTGATGCTTTTGCTTGGCAGAGCAAGGGAAAATAAGACATTTTAAATGGATTCCATTGTCTTTCCTGGTGACAGAGCAGCCTCCCCAGCGTGTTTCCGTGTCTCTGTAGCCCCGTGAGAGCAGTTGCTCCCTTCTCCTCTTAAAACGCGGCAATAATGAGTCAGAAGAAAAAGTGCTTGTTGCCAAAGGCTGATTATTATAGGTCTCCGAGCATTCTGCATCCACCTGCTGAGGAAATCATGGCTTTGAGTGTGCAGAGATTTATTGCCATGCAAGTTCATTTGCAAGTTTAGAAGATAGGAACAGACTAATATTGAACTACAGAGGCAAAGATGGTAGAGTGTTTGAAGGGGTGCAACATAATTTTAAGATCCAGACAATTCTCCCTCTCATCTCTCCTTCCCATCCCAAGGGCAATAACATCCCGCATCCCCAGGGCCATGCCCTGCATAGCTCTCTATAGTTGGCACATTTTCTAGGACTTGAGGTAACTGGAGCTTGGGGTCCTTGGCGATGACAAGCATGATATGCAGGGCAGCTCTCATCTCACAAGACCAGCTGGTAGGAAGCCCTTCCAAGACGTGGGTGGCCCTGAGCTTGAGCTTAGCTCAGGCAAAGTGGGAGATTGGAAAGAGAAGTGGAGGCAGGCTGGCCATCTTCCTTTTCTCACACACCTGCTGTGGCCTTGAGGAAGTCCTGTAAACTTTCAGGGCCCCAACTACCTCCTTCTCCAAATGGCTAGTGGCCTCCTTGAGCTCCTTGAGTAGGGCCACAGGCCACAGCAGTGAGAGTCCGCTGGGGGGTGATGAAGTTTTAGGGAGCCCAAGGCAAAGCAGCACACCGTGTGAAATACCATTTCATAGCATGAGCTTGTGTGTATGCCAATTAGTTGGTATAAAGATCAAGGCCAGGCATGGTGGCTCATGCCTGTAATCCCAGCACTTTGGGATTCTGAGGAGGTGGATCTCTTGAGCCTAGGAGTTTGAGACCAGCCTGGCCAACATGGTGAAACGCTGTCTCTACAAATAATAATAATAATAATAATAATAATAATAATAATTAGCCGGGCATGGTGGCAGGTGCCTGTAACCCCAGCTATTTAGGAGGCTGAGACAGGAGGATCACTTGAGCCAAGGAGGTCAAGGCTATAGTGAGCCATGATCACACCACTGCACTCGAGCCTGAGACTCTGTGTAAAAAAAGAAAAGAAAAAAAGACGGCCAGGCGCGGTGGCTCACGCCTGTAATCCCAGCACTTTGGGAGGCCGAGGCGGGTGGATCACGAGGTCAGGAGATCGAGACCATCTTGGCTAACATGGTGAAAACCCATCTCTACTAAAAATACAAAAATAAATTAGCCGGGGGTGATGGTGGGGGCCTGTAGTCCCAGCTACTCAGGAGGCTGAGGCAGGAGAATGGCATGAACCTGGGAGGCGGATCTTGCAGTGAGCCAAGATCGCACCACTGCACCCCAGCCTGGCTGACAGAATGAAATCTTGTCTCAAAAAAAAAAAAAAAAGAAATTCCCTCTGCAGTTATGTTAAGGGTGGCATGGAAGTAAGTATAAACTTCCATGCAAAGCGAACAAATAGGATATAATAAGGATTTTGGGCTGGGCTGAGTGGCTCAAACCTGTAATCTCAGCACTTTAGGAAGCCAAGGTAGGATTGGTTGAGCCTGGGAGTTTGAGACTAGCCTGGGCAACACAGTGAGACCCCATCTCTTAAAAAAAGAAAGAAGACTTTTTGAAAGTGTTACTAGGCCATTACTGTTGATTCCCCATTATTCGGGATTCGATCATCCAGTCTGAGGATCACTGAAGCCTTTTCTAGGCTGTTTTGATTCATCTTTGTGTGTGTGTGTGTGTGTGTGTGTGTGTGTGTGTGTGTGTGTGTGAGACAGAGTCTCGCTCTGTTGCCCAGGCTGGAGTATGGTGGCATGATCTCAGGCCACTGTAACCTCCGCCTCCTGAGTTCAAGAGATTCTCCTGCCCCAGACTCTTGAGTAGCTAGGATTATAGGTGCGCGCCACCACGCCTAGCTACTTTTTATATTTTTAGTAGAGACAGGGTTTCACCATGTTGGCCAGGATGGTCTCGATCTCTTGACCTCGTGATCTGCCCGCCTTGGCCTCCCAAAATGCTGGGATTACGGGTGTGAGCCACCATGCCTGGCCTTGACTCATCTTTTCATTCTTTCACTAATCTTGGCATTTCCTAATATTAATGAAAATAAAAGGAAATGAGAGTGAAACAACAGGTTTACTTTCCTCTGATAGCTTCTGAGGGAAAAGGAACAGACAAGAGCAGGTTGGGCGACCAGCTGGCATTTGCCCCTCTGTCAGGTGACCTTGACATACCCACATTGCAGAAAGGACCCTGAGAGCTGACCTTGCCTGTGTGTGTCTCCCCAACGAAACATTTTAGCAAGTCTGACTTACAGACCACTAGAAACCCGATCGCGACCCAGAAACCCCACTCCCAGGTATTCACCCAAGAGAAGTGAAAACTTCCATTCACACAAACACCTGTGCGTGAATGTTACAGCAGCTTATTCATAATCGTCGAAACCTGGAAATCGCCCACATCCTTTACTTGGTGAATAGGTAAATAGACCACAGTCCATCCAGACAGTGGAACACTTCTCAGCAATGAAAAGGAACCACACAACGATGTGGGTGAACCTCAAACCACGATGCTCAGCGAAAGAACCAGGACTCGCACGATTCCACTTTCAGGACTCGCTGGAAAAGCAACGGGAGAACAGAGCAGTGGTTGCCAGGGGCAGCACGGGAGTTCTGGGAGTGATGGGATGTTCCCTATCTTGACTGTGGTCATGGTGATAGGACTCTATGCATTTGAACTATATACCAAAAGAAGTGAATTTTACTGTGTGGACATTTGAAAGTATTTTTTAACCATTAAAAAAGAAAAATTGAGGCTGGGCACAGTGGCTTATGCCTGTAATACCAGCACTTTGGGAGGCTGAGGCAGGCGGATCACGAGGTCAAGAGATCGAAACCATCATGGCCAACATGGTGAAACCCTGTCTCTACTAAAAACACAAAAAGTAGCCGGGTGTGGTGGCGGGTGCCTGTACTCCCAGCTACTCAGGAGGCTGAGGCAGGAGAATGGTGTGAACCCGGGAGGCGGAGCTTGCAGTGAGCCGAGATCACACCATTGCACTCCAGCCTGGGTGACAGAGTGAGACTCCATCTCAAAAAAAAAAAAAGTGACTTCAATTTTTCCTTCTCCTCCTCTTGGCTTGTAAAATGGTTACCCCTGCGTGGCTTCAGAGTGTTTAAAATCGCTTACCTCCTCTTGAGGAGGTTTAACATTCTTTCTTTTTTTGAGACATAGTCTTGTTCTGTCTCCCAGGCTGGAGTGCAATGGCTTCATCTCAGCCCACTGCCACCTCCACCTCCCAGGTTCAAGGGATTCTCTTGCCTCAGCCTCCCAAATAGCTGGGATTACAGGTGTGCGTCGCCATACTCAGCCAATTTTTGTATTTTTGGTAGAGACGGGGTTTCATCATGTTGCCCAGTCTGGTCTCAAACTCCTGGACTGAAAAGATCCACCCGCCTCAGCCTCCCAAAGTGCTGAGATTACAGGTGTGAGCCACTGCGCCAGGCCTCAATATTCTTTCTAATAAGCTCACTTGGGTTCTTATTCAGTGTATTCCTTTTCCCAGGCTGCTGTAACAAAATAATATAAACTGGGTGACTTAAGACAACAGAAATTGATTTCTGGAGGCGAGAAGTCCAACACCAAGGTGTCGGCAGGGCTGTGCTCCCTCTGAAGGTTCTAGGGTAGAATCCTCCCTCACTTCCTCCGGTGTCCAGTGGCCACAGGCATCCCTTGGCTTATAGCCTCACCATTGCCATCTCTGCCTCCATCTTCCTATGGCCCTCTTTCCTGTGTGTGTCTCCTAGGCATCTTATAAGGACACCAGCCATTGGACAAAGGGCCCACCCTAAATCCAAGATGATTTTATCTTGAGTTGAAAGGACCTGATTACATTTGCAAAGACCCTGTTTCCATATTCAGGTCACATTCACAGGAATGGAAGAGTGGTGGGGGGAGGGAGAGGTTAATACTTGAACATAGCTGGGCGCAGTGGCTCACGCCTGTAATCCTAGCACTTTGGGAGGCTGAGGCGGGCAGATCACGAGGTCAGGAGATCGAGACCATCCTGGCTAACACGTGAAACCTTCATCTCTACTAAAAATACAAAAATTAGGTCGGGTGCGGTGGCTCACGCCTGTAATTCCAACACTTTGGGAGGCCGAGGCAGGTGGATCACGAGGTCAGGAGATCGAGACCATCCTGGCTAACGTGGTGAAACCCCGTCTCTACTAAAAATACAAAAAATTAGCCAGGCGTGGTGGTGGGCGCCTGTAGTCCCAGCTACTCAGGAGGCTGAGGCAGGAGAATGGCGTGAACCCGGGAGGCGGAGCTCTCAGTGAGCCGAGATCACGCCACTGCACTTCAGCCTGGCCAACAGAGCAAGACTCCATCTCAAAAAAAAAAAAATACAAAAATTAGCCAGGCGTGGTGGCGCATGCCTGTAGTCCCAGCTACTCGGGAGGCTGAGGCAGGAGAATCACTTGAACCCAGGAAGTGGAGGCTGCAGCAAGCCGAGATCGCCCACTGCACACCAGCCCGGGAGACAGTGTGAGCCTTCATCTCAAAAAAAAAAATACTTCAACATGTCTCTTGGGGAGCACAATTCAACCTCTATATTCGGTAAGACTCTCTTAGACAGGGCAGGGCAACCTGGCCCTGCACTCCTTGGCCATTCTCTGCTGTCACCCCCAGACCTCAGGCACGGCGGCCCCTCGCTCTCCCCGTCTCTTCTCTCCGGGCCTCTGAAGTCACCAGTTCTCCATGCCCAGCCGTGGCCTGTGGGAGGGAGCTGGGGGGGGTGAGCTGGAGCTGCCACTTAGCGGCAGAGTCACACACTCACCGTTCCTAATGAAGCCCGTCGCTTCTCCCTCCTCCTCCTCCCAGCAAGCAGGAAAAAAAAAAAAAGTTGACTACTGAGACCACATGCTAGGAAATCCATGGGTGGGTGCTCTAGTTGACAAGTCCCACTTGAACCCAGCCATATTCGGCCATTCTTGCACTGCTATGAAGAAATACCTGAGACTGGGGAATTTATAAAGCCAAGACGTTGAATTGGTTCTGCAGGCTGTACGGGAAGCATGGCTGCATCTGCTTCTGGGGAGGCCTCAGGGAGCTTTGACTCATGGTGGAAGGCGAAGTGTGAGGGGTCACTTCACATGGTGAAAGCCTGACCAACAAAGTGGGGGGCGAAGCAGCCACCCATTTTTAAACAAACAGATCTCGCGAGAACTCGCGATCGCTAAGACGGCGCCAAGCCATGAGGCCTCCATGATCCAAACACTTCCCACCAGGCCCCACCTCTAGCATTGGGGATTACAATTTAACATGCGATTTGGGCGGAGACAAATACTCAAACTCTATCACCAGCCATCCCTGCTGAGATGCCGGACTCATCTGCTGAGATGCTGCGATGTGAGTGAAGTGACTTGGAACCTTTAGTGCAGCCCATATGCCAGCTGAATACCATCAAATGCCCTCAGTCAGTGCCACAGGGAGAAACAAAATCTCCTAGCACAGCATTGCCCAAATTCCTGACCCATGAAATACATGGGCAGTGGTAATTATAAAGAAAGTGGAGTTAATTGATCGAGTGGCATCAATGGGCTGAAGGAAGAAAACAACAGGCCAAGGGCAGCCATTTATCAACTTATAGCCCAAGGTGAAAATCAGGAGGGGCTTCCAGAGACGTGTTTAAAGACAGGTCACGTTGTGCTGATAAAGGCCTAGAACCTGATGAGAACTGTGGTTTGAATCAGGGCAGATGAACGGCTGTGCTAAGTGCTGTGCTCCAGTCAAGGAGCACAGAAGTGAAGGAGTGGACACTGTCACCTAGGGCAGGGACGTCTGGATAGATGGGCTCGAGTCTTGAATTCTAGGCTGGGTGCAGTGGCTCACACCTGTAATCTCAGCACTTTGGGAGGCCGAGGTGGGCAGATCATCTGAGGTCAGGAGATCAAGACCAGCCTGGCCAACATGGTAAACCCTGTCTCTACTAAAAATACAAAAAATTAGCTGGGTGTGGTGGCACATGCCTGTAATCCCAGCTACTTGGGAGGCTGAGGCAGGAGAATTGCTTGAACCCGGGAGGTGGAGGTTGCAGTAAGCTGAGATGGCAGCACTGCACTCCAGCCTGGGTGTCAGCAGAGTGAGACTCCGTCTCAAAAAAAAAAAAAAAAAAAAAAAAAAAGGCTTATGCCTGTAATGCCAGCACTTTGGGAAGCCAAGGTGGGCGGATCACAAGGCCAAGAGATCGAGACTATCCTGGCCAATATGGCGAAGCTCTGTGTCTATTAAAAATAAGAAATTTAGCTGGTCATGGTGGTGCACACCTGTAATCCCAGCTACTCAGGAGGCTGATGCAGGAGAATTGCTTGAACCCAGGAGGCGGAGGTTGCAGTGAGCGGAGATCGCGCCACTGCACTCCAGCCTGGCGACACAGTGAGACTCCATCTCAAAAAAAAAAAAAAAAAAATGTGATGTTGTGTGGCCAGTCCTGATATCCACCGAGATGGCTCCTTGAAGCATGGAAGCAATACATGAGAGGCAGATAACAGAACGATGGTGGCAGGGCACTGAGAAGGAGCCAAAGGCCTCGGGGAGGGGGATGTGCAGGCACAGATTTATTATGCAACATCTGAGAAGCCAGATGACCGTATTTCTGGAGGATTCACCAGAGACTGCTTTGACTAGTGGGGTATCTAGGCATCACTGGGCAATTGGCATGGCTGTCCTCTGAGGCCAGGGTGGAAGAGGGCAAATAGGACTGGAGCCGGGCTCGGAAAGGTCAGCAGGAGATAGGATTCCAGAGAGCAGAGGTTCGGTTGATGTGACTGTCAGAACAGGAGCAAGGCCAGAGTGGCTGCCAGGGATCCTGGGCGCACAGGAGTCTCTGGTGAAGGCTAGTAGACCACGGTATTCCCAGGGGCCACAGAAGCCCCAACACTGCTTGACTGCACTAAGCAAAGAAAGATCAAAAACAAAAAACAAGCGAACAGGACAGTAATGGCAGCTGCTGATGGAAAATTCCAACCCCTCATCCAGTTTCCAGGCCTAAGCTAGGCCTCAGAACCAGAGGTCACTGACTGAAAGGGAGGCTGGGTCCCCTCCAGACCACAAATATTTGCAGTAGTAGTCTCCTAATCTTTCCCCAAAGGGGCCGACAGCATTTCCAAGAAGCAACTGTACACTGGGAAAAGAGAAATAGTAGATACATCAAGGGCTGGCGGGTACACGGTCTGAGAGGCCCTTTGGAGTCCAGAAAAGTGGAGTCCTTGGACTTCATTTCTCCCCTATCTACACTTGCTCCCTTGGCGATCACACCCTCTCATAACTTTTTTTTTTTTTCTCTTTTTTTTTTGAGACAGAGTCTCGCTCTGTTGCCCAGGCTGGATTGCAGTGGGGCGATCCTGGCTAACTGCAATCTCCGCCTCCTGGGTTCAAGCGATTCTCCTGCCTCAGCCTCCCGAGTAGCTGGAATTACAGGCATGTGCTACCACGCGCGGCTAATTTTTGTACCTAGTAGACACGGGGTTTCACCATGTTGGCCAGGCTGGTCTGGAACTCCTGACCTCAAGTGATCCGCCCGCCTCGGCCTCCCAAATTGCCGGGATTACAGGCATGAATCACCGCACCCGGCTCCTCTCGTAACTTTCAATAACCTATCCATGGCCAGTCCCGTGTGTATTGCTCCAGGCCTGACATCTCTGATGTTCAGTCTGTTCAGTCTCATATCTAAGTGCCCACCTGACATCTCCCCTGAGTGGCCTAATGGGCATCTCACCACGGCCCACAGAGAACTGATCTACTCCATTTTCACCCCCAAGCAGGCCCCTCTCCTGCAGTCTTCCCATCTCAGTCAATGGTAACACCATCCTCTTAGTTGCTCAGACTGAAAACCTAGCAGCCATCCTGGATTTCTCTCGCACTGCCTATTCAACGTGTGAATGCATGAGTGGAAAGCTGAGTTCGCACTCGTGACTGGCCGGGGTCAACTCTGACATTCGCTCCCACTTTCGCGCGCTGATTTATCTCTGAGCGGATAAAGGTTGGGCCCTGGCGGGCGGGGCCGGGGAGGCGGGCTTGGAGCGAGGGGGCGGGGCAGGCGCCACAGAAACGCGCTCTTGCCGGCGCCGAACCACAACTCCCGGCGGCCCCCGCGCTCCCGGGTGGTAAGATGGTGGCGCGCAGGAGGAAGCGCGCGGCGCGGGACCCGGAGGACCGCATCCCCAGCCCACTGGGCTACGCAGGTGAGGGGCTCCGGGACGCGAGACCGGGGGCGGTCGGGCATCGCCGGGAGGTGTTTGGGGGTTGGCGACGGCCGGGGGTCCCCAGGAGCGGCCGCACGGTTGGGTGTGAGCCCCGGTGGCCCGTGGCCCCAGGCTCGGCAGGTCTTGAGGCTCCGGGGTGCCGAGGACCCACGCGGCGCCCTTCTGCTTGCTCACTCTCCCGGGGCGAGCCCAACTCGGCCCACGCTTTCCTTGGGTGAGCCCACCTCTGTCCACACTCTCACCCAGGGCAAACCCATTTCCGTCCACACCCGCTCGTCCAGTGAGCCCATCCCCTTCTCATCGCCTCTGCTCCTAGTCGAGCCCCCATCAGCTCTTACCTGGGCTGTTATAGGCCCTCCTACTCGGTTGCCCTCCTTCTCCTCTTGCCCCTGCTTCTGTTCTCCACCCACGTGCCAGAACGTTCTTTTTAAGGCCATTTAGATTAGATCATGTCTGACACGCCCACGATAGGCCCCACACCCACTGCATTCCCTCCAGTGGCTTTATCAGGTAGCTTCTAAAACAAAAACCAGACTTCTTAACCTGTGTGGGCCAGGTGGTCTGGCTGGTGCCGACCTAAAGCTCTTTCTGTTCCTCTGAGGGAACATGCTTTTTCCCCCCTCTGGGTTTTTGCACGTGCTGTGCCGGTTTGTTGCACAGTGGCGTTCTGTTCTGAGCTTTAATGTTGCTTCCTCAAAGAGGCCATCCGTGATGGCCTATGGAAAGAAGACCTCTGCCACCCCATCACCCTGTAATGTTTCTTTCACAATTGATACAAGTTTGCTGTATGCTTACTTGTTAATTGTCTTCTCCGTTATTGCAACTGAGCTTCCTGAGTTCAGGGACCGCAGCTCTATGCCAACCGGTACTCTGACGGAGGTGTGAGAAAAAAAGAAGCAGTTCCTAGCTTTATGAGGATTACAGTCATGGGTGTGCCAGCGATTAACCAAAGAATCTCATCAGTATAGCCTCCAGACTGTTAAGAGAAGCTGTGAAGGCACAGGCAGTGGGATCTGACCTGGCAGGAGGGGCTGGGGGTGATGCTAAGGCTCTCCTGAGGAAGCGAGGTTTGAGCTAAACCTGAAGGTTAGCGGGAGGGAAGAGGGTGACACGCCAGGTAGAGAGGCCAGCATGTGTGAGGCCCTGGTGTACCCAGGGGAATGGAGAATCCAAGGTGGTGGGGGAAGATGGTACAAGAAGAGGTCACAGTGACAGGCAGGGTATCACGGGGCTTCCAGCCATGGTTAGGATTTTGGTGTTGACTCCAAGAGCCGCAGGGTTCGAGCTTCCCTCTCATTGCGCCCCCATCTGTAATCATTGCCCATTTATCTTCTCTCTCCCTGCACCGCCTTGGGAGGCCCTCCTGGGCAGACTCTTAGAGCCCGCACAGGCTTTGCCAAAGGGTAGGGTAGTGGGAGTTGGTGAAGGGATGGATGGATCCATGAACAGATAGGACTAGACAGGGATGTGGAGAAAGGAAGTTGTGTGAGTGTCTTGCTGGCCTCAGCTCAGGGTAGCCTGGCCATCTCTCCCCTCCCATTTCCTTTCCAGCTATTCCAATCAAGTTCTCTGAAAAGCAACAGGCTTCTCACTACCTCTACGTGAGAGCACACGGCGTTCGACAAGGCACCAAGTCCACCTGGCCTCAGAAGAGGACTCTTTTTGTCCTCAATGTGCCCCCATACTGCACAGAGGTGAGCTACTGTCTGGGAGGGGACCTGTTGGCTCAAGGTCCCATGGCCTCCACCGAGTCCTTGGTGGTGAGACGGACACAGCTAATGGGAGCCCCAGAGGAGAGTGTCAAGAGGGCTACCATGATCTCCAGTCAGGAAACTGGCTTTTTAAAGATGTCTTTAAAAGTATAATCCTGCCAGGCACGGTGGCTCATGCCTGTAATCCCAGCACTTTGGGAGGCTGAGGCGGGCGGATCACCTGAAGTGAGGAGTTCCAGACCAGCCTGGCCAACATGGTGAAATCCCATCTCTACTAAAAAATAAAAAATGAGCCAGGCATGATGGTGTGTGCGGGTAGTCCTGGCTAGTCGGGAAGCTGAGGCATAAGAATCCCTTGGACCCGGGAGGTGTAGGTTGCAGTGAGCCAAGATCGCGCCGCTGCACTCCAGCCTGGGCAACAGAGTGAGACTCTGACTCAAAAAAAAAGAGAAAAAAGTACAATCCTAAGTAGCCCAAGGCATTTTTACATATTACCCAAAGTTGTTTGAATTACGTGTTTTCTTCCAGATTGTACATGTCCATAATTTAAAAGTAGGAAAGTATAAGAAAATAAAAACTGCCTCTAATTCTATCCAAATACAACTGTTAATTTTTTTTTTTTTTTTTTTTTTA
Organism: Gorilla gorilla gorilla; assembly: GCF_029281585.2. Lineage (NCBI taxonomy): Eukaryota > Metazoa > Chordata > Mammalia > Primates > Hominidae > Gorilla > Gorilla gorilla. Next base: position 40,522,648 of record NC_086018.1, on the reverse strand, counting down.
CAAAAACTAAGCTAAGGGAATTGCTGGATTTATTTATTTATTTATTTATTTATTCATTTTGAGACAGAGTCTCCCTCTGTTGCTCAGGCTGGAGCACAGCGATCACGACTCACTGCAACCTCCGCTTCCTGGGTTCAAGTGATTCTCCTGCCGCAGCCTCCCAAGCAGCTAGAATTACAGGCGCCCACCACCATGCCCGGCTCATTTTTGTATTGTTAGTATAGACAATGTTTCACCATGTTGGCCAGGCTGGTCTTGAACTCCTGACCTGAAGTAATCCGCCCCCTTCAGCCTCCCAAAGTGCTGGGATTACATGCGTGAGCCACCGCCCCTGGCCAAGGGAATTGCTGGATTTGTTTTCAAAAAAGAAACCCTAATTTGTAAAAGATTCCTCTAAACTTAGAGAAAAAAAGAAGCATGTAGAAGAGGGGGTGTGAGTTCTGACCTTTTTTGAAGTGCAGCATGTGTGCCGGGAAGGGCCCCAGTGGCAAGTGTCCAGCTCGCTGCATCCCAGAGACAGAACATACCTGTGTAGTCAGCGCCCAGGTGGAGACACAGCAGCACATCCCAGAACCCCCGCTGCCTCCACCACAGACAACCACCATCCCGACTGTCACAGCATAGGGTCACTACTGCTGATTCAGGTAGTAAAACTTGTCACAGGAAATCAGAATAACAGCAAGAATGTCCCCACCTGTCTCCAATGAGAGAGAGCAGGAATATGCCGGGCACAGTGGCTCACGCCTGTAATCCCAGCATTTTGGGAGGCCGAGGCGGGCGGATCACCTGAGGTCAGGAGTTCAAGACCAGCCTGGCCAACATGGCAGAACCCTGTCTCTACTCAAAATACAAAAATTAGCCGGGTGTGGTGGTGGGCGCCTGTAATCCCAGCTGCTCGGGAGACTAAGGCACGAGAATCACTTGCAACCCGAAGGTGGAGGTTGCAGGACTCCAGCCTGGGCTACAGAGCAATACTCCAACTCAAAAAAAAAAAAAAAGAGCAGGAATATCGACCTCCATATTGTCCCTGGGGAACAGGTCGGAGGCCATGGTGCCCACAGGCTCCCGGCTTGGGCAGATGTGGTTGTGGCTCTGAGTCCTTCAGCAGCGCTGGACCCCTGGCAGCGCCACCCATGGTGGAGGGAGGCTTTGGGACGGCCCTGCGGATGCTCACACTTGGCTTCCCTCTCCCTGCGGCAGGAGAGCCTGTCCCGCCTCCTGTCCACCTGTGGCCTCGTCCAGTCTGTAGAGTTGCAGGAGAAGCCGGACCTGGCTGAGAGCCCAAAGGAGTCAAGGTCGAAGTTTTTTCATCCAAAGCCAGTTCCGGTGAGCCGCCAAGCACGGGGTTCCACTAGAGTGAGGGGGGTGGGGCACTGTCCCCAGTGTGTTAGGGGAGCTGGCAGTGGGACGTCAGAGCATTCTCTGGTTCTGAGCCCATCCTCACCGTGTGTGGTGTAGGAGACTGTCCGGGTGACAAAGCCTGCGATTCTTTCCCAGATTTGCCACATCCTTGCACTTCCTGCCTGGCTTTTTCCGTCCCGTGTTAAAGCTCAGGGACCGTCTCTGCTGGCCGCCTGCAGGGTCTTCCCCGGCTCCCCTCCTGCTTCCCCACTGAGGGAGCTCCTTCCCCAGGCTTGGGGGCAGGGTCTCCAGGAGCACTGTTCTTCACAGCTTTCCCAGTGGCCCTGGAGCCCACACCTCCTCCCCACACAGTGGCATCTGGCATGGTGTGTGCGCCCAGGCCTGGCTTCCAAAAACCTGCCGTGGTCCAGGGCGACCCCTGCGTTTCACCGCATCCCTCCCGTGACTGGAAGAAAAGAAGCCTGTGTATCCCCTCTTCCTGGGGAGGAGTTGGGAACAGCTGTCACTTCCCGCAGAAGCAGGATCACTGGAAGTGTGGCTGCCCCTGACCTGGATTATGGGATGGCCTGTGGTTCTCTTCATGGCTCAGGAATAGCCTAGCACCGTCTCCCCTGGTGTAGCTACCACCTAGGCTGAGGGCAGGCCTGGAGACCTTGTGCCAGACGTGGGAAGGAGCCGCCAACCTCTGACATCTCTCTCTCTTCAGGGTTTCCAGGTAGCCTACGTGGTGTTCCAGAAGCCAAGTGGGGTGTCAGCGGCCTTGGCCCTGAAGGGCCCCCTGCTGGTGTCCACAGAGAGCCACCCTGTGAAGAGTGGCATTCACAGTTAGTACTGCGGAGGTGTCTGGCGCCTCCTTTCTGGGCTCCGGGTTGGCAGGACACTCTATGGGGACAGTGTCTGAATGTCACAAGCCAAGTCCATGCTCCCTGAGAGCAGCATGTGGAGGCCTGGGCAGGAGGACCATGGGGCTGTGTCTGGGTCCCCAGGGAGTCGTTAGCCTGAGCCCCTGGCACAGAGCGGCACAGGCATACTGGGCAGGCAGAGCGAGGGCCCAGCTTGCAGCCCCTGGGATCTCCTTAGCGCCTGTGCCCCGGGCCCTGTGGGAAAAGGTCCCAATTTGCCTGGCAGGCCCTGGGGTGGGGCCCAAATGCCAGGCCTGAGGAAGCCCCGTTTCCTGGCTCCCTTTTCCTCAGAGTGGATCAGTGACTACGCAGACTCCGTGCCCGACCCTGAGGCCCTGAGGAAGGAAGTGGACACGTTCATGGAGGCATATGACCAGAAGATCGCTGAGGTAGAGGCCCCGCGGGGTCGGCCGAGCACCGCATCGCCCGTGTGGCTGTGGGAAGGTGGCGCCCCAGAGGGAGGGCGGTGGTGGCCTGTCCTTGGCCACTCTGTAGAGGCCAGGCTCCCTGTTTCCCTGCTGGATCCTGGGCTGCCTGGCTGGGTGACACATGTAGTCTCCACATGGTCTACAGTGGAGAAGGAGGCAGCGCTGGCAGGTCCGTGCCCTCCCCGCCATCCTTAGCCCCAACACTGTGCTGGGAGGAGGGGAGCAGCCCTCCCCTGCGGGGGCTCAGGGTGGTTCTGACTTTGGGAGGAGGGCGTGGAGGGCGCGCTGCTGGAGGCTGCAGGAGGTCCCAGGCGCCCACCGGACGATGGGATCACCTTCCTTGCAGGAAGAAGCTAAGGCCAAGGAGGAGGAGGGGGTCCCTGACGAGGAGGGCTGGGTGAAGGTGACCCGCCGGGGCCGGCGGCCTGTGCTCCCCCGGACTGAGGCAGCCAGCTTGCGGGTGCTGGAGAGGGAGAGACGGAAGCGCACCCGAAAAGAGCTGCTCAACTTCTACGCCTGGCAGCATCGAGAGAGCAAGATGGAGCGTAAGCCACCCCCAGTCCATCCTCAGACCCCTCGGCCTTGGCCCCAGCCATGGATGAGGCCTGTGGCCAGTGCTCCTGAGGGCGGGCGCTGGACTTGGTGGTCAAGGAGGGAGGGCGTCCCTAAGCACAGGGCTCGCACCAGACTCTGTGGAAAGAGGCCCAGCCTGGCAGCACCCTGTGTGGCGCTTCCCCATCACCCCCCAGGGGCAGATGCATTTGCTCAGTGGGTGGGGACCCTAGGTCATCAGTGCCCACCTCTGGGTCCCTGTGCACTTAGTGCTGGCGCTCGTCAGCCTCCAGCTCACAAGGAGTTCAAGTGCAGAGGGGGCTTCTGAACCCACTGTGGGTGCAGAGAAGGTGCTGCAGAGTATGTGTGTTGGGTTGGTGGTGGTGGTGGGGGTGTGTGTGTGTGTGTCAGGTGGCCCCGCACAGGACCCTCCCATGCCTGTGGGCCCGATCGCCTGTGGCCCACTCCTGGTGCTGCGGCTGAGCCTCCTGCCCCACTGCCTGGTGTCCCTGTCTACAGAACAGCTTCCCTGTGGGCCCAGGGGAGAGTTCTCCTGGCCCTGGCTAGGGCACAGGGACGGGCTCTGCGGCAGGCCCTGAGCCGCCCGCCCAGTCACTGGTGCTTTCCCTGCCTGGCTGGCCCTCCTGGCTCCCGCTCGTGCTCGCTCTAGACCCTCAGCTTCCCCCTCAATGCCATCAGCCTCCCACTGACCTAGGCCACCCGGTGACCAGAGTTGCCATCTGCATTCACCAGCACAAGGGCTGGGGTCCCTTTACTGATTCTCAGGGTTCTCCAGGCCGAGCGGTCAGGACTCCTTCCTTCCCCCTTGTGCAGGGATGGGGGTGGGGGCGGGTACCTTTGCTTTGTCGCTAGGGCTTCATCTCCAGGCTGGCGGTGCCAGCATCTCCCACTTTGGCCTTGCCCTTGGACTCGGCCTGCTGTCGGGTTCTGTTTACTGACAAGATCCAGACCCTGCCCCCACAGCAGAGCTGGGAGGAGGATGGGCTGGTGGGGGAGACATAGCCCCACCCCCACAGTAACTGGGAGGAGGGGTGGGGCATGAGCAAGCCAGCTTCCCCGGGGGCGCACTGTCTGACCCTGCCCCGCGCCTCCTCTCACCCCCAGATCTAGCGCAGCTGCGCAAGAAGTTCGAGGAGGACAAGCAGAGGATCGAGCTGCTGCGGGCCCAGCGCAAATTCCGACCCTACTGAGCCGCGAGAGCCGCAGTGGATGGCTGGAGGTGCAGGGCCAGGAGGAACACGAGGCGAGGCAGGGCCTGCAGCGGTCTCTGAGAGGCTAAGCTCTGGCCAACGGGCCCCAGGTTGAAGGCCACCGCGTCGAACAGCCCCATCAGAGTCCACACAGGCCAGGAGTGAAGGACCAGGCCACCCCTCGGGTCTTGTGCTTCAGCAGTCCTGAGGACCTAGGCGTGCCCAGAGGAGGACTTGCCCTTCCCGCCTCTTGCCTCCACACCCTCCTCTCAAGGACCCTGGATGAATCTGTTCTGTGCTCCCTTTTCCCTCAATGCAAAAGCCCTTGCTGGCAACGAAAAAGCCTCAAAAGCAGTGAGAATACAAGAACCTTTTATTTTCCACCCAGTTGGGCAGCAGGGAAAGGCTAGGTGGGCTCAGCCCGCCCTTCCTTCCTCCAGCTGGCTGGAGATTATTAGCCAGGAGACAGCAGCCCTCGAACCCAGACTCTGTCTCCCCCTTGAGGTCACAGATGTTGAAGTTGGAATCTCGCTCCTTCCCCTGACTACCATCCTAGGCTGGGCCTCAAGACTAGTGAGGCCTGTCCCCACCATCCCTGGCCTTGTTGTGGGGCTCAGGAACTCAGAGTCCCAGCGTTGAGTCTGGGAGCACTAGGTCTTCATAGTTCCAGGCCCAGAGCTACAGCTGGGCTGGGAGCGTGTGTGTGCGCTGTAAGAAGGAGCTGATGATACTGGCCACGTGCTGGGGTTCGCTCATGTGGACACAGTGATTGCCTGGGACTTCCACAAACTGGAATCGCTGGAGAGGGGAGGGGGTGGGTGGTGAGGTGTGGCCAGAGGAGCCTAGGGAGCTCCATGGGCCCTGGGGTCAGGAGCGCCTCCCACAGTGAGTTTCCCCCACACTCGGCTCCTTGGAGCCCCGACAGTCCGTAACACCCCAGGAGGTGTCCAACCCTAGGGACTTGGAGGCCTCCCAGGGGTCTAGGCCAGCTGAGTTGTGAAGCTGCATGGCAGGGACAGGGCGGGGCTGAGGCCAGGGTTGCTGTGATTGTATCAGAAGTAGTCCCCGTGAGAAAAGATAATGAGATGACGTGAGCAGCCTGCAGACTTGTGTCTGCCTTCAAGAAGCCACACAGGAAGGCCCTGCCTGCCTTGGCTCTGACCTGGTGGCCGGCCAGCCACAGGTGGGCTTCTTCCCTTTGTGGTGACAACGCCAAGAAACCTGCAGAGGCCCCAGGGTCAGGTGTTCGTGGGTAGGTGACCATAAAACACCAGGTGCTCCCAGGAACCCGGGCAAAGGCCATCCCCACCTACAGCCAGCATGCCCACTGGCATGATGGGTGCAGAGGGATGAGGCAGCCAGGTGTTCTGCTGTGGTTTGGGAGCCTATAAAGTGAGACTAGGCTGGGCGTGGTGGCTCCCATCTGCAAAACCAGCAGTTCGGGAGGCCAAGGTGGGCGGATCGCCTGAGGTCAGGAGTTTGAGACCAGCCTGGCCAACATGGTGAACCCCCATCTCTTAAAAATATAAAAATTAGCTGGGCATGGTGGCAGGTGCCTGTAATCCCAGCTACTCAGGAGGCTGAGGCACGAGAGTCGCTTGAACCCGGGAGGTGGAGGTTACAGTAAGCCGAGATCTTCCCATTGCACTCCAGCCTGAGCGACAGAGTGAGACTCCATCTCAAAAAAAAAAAAAAAAAAAAGTGGGACTATTAGCTGGGCATGATAGCATGCGCCTGTAGTCCCACCTACTCAGGTGGCTGAGGTGGGAGGATCATTTGAGCCCAGGAGTTTGAGGCTGCAGTGAGCTATGACTGAGCCTGAGCAACAGAATGAGACCCTGTCTCTCAAAAAATGTGGGACTGTCTCTGGCAGTTGGGTCACCTAATTGTGCCTGGCCCCAAGAAGGAGGGGTGGGTACTTGAGGATGATAAAGAACCTCCCCACCAAAGGTCTCTGTTTCCTAAATTCTGACTACATGTGTTCCCAGGCCTCTAGGGACTGATCGCTGGAGCATGAGGCCTGATAGATCCTGGTGGTCACTTGTTGGGCCTGGGGGCAGACCAGGGGTCTTTCCCAGTGCAAGAGAAGAGATGGGTGAGGTGGAACCAGAGTGGGCGACAGTGGCTGGACACCAGCTGCCTGAGCCCCGCCTTACCTCTTTGAGGGTGGATTTCATCGTGTCTATCATGAACGACAGGGACTCCTTCTCAGAGTAATTCTCTCTTGGATCAAAATATCCATGGACTGCTCTGGAAAGTGAGGAGTTGGGGGTTGTTGGGGTTCATCTTAGAACCGCCTCCCAGCACTGCCCCCATCCTACCCTGAGTTGAGGCCTCTGAGGAGAAATCAAAGCCTGGGCTACCCCAACTCCCACAGCTGGGTCCCTTGACCCTGGGTTGGATTTGAGGCTCAGTTAATCTCAGCTCACGCTCAGCTGCCACAAGCCAGGCGCAAGCGAGTGCTGAAGGCACAGCCTTGCTGGGGCGCAGGGAGTTCAGGACTTGGCCACAGTCAGCCCTGAACAGCAGGGATGTGAACAGGCGCTGGAGCCCACACTTGCTCTGAGAGAGAATTTACGTCTTACAATCCTCCCGTTGAAAGTCTACAATCCTGGCCGGGTGCGGTGGCTCAAGCCTGTAATCCCAGCACTTTGGGAGGCTGAGGCGGGCGGATCACGAGGTCAAGAGATTGAGACCATCCTGGCTAACATGGTGAAACCCTGTCTCTACTAAAAATACAAAAATTAGCCGGGCGTGGTGGCGGGTGCCTGTAGTCCCAGCTACTCGGGAGGCTGAGGCAGGAGAATGGCGTGAACCCGGGAGGCGGAGCTTGCAGTGAGCCGAGATTGCACCACTGCACTCCAGCCTGGGCGACAGAGCGAGACTCCGTCTCAATAAAAAAAAAAAAAACCGGAGTAAACAGCCCGTTTCCTAAGCCTTTCCCAAAGGCCAGAGGGGTGCCAAACCCTCACACATGCAGCAGGTGGGACCACTGTCACTCTCCCTCCACAGAGCAGGAAACTGAGGCACTGGGAGCTGCAGTACATGCCCAAGGTCACACTGGGCGATAGGGGCGGAGTGGAAATTTAGGGCAGGCGGTGGGACTCCAGGACCCACCGCCGCCCCCCACAGCTGGCAGCCTCCGCCGTCCCTGCCGGGCTGGTGACCTGCGCGCCCCCGACACCCACGCGCACGCTCGGCTAACTCAGGGGCTCCTAGAACCCTGCGAGGCCACGTGCGGCCGTGTCCCAGGTCCCCCAACTCCTGGCCGGTCGCGCTCTCACGCCCCGGGACTGCCGAGGAAGGAGCTGCGACACCCAGAAGGGCGACGCGGTCGGTGAACCCTCCACTCCATCCGCCCTCCTCCACAGTCCCAACCATGTGGGTGGGCAATGGGGCGCTCGCGCGAGGCCTCCCCGTCCCATCTAAGTCTAAGGCGACCTGGTGAGTCTAAGGCGACCTGGTGCGGCGTTCTCAGCTATCGCTCTCGTCTGGCGAATGCGCGGCAGTCACACCCTCACGCCTGCCTACGTCGCAGGAGGGGAGTGAATCCTGCAGTTCCAGGTCCTGCTTCTAGGCTGTTCCGTCCCGCCCCGCCCCAGTCAGGCCACACCTCCACGCCTCACGCCCCGCCTTCCCACCGCCCTCTCTGCGCCCTGGCAGGACCCGTCCGGAGGGCCGCCGGCCCCACCCCTAGGCCGCCCCGCCCCACCCCAGGCAAGCCTCGCAACTCCAGCCGTCCCCGCCCCCATTCAGAAGGCCCCGCCTTCCCACCGCCCTGCCAGAGCCCCGGCGGGCCCTGTGCCCAGGGCCGCCGGCTCCACCCCAGGAAGGCCCCGGCTCCACCCCAGGAAGGCCCCGGCTCCACCCCCGGAAGGCCCCCGCTCCACCCCCGGAAGGCCTCCGCCCCACCTGCCAGGCCCCGCCCCCACCCGCCAGGCCCCGCCTTCCCACCACCCCATCCGCTCCCACTGGCTGGAACCCAGCAGGGTCCCGACCACTGGGCAGTCCTGTAATTACAGTCACGCGCGACCACGCCCGACTAATTTTGTATTTTTAGTAGAGACAGGGTTTCTCCATGTTGGTCAGGCTGGTCTCGAACTCTCAACATCAGGTAGTCAGCCGGCCTCAGCCTCCCAAAGTGCTGGGATTACAGGTGTGAGCCACCCAACCCGGCCTGGTCAAACTAACTTTTAAGTATAAAAATAGCAGATTGTCAGGCCGGACGCAGTGGCTCACGCCTGTAATTCCAGCACTTTGGAAGGCCAAAGCAGGCGGATCACTTGAGGTCAGGAGTTCAAGACGAGCCTGGTCAAAATGGCTAAACCGCGTCTCTACTAAAAATACAAAAACAGCTGGGCGTGGTGTCACACGCTTGCAATTTCAGCTGCTCAGGAGGCTGAGGCAGGAGAATCGCTCGAACTTGGGGGATGGAGGTTGCAGTGTGCCCAGATCGCGGCACTGCACTCCAGCCTGGGTGACAGAGTGAGTTAAAAAGAAAAAAAAAATAGCAGATTCTCACCAATGTGCAGGAACCCAGAGAATATTGTTCCCAAAGCCTTTCCTGAGGAATTACTAGAAAATAAGCTTCAGACAACCAAAGAGACTAAAAAGACATTGACATTAGCCTGGTGTGAACATTAAAGATACATTTACATGGAGAACCAAGAGTAGGTGAGGAGTAAAAGGAAGAGTATGCAGTGTAATGGTGACAATCGCCAACAACATAGACAAAGTACAGCTATAAATAGGGGGAGAAAATGGTGTGGGCATATCTTTAAAATGTGTGTGTGTGTGTGTGTGTGTGTGTGTGTGTGTGTGTTTTGTTTTTTGTTTTTTGTTTTTGTTTTTTTTGGCCGGGGACGGTGGCTCAGGCTTGTAATCTCAGCACTTTGGGAGGCCAAGGCAGGTGGGTGGCTTGAGGTCAGGAGTTCGAGACCAGCCTGGCCGATATGGCGCAACTTCATTGTAGGGAGACCCCCTGAAACTATTGCTACGGAATAAAAGATGAAATGCTCCTGATTATTGTAAATACAAAATTGCATGCAGGATTGTGTAAAGACAATGCCAGGCTGGACTGCCAGAATGAGCCAACAGCACGTGATGTGCTTCCCCCTGCAGAGAGCCTATGAATGGACTTGCAGTCAGGGAAGTTTCACATCACCAAGATTCCTATCCCAGCAAAGCAGATGTTCATAGCTCTGGGAATGGAATGCAACCCTTGTGGAGAGCCTATAAATGGATGCATGGGGGGCGCCTGTCCATATGGATAAGATAGTGCTATAAACGCCCTCATCTTGCCGCGGCTCTTCTAGGCCTCTTTAGGGTTAAGGCATACTCCCTTCTGAGAATTTCTGGTCTAACCGGTTGTCTAGCTTCCTGTTTCCATGGATTGTTTGTAACCAGCTTTTGTTGCAATTTTTACTGCCGATTAAAATCTTGCTAATCGTAGGTTATGGAAAGACTGTGTTTCTGTTTTAAGGCTCTGTTAGAAATTACTGACGCACACACTATGTTGTAAATTCTTATCTCTGTATACTGTACTTCTACATACAAATGTACTGTACTTCTACATACAAATGTTATGTTAAAGAATTGCTTCATCCCCATGTGACCATCTCACCTCATAATCAAATGACCCTAAATCCCTCACTAACCTACCCCCGACCTCACTAAACTTAATAATAAATGCTGGTATATCTGGTGCATTGTTGGCACTGAGGGACCAGAAGGCAGTGACCCCCCTGGACCCAGCTTTCACTATCTTGTGTGTGTCTATTATTTCTCAACCTGCCAATCCACCTGGGAACAAAGAGAGAGCCCTGTTGCATTGCGGGCTGCTGACCAGATCCTGCAATACTTCATCTCTACTAAAATACAAAAATTAGCCAGGTGTGGTGGTGGGCGCCTGTAATCCCAGCTACTTGGGAGGCTGTGGCAGGAGAATCACTTGAACCCAGGAGGTAGAGGTTGCAGTGAGCTGAGATCACACCATTGCACTCCAGCCTGGGTGACAGAGCAAGACTCCGTCTCAAAAAAAAAAAAGTAATAATAATACTAAAGTAAAATAAAATGTTTTGGAACTGTTTTTAGTGATCATATGGACTGGTAATGTTATATTTTTATTCTAAGAATGTTTTCAAACATGGGACAAAGCAATTAGTAATTATGTGATATTCAAATTCTATCATCCCCAGTGGCCAGAGAACTGAATTCTTGGTGTAGGGAAAAGGAGTTACAGATGTGAAATAGAAGAGAATGAGTAACATCTTCTCTCCTGAATTTGAATCAGAAGTATCAGTATATTTCAGGAGGCATCTTATCTTAAAAAAAATACACAAATTCACATATACACACACACACAAACACCTTGTAGCTGTGTACTTTGAAAGAGTCTTAACAAAAACATAAAAAGCTTAATCTGATTAACACTCTAGATGCAATGATCAATTTACAGGAAGAAAAAAGAAACCTGTTAACCTATACCACAGGAATGTAACCAGCAAAATCCAGACTATGGGAAGCGATACAAATTAAGCATCCCAAATTTTTCCATAAAAAATTGAGAGAGAATAAAGAGATGCAGGGGGAATCTATAGATTGAAAGAGACTCTTAAAAGCAGGCAGTACTAACTATAATATTTAGGGAGACTATATTAATTTTCTGTGCTGTGCAACAAGTTACTACAAATTTAGCAGATTTGTTTCTTTTTTTTTGAGATGGAGCCTCATTCTGTTGCCAGGCTGGAGTGCAGTGGTGCAATCCTGGCTCACTGCAACCTCTGCCTCCCGGGTTCAAGCGATTCTCCTGCCTCAGCCTCCCGAGTAGCTTGGGATGACAGGCATGCACCACCACGTCCAGCTAATTTTGTATATTTAGCTGAGACGAGGTTTCACCATGTTAGCCAGGCTGATCTTGAACTCCCGACCTTAGGTGATCAGCCCGCCTTGGTCTCCTAAAGTGCTGGGATTGCAGGCGCGAGCCACTGCGCCTGGCCCTTTTTTCTTTTTCTTTTTCTTTTTCTTTTTTTTTTTAAGACAGAGTTTCACTCTTGTTGCCCAGGCTAGAGTGCAGTGGCGGGATCTCGGCCCACTGCAACCTCCGCCTTCTGGTTTTCACGCGATTCTTCTGCCTCAGCCTCCCGGGTAGCTGGGATTACAGGTGCCCACCACCACGCCCGGCTAATTTTTTTGTATTTTTTAGTAGAGACGGGGCTTCATCATGTTGGCCAGGCTGGTCTTGAACTCCTGACCTTGTGAGCCGCCTGCCTCAGCCTCCAAAGTGCTGGGATTACAGGTATGAGCCACCGTGCCCGGCTGTTTTTTTTTTCTCTTTCTTTCTTTCTTTCTCTTTCTTTCTTTCTTTCTTTCTTTCTTTCTTTCTTTCTTTCTTTCTTTCCTTCCTTCCTTCCTTCTTTCCTTCCTTCTTTCCTTCTTTCCTTCCTTCTTTCTTTCTTTCTTTCTTAAGAGACAAGATCACCCAGGCTAGGGTGCCGTGGAGCAGTCATGGCTCACTGCAGCCTTGAACTCCTGGGCTCAAGCCATCCTCTTGCCTCAGCCTCCTGAGTAGCTGGGACTACGGGCACACACCATTACACCAAATTCAGTAGCTTCAAATAACACTCATTGTTAGCTCACAATTGGGTAGGACTGTAATGGATTGAATTGTGACTTGTTCTCCCCACTAAATTCACATGTTGAAGTTCCAACTCCTACTACCTCAGAATGTCATCTTATTTGGGGATAGGTTCTTCTCAGAGGTGAACAAGTTAAAATTAAGACATCAGGCTGGGCCATATTCCAATATGACAGGTGTCCTTAGGAAAAAGGGAAATTTGCATATACACATCCAGAGAGAACATCAAATAGAAATGATGTGGTTTTTTATTTATTGAGCCAGAGTTTCACTCTTGTTGCCCAGGGTGGAGTGCAATGGCACGATCTCGGCTAACTACAACCTGCACCTCCCAGGTTCAAGCCATTCTCCTGCCTCAGCTTCCCGAGTAGCTGGGATTACAGGCGCCCACCACCACACCCGGCTAAGTTTTTGTATTTTTAGTAGAGATGGGGTTTCATCATGTTGGCCAGGCTTGCTTCAAACTCCTGACCTCAAGTGATCCACCCTCCTCGGCCCCTGAAAGTACTGGGATTACAGGGGTGAACCACAGCACCGGGCCCAGAATCCATTCTGAAGTGGAGCCAACAGGATTTGCTGCTGGGTGTTGTGAGAGTGGGAGGAGTCAGGGATGACCCACGGGTGTTGGCCTGAGCAGCTGGAGGAAGTGAGTTGCCGTGAGCTATGGGCACAGCCAGAGCTGGCTTTGTTGACTGTTTTATCAGATGCTGACCAGCCACTGACCTACTCTTCCTACAGATACGTTGAGACTATCACACCGAGGGCCCACGGGCTTCGGTGGTCCGAGACCAAGTGCCCTTTCTCTTGAAGTGTTTGCATAATGTCTGCTTCAATGCACTGTAGGTGGTGTGCACTGTAGAGTTTCACTCTCAGGAGGAAATTTATTCCACAACTGTAGCTGCACGTGTCTACCCAAAGATATTAACTTGCTGTGTTACCGACTCCTAGCATTCCTTACGACTGTGTGGCTTTGAACTTCATCTGAGGCTTCTACACTCTGTGGCTTTGACTTGGCCCTCCTCTGCTACCTGTGGTGATTCTTAGGGGCTGGTACAATTCTTTTTTTTTTTTTTTTTTTTTTTTTTTTGAGATGGAGTCTTGCTCTGTTGCCCAGGCTGGAGTGCAATGGCGTGTGATCTTGGCTCACTGCAACCTCTGCCTCCAGGGTTTGAGCAAGTCTCACCTCAGCCTCCCGAGTAGCTGGGATTACAGGCACCCGCCACCACGCCCGGCTAATTTTTGTATTTTTAGTAGAGATGGGGTTTCACCATGTTGGCCAGTCTGGTCTCGAACTCCTGACTTCGCGATCCACCCGCCACAGCCTCCCAAAGTGCTAGGATTACAGGTGTGAGCCACTGCACTCGGCTGGTACAATTCTTTACCTCTCTCTTCATACCCCCCTTTTTTTTGAGACAGAGTCTTGCTCTGTTACCCAGGCTGGAGTGCAGTGGCGCAATCTTAGCTGACTGCAACCTCTGCCTCCTACTCTCAGATCAGCAAAGCCCATGGGCCCTCGGTATGATAGTTCCCAGGTTCAAGTGAGTCTCATGCCTCATCCTCCCAAGTAGCTGGGATTACGGGCATGTGCCACCATGCCTGGCTAAATGTTTTTGTATTTTTCGTAGAGATGGGTTTTCGCCATGTTGGCTAGGCTGGTCTCAAACTCCTGGCCTCAAGTGATCTGCCCGCCTTGGTCTCCCAAAGTGCTGGGATTACAGGGCCACCATGTCTGGCCCATACCCCGTTTTATCACACACGCATTCCCATGCATGCGCGTCCACACGCGCGCGCGCACACACACACACTACTCTGCAGGTGACCTTGCCTACACACTAGGCAGGTCACCAGAGTCCTCAGTCCTCCAAAGTCTGGCTCCTGGCCCCACCAATCTGTTAACATACTCCTATTAATACCACCTGTCCTGGCAAATGCCATCCCCAAACTTACAGCTGCAAATTCTTTCTAGATAGTCCCAATTTATAACATTCTGCAGCAGCTCTGTTCAACAGAAATACAATGTAAGCCACATATGCAATTAAAAATTTTCTAGGACCCTCATTTAAAAACATAAAAAGAAACAGGTGAAAGTAATTTTAATAATGTATGCATTTTATTTTACCCAACTTACTCAAAACATTTTTTTTTTTTTTTTTTTTGAAACGGAGTCTCTCTCAGCTGCCCAGGCTGGAGTGCAGTAACACGATCTCGGCTCACCGCAACCACTGTCTCCCGGGTTCGAGCAATTCTCCCATCTCAGCCTCCCAAGTAGCTGGAATTACAGGCACCCGCCATCATGCCCACCTAATTTTTATATGTTAGTAGAGACAGGGTTTCTCCATGTTGGCCAGGCTAATCTTGAACTCCTGACCTCAGGTGATCCGCCCGCCTCCAAAACATTATCTTTTTTTTTTTTTTTTTTTTTTTTTTGAGACGGAGTCTCACTCTGTTGCCAGTCTGGAGTGCAGTGGCAGGATCTCGGCTCACTGCAACCTCTGCCTCCTGGGTTCAAGTGATTCTCCTGCCTCAGCCTCCCAAGTAACTGGGACCACAGGTGCACACCACCACGCCTAGCTAATTTTTGTGTTTCTAATAGAGATGAGGTTTCACCATGTTGGCCAGGATGGTCTCGTTCTCTTGACCTTGTGATCCACCCACTTTGGCCTCCCAAAGTGCTGGGATTACAGACGTGAGCCACCGCGCCCAGCAAAAAACATTATCTTTTTAACATGCAATCAATATAAAAAGTATTGGAATGCTTTACATCCTTTTTTTCCCCTTCATGTCAAGTCTTCGAAATCTGGTATTTTACACTTACAGCACATCTCCGTTCAGACAAACCACATTTCACAGCTTAATGGCCACACGTGGCTAACTGCCACTGTTCTGCACAGTGCAGTTCCAGGTACTTAACTATCCACACAGTGGTCAGGCAAAATCAGCATCTGTCTCAGCTGGAAGCTTGTTTGTAATGCAGAATCCCAGACCCACTCAGCCAGAATCTGCCTTTTAATGAGATGCTCAAGTAATTTACACACACATTCCAGTGTGAGACGCATGGGTGGATGGCCATTGTTTTGGTTTGTTCTGGAAAGTGTACTTGCATTTTTCAGACTACATGCCTTAATTTTGGTTCTGAAAGCACAATCACTTCGCCTATGATGGCATCTGTATTAGGGTCCTCCAGAGAAACAGAACCAATAAAATACATAGAGAGAAATACAGACAGATTTATTTATTTATTGAGACATGGTCTTGCTCTGTTGCCCAGGCTGGAGTGCAGTGGGGCAATCATGGCTCACTCCAGCCTCGACCTCCCAGGCTCAGGCAATTCTCCTGCCTCGGCCTCCTGAGTAGCTGGGACCATGGGTGTGTACCACCATGCCCAGCTAATTTTTAAAAATTATTTGTAGGCCGGGCGCGGTGGCTCACACCTGTAATCCCAGCGCTTTGGGAGGCCGAGGTGGGCAGATCACGAGGTCAGGAGATCAAGACCATCCTGGCTAACATGGTGAAACCCCGTCTCTACTAAAAATACAAAAAATTAGCCAGGCATGGTGGCAGGCACCTGTAGTCCCAGCTACTTGGGAGGCTGAGGCAGGAGAATGGCGTGAACCCGGGAGGTGGAGCTTGCAGTGAGCCGAGATAGCGCCACTGCAGTCCGGCCTGGGTGAAAGAGAGAGACTCTGTTTAAAAAAAAAAAAAAATTATTTGTTGAGACAGGGTTTTCCTATGTTACCCAGGCTGGTCCAAACTCCTGGGCTCAAGCGATCCTCCTGCCTTGGCCTCCTGGGATTACAGGCATGAGCTATCAGCCCGGCCACCTAAATGATACTCAAATAAAGTTTAAAGACAAGGCAAAGAACTCCCCAGAATATGCACCCTATACTCCAAAAACAATTCTCAAAAGTTTGGTCACTGGCATTGCCGCTGACATCACCGCAAAGCCTCCTGGGGCTACTTGGAAGAACCAGGCCTGTGCAGATGTGCACGCCAGCACCTCTTGGTAGGTGGCTCACGGCCTGTGGTGTCCACTGTTCTGGGAGCCCAGGAGAGTTGTGGTGCCCTCGGTACTGAGCACAGATACACCAGTGTTTAGGGCCGCTGCGTCCTTGGACAAATGGTGATGCGAGATGCTCAGGGGAGGTGGGTTGGGGACGGGCATGAGTCCCATCGCGCCCCCAGGCCTTCACCCAGCGTCCCACACATTGGGACTCCTACTGTGGCCAATGCCACTGCGACCGCGACTGCCCATTAGCTCGAGTGTGTGGCGCTGTCACCCCCATCTCTGATTTCCTTCAGCTGCTTCCGGCTGAAGAGCGTTCTCGGACTTCATGAGGAGGCTTCTGGAAAGGATTGCAAAAGCAACAGAGGAGCTCTGTCCACTGAGATGGCGGCATGGGTGAGCACCAGGCCTGCCATGGCCAGAGCTTCAGGAGGACAAGAGGCAGGACGGGTTGGGGCCTTCAGCTGTGTGGGAGAAAGAGACCTGCTGACACCGTGACTGGCGCCCATTTGGGACAGTGGCTACCAGCCAGGGAATGGGCACTGCTGAGATGTGAGTCTTTGTGTCAGCAATCAATGGCAAGGCAGTAGCATCCTACCTAAGTGCCCCTTCTAGAATGCCTGGACCAACCTTGCTGTTGGTTATTTTTATTTATTTATTTATTTTTGTAGAGATGGGGTCTTGCTATGTTGCCCAGGCTGGTCTTGAACTCCTGGCCTCAAGAAATCCTCCCACCGGCCGGGCGCGGTGGCTCACGCTTGTAATCCCAGCACTTTGGGAGGCCGAGGCGGGCGGATCACGAGGTCAGGAGTTCGAGACCACGGTGAAACCCCGTCTCTACTAAAAAATGCAAAAAATTAGCCGGGCGTGGTGGCGGGCGCCGTGGCGGGCGCCTGTAGTCCCAGCTACTCAGAGAGGCTGAGGCAGGAGAATGGCGTGAACCCGGGAGGCAGAGCTTGCAGTGAGCCGAGGTCGAGCCACTGCACTCCAGCCTGGGTGACAGAGCGAGACCCCGTCTCAAAAAAAAAAAAAAAAAAAAAAGAAATCCTCCCACCTTGGCCTCCCAAAGTGCCGGGATTACTGACATGAGTCACGACACCTGGCCTGTTATTGTTATTATTTTATTATTTTATTTTATTTTACTTTTTTGAAATGGAGTCTCACTCTGTGTCACCCAGGCTGGAGTGCAGTGGTGCGATCTCAGCTCACAGCAACCTCCGCCTCCCAGGTTCAAGCGATTCTCCTGCCTCAGTCTCCTGAATAACTGGGATCACAGGCGTGCGCCACCACACCCAGCTAATTTTTGTATTTTTAGTAGAGCCAGGGTTTTGCCATGTTGGCCAGGCTGGTCTCAAACTCCTGACCATGGGTGATCCTCCTGCCTTGGCCTCCCAAAGTGGTGGGATTACAGGCATGAACCACCACGCCCAGCCTGTTATTGCTATTTTTTTAAATGGTGGTTGTCCATATAAAGTTTTTTTTTTTTTTTTTTTGAGACGGAGTCTCACTCTGTCGCCCAGGCTGGAGTGCAGTGGCGTGATCTCGGCTCACTGCAAGCTCCGCCTCCCGGGTTCACGCCATTCTCCTGCCTCAGCCTCCCGAGTAGCTGGGACTACAGGCGCCCATCACCACACTCGGCTAATTTTTTGTATTTTTAGTAGAGACGGGGTTTCACCGTGTTAGCTAGGATGGTCTCGATCTCCTGACCTGAAGTGATCTGCCCGCCTTGGCCTCCCAAAGTGCTGGGATTACAGGTGTGAGCTACCACCCCTGGCCCATATAAAGTTTTAGAAGGAAGGCTGAAGACATCTATTTGAACCTAAATAGATCATCCTGCTCCCCTACTGCTGTCCCCGTGGAGGGTTTGTGACTCTGCTTTCAACATAATTAATTCCTTTCCCGCTTTACAGCTTTTGAAAGGGCACAGTGGGGGCTGCTAGTATGTTCTTCTCCTAAAAGACACCTACAAACTCAGACACAGACCAGAAACAATGGGGAGTGAACTTTTATTTAAGACTTGCTCAGTGGTTAGCATATCTCCTTTTCCTATTAAGGACGGCTCCTCATGTGCCTCCCTTAGGCATCCAGTACAAGTGTGGACTTTATAATCCCTGTGGCAAGCCAAGGTTGGACCCGGGGTGCTGGTTTCACAACAAGCCTAGGTGTCAGTAGAGGCACATCCATAGATAGCAGGATGGGCTTTTTCCTCTCTCCTTTGCTCCTAGAAAACTCTGCCTCAGCTCCAAATAGGATATTACAAACTATATTAATAGGTAAATAAGAGGAAAGCTGAGTGCGGCGGCTCACGCCTGTAATCCCAGCACTTTGGCAGGCTGAGGCAGGTGTATCTTTTGAGGTCAGGAGTTTGCGAACAGCCTGGCCAACATGGTGAAACTCTGTGTCTACTAAAAATACAAAACTTAGCTGGGCTTGGTGGTGGGTGCCTGTAACTCCACCTACTAGCGAGGCTGAGGCAGGAGAATCGCTTGAACCTGGGAGGTGGAGGTTGCAGTGAGCCGACATCACACCACTGTACTCCCGCCTGGGTGACAGAGCGAGACTCTGTCTCAAAAAAAAAAAAAAAAAAAAAAAGGGAAAGATGAACCACTGTCAACATCTGACTAACGTTCTCTTTAATAGTGGTGCCAGCGAGGCACAGTGGTTCACAGCCATCATCCAGCACTTCGGGAGACTGAGGGGGAAGATCGCTTGAGCCCAGGATTTTGAGGCTACAGTGAGCCATGATTGCACCACTGTACTCCAGTCTGGGTGACAGAACAAGACCCTATCTCTAAAAAAGAAAGAAAGAACAGGTAGATACCTATTCAGGATGATGCCTGTCGATGGCACTAATCACACCTTGTGGCACGGTTAGGAGTTCTCAGTTCCCATTCTCAGTAGCTTTCACCTTTCCATCTTTCTTCACACCACCATGCTGGCCTATCAGTCTTTTTTTTTTTTTGAGTCGGAGTTTCGCTCTTGTTGCCCAGGCTGGAGTGCAATGGCGCGATCTCGGCTCATCACAACCTCTGCCTCCCGGGTTCAAGAGATTCTCCTGCCTCAGCCTCCTGAGTAGCTGGGATTACAGGCGCCTGCCACCATGCCCGGCTAATTTTTGCGTTTTTAGTAGAGATGGGGTTTCACCATGTTGGTCAGGTTGGTCTCAAACTCCTGGACCTCAGGTGATCCGCCCACCTCGGCCTCCCAAAATGCTGGGATTACAGGCGTGAGCCACCATGCCCGGCCATAGTTATTCATATGTTTATTATTTTTTTCTTTTTTTTAATTTTTAGAGACAGGGTCTTGCTACATTGCCCAGGTTGGAGGGCAGCGGCTATTCATAGGTGCGATCCCAGCCCACTGCAGCCTCGACTCCTGGCGTTGAGCAATCCCCCAACTCCAGCCTCCCAAGTAGCTGGGATTACAGACACATGCCACTGTGCCCAGCTTGTGTTTTCTGGGGTCATCCATTCCTTTAGCGAAAATGTGTTGAGCGCCAGTGGAGCAGCAGTGCACCTGCCCAGGAGGCCCGTGGCATGAGGCCGAGTGCAAACAGAAAGGGAGAGTAATTTCATGGACTTTTACGAAGTGAGGCCCAAGGTTTGAACAGAATG
Organism: Gorilla gorilla gorilla; assembly: GCF_029281585.2. Taxonomy (NCBI): domain Eukaryota; kingdom Metazoa; phylum Chordata; class Mammalia; order Primates; family Hominidae; genus Gorilla; species Gorilla gorilla. The sequence continues at coordinate 40,502,940 of NC_086018.1, read as the reverse complement.
CCCTGGTGAAAGGTTAGCTCATAGACCCCCGTGTGAGTTGAACTCTTAACCTTATGGAGCAATAAATGAAGCCCTCCAGATGTGAAATGATTTGCTCGCTGTCTCCTGCCTGCAACCTGTACATTTTTCTTCTAGAACATGCCTATAGTATTCTTGATTTTTTTAAAGAGACTATTTTGGGGAAACAGTTTTAGGTTCACAGCACAATTGAGAGGAAGGTACATTTATATGATTTTTAAACCTTGGAGGAAGAGGATTTTTTTTTTTTTTTTTTTTTTTGAGAGACAGTCTCGCTCTGTCACACAGGCTGGAGTGCAGTGGCATGATCCTGGCTTACTGCAACCTCCGCCTCCCAGGTTCCAGTGATTCTCCTGCCTTAGCCTCCCAAGTAGCTGGGACTACAGGCACACACCACCACACCTGGCTAATTTTTGTATTTTTAGTAGAGACGGGGTTTCACCATGTTGGCCAGGCTGGTTTAAAACTCCTGACCTCAGGTGATCCACCCACCTTAGCCTCCCAAAGTTCTGGGATTATAGGCGTGAGTGTGGCCTAATTTTTTCGTATTTTTAGTAGAGATGGGGTTTCACCATGTTGGCCAGGCTGGTCTCAAACTCCTGACCTCAAGTGATCCTCCTGCCTTGGCCTCCCAAAGTGCTGGGATTACAGACATGAGCCACTGTGCCTGGCCTCACAGGTAATAATTTTATTTATTTATTTATTTACTTTGGGACAGAGTCTCGCTGAGTCACCCAGACTGGAGGGCAGTGGCGTGATCTCAGCTCACTGCAACCTCCGCCTCCTGGGTTCAAGCGATTCTCCTGCCTCAGCCTCCTGGGTAATTGGGATTACAGGTGCCCACCACCACGCCCGACTAATTTTTGTATTTTCAGTAGAGACAGGATTTTGCTATGTTGGCCAGGCTGGTCTTGAACTCCTGACCTCAGGTGATCCGCCCACTTCGGCCTCCCAAAGTGCTGGGATTACAGGCGTGAGCCACCGTGCCCCACCTCTCTTTCTTTCTTTCTTTTTTTTTTTTTTTGAGACGGAGTTTCACTCTTGTTGCCCAGGCTGGAGTGCAATGGCGCGATCTCGGCTCACTGCAACTTCCGCCTCCCAGGTTTGAGCAATTCTCCTGCCTCAGCCTCCCATCCTGCTTCAGCCTCCCAAGTAGCTGGGATTACAGGCATGTGCCACCACGCCCAGCTAATTTTGTATTTTTAGTAGAGATGGGGTTTCACTCTGTTGGTCAGGCTGGTCTCGAACTCCTGACCTCAGGTGATCCACCCACCTCAGCCTCCCAAAGTGCTGGGATTATAGGTGTGAGCCACTGCGCCTGGCCAATTTTTTTTTTTTTTTTTTTTTTTTTTTTTTTTTTTGAGGCAGTGTCTTGGTTTTTTGCCTAGGCTGAAGTGCAGTGGTGTGATCACAGCTTACTGCTGCCTCTACCTCTTGGGCTCAAGTGATCCTCCTGCCTCAGCCTCCTGAGTAGCTGATTCGATTCTACAGGCACTGCCACCACACTAGGCTAATTTTTCAAAAAATTTTAAATCAATAAAATGTTTTTACATAGAGACATAGTCTCACTATGTCGCCTAGGCTGGTCTCGAACTCCTAGGCTCAATCAATCCACCCACCTTAGCCTCCCAAAGTGCTAGGATTACAGGTGTGAGCCACTGCACCTGGCTTTTTTAAAAAAAAAACAAAAACAAAAACAAAAAAAACAGGGTCTCACCTTACACAGTTCGCTGCAGCCTCAACCTCCCGGGCTCAGGTGATCCTCCCATCTCAGTCTCCCAAGTAACTGGGACTACAGGCACACACCACCATGCCTGGCTAATTTTTTGTATTTTTTGTAGAGATGGGTTTTTGATGCGTTGCCCAGGCTGGTCTCTAACTCCTGGACTCAAGTGATCCACCCACCTCAGTCTCCCAAAGTGCTGGGATTACAAGCATGAGCCATCGGGCCTGGCCAAAAAGTTTTTCTTCACTTGAGTGTCTGATAATAAATACTTCATCTTCATTCCTCCTGGGTGGTGACAGAAGTAGAAATTATTTACTTTGGTTTCCAATTATATATAATATATATATATATAAAATAATAACAATAATAATAATTTTTTTGAGACAGAGTCTTGCTCTGTCACCCAGGCTGGAGTGCAGTGGCTTGATCTCCGCTCACTGCAAGCTCCGCCTCCCAGGTTCACGGCATTCTCCTGCCTCAGCCTCTCGAGCAGCTGGACTACAGGTGAGTGCCACCACACCCGGCTAATTTTTTGCATTTTTAGTAGAGATGGGGTTTCACCGTGTTAGCCAGGATGGTCTTGATCTCCTGACCTCAAGTGATCTGCCTGACTTGGCTTCCCAAAGTGTTGGGATTACAGGCGTGAGCCACCGTGCCTGGCCAGTCTCCAATTATATTCATAGTAAAAGTCAAAATAACATTTCATTCAGTTCTGATAGACAAGGACCTGCCCCAAATTTATCTTTTTTTTTTTTTTTTTTTTTTGAGGCAGAGTTTTGCTTCTTCGCCATGGCGGGAGTGCAATGGCACGATCTTGGCTCACTGCAACCTCCGCCTCTCAGGTTCAAGGAATTCTCCTGCCTCAGCCTCCCAAGTAGCTGGGATTACAGGCATGTGCCAGCATGCCTGGCTAATTTTTGTATTTTTAGTAGAGACAGAGTTTCACCATGTTGGCCAGGCTGGTCTTGAACTCCTGAGCTCAAGTGATCCTCCCTCCTTGACCTCCCAAAATGCTGGGATTACAGGTGTGAGTCACCGCACCTGGCCCCAAATTTATCTTAATAAAAACTTTTCTTTACAGTATGCAATAGTTTAAAAGAACATTGTAAAAATACATTAAAATTATGTTTTATTAGTTTGTTTAATTCATGCTTGTCACTGACCGAGTCTAGCTTTCTGCCAAATGGTCCAAATTGGCCCAATTTTCTGTCACTGTTGTCACTTGCCCGGTACACTAGGCCGGGCATTGACTCCTGATCCAGCTGGGTTGCAGATCAGTGATCCGAATGACCCTGCTGGCTTAGCAAGAAGTTCAGAGCAAGTAATTCAAGCTCTCCACCTCTGAAGAAGTTCAGAGCAAGTAATTCAAGCGCTCCACCTCTGAAGTCCTTGCTGATTGGACTCTTTGGTGACCTCTGTTCCCTTGGGAACTTCATGCTGGAGACAACGTAGGTATCCACCCCTCAAGCACTGGTGAGGGTTGCCAATGCTGTGCCCTAAAGGTACGACAGAGCCTTAAGGACCTACCCAGTGAGGACAAAAGAAAAGTGAGGGACAGAGCTCTCAGAGCTTTGTAATTGTGTCCGTCCTCTCTGTGAAGTCCAGGTTCAATGGGAATAAACAGAGCACCTTTAAAACAGAAAGGGAGGCCAGGCGTGGTGGCGCACGCCTGTAATCCCAGCACTTTGGGAGGCTAAGGCAGGTGGATCACCCGAGGTCAGGTGTTCAAGACCAGCCTGGGCAACATGGCGAAACCCCATCTCTACTAAAAATACATAACTTACCCAATGTGGTGGTCACCTGTAATCCCAGCTACTCGGGGGGCTGAGGCATGAGAATTGCTTGAACCCGGGAGGCGGAGGTTGCAATGAGCCCAGATTGTGCCATTGCACTCCAGCCTGGGCTATGGAGCAAGACTCTGTCTCAAAAAAAAAAAAAAAAATGCAAACCCAGAAAGGAAAATGAGCTATTGCAGAGGACAACTGTGTTTTGTGAGCAGGTCCCAACAATGCCACCACCGGGAGCGGGTGCCACCTGCTCGGCCGGTGCAGAGCCGGGCACCTCAGAGGAAGGGGTACACGTGGTGGGGAGGGCCGGGCTGCAGATGCGGGGCCTCATTTTGTTTCCTTGTAAAGTGAATTCCCCAAAGGGTTCTGATGCTTTTGCTTGGCAGAGCAAGGGAAAATAAGACATTTTAAATGGATTCCATTGTCTTTCCTGGTGACAGAGCAGCCTCCCCAGCGTGTTTCCGTGTCTCTGTAGCCCCGTGAGAGCAGTTGCTCCCTTCTCCTCTTAAAACGCGGCAATAATGAGTCAGAAGAAAAAGTGCTTGTTGCCAAAGGCTGATTATTATAGGTCTCCGAGCATTCTGCATCCACCTGCTGAGGAAATCATGGCTTTGAGTGTGCAGAGATTTATTGCCATGCAAGTTCATTTGCAAGTTTAGAAGATAGGAACAGACTAATATTGAACTACAGAGGCAAAGACGGTAGAGTGTTTGAAGGGGTGCAACATAATTTTAAGATCCAGCCAATTCTCCCTCTCGTCTCTCCTTCCCATCCCAAGGGCAATAACATCCCGCATCCCCAGGGCCATGCCCTGCATAGCTCTCTATAGCTGGCACATTTTCTAGGACTCGAGGTAACTGGAGCTTGGGGTCCTTGGCGATGACAAGCATGATATGCAGGGCAGCTCTCATCTCACAAGACCAGCTGGTAGGAAGCCCTTCCAAGACGTGGGTGGCCCTGAGCTTGAGCTTAGCTCAGGCAAAGTGGGAGATTGGAAAGAGAAGTGGAGGCAGGCTGGCCATCTTCCTTTTCTCACACACCTGCTGTGGCCTTGAGGAAGTCCTGTAAACTTTCAGGTCCCCAACTACCTCCTTCTCCAAATGGCTAGTGGCCTCCTTGAGCTCCTTGAGTAGGGCCACAGGCCGCAGCAGTGAGAGTCCGCTGGGGGGTGAAGAAATTTTAGGGAGCCCAAGGCAAAGCGGCACACTGTGTGAAATACCATTTCATAGCATGAGCTTGTGTGTATGCTAATTAGTTGGTATAAAGATCAAGGCCAGGCATGGTGGCTCATGCCTGTAATCCCAGCACTTTGGGATCCTGAGGAGGGTGGCTCTCTTGAGCCCAAGAGTTTGAGAACAGCCTGGCCAACATGGTGAAACACTGTCTCTACAAAAAAAAAAAAATTAGCCGAGCATGGTGGTGCATGCCTGTAGCCCCAGCTATTTAGGAGGCTGAGACAGGAGGATCACTTGAGCCAAGGAGGTCAAGGCTGTAGTAAGCCATGATCACACCACTGCACTCGAGCCTGGGTGTCAGAGTGAGACTCTGTGTCAAAAAAAAAAAAAAAAAAAAAAAAAGATCAAACTCAGATTCTACCCAGGGTTTCAAAGATGAACACTTACAGAGGGATGTGGACCTGAAAGGAAGTATCTGGAGGATTTTAACTGCATTCAGTCTGCTTTGAAATTGTGTATGGGTAAAAATGGGTCCAGTTGCCATCGCAGGTTGGGGGAGAGCTGGCAGGTGATGGGGAGGAGGGCAGCTCGCATGCAGAACCATGATCAAGCAAAGGGGGTCTGAGAAGGTGGCTCCTGGTTCGTGGAGCTCAAAGACAGCGGGTGAGGGTGGGTGGGGGAGGCTGGGCCAGGGAGGACGCCTAGGGAATGGCAGGTGCTCTGAGTTGGAAAGCGCCCCCAAGAAATTCATGGCTACCTGGTACCCGTGAATGTGACCTTATCTGGAAATAACGGTCTTTGCAGTTGTAATCAAGTTCAGATGAGGTCACACCCTCATCCAATGACTGGCATCCTTAGAAGAGGAATATTTTGACACAGAGACACTGCCCCAGAGGGGCAATGGCCACATGAAGACGGAAGCAGAGGTCAGAGCGACGCTCCCACAAGCCCGGCAATGGCAGTGACTGCGGGCGTCTTCGTCTGCTGTGGCTGCTAAAGATGTGGTGGACTGGGAGGCTCAAACAACAGACACTTGTTTCTCACAGTTCTGGAAACTGGAAAGTTAGAGATCAAGGTACTGGAAGATTCGGTTCAATCTGGGGAGGGCCTCTTCCTGGTTTTAAGCATGGCTGCCTTCCTACTTCGGACCTCACATGGCAGAGGGGGGTGAAGAACGAGAGAGGAGAGCGCGAGAGAGCGCGCGATCCCCTGTCTCTTTTTTCTTTTTTTTGGACATAGAGTCTCACTCTGGCTGGAGTGCAGTGATTTGATCTCAGCTCACTGCAGCCTCTGCCTCCCGGGTTCAAGTGATTTTCCCCCCTCAGCCTCCTGAGTAGCTGGGATTACAGGCACCCCCCACCACACCTGGCTCATTTTTGTATTTTTAGTAGAGATGGGGTTTCACCATGTTGGCCAGGCTGGTCTCGAACTCCTGACCTCAAGTTATCCACCCGCCTCGGCCTCCCGCAGTGTTGGGATTACAGACATGAGCCACTGCACCCGGCGTCCCCCATCTCTTCTTATAAGGGCACTCATCCCATCATGGCATCAGGGGGCTCTACCCCCATGACATCATCTAACCCTAATTACCTCCCAGAGATGTCACCTCCTAATACCATACCGAACTGGGGATTAGGGTTTCAATAGATAAATTTTGGGGGGACACATACACTCGGTTCATAACAGCCAGGAACCACCAGAAGCTAGAACTGGTGAGGAAGGATCCCTTTCTTGATGTGACACCTTCATTTTAGACTTCTGGCCTCTGGAACTGTGAGAGAATAAAGTCTGTTGTTTTAAGCCACTCAGTTCATGGTCATTTTACTTTAGCTGTGGTAGAAAGCCCAGGAAAAAGTCTCCAGAGTGAGCTGGGGGACACACCTGCCCCTCACACCCTTGGCCATGGTCACCCAAGGGTCTCCTTTCCTCCTCATGCCTCCTCCTTCCTCTACCAGGGAAACGGGCACCATCCAAGTGCAGCCTCTGCAGGCGGGGGAGACTCCTGCACGGACTTCCTGCAGAGTCAGTTCCGCAGTAGACACCAGCTGGGGGTCCTCTGCTTCCACTCAGTCCCAACACTGTCTACCTGGAAATGTCCTCAGGTCCCACAGGTTGAGGACTTGGTCCCACAAGACCTGAGCCCCACTCCCAAAGCTGATCCCAAGCCCAGGTTATTTTGAGTTTGCTTCTTCTTCTTTCTTTCTTTCTTTCTTTATTTTTGTTTTTGAGACAGGGTCTCACTGTGTTGCCCAGGCTGGAGTGCAGTGGTGAGATCTTGGCTCACTGCAGCCTCCACCTCCTGGGTTCAAGCGAATCTTCTGCCTCAGCCTCCCCAGTAGTTGGGACTATGGGCCTGTGCCACCAAGCCACACCAATTTTTGTATTTTTAGTAGAGATGGTGTTTCACCAGGTTGGCCAGGCTGGTCTTGAACTCCTGACCTCAAGGGATCCACCCACCTCAGCCTCCCAAAGTGCTGGGATTACAGGAGTGAGCCACCGTGGCTAGCCTATTTTGTGTTTGCTTCTGAGCAACCAGCCGTAAATTGGGGTTCCCACAGCCCTCTCTTTGGGTTCAATTCACTTGCTAGAGAGGCTCAGAACTCGGGGGAACACTTACTCAGGTTTACCGTGTAGGGGTGAAGGGAAAACTTCCCCTTCGCCCTCTGAAGGTTCATGGAAAATCAACTCTCAAAAGGCAGATGAATAGGAGAAAGGGATGCGCATTTATTTGATTATAGTTTTACCTGTCACAGGAGACTTCGGAATGAAGACCCAAAGATACAGGGGAAATTGTCCATTTTCATGCTGAGGTTCAACACAGTATGGGCAGCTGTGCAGACATAGGATTGGACAAAAACGATCTGATCTAATGCTAGCAGATGGAGTGGGGAACCCAGCAGGGCCTGTCTGGCTAGATTCCTCTTGGTCTCTCTGAGCAGAGTTCCTTCTGGGTGTGGGGAGGACCCTCTCTGGAATGGTGGTCTTATTATTATTATTATTATTTTTGAGACAGAGTCTTGCTCTGTCGTCCAGGCTGGAGTACAGTGGTGTGATCTCGGCTCATTGCAACCTCCGCCTCTTGGGTTCAAGTGATTCTCCTGCCTCAGCCTCCTGAATAGCTGGGATTACAGGTGCATGCCACCACACCTGGCTAATTTTTGTGTTTTTAGTAGAGATGGGGTTTCACCATGTTGGCCTGGCTGGTCTTGAACTCCTGACCTCAGGTGATCTACCCACCTAAGCCTCCCAAAGTGCTGGGATTACAGGCGTGAGCCACGGCACCTGGCCTGGAATGGGGGTCTTATGGTCTACAGTCAAACAAAGTAGGCCAGAGAATTTCTTTATGGCCAGTTTTTACGCAGATAGGGCAGAGGGGAAGTTAAAGTCATACTTTAGGTTGTATGGCTGGTTTGGGGGAAAGGGGTTCTGGTTTCTGTGACCCACCCTGAGGAAGAGAGATTCTAGTCTCTATGGCCAGCCTCAGGGCAGAATGAGGGGCCACAGACAGGAGGGCAGGAGAAGGTCAGAGAGAAACTTTTGCTTCTGAGGCTGCTGCTGAGGCCTTCATTTTGGGGCATCAATTTCTGAGCCCCAAATCTCCTTTAGTATAAAGGAGCCAGCCTCGGCAACATAGCAAGACCCTGTCTCAATCAGTCAATCAATAATCCAGGCGTGATGGCACACTCCTGTGGTCCCAACTACCCGGGAGCCTGAGGTGGAAAGATCATTTGAGCCCAGGAAGTTGAGGCTGCAATGAACCGTGAACATGCTACCGCACTCCAGTCTGGGCCTCAAAAAATATATATTTAAAAATTAAAAAAGCAGCCAGATGAAGAGCCATACAGGCGAGGGTCTGGAAGGGCCCCGAGCGCAAGAACTCCTGTCCCCGTGGAGTTGGGTGGGCCACCCCCAGCATGTGGATGTGTTCCTGTTCACTTTCCTGGAAGCCCCCGTGTGTCTGGCTGCCTGTAAGCTCTCTGAATCCAGTCCTGTTGGGGTTTTATGGAAGCTTCATTATGCAGGCATGATTGATTAAATCAGTGGCCATTGATAATCAACTCAAACTTCAGCCCCTCTCCTTTTGGGGAGATTGAAGGATGGGGCTCAAAGTCCTAATTCTCTAATCTTGTCTCGGTCTTCCCGGTAACCAGGCCCCCTCCAGAAACCACTGGGGGCTGCCAGTCACCAGCCAATCATTAGCATACAAAAAGACACTGTCATTTTGGAGGTTCCAAGGATTTTAGAAGTCATGTATCAGGAAATCAGGTAGAAGACTAAATACATATGTCACTGTGTCTGTATTAGTCTGTTTTCACGCTGCTGATAAAGACAAAGCCAAGACTGGAAAAGAAGTTTAATAGACTCAACGGTTCCACGTGGCTGGGGAGGCCTCACAATCGTGGCAGAAGGCGAAAGGTGGCGGCAAGAGAGAAATGAGAGCCAAGCAAAAGGGGTTTCCTGTTATAAAACCATCAGATCTCGTGAGATTATTCACCACCATGAGAACTGCCCCCATGATTCAATTATCTCCCACAACACGTGGGAATGATGGGAGCTACAATTCAAGATGAGATTTGGGTGAGGACGCACCCAAACCATATCAATATCACTACTCCCCTTTCACTCACCCCACTTCCTGTTTGATGGCAACCTCGATTTCCTTTTTTAACTTTTATTTTTTACTTTTTGGGATGGAGTCTCACTCTGTCACCCAGGCTGGAGTGCAATGATGTGATCTCGGCTCACTGCAACCTCTGCCACCCTGGTTCACATGATTCTCCTGCCTCAGCCTCCTGAGTAGCTGGGACTACAGGTGTGTGCCTCCACACCTGGTTAATTTTTTGTATTTTTAGTAGAGATGGGGTTTCACCATGTTGGCCAGGCTGGTCTCGAACTCCTGATCTCAGGTGATCCACCCACTTTGACCTCCAAAAGTGCTGGGATTACAGGCCTGAGCCACTGTGCCTGGCTGTCAACCTCGTTTTCTTGAGTCTACCAAGCAAGGTCCTTGGGGGTCCTAGGAGCCCTCAGAGGCTTCCCTGCCTCTGCCTTCTTGCCCTTAGGTTTGGTTCCTCCCACACCAGCTGGGGCAATCCTTTAAAAACCCTCAGACCGCTGGGAGGAGGGTACTGAATGCTTCCAGCACAGTGACATGATAGACATGATCAAGAAGATGGATATGCTAAATATCTTGATCTGATCACTACACACTGTATGTATCAAAACATCACTGTGTGCTCTATAAATATGTACAATTATTCTATGCCAATTAAAAAATAAGATAAAATAATATTCTGATTTTTTTTTTTGAGGCAGAGTCTTGCTCTGTCACCCAGGCTGGAGTGCAGTGGCACGATCTCAGCTCACTGCATTCTCCGCCTCCTGGGTTCAAGCGATTCTCCTGCCTCAGCCTCCCGAGTAGCTGGGACTACAGGTGTGCACCACCATGCCTGGCTAATTTTTGTATTTTTAGTAGAGACAGGGTTTCAGCATGTTGGCCAGGATGGTCTCGATTTCTTGACCTCATGATCCACCCTCCTCAGCCTCCCAAAGTGCTGGGAATACAGGCATGAGCCACCGCACCCGGCCCTGATTTTTTTTAAGTAAGCCCAATTATATTATTCTGTTTAAAACTCTCTCATGGAGCTCCCCTAGAGTAAAAGCCAATGTTCTTGCCATGGCCTGTAAGGTCAAACAAAACCTGCCCCCTTCCTTCTCTCGGGCCTTATCCTTATCCCCCCATTTACTGTGATCCAGCCACTTGTCCTTGCTGCTTGGGGATCCTGCTGTTTAGAGGTGAACTGTGTCCAGGCTGGTGTCGGTAAAGCACAGTTTTTTGTTTTTTGTTTTGTTTTTGTTTTTTGTTGAGACAGAGTCTCACTCTGTCACCCAGGCTGGAGTGCTGTGGTGTGATCTTAGCTCGCTGTAACCTCTGCCTCCAGGATTCAAGCAGTTCTCCTGCCTCAGCCTCCAAGTAGCTGAGATTATAGGCGCCCGCCACCACACCCAGCTAATTTTTGTATTTTTAGTAGAGACGAGGTTTCACCATGTTGGCCAGGCTGGTCTCAAACTCCTGACCTCAAGTGATCTGCCCTCCTCGGCCTCCCAAAGTTCTGGGATTACAGGTGAGAGCCACCACGCTTGACCCAGCATAGTTCTTAATAGTGCCACTTTCACTCCTGAATGGCCCTGGTTTGGATGCATCAACCTAAAGAAACTGAGGTCAAATTAACATAGGTAGAGAGTTTATTTTGGGCCAAAGCTGAGGACTACGGCCTCAGACACACTGGGAAGTGCCCTGGAGAACAAAGGAGAGACTGGAGTTTTTAAAGAAAAAAGGATCGGGCTGGACGTGGTGCCTCACGCCTGTAATCCTAGCATTTTGGGAGGCCAAGGTGGGTGGATCACTTGAGATCAGGAGTTCAAGACCAGCCTGGCCATACATGGTGAAACCCTGTCTCTACTAAAAATACAAAAATTAGCTGGGCATGGTGGCACGTGCCTGTAATCCCAGCTACTCAGGAGGCTGAGGCAGGAGAATTGCTTCAATCTGGGAAGCGGAGGTTGTAGTTAGCCAAGATTACACCATTGCACTCCAGCCTGGGGGACAAGAGTGAAACTCTGTCTCAAATAAAAAAAAGAAGGAAAGGAAAAAGGATGAATCAGGCTGAGCACAGTGGCTCACACCTATAACCCCAGAAGTTTTGGGAGGCTGAGGTGGGAGGATTGCTAGAACTCAGGAGTTGGAGACCAGCCTGGGCAACATAGTGAGATCCCTATCTCTATTTTTAAAAAAATCAGCCGGGCATGGTGGTGTGTGCCTGTAGTCCCAGCTACTTGGGAGGCTGAGGCAGGAAGATCGCTTGAGCCCGGGAGATGGGGGCTGCAGTGAGCCACAATCACATCACTGCACTTTAGCCTGGGCCATAGAGCAGGAACCTGTCTCAAGAAAAAAAAAAAAAGTATGAAACAGGAGAGAAGCAATTACAGAAGTTATGTTACAGGAATTCTCATTGGTTTATTGAAATCACATTGATTAGGGTATGAGTTATGGTATCCAGCAAATGGCATGGTTAGGTTAATTTATGGCTGTTGGTGTTGATAGTCAGTCTAGGGTCCCAATAGCAGGTGGCTTTAGGGGCGGGTGGGGGAGGGGGCTTGTAACTGTCATCACATTTCAATGCCTCTCTGGGCCTGATGATTTAAAGGGGGCTCTCGGCAGGGCACAGTGGCTCAAGCTTGTAATCCCAGTACTTTGGGAGGCCGAGGTAGCAGGGGATCACCTGAGGTCAGGAGTTTGAGACCAGCCTGGCCAACATGGTGAAACCCCATCTCTACCAAAAAATACAAAAATTAACCAGGCCTGGTGTCGGGCACCTGTAACCCCAGCTACTCAGGAGGCTGAGGCAGGAGAATTGCTTGAACCTGGAAGGCAGAGGTTGCAGTGAGTTGAGATTGCACTACTGCACTCCAGTCTGGGCGACAGAGTGAGACTCCTTCGCAAAAAAACTAAAATATAATAAAACAAAGTCAGCTAATTAGCAAACTTCATTTCATCTTCAACCTTCATTCCCTCTTGCCATGTAACATAACATATTCACAGGTACCAGGGATTAGGACTTGGGCATCTTGGGGGAGGCATCATCCTGCTACCACAGTGAGGATGCTACTTTGAACAGGGTGGTCAGGGAGGGCTTCTCTGAGTAGCTGGCATTGAAAGGAAGATCTGAGGCATAAGAAGGAGCTGACAACATCAAGTGGCAGCTTCTCAGGCAGAGGGAGTGCCACGTGCAAAGGCCCCGGGGCAGAGAAGAGATGGGTGTGTTTAGGAGCAGGTGGGATCTAGAGTGGCTACAGCACACTAAGGGGAAGAGTGACCCCAGGTGAGGCTCAGAGGGAGGCTGGGATCAGATAGTGCAGGTGCACTGGTTTTCTCTCCCAGCCTAGGTCATCATAATTAGTGTGATTTCCATGCCATTGTCAAACACAAGCTTGATTCTGTGTGTGAGATGGCTGTGTTTTAACAATGTGTGATTCTTGTAGATTTGTTCACGAAGCTGTTTGAGATCTGGCTGTAAGACACAGGCAATTGCTACCCATTCATAAGGTCACTTTTTTTTTTTTTTTGAGACAGAGTCTCACTGTTGGAGTGACTGGTGCGATCTCGGCTCACTGCAACCTCCACTTCCTGGGTTCAAGTGATTCTCCTGAGTCAGCCTCCAGAGTAGCTGGGATTACAGTTGTGCACCACCACACCCGGCTAATTTCTGTATTATTAGTAGAGATGGGGTTTCACCATGTTGGTCATACTGGTCTCGAACTCCTGACCTCAGGTGATCCACCTGCCTCAGCCTCCCACTGTGCTGGAATTACAGATGTGAACCACCACGCCCAGCCCCAGTCACCTTTTAAATTTACTGAATGGACTGATTCATCCTTCTAAGAGAAGGGATAGCCAGGTGCAGTGGCTCACACCTGTAATCCCAGCACTTTGGGAGTCTGAAGTGGGTGGATCTCTTGAGCCCAGCAGTTTGAGACCAGCCTGGGCAACATGGTGAAATCCTGTCTCTACAAAAAATTAGCTGGACGTGGCTGGGCGCGGTGGCTCACGCCTGTAATCCCAGCACTTTGGGAGGCTGAGGAGGGCAGATCACGAGGTCAGGAGATCAAGACCATCCAGGCTAACACGGTGAAACCCCATCTCTACTAAAAAAAAAAATACAAAAAATTAGCTGGGCATGGTGGCAGGCACTTGTAGTCCCAGCTACTCGGGAGGCTGAGGCAGGAGAATGGCGTGAACCCAGGAGGCAGAGCTTGCAGTGAGCCGAGATATAGCCACTGCACTCCAGCCTGGGTGATAGAGCAAGACTCTGGCTCAAAAAAAAAAAAAAAAAAAAAAATTAGCTGGACGTGGTGGTGCATACCTCTAGTCCCAGCTTCTCGGGAGGCTGAGGCAGGAGGATCACTTGAACCCAGGAGGCAGAGGTTGCAGTGAGCTGAGATAGTGTCACTACACTCCAGTCTGGGTGACAGCACGCAACTCCGTCTCATAAATAAATAAATAAATAAATAAATAAATAAATAAATAAAAATGGTAACCCTAGTTTGCATAATGGTTTTGAGCTATGAACCTAGACTTAAAGGGAATACATTGAATAAATTGAATGACCATGGAGAATTAGATGAGACCTGTTGTAACCAAGTGACTTGTTTTCTTATTTTGTGTATTTGGGTTTCAACTTCCCCAAAGAAATTTATCCAGGTGTGGCATGTAGTATTAGCAATAGCACAGACATTTCCTTATCCAACCAATAAATAATATAGAGCAAATTCATCATCTAGTATCCCACAACTGGGATGAATTAAAGCTGAGTGAACAGTTCTATTAGGGATGTTGCCAAAGTTGCCCACTAGGTGGCCTAAAGAATCTCTTAGGTCAGATTCTGTCAAGTTACCAGCAGAAGCTACTGATTGGGAAGTTTCAGTTGCATCATTATCCTGCCAAGTGGAAAAAATTGGCATAAGCAGGGAAAAATTAAGAGGGACAAGAGGCTCATGATGGGGACTCTTGTTCTGTTGTCTTGGGAAAAGCCACCCACAGCATGAAGCCATCAACTGCTTGTCCTGGTTTACAGTTAGACTGTCTCTGCTCATGGCATGGGGCAGTCCGGTGAACGTTCTATACGGTCCATAGATCACACACAAGACTCATCCCTTAAAATTCATTTAGTTTCAGCTTATAGTGCCTTAGGAACAGAGCAATTCCCATTCTTAGTATTCTACGGAAGAAAGTTGGATTGGAGGAACCAAAAAGAGTTTAGGGTCAGGTGGATACGGTGGCTCACGCCTGTAATCCCAGCATCCCGTGCACGCCTCAACCAGGGTAAAAATCTTTATGCTGTATGCAGGCAGATGTGCACAGAAATAGAACTAAAAATGGTCTATAACTGATTCCCTTGAGCTCGCAAGTCCCCACTCTTGCTAACGGCAAAAGAGAGAAAGGAAATAACACCAGGAACATGCTCATCGGAGCTAACTCAGCCTCTTCAGTCTTCCAAAACTCCCTTCCTCATTAACGCGTCAAGATTAAAGTTCAAGTTCAGGTTCAAGTTCCGATCAAGTGTCTCTCCCTGCTCCTTTCTGAGATGCTGCTAGGGTGCGGGGTAACTAGGGCACCCTCCTGGCTCCTGCCTCTCAGCCATGGCCAGGGCGGTTCCTGGGCCTTCCGTCCTGGTGTCCACGAGGCGATACCATCATGCATTATTCTCAACCTCCAGCCCAGGGCTCCCAGCCTGGCCTCTGTACCCCAATCTCAGTCTTTTGATTCATCAGGGCCTGGGCTGCTTTTCCCACTCCACACTAGAGAGTGTAGGATCTGTGAGGCTGCCTTCCAGGCCACCCTCCTAGACCCTTTCCTGGCCATTTCCAAACCATGCTTGAGCAGCCCCTGTCGTTCTGCTGCCATGCTCACCGCAGGCCTTGCTACCACTGTGTTAACCCCAAGGAGGGAATCAGGACGCTGACATCTGATCTCCTGTGTCTTCCTACTGATGGAAACTTCCCTAAGTCACACCTTCAGACCCTGTGCACTGCTTATAATCCAAGTCCAGGATTCTGTTATTTACGTCTTAAAGCAGAGCCTTTGGAATTTAGAAAATCTCTTTTTTCTCTGAAAGCCCAGTTTCAAGACTACCGAATCACATGCACTTGGAGTCAGTCTTAATACTTAAAAGTGAAAGGGTCTTTCTTTCTCATCACCTACCTACTATGAAAATCATAATTATCCTTGAGGCCAACAGAAGCTTCTGACTGAATAAGAGAAGGAAAAAATATTAATACATCTAAGATAGTATCTGGCCAGGTGCAGTGGCTCATGCCTGTAATCCCAGCACTTTGGGAGGCTGAGGTGAGCAGGTCATTTGAGGTCAGGAGTTCGAGGCCAGTCTGGCCAACATAGTGAAACCCTGTCTCTACTAAAAATACCAAAAAAAAAAAAAAAAAAAAAAAAAGAGCCTGGCATGGTGGCGCACGCCTGTAATCCCAGCTACTCGGGAGGCTGAGGCACGAGAATCGCTTGAACCCAGGAGATGGAGGTTGCAGTGAGCCAAGATTGCACCACTGCACTCCCGCCTGGGTTACAGAGTGAAACCCTGTCTCGAAAAAAAAAAAAAAAGATAGTAACCCTCTTTTACTTGTAGCATAGCACTTATCACAAACATACTAGAATTGTTCCATATCTGTCATCCTAAATAGAGAGGAATTACTTAAAGGAAGGGCACAAATCTTACTCACTTTTTATGTCAAGTGCCTAAATATTGTGCCTGGCACTTTATACGCTCCCAGAAACTATTGGATAGATGGATAGGTGGATGAGTGGGTGGATGGGTGGGTGGATGGTGGATGGATGGATGGATGGATGGATGGATATGTGTGTGGGTGGATGGATGGGTGGAAGGATGGGTGGATGGGTGAAAGGATGGGTGGGTGGGTAAGTGGATAGGTGGGTAGGTGGGTGAATGGTTGGTGGATGAGTGGATGGGTGGATGAGTGAGTTGTTGGCTGGATGGGTGAGTGGATGGATGGATGGGTGGGTGGATGGATGGGTGGGTAGATGGGTAGTGGATGAGTACATGGGTGGATAGATCAAAAATAAAATGGGGATAAAAGGGATTGGAGATAGGCAAAGGAAGAGGTCATATTTTTTTCCTTGATGCCAACAATAAAAACTCTTAAAGTGTCTTACATGTACCATGACTTGCATCCAGACCACAGGAGACTTCTTGCCAACAGCCATGTGAGTAAACCTCCTTGGAAGAAGATCCTCCAGATCTAGTCAAGTCTTCGGATGACTGCAGCCCCAGTGGACACCTTGACTGCAACCTCATTAAGATCTTGAACCAGAACCACCCAGATAAGCCACTCCCAAATTCTTGACCCACAAAAATTGTGAGATAATAAAAGCATCCATTACTTTAAACCACTAAGTTTTGGGATACTTTGATATGCATCGATAATTAATAAACCTAGCAAACTTCAGCCTGTATCTCATTGTCCAAAACTGTATCACTTGGCCACCCTGAGATACAGAGGGAGCTGGGAATATAATACGATAGTTGTAGTCATTTTAAAAGGACCACATTAGAACAAAATCGTGGTTCTATTCTTAAGGAAGTGGGGCAGAATGGATACTGGCTATGCTCTTGGCAGTAACAGCCAAAGGAGGTTACATTTTAGCCAAACCTCACAGGTTGCAAAGGAGAGGAAGGGCATTTGGAGCTGAGAAAACAGCCTAATCAAAGGTATAGAGGCAAGAGAGTTCCTAACGAGAGCAGGGAATGGCTCCTAGTAAGTTCTGGGTAAATGCTAGCCCATGACTATTAATATACATAAGCAGAGGATTCTGTAGAAAGGATTTGTATTTTAACCTAAACTGTAAATACATATTGCATTATAGAATGAGGCATGAAACTGACTCATAAATGTGAGCTATCGTTATTTCTGGCTCTCTACTTTAGCTGTGTGCAGTTCCTTGGGTTAATTCCTAACAAGCCCATGCTTTCTCTTGCATTTGCTCTGCTGCTGTTGCCAGAGGTCTGCCTTTTTCATGAGTCTTAAAGATCCAGCTGCAGTTTTGTGTATCTTCTATTCATTTTTTTCTTTGATTAATTTCTGTTTTTATCTTTATGATTTTCTTGTTTCCTTCCTTCTACTTTTGTTTTTGTTGTTTTATTCTACTCTTTTTCTTACTTTTAGAGTTGGACACTTAGCTCATGAATTGGGAATCTTCTTATTCTTTTTTTTTTTTTTGAGATACAGTTTCATTCTGTCACCCAGGCTGGAGTGCAGTGGCGTGATCTCAGCTCACTGCAACCTCTGCCTCCCAGGTTCAAGCCATTCTCCTGCCTCAGCCTCCCGAGTAGCTGGGATTACAGGCAAGTGCCACCACACCTGGCTAATTTTTGTATTTTTAGTAGAGACGAGGTTTCACCATGTTGGCCAGGCTGGTCTTGAACTCCTGACCTCAAGTGATCCACCCACTTCGGCCTCCCCAATTGCTGGGATTACAGGTGTGAGCCACTGCGCCCAGGCTTTTTTTTTTTTTTTTTTTTTTGAGACAGGATCTCACTCTGTCATGCCACCCAGGCTAGAGTGCAGTGGCACAAACACAGCGCACTGCAGCCTCAACCTCCTGGGCTCAAATGATCCTCCTGTCTCAGCCTCCAAAGTAGCTGGGACTACAGGTGTCCACCACCACGCCTGGCTAATTTTTGTAAAGATGGGGTTTCACCATGTTGCTCAGTCTGGCCTTGAACTCCCAAGCTCAAGCAGTCTACCTATCTTGGCCTCCTGAAGTGTTGGGATCACAGGCATGAGCCACCAGGCCTGGCTGAATCTTCTTGTTTTCTAATGTGCGCAGTTAAGGCTGTAAATTTCCCACTGCATACTCCTTTAGTGATATTCTTCGAGATTTATCACACAGTGACTTAATTATCTTTCAGTTCTAAATATTTTCTGATTTCCCTTATGAAATCTTCTTTAACTTTTATGTTAGGCAATCCATGAATTTAAATTTTAAAACATACGGGTTTAGAAAATCATTTTATAATGTCTTTCTAACCTGACTGCATTGTAGCCAAATACCAATTTATTGTACGTGTTGAGCGTGACACTGCGACCTGCTACACATGCAGTCTAAAAAAACTTTTTTTTCATTTCAGTCTTAAAATTATTTCTTCAAAGACAACATGTACAATTTTTGTAAAAGTACTATGTGTGCTGGGAAAGATATAGTCTCTAATTCTTGGGTATAGGAGTCTCTTATTGCCCATTCATCTTTAGGAGAATATCTCCATTTTTGCCTGCTTGGTCTGTCAATTCCTGAGAGATGGATAGGATGCAGATTATGACTTTCTACTGTAATATTACATGTGGTGGCCATGGACTTACACCGCTCAGATTCCCCTTCAAAGGGACCCGACCCCAGTTGCTCCCAGGCAATGACTAATCACCAAGGGGGTGCTGGAGCCCCACCACATCTGCCTGGTGCAAGACTCCTCTAACAGTCACTGCTTGGAGACTCATGATCTGCCTGGCCAAGCTTGCTCAGAGTCCTGCTGCAGCCTGAGGCTTCCTTCTTCCCTCCCTCCTTTATACGTCGGACCTGCCTCTGTGGCCTGAAGGCTCTCCTGCTACTTCTTTGCTTCTTTTTTTTTGAGACAGAGTCTCAACTTGTCTCCCAGCCTGGAGGGCAATGGCATGATCACTGCTCACTGCAGCCTCAACTTCCAGGGCTCAATGCGATCCTCCTGCCTCAGCCTCCCAAGTGGCTGGGACCACAGGCATGTGCTTTATGCCTAATTATTATATTTTTCGTAGAGATGGGGGTCTCCCTATGTTGCCCAGGCTGGTCTCAACCCCCTGACCTCAAGCAATCCTCCTGCCTTGGCCTCCCAAAGTGCTGGGATTACAGGCATGAACCACCGTGCCCAGCCCCTAGCCTGCTTCTGCACTCTCTCCCCTTCATCCTTCGCCAGATCTCTTGTGTATCTAATGCCATCTTGGTGTTTATTTCTTGAAATCCAAACTAGCACAGGGAATTTGTCAATTTCTCCTTGTAATTCTGACAATTCTTGACATATTTTGGGGTACATGAAAGTTCAACTTCTTATATATTGTTGATGAATTGTTCCTATTATTGTATATGATAATCCTAATTCTTAATAGCACACTTTATTAAGTGTCTATGCCCCTGAACAATACATAGTATTGTTCTATATTTTTTCAACTTTAAAGTTGTTTTGAAGTATTCCTCTCCAATTTATGTTTTTGAGGTTTATTCATGTAGATATATGTAGTTGCAGTTTATTTTTACTGCTTTACATTAATCTGTTATGTGAATAAAATACAATCTATTTATCTCCTCTGTTACTGAAGGACACATAGCTTATTTCCAAATTTTCTCTATTGCACATAAGGCTACTGTAGACTATCTTTTCTTTTCTTTCTTCTTTTTTTTTTTTTTTTGAGACGGAGTTTTGCTTTTGTTGCCCAAGCTGGGGTGCAATGGCATGATCTTGGCTCACTGCAACCTCTGCCTCCCGGGTTCAAGTGATTCTCCTACCTCAGCCTCCCGAGTAGCTGGGATTACAGGCGTGTGCCACCACCCGCATGCTCACCTTCCACATGTGCCCTGCTAATTTTGTATTTTTAGTAGAGATGGGGTTTCTCCATGTTGGTCAGGCTGGTCA
The DNA here is from genome assembly GCF_029281585.2 of Gorilla gorilla gorilla. NCBI lineage: Eukaryota > Metazoa > Chordata > Mammalia > Primates > Hominidae > Gorilla > Gorilla gorilla. The sequence goes on along the minus strand of NC_086018.1, from coordinate 40,482,986 downwards.
CGAACTCCCTACCTCAGGTGATCTGCCCGCCTCAGCCTCCCAAAGTGCTGGGATTACAGGCGTGAGCCACTTCACCCAGCCTGCTGTAAACATTCTTACGCATAGAACATGGTGTTCATATACGAAAGTTTCCTTAGGATATTTGCCTGGCAATAAAACTCCTAGGTCATAGCACATGTACATCTTCAATAGAAAAAATGTCCAATTGCTCTCTGCAGTGGTTGTCCTTATTTACACACAACTAGCACAGATATGGGTTTTCTTGTCTCCATATCTTTGCCTATACTTGGTATTATTAGGCTCTGATACTTTTGACAATCTGATACTATCTTATTGTGGCTTTTTATGTATGTATGTATGTATGTATGTATATATGTATTTGAGATGGAGCTTTGCTCTTGTCACCCAGGCTAGAGTGCAATGGTGCGATCTCAGCTCACTGCAACCTCCGTCTCCCAGGTTCAAGTGGTTCTCCCACCTCAGCCTCCCAAGTAGCTGGGATTACAGGTGTGCGCCACCATGCCTGGCTAATTTTTGTATTTTTAGCAGAGATGGGGTTTCACCATGTTGGCCAGGCTGGTCTTGAACTTCTGACCTCAGGTAATCTGCCCGCCTTGACCTTCCAAAGTGCTGGGATTACAGGTGTGAGCCACTGCATCAGGCCAGCTTATTATTATTATTATTATTATTATTATTATTATTATTATTATTAGAGACAGAGTCTCACTGTATCACTCAGGCTGGAGTGCAATGGCATGATCACGGCTCACTGCAGACTTGACATCCCAGGCTCAAGCAGTCCTCCCACCTCAGCCTCCCAAATAGCTGTGACTACAGCCATGCATCATGCCCAGGTAATTTTATTTTATTTTTGTAGAAACTGGGTCTCACCATGTTGCCGAGGTTGGTCTCAAACTCACAGGTTGCAGAGCTCAAGCAATCTGCCTGCCTTGGCTTCCCAAAGTGCTGGGATTACAGGTGTGAGCCATGGTGGCCGGGCCCAGTGGCTCACACCTGTAATCCCAAGACTTTGGGAGGCCAAGGTGGGTGGATCACCTGAGGTCAAGAGTTCAAGACCAGCCTAGCCAACATGGCAAAACCCCGTCTCTACTAAAAATACAAAAAAATTAGCCAGGTATGGTGACGCGTGCCTGTAGTCCCAGCTACTTGGGAGGCTAAGGCAGGAGAAGCGCTTGAACCTGGAAGGCAGCAGTTGCAGTGAGCCAAGATCGTGCCATTGCACTTAAGCCTGGGTGACAGAGTGAGAACCTGTCTCAGAAAAAAAAAAAAGAAGGCATCTTGCCCGCAGCTATTCCATGTTGTGACCATGGATGGCCCTGTCTGCTGCTGCAAGTCATTCTTGCAAATAAAATAATTATCAACTTGTCTATATGCATAACATACTTTATATAAACTCTATCATATCAGTGGTGTTCCAAGAACAAATTTGGGAATCAAAATAAGTCTTAAAATCGGCAACTTTGACACATGAAGTGTTATTTGCAGTGACACATGAAGTACTATTAACCTTGCTAGGAAATCCAAATATTACATTATTTGAATATCACCCAGTAATGGTCACTGGTTTTTCCCGTGTTGTAATATGCCCTATAGGCTACAATTCTTTATATATAGTATTAAGCTTAATGTTTCTTATTTGTTAAATACGTTTTTAGGTGATTGGGTTAAGAGTATGAATCATGTTGGAAGCATTTTAGGAATAGCTTATGATTTGGGGAATTCCCAAGAATTCCTGGGAATTCTGATTTCTTATTCCTGCCTGAATCTTAAACTTTAATATCTGTCAGAATTTGGAAACGGTTTTACTCATTGAGGCAATGTTGCTTACTTGAAAAGCACACCATTGCTTCTATTAAACATTTTTTTTTTCTGTCAAAAGAGAGCTGGAGTAATGTCATAATTTTTTGAGACAGGGTCTCACTCTCTTGGCTAGGCTGGAGTGCAGTGGCACAATCATGGCTCACTGCATCCTCAACCTCCCAGGCTCAGGGGAGCCTCCTGACTCAGCCTCCTGAGTAGGTGGGACTACAGGTGCACACCACCACACTCGGCTAATTTTCAAATTTTTTGTAGAGATGGGGTCTCACTATGTTGTGCAGGCTAGTCTTGGAACTCCTGGCCTCAAGCGATCCTCCTGCCTCAGCCTCCCAAAGTGCTGGGATTACAAGCATGAGCTACGACACCCGGCTCTCCACTACCGCTTCTTGAGTTGGTATAGCATAGTGTTTAAGAATGTGGACTTTTGTAGCCAAACCTTGACCTATGACCGGGGCAAGTTTTAACCCCTCTGTGACTCAGTTTCCCCATCTGTAAAGGGAGTATGATAGTAATCACACCCAGTTCTGAGGGTTAACATGTGAATTAAATAAATAAGAGGCCGGGCATGGAGGCTCACACCTGTAATCCCAGCATTTTGGGAGGCCGAGGCGGGCAGATCACTTGAGGTCAAGAGTTCAAGACCAGCCTGGCCAAGATGGTGCAACCCTCTCTCTACTAAAAATAAAAAAATTAGCTGGTTGCGGTGGTGAGCACCTGTAATCCCAGCTACTCAGGAGGCTGAGGCAGAAGAATCACTTGAATCTGGGAGGCAGAGTTTGCAGTGAGCCGAGATTGCACTATTGCACTCCAGCCTGGGTGACAGAGCAAGACCCTGTCTTAAAAAAAAAAAAAGAAAGAAAGAAAGAAAAAGAATTAAATAAATTAAAGAATAAATTAAAGAATTAAATAAATAAGGAAAGGTACACATCACCACTAATTTTACACACCACCACTCAGCTAATTTTTAAATTTTTTGTAGAGAAAATCCTTAGAACAGTGTCTGGTGTACAACAACCACTCAATAAACGAGACTTATTATTATTGTTTCCAAGTCTTTTCTTCCTCTGGGTTGACTTTTCTCTTTCATAAAGTACATTTTTACTAGTACAGCATTTCCAGTGAGTGTGGCAAACAGCCTCTGTCTTCATTCTAAAATATATATATTTTTGCCCTCATCCTAGAACAATAATCAAGCTAAGCATAGGATTCTAGGTTGACAATTCCTTTGATAACACTGCTTAGCTGCCTTCGGAGATTTTGGTTGCTGTTGAGAAGTCTTCTGTCAGCAGAATTGTTACCCGTAGGTGAGGTGCCTTCTTTTTCTAGTTGTTCCTATGGTTGTCTTTGTGTCTTTTGTAGCTTACAGTTTCTCTATAGCGTGCCGAGGTGTAAATTTATTCTTATTGCTCAGAGCCGTTTCTGCTTCTTGAGCCCAACGAGTTAGGTCTTCTACAAATTCTCAAAAAACTGTCCATTACGATTTCTTTGAATCTCACCTCTCCCTTTTTTCTTTTCTTTTCTTTTTTTTTTTTTGTTTTTTGAGACAGAGTTTTGCTCTTGTTGCCCAGGCTGTAGTGCAATGGTGTGGTCCTCGCTTACCGCAACCTCCGCCTCTCCAGTTCAAGCTATTCTCCTGCCTCAGCCTCCAGAGGAGCTGGGATTACAGGCATGCACCACCACGCCCGGCTAATTTTTTTGTGTTTTTAGTAGAGGCGAGGTTTCACCATGTTGGCCAGACTGGTCTTGAACTCCTGACCTGAGGTGATCCTCCCGCCTCAGCCTCCCAAAGTGCTGGGATTACAGGCGTAAGCCACTGCGCCTGTCCCCTTTTCTTTTAGAATTCCTATTAAATGAGCAGCATGCCTTTCAATTTATTCCCTGTGTCTCTTAATCTCTCCTTTTTTTTTTTGTATATTTCTCTCTCCACTCTGCATTCTGGATTTTTTTTTCTTTTTCTGTTTTGAGACAGAGTTTCACTCTTGTTGCCCAGGCTGGAGTGCAATAGCACGATCTCGGCTCACCACAACCTCTGCCTCTGCCTCCTGGGTTCAAGTGATTCTCCTGCCTCAGCCTCCCAAGTAGCTGGGACTACAGGCATGCACCACCACGCCCAGTTAATTTTGTATTTTTAGTAGAGACAGGGTTTCTCCATGTTAGTCAGGCTGGTCTTGAACTCCCGACCTCAGGTGATCCACCTACCTCAGCATCCCAAAGTGCTGGGATTACAGGCATGAGCCACTGTGCCCAGCCTAGATATTTTTTTTCGTATCTTCTAGTTTATCAATTCTCTCTTCATCTGTGTCCAATCTGCCATTAAGCCTGTCCTAAGTGTTAAATTTCATTATTGATACTGTTCATTTCTAGAAGCTCTATTTGGAGCTTTATGTTTTGTTTCATACTTTTTATTATAGAAAATTCAAATGTATATAAAATTAGAGACAATGGAATAAACCTCTCTACTTATTAACCTTTTTCTTATTTATTCATTTTTTTTTTTATAGAGATGGCATCTCACTATGTTGCCCAGGCTGGTCTCGAACTGCTGGGCTCAAGCAATCCTCCCACCTTGGCCTTCCAAAGCACTGGGATTACAGGTGTGAGCCATGGTGCCTGGCCCTGTGTAGTTATTATTCACCTTCCACAAGTACCGACCCATATCTCATATTGTTTCATCCATGATCCTTCCTATAGCTCCCCACTCTGAGATTATTTTGAGGCAAATCTCAGACACCATATCATTTCATCCATAAATATTGTTCAAATCTGTCTATTCTGGCCAGGTGCGGTGGCTCACACCTGTAATCCCAGCATTTTGGGAGGCCGAGGTGGGTGGACTGCTTGAGCTCAGGAGTTCAAGACCAGGCTGGGCAAAATGGCGAAACTCTGTCTCCAGAAAAAATACAAAAATTAGCCTGGTGTTAGTAGCTTGCACCTGTAGTCCCAGCTACTTGGGAGGCTGAGGGGGGAGGATCGCTTGAGCCCAGGAGGTAGAGGTTACAGTGAGCTGAGATCACACCACTGCACTCCAGCCTGGGTGATGGATTGAGACTTTATCTCAAAAATAAATAAAATTAGCTGGGCATGGTGGCATGTGCCTGTAGTCCCAGCTGCTCAGGAGGCTGAGGTGGGAGGATCTCTTGAGCCCAGGAGGCAGAGGTTACAGTGAGTTGAGATCACACCACTGCACTCCAGCCTGGGTGACAGATTGAGACTTTATCTCAAACATAAATAAATAAAATTAGCTGGGCATGGTGGCGTGTGCCTGTAGTCCCAGCTGCTCGGGAGGCTGAGGTGGGAGGATCTCTTGAGCCCAGGAGGCAGAGGTTGCAGTGAGTCAAGATTGCACAACTGCACTCCAGCCTGGGTGACAGAGCAAGACCCCATCTCAAAAAAAGAAAAAAAAAATCGGTCTATTCTTGGTGTCATGATGTCTCACTATCTTCTTGAGAGTTTGAATCTTTTATTTTGGCCTTTAATCATCACGAACATTCTTATTCGATATTCGCTTTTGGCCTGCTATTCTGTTATCTCAGAGTCTCGGCCTCTATTCCTTCTGTGTGTACCGTCTGTCCCTGTGCTCCAGGTGACCCCTTTCCTTGTGTGTACTGAGATTTGATTGTGAGCTCAACTTCAGTGGAGCATGTTTTTCGCGTGGGAATTTCCTGCTGCTGGAGTTGTAAAAATACCCCTCCACAGCCATTTTGCAGCTGCTGCACCAGGTGGCCCAGAGTTAACACCAGCCTGGTACCAATTTTCTTCTCTTGGCATAGGAATCGCAGGCCATGCATGAAGTACAAATTTGGACCTCAAACCCCCTCAAAGCACAGATATGAGGCTTGGATTTTTCAAGGGATCCTTTTGTAGCATGTCCCCCAGGCCCCCACTGCTCTATGCCCCTGCTATGATAAACAAGCTTTCTTGTTATCTCCCTGTGCCAGAGGGTAGGTTTTTTCTAGCCCATCTTTCACTGAGAGATTTGCCCTCAGAGGAGTCTGGCTTTTGCAAGGAGGCATAGTTTCACTTCTCTACTCCTGTCAGCTGAAGATCTTATCTCCAGTCTCAACACAGCCACCAGAACCAAGGCCCCTGGTTGCTGGCTCTGATAACCCCTACCTTCTCTTACGTGCCTCCTGGAGGCAGCTGTGGGACAGAACCCTGTGCTTACCATTCTGGCTTTTCCCTCTTTGTTTCTGGCCCCTGGGGATATTCCTTTCTTGCTTGCTAACTCAGCCACACACTGGCATTTTATTTATTTACTTAGATTTTATCATGAATTTCTATGTTTTTGTAGGGAGAGGTTTTTCCCATGACCCTAGTCAAATATGATGCTAGACTGGAGTTCCTTTCATTGGTAAAGCCAGTTTAATTTGGTTTTATTTCTTCCTTGCAATTTAAAAAACCTAACTGATCAATGATCACAGCAATAGGCTCAGATCAGACCCACCTGCCAACAAAGCTGCTGCAGAGGTGCACCTGTCTCTCTCTGAGCCTTTCCTCGCTAAGGAGCCTGCACCTGCACTGGACAGAGGCGGGTCTGCTCACAACCCAGGATTCACAGGTGACTCAACACTTCAGTCTGAATGCAGCCCCCTGCAGAGCCTTTGAGGACAGAGCCTGTGCCCTTTATTTGTCCAGATCGGCTGCGGTTTTTGCTGCAGGAAACTTGCTGGACAGTGCTCTGTCATGTTCCCATTTTGCAGAAACTTCAGCCTTCTGGATTTCGCTATGATATAGCCACTCTGTCATTTTTTTCTTTGTAAATAAGCAACATCATCCATAACACTGATTTGTAGAACTGCCACTAAATAGCCAGCCAGCAAAAAATGACCCGCGTCTTCATAACCTAGTTCTTTTCCTGGCAAAGAAGAATCTAAGAGATGGAGTATATTTCCCCCTGTCACTGCTATAAATCTTTAGCCCTTGTGCACAATCACTGCTGTGCCATTGCTCATGTTCTTGGCTCGACGAGGGCCCACACTTTTCCCCTCCAAGCCCATCTCTGCTCTGCTGCCAAACCGATGAGAGACATAATTTGGGCAGGCCATGATCCTGTCAAAAACCCTCCTCAGAAGGGCTTTTCTGTGGGATGTCCTAAAGTTAGTTATGGTGACACAACTCTGTCAATATACTAAAACCCATTGACTTGCATACTTTAAGCAGGTGCATTTTACAGTATGTAAATTCAACCTCAATAAAGCTGTTTGTTGGTTCTGAGACGGAGTTTCACTCTGTCAACCAGGCTGAAGTGCAGTGGCGCGATCTCGGCTCACTGCAACCTCCGCCTCCCGGGTTCAAGCAGTTCTTGTGCTTTGGCCTCCCACGTAGCTGGGATTACAGGTGTGTGCCACCACACCCAGCTAATGTTTGTATTTTTAGTAGAGCCGAGGTTTCATCATGGCCAGCCTGGTCTCGAACTTCTGATCTCAGGTGATCTTCCCACCTCGGCCTCCCAAACTGCTGGGATTACAAGGGTGAGCCACCACGCTTGGTCTGTTTGTTTGCTGTTTAAGTGTATGAGAATTATAGGGAGAAAACCTGCAAGGCACCCAAGCCCTGCTGGAGCTAGTCCTCCACGTAACCTTAATCTCTAGCCATAGCAAACTTCTTACTGCTCCTCTCAGGCACCACCATGCTCCACGGTGCCCATGACCTTCCACAAGCTGTCTCTTCTACCTGGGATGTTACTGCCGCCACCATCTCCTAGCCAACTCGTAGTTATCGTACAAAGCCTAGCTCTAACTTCGCTTTCTCCAGGAAGTTTCTGTGACCCTTGGTGAGTCCCGCAGTATTCTGGTTTACCTTTGCCACTGCTCCCATCACATCAAACTGACAGTTTGTCCCATAGGACTGTCAAAGGGTCTTAGTCACCTCCGCATCTCTAGGACCTGTCTTGGTGCCTGGTACCTCCAAGATGTCAGTTTGCTCAACTGGCCCCAGCTGATCTCGAGGGTCTCCTTATTGAATATTGAGCCCGCTACAGAAAGCAGGTGCTGCATCTGAGGAGCGTTTAGGCGGCACTAGCTCACCTCAAGCTACAGAAACATGTGGTCCTAATTCCTTCCTCGCTCTCCTCTTTAGCTTTTTCTTAACCTCTGATTTCAGTTACCAATTAGCAATTTAGCAAGAAACACCTTCCTTGTCTTTCTGAAATGTGTCTCTACTAAGGTACCTTTTCCTCGGGGTAAAAAAAAATAGGGGACGGGATGTATTAAGTGAATGGGGGAGGGGAGCCAATTAACATTCAGCTAAGAAAGAAAATGATTTCTCCTATCAGCAGTAAAAACTGACAGCTCTATCAGAAAACGAGCCGGGGGAGCCACAAAGCCTGGCAAGGCAGGGTGGGGAGGGAGGCGTCTGCAGCCCTAATCAGGAGTGATAAAGATGGCTGAGGGCAGAGTCCGCTGCTGGGAGCCAGGGAATCGCTCAGGCGTCCAAAGGAATCACCTCGGGAGGTGGAACCGTTGCCTTCCACCTCCTCCCTCCTGTCTGATCCGGCCCCAGGCAAGAGGACTGGTACTATTCAGGTTTTATACCTGAAACTTACAGCTCCGACTCTCCTAACGGCCTCTCCCTATGCACTCCTTTCCTCTGACCTTATCATAAAAGGCGGCCACGTGCTGTCTATTCATGGTAGCAGGATGGTCTGGGGAGAGGAGGCTCCGTGCACGAATTCCAGGGTTGATGAAATTGCTCCGGCCCTCTGGATCTCTCCCCGCCATGAATGAATAAACGGGTTTGGGGGCAGGGTGGTGAAATCAAACTCCAGTGTTATCTGACATACAAGTTCTTTCTTGAGTGCCACATAGGTAATTTGTTATAAATCAGAGCTTAAACACCAGATCGGATTTCACAGAGCTCAATTCCATCGCTTTAAGATGAGAAGACGTGCAGAGAAGGATGGGAGAAACACCCCCATTCGGCCTGGCAGAGAAGATATTTAGCGTTTTAAAATGTAACCATTGATCTTCTGCTTGAAATACAAGTGCATTTTGCTAAAAAAGAAGACGTCAGTGAGATTGAGTGAGGAAGTGATGGAGAGAAACCAAAGGCTCGAGCAGATTGTTTAATTGGAAAGAGCGAGAGGCAGTTTTCGGTCACATTTTGTGTACAGTTCCAGGCCACGCTCCCTCTCTCATATACGGTCATGAAACATAAAGACACGGGAACAAGTTCAGTGCCTGAGAGCATCGACGCCTCCCTTGAGGTGTGTGTGTGCCCATCACCAGGATGTAGGGAAAAGGAATAGTCTCAGCCTGTGTACAGACTGGGATTTCTGCAGACGCTAGTCTTCAGCAGACACCAATGGGGGAATGCAGAGAGGTCCAGGCCCCGCATCTTCAGAGACTATAGCTCCGGGGCTGTGGTTTTCTGAATCACTCCCAAATGCTTTTGAACTGGGTTTTTTTGTTTTGTTTTTTTTTTTAATTAGGTTTCTTGTCTAAAATGCTCTACATTTTTAGTGTTCTTAGTACAGGAGGTATAACAAGGCAGTTAAGCATTTAATACTCAAGAATTGGGCTGGGCGCAGAGGCTCCAACCTGTCATCCCAGCACTTTGGGAGGCCAAGGCAGGTGGATCACCTGAGGTCAGGAGTTCGAGACCAGCCTGGCCAACATGGCAAAACTCTGTCTCTACTAAAAATACAAAAATTAGCTGGGCGTGGTGATGGGCACCTGTAATACCAGCTACTCTGGACGCTGAGGAAGGAGAATTGCTTGAACCTGGCCAGCAGAGGTTGCAGTGAGCCAAGATTGCATCACTGCACTCCAGCTTGGGCAACAGAGCGAGACTCCGTCTCAATTAAAAAGAGAAGAAGAAGAATGTGTCTTTCGAGATACACTGATGATTTTTGAGGTTAACAGCAAGGAAACGCTAGCTGTTGTAATAAATAAATCCCCTAATATAAATCCCCAAATATCAACGTCTTAACCCAAAAGACATGTGTTTCTCACTCACATGACTGACCGGTGTGAGTGTTTGTGGTTGATGAGGGGGTTTTCCCCCATACAGTGATTCCGGAGCACATCACCTTCCATCTCCTCTGCCTAAGGCTTCATCATCATTGCCTGCCTCAGTCAGTGGGAAGGGAGAGGGGGTAGAGAAAGAATAACTACTATTTTTTTTTTTTTGAGACAGAGTCTTGCTCTGTTGCCCAGGCTGGAGTGCAGTGGCGTGATCTTGGCTTACTGCAACCTCCGCCTCCCGGGTTCAAGCCATTCTCCTGCCTCAGCCTCCTGAGTGGCAGACACACGCCACAATGCCTGACTAGTTTTTTGTATCTTTAGTAGAGACGGGGTTTCACCATGTTGGCCAGGCTGGTTTTGAACTCCTGACCTCCAGTGATCCACCTGCCTCGGCCTCCCAAAGTCCTGGGATTATAGGTGTGAGCCACCATGCCCAGCCTAAGAATAACTACATCTTGATTGCATTGGCAGTGTGCAAAGCTGACTCAATATTCAAAAATTAATTAGGCAGGGCACAGTGGCTCACACCTGTAATCTCAGCATTTTGGGAAGCCAAGGCAGGTGGATGGCCTGAGATCAGGAGTTCGAGACCACCCTGGGCAACATGGTGAAACCGCATCTCTACTAAAATACAAACAATTAGCTGGGCATGGTGGCATGCGCCTGTAGTCCCAGCTTCTCGGGAGGCTGAGGCACGAGAATAGCTTGAGCCTGAGCCCCGGAGGCGGAGGTCGCAGTGAGCTGACCACTGCATGCCACTGCACTTCAGCTTGGGCTACAGAGTGAGACTCAGTCTCATAAAACAAAAACACAAAAAAATTAATGCAATTTAGCATACCAACAGGATAAAGAAGAAAATCATATGATCATATCAATTGATGCAAGAAAAGCTTTTGACAAAAATCCAACACCCATTCATGATTTAAAAAAAAAAAATGGCCGGGCATGGTGGCTCATGCCTGTAATCCCAGCACTCTGGGAGGCAGAGGCGGGCAGATCACAAGGTCAGGAGATCGAGACAATCCTGGCTAACACAGTGAAACCCTGTCTCTACTAAAAATACAAAAAATTAGCCGGGCGTGGTGGCGGGCGCCTGTAGTCCCAGCTACTCGGGAGGCTGAGGCAGGAGAATGGCGTGAACCCAGGAGGCGGAGCTTGCAGTGAGCTGAGATCGCGCCACTGCACTCCAGCCTGAGTGACAGAGCCAGACTCAGTTTCAAAAAACAGAACAAAAAAATAAATTCCCAGCAAACTGAGAATAGAGAACTTCTTCAACTTGATAAAGAGCATCTACAAAGAAACGTACAGTTAATAATACCACACAACTTGATATGTTGGGTTTTCCTTTTCAGTCAGTTCAAAATACTTTCTGACTTCTCTTTTGACTTCTTTTTTGACCCGTGGATTATTTAGAAGTGTGTTATTTCGTTTTCAAGTTATTTGGGCATTTTCAGAGCTCTTTCTGTTACCAATTTCTAATTTAATTCCATTGTAAGAGAGCATACTTTGAATGACTTGAGTCCCTTTAAATGTACTGAAACTTGTTTAATGTCTCAGAATATTGTCTATGTTGGTAAATATTCTGTGTGAACTTGAGAGGGATGTGTATTCTGCTGTTGTTGGGTAAAGTGTTTTATAAATGTCCGTTGGATCGAGTTGGTTGATAATGTTGTTCAAATCTTCTATATATTTGCTGGTTTTCTGTCTATTCATTCTATCAATTTCTATTTATTTATTCAGAGGTGGGATCTCACTATGTTGTCCAGAGTAGACTCAAGTCCTGGGCTAAAGTGCTTCTCCTGCCACAGCCTCCTGAGTAGCTGGGACTACAGGTGACACACGGCTACACCCAGCTATTCTATCAATTCTATCAATTATTGAAAGCAGGGTATTGACATCTTCAACTATGATTGTCAACTTTTCAATTTCTCTTTGCTGTTCTATAAGTTTTTGCTTCAAGTGTTTTGAAGCTCTGTTATTAGGTACATAAACGTTTAGAATTGTTATGTCCTCTGGAATAACTGACCCCTTAATCATTATTGAATTAACCTCTTTATCCCTGGTAATGTCTTCTGCTATACAATCTACTTGGTCTGATATTGATAAGCCACGCTAGCTTTTTTTGGATTCGTGATAGCATGGCAGCTATGTCTTTTTCCATCCTTCTACTTTTAACCTATTCGTGTCTTTATATTTGAAGTGTGTTTCTTATAAATAGGATATTGAATCTTTTTTTAATCCAATCTGACAATCTCTGCCTTTAAATTTGGACCTTTTCTTTTCTTTCCTTTTTTTTTTTTTTTTAGAAAGGGTCTCACTCTGTCACCCAGGCTGGAGTGTAGTGGTGCGCAATTGTGGCTCACTGCAGCCTTCACTTCCTGGGCTCAAGTGATCCTCCTGCCTCAGCCTCCGCAGTAGCTGGGACTACAGGTGCACACCACCACACCTGGCTAAATATTGTATTTTTTGTAGAGATAGGGTTTCACCATGTTGGCCAGGCCTAGACCATTTACTTTTTATTTTATTATTTATTTATTTATTTATTTATTTATTTATTTAGAGACAGAGTCTCGCTCTGTCACCCAGGCTGGAGTACAGTGGAGCGATCCACCAACCTCTGCCTCCCAAGGTGCTGGGATTACAGTCATGAGCCACCGCATCCAGCCTGAACTCATTGTATTTATTGTAGTTTCTTAAATAGATGGAGTGTGTATGTGGAGCATCAGAAATACACTACTTTTAGGTTCTTTTTTTTGGGAGGGTGGGGAGTGGGGATAGGGTCTTGCTCTGTTGCCCAGGTTGGAGTGCAGTGGCACAATCATGGCTCACTGCAGCCTTGACTTCCTGGGCTCAAGTGATCCCAAGTAGCTGGGACTACAGGCAGGTACTACCATACCCAGCTAATTTTTTACATTTTTTTGTAGAGATGGGGTGTCACTGGTCTCAAACTTGTGGGCTCAAGCAATCCACCCTCCTCAGCCTCCGAAAGTGCTGGGATTACAGGCATAAGCCACCGCACCTGGCCAATGTTCTTATGCTTTATATTAAGTAGTATATTGGGCCGGGCATGGTGGCTCATGCCTGTAATTCCAGCACTTTGGGAGGCTGAGGCAGGCGGATCACAAGGTCAGGAGATCGAGACCATCCTGGCGAACACGGTGAAACCCTGTCTCTACTAAAAATACAAAAAATTAGCCGCGCATGGTGGCAGGCACCTGTAGTCCCAGCTACTTGGGAGACTGAGACAGGAGAATGGCATGAACCCGGGAGGCAGAGCTTGCAGTGAGCCAAGATTGCGCCACTGCACTCCAGCCTGAGGGATAGAGCGAGACTGTCTTAAAAAAAAAAAAAAAAAAAAAAAAGTAGTATATTATCACTTAAAGGTAGATTGTGATTGGCAGGGCACGGTGGCTCACGCCTGTAATCCCAGCATTTTGGGAGCCCGAAGTGGGTGGATCATGAGGTCAGGAGTTTGAGACCAGCCTGACCAACATGGTGAAACCCCGTCTCTACTAAAAGTACAAAATTTAGCCAGGTGTGGTGGTGGACACCTGTAATCCCAACTACTCAAGAGGCTGAGGCAGGTGAATTGCTTGAACCCAGGAGACAGAGGTTGCAGTTCACACCATTGCACTCCATCCTGGGAAACAGAGCGAGACTCTTGTCTCAAAAAAAAAAAAAAAAGAAGGTAGATTATGATTAATTGAAGTTGAACAAAAATCAACTAGGAAATACTTTTTTTCTTTTTTTTTTTTGAGACAGGGCCTCACTCTGTCACCCAGGCTGGAGTGCAGTGGTGCAATCTCGACTCACTGCAAACTCCGCCTCTCAGGCCCAGGTGATCCTCCCACCTCAGCCTCCCAAGCAGCCTCCAAGCACCTGCACCACCACATCTGGCTAATTTTGTATTTTTTGTAGAGATGGGGTTTTGTCATATTGCCCAGGCTGGTCTCAAATTCTTGGGCTTAGTTGACCTGCCCACCTCAGCCTCCCAAAGTGCTGGGATCGCAGGCATGAGCCGCCGCCCTGGCCTGGGAATTTTTTTTTTTTTTTCAATTTAAATTTGATTTAGAACTAAATAAAGCATTTACATGATGGCAAAGTCAAAACTGAAGAACAAGGTGTATTAAAGAGGTCTGCTTCCATCCCCTCTATACTGTTACTGATTTTTTTCCTTGGCGTGGTCTTATTTTTTAGATTTTAGGTTCAAGAGATTCTCCTGTCTCAGCCTCCAGAGTAGCTGGGATTACAGGTTCATGCCACTATGCCTGGCTAATTTTTTGTATTTTTTTGTAAACACGAAGTTTCACCATGTTGGCCAGGCTGGTCTCGAACTCCTGACCTCAGGTGATCCACCTGCCTCGGCCTCCCAAAGTGCTGGGATTACAGGTGTGAGCCACAGCATCTAGTCCCTCCTCCAGACTCTTAACATTGATGCTGCTCTTCTTCTACGACATCATGAGGTGGCAAAAGACACAGGTTCATTGTTAAGGGTCATGTCGACAGCCTGGTGACTAGGCTTATATGCTTAGATTTCCTGAGTATTTTGAGTTCCCCTGGTATACACAGAAGGGTCACCGTGGTCAGTAACTGATGCTTGCCATGTGCCGGCACTGTGTTGAGTATTTTATAGATGTCTATGACTGTGTAACAGGCCGGGCACAGTGGCTCATGCCTGTAATCCCAGCACTTTGGGAGGCCAAGGTGGGCAGATCTCTTGAGCTCAGGAGTTTGAGACCAGCTGGCCAACATGGTGAAACCCTGTCTCTCCTAAAGATACAAAAAAATTAGCCGGGCATGGTGGCGGATGCCTGTAATCCCAGCTACTTGGGAGGCTGAGGCACGAGAATCACTTGAACCTGGGAGGTGGATGTTGCAGTGAGCTGAGATCGTGCCACTCCACTCCAGCCTGGGCGACAGAGTGAGACTCCATCTCAAAAAACAACAACAACAAAAAACGATGTCTATGACTGTGTAACAAATTAGCTCCGATCTCAGCTTAAGCAGTACATGTTTATCATCTCACAGTTTCCGTGGGTCAGGAGCCTGGGTGCAGCTTAACAGGGTCCTCGGGCTGCTGTCTCTCACCAGGCTGCAATCAAGGTGTCAGCCAGGGCTGTGGTCACCGCGAGGCTGGACTGGGGAAAGAGCCACTTCCACCCTCACTCGTGTTGCTGGGTGCCTTTGGTTCTTTGCCACGGGGCCTCTTTCTAGGGCAGCTCTTGATATAGTATTAGTGTGAGCAAGTGAGCAGGAGAGAGCAGAGGAAAGAGTCAGAGACAGAGGGACCCAGCAAGCCCCGGTCTTGATCACCTAGTCTCAGAAGTAACCCCCATCAGCTGTGCCCTGTTCTCTTGGGTGGAAGCAGGCAGTGAGTCCAGCCCACACACAGGGCCGGGGGTTCCACAAGGCTGTGAAGGCCAGGAGGCAGGGGATCTTGGAGAGCCGTTTTGGAAGCTGCCTAACACCGAGACGTTACCTCATTTCACAGCCCTAGCCACCCCATGAGGGAGGTGTTACCATCCCCACCTCACAGGTGAAGAAATTAAAGCACTGAGAGGGTGGGCATCTCCCCAGGGCCCCAGAGCTAGCCACCTGTGGAGCTGGGAGTCCACCCAGCAGGCTGGCTCCAGGCCCTGCTCTCAGCCGAAGCCTGGGAGGAGGAGGAGGAGGAGTGGCAGGCGGCGCTGGGGCCCGGGCGGGTGCAGCTGAGCCCTGCCACCTGCTGAAGCATCATCGGATTCCCTAGGCCGTGCATCAGTTCAGACAGAGGTGGCCATGTCAGGACCATAGTTGACTTCCATGAAAACCAAAATCCAAACTTGAGCAGCGTCAAGATAGCATTTGGAAAAGCAGTCTGAGAGCAGGGGCCCCATCTGCCTCGCTCAGCCCTGTCCACCCTAGCCAGGCAGGGCCTGGCCACAGAAAGCAAACATTCGCTGGCAGCTAGTCAGGAGAGTCCCCAACCCTGTCCTAGGCAGCTCCAGAGCTGTATTTCTTCTTTCTTTTTCTTTTATTTATTTATTTTTTTCTTGAGACAGGGTCTCGCTCTGTTGCGCAGGCTGGAGTGCAATGGCACGATCGTGGCTCACTGCAGCCTCGACCTCCTGAGCTAGAGCGATCCTTCCACTTGGGATCCTCAGCTTTCTGAGTAGCTGCGGCTACAGGCATGTGGCATCACACTCGGCTAATTTTTTAAGTTTTTTGTGGAGACGTGGTCTCATTATATTGCCTAGGCTAGACACCTAGATTTCTAAAGCCCAGATCTGACCACATCGTCCTTGCTCTACAATGGTGACTTCTCCCTGCCTAGGACCCAGTCTGAGCTCTGCCTGTCTGCCCCACCTCGTCACCCAGGTCTCCATCCTTGCCCGTTTTGTGCCTCCAGTGCACCCCAGCTCACTTTTACGTCGGCCCCACTCTGTTTACTCTGCTTCCATGGCCAACAGTGGCCCCTTCAGCCCAGGGACTCTGTCTTATTCAGCTTTATGTTTCAGGGACTGGGGACCTGAGTGTGGAGCCTGAAGCTCCCATAGCATCTGTACAGAATGGGGAATGAAGGGAAGAGGGGCCTCTGCTGCAGGGGATGGTGTGGGGAGCCACTGCTCATCCTCTGTACCTAGAAGAGGGAGGAGGGAGGAGGAGGAGGAGGGGGAGGAGGGGGAGGCTTTGCTAAAGTTACCAGGCCATGAGGGGGCTGCAGTGAGGGGATCTAAATCTTGCGTTTTGTTTGTTTGTCTGTTTGTTTTTTTGAGATGGAGTTTTGCTCTTGTTGCCCAGGCTGGAGTGCAATGGCACGATCTAGGCTCACTGCAACCTCTGCCTCCCAGGTTCAAGCGATTCTCCTGCCTCAGCCTCCTGAGTAGCTGGGATTACAGGTGCATGCCACCACACCCGGCTAATTTTTTTGTATTTTTAGTAGAGACAGGGTTTCACCATGTTGGCCAGGCTGGTCTCAAACTCCTGACCTCAAGCGATCCCCCTGCCTCGGCCTCCCAAAATGCTGGGATTACAGGCGTGAGCCACCGTGCCAGCCCTAAATCCTGGGTTTTTCTCGAAATCTGGAAATCACCTCTGGGGTAAGACGCCTGGAACCCTGGAAAGAAACACTGCAGATTATGAGTAATGACCCTAGAAATGCCCTCAGCACAGGTTCTGCCGTGTGCAAAAGCCACTGAACGCAAATATCTTGGAATCTCTCCGCTCCCCACTCAGATTATAGATCTCAAAATACCTGAGTCAGCTTAGCTCCAACTCAAGTCTGCATTTTTCTGTGACTTATGTTCAGGTCTACATTTCCATCAGGAAGCATCAGTCGCCACCGGCAGCATCAAGGATGCAGAGAATCAGAGCTGATGTTGTTTTCTGAAGGTCTAATTTCTGAGTTAATCCGAAAAGACAAAGCCCTGCACTTCCAGAGGTAACCTGCAGAGATGCAAGTATTGAAAAGTTTCTAGTTATTTATATTAAATTCTATTTATTTATTTATTTAATTTATTTATTTAGAGACAGAGTCTCATTCTGCCACCCAGGCTGGAGTGCAATGGTGTAATCTCAGCTCACTGAAACCTCCAACTCTTGTGTTCAAGCAAGGGGTGACTCTGGCTTTCCCCATGGCAAAGAAACTTCCCATGGGCACCTGCACACACCCCAGGCCTCCTCCCTGCCAAGGCAGGGATTCCTGTGCCACCTGCTGGGGAGGGCAGCCCAGCAAATGAGCCAGCTGCATGGGTGGGAGTTGGTGACTGTTCTTCGTTTTCTGCAATGGTTCATTTTTTGTATCAACTTGTTGGAGCCATGAGGTGCCCGGTATTTGGTTCAACTATATTCTGGGTCGGTCTGTGAAGGTGTTTCCAGAAGAGATAAGCATTTGCATCAGTAGACTGAATAAAATGATGGCCCTCCCCAGGGTGGACGCGCCTCGTCCAATCCATCGAAAGCCTGATGGGAACAAAAGACAGAGTAAGCTGAGTGTGGTGACGCATGCCAGTAGTCCCAACCACGCAGGAGGCAGGAGGATCGCTTGAACCCAGAAGTTCGAGATCAGCCTGGGCAGCATGGCGAGACCTCATCTCTACAAAAAAATTTTTAAAAAATTAGCCAGGTGTGGCACACTTGTAGTCCCTGCTACGCAGAAGGCTGAGGCAAGAGGATCATTTGAGCCCAGGAAATCGAGGCTACAGTGAGCCACGTTCACACCGCTGCAGCCTAGCCTGGACAACAGGGCAAGAGCCTGTCTCAAAAAAAAAAAAAAAAAAAAAAAAATGCCGGGTGCGGTGGCTCACTCCTGTAATCCCAGCACTTTGGGAGGCTAAGGCAGGTGGATCACCTGAGGTCAGGAGTTCAAGACCAGCCTGGCCAACATGGTGAAACCCCGTCTCTACTAAAAATACAAAAATTAGCTGGGCGTGGTGGCGTGCGCCTGTAATCCCAGCTACTCAGGAGGTTTAGGCAGGGAGAATTGCTTGAACCTGGGAGGTGGAGGTTGCAGTGAGATTGTGCCACTGCACTCCAGCCTGGGTGACAGAGTGAGACTCCATCTCAAAAAAAAAAAAAACAAAAAACGGTAAGATAGAATTCGCTCTGTCTGCTTGACGGTGAGCTGAGCTGGGACACTGGTCTTCTCCTCTCTTTGAACTTGGACTTAGCCTACAATGACACTGTTGGCTCTTCTGGTTTTCTTCTGCTTGGTGACTGCAGATCCTGGGACTTAGCCTGAGCTGGGCCAGGGCTGCATTTAGGTAGAAGGGCTCAGGGTAATTAGATGGGGCAGCTGGGACTCCCCAGCAGCAATTCTGGGGCAAGTCAAGCTAAGACACCTCCTTGAGAATTGCTCTGCAGAGAACTGCCTGACCCCAGGCAGTAAGAGGTGAAGCTGCCACGCCTTCGCCTAATTCAGGAACAGTCTTTGCCTTTAGAAATTCCCTCTGCTGGGCTGGGCACGGTGGCTTACACCTGTAATCCCAGCACATTGGGAGGCCAAGGCGGGCGGATCACAAGGTCAGGAGATCAAGACCATCCTGGCTAACATGGTGAAACCCCGTCTCTACTAAAAGTACAAAAAAATTAGCCAGGCATGGTGGCGCATGCCTGTAGTCCCAGCTACTCAGGAGGCTGAGGCAGGAGAATGGTGTGAACCCAGGAGGTGGAGCTTGCAGTGAGCCAAGATCGCGCCACTGCACTCCAGCCTGGGTGACAGAGCGAGACTCTGTCTCAAAAAAAAAAAAAAAAAAAAGAAAGAAATTCCCTCTGCTGTTATATTCAGGGTGGGATGGAAGTAAATACAATGTTTTATGCAAAGCAAAAAAATAGGATATAATAAGGATTTTGGGCTGAGTTGAGTGGCTCACACCTGTAATCTCAGCACTTTAGGAGGCCAAGGTAGGAGGATTGGGTGAGCCTGGGAGTTTCAGACTAGCCTGGGCAACATAGTGAGACCCCATCTCTTAAAAAAAAAAAAGAGGACTTTTTAGAAGTCTTACTTTGGCCTTTACTGTTGATTCCCAATTATTCGGGATTCGATCATCCAGTTTGAGGATCATTGAAGCCTTTTCTAGGCTGTTTTGACTCTCTTCATTCTTTCACTAATCTTGGCATTTCCTAATATTAATGAAAATAAAAGGAAATGAGAGTGAAACAACAGGTTTACTTTCCTCTATTAGCTTCTGAGGGAAAAGGAATGGACAAGAGCAGGTTGGGCGACCAGGTGGCATTTGACTCTCTGTCAGGTGACCTAGACATCCCCGCATTGCAGAAAGGACCCTGAGAGCTGACCTTGCCTGTGTGCGTCTCCCCAACGAAACCTCTTAGCAAGTCTGACTTACAGACCACTAGAAACCCGATCGCGACCCAGAAACCCCACTCCCAGGTATTCACCCAAGAGAAGTGAAAACTTCCATTCATACAAACACCTGTGCGTGAATGTTACAGCAGCTTATTCATAATCGTCGAAACCTGGAAATTGCCCACATCCTTTACCTGGTGAATAGATAAATAGACCACAGTCCACCCAGACAGTGGAACACTTCTCAGCAATGAAAAGGAACCATTCAACAATGTGGGTGAACCTCAAATCACGATGCTTAGCGAAAGAACCTGGACTCGCACGATTCCACTTCCATGACTCCCCTTGCTGGAAAAGCAACGGGAGAACAGAGCAGTGGTTGCCAGGGGCAGCACAGGAGTTCTGGGAGTGACGGGATGTTCCCTATCTTGACTGCGGTCATGGTGATAGGACTCTATGCATTTGAACTATATACCAAAAGAAGTGAATTTTACTGTGTGTACATTTGAAGGTATTTTTTAACCATTAAAAAAGAAAAATCAAGGCCAGGCACGGTGGCTTATGCCTGTAATACCAGCACTTTGGGAGGCTGAGGCAGGCGGATCACCTGAGGTCAGGAGTTCGAGACCAGCCTGGCCAAGACGGTGAAACCCCATCTCTACTAAAAATACAAAAATTAGCTGGGTGCCGTGGTGGGCGCCTGTAATCCCAGCTACTCAGGAGGCTGAGGCAGGAGAATCGCTTGAACCTCAGAGGTGGAGGCTGCAGTGAGCCGAGATTGCGCCAGTGCACGCCAGCCTGTGCAACAAGAGTGAGACTGTCTCAAAAAAAAAAGAGTGACTTCAATTTTTCCTCCTTCTCCTCTTGGCTTGTAAAAGGGTTGTCCCTGTGTGGCTTCAGAGTGTTTAAAATCACTTACCTCCTCTTGAGGAGGTTCAACATTCTTTCTTTTTTTTTGAGACAGAGTCTTGCTCTGTCGCCCAGGCTGGAGTGCAATGGCATGATCTCGGCTCACTGCCACCTCCACCTCCCAGGTTCAAGGGATTCTCTTGCCTCAGCCTCCCGAGCAGCTGGGATTACAGGTGTGCATCACCACACCCGGCCAATTTTTGTATTTTTGTTGCCCAGGCTGGTCTCGAACTCCTGGACTGAAACAATCCACCCGCCTCAGCCTCCCAAAGTGCTGAGATTACAGGTGTGAGCCACTGCGCCAGGCCTCAATATTCTTTCTAATAAGCTCACTTGGGTTCTTATTCAGTGTATTCCTTTTCCCAGGCTGCTGTAACAAAATAATATAAACTGGGTGACTTAAGACAACAGAAATTGATTTCTGGAGGCGAGAAGTCCAACACCAAGGTGTCGGCAGGGCTGTGCTCCCTCTGAAGGTTCTAGGGAAGAATCCTCCCTCTCTTCTTCCGGCGTCCAATGGCCACAGGCATCCCTTGGCTTGTAGCCTCACCACTGCCATCTCTGCCTCCATCTTCCTATGGCCCTCTTTCCTCTGTGTCTCCTCTGCTTCTTCTTTTTTTTTTTTTTCTTTTTTTTGAGACAGAGTCTCGCTCTGTCGCCCAGGCTGGAGTGCAGTGGCATGATCTCGGCTCACTGCAAGCTCCGCCCTCCCAGGTTCACATCATTTTCCTGCCTCAGCCTCCCGACTAGCTGGGACTACAGACGCCCGCCACCATGCCCAGCTAATTTTTTTGTATTTTTAGTAGAGACGGGGTTTCACCGTGTTAGCCAGGATGGTCTCGATCTCCTGACTTCATGATCCGCCCACCTCAGCCTCCCAGAGTGCTGGGATTACAGGCGTGAGCCACCGCGCCTAGCCGTCTCCTCTCCTTCTTATAAGGACACCAGCTGTTGGACATAGGGCCCACCCTAAATCCAAGATTATTTTATCGTGAGTTGAAAGGACCTCATTACATCTGAAAAGACCCTGTTTCCAAATTCAGGTCACAGTCACAGGAATGGAAGAGTCGGGGGGAGGGAGAGGTTAATACGTGAACATATCTCTTGGGGAGCACAATTCAACCCCTACATTCAGTAAGACTCTCTTAGAGAGGGCAGGGCAAGCTGGCCCTGCACTCTTTGGCCGTCCTCTGCTGTCACCCTCAGACCTCAGGAAGGGCGGCTCCTCACTCTCCCCCGTCTCCTCTGTCCAGGCCTCTGAAGTCACCAGTTCTCCATGCCCAGCCGTGGCCTGTGGGAGGGAGCTGGGGGTGGTGAGCTGGAGCTGCCACTTGGCAGCAGAGTCACAAACTCACCGTTCCTAATGAAACCCATCGCTTCTCCCTCCTCCTCCTCCCAGCAATGTCCCCAGTGGTGCCTGCGATGAAAGAAGCTGACCCAAGACATAGGGGGGAGGTGATTATGGGTTTAGAAAAGTCTTGACAAAAACATATCCTTTTATGATTGGGGTGGCTCTGTCAGGCTCTGCTGGCCCAGCATCCTCCCCACAGCCCACCCCAGCCAGAGGAACAGTCTCCTGATTTTCCTGTGGGGACTCCTGTCCTCTCAAGGTCACTTAGTTGAGCAGGGTTGTCCCTACCCCCAGTTCCCTGTCCCTCTGTCTTCTTTCCACTGCAGGCCAGCCAGCAGAACCCTGCTTTTCTGAAGACCCTGAACAGGAGCTACACCCCTCCTGGCCCTGTAGCCGCAACTGGCCCCATCTCTTGATTCCGCTTACCTGTCCGGCCCAGGCTGGAGCTACCCCACAGCTGCCAGGGCTGGGTCCTCCAGGCCACCTGCCCATGAACCAGCCAGGTGAGCACAAAGCATGTCTCCCCCACCCCGTCTTGGGTCTGTAGGGACAATAAAATGCCTGCCAGTGAAAAAGGCACAGTGAGGCCGGGTGCTGTGGCTTGTGCCTGTAATCCCAGCACTTTGGGAGGCCGAGGCAGGCAGATCATTTGAGGTCAGGAGTTCGAGACCAGCCTGGCCAACATAGTGAAACACTGTCTCTACTAAAAATAACAAAAATTAGCCAGGCGTGGTGTCTTGCACCTGCAGTCCCAGCTCCTCAGGAGGCTGAGGCAGGAGAATCGCTTGAACCCAGGAGGCAGAGGTTGCAGTGAGCCAAGATCATGACATTGCACTCCAGCCTGGGCAACAGAGCGAGACTCTGTCTCAAAAAAAAAAAAAAAAAAAAAAAAGAAAAGAAAAAAAAGGGCGCAGTGCTGAGCCACGGATTTAAGATATCCTATTTCAGGAAAAACAAACAAGTCCAGATTCTCTTGGCTGTGGCTCCATGGTTTATATGTTTGCAGAATCAGAAGAGTGAGTGACAAAGGTTACAGGTAAGCCTGCAGGAGTAGACACCTTTGGGGGAGAGATTGGAGAAAATGATTAGCTTTCTCTGTATAGATTTTTGGATTATTTCACCCTGTGAACTCTGATATTTGCTCTGACGCCAGCCACCCTCACTGGGTCCTTGGTTCTGCCCTGTTCTGTTCTGCGTCCTCCTTTGCCTGTGGGGTTTCCAGGTTTCTATCCTGAGCTCCGAGCCAGGGTCCAACCCAGCAACCTGCGGCCCTGAGGCCCGTAGGTCCCCATGTGGGCACTCTTGACCTCCTAGGCTTTGCTGACCTACAGGCCTCCTCGCCAGTGACTCATGAACTTGGCTGAGACACAGCTTTTCAGATCCTGGGGGGCCCCTCTCTCCTCTCCCACGGGGTTCTTATCAAGCTCAAGGGAGAAGATGGTTGACAAACGGTTTTGCTAAACTAGGATCGGTTACCCAATGGAGAAGCTTATTACTGAAGACGCCGATGAAGAACATTCGAGCAGCGCCCCATCAATCTCCTCTGCTGTCAGGAAGGCTGGGGGAGGGGCGGTGGGACCCAGGCCATCAGGAGCGGGATGCCACCGAGTTCTCAAAGACCTTGTCCGCCCTGGCCCTTCCTGTCCGGCCTCCAGGGGGCACCAGATCTCCACCCAGTGCATGACCACCCCCTCCCCACCAATCCCTCAGCGAGATTCTAGCAGAGGGGAGAGAGCCAGGGGCCGTGGGGACCCAGGGGTGAGAAAGGGGCTGGCAGAGAGCAGGGAGTCCACCCAGGGTCAGGTTCAGGCCTGCATTGATGTGTGGCCAGGGTGCGACACAGAATTCTGCAAGATTCAGAACATCTCTCAATCACTACATTTTCAGAAAATGGATGAAAAGCTGATCAAACAGACGTTTGATGCCAGGATGAAGAGAAGCTGGATCTTGCACCATCGGGCTGGAGGCAAAGTGCGGGCTGGAGTTCCCCACAGCTGGAGCAGGAGTCCTCTGTAATCCATCAAGTCTGAAGCGGGAAATGCAAGAAGGCTCATCGGTGCCTCCTCCCACGAGCCTGGCTGCCGAGAGCCCGGGGTGTGGAGGGGCAGGTTCAGGCCAGGGCAGCGGGACTCTGGGAGCTGGGCTTGCTGGTCCAAGAAACTTGGAGCACAGTCAGGTTTGCAGTTCAGCTCAGAATCCTGATTCAGAAACACCACCCCTTCTCCATGCCTGGGGAGATAGGTGAACTCCCAAACGGCTCCCGGGGCCACCCCAGCAAAACCCTAAATGACAGAATTGCCCAGATAGAAGCGGGCTGATCTGTTAGCGAGACTCACCCCATACTTGCCCATGCCCTCTTCTAGTTCATAGGGCACTTTCGTGGCAGGGGAACATGAACTATTCTTGCTAATGAGGCTGGTGAAGCTCACAGGACCTGAACTTGCCAAGGCCCCACAGTTAGGAAACGGCAGAGCTGGGCCTTTAACCCAGATCCCCTGCCTCCAAGTCCTGGAATGGTTGTTTCAGAGGCTGAGCCTTCTGAGTGAGATGATAAAACTAACAGGAGTCTGGCTGCTGAATCCTCTTTGGGGCACTTTCTCTAGAACAGCCAAAAAGTGGTCCCCAGACTCCACTTGCTTGTAGGTACCTGGTAAGTCAGTGCCATTCAGTAAAAAGAAAGTCTTTTTTTTTTTTTCTGCTGAATTGCAATATGTAATTGCAATGTGTTCCTATGTCATATGTTTCTGTAAAGTTTGCAAAGGTGAGACATCAGTTAGTCACACCAAGCCAGCTTGGTGGCACAGCACATGCTTGTAGTCCCAGCTACTCAGAAGGCTGAGGTGGGAGGATGGCTTGAGCCCTGGAGTTCAAGGCTGTGATAAGCAAAGATTGTACCACTGTACTCCAGACCTGTCTCTAAAAAAGGAATCAAACCTGGGCAACGTAGTGATAGACTCTGTGTCTAAATATACACATATGTCTATGAATAAGGCTTTTAAAAATAATAAAAATAACTCAGCTAAGTCTCTTTCCACTCTGATTCCCCGCCTTCCCTGCTCCCATCCAGTTGGATGGTGTTGGACTGGCTGTGGGTATTTTGGGAGAAGTTGATATGGAAATAGTTCAGAATTCAGGGGTATTTCTTGTGGTTCACGGTTCTATCCATGTGTAGCTCAGTCGTTGCTGGCTGTCCGAGGGTACAGATGGCTTCCAGGAACAGGCTCACCAATGAATGAAGGAGAATGAATACAATGATCATGATGAAAAAAGATTTAAATTTCTTGCTGATTTGGCATAAAATGTTGAAACCAACAAAGACAACATAAAACTCAGAACAGGTCCCTGTGATGAGAGCATCAAAGCCTCGCATGGTCACCAGTGTGGCCCATCCAAGGAGCATGTAAGGTCAGGTCCCACATGAGAAAACTTGACACAGCCATGCCCTGAACTCTTCCTGCTACCATATCAAAGAAATTTGATTGAAGTTTGTTTTCTCTATAGAATACAAAATCCTTGTTGTACAAGGAAGCGATCAGGGTATAGAAAAACATAGGGAAGCCAGGTGTGGTGGCTCAAGCCTGTGATCCCAGCCCTTTGGGAAGCCGAGGCAGGCAGATCACCTGAGGTCAGGAGTTCGAGACCAGTCTGGCCAATGTGGTGAAACCCTGTCTCTACTAAAAATACAAAAGTTAGCCGGGCATGGTGTGGGCACCTGTAATCCCAGTTATTCGGGAGGCTGAGGCAGGAGAATGGCGTGAACCCAGGAGGCGGAGCTTGTAGTGAGCCGAGATGGCGCCACTGCACTCCAGCCTGGGTGACAGAGCGAGACTCCATCTCAAAAAAAAATAAAAATAAAATAAAATAAATAAATAAATAAAATTCACTGTTATGCCTAATTTTGGTTTTGTAATTGTGTTTTTTGTTTTGTTTTTTTTAAATGAGAGTCCTCTTGAAATTTTGTAAGCTTCAGATACCATAAACCCAGCTCGGCCCCAGTGACCAACTCCCTCTGTGCTGTAAACAGGTGGTTTATAGAAAAGAGGAGGCTTGAGAGCCAGAGATATCTGGGTCCGAATCCTGGTTCGGCCTCCTCCTCGCCCTGAGAATCCTGGGTGACTTGCTTCTTGCAGACTCAAGTTCTTTCCCTATAAAATGGGGATAACCTGCCTGACTAACATGGAGAAACCCTGTCTCTACTAAAAATACGAAATTAGCTGGGCGTGGTGGCACATGTCTGTAATCCCAGCTACTCGGGAGGCTGAGGAAGGAGAATAGCTTGAACCTGGGAGGCAGAGGTTGTGGTGAGCAGAGATTGCACTTTTGCACTCCAGCCTGGGCAACAAGAGGGAAACTCCATCTCAAAAAAAAAAAAAAAAAAAAAAAAGGGAATAATCTGAGCTCCACAGGGGGCTGTGAGGTCTGGTGTGTGTGCAGCACCTGGAGTACTCTGGATTCCTTCACCTCTGCCATTCTTTGCCCCTTCCCTCGATCTTTCCTGCTCTGTGGCCCACCCTGTGGTCTCCATGCCTTCTGCTCAGTGCAGGGCTATTACCCTGGCCAGACATCCTTAGGGAGAATAGATCCCAGAACCTGATCATGTCTTTTTCTAAATCAAAATGACGAGTGTACAATCTCAGCCACTGAGCAAGGTCCTGGAATGAGGATGAGACAGAGGAGAAGGGCAGTCAAGGGGTCTTCCAAAACAGCTCC
Source organism: Gorilla gorilla gorilla (assembly GCF_029281585.2). NCBI lineage: Eukaryota > Metazoa > Chordata > Mammalia > Primates > Hominidae > Gorilla > Gorilla gorilla. Next base: position 40,456,429 of record NC_086018.1, on the reverse strand, counting down.
CTTCCTAAGGGCCACCCCGAATGGGTCCCTGCGAGGAAGGAAGGGCCTCGCCATCAGGGAGGCCCAGGTGGTTCAGCATCACCAGGCACCCACAAGACTAGCATGTAGGGACGGCGCCCTCATCCCAAGAGGAAGGAAGGGCCTCCTGGGGCCCAGAAGGGGCACAGCAGAGGGTATCCTGCAGCTGGCTGGCCCTGACCCCAGCTGGAAGGAAATGGGGGACCCGAAAGGAGCCAGGGTTCTCCCAGGAGCCATGTGTCCATGGTGAGGGGACCACAGTTCCAACCTCCATCCTGGTCAGACCCCATCTGAACCGGAAATGCAGGCTGGGGTCCCCCACGGAGAAGGGTCTGGAAGCCATGTTGGGAGGACAAACAGGACCAGGGATGTCTTGGCCTGGAGAAGGGGAGCCTGGGTGGCCACAAACCCCCATCCACACCTGCCGGAGATGCTAGGGAGAAATTCCCAGGGAAAGGGCTGTTCACCAGGCCAGGCTGTGGGTAGTGGGGGAACAGAGTAGAGGGGGTGGGCAGGGGACCGAGCCTCGAGGCCTCCAGTGAACCAGGGACCCGGTGGGGAGGGGCTGGTGACCCAGGAAACCCCTCCTTCCCCTAGCCAGGCTCCTGGGCTTCTGGGCCTGCGTCCAGGTGGCTGGGCCTCGCCTGTGCAACCAGAAGCGAGGGGAGAGGAGGGTCCAGTGGGGTGTTCTCTTTCCAGGTGCTCTCAGCGCTTGCCCAGGCCGCCATGGGGCTCCCTTAACACCCACGGAGTTGAACGAAAGAGAGACCCCGGATCCGAAGCCACCTGCCCTCTTTCCTCTGCCCCCTAGCCAGCTCCTTCCCACCTAGTGCCAAACGCAGCCTCTCAGATTCTGACCTCCACTTTCCACAAGCCGGTGTGACCCAGGTCCTACTTACCTTCTATTAAATTTAGTAGAATCCACCGAGGTGCCCTTTTCACCTGCGCATTAAGGGAAAGGGCTCCACCTTCATGCATTCATTCAAGAGATTCCTGGGCTTCGGCCTAAGCACCTGCAGAGAGGAAGTGGGGCCTGAAGCAGGACCGGGGAAAAAGTGAGGGGCTGCAGCGAGCTCCGGTCTAGCTGGGAAGCACAGACACCTCTAGAGGTTATCCCCAGGCAGTGTGCCTGATCCTAGGATTCGAACCCCAGCCCCACCTCCACTGGCCACGTCACCTTAAAACAGCGACTTCCCTTCTCTGAGCCACAGTTTCCTCATCTGCAAAATGCAGACAAAATAGCACCTGCCTCGCAGCGTGGCTTAGAGAACGGACTCAGCCAAGCGTCTGGCAAGTAATACTTTCCCACCTTACACCACCTCTTCCTCATCTTGCCCTCACCCTCACTCACTGGCCATGCCCAGCAGCTGGTGGCCCAGTGCCCAGAAGGGGGTCAGAAAGCTGTGGCCACCTGGAGCCAGGCCCTGGGGTGGGTGACCAAGGGCCTCCCGCCCACTCCTAGGCCAGCTGCTCCTGGCAAGTGCCCAAGTCCCCGTCCCACGGGCAGCTCAGAGATGGCCTGGCCCCATGCTCCTTGTTTGACACAAAATCAGCAGACACCGGGAGGAAAGAAAAGAAAAGGGAAGCTCAAGAGAAACAGTGACTCAGGCACAGGCTCCCTGCCAGGCAGACGAAAAAGCCCAAAACACTTTCATTTTGCCCCAGGGGAGTTTCCTGGGGAGGGGGCTTCTGCAAGTGAAGCCTTTGGTCACCTGTGACCTGCTGGAAAGATCATGGTCCAGAGATCCAAAGGCGGATTTTCCCTTCCTCTGATTCTATTCCGACGATGGAGGGCAGGCTGGGATTATTGTTGATCTGCACACCCCTGGGAGATTTCTGGTCCTAAAACAGCATCTTGCCTGTAGTCCCAGCTACTCAGAAGGCTGAGGCAGGAGAATCACTTGAACCCGGGAGGCGGAGGTTGCAGTGAGCCAAGATCGCACCATTGCACTCCAGTCTGGGCAACAGGAGTAAAACTCCGTCTCTAAAAAACAAACAAACAAACAAACAAAAACAAAACAGCATCTCCTCAGTGTTGCGGGGCATTTTGTACAGAATGGACCTTCGAGTCCAATAAGTGCAGGAAGTCTCTAACTTCCCAAGGAGCTGTCTCCCAGAGAAAGCCATTCCCACTCAGAAACCGGATTATAAATGACGTTGGGCTTCCAGGAACCGCCCAAAAGCTGCTGAACTCTGAATGCAGCTGAAAATCTGTACATGTGAAATGAAAACAGTAAAAATCAATACTAGTTGCAATACCAGTAATTTCTGAACAGAAAAAATAAATGGTTTTATGCATCTGACTGTGGATGCTGGAGAGAGAAGGTAGTTTTCATCAGAGGAGGCCTAGGGGAGGAGGGAGGCCTTCTCATTCCACTTCCCCTGCGTCTCTCTCCAGCCTCAGCCTCTCAGCCTGGAAGGAACACCCCAGTCCCTCCTGCGAGCCCTCCTGTCTACTCCTGGAAGCTTCTTTTTTTTTTTTTTTTTTTTTTTTTTTGAGACAGAGTTTCACTCTTGCTGCCCAGGCTGGAGTGCAATGGCGCAATCTCGGCTCACTGCAACCTCCACCTCCCGGGTTCAAGCGATTCTCCTGCCTCAGCCTCCCGAGTAGCTGGGATTACAGGCATGCGCCACCATGCCCGGCTAATTTTGTATTTTTAGTGGAGACGGTGTTTCTCCATATCGGTCAGGCTGGTCTCAAACTCCTGACCTCAGGTGATCCACCCGCCACAGCCTCCCAAAGTGCTGGGATTACAGGCGTGAGCCACCTCGCCTGGCCTAAAACTACTTTTCTATCAATATCTCACTGTTTGCAGAGTGCTCTCACTTCGTTTACTTCCATTGTTCTTCACTAAACCCTGACAAAGTGGGTATTTCATCCCCATTTTGTGGATGCAGAAACTGCCCCCCACTTCAACGCCTGAGGAGACAAGGCTGGGATGCAAACTGAGCTCACACCAGAGCCCCTGCCCTTCCCAGGACGCGGCGCTGACCCTACAAGGAGGAGGGAGAGGGGAGGGAGTGGGGAGAGGAGAAAGGTTGCCGGGAGGAGGAGGAAGGAAGGAAGGGAGGGAGGGCAGGTGGGGGTCAGAAGGGGCGGGGAGGAGGGAGGAAGTGGGAAGGAGGGCGAAGAAGGGAGAAGCGGGGGAACGGAGAGTGGGAGGGAGTATCAAACCTGTCCCATATTTGAGAGGTGCTTCGAGCAGTTTCCGAAGTGTGAGAGCCAGGGTCTGTTTAAATGCAGATTTCCTGGCCCTGCAACTCTCTGGGGTGGAGCCAGCGTGTCTGCAGATTAGTGGCAGCCACACACACCCTCTGCTCATGGGAGACTGAGGCTCTGGTCTCACAGAACCTGAGAACTGTGGGTGAGGAAGCATGAATAGCCTCAGGGGAGGCTAATTGCTTCCTTAATTAGCTGAACCCGCGCTGGGAAGCCCTGCCCGGAAAGTCCCAGTTGCTGGGAAGGATGGGACTGGCTTGCCTGGCGGCCAATAACCGTCTCCGCTGGAGGCTGCCCCAGAGGAGATTGTGCGGCGTTTCCAGCAGAAACAGCACGAGGGGAAAGGGCTGGGCCACCGCGGTGCCCAGGAAGGGATTTAAAGAGGCAAGCTGAGGTCCTGCGGCCGCCACGCCCTGCACCCTGTACCCACAGCCCTCCGCCGGCACACTCCTTGTTCTGCCTGCACCGGACCCCCCCGGAACCCCCACTGCCCTATCCCACTGCCGCTCAAGCCCTATCTTGATCTTGCTAGGCGGTGGCCTCAGGGCAGCCCAGGACCCCTAGAGGGGGAAGAAGGGTCACGGAGAGGAAATCTCAGGTGAGGGCGTTCCCATGTCTACCACCAGGTGGCACCATCAGCACAGGCCAACCCTGGGGCTGTCCTGCGTGGCCAGGAGGGGAAGTGGGTGGCACCGTTAGTGGGGGACTTGGTGGCTCTGGCGTCTGTTGTCTGAAGGCCTCCTGGTTCTGTGCTCGTCTCTTTCAGGGACATTGTTGTGTCAAGGGCCCGAGCCTCCCAGAACCTTGGCACATGGTGGACGTGGAATAAATGTTGAAAATTGTGGCCGGGTATGGTAGGTCACACCTATAATCCCAGCACTTTGGGAGACCGAGGCGGGCGGATCACTCGAGGCCAGGAGTTCGAGACCAGCCTGGCCAACATGGTAAAACCCCGTCTCTACTAAAAAATACAAACAGTAGCCGGGTGTGGTGGTGGGTGCCTTTAATCCCAGCTGCTTGGGAGGCTGAGACAGGAGAATCGCTTGAACCTGGGAGGAGGAGGTTGCAGTGAGCCAAGATCGCACCACTGCACTCCAGCGTGGGTGACAGAGCGAGACTCCATCTCAAAAAAACAAACAAAAAAAAGACAAAAAGAAAAAAAATCATGCCACGTTTGTTTTTCGTTTCTTCCAGATCTTGAAGATTCCTTTTGGTGTGGTGGGGTTGGGGAGTGGGCACTAGCTCCTTGCTGCCTCCCGGAAACTGAGCATAGCAGGGGGACCATGGTATGTGTCCAGTAGGAAAGCCCGGGTCCCCTCTGTGACCTCAAGCAGGTGAGTCACTGTTTCTCCCTCACTAAATATGTCAGCTGAGGCGTATAGTATCTGCCCTGATTAAAGGACCAGGTGAATTGCAGGAGAGCGCAGTGGTTAAAGCCAGGTCCCGGGAGCTGGAGCCCTTATTCCACTGCGTCCTCGCTGTGTGGCCTTGGGCAAGTGGCTTGTGTTCTCTGAACTCCAGTTTCCTCATCTGCGAAGCAGGAGCAGTCATAACACCTCCCATACAAGGTTTCTATGAGGGCCGAAGTACAAGAAAAGCCTTTAGAACTGTGTCTGGCATCAAACAAATGCTTAAGAGCCAAAAATACAAGCAGCTGGAACTGAGAGGGGATTCTGGAGACAAGCCAGGCCAGGCTTCCAGCCCGGGCAGCCTGCGGGCAGATGGCCTGCAGGTGGATCTGCCTGCCTCTGGTGGGGTCAGCGCCACCCAGCTGCAGGGCCACTGCGAGGCACAAGACGGCCCCAGAGGTAAACCCGGCTGCTCCTAGGATGGAGGCTGCCCTTTTTGATAGTGAGGGTGTTTGAGAGAGAGGGTGGATCGGCCCCTGAGTACCCTGGAACCCTTTTTGCCTCAGTGAAGCCAGCTCAGAGGGTCATTCTGAGGGGTCCCTCCGGCTGGTCGGCTCAGCTCCTCTTGGTGCTGGAGTCTTTGGGGAGGAAGGAAGTGATTTTCGCAGCCGCAGCGGGGAGCGGAGGGATCTCCTTCCCACGGCACTTCTGCTTCCTGTGCAGAAAGGAACCATGAAGAGCTCAGGACCTCACTGTGTCCCGGCTGGAGGCCTCTCAGCAGCCACTTGCTCGCTGGGGCATTTGAAAATCCTGGATTGAGGCCGGGTGCGGTGGCTCACGCCTGTAGTCCCAGCACTTCGGGAGGCCAAGGCGGGCAGATCACCTGAGGTCAGGAGTTCGAGACCAGCCTGGCCAACATGGTAAAACCCTATCTCTACTAAAAATACAAAAATTAGCCAGGTGTGGTGGCAGGCGCCTGTAATCCCAACTACTCGGAAGGCTGAGGCGGGAGAATCACTTGAACCCGCAGGGCAGAGATTTCAGTGAGCTGAGATCAGGCCACTGCACTCCAGCCTAGTGGAGTCTTTTTTGAGCCTGTCTCAAAAAAAAAAAAAAAAAAAAGAAGAAGAAGAAATCTTGGAGGCGGTCATGGGTAGGGATCTGTTTTTCTCCCTAGACAGGGAGCGCCTTGAGGGCAAAACCATGACTTATGTTTCGTCTGCCCAATGCCTGGCATGCAGTAGGCACATAATAAGTGTTTGTGGAACTAAACTGAAAACAAAGACCAGCTGGGCAAAGTGGCTCACACCTATAATCCCAGCACTTTGGGAGGCTGAGGTGGGCGGATCACCTGAGGTTGGGAGTTCGAGACCAGCCTGACCAACATGAAGAAATGCCATCTCTACTAAAAATACAAAATTAGCCGGGCGTGGTGGCGCATGCCTGTAATCCCAGCTACTCGGGAGGCTGAGGCAGGAGAATCACTTGAACCCGGGAGGCAGAGTTTGCAGTGAGCCGAGATCGCGCCATTGCACTCCAGCCTGGGCGACAAGAGAAAAACTCTGTCTCAAAAAAAAAAAAAAAAAAAAAAAGAAAAGAGAAAGAAAACAGAGGCCAGTAATTGTGGTCTCATTTGGAAAGCCTTAGTCTTAGTGTCGAGGAGGCCCCTGGGGACTGCAGGGGACACCTGGGCTCCCCCATTTCCCCACCCAGCTTCCACCTCCTTCAGGGCTGCCACCTCCTCCATGAAGCCCTCCTGGGCAGCCACTCAGAAATTACTTTAACCTCCCTGTTCCTCAGTTTCCTCATCTGTAAAATGGAGGTGATTAGAGTGCCTGCCCCATAGGGCTGCAGTGAGGATTAAACTGGCAAGGAGAGCAGGTCCCCTGGAGCAGCGTCAGGCGCTTGGAAGCTTCCCGGAACTGCTCTATTATTGCTTCACTCTGCTGAGGTTGCCGTGCCCCTAGGCTTCCCAGGGAGGCTAGGCTCTTTCACTTCTACAGCCTCTGTGAGGCCAGGGCCCAGCGCAGGGCAGGTGTTCAGTATACTGTGAGGCATAGATGCACGGATAAACGGGGAATGGACGGAGGCCTGGGCAAAAGCCAGTGGCTGAGAGGTGTGGTCCCCAGGGACCTCACCTGCAAATTCAGCTGCCAAGGCCTAGCTCGAAGGCTGTGCCACTGAAGCTGCCCCTGGGACACCCACAGAGCCTCCTCCCATTCCTCTGCTCCACCTTCAGCCTTTGGGGTCTTTACTGTTTATTCACAGCTCTGGCTGAGGGCACAGGAGAGGAAGCACATGAGAGGTGCTAGAAAGTTTTGGTAGAAATGAGGCTCCTGGATGCGCTGCGGTTTTATTTCTATCCCCCTGGCTCCCGAGGAGGATCAGGGCCAGACACGAGGCCCCGACAGCGCAGCCAGGGCTGCTGGGCTCCTTGCCAAGGCGCGTCCCTGCCTCTCCCCAGGAGGCTGCGCGGCTGCAGAGCGTCTCAGAAACTGGGCAATGAGCTGGGACCCTCAACTGCTTCTTGTCCAGTCATGTCTGTGCTCCGCAGCCCAGGGCCTGCCTGGGGAGTGTGCACGCCTCCTCCCACCCTGCCTCCCAGAGGCTACCCCTTCCCTTGAGGCCTCTTGTGCACCAGCGTGGTGTTGGGCACCTGCCTTCACGTCAAGCCTGGAGGAAGGCTTCTCCCTGCCTTATGCTCACCCATCCGTCCATTCCTGCACCCCCTGGGCCAGGCTCAAGAAGGAGAGGGGAGGAGGACAGGCAGCTCAGGCAGGCGAGCATGGAAACCAGGTGTGCAGCAGGCTAGACCCAGACTCAGAGGCGGCAGAACTCCCGGGAGTCCGGGGTACAGAGCTGGGGTGTGGGGGGCACCGTGACAGGCTGAGAGGTAGGGTCAGTGAGCTGGCACAGGGGCAGAAGCGGAGGCGGCACCGGGGTTGGAAGAGCAGGCTCCCTTGTTCCGAGGCAGTTTGGCATTCAGCTGCCTCCCAGTGCCAAGTCGTAATGAGACTTGTGGAGGCACAGACCGATGCTTTTCCAATGCTCCCCGTGTACCCTGAGGCATTGACACGAGGTCTATCACCATGGCATCAAGGTGCTTAGACAACCTGCTACTCCCAGGAGCCGGGAATAGCGTGAAGCAGCGGATCTGCATCTCACTGTGACATATGTGAGCATGTATCACTGTAATGGATCAACAGTCAATAACACTGGGGTCCCCGCCTGCCCCCTGCGTGGTAGGAAACTTCTGTTCATATGTCTTCCTCCCCTGGTGGGCAGCCCCTGCTCTTGCCAGCCTCCCAGTGCTCGTGGCATTGGTGGAAACGTCTTTAGGCTTTCACTGTTCATGTTTGGAGCAGCCCAGGGAAAAGCATGTGTGCAAAGAACTGAAATGGATCTCATGATGCCATCACCGGGGGCTGCAGCTGGACACACCTGAGCAGGCAGTAGCAGGGTGGGAGAAGGCTCGGACATCATACTGCTGGCAGTTCAAATGCCCGCCCCAACAGACCTGCCCTGATCCTGGCATGTTGTTTTGCCTCCTGGGGCCAAGGTCTTCTCTTTTGTACAACTGGGATCATCATATTTATCTGGTGAGTGAAGGGACACCTGCAGAGAAGGGAGGTAAGCGCTCAGCATGCGCTGAAACTCAGCCACCTTCCCGCCTGCGTCTTCCACGTACCAGGTGCCTCCAGCTCCACCAGCCATCACCACACCCCAGCCCCTTTCCTCTGCCACTCCAGACACGCAGGCAGACGTGTGGGTGCCAAGGGTGAGAGGCTCCCAGTCTGCTGGGGAAGGGGGTCCCGGCAGCAAACAATTCCTGTCCCCGGCTGATGCTGCTAGAAGTGAGAGTAGGGGCTGTGACTTGCAGCCAATGGGGAAGCAGTTCGAGGGTCTCACAGTTGGGAGGCTGAGTGAGCTAAGCTTTAGGGAAGCCACAGGGAGGAGCTGACGTTAGAGATGGTCCAGAGAGGAGGCGTCTCCTGGGCCTCTGCAGGGGACCCACAGAGGCTCTCACTGGGTGGATGATGGGCAGCCTGCCTTTCACCTGCCCTGGGTGTTTGGCCCTCTCTAGGGCTGGGAACATGAGGCTCCTGCCCTTCACCCCAGCCTCCCTACCACCCCTCACCAAAAAACCTGCCTTTGGTAAACACATTATTAAGGGATTCTCGGAATATTTTAGAGAAGTTTGTGTGAACATGCTTGTGGTCATTTTAAAAGTGTTTCAGAAGTGAGAGGCTAAACCAAGGCCCGAAGTCACTCATGGAAATCCCATGACCCCTCTGCACGGTTACCAGTGTCTCCTGGACGGGGCCCCCACTGGAAAGGGGCCAAGACGGGGTGAAGCCCACCAGGGGTTGGAGTGGGGAGGCTTGGGTCCCGTCTCCAGCTCTTCTTCTGGTCGTGTGGCCTGGACCAGTCTCAGTGCCAGGTTCCTCATCTGGTGGCCACCCTGCTGGGCTGTTCCAGCTTTGCTTCTGAGCGGAAGGTCAGGGGCTGCCAGGGAGGAGCTTCGTGGGGAAAGCAAAGGGGAAGCTGTCAGCGCCGGCCGTCCCCTCCTGTGAACTAAAGAGTCGCCTCGGACAAGCAGGCCCCCAGATGGAGAACCAGCCTGTGAGGTGGCGGGCCCTGCTGGGCCTCCCACGCCCTCCTGGGCCCCCCGCAGCCCCCTGGCTCCTCCTTGGCCTGCTGCTGCTGCCCGGGACCGTGCGACTGGCAGGTAGTGTCTGTCTTCCTCCTTCTCTCTACTCTCTCGCTCCAGAACATCAGAGCGGCTTTCATCCCACCCGGCGCAGCTAATTCCCAGGGACCTGTCTCTGGGGATTTGCTGGTTGTCGTTTGAACACTGCAGACTTCACAGGGGAAGCCTTCTGGGACCGAGAAGATGTTTAGCTAATGCCTTGCCAAGGTGGCTTTTGAAGGGGAGGGGGACAGCGCTCTCTCCCTCGCTGCTGTGACAGCTTTGCCCCAGCAGTCTGGCCTCCTGGCCCTTAAACAAGGAGGGTGGGCGCTGTGTGGCTGGGGTCAGGGGCGGGGCAGGGGGGAGGGACAGCTCCCCACCCGAGGAACCTCACGTGGCTGCTGCGGGGGACACTGCGTTGAACCTGGCAAGTGGTGGGGCTACCCTCTGGGTTGTTGCTGGTGTTGGCCAGGGAGAGCGGGGGGGGGGGGGGGGGGGGGGCGGCGGGGGAGGGGAGATACCAGGGCCAGCCACAGGGCGCTGCGCCCAGAGGCACAAAACTGTCAGTCACCAGAAAGGGTCTCACCTCCCAGTTCCTGAAACACAACCAGAGGCCAAGTGTTTTAGGACGCGCAAGTGTGTCTTTCCACGCCAGCGGCGCTCCTTTCCTGGTTCCAGGCTTTCTTGGAAGCTGGGTGGCCGGGATCGGAGCCAGGCTGTGGGGTAGGTGGCCTCAGGGCCAGTTCATCAGGCCAGGGACCGCCCAGGAGGGTCCCATTCCAGGGCTGCCAGCACGAGGGCTCAGTGAATTCTGCCAGATTCTCTCTGCCCCTCCTTGGCCGGGCAGCAGCCAACCCTCCCTCTGGCCAAAGGGGTGGCCTCCACTGTGGAGACAGGGTGCCTTCCTTTCTATTCTCTTAGAGTTTATGGGGCTTCCAAGAGCTGCCCCCACCCTGTCCTGCTGCACCCCCTCTCATGACCACAAATTAGGCTTTATGGAGCCCTTAGCAGGGCACGTACTGGCCACCCTCACAGCACCCCTTGGGGCCCCTATTGTCCTCACCTGCACCATTTTAAGGACAGGGAAAAGGAGGCCCAGGGAAGCCAGGTCGTTTGCTCAAGACCTAGCCGGTAAGTAGAGGCCAGGCTGAGCCCCAGGCCAGCCTGAGCCCCAGGCCAGCCTCTGCCCCAAGCTGGGCCCCTCGGCCAGTAGGCTCAGAGGATCCTCTTACTTGTAAAGAATGTTCTTCACTGGAAGCTTACCCTGGGGAGGCAAAGGCTGACCTGTGTGTACCTCCCCAAGCTGGAACCCAGAGCCCTAGGGCACCATCTCCTTTAATCCTGTGCACGCCTCCCCCCACACCCCAGACAGTTGGTGCAAACACGGCCAGACCCCGGAAATGCAGCCTGTTAGTGTCAATGTGTCTCAACTACAGTCATTTTTAATTTAATTTCCCCCCCAATTCCCATCCTTTCCCTTTGTGTGGTTCCTCCTCCCCAAAAGACACCCAGCACACCCTGGTAACCGAGCAGTAAGAGGTTTTATGGGGTGCTACCGAGGAAAAGGTCTTTTGTAACAGTCTCAACTATAACAAAACATTCCCAGTGCCACCCCCTCCCACCCGGTATCGCAACAAACATTACATAAAAGAGAAACTATTCTTTCACAAGAGGTGAAAACACCCTTATGGTGTCCTAGAGTCCCTCGGAGCAGCAGACAAACCCCCACCCACGCTTTTTTTTTTTTTTTTTTTTTTTAGAGAGTTTCACTCTTGTCACTCAGGCTGGAGTGCAATGGCGCCATCTTGGCTCACGGCAACCTCTGCCTCCTGGGTTCAAGTGATTCTCCTGCCTCAGCCTCACGAGTAGCTGGCACTACAGGTGCCCACCACCATGCCCAGCTAATTTTTGTATTTTTAGTAGAGACAGAGTTTTGCCATGTTGGCCAGGATGGTCTTGAACTCCTGACCGCAGGTGATCTGCCCGCCTCAGCCTCCCAAAGTGCTGGGATTACAGGCGTGAGCCACTGTGCCCGTCCTGTTTTTATTTTTTTGAGACAGGTTCTCGCTCCGTCCACCAGGCTGGAGTGCAGTGGTGCAATCTCAGCTCACTACAACCTCTGTCTCCCTCACTCAAATGATCCTCCCACCTCAGCCTCCCGAGTAACTGGAACCACAGCATGTGCCACCACACCCAGCTATTTTTAAAATTTTTTCGTAGAGATAGAGACTCACAGTGTTGCCCAGGCTGGTCTCGAACTCCTGACCTCAGGTGATCCACCCGCCTTGGCCTCCCAAAGTGCTGGGATTACAGGCGTGAGCCACTGTGCCCAACCCCCAACATGCTCTTTGTCCTACCCCTGCGCATCCCCCTTCATCTATCTGTCACTCCGTGTCACACCCCTGCCTTCTCGTCTCAGAGCTTTGAGGGTTTGCTGGAAGGAATCTTGCCCCTCCCACATCTTCCAAACCTCCCCTGACCGTAACCATCAGCCTTAACCATCAGCCTGGTGCAACCAGCTCTGCCACCTGTCAGTACCAACCCAGCTTGCATCCCTCAGCTGTGTCCACAGGGGTGTCACTGAAAGCCAGCGTCCCTGATTCTGCGCCGTATCCCTGAACTTGTGAGAGGATGCTGGCTTAGGAGTACAGGCCAGGGGCATTCATCTTCAGTTTGATTTTTTATTTATTTATTTTTTTTGAGACGGAGTCTCGCTCTGTCGCCCAGGCTGGAGTGCAGTGGCACCATCTCGGCTCACTGCAACCTCCGCCTCCCAGGTTCAAGCAATTCTCCTGCCTCAGCCTCCTGAGTAGCTGGGATTGCAGGCACCCACCACCATGCCTGGCTAATTTCTGTATTTTTAGTAGAGTCAGGTTTTCACCGTGTTGGCCAGGCTGGTCTCGAACTCCTGACCTCAGGTGATCCACTCACCTTGGCCAAAGTGCTGGGATTACAGGCGTGAGCCACCGCGCCCGGCCCAGTTTGAATTTGAGCTCTGCTACTTGCCCAGGCACCCTGGGCAGATTACTTCTATCGCTATGCCTCAATTGTCTCCTCTGTTAAATGGATGTGATAACACTGCCTGCCTAAACACATCCTGAGGACTGAGTGCCCAGCATGTCATTAGCCTTCAGTGAGTGTCAGCGGCCTGCCAGCCTCGCCAGAGCCATGGAAACTTGAGGTAAAGTTGGTGAGCCCACAGCATCCAGCTCATCCTGGGTGCCCGCTCCTGCTCCCAGCCATCCTCCTCCTCCCACTTGAGCCGGGACTTGGGCCTGCCCTCTGGCTTCTTGACGCCTCTGCAAAGCCTGCTTTTCTCAAAGGCAGCCACTGGTGGTCTCCCCAAGACAGGAATTGTTGGGGGCTTGGCTTTTCCAGGAGCAGCTGCAACTCAGCTTCCATGGGCCTCAGTCCTCCCCAAGGACTTTGGGGCTGGACAGACCTGAGTTCCAGGCCTGCCTTCTTCTGGTGACAGCTGTGTGACCTCAGGCAATTACTTAACCTCTCTGCACCTTAGTGTCCTCTGCAAATGTCAGTCCCCTCTCTCTTTGTGGCCTTTCCAGAACTCTGGGCTGTATTTATTTCTCACATATCCATTGAAAAGGACCGGTTCTAGGCACCAGAGGGACCCAGACATGAACAAGCCATAGGCCCCACTCTCAGCCTGGTGGGACCGTGAGCCTTGGCCGGAGTTACCAGACAAGTTTGTTCTGGATCCAGGTGGCTGGCGCCTGTAATCCCAGCTACTCAGGAGGCTGAGGCAGGAGAATTGCTTGAACCTGGGAGGCAGAGGCTGCACTGAGCTGAGATCGTGCTACTGAACTCCAGCCTGGGTGACAGAGCAGGACTCTGTCTCAAAAAAGTAATAATAATAAAAAAAGATGTTCAGGAGCCCCTGCCTGCTCCAGGCTGAGACCTCCTGCCTCCCTTCCCACCGCTCCGGGCCTCTGTCAGGAGTAGCCTCTGTTTTTCATCTTTGTCTAAATCCCAATAAAGGACTTTCGAGGCACAGGCAGAGGTGGGCGGGGAGAGGCAGGGGAGTGCTGGAAAGGCTGCCCGCGGAGTGGGGACAGAGTGGGAGGTGGCTGAGGGAATGAGGGCTGAGAGCCCAAAAGGCAGGGCCAGGAGGGCCGGGAGAGGCTCAGCTTGACGGCAGGGGAAGTCTGACACAGGAGTGGGATGCAGATTGTCGTTGGGTGGATCACAAATGCCCCTCAGGTAGGGGTCCGGGCACACTCCCAGCGGGTTCTGTCTCACTGCTGTCTCCTCTGTCATGGTGAACTATCGCACAAAAACCGCAGTGCTGCGTGGTAAGCACTAGAAAACAAAGTCCTGTGTGACTCTTACCAGGTCAAGAATGAGAACATCCCAGTGCCTAAGAGCCCCTTCTACTCCCCTCGCCCCACAGACACCGCCCCGCTCCGTGCCCCACCAAAGGTACCCCCATCCCAGCTTGTGGGGGGATCACTTACTGGCATTTCTTTGTAGTTTTATCATTAGTACACATCCTGAAACCATATGGACTAGCTTCGCCTGTTTGTGAACTTTGTGTAATTGAAGGATACTGTGTGTATTCTCCGGTGACCTGCTTCTTTCACTGAGCATTATGTTTTTTAAGATAGATCCAGTCCACGATATGGCTGAAGTTCGTTTTGTTGCTATAGATAGAGCAAGAGTTGAAACCACGGCCGGTGGGCTAAACCCAGCCCACTGCCTCTTGTATGGCCTGTGAGTTATGAATGGTTTTTATATTTTTAAGTGGTTGAAAAAATCAAAAGGTACTGTGCGGACTCATGTGGCTTCTAATCCTTGACTCCCAGCACGGGACCGGCACCCAGCGGATGCTCAGGAAATGGTGACAATCAAGGATGAATTAAGCTCTGAGCAGGGTGGAGATGCGATGCCACAGGAGGGGCGCCTGGGGGAGGAGATGGAAGGGCTGGGTAGTCGTCCTCTGCCCTTCCTCTGCCCTCCCTGAGCCCTGGCTCCTCTCCAGTGTTGGTAGGGTAATGAGACCCCCTGTGTAGTGAATGGGAGAGAGGACACAGGCATCCTGGGGAAATGTGGACCCGGAGGCAGGATCTGACCCTCTGCTTGCTCCTCGTGGATCTAAGCAAGGCCGGTACCCTAGTGGGGACGTGGGCAACAGGACCCAGATGGGGCTGAAACCAGAGAAAGGGACGGGGTGAGCCTGGTGAGAGGGAGGGGAGGGGTATGGACATGAGATTGGCAAGTGGGGTGCCTGGGCTCCTGGTGAGGTCTGAGCAGCCTGGATTTGGGTCCTGGGAGCCTTTGGCCAAGTCTCTGGAGCACGCTGAACCTCCACGAGCCCCGCCGCCTGGGTGCTCAGCATCCTCCCAGACAGCAATAGGAAGGCACATCCAGCACCATGATGGCCTCAGGGCGTGGCACCTGGGACCCCTCAGGGAGGGTCTGTGAGGCTTTGGCCCTAGGGACAGGGCTCGAGGGCACAGTGAGGGAGGGGACTCAGTGCTCATCTTCGGTCGTGAGTCATGGCTCGTGGATCGTGGGGGTCCTGCCCACCAGGCTTCTCTGGGCCCAGCCACTGGCCCCACCTATTCCTCTGCACCCTGAGACTCAGGTCCTTGCAGGCCAAGGGGCTCACCATGGCCTCCCCAGTCCTCCTGCAGGCAGGGGTGATTCACTGTCCCAGGGTGCACTCAGGCCAGAGCCCTGATGGCGCCTTTGCCAAAACAGAGGGCCTGGAGGGCCAGGCCCCACCTGAGCCGGTTCTCTGAGGCCGAGTGCAGCACCAGGCCAGGCACAGAGGAGGGACTGCAGAGTCTTGGCTGGGAGTTAGATGTGCTTGGCGGCTGAGGGTCTATCTGATGAGTGGCTGCACCTGGGGGCTTCATTCTAGGGCTTGGAGGCTGTGCAGGGTGCCGAGAAGAGCCAGAGGAGGTGGAATGCTGACCCTGGCTGTTTCTGCTCCCCACGCACCCCATTGCAGGTGCTGAGGTGGAGGAAGGGCAGGGCCTGGGCCAGATCTTTGCTTGCTGCTGGTGGGCCAGGGGCCAGGGGTCCACAGAGCATAACCGCAAACAGCCTCACTGCCATCAGCAGGCCCCTAACCCTGGTGCATTCAGATAAGACCCTCCCCATCCCTGGGCCACCCCTTCTTCCTGGGTGCCTGCTCCTTATGGCCACTCCTACCTTTGAGGTTGGCTGGAGGCAGAGGACTCCCATCCCCTGAAGAAGCCAGCCACACCCACTCCCCTGAACCTTTGCTTCTTTCTACACTGCTCCCTGGGTCTGGAGGGTATCCTCTCACTTGCCCACCTGGTGACATCCAAACTGTCTGTCAAGGTCAAACTCATAGGCTCTTCTGTAGTACCCCCTCTGGCTCCTTCCCCACCCTGAACAAACCCAGTCCCCCTCCCTCTCCCCCAAGTTGTTCATCTGTGATCCCGAGCACACAGGCGCTCAGAGGCATGTGGGGCATGACTGAGCTCGCCTGAGGCACGTGAGGCTGTGGGCAGAGCCAAGGAACAAGCATCCAACTTTAAGAGGCAGGCTGTGTGAGAAAAGCCAGGGACAGTGCAGAGAGAGTACGCGGGCTCAGGAAGCCTGGGCGTGGAGGGGAAGAGGATGGAAGGTCAAAGAGAGAGGGTCTTCAGGGTCATGGTCAAGGCCAGAAGCCTCAGGACCCACCAGCATCTTTGCTGACCTCCTTGGTGGCAGCGGAGCCAGCCAGCTGAAAGCATCCTGTGGCGGGCAGGAGGCGGACAGGGAGGGAAGGAGGGAGCTGGCAGGGTGGAGGAAGTGGAAGGGTAAGGAGGGGAGGACAGAGGGAAGGACGGAGGCCTGGAGAGGTTGTGTGCCTGGAGGGCGAGGGATCTTGTGGGAGGTAGAGATTTAAGAGAAGTCAGGATAAAAGTGAGCTAGCCAAGTTGTCCAGGGGAAGGAGTTAGTGTGTTAACAGCCAGAAGCATATATATTTTAAAAGGAGGCCGAGAGCGAGGGTGCAACAGATCCCACAGAAGGAATCACTAATGTGAGGCAGGGTTTCAAAGGCTGAGGGAGACTGGAATTCTAGTATTTCTCTTGTCCTTGTTCTAAAACGCAAATATGGGCCAGGCACAGTGGCTCACACCTGTAATCCCAGCACTTTGGGGGGCCGAGGTTTGTGGATCACCTGAGGTCAGGAGTTCGAGACCAGCCTGGCCAACATGGTGAAACCCCTTCTTCACCAAAAATACAAAAAATTAGCCAGGCATGGTGGCATGCACCTGTAATTCCAGCTACTGGGGAGGCTGAGTCAGGAGAATTGTTTGAACCTGGGAGGTAGAGTTTGCTGTGAGACGGGATTGCACCACTGCACTCCAGCCTGGGCGACAGAGCAAGACTCCATCTCAGAAAATAAATAAATAAATAAATACGAAAAGAAAGAAAGAAAGGAAAGAAAGAGAGAGAGAGGAAGGGAAGAAGGAAGGAAGGAAGGAAGATGATCATGTCACTTTCCAATTTAAAAGCCCTCAGAGGCTCCACTAGGTTTCCAGGGCAGTGTTCAAGCTGCTCCCCACCTCTGAGGCATCCCCTTGTACCCCGCTCCCAGACACAAATCATTCCTTCCAACTCCACCAAGGCGCAGTGCCCATTTCAAGAATTTGAGAAGCTTTACCCGAGAACTTTCTTGCGTTTGAAACCTCTCTCCACACCCCTCCCCCAACTGTCTGCCTCCTGCTCTTCTCTTCCTTCCAAGTTCAGCTTCGTAAAGGGATGGGAAGAAAGATAGCAAGATACTCACAGCTGTGAGATTGGGTGGCAGAACTGTTCAGCTGAACAAGTTCAGCTTGCTTCTTGAGATTTTGTTGTCATTTCTAGAATTTCTTTTTCTTGTTGTTTGTATGTTTTTTGTGTTTTTGTTGTTGTTGTTGTTTTTGTTTTTTTTTGAGACAGAGTCTCGCTCTATCCCCTAGGCTGGAGCGCAGTGGCACAATCTCGGTTCACCGCAAGCTCCACCTCCCTGGTTCACGCCATTCTCCTGCCTCAGCCTCCCAAGTAGCTGGGACTACAGGCGCCTGCCTCCATGCTCGTCTAATTTTTTGTATTTTTAGTAAAGATGGGGTTTCACCTTGTTAGCCAGGGTGGTCTCAATCTCCTGACGTTGTGATCCGCCCGCCTTGGCCTCCCAAAGTGCTGGGATTACAGGCGTGAGCCACCGCACCCAGCCATGTGTTTGTTTTTTTTTAAAGAGATGGGGTCTCAGCCAGTGTGATGGCTCACACCTGTAATCCCAGCACTTTGGGAGGTCGAGTAGGCAGATCACTGCCTCAGTGAACAGGAGTTTGAGACCAGCATGGTGAGGTCATGAGGTCAGGAGTTTGAGACTGGCCAACATGGTGAGGTCATGAGGTCAGGAGTTCAAGACCAGCCTGGCCAACCTGGTGAGGTCATGAGGTCAGGAGTTCAAGACCAGCCTGGCCAACCTGGTGAAACCCTTCCTCTACTAAAATATAAAAACTAGCTGGGTGTGGCGGCACATGCCTGTAATCCCAGCAACTCAGGAGGCTGAGGCAGGAGAATCTCTTGAACCTGGGAGGCAGAGATTGCAGTGAGCTGAGATCATGCCACTGCACTCCAGCCTGGTCAACAAGGTGAGACTCCATCTCAAAAAAAAAAAAAGAAAAGAGGGATGGGGTTTCATACTGTCACCCAGGCTGGACTGAGGTGATACAGTCATGGCTCACTGCAGCCTCAAACTCCTGGACTCAAGTGGTCCTCCCACCTCAGCTTCCAGAGTAGCTGGAACTGCAGGCACTGCTACCTTGCCCAGTTAATTTTATTTATTTATTTATTTATTTATTTCAGAAATGGGGTCTTGCTATGTTGCCCAGACTGGCCTTGAATTCCTGAGGTCAAGTAATCCTCCCACCTTGGCCTCTGAAAATGCTGGGCATTTTTAGAATTTCTACAGTGAACATGTTTCACTTTGTTACTGGGAGGTGGTAGGGGTACCTAAAGAATTCTAATTTAAAAACCAAATAATGACCCACACTCCAAGAGTTGCCTTCCCAGGAACCCCTTGCCCCTCCCAGGCTGAGATGGGCCCCCCTGTCTGGACTCCTGCAGCCCACGGTCTTTCCTTTCTCCCACCTCTTTCTGTCTCCATCTGTCAGCTCCCTTCCTGGTGGCAGGGCCTGGCCCTCCTTGGTGAGACTTTGGGTGAACACACACTCCCTGCTGAAGGAGGCACTCTGGGGGGTCTGTTCCCCTCACTTCATTTCCTTTTTTTTTTTGAGATGGAGTCTTGCTCTGTCGCCTAGCCTGGAGTGCAGTGGCGAGATCTTGGCTCACTGCAATCTCTGCCTCGCAGGTTCAAGTGATTCTCATGCCTCAGCCTCCCAAGTAGCTGGGATTACAGGCGCCCACCACCACGCACAGCTAGTGTTTGTATTTTTAGTAGAGGCAGGGTTTCACCATCTTGACCACGCTGGTCTCAAACTCTTGACCTCGTGATCCACCCGCCTCGGCCTCCCAAAGTGCTAGGATTACAGGCGTGAGCCACCGCGCCCAGCCTGTTCCCCTCACTTCATTTTGCCCACTCCAATTCAGAGACAAGAAGCAGACCCCAACCTCACCCTTTTGGCCCTATTGCCACCTTCCACACCATCCTGATGCCGCTTTGAGGGTAGAGAGGTGGCTATAAAAGGAGAGGCTGAGTCCCCTGATGACCCAGACCACACTCTCAAATGAGCTCCAAAGTTGGAGCGACTTGACCTTTTTTTGACCTTCTTTTTTTGTTTGTTTTTGTTTTGAGACAGAGTCTCACTCTGTCACCCAGGCTGGAGTGTAGTGGCACGGTCTCGGCTCACCCTCCACCTCCCGGGTTCAAGCGATTCTCCTGCCCAGCCTCCTGAGTAGCTGGGGCTACAGGCGTGTGCCACCATGCCCAGCTAAATTTTGTATTTTTAGTAGAGATGGGGTTTCACCATGTTGGCCAGGCTGGTCTCGAACTACTGACCTCAGATGATCCGCCCGCCTCAGCTTCCCAAAGTGCTGGGATTACAGGCGTGAGCACCTACGCCCAGCCTTGACTTTCAAAACAGGCAAAAAGGAGGCAACTGCTGTAAAGACACGGATTGACCCTTGTGAGGCTTATTCCCGATTCAAACCTTGGACGTTCTGCACTTGGTTTGTGTCCCCGAGCGGCCACCGTACACCCTGGTTCGGGGGTCTAGAGGCATGAAAATGAGCCATGGATGGGCTGTGGAAATGGCCACGTCTTGAGGCATCTTTGTAATTTGGAGGTGTTGAAAGATGTGACAACCTGTCCGATGGCGCCATTCCAAAGGCAACGGTGCTAAAAGCCCCAAAATAGTCTCTGTTCAAAGGTTGTCTTCCAAGTCCTGCAAAATGCCCCTCCCTCGCCAGCCACTTGGCCACATGCCTTTGCGTTTGATGCCTGTGTCCTGCCCGCCTGCTTGTCTGTGGCATCCTGGGATTTGTGCTCAGGCACATGGCTGGGGCTCTGAGATAAAACCAGCAGCCCCGATCTCAGCCTTTCAGATGGGCCTTTAAAAAGGCACAGCTCTGAGAGATGCCAGAATTAAATTGGAGGGCAAACCCCATGCCTAAAATAAAGACCGTGGGAACTGCTTTCTTCTGTAGCTGGGGAATCAAAGTGTTTTCCTTTAAAATCGACCTAACTTGGGATGGATACCTTTGATCAGCGTTGTCTGGGTCCTCACACCCTTGGCTGACAATGCGCGCTTGACGCCATAGAAGGGATTGAGTTCCATGCAGTGGGGAGCCGGGACCAAAGCCCTGGCCCATGAGTTGGTGGTGGGAGGAGCCTCAGCAGCTGGAGCAGAGTGTGAGGGACGGGGGAGATTGTGGGTGGCAGATTCTGGGGGTGAGAGGAAGCCACAGAAGCATTTTCTTCTTTTCTTCTCTTTTTCTTTTCTTTTCTTTTTTTTTTTTTTTTTTTTTTGTTGAGACAGAGTTTCACTCTTATTGCCCAGGCTGGAGTGCAATGATGCGATCTCGGCTCACTGCAACCTCTGCCTCCCAGGTTCAAGCAATTCTCCTGCCTCAGCCTCCCGAGTAGCTGGGATTACAGGTGCCCACCACCCCACCACGCCTGGCTAATTTTTGTATTTTTAATAGAGATGGGGTTTCACCAAGTTGGCCAGGCTGGTCTCAAACTCCTGACCTCAGGAGATCCACCAACCTCACGCTCCCAAAGTGCTGGGATTACAGGCGTGAGCCACTGCGCCTAGCCCATGGGAGCATTTTCAATAAGAGCATACCAAGTTTTCCACGGTGCATTCCTTTCCCAAAATGTCCGCCCCTGCTGCAGAACAGGGATGCCATCTGGCCCTCTGCAGCACTGGCCTTGTCACAGGGCCAGCCTGTAGAGGGCTCGGGGGTCACTCTTGTTTTGGGAGCCACAGGCTGTGCTTGAGCTGAGGTGACAATAACAGTCCCCCAGTGCTGCAGGGCCATTTCTGACTACCATTGTCCCCAGGCCCCTACCTATTGCTGGCCCTGTCTACCTATTAGATGACCCAAGTTTAAGGAAACAGCCTCTGAATTTTTGACTCCCTTTAAAAAAGTATATTTCTTTCCTTTGAGAATGTTTTCTTTTGCTTGCTTTGAGGAGTTTGTTTGTTTGTTTGTTTGTGACAGAGTCTCGCTCTGTCACACAGGCTGGAGTGCAGTGGCGTGCGCGATCTCGGCTCACTGCAACCTCTGCCTTCTGGGTTCAAGCGATTCTCTTGCCTCAGCCTCCCGAGTAGCTGGGATCACAGGCGCCTGCCACCATACCCGGCTAATTTTTGTATTTTTAGTAGAGACAGTGTTTCACCGTGTTGGCCAGGCTGGTCTTGAACTCCTGACCTCTAGTGATCCACCTGCCTTGGCCTCCCAAAGTGCTGGGATTACAGGCGTGACCCAGTGCACCCAGCCTGTTTGTTTTTTGAGAGAGGGTCTCTCTTTGTCACCCAGTATGGAGTGCAGTGGCATGATCATAACTCATTGCAGCTTCGAACTCCCAGGCTCAAGTGATCCTCCTGCCTCAGCCTCCTGAGTAGCTAGGACTACAGGCATGCCATCATGCCTGGCTAATTTATTTATTTATTGAGTAGAGATGGGGTCTCGCTATATTCCACAGGCTGCTCTTAAAGTCCTGAGCTCAAGAGTTCAGGAGTCCGAGACTAGCCTGGCCAACATGGTGAAACCCCACCTCTACTAAAAATGCAAAATTAGCCAGGCGAGGTGGCGCATGCTTGTAATCCTAGCAACTCGGGAGGCTGAGGCAGGAGAGTTGCTTGAACCAGGGAGGTGGAGGTTGTAGTGAGCCGAGATCATGCCATTTCACTCGAGCCTGGGTACAAGAGCAAAATTCTGCCTCAGGAAGAAAAAAAAAAAAAAAAAAAAACAAGCTGGGTCCCTTTACAGACTCAAAGGGACCCAGCTTAAAATCCCATGTCTACCACCGCAATTTGGGCAAACCTCTTGCCTTCTCTGAGCCTCAGTTTTGTCATCTGCAAAAGGTGAAACCAAACCCAGGGGACATTGGCTCTTCTGATCACATGGCTTAACAGTGACGCCTGAGAGTCTGTGTTGTGCGGGGCAGCAAGACACCCAGGAGTGGCTCAGGGAGGAAGTGAGCATGTCCTGGAGACAGAGGGGGACCCCAAAGCCCAGGAGAGGAAGGAATGGGTAGGACATTCCGCACAGCCGGAACAGCACTGGCGAAGGCACCGGAGTGTGGCAGGCTGACGTCTACGCAGGAGTGGGCGAGTGAGGGCCAGAGAGCAGCTGAGCGGGGCTGTGCAGGTCCTTGGAGGCAAGAACTGGATCCTCCAAGCCAAGGACTTTCCACTTTTTTTAGCAGTGGCCCAAAGTTAAGAGATGCATGTTTTAGCGTGACCCTGTCTGAACCCAATTGTATGAATATAACTGAAACTAGAAGGTCGCAAACAGTGCCCTTACTACGCATGAAATGCTTCATGTTCTATTTTTTTTAATTGCTTGTCTTGACCCCGTAAATTGATTTCAGACTCCTTCCTGGGTCTCCTCCAGCAGGGAGCCCCTGCCGGTTCAGGCAGGGCAGGAGCAGGATGAGTTTGTGGATGGCTGGGGGCTCAGAGCCACAGAGACAGCCCTGGTTGGGCAGGAGAGGGGACTGGATGGGAGCTGTTGAGTTGGAGGGATGGGGGCGTTGTGCAGGTGGTGGGCAGGTCTGATCCTGAACATCAGTGATCCACAGGAAAGCTGCCAGGTGGGCACACAAACGCGTGGGGGCACACCCCGCCAGGGACTCACTCGGCATGTCGTCCCCGCGCCAGGTGTGGGAGGATAGCAACTCCGCCCAGCTCTCAAACTCCAAGTTCAAGCAGCCACAGATTCATAAGAAGAACCGGAAAAGGAAGGACTCAGGCACCCGTGGGCGGTTGACAAACTCTTTCCCAACAAGGGTGGGAGAAGAGCAGCTGGAGGCTGAAGGCAGAGGGCTGTTCATGCCCCCAGCCCTGCACACACCACACCCCTGAGGGGCCTTCAGCCAGGCCAGGCCAGGCCAGCGCCCGTGACAGGGACAGTGCCCAAGTCTGGGTCAGGGAAAGACCCCTGGAGGTCCTCCTGTGCCTAGACCATCAGGGCCTATGTGCCCTGCACTGAGGGCATGTCATTTAACCCGGCAGAAGGGTATAGGGCTGGCATTTGCCTTTTTAAAAAAAAAAAACAGAGATAGCTCTTGTCACCCAGGCTGGAGTGTAGCAGTGCGATCTCGGCTCACTGCAATCTCCGCCTCCTGGGTTCAAGCGATTCTCTTGCCTCACCCTCCCAAGTATCTGAGACTATAGGCTTGTGCCACTACACCCAGATACTTTTTTGTATTTTTAGTATAGAAGGGGTTTCACCATGTTGGCCAGGCTGGTCTTGAACTTCTGACCTCATGTGATCCGCCTGCCTCGGCCTCCCAAAGTGCTGGGGTTAATAGGCATGAGCCACCACACCCAGCTGGGATTTGCCTTTGTAGATCCCCAAGGAGGACTCCCTGTCTCATTCTTGTCCCTAGGGAAAGGCAGCCTGGCCCGTGGCAAGTAGCTGGGTTCCAGGTCCCAATTAATCCCACCACAACCCCTTAAGGCTGGCATTGTTGCTCCCCCTGTGTTGCGGGCAGACGCTGAGGTCAGAGAAGTAAAGCCAGCTGCCCAAGTTGCACAGCCTTGAAGTGGCAGAGCCAGGAGCCGCATCCAGTCCTGTTGCCTCCAGAACCTGGGCTTTTCCCAAACGCCCCCGCTCATCGCCCCTATTTCTGGCCAGGCCCAAGGCTTCCTCACAGTGTGGGAGGGACTTCCCTGGAGCTGCAGAGAAGTGAGGGATGGAGGGTGTGTCACCCCCGAATCCTGTAAAGCAGGGTGGGCAGACTAAGCAGGGATCCACGGCGCTGCCCTGATGAGATGTCTGTGCTTGCAGTTCTGTGGGGGTGGGGAGGCACAGGAGAGGAGTTGAAGACTCAAAACAAACAGCCAAGCCCGGGGACGGGGCAGGGGCCCTCCCAGACACCGTGTGGCAACCCTGCCTCTGATGGCCCTGCTGCCCTCCTGCTCCACCCCTCCTCCCCCATGGTCCTCACTATGGGTGCCCTCTCCCCTCTCCCTGCACCATCCTATCTACATTCACCAGGTTCAAGAAGCTCCTGTTCAGAAAACTCCCCCTGGGCCAAACTCCCTGCCCCTGCAGCCTTCCCTCCCGGCAGGGCAGGCCAGGCAGGAGAGTTCAGGTCCTCACCAGCCCTCCTCACTCTCTGCCCCAACTCTGCCCTCCCTGAGCCTCAGGGGTGCTCCTTGCAGCCACCTCCAGGCCCCACTCTCCACAGGGCAAATCTCAAATCCTCCTAAACTCTCTAAGTGGAAGGGAAGTTCTCAAATCCGTTCCCTGCACAGAAAACACCTGGGGCTCCTTGAGACGTTTCCTCCCTGCACCCCAGGACCTGTTCTAGCTCTGCCTGCCCCAGATCCCATGGGACCTGGAGAATGACCAGAAAAGCAGCTGGGAGCAGCTCCCGGGCCCTCTAGGCCTCCTGGTGCTGGGGGATTTCTCCTGGCAAAACTCAGCTCCTTTGGTCACTCTAAGTCAAAGTTCAATGGTCACCAAAAGTCACAAATGCGTCCCAGTTCTTCACATCTCTAACCCTGTGTAACAGACAAAACTTCAAACTCTAAGGCTCAAGTGGTTCCCCAGGCCACCTGAGGCCTGTGTGAGGGTGAGGGGCGAGGTCCCTCTTCTCTTTCCCACCCAGATCCCTTCCTCATCCGTCCCCACCAGTCAACCTGGGTGGAGGCAGAAAAGACCTGCCTTGTCAGGTGCGGGTGAGGCTGGCCCTGGGCTCTGGGTGCTTGCGGTGTTGGCGTGGAGTCTGTTGGGGCCCCCACGGAAGTAGGGGAGTGCTAACTGGAATTCTGTGGCTCTCACTCCCTCCTCAGCCCCCAGGAGTCTGGTATCTACCCTGGTCTTCCTCTCCAGGCCGTGGGCCCCTCTAGGCAGCTGCATGAGCCAGTCTAGAAGGACACTCAGCCAGCTCACTGCCCTGGACCACGTTATCCCATGGGGACATACTGCCTTTGCCAGAAAAGGGACAAACCATGATGCAGCCACACCACGCCCTGGCATGAGATAGATAGCGGCCGAGTGCCCTCACTCAGGGGATACTGCTCAAGCTCAGCCAGGGTCCCGCTAAAGCCCCTCTCAGCCTGGGGTGAGAAGCAGGCACCCCCAGGGCAGGCCGGATGCCCTGCAGCTCTCCCCAGCCCCCTCTACACCCACCTTCTGTGACCCCTGTGGTCTCCATGTGATCCTGGAGCCAAGTAGCCACTTGTTGGCCATCTGGTGGTGAAAATTTGTGAGGCCCACCAGGGTTCTGACAAACCTCTTGTTAGCATCTGATGGCTACTGTGCCCAGTGCCACCATGAGCACCCCCTGCCATATCTAATGACAGCTTCCCAGCCTGGGTGCTGGTTCTTCTTCCTCAACACAGCTAGACCAACTGGGGTCCAAAGCCTGGGCCCACCACTCATGATCTCTGTGGTTTTGGGCCTTTAAGATCCTCTGCTTTTTGGTTTTGGTTTTGAGATGGGATTTCGCTATGTGCTCAGGCTGGTCTCAAACTCCTGGGCTCAAGCGATCCTCCTGCTTCGACTTCCTGAGTAGCTGGAACTACAGGCATGCGCCACCACTCCTAGCTAGACCCGCAACAGAACGTGGTTGTAATAGTTGCCGCCTAGGATCGTCGTGGTGTTTAATTGACATAGGACCTGTGTCACACCAAGCCAGGATACAATTTCTGTACTTTTTCTTTTCCTTCTGTCTGTGGGTTCCTGCTTCTGGGTCATGGACACCCTCTAGACCCCCGGGCCACCAACCCTGCACCCCAACCTCATCCCAGGCAAACTCAATGCTCCCCATACCAGCCCTTCTGCCTCAGGCTCTTTCTGCTCCTTCCCTTTTGGACTGGGGATGTTGCCAGGGCAGGGAGCCCCTCCTGGTCTGGGACAGGGCCTGTGACCTAACTGGTACCCCTTCAATGTTTGTGGGAGGCACAAACAAATGACAGCTGAAAAGAATTTGTGGACTTGGAAATGACCGTGAAACCTATCAGCACTGTGCCTTCACGGGGGACCGCTTCTAGTTGGCAGCCAACTAGGGCCTAGACCTCTACAGCCTACACCCCTGAAGGGGCCTCTGGGAGGCACGGGTCCAGGAGATGGGGTGGGAGCTGGGCAGTTGCAGGGGTCCAGCTCTGGGGTGCTGATGCCCCATTGAAAGGAAGGTGCAGGCCGGGCGCAGTGGCTCACGCCGTAATCCCAGCACTTTGGGAGGCCGAGGTAGGCAGATCACAAGGTCAGGAAATTGAGACCATTCTGGCTAACACGGTGAAACCCCGTCTCTACTAAAAATACAAAAAATTAGCCGGGCATGGTGGCGGGTGCCTGTGGTCCCAGCTACTCGGAAGGCTGAGGCAGGAGAATGGCGTGAACCCAGGAGGTGGAGTTTGCAGTGAGCTGAGATCGCGCCACCGCACTCCAGCCTGGGCGACAGAGCGAGACTCCATCTCAAAAAAAAAAAAAAAAAAAAAGAAAGAAAGAAAGAAAGGAAGGTGTAGGTGCAGGGGAGGTGATGAGCTACATTCGCAGGCCAGAACCCAGAGGCCTTGGCTGACTGCGGACCTCCTCTCCTCCCCCGGGTTTTTTGGCCTGACGTCTCCAGACTGGCCGTTGTTATTGACTGAGCTCATCAGAGACGGCTTCCTCTCTTTACTTTTTGGACACAGCAGTTTCATCAGAGGTCTGAGGTTCTCGTTTTGAAGCCTCTCCTCTCTGTGGCTGATCTAAGCCAGAGCCGTGCATTGTCATGAGCCTAACCCGGTGACCTTAAAGAAATGAATCCCAAAAGAATGTAGAACAATGGACATCTGTTTTTATAGATTTCCCTGGAATTGTAAAGATCGGCTTAATTGCAGTAGCAGAGTTCATCATTTTCTAGAAGGATACCTCAGACAGGGAGAATTTTTAAAGAAATTGGTCTGAAGTCTTCCTGCCCAGGACAAGCAGGAAGGTTTCATGGTGCTGACAGTGTATCTGCCCTCCCCCTGGAGTGGCCTCTTAGATACACTGTGAGGAGGAGCAGGAGGCCCCGGGTGAGGATATGGAGGTCACAGGTTGAGGGGCCACAGGGTAGGTACACAGAAGGGGCAGTGGCCTGTGAGTGCTGTGCAGGGCTGCTGGGCAGGGTCGGTGGTGATGTCATTTGTGGTTCACTCTACCCCTCTTGTCTCTAAAAAAAATTTTTTTTAATTAAAAAAAAAAAAATGATGCCCAGGCTGGCCTTGAACTCCTGGCTTCAAGAGGTCCTTCTGCTTTGGCTCCTGAGTAGCTGGGATTACAGACACGCGCCACCATCCCAGCCCACCTGGGTCCCTGGGGGACAATATAACAGCCCCCACCTCTATGTGCCTACCCTGCCCCTGCCCCATCTCGGATAAGTCCCTGCCCTGAAGCAAGGCTCTTAGTTTTATGACAAAACGAATGTGATGTTATCATTAAACAGCAGCAATCTGCAGTAGAGTCCAGAGATACAAAGTCCAGGGTAAAATCCCTCCTGCTCCGTCCACCAGAGGGGAGCCCTGGAGGGGGCCCGGGTGCCAGCTCCCTGGAATGACATTTCACAAGCGAGTGTCGTTATGTCAATTACAAGTTGAACCCACTGTGACTGCCGACATGTGAGTCGATTCCCTGGAACTGTCAGTGCCTTTAGTTCTTTGAGGGAGCGGGTGTCTCTCTTTTTCTTTCTTTCTTTTTTTTGTTTTTTTTGAGACGGAGTCTTGCTCTGTCATTCAGGCTGGAGTGCAGTGGCGCGATCTTGGCTCACTGCAACCTCCACCTCCCAGATTCAAGTGATTTTCCTGCCTCAGCCTCCTGAGTAGCTGGGATTACAGGTGCCCACCACCACACCTGGCTAATATTTTTAGTTTTAGTAGAGACGGGTTTTTGCCATGTTGGCCAGGCTGGTCTTGAACTCCTGACCTCAAGAGATCTGCCCACCTTGGCTTCCCGAAGTGCTGGGATTACGGGCATGAGCCAACAGCCCTGGCCAAATTTTTGTTGTTGTTGTTATTATTGTTGTTATATAGATGAGGGCTTTCTGTGTTGTCCAGGCTGGTCTCAAATGCCTGGCCTTGCCTTCTTATGTGACAGGACAACAGGCCTGATTTTTTTTTCTTTTTTTGTATTTTTAGTAGAGGCGGGGTTTCACCATGTTAGCCAGGCTGGTCTCGAACTCCAGGCCTCAAGCAATCCACCCGCCTCGGCCTCCCAAAGTGCTAGGATTACAGGCATGAGCCACCCTGCCCAGCCTGGGGGGTGTCTCTTTAGTGGCTCAACAGGAACCTCAAAATATCAGCATTGCCAGAGTTTTGAGGGATTAACTGAAGCACAGGGCCAACTCCATCTCTGTTCCCGCATCTTCCAGAAGGCTGGCCTCCCTTTGGGACCCCCTTCCCAGAGCTCTGGCTCAGAGCTGAACTGAAGAGACCTGGGAAGAGATCAGCCTGGTCTCCCTCCAGCCCCACACCACAGGCAGGGCCCACGCCTCTCTTTCCCCAATAAAATAAATCTTGCGGCTCCTCTGAGCATCTCAAACACACAATCTTCTCCCGATTAACAACCCGGCCTGCATGTTCTTGGCTGCTGGCTGCCGACCTCAATTTAGAACTGTCTGCTGCTCAGCTGCTGGAGAGGGAGGGGCCTGGAGAACCCAGGAGCGCTAAAGCCGAGGGGCCTGTGCAGCTGAAGTCTGGGGCGGGGGGCGGCTGCTGCCGCCAGCCCAGGATCCAAACAGCATCTCAGAGACCTGCAACAGGGGTTAGAGCCTCCCAGGCAGGGCTGCTGCTTTGGGAATTTTCAAACTGTTTTCTGAGGTGCCTCTGACGAGTGGGCGGAGGGGTGGCTCCTACAAAACTGGCTTTGTCATGGTCATTGACATCATGATCACAGCCGAAATGGCCCCACGTGGAGTACCTCTGCGTTGTTGGAAAAACTGCTCTCAGGATGTTGCCTGTTATACTATATAAAAACCTGACAAATCCTCTCCGAGCCCAGAGTCCGGGAGAGGTTTGTGTCTCCTGCTGTCTGAATGCCTCCTTACTTTGGCACAGGGAGAACTGTGGGCAGACCTGCCTCCCTCTCTGTCTACCGCCAGGAAATGCTTGGGTTTCTTTATTTTGTTTTCCTGCCTCCTTCTTTATTTTTCATCCATCACCAGCTTTCTCTCTTCTCAGGCCTGTGCTTTGATCCCAGGTGGCCTCTTGGCCTTTGGGAAGAAGAAGGGTTGGGAGCGCAGGCTCTGGTGTTCCCCAGCCCTGGATGGGGTTGTAGCTCCACTCTCTACCTGCTGAGGAATCTGGAGCTAAGTGCTTCAACTCCCTGACCCTCAGACTCTTCTTCTTCATAAAACAGGGGTCTCACTTTGCCTTGGGGTATATTAGGAGAGGTAGAGTGGTGTGCGTAATATGCTTGGCACAACTCCGGCACACAGCAAGTGCAGGAGAGGCAGGGGCTGCACCTGCAGAGGTAAGCTCACACGATGCACGAGACTTGTCTTTCTTTTTTTTTTTTTTTTGAGACGGACTCTTGCTCTTGTCGCCCAGGCTAGAGTGCAGTGGCATGATCTCTGCTCACTGCAACCTCAGCCTCCCAGGTTCAAGCGATTCTCCTGCCTCAGTCTCCCAAGTAGCTGGGATTACAGGCATACACTACCACACCTGGCTAATCTTTGTATTTTTAATAGAGACAGGTTTTGCCATGTTGGCCAGGCTGGTCTCAAACTCCTGACCTCAGGTGATCAGCCCACCTTAGCCTCCCAAAGTGCTGGGGTTATGGGCATAAAAAAGTTAGCCTGGCTAATTTTTGTATTTTTAGTAGAGATGGGGTTTCACCATGTTGGCCAGGCTAGTCTCGAACTCCTGACCTCCGGTGATCCGCCTGCCTCGGCCTCCCAAAGTGTTGGAATTACAGGTGTGAGCCACAGCACCCGGTCGTGAGCCTTAACAGGCAAATGGGTGGGATTGAGGCAGCCTCAAGTGACCTGTCGCTCTCTCCCTTTGCTTCCCCTCCAGGAGGACAGTCAGTGACCCACACTGGCCTGCCCATCATGGCCTCCCTGGCCAACACAGCTGTCTCCTTCAGCTGCAGGATCACCTATCCATACACTCCCCAATTCAGGTTTTTCACAGTCAGCTACTTTCATGAAGATCTCCAGGGACAGAGGAGCCCTAAGAAGCCAACAAACTGCCACCCTGGACGGGGCACAGAGAACCAGAGCCACACCCTGGACTGCCAGGTCACCCTTGTGCTGCCGGGAGCATCGGCCACTGGCACCTACTACTGCTCTGTCCACTGGCCACACTCCACGGTGAGAGGCAGCGGCACCTTCATCCTGGTCAGAGGTAAGGCTTCCTCTGTGGCTCTTCCAGGGCAAAGGACACAGAGGTTTCAAATGGCAGTTTGGGACTTTGGATCAGAAATAGAGAATGGGGCCAGGCGCGGTGGCTCACACATCCCAGCACTTTGGGAGGCTGAGGCGGGTGGATCACCTGAGGTCAGAGATTCGAGACCAGCCTGGCCAACATGGTGAAACCCCGTCTCTACTAAAAACACAAAAATTAGCTGGGCATGGTGGCAGGTGCCTGTAATCCCAGCTACTCAGGAGGCTGAGGCATAAGAATTGCTTGAACCCAGGATGGGAAGTTGCAGTGAGCCTAGATCGCACCATTGCACTCCAGCCTGGGTGACAAGAGCAAAACTCCATCTCAAAAAAAAAAAGAAAAGAAAAGAAAAGAAAAGAAATAGAGAATGGTTTGCCTTGTCTACCAGCGTTGGCAAAGCAGGCAGAGCCACTTCAGGGAGCCCCGGCCTGCAGCTGTGCCAGGGCTCCACCTGGGTGTGGAAAGGGCAGGGCCGGGCATGCAGATCTGCTCCTGAACGCCGCTGGCAGGTGACCTAAAAGAGCTCCCTTGGGCCC
Organism: Gorilla gorilla gorilla; assembly: GCF_029281585.2. Taxonomy (NCBI): domain Eukaryota; kingdom Metazoa; phylum Chordata; class Mammalia; order Primates; family Hominidae; genus Gorilla; species Gorilla gorilla. The sequence goes on along the minus strand of NC_086018.1, from coordinate 40,425,602 downwards.
TTGGTCTCAGTGTGCCATGGGCATCATGGTGGGGGAACTTCTGCAGAACTAGGTATGTGCATGTGTGTATTTGTGGGGGCCTCGTGTATGTGAGCACTTGGCTCATGTATAATACACCTTTCCAGAGACAGATCTTTAGTTTTCATCATGCTCTCTCTCTCTTTTTTTTTTTTTTTTTTGAGACAGAGTCTCGCTCTGTCGCCCAGGCTGAAGTGCACTGGCCCAATCTTGGCTCACTGCAATCTCTGCCTCCCGGGTTCAAGCAATTCTCATGCCTCAGCCTCCCAAGTACCTGGGATTACAGATGTCCACCACCACACCCGGCTACTTTTTGTATTTTTAATAGAGACAAGATTTCGCCATGTTGGCCAGGCTGGTCTCGAATCCTGACCTCAAGTGATCCGCCCACCTCGGCCTCTAAAAGTGTTGGGATTTCAGGCATGAGCCACACACCCAGCCAGTTTTCATCACATCCTCAAAGGAGTGATGATCCCAAAAGTTATGAGTGAGCCCATCACCAAAGCCCTGATTCTCTGACCTACCTCTGCGATCCCCTGGAAGGAGCTGGGGGCTTCGGAATCCCATAGACCTGGGTTTGAACCTCTGTCCTGCTGCTTGCCCGATGTGATCTTGGGCCTGGTCTTCATGGCGATCCTCTGCCTTCCAAGGACTTGGATGAGGTTGAAGGAGATGGTGCCCATATGGGCTGGTGGCTGACGATAGGCAGTGTTGGGGAAATCATGCTCGTGTGCCTGGCATGTGGTTGGCACTCCGTGTGTTTTTGCCAGTCGGATGGATGGATGGGGTGAGGGGAAGGAGGACTGGATGCCAGCAGGAGGGACCGGGGATGGCATGGGGTAGGAGGGCTGGGTCTCACCTAGCCTGGGTGCAGCCCCCTGTTAGTCCCAGGATAAACTCGCCTCCTTCAGCCCTAGCCACATCCACCTGTATTATCACCACCTCACACAGGGAAAAGAAGAGGCCCCGAGAGGGGAGACATCTCCCTCAGGGCCCTACAAGCAGCCCGCAGGGGAGCCAGGTCACTGGGGCAGGGGCACCGGAAGAGCAAATGGCCCCTGTCCTTACAGAGAATCAAGGCAGTGAACATGAAAAGGAGTGAGGGGGACAATGAAGGCCCGAACCCTGGCTCCCAGGGGGCCTAGTGGGGTGTGGAGCATGTTGGTGGGGTAGCATTGAAAACAGGGTCCTGAGTGAGGGAGAACATCAGGTGTGTGTGCCCCGCTTTCTCCTGGGTCACTGACCCCTCTGCTCCCCTGCGCTTCCTCCTAGACGCAGGGTACCGAGAGCCCCCGCAGAGTCCACAGAAGCTCCTGCTCTTTGGCTTCACCGGCCTCCTGAGTGTCCTGAGTGTAGTGGGCACGGCCCTGCTGCTCTGGAAGAAGGTACGGGATCAGTGCTCACAGCCATGCAGCCCCTCCACCTGACACGCCACAGGCTGCCCGCCTGCCCTCTGCAGGGCGTTTGGTGGGCCCTGGTGAGGGCACATCCACATCTGTAACAGGTGGCCCTCATGGCCCCTTGCACCAGGGCTGGGGGCATCCCTCCTGTGCCGCTCCCTGTGCTGCCATGGGGCGCCTTTTGATCTCGTTGCAAGAAACCAGGGCTCTGCAGGCTTTTCCAGGTCCCATGTCCCTCTGAGAACCTGGGAGAGGCTGCAGGCCCTCCTGCCTACCATTTCTAGCTCCCCAGATTAGGGAATCCCTGCTCAGGTTTTCTTGATCCCAGCAGACTGGAAGGGATGAAGGGGCTACCAGCCACTCACACAGGTGCTCTCCCACACACCCTCCCGCTCGCCCTCTCGCACGCCCTCCCAAACACCCTCCAGCATAGCTCCATGAGGAGGATTTTTCCCATTTCACAGCTCCCGTTTCACAGCTCAGAGACGCTGTGATTTGCCCAGGGTCGCGTAGTAAGTATACTGCAGTCAGGGCTAGAGTGCAGGATGGGGCGGCTTGGTCCATTTCCTCACCTGGACGGCTCCTGCTCACACTGTGGGTGGCACCTGCCTGGGGAGGGAACCTCTCTGCTGGGGCTCCCCTCATGCTCATCATCACCCAGCCCTATGGATTCCTGTTCGATGCTGGCCCACCCTCCCTGCCTGGCAGCAAGTGCCAGGAGGCCAGAGGCCGAGGCAGTCTTGTTCAGGGGCTCCTTGCCCAGCACATGGTGGTGCTCAGACAGCATGCTGAGTGAAAGGATGCAGTGCCCAGCGGGTACCAGGTTCTCCCAGGCTCAGGGGTGCAAAGGTGATGGGTCAGGGCTCGTCAGAGGCTGCTGTTAGCAGCTCAGGCTACTGCTCCACCCTCCGGGGACCTTCGGGACCAAGCCTGGGGGCAGCTGAGTCAGCGACAGCCCTGGGTGTGAGCGGTAAACACTGGCGCCATCACTGGGGTCTCCCTGGGTCAAAAAAGGCTCAGCCCCTGCATCCGAAGGCCGAGACCCTACCCACACCCAGAGAAGAGCTCTCTTCCACGGGAATTTATGTGTTCATTCATTCAACAAACACTGAAAACCTACATTCCAGGCGCTGTTCTAGGCACCAGGGATACAGCAATGACTAAACTGAAATCAAGAAATCTCTGTCTGAGGCTGAGCACGGTGGCTCATGCCTGTAATCCCAGCACTTTGGGAGGCCAAGGTGGGTGGATCACTTGAGGTCACGAGTTCGAGACCAGCCTGGCCAACATGGCAAAATCCCGTCTCTACTAAAAATACAAAAATTAGCTGGGTGCGTTGGCAGGTGCCTGTAATCCCAGAGGCTGAGGCAGGAGAATTGCTTGAACCTGGGAGGCGGAGGTTGTAGTGAGATTACACTACTGCACTTCAGCCTGGGTGACAAAGCAAGACTAAGTCTCAAAAAAAAAAAAAGAGAAATCTCTGTCTGCCAGGTATGGTGGCTCACACCTGTAATTCCAGCACTTTAGAAGACTGAGGCAGGAGGATTTCCTGAGCTTAGGAGTTCAATATCAGCGTGGGTAACAGAGAGAGACCCCATCTCTACAAAACATTTTAAAAAATTAGCCAGTCATGGTAGCATGCACTTGTGGTCCTAGGCTACTTGGAAGGCTGAGGTGGAAGGATCGCTTGAGCCCAGGAGGTCAAAGCTGCAGTGAGCTGTGATCACACCACTGCACTCCAGCCTGAGCGACAGAGGGAGACCATCTCAAAAAAGAAAGAAAGTTTGAGACCAGCCTGACCCCCGTGGTGAAACCCCGTCTCTACTAAAAATACAAAAACATTAGCCAGGTGTGGTGGTAGGCGCCTGTAATCCCAGCTACTTGGGAGGCTGAAGTGGGAGAATTGCTTGAACCCGGGAGGTGGAGGTTGCAGTGAGCTGAGATCACGCCAGTGCACTCCAGCCTGGGCGACAGTCTCAATAAATAAATAAATAAATAAAGAGGCTGGGTGCGGTGGCTCATGCTTGTAATCCTAGCATTTGGGAGGCCGAGACAGGCGGATCACTTGAGGCCAGGAGTTCAAGACTAGCTTGGCCAACATAGCAAAACCCCATCTCTACTAAAAATACAAAAACTAGCTGGGTATTGTGGCATGTGCTTGTCATCCCAGCTACTCAGGAGGCTGAGGCAGGAGAATAGCTTGAACCCAGGAGGCAGAGATTTCAGTGAGTTGAGATGGCACCACTGTACTCCAGCCCCTGGGCGACAGAGCGAGACTCCATCTAAAAAGGAAAAAAAAAAAAAAAAAAGGAAGGTCCGGGCGCGGTGGCTCACGCCTGTAATCCCAGCACTTTGGGAGGCCGAGGCAGGCAGATCACAAGGTCAGGAGACCGAGACCATCCTGGCTAACACAGTGAAACCCTGTCTCTACTAAAGATACAAAAGATTAGCCGGGTGTGGTGGTCACACGCCTGTAGTCCCAGTTACTTAGAAGCCTGAGGCAAGAGAATCACCTAAACCTGGGAGGTGGAGGTTGCAGTGAGCTGAGATGGCACCACTGCACTCCAGCCTGGGCGACAGAGTGAGACTCTGTCTCAAAAAAAAAAGGAAAAAGAAAAGAAAGGAAATCTGTTTTCATTAAATTGGCATTCCTGTTGAGGCGAGACCGACCATGAACCACCCAGTGAATAGGTTGTATATATCAAATGGGATAATTATTGGGGGAAACTCAGCAATATGAAGGGAGGTCGGCATGGGAATGGAGAAGCACCTGGAATGAGGGAGGCAGGTGCACATCAGGGCTGGGCGTGCCAGTGGGAGAATAGTGGATGCAGGTGCTCTGAGGCAGGAGCGGGCATGGGGTGTCCCAGGAGCTGCATGGGGGCCCATGTGACTGGTGTAGCCTGAGCTCACAGAGAGTAGACGGATGGGAAGTGGAAGGAGATGCAGCCAGGTAGGGGGCATTGAAAGGACTTTAGCCCTTACTCTATGTGATACAAGGAAGGGGGTGAGATCAGACCTAGATTCTGATGGACCCTCTGTCTGGGTGAGGGACACCCCGTGAGGAGCTACTGCAAAGTCCAGGCAGAGATGACAGGAGCCGGGACTAGGGTGGCCTCAGGGAAGTAGTGAGCAAAGCAGATGAAAGGCTGGAAGCGGACCCATAGGGACTCGCGCAAGTGGTTTGCTCTGCTCCCTCGGGGGGTGAGGCGCGAGCCTGGGGGTGTTTGGATCTGGGCCTGCCCGGCAGGTGTCAGGTGAGCTGTGGACTGGAAGAGCAGGCGAGGAAGCTGAAGGTCAGAGCGTGCCTGAGCCAGAGCAAGTGGCAGGCCTGGGTCTGGAGCCCGTGCCTTAGTTTCCCATCCTTGTCTTAAGGCTGGGGATGTCATTGCTTTTCCAAGAAAGCTCTGAGGTACTAAAAAAGCATGAGCTTGGCCCCTTTCACCCCCGGGAGCCCCAGGGGCTGCATTTCCTGCCTTCTGTGAGCCAACGTCTGGGTCAGGGCCTCAGCCATGATGCTGGCTCCCCTCCTTCCTATGGGTCTGACACTGGCGCGAATGGTCCTACTTTGACCTTGCCCTGTTAATGAGCTTCAGGGTGAAGTGAGTCGCAGGCCCTGGGTGCCACTGTGAAGTCCAGGAGGGCTCTGTGCTCCGCCTTGACTCCAGCCCAGCCAGAGGGATGAGCTGAGCCAAGAAGACCCGAGATGGGTGGGAAACACTTCCTTCAGCTTCCATGAGCCCAGGGTTAGGATGGAGACTCGCTGGCTTCAGGCCGCCTCCCTCCCCAAGCCAGCACGAGTGTGCACCTGCCATGTGCCCGGCCTGGGCCTTTCTTGCACGCCCCCGACTCTCGCCCTCAATATATGCCCTCCCTCCCCGCTTCTGCTTTTCCCATGATGATAGCAAGTAGGGTATCTCTCGATTTGTTCACTACCGAGCAGCCCCCAGGCACTCAAAACGAGGCCAGGGGAGGAGCTGGGGCGTGGACACAGAAACTGGGCTTCAGGCACAGGTGACAAGGGACTCCCCCCGCCTGCGGACCCCCACCCAGGCTTACAGGAGTGACCCACACAAGTGCCCTCTGTGTACACAAAACACAGTGGGCAAGGAACAGAACGGGGCCAGGCGAGATCTTAACCTTGAGCCCCCCATTTGCTGAGCAACCTCAGCTGCTGCCCTACAAAGATGGGACCGGACCATAGAAACTGGATCACAGTATCAGTAAAGGAGGGGACAAAGCTCAGAGCCCTGGGCTTGAGTTCTGGTCCCTGCTCCCTCCCCTCCAGGAGGGCCTCAGTGACTCCTGCCTTCCTCTTCCTCCTCTCACCACCCTGCCTGTGCTTCCAGGAATGTCTGCAAAGTGTCTCGTGTGTGCCATCACTAGGCTAAGTGCCAACAGGGTGAAAGCAAGCCCTCTTGTCAGGTTTGGATCCTCTCTGAGCCTCAGTTTCCTCCTCTGGAAATGGGGTAAGGAGGGTAGACCCTGCCCACTAAGAACATGGAAGGAGAGCACTTTTTTTTTTTTTTTGAGGTGGAGTTTTACTCTTTGCCTAGGCTGGAGTGCAATGGTGCGATCTTGACTCACTGCACCTCCGCTCTCAGATTCAAGTGATTCTCCTGCCTCAGCTTCCCAAGTAACTGGGATTACAGACGTGCGACACCACGCCTGGCTAATTTTGTATTTTTAGTAGAGACTGGGTTTCACCATGTTGGCCAGACTGGTCTCAAACTCCTGACGTCCGGAGATCTGCAGGAGAGCACTTCTGAGGCACCAGTTGGGTGCCTGACACACAGTAGAAGCTTCCTGCTGCCCACACACCCTCTGTACCTGGGGAGAATGGCTGATGTGAGAGCCTGGGCTGGAAGGGAAAGAGAACCTGGAGGCCAGAGCACCTGCTGCATTTGCATTGCTACAGCAGCCCTGGGAGCCCCTGGTTCGCTGTGGATGCCCCTGATGGCAGCGGCAGGATGGGGTAAGGAGAGAGTCCAGGAGAAAGAGGCTCCCTCCAGGCACAGAGGACCTGGGAGCACCTGCGGTGGTGGATAAATGAATTGAAGCTGGAAACTACCAACCAGAAGTGGCAGAGGGTGGACCCGAACCACAGTTGGCAGCTTTGGGGACAGTGAGGACAAAGAGCAGAGAGTGCGACTCTACTGGGGCAAGTCTGGAAGAATGGCATTGCCTCCCGGGGCAATGCCTGCACCTGACTTCTGCAAAGGCCAGCAGGGAGGGCACGGAGCTCACACCCCCGGGAAGATGGGAGCTGGAGGGTGGTAAGAACTGGAGATGCATGAAGTCTGCCCGGAGGGGCTGGGGCAGGAGGGATGGGGGTAGATAGAGCCCAGGAATGGATGACCCACAGGTGGCACAGTCAGCCCTGCCCGCAGGCCCTTCAACAGCAGAGGCTTCCCAGGCCCTCCTTGTTCTCTGTATTTTGGCACCTGGGATCCCTCCCAGAGATCTCCTTCTTTGCTTTCTGGATCCAGCTCCCATGTACCCAGCTCAGAGAGGCCCTCTCCGACCCCATGGCTTTCTTCCCTGACACCTCTTTTGCCTCTGCCCTCGTCATCTGTAGGTCCCCTGAGCTTACTCCATCTCTTAGTCAAGGCCAGCTCTGTGAGGCCGGGTGCCTCTCTGTCTGTTCCCTGCCCAAGCCCCAGCCTCTAGCACGGGCCCCCCCAACATAGTAGGCCCTCAATAAACATTTGCTGAAGGGCTTACCATTTATAGGGCTCTTTCACACCTGTCATTAAATTTATTCATTCAGGCTGGGTACAGTGGCTCACGCCTATAATCCCAGCACTTTGGGAGGCTCAGGTTGGCTGATCACCTGAGGTCGGGAGTTCAAGACCAGCCTGGCCAACATGGCAAACCCCCACCTGTACTAAAAATACAAATTAGCCGAGAGGCGGAGGTTGCAATGAGCCGAGATTGCGCCACTGCACTCCAGCCTGGGCGACAGAGCTGAGCACCTACTATGTGTCAGGCCCTGTACAGAGGCTGGGAACACAGCAAGCTAAACTCTTAGCTGGGGAGATCAGCTGTTATGCTGTCATGACCTGTTCAGGAAGCAAGGAAGTAGAAATCAGCAGGGGGCTTAAAAGCACAGATTTGGGCCTTCTTCGTTCAGTTCCAGCTCTGCCACTTACTAATCTCTGCGAGCTTGAGCTGGGTGCTCCAGGCTTCAGTTTCCCCAGTGGGGATGCCAAACAGAGGAGCTGTGTCATGGGGTTGTAGAAGGCACAGAGGGGGCTGGGCGTGGTGGCTCACGACTGTAATCCCAACACTTTGGGAGTCCCAGGTGGGTGGATCACGAGGTCAGGAGTTCAAGATCAGCCTGGCCAAGATGGTGAAACCCTGTCTCTACTAAAAATACAAAAAAAAAATTAGCCGGGCATGGTGGTAGGCCCCTGTAATCCCAGTTACTCGGGAGGCTGAGGCAGAGAATTGCTTAAACCTGGGAGGCAGAGGATGCAGTGAGCCTGGATTGCGCTACTGCACTCCAGCCTGGGTGACAGAGCAAAACTCCATCTCAAAAAAAAAAAAAAAAAGAAGAAGAAGAAGGCACAGAGGGACCGGTGTGGGTCTGAGGCGCTTTGAGTACCAGGAAAGGTCTCTCTCTTGAGAAGGCAGCGATCGCCATGATTCCTGCCGTGAGAGTAGGTCTGGGGGCTCCTGCCTGACTTGAGGGGTCAAAGTGGTCTTCCCAGAGCAGGCATTCCCTGCGGCTGGCCCGTCCTCATCCTCATCCTCTCATGGCGCCGGGCACAGCAGGCCTCCTGCCTCACAGCACGCTCCGCCTCTTGGTACCAGGACGCCATGCCCTCCTGGTTCTGTCCCACCCCATAGGCAGCTTTGCTGGGTCACCCCCCTCTTGGTGACCTCTAAATTCTGGCACATCCCGGGCCCCTTCCTCCGAGCCCTTCCGCGTTCTGTCTGTGCTCCTGCAGCGAAGGTTCTGCTCTGCGGGTGGCATTCCCTGTCCACAGATGCTGCTGCTTAGACCCCTCCCCAAGCTCCAGACCACGGTTCACAGCCCCACGTGGGGGCCTGAGGCTGCCGCCACCTCATGCGTCCAGAGCAGTGTTCAGTCCCCGAGTCCTCTGCGTCCCAGCACATGTGCTCCAGATGCTCAGGCCCAAGCCTTGGAGTTGTGCTCGGCTCTTCTCTCTCCCCACATCCATCCCTCAGCAAGCCCTGCACTCAGTCTGTCCCGGATCCAGCCCTTTCCCCGGGGCTTCCTAGGCGTCCCAGGCTGGGCTCCATCACCCTCTCCTGGAATATAGGTCTCTGCTGCCACGCCCTGGCTTCCGTCACAACCTGGCGTCTGTCTTTATGCTGTCTGTCCTGCCATAGCATAGCCCCTGTAGGCGGGGGACTTAGTGTCCCCAGCACCTGGGGGAGCCTGGCACGCAGTGCATGCTTGTGGAAGGAATGACAGGATAAATGCATGCGAGGACCTGGAAGATAAGGCAGAAGTGGCCAGGGTGTGAGGTGGGCAAGGCCACATTATTGCTCCCATTTTACAGAGGAGGAAACTGAGGCCCAATAGGCTTCCTGAGCTGCTGATGGCAGCACCCCTGGTGTGCACAGCTGGATCTCAGCCCAGGCCTGGTGACTCCCTGTCTCACTACCGTCTACTAGGGAGGGGAGACTTGGGCCACAGAGAGCTGGGCGTGGTGGGAGAAGCCACACTAGTGATTCATCTGAAAATCAGTTGAAAGGCAAATGTTGGCCCTGAGGACAGAGCGCTCAGTGGGCAGGGATGGGCAGGGAGCAAAGCAGCCCCACCCCCATAGTGTAATGTGAGTTTTCAAGAAGGCTTCCTCCCTCCTCCATGGTACCCCTTGCCCCGGCCCAGCCTCCCCAGCACCCCCAGGAGGCCTCTCTCCTGGAGATCCTGCCTCCTCCCTTTGCCAGCCCCAACCTACAGTCCACCCCGCATCTGTGGCAGCAGAGGGAGGTTTATACAATGCAACCACGGCCACTTCCCTGCCCTGGTGGCCCCCACTGCCCTTCGGGTAGACACCATGGCATTTGGCCTTTCGTGGCCCCACCCGTGCCAGCCTGTGGCTCATCTCCTCCTTTCTGTCTAACTGTCCATTCTTCTGTGCATCCATGACACTCCTGCCCCCGAGCTGTTCGCAATGTCTAAGACACCTTCTTAGACTGGGAGAGCTTTGAAGTTCCTCCCGTGTCTTCAGAAGACAGCGCAAGATGGCCCTGAGATGTGTGCTTCAGTCCCCTGCAGACTTGGGGCTCCTTCCTGGGATCCCCAGTGGCAATCACTTCTCTGGCAACCCCATCAGTCTCACTAACAGAGCCTCGAGGCCAGGCGTGGGTCTTGTTCACCACAGGGTCCTCCATGCCCAGCCCAGGCCCAGTGCGTAGGAGGGCCAGGGAGGGACACCAAGAGCTAACTGAGCTCCAGGGACCTTGCTTTCCAGCCCCGGCAGGTCCAAAGAGCTGAGCCCAGGTCAGCCTCCCGGGAGAACCACTGCCCATGAGCTCACATCCTCAGCCCTGGTGGTGTCCAGGCCGGCCAGCTCAGCAAAGAGACAGACACTAGGTCCCCAGCTGCCTTGACAAGAGGAGGCACTGAGGTGCACTGGGACAGACCACAACCTCTGACTGTGACGGTGCCCTCAAGAAGCAGGTGGTGCAGGGGAGGCGGCCCTGGATTTGAGGACACACATCTGGGTGTGATCCAAGGACAGCCTTTTACCAGCTGGACAAGCCTCAGCTTCCCCCTCCTGTTTTTGTTTTGTTTTGTTTTTGAGATGGAGTCTCACTCTTTTTGCCCAGGCTGGAGTGCAGTGGTACAATCTCAGCTCACTGCAACCTCCACCTCCCAGGTTCAAGCAATTCTCTGCCTCAGCCTCCCGAGTAGCTGGGACTACAGGTGCCCACCACCACACATGGCTAATTTTTGTATTTTTAGTAGAGATGGGGTTTCACTATGTTGGCCAGGCTGGTCTCGAACTCCCGACCTCAAGTGATCCACCCACCTTGGCTTCCCAAAGTGTTAGTATTACAGACATGAACCACTGCACCTGGCCCCCTGTCTGTTAAACGGGCAATTCCATGCCCACCTCCTCTGGCAGTTATGAGAATTAAATGAAAATAAGGACAAGTCCCAGCGGACTTCGTAAACTGTCAAGTGCTACACAGACGCCAGCACTGCTCTGTGTCTGTGAGGCTTACACGTTCTAACTAAGCAGAGGAGTCAAAACTCCAGCTCCTGTCTCGTCAATATCTTGGTGAAACACAGACCTGGATTCAAATCTTGCCTCTGCCACTTCCTGGCTGCGTGGCCTCGGCAAGTCACCTGCCCTCTCTGAGCCTTCACTCCCTCATGTACAGAACAGAGAGGATGGAAAGATTCACCTGCGGTTTGTGGAGGGCGCGTGAGAGAAGGCAGGTCAGGTGTTGAGAACCCTACCTGGCTCCATGCTCTGAGCCATTATGTGCTGTGACTGGGGGTGGCGCCGGCTTCTGCCTGCGAGTTAAGTAGCTCTCAGCAGCTAATCCCGCAGTAAATGGGCTGGGGTTTGGCAGGAGGCCAGGGTTTTTAATTAGCTTCTGCCCTGAGATGAGGCAGTTGTGGCTTCACTGTCAGCAGTGGCCGTGTGGTGCCTGCAATGAGGGGGGGTGTCCAGGCCACCTCCCTCTGCCTCCGGAGGGCCGCCTGTACCACCTCCTGACTCCCCAGTCTTCACCTTCCCAGCAGGCCCGGCCCAGCCTCCACCGTGACCAGCGGGAGCTTTCTCCAGCACAGCTCTGACCCTGGCGCTGCCACTTCCAGCCCTCAGATGTTTCCTATGCTCTTCATGCAGCCAGCACGGCCACGCCACGCCTGCCCCTCCCAGGCAGGCTCCCCTCTCGGGCCACACACTGACCTTCTCTCTCTCTCTCTTTTTTTCTTTCTTTCTTTTTTTTTGAGATGGGATCTCGCTCTGTCTCCCAGGCTGGAGTGCAATGGTGTGATCTCGATTTACTGCAACCTCCGCCCCCTGGGTTCAAGCGATTCTTCTGCCTCACCCTCCCGAGTAGCTGGGATTACAGGCGCCCACAACCATGCCCAGCTAGTTTTTATATTTTTAATAGAGATGGGGTGTTGCCATGTTGGCCAGGCTGGTCTCAAACTCCTGATCTCAGGTGATCCACCCGACTCGGCCTCCGAGTCCCAAAGTGCTGGGATTACAGGCATGAGCCACCGTGCCTGGCCTATGCTGACCTTCTCCAAGTGCCTCGAGACCTCCAGGCCTTGGCACCTGCTGTTCCCTCTACCTGAGGCTCCCTCCTCCCTCTTTTGCTAAATGAACTTCTTGCCCTCAGGATTTCACCTTCAATATCGCTTCTGCCCAGTGGGGCATTGGTTTCCTCCTCGTGTGCCAGAGGCTCTGTGCCTGGCGATCAACCCACATACCATGTTTTGGCAAAACCACTGGTTCATCCTCCATCTCTTCACTGGTCCCTAAACTCCAGGAGGGTAGGGACGGTGCCCACCTCCTCACACTGCCTGGCTTGCCAGTGCTATCAAGTGTGTGTTGGTTGACCAAGGGCCTCCTAAGCAGCACCTCCTAAGCAGCACCTCCTAAGCACCAGGCACCTACTCCTTGTGCCCTCATTGTAACTTTGCATCAGTCTCACAAAGGAGGGTTATTGCTGAAGAAACCAAGACCCATGGCCGGGTGCAGTGGCTCACACCTGTAATCCCAGCATTTTGGGAGGCCAAGGTGGTGGATCACCTGAGGTCAGGAGTTCGAGACCAGCCTGTCCAACATGGTGAAACCTCATCTCTACTGAAAATACAAAATTAGCCAGGCGTGGTGGCACACATGCCTGTAGTCCCAGCTGCTCAGGAGGCTGAGGCGGGAGAATCGCTTGAACCCGGGAGGCAGAGGTTGCAGTAAGCTGAGATTGCACCATTGCACCCCAGCCTGGGCAATGGAGCGAGACTCCATCTCAAATAATAATAATAATAATAAATAAATAAATAAACCAAGGCCCAGAGAGGGGAACTGGCTCGCTCGAGGCCACAGCCAGTGACAGCAGAGGAGGACTGGACACTGGACCTGGCTGGCACCACTAGGGGCTCACCCATGGCTGCTGGCTCGGTCCCTGGGGCCCTGCCCCACTGGCACTGGTCCCAGTAGCTTGTGTCCCTACCAGCCAGGTGCTCTGTCCAGGGACATCACCTCGTGTGGGCCTTTTCCATTTCCTGTGTCTCCAGGTGCAGGAATGGCTTGATGCAGGTCTTGTAGGTATTTGCCATGTTTCCCTGGAGAGGGTGAGTGGGAGGGACTGAGTGATGAATCTCTGTGTGACCTCATGACAATCTGCCCTCTTTTCCCCTGGGGGATCTGTGCGGGGAGGAAGACGAGAGCCACTCATCCCTGGCCCTGACTCCTTTCTCCCTACAGAAGCGGATTCGGGGTCCAGGGAAGGACCCCACCAGGAAGTGCCCAGATCCAAGATCTGCCAGCAGCCCCAAGCAGCATCCTTCAGAATCCGTCTACACAGTGAGTCCCGGGGCCCCCTGCTCCCTCCACCTCTTTCAGGCCTTAGGCAGAGTCTGTCTTGTACCAGGGTCTGTCTGGCTCAGTCTTGTACCAGCTGTGTGGCCTCTCCTAGCCTCAAGTTCCTCTTCTGTAAAATGGGGATAACAATTCTTACCTCGTGGAATTTCTCTGAAGCTGAAAAGAGATGACACGTGCAGGGCTCCTGGAAGGCATACGAATGTCAGGTGCCCCCCATGCCCTGTTCCCCTCCTTGGCATGGATCCTCATTCTGGGACAAGGGGTAGTGACGGCACAAGTTGGTGAAGAATGAAGAAAGCTCCTTCATCTGACCAAACAGCTCTTACCACTTCCTCCTGTTTTTATTGTATAAACAACAAAAATCACAAAAAGAGGAAAAGGTCAGGCGCCATCCCACGCCCTTAACACATCAGTGATTTGTAATGATTTGCTCTCTCCCCTCCTGGCACATGCAGATATTATCTTACATGGTCACAATCAGCACAGACATGCGTTGGGACCCTGTTTGTTCCACTCTCTGCTGTGTTGTAGGCATTTTCTGAAACAGTCTTCCTGGAGATGTGGGTGCATCTCCAGGAAGTGGAAGGTGGGTGCAGCGTAGGGGCCGAGGAGGCCAGGCTGCCCCAGCCCGGCCAGCCAGCCAGCATGCAGCCCTCTGCCCAGCGGCTGGGGCCCGGGAGGGCTGGGAACACTCTTTTTGCTACGTTCCTTTCGGCTCCACGAACAACATATGCTCCAAGTAGAGCAAGGGAAGAACAAATGCCACCCAGTGCCAGCTGGGGTCCCCATCTCGTGAGATCTGGCACTGCCAGGTGGGCTCCCCACTCCACGCCTGGAAGGCACACAGCCCTTCTGGGGCCCTGCAGGTCCCCAGGTGCACGCTCCCCAGGTGCACGCCCCCTGGCTGCGTTGGTGCTTGGGTTCTGCTCGTACGTGCTGCCGTTTCTGTTCCCACAACATCGACTCACTCTAATAACGCCACAGAACACCACACAGAGGACGCCCAAGATATAGCCTTGTCTGCTGAGGATGGGGCGGGTGGCAGCGAGGCCAAGGAAATGTCCCTGTGGGACAGTGCCAACAGTTCCAAGTGGAATGTGACGGTTCTCAAAGGGCTTTCAGCTTCCCCATCCTGGGGAGTTTCCATCAGCCACGGTTTTGCACGTGGCCGGAGACTTCCTCATACTCTCTCCTGTCTCCCAGCATCTCATAGTGGTATTTTCCCTACCAGGGATTCTGGTGTCAACTGTTAGATGAAAATATTTCTCTCTCTCCCTCTCACTCTCACTTTCCCTCTCCCCCAGCATACACATATGTGAGATATATATATATATATATATATATATAAAAGAAGAAAATAACCAGCATCCTAATCCCATCTTCTTCCAGGATAAATACTAAGAACATTGACTAATATATTTTCCAGTATTTTTTCTATAAATATATACAAAGAAACCCATACGCACTCACACATACTTCTTTTTTAATTGGAGTAATACAGCTATTTTTTTCATGAACATCTCATGAACATCTTTCCACGTGAATAAATATCTTTCTATGAGATTATTTTTAACGGAAGAGCTCTTTTGAGCAGAGCTTCTTTTTTGCCTGGGTTTCAAAGCCTCTAGGATGCAGGCCGACTTCTCTGGAGTGAGGTGAAGAGACCTAACTGCCTGCAGAGTTGCAGGGCAGCTTGGAGAGTAGAGGTCATAGAACTTTGCCAAGCCCTTGACATAAGCGTCTACCAACTGGGATTGGGCCTGGGCGGAGAAGAGTGACAGTCACAACAATGATGATGGTATCAAGAGCCATTTGTTGTGTACCTACTATGTGCCAGGGATCATGGCAGGACTTTACACCTGTTATATTTTATCAATCCTCTTGATAAGGTTTTAGGGTAAAGGTTTTGTCCCCATTTTCACTTTCTTTACTTTTCTTCTTTTCTTTCTTTCTTTTTTTTTTTTTTTGAGCAGAGTCTCACTCTGTCACCCAGGCTGGAGTGCAGTGGCACAATCTCGGCTCACTGCAAGCTCCGCCTCCCAGGTTCACGCCATTCTCTTGCCTCAGCCTCCCAAGTAGCTGGGACTACAGGTGCCCGCCACTGCGCCCAGCTAATTTTTTTTGTATTTTTAGTAGAGACGGGGTTTCACTGTGTTAGCCAGGATGGTCTCGATCTCCTGACCTCGTGATCCGCCTGCCTCAGCCTCCCAAAGTGCTGGGATTACAGGTGTGAGCCACCGCGCCCGGCCTTCCTTTGGATTTTCTACGAACCCAGTCATGTCATCTATGAATAATGCAAGTTTTACTTTTTCCTTTACAATCCTCATTATTTTATTTTATTTTTATTATTTATATTTATTTATTTATTTATTTATTTTGAGACAGAGTCTTGCTTTTGTCGCCCAGGCTGGAGTGCAACGGTGCAATCTCGGCTCACTTCAACCTCTGTCTCCCCTGTTCAAGCGATTCTCCTGTCTCAGCCTCCTGAGTAGCTGGGATTACAGGAGACCACCACCGTACCTGGCTAATTTTTTTGTATTTTTAGTAGAAATGGGGTTTTGCCATGTTGGCCAGGCTGGTCTTGAACTCCTGACTTCAGGTGATCCACCCGCCTCGGCCTCCTAAAGTGCTGGGATTACAGGCGTGAGCCACCACGTTTGGCCTGTTTTATTTTTTTTTGAGACAGGGTCTTTCTCTGTCACTCAGGCTGGAGTGCAGTGGTGTGATCTCCGCTTACTTCAACCTCCACCTCCCGGTCTCCAGCTATCTTCCCACCTCAGCCTCCCGGGTGGCTGGGACTATGAGTGTGAGACACCGCACTTGGCTAATTTTTTAATTTTTTGTAGAGACAAGGTCTCACTATATTGCCCAGGCTGGTTTTGAGTTCTTGGGCTCAAGTGATCCTCCCACCTTGGCCTCTCAAAGTGCTGGGATTACAGGCGTGAGCCACCGCACCTGGCCCAATCCTTATACCTTATTTTTTTTCCACTTTATTACACCGCCTGAGGCCTCTGATATAATGATGGTGAATAGAGGTGGTGATAGCAGGCATCCTTGTCTTGTTTCCCAGTCTCCGGGGAAGGTTTTTTTAAAATATATTCTTCCTTCTTTGGGTGGATACTTAAGTAATTTCCTATCTTTCTTCTTTTCTAATTTGTGCACTTACAGTATGAACTTCCCTTTAATATGGCGTTAGCTGCATCCCACAAGTTTTGATATGTCATGTTTTCATTATCTTTCAGTTTAAAATTTCCATTGAGAATTCTTCCTTGCCTCACTGGTTACTTAAATGTGATTTGCTTAATGTAATGTGGTGGCGCACACCTATAATCCCAGCTACTCAGGAGGCTGAGGTGGGAGGATTGCTTGAGCCCAGGAGTCTGAGACCAGTGTTGGCAACATAGCAAGACCCCATTAAAAATTTTTTTTTAATTAATAAGGATCAATAAGGATATGGAGGGCTGAGCGCAGTGGCTTACCCCTGTAATCCCAGCACTTTGGGAGGCAGAGGCTGGTGGATCACCTGAGGTGGGGAGTTTGAGACCAGCCTGACCAACATGGGGAAACCCCATCTCTACTAAAAATACAAAAAAATTAGCCGGGCATGGTGGCACATGCCTGTAATCCCAGCTACTCGAGAGGCTGAGGCAGGAGAATTGCTTGAACCCGGGAGGCAGAGGTTGCAGTGAACCAAGATTGCGCCATTGCACTCCAGCCTGGGCAGCAAGAGCAAAACTCTGTCTCAAAAATAAATAAATAAATAAAAATAAGGATATGGAATATTTTATCAACATGATCAACAAACTTGGCCTAATTGACATATATGGAACACTCATTCAACCAGGCATGGTACGTGTTATTTTCAAGTGCACACAGAATATAAACTGAGCCATAAAGCAAGTCTCAAAAAATTCAAAAGGATTAAAAACCATACAGAACATACTCTCTGATCACTGTGGAATTAGGTAAAAATAAAAACACCACATAGCCATCATATAATTAGACATTCAAAACTGTTGAATGAGTACTCTCATTAAGGATTAACAATTGATCCTTACTAATTAAACTTTTTTTTTTTTTTTGGCTGGGTGCAGTGGCTCATGCTTGTAATCCCAGCACTTTGGGAAGCTGAGGTGGGCAGATCACGAGGTCAAGAGATCGAGACCATCCTGGCCAACATGCTGAAACCCTGTCTCTACTAAAAATACAAAAAAAAAAAAAATTAGTCAGGCGTGGTGGCGGGCGCCTGTAGTCCCAGATACTCAGGAGGCTGAGGCAGGAGAATCGCTTGAACCTGGGAAGCGGAGGTTGCTGTGAGCCGAGATCATACCACTGCACTCCAGCCTGGGCCACAGAGCGAGACTCCGACTCAGAAAAATAAAAAATAAAATAAATAAATAAATAAATAAATAATTTTTTTCATGAGATCTCACTATGTGGCCCAGCTGGTCTTGAACTTCTGGGTTCAAGTGCTCTTTCTACCACAACCTCCCGATTAGCTGGGATTGCAGGTGCATACCACCACATCTGGTTCTTACTGATTTTTTTGGCCTGTTTTCTCAATTTTTAACAGAAGTTAGTTAAAATCTGCCAGTATGATTGTGGATTTTTCTATTTCTTCTTTTAATTATGTCAATTCTTGCTTTTTATTCATGTGGAAGAGTGCTCATGGCATATTATGACATGAAAAAAAAAGCTTTACTACTTCAATTTGTTTTAAAAAAAACTTGACCTATTCTTTGGGAGGCTGAGGTGGGTGAGTCACCTGAGGTCAGGAGTTCAAGACCAGCCTGGCCAACATGATGAAACCGCATCTCTACTAAAGATACAAAAATTAGCCAGGCATGGTGGTGCACACCTGTTGTCTCAGCTGCTTGGGAGGCTGAGGCAGGAGAATCACTTGAACCCAGGAGGCAGAAGTTGCAGTGAGCCGAGATTATGCCACTGCACTCCAGCCTCGGTGACAGAGCGAGACTCTGTCACAAAATAAATAAAAATAAATAAATTTAAAAATAGAAGAAAAACTTGACATATTAAAAGCATGAATTCGGGGTGGGTCAGACAAACCCACCAAAACCCCCATCCGAGCCTTGTTCTTTTGCTTACTGGGTCTGCTACTTAAACTTTCTGAGTCTTAGTTCCATAATCTGCAAAACAGGGTTAACAGTACAATATTGGTTTACAGCTTGCAAACATGCTGTGATTTCTTCCATCTGAAATTCCTTGAGCCCACATCCCCCTCCAGTTCCCTGCCGTTTCTCCACAGCACCTTAGAACAGAGTTCCTCCAGCGTTGACAGAGCCCTCTCACCTTCAGCCCCTCTCCCTCTCCTTTCTGTTTCTCTCTATAGGCTTGCAACCCTCCTCTTCGCCAGAACCTTCCTTCTCAGGGTCACCATTGACTCCACATTGTTAAACCAATGGGCAGTTCTCGGTCCTCACCTTCCTTGATGAATCAACGGCATCTGACACCCTTGAGCTCTCCCTCCTCCTCAAACACACTTTCTTCACTTGCTTCCAGAACATTCCACACTCTCCTGATCCTCCCCTGCCTCACCATCACACCTCCTCAGCCCCTTTCACTTGTTCCTCTTCCAGAACCAGTGGAACCCTGAACTGTAAAGATTGGAGTAAATGTTGGAGCCCATCCCGGGACCCTTTTCCTTCTTCATTCCCTTCACTGGGTGATCTCATTTAGCCACAAGGTTCTGAAGACCATCTATATCCTGACAACTCCCAAGTTTATATTTCCAGCCCAGACATCTCCTCTGAACACCAGAGTCAACCCCACTTGAATGTCTAAACAACATCTCTCTCAAACCAAACTCCGATTTTTTTTTTTTTTTTTGAGACAGAGTCTCGCTCTTGTCACCCAGGCTGGAGTGCAGTGGCGTAATCTCGGCTCACTGCAACCTCCACCTCCCAGGTTCAAGTGATTCTCTTGCCTCAGCCTCCTGAGTAGCTGGGATTACAGGTGCGCACTACCACACCCGGCTAGTTTTTGTATTTTTAGTAGAGATGAGGTTTCAACATGTTGGCCAGGCTGGTCTCGAACTCCTGACCTCAAATGATCCGCCCGCCTCAGCCTCCCAAAGTGCTAGGATTGCAGATGTGAGCCACCGCGCCCAGCCTCGAACTCCAACTTTTTACCCCTCTGAGTGCCTCTTACCCACATCTCCTCATCACTGCTCCATCCTTCCCGTTGCTCAGGCTGGAAATGTTGAAGTTGTTCTCTCCATCTGTGTTTCAATCACTGCCCATATCTGATCCATCAACAAATCTTGCTTCAAAACGTATCCAGAATCCAGCCCTTCTCACTGCCCCAGCGCTAACACTAGTGGGAGCCACTCCCGTTTCTTGCCTGGAGTCCTGCAGTTGGTTTCTAAGCAGCTGGTCTATTTTTATCCTTTCCCCTCCCCGTGTCCCCCTACCCCCACCCCCAAGACCCCTGTTCGTTTTTCACCTGGCAGCAGCCAATGATCCTGGTAAGCCATCGACAGATCATGGCCCTCTGCTCAGAGTGCTCTGAGACAGAGACACCAAGATGGGGTTAGGTGAGCAAGGGTTTTATTAGAGAAACCCTCTGGGAGAGAAGATGAGGAAGGGGCTGGGGAAGACTGGGAGAGCAGCCCCTCCGTGGAGCAGGTCTGATCCCAAGGGAAGGAAGCCCCTAAACCGTCACACTGCCTAGGGGTGTGAGGAGTGCCCAGGTCAGAGGCATGTGGCCTCCATGCAAATGTGGTGACAGGTTTCAAGGCCCAGCAGCTGGGCGGTTTTGAGCCCTTGGTCAGTTCCGATCCCTTGAAGCGGAGGTCTGTGAAGCAGTTCTTACGACCGCCACGGTCCCGCAGAGGTTCCCCTCTCACCAAGGGTCAAGGTCAGCACCCTGGGCCTCTGTGCTGGCTGTTCCCTCTGCCCCAGGGTGGCCTTCCTGACACTGGCCACGGCTGCTCCCTCTTTTTTTTTTTTGAGACGGAGTCTCACTCTGTTGCCAGGCTCGAGTGCAGTGGCACAATCTTGGCTCACTGCAACCTCTACCTCCTGGGTTCAAGCGATTCTCCTGTCTCAGCCTCCTGAGTATCTGGGACTACAGGCACCCGCCACCACGCCCAGCTAATTTTTGTATTTTTAGTAAAGACGGGGTTTTGCCATGTTGGCTGGGCTGGTCTTGAACTCCTGACCTCAGGTGACCTGCCCTCCTCAGCCTCCCAAAGTGCTGGGATTACAGGCGTGAGCCACCACGCCCGGCCCGCTCCCTCATTCTTTCAGCTCTCTGCCCTCATGGGACCTTTCAGTGCAGCCTTTTCCTGACTTCCCTTTCAAAATTGCAGCCTCTCCCCTTTCCTGTCCCATCCCAACCTCCCTATCTTCCTTCTTTGAGTCTCTCCAGTGCCTTCATGGCTACCTTTTACTGTGATTATTGTCAATCTAGAGCCTCCTGGCACCCAGCACACAGTAAGTGCTCAGGGGTCACCTACTATATGATGGGCAGAAGCCTCTTCTTACCTCCCAGGGTGTCCGGGTTTCCACAGGGCCCAGCACAGGGAAGTGGGGACACTCAGTAGCAAATGTGAGGCGTCAGGATGTGATCTGCATCCTCGTTCAGCAGCAGTACTCAGAACCCCCACCCGCCCGGCGGCTCTGTCCCAGCCCAGCCTGGCCCAGCATCCTCGATCTTACTCTCAGTCTCCAGGCCCTCCTGCTCCCGTTCCTGCTCTGAGCTGCTGCCGGAGGGACCTTTCTAACACACGACTCTGATGCCTGGTGAGGAAAGCCTTCAGGGGCTCCCCATTTCCACTGCCTGGTCTAGAGCTGAATTGCTTCTCCATGGAGTGTGTTCCTTCCCAAACAACACCCCCAGATCTCACCCATCACCCCCAATGCCCAGGACTCTCAGACTAGGTCCAGGCCCAGGGACGCTAACCAGCTCTGGCCTCAGCCTGCCTGGAGAAGGCCTCAGCATTGACTTCACAGCTCTGCCAGTTGGATGATCACTGGGGTCGGCACCATTGCCCACTGGGCAGCAGGAGGCAAAGGGCCTGGAGGGCCTGGATCCCAGACAAACAGCTGCAGCCCAGCCCAGCCCCCAGCCCAGCCCAGCCCAGCCCCCCAGCCCCCAACACCCAGCCCAGCCACAGCCCAGCACCCTCCCAGCCCCCAGCCTCCAACCCCCCAGCCCAGCCCAGCCCCAGCCCCACAAGTGGCCCACTCCAAGGCCTGTGCAATCTCCCAGCAGGCATACCTAAGGGAGGGCCAGGAGGGGATGGTTCAGGAGCTCAAAGGGTGTCCTGTTGCCAAGGCTGCACCCTGCATTTCACAGCCTGGTGATGCAGGTCATACCCTGCATATAAATGCACCCAGCGGGTCAGGACTTGTCAAAGGCCTCACTCAGCAGCTGCTAATTGGTGGCCACCTCCGCAGCCTCCCCTGCCCTCAGCCCCGCAGCTGCTCCTGCCCTGCCCACTGCACCACCGCCCACTCACCTATTCCCCGACTCCCCCACTGTATGGGTTGGGGGCCTGCAGCATCCCAGGGCAGGCTAGTCTTCTCTGGCCCTGCATCACCTGCCCTCTCTGGGCTCATGTGTTCTGGGCAGCCCGGCTGAGCTGGACAGGAGGGAGAGGGAACCCCAGATCTACTCCCCTGCCGAGACATGGGCAAGGAGACTGCTCCCCTCCCTTTTCTCTGTGACCAGAATCATCCAGCTCAGAGAGACTGTCAGATCTGTGAGACTTAGAAGGGGTCTGGGCCTGGGTGGGTGGAGGGTTGGGGGCACAGGACCACAGAGGAACATTCCCATCCTGGGTGCCAGGCCAGCCAGGGTGGCTGGTGCTCCGGACAGGCACGAAGGCCGCACAAGGCAGGGCAGGACTTGGAAGTTTCCCTCCATTGGAAATGAGGCTTCTTCCTGGGGCAGCCCTGGTCCCTTTCCTACAAGGAAGCAGGTTGGAAGCCCCTCTCCCCAGACCCAGCCTGTTTCTGGCTCAGAGACCCCTTGAACTCGTCCTCAGGGCCGCCCCACCATCCCCATGTCTGATGCCCTTGAAGTGAGGGTCTCCCAAGTGCCAAATGGTTTATTACTTGGATTTTCATGCCCAGCTGCCTCTTGGCGCCTGCCTCCCTCCCTCCTTCCCTCCCGCCTCCCGCCCTCCTCCTGCCTCTGAGCACCACCTGTCTCTCCAGCCTGCCTCAGCAACCCCTGCTTGCCTGTTGCCAGGGAAACCGCCTCCTTGGCAACCAGCCGGCATCCATATGACATGTACACTCAGGAAGGAAAGGCTTCTGCTCTTGCTTAGGCTGTTGGTGGGCTCTGCTCCGGGGTCCAACAGGTTCTGAGGGAGGGTCTGGTCTGTGATCCCAGAGAGGGGAGGTGGGCAGGCCTCATGCTTCTCTTGACCATTCAACAGCAGCTTATTAAGCACCTACTACTTCCCTGACTGTGTGTGTGGCCCTTTGTGCACCGTATCTCATTTAATCATGCATTGAACCTGAAAAATAGATGTGATTATTCCCATTTTACAGATGTGGAAACTGAGGCATGGAGAGGTTAAGGGGTTGCCTTTGGCTGGCGGAAGTCAGAGCCGAGATTCGAACCTACTCTTGTCTGACTTTAAAGCCCCGGTTCTTTCTACCATCCTGAGGTCTCTGGCTAGGCCTTTCTTAGCTGGGCCAAGAGTGAGTGGGCCTAGGACACACCCGAGTGACGGGGAAGCCCCCTTACCATAGCTCATTTGGTGCTGCTCCCTTTGTGCCAAGCACAGCTGTAGAATCAGAAACCCAGAGATAGACTAGGCATGGTCCCTGCCCTCAAGGGGTTCCCATCTGGTGAGATGCTGGTGGGAGCAGGACTCCAACATGACCCAGTGCAGGAGCCATGAGGCCAGGGACAGGGCCTCCAAGCCCAGCTGAGCTCAACACTGACTCGGGCTTCCTGGGAGGAGGCTTGGGCTGTGGGGGGACCGTGGTCAGAGAGTGGGTGGCAGGAGCTTGAGACCTCCAGGGAGGCGCATATGGGTGATGACAGCAGCCCAGGTGGCCCAGGAGGGGTGGCTGAGGGGAATGAAAGGAAAGTGACAGGCAAGGGGGATGAGGGGTGTGCTGAGAACCAGGATTGGACTCTGGAATCCCCCAGCAGGGCACAGGCTCGATGACCAGGGAGTGTGACCCCAGTGGGTGCCTGGGTTATCCTTGAATACAGGCTGGGGTGGGGGTTGGGGAGAGCTAGAGGGTATGGGTGGGTGGGAGGACCCTCACAGGGGCCGGGGCTTTGAACAGGGGGGTGAAGGCAGAGGTCATGGGGGCATCCTATTGGAGCAGTGGCCACAGGTATCATGCAGGGGGCTGCTGGCTGCCAAGCCCTTAAGAGCCTAGGGACAGGCAGGGACAGCAGGAGGAGGCTTGGCCCTTCCTCTTGCCAGCCAGGTGGAAGCCTGGATAGAACCCTCCAGGTGGAATACAAGGCTCTACTGGAGGTCCTTAAGGGGGGTTAGGGAGGTGGCCGAGAACAGAGAGGGGTCAGCCCCGTACAGGCAGGGAAGGGGAAAGGTGACTCTGGGAAAGGGGGTGGCAGATGCAAAGGTGTGGCTGGGCTTCACCCTCCCCTGGGCTCCCACGGTGGGGTGTGTAACAGGCAGGGGGGCTGGCTGCTGGGGCCAGGGACTGCCCCTCTACACACTTGCCCCTGATCCTGGCACCCCGTTTCCTGTAGGCTCTGCAGCGCCGCGAGACCGAGGTCTATGCCTACATCGAGAGTGAGGATGGCAGCTCACCCACCGCCAAGCAGAGCCCCCTCTCCCAGGTACACAGGCGCTGGGGCACCAAGC
The DNA here is from genome assembly GCF_029281585.2 of Gorilla gorilla gorilla. Classification (NCBI taxonomy): domain Eukaryota; kingdom Metazoa; phylum Chordata; class Mammalia; order Primates; family Hominidae; genus Gorilla; species Gorilla gorilla. The sequence continues at coordinate 40,401,816 of NC_086018.1, read as the reverse complement.
CTGGCTTCTTGCTCCATCTGACCCTCCCATCACTGGTGAAGTGGGGGGGGGCAAATGGGACATGGAAGTGAGCCACCTGCTGTGGAATCCCAGCCATCTCCTGGTGGCAGCTGGCCTGCTGGTTAAGAGGAGTGGTGGATTGGAGTTCCTGCTCTGTCCCTTAGCCACTGTGCAGCCCTGGCCGAGGTGTCTGACTTCTCTGTGTCTGAATCTCCTTGTGTGCAGATTGAGCAACCTAACAGTACCCACCTCATAGATGTTCAGTGAGGGTAGAATGTACTGAGAGAGCTGCCTGGGACCCAGCTGTGCCCATGAACTATGAGCCACTGTAACTATCACTGGGCACAGTGTCCACATGGTCAGTCAGACAGGGGTGTTAGGCTTCCAGCTGCCCCCAGGTTGGTGTTGGCTAAAGTCTGGAGCTAGAGTGTGAGCTGGTAGAAGCTGGGCTGGCCTGGTCAGGGTTCTGTGATTGTCATGATAGGGCCTCAGGCATATTACCCAATCATACTTTCTCTCTTTTTTTTGTTTTTGTTTTGTGTGTGTGTGTGTGTGTGTGTGTGTGTGTGTGTGTTTGTTTTTGTTTTGAGACAGAGTCTTGCTCCATCACCCAGGCCAGCGTGCAGTGGCGCGATCTCAGCTCACTGCAACCTCCACCTCTCAGGTTCAAGCAGTTCTCCTGCCTCAGCCTCCCGAGTAGCTGGGATTACAGGCGCCCGCCCCTGTGCCCAGCTAATTTTTTGTGTTTTTAGTACAGACAGGTTTTCACCATGTTGGCCAGGTTGGTCTCGAACTCCTGACCTCATGATTCACCCGCCTCAGCCTCCCAAAGTGCTGGGATTAAAGGTGTGAGCCACCGCGCCAAGCCCATACTTTCTCTCTTAAACCTGTTTGCTCATCTGTAAAGTGGATGAGCAGTGTTTTCCTGCAACACCAACTGCCTCTGAATTCAAATGTGTTCCAAGCTGAATAACATCTGCACCAGAGCTTCCAGCACTGTCAAGTGTGAGGCGTTGTTCAGCCAGAACAGGAGCCCACAGGCCTCTTGGAGCATCTGTCAGGGAGTGCGGGCGGCTGGCACTTGGCCTTCTCTGGCCCGGGCTGGCACTATTTGTTAAATCGCCTATTCTCAAAGCCCTTTCTATACTCAGCCCTCAACTAGACCCCAAGTGAAAGAAGGGACATCTCCAGGGATGTCTGGGACATCTCAGGCAGTGCCCACCCTGTGCCAGGCCCTGGGGTGCTGGACAGGAGAACTAGGCATGTCCCTACCCTCTGGGAGCCATAGTCTGCAGGAATAGGTCGCTGACCCCATGGACACACAGAGGCATTTGTAGCCCTGTTGTGAGGGGTGTTCTTCTGGGAGGGACCAGCCAGGGTGGGGAGGGAGGGAGGGGGTCCCTGGGACCCTATGATGAGCCCGCAGGCAGAGTGAGTAGGGGGCAGTCATGGAACAGGTGTGTCTGTGGGAGGAGGCGCATCCCACACAGAGGGCAGAAGGCAGAGGGCAGAGCTGTGGGGGAAGCTCTGAGGCTGGAAGGGCAGGCCCATGTGGCTGGAGGGCAATGGGCAGGGGTGGGGGCAGCATGGTGGGGGAAGAGGCTGGGGAGGTGGGCTTGGAGACAGAGGGCAGGCCCCCCATCAAAGCTGCACAGGAAGTGATCTGTTGCCCTCTGGCTCCAGGCAACAGCTGGAGCCAGTGCAAGTTCATTCTTAATGGTCATTCTCTCTCTTTCTCTCCCTCCCTCCCTTTCTTCTTTTCTATCCAGGAGAGACCGCACAGATTCGAAGATGATGGCGAACTTAACCTGGTCTATGAAAATCTCTAGGATGGGCTCCACCACTCATAGAGCTTGCCCTGGGTCAGAGGACCGGGGCAGCCCCTGCCACCAAAGGACTTGACCTGAGTTGGGAGTAAGGCCCCCAGGGACACCCCATCATTTCACCCTCACATTCAAGGCCCTTCCTGTCTTGGCCGGCCCCACTGCCCCCCATTCTATGCTCCAACCGCCAAGGCTTTCCCATCTTGGGGCCTTTGCCCAGGCTGTTCCTTCTGCCAGGCAGGCCCTTCCTCCCTTGGCCCAACCAGCAAAGCGCCCCTCAGTCTTCAAGGGCTTTCCTGGATGCCACCCTTGCCCAGAGCCCTGCTCACTGCCTCATGCTGACAGAGCAGCATGCTCTCTTGGCTCTCTTGGCACCAGCCTGCACCTCAGCCAGCAGGGCAGCCTCTGAGCTGAGGGAGGACCCTGCAAGGGCGCCTAGCAGTGCTGTGTGGGGAGCTGAGGTATGGAGGAGCTGGGGAGCAGCTATGCAAATCCCTACCTACCCAGCTGGGCCAGAGGCACAAGGCAGCCAGGCAGGGTGGGAGCAGGGGCTGGCGTGGGAGGTCTGGGGGACAGACAAGGATGATGGACCCCTCAGAGGCAAGACTAGGATCAGGGACAGATCTGGAGGCCCAGGACACGGCTGAGAGGTGGTCAGCAGGCTGGGGGCATGGAGCAGAGAGGGCTTGGGTACAAGCTGGAGAGGAAGGGGATTCTGGCATGTCGGGGTGAGGGCAGAGGGACAGATGAGGGGAGGAGGGTGCTGGCTAAACAGGAGCTGAATGAATGGCCTGAAGCTCCCTCTCCCAAGGGTTCCCACTCCCATTGGCCTGGCCCTGTACGTGCACTGTGTCATCTCCTTGGTCACCCTCTGCTCCAGGCCTTCTCCACCACAGGACCTCAGCTGTCCCTCCTTCTACCCAAGGTGGAGTCCCCCAAAGTCCCTTCTGTCTGGCCTATCCTGTGCCCACCACCTGTGGCTTCATCCAGCCCTCCTCCTCTATCTTTATGTGCCATAGGCCCCAGCCCTGGCCCCCTGTGGAATGAGGTCCCAAGTGGTCCAGCTGTGGGGTTTGGTGCTGGGACCCTCAATGGCAGCCGGAAGGTCCCTCTGAGGCAGAAGCTCAGGCCCCATGGGGACAGTGGCTCCCCAGTGCCTGAACCTGAGCCATTTCCACTGTTTCAAGTGCCCACATCACCCTCATTTCCTCCTCACAGCAGCCCTGCACCGTGGCCAGAAACCCATCCACAGGCAGGCAGTGGCTGGGGTCCGGGTGCCCCGGGCTGTTGGGCTCTGCTTCCTCCCTCTGCTCCTCCATGTCTCCCTGAGTTCTCCCACCTTTGCTCGTTTGTAAAATGGGCAGGTCAATCTTCCCACCCCACCGTGTGGGCTGCCCCAACCCCAAATGTGCCCAGGGAGGGTGAGGAACCCAAGGTACAGGCCCCGCCCCTGCCCCCAAGCAGCACTGGGCTACTGGCTCGCAGAGGCACCTTTGGTTCTGCAGGTCATGCCCCTCCCTGCAGGGAAGGGAAAGCTGGTGGTAGAGGCTAGGCACAGACTGACATCCAGAAGAAGTCCCTTGGCCCTGCTAGGGTGGCACCAGACTTCTCTGGTCCCACAGGACAGCCAGTGGCCTCCCAACTTGGTTCTGGGCCCCCGCCTGCAAGCACACATGGCAAGGAGGGCTTTAGCAGGCTCACATAACCGAGTGGCAAGGCCCCTGCTCCCAGAGGCTGGATTTGAATGAACTCCGGGCCTGTTTGGGGAGGTGAAGCTGCCAGGTGTGCACAGGGGCCTCCCAGGCTCCTGGCTCCACCAGCCAAGGAGGTGGGGGCAAGGGTCAGGGCAATGGGGGACAATGCCACTCAGGGTGCAGTGAGCTCCCCTGGGAAAACCAAAGCCAGCAAGACCAGGAGAGGGCCACGTCACTCGGCCTGCCTCCCCCACCTCCTGGGCCTCTCTGACCTCAGCTCCTAGACCCTGGACCCTTGGCTGGGACTCAGCATTTTCCAGTCTTTTTCAGGGGTAGACAGGGGAGCCTGGGTTAAACTTTACCACTGTGCCCTGGCCCAGGCATCACGAACACGGCCTCCCTGCAGCTGCCCTGCCGCCGACAGACCCTGATTAAACCCACCCCTGGCCTTGGCCTCCCCTGCTCCATACCTTGCATGGTTTTTGCCTCACTTGGAATAAAATTCCAACTCCTCCCTGTGGCGTAGGAGGTTCTTGGGGGCTGACCCATCACCCCTCTGGTGGACATAGACATTGCCAGCGTGGTGGTCGTCTGTGCTTGGTTCAGGGCAAGGCTGGGAGGCAGTGGGTGCTGAGGTCTTCAGTGAGCAAGGAGAGAGGCAGGGAGGAGGAGGAGGAGGAGGAGAGCACAGCATGAAATGACGGGACCCTAAAGGGCTTTGGCCCAAGGGAGGGTGGGGCAAGAATGTTCTGAGACTTCTGTGGGCAGCAAAGAGGACTGAGCACCTGTTCTCCAGCCCCCAGGACTGAGAGCCTGCAGACAAGCTGGCACAGGGCGAGGGGTGGCAGGGAACTTCAGGGTGGGAGGTGCATGGAGCAGGCGGGAGGAGGAAGAACAGAGAGGGGACAGAGAGGGTATGAATGGGAGCTCCTGGGGTGCAGGCTTGCTTTCCACTATGAATGGGTGGAGGAGGGAAGAGAAGAAAATTGCTTCTGAGACCCACCCAGGCTGGGTGGCCTCAGGGCCTCCCTTGAATCCCTGCTCCACCTCCCACAGCCTTGTGGACTTGGGCAAGTCACTGGCCACCTGAGCCTCAGTTTGCAGTGACAGTCAAGACAGCTCAGGCCAGGTGTAGTGGCTTATGCCTGTAATCCCAGCACTTTGGGAGGCCGAGGCGGGTGGATCACTTGAGGCCAGGAGTTTGAGACCAGCCTGGCCAACGTGGTGAAACCCCGCCTCTACTAAAAATACAAAAATTAGCCTGGTGTGGTGGCACACACCTGTAGTCCCAGCTACTCGAGAGGCTAAGGCAGGAGAATCTCTTGAACCGGGGAGACAGAGGTTGCAGTGAGCCGAAGTGGCACCACTGCACACCAGCCTGGGCTACAGAGCACGCTCTGTCCAAACAAACAAACACACACCACTCAGTGTCTCAGAAAGGACAGAAGGGGACTCCCTGGCTCAGGCAGAAGCTCAGTGGGTGTGCATTTCCTTCAAGACTTGTCCTTCAGAAGAAATAGGCTTCTGGGGCAGTACAGAGGAGTCTAAGTGAGAGGCAGGCCTCCCTGGGAGCTGGGCCCAGGCTCTCTGCAGCCATGCCTTTAAGGAGTGCCTGCGGGGTAGCACGATCAGATGGACAGGCCAGGGCTGCCCAGAGCTGGGGGTGGGAGCAAGGTAAGCAGAGAGGTGAGGGAAGGAGGGTGCTGGCTTAGCAGGAGCTGAATGAATGGGCCTGGAGGGGAAAAGCTAAGGGGGATGGGGTGGCTTGAGTGGAGTAGGTGAGGCCCAGGTGAAGGGGAGCTGTGGACCTTCCAGGACGGACAGATGTGAGCAGTCCTGAGTGGGGACTGGAGTTAGGGCGGGGAAGGGAAGCCCCAGGCAGCCCCTGCAGGCCCCTGCCCCTGGGCCCTACCGCAGCAGGGCAGCCGTGTCTCTGGGTCTCAGCTGATGCTTCCCTCTGCCCACTGGCCCCTGACCTGGTGGGATTTCCCACCATCTCTCCCGGCCCAGCCTGCCCTGCCCTCCTAGGTCTTCCCAACCTCCCCTCTGCAGAAACATCTCAGCCACGTCTGGCACCCCCAGGCATCCCTGCCTGCCTCTAGGAAGTTGACCCCTTCAATGGGTTTCAGCCTCCAACCCCACCCCCGCTTGACTCCTGCTCTGTCAGCACTTGCTTGAGAAAATCATCCTGGGAAACCAGCCTCTGGGAGCAGGGGCCTTGCCACTCGGTTCTGCGAGCCTGCTGAAGCCCTCCTTGCCACGTGTGCTTGCAAGCGGGGGCCCAGAACCAAGCTAGGAGGCCACTGGCTGTCCTGTGGGACCAGGGAAGTCTGGTGCCACCCTAGCAGAGGGCCCATGGACTTCTTCTGGAGGTCAGTCTGTGCCCAGCCTCTACCACCAGTCCAGAACTTGCAGTGGGTGCGGTAAACGGTGGCCCCTCCTCAGCAAACATTTCCAGGGGATTCTGGCAGCAGAGTTTCCATGGGAACATGTGCTGGTTCTGCGCTGAACCCGGTGTGGCTGGGGTTCCCTTCACAGCCAATATTGCGGGAACTGAGCCTGGTGGCCTCGGCCAGGGTAGGCAGTGCTCTTTGGCCACCCAGTGTCACAAACCTGAACTCAAGTTACAGGCAAAACCTGCTTTTCCTTTTTCTTTCTCTCTCTCTCTCTCTTTTTTTTTTTGTTAAAGCACATTCTAATTTAAAGTCCATGCTCCATTCTAAAGATGCCTCTGGGATTTCAGGGATGGATTTTTATGTAGTTCAATAGTTTTCTTGGCAGACAGCTTATGCAGGAGAGGTGGGCCGTTGGCTCAGTCCAGCCAGGCTGAGTGGCGTCACTCCATTCCTTGCAATGCCAGGGGATGTCATTTGCCCACCTGAGGGGGCTTCCCCGGTCTCCCTTCCCTGACCTGTGGTCAGAATGATGGCGTCAGCCTTGACTGAGCGCGGGTCAGGCCAGACTCTCTGAACTTGGTGTTGGCGTGTGTTTTGTGTGTGTCTGGAGGTGACATATGTGGGTGACAGAAGCATATGTTACAGTGAAACATTAAAACTACAGCAAAGTGAAACTCCTCTGATGCACCTGCCACCTCCCAGCCTCCATACCCGTCCCCTCCCCAGTAGTAACCAATCGGGTCATTTGGGAGTGTTTTCTTCGTCGCTGCTTTTATGGCATCTACGTGTCTACCTGTGAACATGTAAAATATGGAGCGCCGTGTGGGCTTCCGAACAGCCGCGATGCATTCATTTTGTAGGTGTTGTTTGCACTTGCTTTGTTGATGCAGCCCCACGTGGTGGGATCTGCCGGAGACAGCACACAGGAGCTGCCAGACTCCAATTACAGCAAAGGATCCTGCAGGACAGATGGATCCTAATTTAATCAGGCCCCCTATCGAAGGCCTTTTCAGTTGTTTATGATTTTTCAACCTCACATAAGGGGCTGCAGGGAACATCCTTGTACACACACACATCTGCAAAACTTTCCCTATGGGAAATGAGGAGGGATTCCTGGGACCCAGTGCATAGAAGTTCACTGTTCTAACAGTCACCACCAAATCGCCAGGCCCCGAGGTTGGACTGGTTTCTATTCCTCGGACTCTTTATCTAGAATATTTCATTTAATCCTGAAAACAGGTCTGTGATGGTGGGCAGGGGTGATCTCCCCATTTTACCGAAGCAGAAGCTACCACTCAGAAAAGCTGACTGGCTCCAGGTCACACAGCCCAGGAGGAGCAACGCTGGGCTGCCTCGGCATGTGTGCAGTCCTGCTGTCCCCAAGGGCATGTGTGCAGTCCTGCTGTCCCCAACGCCAGGTAGGGGAGGTGATGGGGGAGGCAGAAAGAGCCATGGAGGGATGTGGTGTCCCCAGGACTAGGGAAGCCCACAGAAGAACAGGTTTCCTTCAGAGATGGGCTGGCAGCCTCACATTCCTCTTATCCAATTTCTCAGAAGTGTGTGTGTGTGTGTGTGTGTGTGTGTGTGTGTGTGTGTGTGAAGTTGGGGGGGTCCTCCTCCCTCCCGGAATTCTATCTCTTTGGGGAAATGGAGGCAGGTCCATAGAGCCCCAGGGGTTGGGCCTCCCCAGCAGCCCACGCCCGCTGTGAGGCCTGGATCCTGGCAGCCTGTATGCCCTGATCCCAAGTCTACCCTGGAAATTCCCAGGCACAGCATGCCTGGAGGTGTGAGCCGCCTCTTAGAAGCTTTATAATCCCGGATAATGCTGCTGTAATTGGCATTGTTTTTCCATTACAATCCTTTCATTACCTGAAAACTGACTTTGCAAATGGCTATATCTGGAGTGGGTTTTATTTTACCACTTTGAGGACCTTGAGGGGCCGAGGAGTGGGGGCATTTTCTCTGTCTCTCCCTTGACTGCCCCATCCCCATCCCCCAGTGAGTTCCACAGGCCCAAGTGGGCCAGATCCTGGCCTTGGCTCAGGACATAGCCCTGTACCTTGCTGCCCGCCATGGGCTGATCCAGGGATGTCTCTTCTCCCCAGATGCCCCTTCTGTCCCCCTGCCATCAAGTCCACCCATAAGAGCCTCCCTCCAACCCCTCCTCCTCCCAGCCATTCCCAGTCCAAACAAGTCTCACCTGATCTTTCTATAACACATATCTGACCACATCATTCCTCTCTCAAAAGCCTGCCATACTTTATGGTAATGGTCAATTCATTACAACAAGGGTGCCACCATCATTCAATGGGGAACAGTCTTTTCAACAATTGGTGCTGGGAGAGCCAAACCTCTACATGACCCCTACCTCACACCCTATACCAAAACTCACAGTGGTTTCCACTGTCCATAGGATCGGGGCTCAACCCCTTAGTCTCACATTCAGGGCTCTTACCACTCCTACCACTCCTTCACTTTTTTTTTCTTTTCTTTCTTTTTTTTTTTTTTTTTTTTTTTTTTGAGATGGAGTCTCTCTGTGAGGCCCAGGCTGGAGTGCAGTGGTGTGATCTGGGCACACTGCAATCTCCACCTCCTGGGTTCAAGCAATTCTTCTGCCCCAGCCTCCCAAGTAGCTGGGACTACGGGCACGTGCCACCAGGCCCAGCTAATTTTTTTTGTATTTTTAGTAGAGATGGGGTTTCACCATATTGGCCAGGCTGGTCTCAAACTCCTGACTTCAAGAAATCCACCTACCTCGGCCTCCCAAAATGCTGGGATTACAGGTGTGAGCCACTATGCTTGGCTTTTTTTTTTTTTTTTTTTTTTTTTTTTGAGACAGGGTTTCCCTCCTATCACCCAGGCTGGAGTGCTGTGGCGCAATCTTGGCTCACTGCAACCTCTGTCTCCCAGGTTCAAGCAATTCTCCTGCCTCAGCTTCCCAAGTAGCTGGGATCACAGATGTGTGCCACCATGCCTGGCTAATTTTTTGTATTTTTAGTAGAGGCAGGGTTTCACCACGTTGGCCAGGATGGTCTCAAACTCCTGACCTCAAGTGATCTGCCTGCCTCAGCCTCCCAAATTGCTGGGATTACAGGTGTGAGCCACCACACCTGGCCATCCCTTCATTCTTTTAACAACATTTGTCCTGCTCCAACTATGTGTCAAGCCCAGTGCTGTGGCTGGAATAAGAAATGGACAGTCCTGTCTTCATGGAGTCCACCAGCTCATTTCTGATTGGCTCCTACTGGCCCAAAGTCACCCCAGCTCCATTCATGCTTCCATCTATGGCTGCTGTTCCCCAAGATGCTGAGCTCCCCACCTCTGAGTCTGGGCTCCTACCATTCTCCCTGCCCTGAGGCCCTGCACCCTATTCTTTGCCTGAGGAATTCCTGCTCAAATGCTACCTCCAGCTGGGCACAGTGGCTCACGCCTACAATCCCACCACTTTGGGAGGCCAAGGCAGGCACATCACCTCACATCAGGAGTCAGAGACCAGCCTAGCCAACATGGCAAAACCCCATCTACTAAAAATACAAAAATTAGCCGGGTGTGGTGGCACATACCACAGATATCAGCCACAGAGTAAAACTCCATCTCAAAAAAAAAAAAATGCTACCTCCACTGTGAAGTCTTCCTTAAAGCCCCCTCCCACACCAAGCAGTTTACTGAATCCTCTCATTTCTTTGACCTCTTCAAACTGAATCAGTTCACACACATCCATCTCCCGTGTGGATCCCAGAATTCCCGTGTTTCCCAAGCATGGCAAAAACCTCATTTGTCTCTCTTTGTCTGTGCCTGACTCACAGTAGGGGCTTAGGAGCTGTTTGTTCAAAAAATAAAGGAGTCTTTTCCTTTGCTGTTGATTCAACACCTGTTCTTAGTGAAAAAGGGATAATTTTTTTTTGGATTTCCAGGAAGTGATCTTTAATTAGTATATGACCCATTTTACATATGTGAAAATTGAGACAGACTGTTGCTGCACCCACAACACCAGGAGAAGCAAGGCAATAAGAAGTGCAGGCTCTGGAAGGCCAGCAGCCTCCGCCTAATGGGGAGGGCGGGGGAGGCTCTGTGCTGAGCTGTTGGAGGCGAGGCCAGGCACGGGGGAAAGGCTGACATCCCCCTCCCCCACCTCCTTTCAATTCCTGGCTGCCAAGGCTGTCAAGAGGCTCTGAGGACACGTGCCTGCGTCAGGGGCCATGAGCCCTGTTAGGGTGGTTCTGCTAATTGATCCCAGAAGCCCTTGTGACTGCCAGGGGATGCCTCAGCGGACTCAGCAATGTCCTGACCGCTACCTCTCGCCTCACCAGATGGCCTCCCTCCTGCCTCAGCTGCCTCTAGGCCAGGCCACATGTCCCTGATCATTCAGGGCCTGAGACTCCCCCAAGTAGCCAGCAGAACGGAGCCCAGCCAGGGGTGGTGGCGGGGGTGTGTGGGGAGCACTGGAGAAGCTCCTTTTTTTCTCTGTCTCTCTGGCTGATTGGACGGTTTTCCAAAAAGAAAAATTTTAATGTGTTTTCGGTTTGGTTTTTTTTTTTTTTTTTTGAGACAGGGTCTCACTCTGTCATCCAGGCTGGAGTGCAGTGGTGCGATCACAGCTCACTGCAGCCTCAACCTCTGTGCTCCAGTGGTCCTCTACCTCAGCCTCCGGAGTAGCTGGCACTACAGGTGCGCACCATCACACCTGGCTAATTTTTTGTATTTTTCATAGAGACCGGGTTTTGCCATGTTGCCCAGGCTGGTCTCAAACTCCTGAGCTCAAGCGATCCTGCCACCTTGGCCTCCCAAATGCTGGGATTACCGGCATGAGCCATTGCTGCTTAGCCAGCACTCAGCCTCAAATGCCCCCACAACTTCCTCCAGCAGCCCCACAATCTCCTGCCCCTTATGGGTGGGGAACCCTGGCATGTCATGTGACGGGGGTGGAGCCAGGAGACCTGCTGTCCTTCCTGACCCATTGGGACAAGTCTGTGCAGCTGAGTCCCAGGGATAAGGGTAGGACCCACAGCCAAGTGACCAGTTCCAGAAATAGAGATGGTCATTGTGGTGCTCAAGGCACCCCTGCCTTCTTCCTGGGTTCAAGCCTGGAGCTCAAGATTGGAGTTCAAGATTGCAGAGAGCTTTAGAACTGCTAATGGGGGCCAGGCGCAGTGGCCCACGCCTGGCCCAACATTGGTGAAACCCTATCGCAACTAAAAATACAAAAATTATCCAGAGAGCTGGGCACAGTGGCTCACGCCTGTAATCCTAACACTTTGGGAGGCCAAGGCAGGTGGATCATCGAGGTCAGGAGTTCGAGACCAGCCTGGCCAACATGGTGAAACCATATCTCTACTAAAAATATAAAAATTAGCTGGGAGTGATGGTGGGTGCCTGTAATCCCAGCTACTCAGGAGGCTGAGGCAGGAGAATTGCTTGAACCAAGGAGACTGAGGTTGCAGTGAGCCGACATGGTGCCACTGCCCTCCAGCCTGGGGGACAGAGTGAGACTCCGTCTCAAAAAAAAAAAAAAAAAAAAAAAAGAACTGCTGGCCAGGCACGGTGGCTCACACCTGTAATCAGCACTTTGGGATGCCGAGGTGGGCGGATCATGAGGTCAGGAGATCGAGACCATCCTGGCTAACACGGTGAAACCCCACCTCTACTAAAAATACAAAAAATTAGCCGGGCGTGGTGACGGGTGCATGTAGTTCCAGCTACTCGGGAGGCTGAGGCAGGAGAGTGGTGTGAACCCGGGAGACAGAGCTTGCAGTGAGCCGAGATAGCGCCATTGCACTCCAGCCTGGGCGACAGAGCAAGACTCTGTCTCAAAAAAAAAAAAAAAAAAGAACTGCTAATGGGTATGGGGATTTTTTATGAGGTAATGGAAATGTTCTGGAATGCGACAGCAGTGATGGTTATGCAACCTCGTGAATATGCTAAAATCCATTGAATTGTACACTTTAAAAGGGTAAATTTATAATATGTGAATTACATTTCAATAACATAAAACAAAAATAAACCAAAAAAAATTGCCCTACTTAAACACTTTCTGTTGTCCCCTGTTCATTACCCTTAGGACAGAGCACACACACACTTCCCTGGGATGTGGTTCAGCTTCTTCCTCCACCCAGCCTGCCCTGCCCGTACCCTTTCCTGCCCTTCCTCCTTTCCTCCTACAGAAGGGCCCTGCTGGGGCCTCTTTCAAGGTCCAGGCTCTGGCACATGAAACTCCCTCTACCTGTCAGACGGTTAAATGCCTATTCAGTTTTTATCTGTGGCAATAAGTAGGCATTGATCTCATTTCACAGATGAGGAAACTGAGCCTTAGAAAGATATAACAACTCACCCAAAGTCACCTAGCTGGCAGATGGTGCAGTTGAGATTCAGGCCCCAAGCAGTGGCTTCAGAATCCATGATCTGAACCACTTTGGTTGGTGGCTTTCTGTGGTAGGCTGAAGAATCCCACCCTCGCCAAGATATCCACATCCTAATCCTGGAACCTGTGAATGTTACCTTATATGACAAAGGCGCCGCAGATGTGATTAAGGATCTGGAGATGAGGAGATTATCCTGGATCATTACAATCACAAACGCCCTTATAAAGGGGGATGCAAAGGGAGATTACAGACCAAAGGCAGAAGGTGGTGTGATGATGGAAGCAGAGAAAGAGGTCTGAAGATGGTACGCCGCTGGTTTTGAACATGGAAGAGGCCACAGCCAGGGAACAGAGCCCCAGAAGCAGGAGAGGGCAAGGAAACGGATACTCCTCAAAGCTTCTGGAGGGAACGTGGCCCTGTGAACACCCTGGTTTCTGCCTGTCGAAACTGATTCTGGATTTCCGGTCTTGAGAACTGTAAGAAAATAAATGTGTGTCGTGTTGTGGGTTTTTAAAAAATAATTTTTTTCTTTCTTTTTTCTCCCGGCTTTTCAATAGGGATAACATGTGTTGTTTTAAGTCACCAGGTTTGTGATGATTAGTTACAGCAGCCATAGAAAATGAAGACACTGGCCAGGCATGGTGGCTCACGCCTGTAATCCCAGCACTTTGGGAGGCTGAGGGCAGGTGGATCACCTGAACTCAGGAGTTTGAGACCAGCCTGGCCAACATGGCGAAACCTGTCTCTACTAAAAATAGAAAAATTAGCTGGGTGTAGTGGTGCATGCCTGTAGTCCCAGTACTCAGGAGGCTGAGGCAGGAGAATCACTTGAACCTGGGATATGGCGGTTGCAATGAGCCAAGATTGCACCATTGCACTCCAGCCTGGGCGATAGAGCAAGACTCCGTCTCAAGGAAAAAAAAAGAAAAGAAAATGAAGACACTTTCCCTCCTAGAAGAGCCTATTCTGCTTCCCAGGCTGGGCCCCTCTCTGAGAGGCTCTTCTGCCCCGAGGTCAGTGGCCCACCCTGTTTTGTGCTCCTTGGGGATGCTTCCTATGACCTCTGACCCTGGAGCTTGCCTCGGTCATGACCTCCATGCTCACCCTGACCTTGGGCCTCTTCTACGGCTCCCAGCACTGACTTCACCAGGCTGGAGTCATCTTCCAGTTGTCCAGGGGCAGGCACCAGCTCTGGGGCAGTGTGGAAGAGGAAAGTGAGGCTTGGAGCGGGGCACCGAATGCTCAAGATCACTCAGCTGGCAAGAGGCAGAGCCGCTGAATGTGTGGCCAAGAGATGACCAGGGCACCCAAGCCGAAGGGCTCGTGAGGAAAGAGGCCACACTGGCTGCCCACTGCCCCTAGGCTCCAATCCCGGCACCCATCTGGGCCCACATAGAATTGGACCATTCCTGGTGGGCTTGGCTTTAGGAAAACCTGATAGCAAATTCCAAACCAATAAGAGCAAATAAATGAGGGGTGATTACCGACAATAAGAGAGGATACACTGCAGGGTGCCTCCAAATCGCATCTCCTCCAGTACGTTTTAAGTGCTTTATAGGTCATTAACTACTTGACAGAGAGAGCCTGACACTTAAAGCAAAGAATTTGGTACCTCTGCCAGGGAAAATCAATCAGAAATGAAGCTGGAGCATCAGAGGTGTTGAGATGTACCGGGTAGGCCAACGGGATTCAATTGACGCAGAATTTGAAGACCCTCTCCGCTGTGTAAAGTAAGGCACACTGGTATTTGAAGCCATTTATAAATCCCAAACTAGAATTTAGAAACACTTAACCTCTCCCCTGCCATTTTTGTGTGTGTGTGTGTATGTTAATGAAATATTTCAAAGACATGGAAAAGTACAAAGATAAGCTTAAGCATCTAAGTCCCCCATCTGACTCTGTCAAATGAAATATTGCAGCTATGTGCAGCTATGATTGAAGCACCCACTTTTTTTTTTTTTTTTTTTTTGAGATGGAGTCTCTCTCTGTCGCCCAGGCTGGAGTGCAATGGTGCAATCTTGGCTCACTGCAACCGCAGCCTCCCAGGTTCAAGCGATTGATTCTCTTGCCTCAGCCTCTCAAGTAGCTGGGACTACAGGTGTGTGCCACCATACCCAGCTAATTTTTGTATTTTTAGTAGAGACAGGGTTTCACCATGTTGGCCAGGCTGGTCTCGAACTCCTGAGCTCAGGTGATCCACCCACCTCGGCCTCCCAGAGCGCTGGGATTACAGGTGTGAGCCACTGCGCGCAGCCAACAGGTGCACCTTTAGAAAGAGGGTGCTTTGGATGGGCACAGTGGCTCATGCCTGTGGTCCCAGCACTTTGGGAGGCCGAGGAGGGAGGATCACCTGAGGTCAGGAGCTCGAGACCAGCCTGGCCAACATAGTGAAACCCTGTCTCTACTAAAAATACAAAAATGAGCTGGGTGTGGTGGTGCATGCCTGTAGTCCCAGCTACTAGGGAGGCTGAGGCAGGAGAATTGCTTGAACCCAGGAGGCGGAGGTTGCAGTGAGCGGAGATCGTGCCACTGCACTCCAGCCCGGCAGCAGAGTGAGACTCTGTCTAAAAAAATAAAAAAATTGGTGGGGCATGGGGGCATGCACCTGTAGTCCCAGCTACTTGGGAGGCTGAAGCAGGAGAATCACTTGAACCTGGGAGGTGGAGATTGCAGTGGGCCAACATTGCACTACTGCACTCTAGGCTAAGAGACAGAGCGAGACTCCATTTCAAAAAAAAAAAAAAGTGCACCTGTTTTTTCTTCCTGGCTTTTCAAATCCTTTCTGTCTTCTGGCTCTGCCTTGTCAGGGAGACCTAAGCTGACCACCCACCCCTGCCCAAGACATCACTCCTTCCTCTGAAATCAGAGTGCAATTACTGCCTCTTTAATTAGCTTGACAATTAATCACCAGCTGCTTATGAAACAGCTTTTATTGTCCTTGTCCATCTTGGGATGTGGGTGGGAATGAGGACCAGGCAGGAAGAGGGAGGAGGGGCAGGCAGGCAGGGCCCTGTTCTGGCACCAGGCTGGGCAGGGTCAGCTGAAAAGGCCTGATGTCCAGAGGGTCGGCTGCCTCCCAACTCTGTTTCCACAGCTGCCAGGCACCAGGATCTGTGGAGTCCCAAGAGAACAGTGGGCAGCGACAGGGACATCCACCTTGTGCAGCCCTGGGGCCTCTGCTCTCGATGTTCCCTACTAATCAAAATGTTCTTTCCTCATTGAGCCTTGTTGAATTGTGTCCCCCAGAAAGATTTATTGAAGTCCTGACCGCTGATACCTGTGAATGCAACCTGATTGGGAAATAGGGTCTTTGCAAATGTAATCTTCTTAAGATGAGGTCATACCGGATTAGGATGGGGCCTAAATCTAATGACTGATGTCCCTATAAGAAGGCCATGTGAAGACAGATGCAGGGAGCACTCATTCACCACACCACCAAGCCAGCTCCTCCTCTTCATGCCTCAATCTGGCTGCCTATGGGAGACAGGCTCTCAGCATTTTTCTAGTTGATTAACCCTTCTCTGCCCAACTCCGGGAGAAGCTTCTACACCTTCCTTTGTCAGAGGAAGCCCTCTCCCCCATCCCATCTCATACATCATCTCTCAATCAAAAGGACCTACTTGGGGGGGCATCCCAAGGACCCCCTCTCCGTCAGAGAACAGCAGCTGGGAAGTCAGTCTGCTTCACGATCCTCCCCATGACTTCCACAGGAAAATCCACCCCAAATGCCCCAAACCGTCAGAGTGGGCAATGCAGCCTGGTTTGAGCAGAGTGCTTCCAACTTCCCCTGTGATGGGGGTGCAGAGGGGGGTTCAGGGGATGGATTCCCAGGAAGGGAAAGAGCCCAGCAGGTTACCAGGAATTTAACATGGAAGCAGAGGCTGTGTCATTCATACTGCCAAGCACAGTGCTGGGTATAGCATGTTCAAGCATGTTCATTTAAATGACACTTTTTTTTTTGAGACAGAGTTTCGCTCTTATTGCCCAGGCTGGAGTGCCAGTGGCATGATCTCAGCTCACTACAACCTCTGCCTCCTGGGTTCAAGTGATTCTCCTGCCCCAGCCTCCCGAGTAGCTGGGCTTACAGGTGCCCACCAGCATGCTCAGCTAATTTTTGTATTTTTTAGTAGAGATGGGGTTTCATGATGTTGGCCAGGCTGGTCTTGAACTCCTGACCTCAGGTGATCCACCCACCTTGGCTTCCCAAAGTGCTGGATTACAGGCGTGAGCCACTGTGCCCGGCCGAAGTAAGTTTTTTTGTTTTTGTTTTTGTTTTGTTTTGAGATGGAGTCTCTGTCACCCAGGCTGGAATGCAGTGGTGCCATCTCGGCTTACTGCAAGCTCCGCCTCCCGGGTTCACGCCATTCTCTTGCCTCAGCTTCCCGAGTAGCTAGCTGGGACTACAGGTGCCTACCACCACGCCCGGCTAATTTTTTGTATTTTTAGTAGAGACGGGTTTTTTTTTTTCTGTCACCCAGGCTGGAGTGCAAGTGGTACAATCATAACACTGCAGCCTCCAACTCCTGGGCTCAAGTGATCCTCCCACCTCAGCCTCCCAAGTAGCTGGGACTACAGGTGCACACCACCACGCCCAGAAAACTTCTTAATTTTTTTTTGTAGAGACGGGGTTTCGCCATGTTGCCCAGGCTGGTCTCGAACTCCTGGGCGCAAGCGCTCCTCCCACCCTGGCCTCCCAAAGTGCTAGAATTATAGGCGTGAGCCACAGGACCTGGCAGTAATAACCCATCTTCTAACCTATCTTGTGCTCTAACACAACTCTCTTGATAGACGGGAAACTGAGCTGTGACACTGCACAGGGCATCACTGTGTAGAGGATCCGAGATCCAGTAATGTAAGCATGTCCCAGCATCAGCTCAGCCATTCATCCCCAGGTGACCGAATTTCTCTGCACCTCGGTTTCCTCATCCTCGGGAGAGAATAGTAATATCTCCTAGGGATGTTGCCAACATTAAAGATAGCTCTAAACACCTGTATGCATATTTTCCACTAATTCATTCAACTAACCGTTTTGAGCACGTACTGTGTGCTAGGCCCTGGGGAGACAGTGGTGAGCAGCACGAACCCCATGTCCCTATTTCCAGGTGCTGTTTGGTAGAGAAGGACAAGGAAATGCAGGTAGCGTTATGATAGGGACCACGGAAGCAGAGAGGAAAAGGCCGCAGAGTTCAGGAAGGTCCGAAAGAGCAGCGACCACCGCCAGAGCGAAAAGGCAAAGAATGAAATCCACAAACCCCCACCCCCACGGCCTTAGTCCCTTCTTTGTCTCAGCCAATCAGACGTCAGCATTGCTGGCCGACCGACCAATCAAGAGCTGGAACAGGAGCCCTAGTCTCAGGCCCGGTTTCCCGGGGGAGGGCGGCCGGAACCAGCGCGCCCCGCCCCTGCCCCGACCACGCCCCGCCCGCCCCGGTCCGGCCCCGCCCCGGTCCGGCCCCTTCCCAGACCACGCCCCGCTGCGGCCAGCCTCGCCCGCCCAGAGCCCCGTGGCCAGCGGCCGGCCGCGGGGCCGTTTTGTCCTGAGGGCCAGAGAAAGGGAGAAGGGGGTGGGGGTACAGCCACGTGGCCGCAGGAGGTTTTACAACATTTTCTTTCGCCATCGATGTTATCGCAAAATGTGTGAGAGAAGCGGCTGCGCAGCCCGGACGGGAGCGTGAGGGCGCGGGCCAGGTAAGCAGCCCCGGCGGTTTCGCCGCGTACGGGACTGCGGGGCGACCGCGGGCACCAGCCACGCGCAGCGGCTCCGCGGGGTCTCGGCCGGGTCCGCGCTCTGAAGGATCTCGAGTGCCATGGGTGGTGCAGGCGGGACCCTCGAGCTGCAGCATCTCCGGTGATCCGGGGTTGCCGAGGAGGTGGAGACCAGCACAGGTGGTGCGGCCCGGGCGCCTCCGAATCCGGGGGTGGTCAAGACGGATCCCCAAGGCTGAGGTCGGCAGTCCCGGGGACTCGCAGCTGTTGAGCCTGTGGAGACGCGGCCTCGTGACCGAGGCACCCTTCAGCAACCCGGGGGCAGATGAGACCGTGTAGACTTGCGCTTGCGGTTGAACCGCGAGCAGGTGTAGACGCGGGCGGGTTCTGGACGCGGAAAGTTTGCCAGAGCGCGCTGAGCGGGCTGGCGGGGAGGAAGGGTCTGGGCGTAGGCGGAGCCGCGCCTCCGAGGGGCCAGGCGCACATCTGGAGTGGGGACGGGACCCACCTGTCGGGTCTCAGCCGCATCCCAGGGCGGAAGCTCCTTGGGCGAACTCCAAACTCCAGCCTCAGCGGCTGGAATTCGGGTGCCCCCCTTCCTCGGGAGCTGGAGAAACTGCAGCTGAGGCGGGAGAGGGATTTGGGGCGACAGAGCGAGACCAGAGGGGGCTCATTTTGAGACTTTCAGAGAGGATCATCAAGCGCTCACTCTGTCCCTGGCTCCGGGGAAGCCTGGGGAGTCTCCACCTCACTTGTGAGGAAGCTGAGGGACGAAGAGGCCAATTTGGCACCCGTCCCACGCTGGTAATCAGACCCGGGGACTCAAACCCCATTTCTCCTGGCTCCCCTTCTTCCACCTCCGCCTCAGTGAGGAGAAAGGGTGCTAGCCATGGGGGTAGTGCAGGTGAGACCTGGGGCTGGGATGCAGGGAAGCCCTGGATTGAGACCTTCGGATCTGCTGGGGGTGGATCCCACTCCCTCTCTGTAGCTCCAGGTGGCCCCGCAGCACTGGGTGAGAGAATGAACGCAGGAGGGAAGCTGGTGGCAGAGTACTGGGCAGGGGGTGCTAGTGCCCACCTGCTTTGTGCCCAGGGGTGCTGTGCCTGGAGCGCTTCGGGTGGGGCAGCGTATTTATGCGACACTCTCTCCTCTAGGGTAAGAAAGACACCCTACCACAGTCTCTGCCACACGGGAAGGGCAGAAGGGTTTCCCTTGGCTGGAGGAGATACCCGCATTTCTAGGGAGGTTCTTAGGGAGGCACAGCCTCATCTCCCATCACCTTCTGTCCCTTTGCCCCCGTTCCTACTCCCACATCCTCCTGTCCTGGGATTTCCCCTACTACAAAGCCCTTTGCACATGTCGTTTATTCTTTTGATCAGCAAATAGTCACAAATAGGCAGTGTAGACCACCACAGGTGGTCCGGCACACCTACTAAGTGCCGGGCATGCGCAATTCAGCAGTGACTAAGACAGGCCCGGCCTCTGCCCTCATAGGGCTTCCAGACCAGGGCAGGGATAGATGAACAACAGACAGTTAAGAAGGGGACCAGGGTATGGGGAGGGGAGGCGACCTTAGGAGGATATCAGAGAGGGACTCTGCAAGGATGACAGTGAGTCAGAGCAATTAACACTCCTCATCCTTTGGGCCCCAGCACAAATGTCACCTCCTCCAGGAAGCCTGCCCTGACCTCCCTGACTTGATGATTCCACTATGATGGACTCTCATAGCATGGGACCACCCCCTCCATGGACACTTTTATGCCATTAATTGGTCAATGTTTAGCTCCCCCTGTCGATTGTAAGTGCCATGAGGGCAGGACCCAAATCTTTTCTGGGTGGATGGTAGGCAAAGCAAATAAAAGATGGGTAGGATTTCCCCAGAAAAACAGGAGTGGCTCAGCAAGGTCAGGCATCCAGATGGCAGAAACTTTTCTTTCCCCTTCCCTGGCCCGAGTCCTGGGCTCCACACCCCATTTGCCGTTCACAGAAACAAAGTAAAAGAAACCAGCAGGCCTTGTGAAGGGAGAGGCCTGGCACAGCCTGACCACTGCAGTGCCAAGGCTGGCCGGCTGCAGGGAGAGTGGACCTGCCAGGGGAGGCCCAGGGCAGGCGCTAGTCCTGTTCCCTGAGCTCAGACCGACCTGTGTCCTCTTTCTTCTGTCCCATCTCTTGGAGACTTGTCTTCTTCAAGTGCTGCTCTGGGAGAAGGTGGTGGCCGACAGGGCCCCCAGAGTAGCTGGGATATAGGACCACAGTGACTGCCTGGCCTCCCCCATCCTGGTGGGCAGGGCCCTGGGCAGCACAGCTCTGACCCAGAGTCAGGTCTCTGGGCCAGCAATTGCTGCTCAGTTGACCCACGGCTCATTGAAACTCTCACTTGGAAATTAGGAACCCGGCTCAGGGGGACTGACTTTTTTTTTTTTTTTTTTGCATGGTTTCTATACACAGTGAATCCTCCCTCCCCTGGCTCCATTGGACCCGTGTGCCTGGCACTTTCCCTGGGGCAGATGAAGCCCTCGCAGATGCCTAGCAAAGCTTTTCTCCAGTCTCCCACACCCCCCACTGCCCCACTTCAGGAGCTTTGAGTGGCCGCCACGCACAGCTAGAGAGACAGTCAACTTGCTTTATTCAGGCTCTGGCGGGGACAGAATAAAAGCAGCCTTCCCACCCACCCACCTGGCCAGCAAGCCTCCTGCCTGGAATGGCTTTAAAAAAATTAATTTGCAGTGATTTGCTCCCTTCTGTTCTGTGGGGATCACCAGCATTTTAAATATGTATTTGGATCAGATTCACAACTCCCAGTTAAACCTCAACTGCCTCCCCCCACCCGGCAGAAAGAACACAGGATTCAGAATCAGGTGACTAGAAGTTCAGGCCAAGTTCTGCTAATGATGAGCTGTGTGGCCTTGGGCAAATTACTTAAGCTCTCTGTGCCTCCACTGGCTCCTCTGGAAACTGAGGTTAAGGATAACCCCGCCCTCACAGAGTGCTGCGAGGATTAAATTAGGTAAGTTCAGGGAAGACCTGGGCAGTGCCAGACCTATGTTTTCTTTTCCCTTGTACTGACTGTCCTGCTAATTAGCCTGGTGACCCTGGGCAGGCCACTCAGCCACCCCTGGCCTCAATGTCCTCATCTGTAAAGGCTGGAGGTGGGGATTGTGGTAGGAGATGAGGGCAAAAATACCCCACCCTCAGCCCCTTCCGCACCCCGACTTCCTCCTGCCCTCTCCCCACCAGAGACGATACTGTCCCCCTCAACCACTTCTTTCTTGTTATCTGAGCACTGGGTTTTAATTGGCGATGGCCCCTCCCCAGCTGCCTCTCCTCCCGGCTCCCTGTGAAGTCTCAGGCTTGCTGCCCTGAGGGGCCTGCAGTTCCTGGCTCATTGTCAGGGGCAATTAGCTGTGATGTCACAAGCCTAGGTGGTGACCTCCATGGGGCAGATGCTTAGCCAGGCACCAGGAGGCCAGGACCCTGCTCCATCTGTGACCTGCGGGGCTCCCCCAGGCTCCAGGGGTCCCCATAACCAGTGGCAGGGAGGCAGGGCTCCTAGGCAAAGCCATTTCCATTTCTGCACTAGATGGCTCCTTGAAGCCCAGCCTGCGTGTGAATGAGTTCTACCCTGTGCTTTTGTTGGCAACTGTCGGCTCCCTGGAAGCAAGGGGCTTTGTCAGGAAGAACAAAGCTGTGCGGTGTTTTTCTGATTTGGGGGGAAGCGTGCTCCTGGGGGAGGGCTCAGCGCTTCTCAGTGTCGGTCTCCAGCCCTGGTTCTCAGACTTGCTGGTTTTGTTTTGGGTTCTTAAGTCCTGTGGCTTAAGAGTCACATATGTTTGTGTGTGTGTTGGCTGAGGGTTTTTTTTTTTTTTCCTCCTTTTTGGCTTACATAGCGTTCCAGAGACTGAACTTCTCAAATCACTGCTTCAACAGCTTTTAAAAATCTGGACCTAGTTACTCCTGTCATCCACGTGTAAAGATTTAGAAAAAAAATCCCAAACCCAAGGGTGGGCAGCCGCGAGGATGTACAGCTCCTGGCAGTGTGCGCTCACCGGAGACCTGAGGTCAAAGCCCAAATGCTGAGCACCTCCTGGGAGGCGGGAGCATGGTCTGCTCAGTGCCAGACATCTGGATATTGAGAAAACATCTGGGTAGCTGGGGTTTTCAGGTTTCTGCCTGACATTTAATATCACAAACATTGAGCCTGCTCCTGTTCCCCGCCAGCCACGCGGCTTCTCCTCCCAAACATACCCAGCTCCTTCCCCTGCCTTCCTGACGGGTAAGAAACATCCATTCTTTCCAATTCCCCAGCGTTTTCCCCCTACCGGAAATCTGATGGGCTTATGACATCATGGCTGGCTGCTGAGCGATGAAGTGGATGCCACAAAGAAATCCGACATATCAGATAGATTCTGAAATCGGTTTCCCTCCAGCTGTAGTAACAGGCGTGAAGTCAGGAGAATTTGAGCTTTGTTTAAAAAATAAATAAATAAACCATAACAAAGTCTTGCCCTGTATTAAATGCAATTTTCTTAAAAACAAGCAAACCTTTTGGACATCATTTTATTTTAATAGAAATGCTGAGTCTTATGAAACTAAAGTGGCTAATAAATCAGACCTGAAGCTTTGTGTGAGCGTTCCATTTCTGTTGAGTGTTTGTGTCCTTATTCACTAATAAAAGAGGAGCTAGGAATGGTTTATCTCTCTTCATTATTCAAATGAGATAGCTTTTTTTTTTTTTTAGGCCAATAAAATTCACAGGGTAAATTGCTGGTTTATGTTTTTCCAGGAATCCATTTTTATGGAGCGACCCTGGACCTCACCGGTCTGCAGACACTATATTCCCCTTTGCTGGTTTTCCTGGCTGTGAAGCCCTTAAGAGAATGCAGTAAAGCTTTTCAGTCTCCTGGCTGGGCTCAGGGGATGACTGGCTGTCAGCAGGGCGGGACCAAGACCAGTGGGCCAGGCGCTTCTTGGGATGAGAAGCCTCTTTGAAAGGAGAGAGTCAAGAGAGGAACAGAAGTAAAGGGACCTGGGGCTGGGGACGGTGGCTCATGCCTATAGTCCCAGCAATTTGGGAGGCCAAAGAGGGCAGATCACCTGAGGTCAGGAGTTCAAGACCAGCCTGGCGAACATGGCGAAACCCCATCTCTACTAAAAATACAAAAAATTAGCCAGGAGTGGTGGTGCACGCCTGTAACCCCAGCTACTTGGGAGGCTGGGATAGGATAACTGCTTGAACACGGGAGGCAGAGGTTCCAGTGAGCCAAGATCATGCCACTGCACTCCAGCCTGGGTGACAGAGCAAGACTCCATCTCAAAAAAAGAAGAAGAAGAAGAAAAAGTAAAGGGACCTGGGACATGAAGCCTAGGGCCTGGGAGGGGGAATCCATTTTCTTCCTCCTCAAAAGACAGCAAGGACCTCAGAAATAACTCCAGGCTGAGGGGGCCTCAGTATTCACCTCGGAAATAGGCTTGGGTGCAAGATTGCATGTGTCGTGCCTGCCAAGCACCCAGCACAGGGACGTCCCAGACCTGGGCTGAGGTCCCAGCTGCTCCAGAAGCAAACTTCGGGGCCCTGAGCAAGTCACACCACCTTTCAGCTTCTTTCCCTGAAAGTGGGCACAATGGCCCCCACCCTGCCTGTTGGGAGAACAGTAGTGCTGGATGTATCACACAATGCCCAGCTCTGAGGGCATCCGAGGCTCTGAGGGCACCTCAAAGGGCTCCGAGGCCATTCTCATAGCTGGGAGAGGCCAGTGTGGATTCTGGAGTTGAATCCCCAGCCTGGGCTTGACTCCTGGCTCTGTCCCCTGCTATCTGCAAGACGACATTGATCTGTGTGACATTCACTGTGCCTTGGTGTCCTCACTTGTCAAACAATAATAATAATAGGACTGGCCTCACACATGAGGCTGCTGTGAGGATGAACGGCCTCAGAAGGCCTGGACTGACCAAGCATTAGCCGCATGAGTGTGTCCTGGGCCCAGGAGGCAGGTTGCTGGCTAGGACCCTCCGGCCTAGGATGGGAGGTAGTGTACAAAGTCGAGCACAGGCAGAGGCTAATCAAGGACTGACAGGAACATCTACTCCTTTCTCTGCAGAACTTCCCATAACTCCAATCGCCCAAAGGGAATAAAATCCCCTCGTTTTCTGTGCCCCAGGCTCCTGTCCCCCAGGCCTCCTGTGCTGTTCCCCTTTCCCTCCCCGTGCTCTGTGCCTTCCCCCAGGCAGCTTTGGATGCAATGCTAACAGGCAGGTGATGTTTACTGAGCACCTGCCATCATGTTGTTCACCACAGTTTCCATGGATTAATTCATTTGATCCCCACACAAACCCATGAAAGGGGACAGTTAGCATTCCTGTCAGCAGTGGAGACCTCAGAGGTTAAGGGTCTTGCTCACAGTCCCAGAGCCCAAATTGAAACCAGGGTTCGGCTTCTGCACTGTCCACTTCGCCTCGGCTCCACTGGGCCTTCCTCCTCCACTTTCTCGCCTTCCCACAACACCCATCTCCACCTGCCAAGATTTCCACCACCTCGCCCAAGAGGTCTTCCCAGCTTCCCCTCCACAGTGCCACCCAAGAAATGCTGGTGGTGCCCCACGTGCCCCTCAGGGTGTGGCTCTCTATGATTGGCCCTGGGCCCCTTGTCTGCCTCTCCTGGAGACTGGGAGCTGGGCTGTGGCCAGTAATGTGTCCCCTGCAGGCCCAATAAGCAGGCATTTACTGAGGACCTACTATGTGTAGGACATGGGGAGTCATACAGCAGGTGCCCGCACCGCCTGGACTTCTCTCCCAAAACCTAGACCTATCCAGCCAACAGCTTGTGCCACCTCTCCACGTGGATGGCCAGTGGGCAGCTCTGCCTCAACTAGTCACAAACCTCTCACCTCCACTTTCCCTTCACTTGCTCAGGCCAAAAGCCTAGGGATTATTCCTGACCCTTAACTTCTCCTCTGTCTCTATCTCAGCACTCCACCCTTCCTTCCACCTCCACCGCACCACCGGCATTGCCTGCCTGGATGGCACAGCAGCCTCCTCGTGGCTCTCCCTGCCTCCTCTGCCCTCTAGAATTCATTCTTCACATAGTAGCAGAGTGGTCCTGTTAGAACTTCAGTCAGCTCCTGCATGCCTCTGCCCAGAGCTCTGCACTGACTCCCATGCATTCAGGGTCAGGGAGGGCCCTGTCAGTGGCCCCAGCTTGTTCCCTCTCAGACCTCTGCTCCTGCCCCCCAACTCGCTCCCGGATCTTGTTATTCCTCCAATGTGCCGTGTGTGGTCCTGCCCCAGGGCCTTTGCACGTGCTGCTCCCGCTCCCCAGTATACTCTTTCCTCTGATATTTCCATCACTCCTGCATTCACTTCCTCCAGTGCTCCGATCAAATGTTACCTGTGGCCGGGCACCGTGGCTCATGCCTGTAATCCCAGCATTTTGGGAGACATGGGCAGGAGGATTGCTTGAGCCCAGAAGTTTCAGACCAGCCTGAGCAACATGGCGAGACCCCTTCTCTACAAAAAATAAAAATCAGCTGGGCGTGGTGGTGCACGCTTATAGACCCAGCTACTCTGGAGGCTGAGGTAGCTGAGGTAGGAGGATCACTGGAGCCCCAGCCTAGGTGACAGAGCAAATATCCTGTCTCTAAAAAAAAAAAAAAAAAAAAAAAAAAAAAGACCAGGTGTGGTGGCTCACACCTGTAATCCCAGCACTTTGAGAGGCTGAGGCGGGCAGATCACCTGAGGTCAGGAGGTCAGGAGTTCGAGACCAGCCTGGCCAATATTGTGAAACCCCATCTCTACTAAAAAAAGACAAATACAAAAATTAGCCGGGCAGAGTGGCACATGCCTGTAGTCCCAGCTACTCAGGAGGCTGAGGCAGAAGAATTGCTTGAACCCGGGAGGCGAAGGTTGCAGTGAGCCAAGATCGTGCCACTGCACTCCAGCCTGCACAACAGAGAGAGACTCCGTCTCAAAAAAAAAAAAAAAAAAAAAAAAATTACCTGCTCAGACAGACCTTCCCTTATGACCCTCCCCATCCTTTCCACTTTTTTTTTTTTTTTTTTGAGACAGAGTCTCACTCTGTCGCCCAGGCTGGAGTGTAGTGGTGAGATCTCAGCTCACTGCAGCCTCCGCCTCCCGGATTCAAGTAATTCTCACGCCTCAGCCTCCTGAGTAGCTGGGATTACAGGCACCTGCCACCATGCCCAGCTAACTTTTGTATTTTTTAGTAGAAACAGGGGATCACCTGAGGTCATGGTGAAACCATGTGTCACCATGACTCCTGACCTCAGGTGATCTGCCTGCCTCAGCCAAAGTGCTGGGATTACAGGTGTGAGCCACCATGCCTGGCCCTTCCCCCACTCTTTGCTCTCTAGCATCTATGCCACTGGCCCTTGGCTTGGACATGTGCATACGTGTCACTAGAATGTCACCTGAGTCAAAGCGGGCCCTGCCTGTTTTCCCACTGCTGTATCTCAGGTCTCCAACACAGGGCAGGTGCTCAATAAACATTTGCTGAATGAAACGATAGCTGGATGGGTGCCGTGCAGGGACAGCCGGCATCGAACACCTGGTCTGCGCCGGGATCTGTGTTGGGTGCTCAGGCAACATGTGTAAACAAGTGCCCTGAGAGCCCTCATCTGGGGAAGGAGAGAGACTCTGAGCTAGAAATCACAAAGCGGGTGGAGTGGGGGTGGCCTCCGGGAATGGGCTCAGAAGAGGAGGTGGTCTAGCCGATCAGAGGGAGCTCCCCCAAGGAGGGGCATCCCCAGGTGAGCTGAAAGGTGAAGAGGAATTGGTTGGGGAGGCGGGTTGGGTGGACAGTGTGCTCCAGGGGATAAGGACAGGGCTGGGAGGATGGCAAGAGTAGGGGCCTTAAAGGTCAGTAAGATCCAGCTGGGCAGAGAGAGGGCACCGTAACCCCAGATCGGGATTATGGAGTGGGCAAAGGCCCTGAGGTGGGGATGTGCTGGGCATGTGTGTGGGGATGGATTGGGGAAGGGCTTAAGTGCCAGGAGGAGCAGCAGAGGCCTGGGGTGGAATCTCAGCTCATCCTCCAGCTGCGTGATCCCGCACACATCGCTCCCTCTCTCTGGGCCTCAGTTGCCCCATCAGTGTACTCCTGATCACGTACATGCTTCCCCGCTGCAGTGTCCTACCTCACAAAGAGGGAGAGACTTAAGCCTGGAAGGCCCCAGGGGAGAGAGAAGTCTGCCAGGAACAGCATGGTGAGCAGGGGAAACAGAATGTGCCAAGACGTGGAGTCCTTCTCCTAAGCTGCGCTTCTCCAGTCCCTCCCTTAGTGCAGGGAGGACCATGATGGGGTGGCCTGGCTGTCCCCAGCGGGGCTCAGGCCTGGGGTGTGCTTGGCTCTGCACTTGAGGGGCCACTCTGCTTTGGGCCTCACATACTGTTGGACACCACAGCCCCGGGAGACAGGGCCTTCCTCCAAGCTGCAGACGCCACGCTGAGAGCAGCGAGGTAACCAACAGCTACACCGAACACGTGGCTGGTAAATGGCAGACAAAGGACTTGAACCCAGCCCTGCCTGGCCCTGATTCCTGCTGTCCTTTAGCAAGACTGAGCCACATCCTCTGGGAGGGCCAGGTCTGGGAAGAGGCAGTAGAGTGCAAGTGAAATGCCTGCTCGCCACGGGCTCCCGAGCCGTGGTCCCCACTCCGTCCCTCCCCTGGGCTGCCCTGATCACGGCCACTTCCTCCTTTGGGGAAGGTGAGTTGGGTCCCTGGAAGGCCCTCTGAGCCTCTCCTCTTGGCTGCAGCTTCTCTGAGGACTCGGGATGCTCCTGGAATATTCTAGGTTTATTAACACCCTAAAGCCTCACAACCATCCCTTGAGTAAGGGACCGTTGTAACCCTGTTTTACAGCTGGAGGAACTAAGGCTCAGAGAGGAGCTACCCAGGGGAGGCATACTGGCTTACTGGGGTGTCCTGCTGTGCTCAAGCTCTGAAGGCTGTTTTGGGGACAGAGTGCTCAGCCCTAGGGTGGGAGTGTCAGGAGGCCAATTTCAGTTTCCACTGGGAAGAGTTTTCTTTCACGCATGCCCAAAGGTGGGGTCTCGGCAGGAGTGAGCTTCCCATCACTAGAATTCAAACAACCTCTGCATGCGGGATGAGGGGAGATTAAGGTCAGAGGTGCTGTTGGACTAAGGAGTCCAGGTATCTTTGACCTCTCCAAGCCTCAGTTTCCTTATCTGTGAAATGGGGATTTTTTTTAATTTTTCGTATTTTTTTTAATTTTAATTTTTTTTTTTTGAAAAGGAGTCTCACTCTGTTCCCCAGGCTGGGGTGCAGTGGTGTGATCTCGGCTCACTGCAACCTCCACCTCCGGGGATCAAGTGATTCTCCTGCCTCAGTCTCCTGAGTAGCTGGGATTACAAGCACCCACCACCATACCCACCTAATTTTTTCTGTTATTTTTTTGTTAGTTTGTTTTTTGAGACAAACTCTCACTCTGTCACCCAGGCTGGAGTGCAGTGGCGCGATCTCAGCTCACTGCAACCTCTGCCTCACAGTTTCAAGCGATTCTCCTGCCTCAGCCTCCCGAGTAGCTAGGATTACAGGCACCCGCCACTGCACCCAGCTAATTTTTGTATTTTTAGTAGAGACGGGGTTTCACCATGTTCGCCAGGCTGGTCTCAAACTCCTGACCTCAGGTGATCTGCCCACCTCGGCCTCCCAAAGTGCTGAGATTACAGGCGTGAGCCACCATGCCAGGCCAAAATGCGGATATTAATACCCAGCTGTCAGAGGCTCTGTAAAGCACCCAGCCTCTTTCTGGCCCAAAGAGTGTCCAGTAAGTGCCACTGTCACCTCCTGGGCCTCTGAGTGTCCCCTCTAATAGCCAGGCTCTCAGAGCAGAGTGGGAAGGGGCCACCTCCAACAGCCCTGCCTAGGAAGAGCAGCCCCATGGACCCCCAGAGCCTCCTTGTGTGTGGAGGGTGGTGTCCAGGCTGAGGGTCAACTAGCCCCAGACACCTGCCTCCTCTGTCTGCTGGGCTGGGCCGTGGCCAGCTCCTTGAGTAACGGGAGGGCTACAGTGAGTTACTGGAGAGCAGGGCTCTCGCCCCCACCGATACTGGCCCCAGGAGAGGCAGGGCTCACTCAGCAACCTTGCTGCTCTCATTGCAACACCACCTAGCTAAGCGCAGAGCCTCCCTGACCTGCAGAGCCTGCTGGCTCCCTGGCTAGGAAACAGCACCAGGCCAGGACAGAACGGGATCTGTCCCGAGGCTCCTGTCCATTGGTATTTGCCAGGCACCCACTCTGTGCCAGGGACTTTCCTTAATCATTCTTGAGGTACAGTCTCATTCACAGGAGAGAAAGCCAAGGTTCAGGGAGTGGAAGCAACTTGGCCAGAGTGATATGAGGGCCAGGGGCTCTAACCCAGGGCTGTGGGACTCTAAAGTCAGTAAGTTATTCTCTATCTATATCTTGCCATCCCCCAGGCAGGCCAGGGGAAGGAGCACTGGCTTTGGAGCCCTGGAGTGTGAGAGGTGGACCCCAGGCTGGGCAGGAAGACAGACCCGGGCACAGTCCTGAGTCTGCCCTCACATGTTGCCACATTCTGTTCCCCCTGCTCACCATGCTCTTCCTGGCAGACTCAACTCTCGGTCTCACCAGGTGTGAGTCGCTCTCTCTCTGTGATGCAGGGCACTGCATGGGGAAAGGCACATGTCTGGGAGTCCCATAGGCCTGTTTTCAAATCCTGTTCTGTCACCCACTACTGAGCCTGGAGCAGAGGATAAAAAGGGGAACAGCATGCAAACAGGGAACAGCATAGGCAAAGGCCAGAGGGTAAGAGGGCCTTCAAGAACCACAGCAGCGAGGAGCGGAGCCAGGATCCAGACAGGGGGAGGGGACCTGGGTTGAGCTGCCTGTCCCCTGCTCTGGGCCTCTGTCCAGGCTGTCATCCGTGCCTGGCCCGCCCTTCCTCTTCTCCTGTCCAAGCCTTCATGCCTCTAAGTCCCTGCTCACTAGCGTCCCCTGTGAGTCCCTTCCTGAACTCCCCTTAAGCTGCTCCTTCCCCAGTGCTCCCACAGCCCCAAGTGCTACCTTGATTTGAGCAGTTAATGACCCGGGTTGTGCAGGTTTCTGTCCTGCATGAGCGTGGGGGTGAGATCTTTGTTTCAGATCCTGGCTCTGGACCTTGTCCACTGGATGACCCTGAACAAGTTCCTTCACCTCTCTGTTTCTTCATCAGCAAGATGATGGTAGCAGCCCCCAATGCGTAGTATTCTCTCGGGGATTCAATGACTTTGTGCTTATAAAGCGGCAAACCACATGGCCTCGGAAGGGCAGGCAGCTGGGACACACACATTCATGCATGTCGTTATTATAACTATGATGTGCGAGTCCCTTGAGGGCAAGGCCTCCTGTCTGGTTCCCAGCTCATAGTAAGGCTGGATCAGGGCTCAGGGAGCACTGAGTGATTCTAGAATGAAAGGACAGCCCATTCTAGCAACAAACTAAATAGTGATCATTTATTGAGTGTGCACTGCATCTTGTTTTGTTTTGTTTTTTGAGTCGGAGTCTCACTCTGTCGCCCAGGCTGGAGTGCAGTGGCGCAATTTCGGCTCACTGCAACCTCTGCCTCCCAAGTTCAAGCGATTCTCCTGCCTCAGCCTCCTGAGTAGCTGGGACTACAGCCACGTGCCACCATACCTGGCTAATTTTTGTATTTTTAGTAGAAACGCGGTTTCACCATGTTGGCCAGGCTGGTCTCCAACTCCTGACCTCAGATGATCTGCCCACCTCGGCCTCCCAAAGTGCTGGGATTACAGGAGTGAGGCCCTGCGCTCAACCTGCATCTTGTTTTATTCTGACCACCCTGTGACATGGGAATTATTAGACCCATTTTGCACATAATATAATTGAAGCTTAGCAAGACTAGGTCGCCTGCCTAAACTGCAGTGAGTACTTGAGCAGTTGGGTTTTGCACCTGGATTGGGCTGACTTTGCTGTTCCATACACTGGTTAAGATCCTGTTCTGTGATGCCCCTTGTTGAAGGGTCCAGAAACCCCCTTCTCTCCCTCCTGGGTGCCCTTCCTATCTCCAGGCTACCCCTTGGAGTTGCTGGGGTGAGGGGCATGGATTTGGGGACCCCATGGTGATCTGTCACTTCATGAGTCCTGTGCCCTATAATACACACATGTACATGCATGTGCGCACACACAAGCACACAAGCACACACCTACAACACCTACACACACACACACTCACAACCTCTGCGGCTGACAAGTTCCTCCAGGTCTCCAGGCCTCCAGGTCCTCCACATCCACAGCCCCGCATGAAGTCCCTGTGCAGTGCTGCAGTGGGGCTGCCTTTGGCCTCAGTCTCCCAGCTGTCAGCCTCCATGGGGTGGGATGGGGCTTGAGGACTCCCCATGCCCACACAGTGTCCCAGCCAGCCAGCGCGCCCGATCCAACTTCATCAGGCAGGGGCATGGGGTGGGGAGAGTAGGGGAGGACTTGGGCAACCCATGTGACTTCTCAGCTCCTTTCCTCATTTCTGCAATGGCCCCCATGACCCTGTTGTGCCCACTCTGTCTATCTGGCCAGGCTGGATTTGAGGGTCAAGTAGGAAATGAGTATGGAGAAGTAAAGGGGGGAAGAAACGCAAAGTGGTGGTCCAGTGCCTGGACTCCTCTGACGCTAGGAGTGGCGGCCAGAGGAGTCCAGGCACTGGGGTGCACCCAGGCCTGCTGGAGAAGGTGCTGTGTAATGGTTCTGAACCCAGTGGAGATGGGCCAGCCCTGGATCATCTTCTGTTGAACTCAACTCAACTTTCGGTGCTTCCCGTGGCTGTGCCTGTCTGGCAGCCTTCAGTAGGGGCAGTAAAGTGGCACATAGCAGGCTAGAGCAGCGGGGGACCAAGGCAGCAGGTGGGACCGCATGGGGCCTAGGGCAGGCCAGGCCAGGCCAGGAGGAACAAGCCTGGACCTCAGAGAGATTTGTTTTTTTGTTTTTGTTATTTTAATTAATTAATTATTTATTTATTTTGAGATGGAGTCTCACTCAGTCACCCAGGCTGGAGTGCAGTGGCACTATCTCAGCTCACTGCAACCTCCACCTCCTGGGTTCAAGCAATTGTTGTGCCTCAGCCTCCCAAGTAACTGGGATTATAGGTATGTGCCACCACGCCCAGCTAATTTTTGTATTTTTAGTAGAGACGGGGTTTCACCATGTTTGCCAGGCTGGTCTCAAACTCCTGACCTCGTGATCTGCCTGCCTCGGCCTCCCAAAGTGCTGGGATTATAGGTGTGAGCCTCTGCGCCCGGCTGAGATTCATTTATTCATTCACTCATTCATTCATATTGCACATGTCTTTGGAGCATCTAATGTGAGCCCTATAGGCCCCATGCTCTGTGCTGGGGACACAACAGTGGACAAGACAGACAACACCCCTGCCCCCCTGTAGATCACATACTAATGGACAGAAACAGACAAAACATAATAAGGAAGCAACAGATATTGTGATCAAGAATGCTAAGTGCTGAGGAGAAAAATAAAACAGGGAAGGGCAGAAAGGGGATACATTTGTTTTTTTCTATTATAAATAGGTGTCCATGGAAGGTCTCATTGAGAAAGTGGCATCTGAGCAAAGACAGGAAGCGGGTGAGGAGGTGAGAAGGTAGCTCTGGGGGAAGAGCATTCCTTCTAGGCAGAGAGCAAAGGCCCTGAGTTGGGAGCGTGCCTGGCACAGTCGGGGAGTAACAGGAGCCAATGTGGCTGCAGGGAAGTGGCGGGGAGGAGGTGGCAGATGAGCTCAGAGAGGAAATGGGGGCCAGATGGTGAGGCCTCCTGGACGCACCATTTAAAAGGATCCCTCTGGCTCCTGAGTTGGGAATAGACTGGGGGAGGGGCCAGGGCAGGACACGGAGACAGAGAGGAGGCTCTGAAAATAATCTAACAGGATTTGCTGATGGATTGGATGCAGGAGAGTGGGAGTGAGCAGAGGCGTCAAGGATGATTCCCAAGAGATCTGGTCAATTTGGCTGGAAGGCCAGCCGGGCCTACAGGCTCAGCTGAGGCCCTTAGGGAGGCTGGAGGACAAGGATGCCAAATGGTCAGATGCCCATGGCCAAGTGGGGGTTCCAGCTTGGCAACCCTGTGGTTCGGAGAGCTGGGGACCTCTGCACCCCGGCAGTTCATGGGACTATGTAGATCCCATCCTGGCCTCTCTGAGCTCTGGACTAGGGGCTGGGCCTAAAGTGGCCCATGGGTGGCTGGGCGAGGTGGCTCATGCCTGTAATCCCAGCACTTTAAGAGGCCGAGGTCGGCGGATCACTTCAGGTCAGGAGTTCGAGACCAGCCTGGCCAACATGGTGAAACCCTGTCTCTATGAAAAATACAAAAATTAGGCAGGTGTAGTGGCAGGCACCTGTAATCCCAGCTACTTGGGAGGCTGAGGCAGGCAGGAGAATCGCTTGAATCTAGGAGACGGAGATTGCAGTGAGCTGAGATCGTACCACTGCGCTCCAGCCTGGGCAACAGAGAGACATTCTTTCTCAAAAAAAAAAAAAAGAAAAAGTGGCCCATGGGCTGGTATGAACCCCCCCACACTCATCCCCCCCCCCACCCACTCACCCCCAGATATCTCCCACCCTCCTTCCTGTCCTCCCTCCTTCCTTCCCTACTCTCCATGCCCATCCCTCTTCTCACCCTTCCCCCCACCCCACCTTGGCACCCAGACAAGTGATCCCAGGTGCTGGGGCCACATCCATGAACTTGACAGACAGGGTCCCTGTTCTCCAGGACTCTGACATTGTGTGTCTGAGCCTGGGACAACTTCTCAACCAGGCGCGCAATACAATCTTTCTAATTTAAGGTCTTTTTAAAAATTATTAAATAAAATTGTTTTAAGAAACAGGGTCTCACTCTGTCACCCAGGTTGAAGCGCAGTGGTGTGATCACAGCTCACTGCAGCCTTGAACTCCTGGGCTCACGGGATCCTCCCACTTCAGCCTCCTTAATAGCTGGGACTACAGTGTGCACCACGATGTCCCACTATGATTGTTACATATTTCTATGTCATTTAAAATAAAGTCACTATCAGAAAAAACTGGCCAACCACAGTGGCTCATGCCTGTAATCCCATCACTTTGGGAGGCTGAGGCGGGAGGATCACTTGAGCTCAGGAGTTCAAGACCAGCCTGGGTGACATACGGAGAGCCTGTTTTTACAAAAAATTTAAAAATTAGCCAGGTGTGGTGGTGTGCACCTGTAGTCCCAGCTATTCAGGAGGCTAAGGTGGGAGAATCCCTTGAGCCCAGGAGTTTGAGGTTGCAGTGAGCTATGATTGCACCGCTGCACTCCAGCCTGGGCAACAGAGAGAGAACCTGTCTAAAAAGTTTTTTTTTTATTTTTATTTTTATTTTTAATTAAATGAACTAAAAGAAAAAATTCGTGGTCCGGCCACATCCCCTGGTTTGGGTTCCAGCAAAGACTACTAGAGTGGCAGCCCCCTGCTGCTGAGGACCACTCGGGGAAGGGAGCAAGGGGCAGGGCATCTGGGGTGGGAAGTGTGGCAGGAGCAACGGCACAGAGCAGAGGAGAGTGTGCGGGATGGGATGGGAGTGGGGGAACCGGGCGGGCGCAGGGGAGGCTGCAAAGCCAAGTGGGCCGGCCCTGGAGGGTCTCATGGGCCTGGTTGGAGCATCTGGACTTTGTTCAGAGAGCAGTAGGGAGCAATCAAAGGTTTCTGAGCTGGAGAATGACCAAGCTGTGCTGATTTTAACTGTTGGCACCATGGAGGACAAATGAGAAAAGGCACCTGGTTTGATGGCAGGAGGCTTTGACCAGGTAGGGGCTGTGGAGACCTGACCTCGGCAATTGATTGTCAAGGGAGATGGACATGGGAAGTGTCATGGGGTATGAGGATGGACTTAATAAGTGGGGATGGCACTGCTTGCTGGGGTCTCAGAGTCAGCCACACCAGATATGCTCCTCCTACAGTGCTCCCGACCTCAGAAATGTCCCATCCTCACCTGGCCCTTCACACCACCAAAACCTGGTGCCATCCTGGGCTCCCTCTCCCTCACATTGTTGCCATCCCCAAGTCACTTTGATTTTGGCTCCCAAATTTCTCTGAAGTGTGCCCCTCCCCTCCTCCAGTGCATCCTCTGCCCAAGGCCGGGCCCTGCCTCTCCAGGCCTGGACTAAGGCCATGGCCTCTATCCGGCCTCATGTCTCCAGCCTGGTACTGCTGGTCCATCCCCTACAGAACAACCGAAGGGATCATTCTAGAATCTGAGTCCAGCTCACCCCCTCCTCATCCTTGTGGCTTCCTGATTCGTGGGGTGGATGTCCACTCCCCCAACAACTCACCCCTCCTAAACACCATCAACCTCTCACTGAGCTACTTGCGCCTGCTTCACACATAACGTTGACCGTGCGTCTGCTTTGCACTGGCCCCATGATTGTGTCAAACGCTGGGAACTGGGAGAGGACTGAGACTGAGAATCAGTTACAAGGGTGTAGGATCAGACAAGGCCCCTCTGCAGACCAGCACACCGAGCTGAGCTCTGGAGGATGAGCAGGACGAAGGGAAGAGTATTGCAGGAAGAAGCAACAGCCCGAGCGAAAGGCCCAAGGCAGGAGGCAGCTGGACCCAGTGGAGGGAGCCCTGACCACCTCAGCATGTTGGCTCCTGGCATCCCTGCCCCCATTGTGTCTCATTGTCCCAGGATGGTGGCTTCGGAGGGGCAGGGGCTGAGCCTGGGCAGAGAGCAGGGCTGGCTCCCAGGGGCCTGTGGAATACACTGAGGTATGGGGGGCCCTATTTTTTGAAAAAACAGTTTTATTGGTCAGGCATGGTGCCTTACATCTGTAATCACAGCACTGTGGGAGGCCAAAGTGGGAGGCTTCCTTGAGCTCAGGAGTTTGAGACAGGCTTGGGCAACATAGTGAGAACTCTTCTCTACTAAAAATTTAAAAAATTAGCCAGGTGTAATGATGCATGCCTGTAGTCTCAGCTACTCACGAGGCTGAGGCGGGAGGATCACTTAAGCCCAAGAGTTCGAGGCTGCAGTGAGCCGTGATCGCAATGCTGCACTGTAGCCTGGGGGACAGAACGAGACTGTCTCTAAATAAATAAATAATAAACGGTTTTATTGAGATAAAAGTCACAAACCATGTAATTCATCCTTTTAAGGCATATAATTCAGTGGTTTTTAATAATCATCAATATCTAATTCCAAAACATTTTAATAATCTCCAAAAGAAACTCCATATCCATTAGAAATCACTCTCCAATATCCCCTCTTCTCCAGCCCCTGGCAACCGCTAATCTACTTTCTGTCTGTATGGATTTGCCAATTTTGGACATTTTAAATGAATGGACTCCAGACAATATGTGTCTGGCTTCTTTCACTTAGCATAGCGTGTTTTAAGATTCATCATGTAGTAGCATGAATGGGTACTTCACTCCTTTTTATGGCTGAATAATATTCCCCTGTATGGATATGCCACATTTTGTTTATCCATTCATCCGTGAGTGGACATATGGGTGGTTTCTACTTTATGGAGATCATGAATAATGATGCTGGGGCCGGGCATGGTGGTTCACGCCTGTAATATCAGCACTTTGGGAGGCCAAGGCAGGTGCATCACCTAAGGTCAGGAGTTCGAGACCAGCCTGACCAACATGGTGAAACCTCGTCTCTACTAAAAATACAAAAATTAGCTGGGCGTGGTGGCACATGCCTGTAATCCCAGCTACTAGGGAGGCTGAGGCAGGAGAATCACTTGAACCTGGGAGGCAGAGGTTGCACTGAGCTGAGATCGCGCCATTGCACTCCAGCCTGGGCAACAAGACTGAAACTTCATCACAGTAAAGAAAAAAAAAAAAAACTGCTGGAAACATTTGTGTTCAGGTTTTCATGTGGACATATACTTTCCCTTCTTTTCAGTGTGTATACCTAGGAGTGAAGCTGCTAGGTCATAGAATAACTCATTTTTTAATGTTTTGCTAAATGGCTAGATGGTTTTCACAGTGGCTGCACCATTTTATATCCCCACCAGCAAAGCACACGTATTCCAATTTCTGCAAATATTCACCAACACGTGTTATTGCTTGTCTTTTTGATATCCCAGTGGGTATTAAATGGCATCTCATTGTGATTTTGGCTAGTGACTAATGATGTCAAGCATTTTTTTTTTTTTTGAGACAGGGCTTCACTCTGTCACCCAGGAAGTGATGTGATCTCGGCTCACTGCAACCTCCACCTCCTGGGTTCAAGTGATTCTCCTGTCTCAGCCTCCCAAGTAGCTGGGATTACAGGCGCCCACCACCACACCCAACTAATTTTTGAATTTTTAGTAGAGACAGGGTTTCACCATGTTGGCTAGGCTGATCTCAAACTCCTGACCTCAGGTGATGCGCCCACCTTGGCCTCCCAAAGTGCTGGGATTACAGGCGTGAACCACTGCACCTGGCCATTTGAATATCTTCTTTGGAGAAATTCTATTCCAATCTTTTGCCCATTTAAAAATTGTTCTATTTGGGCTGCGCGTGGTGGCTCACCCCTGTAATCCCAGCACTTTGGGAGGCCGAGGCGGGTGGATCACAAGGTCAGGAGTTCGAGTGAAACCCTGTCTCTACTAAAGAGACAAAAAATTAGCTAGGTGTGGTGGCATGCGCCTGTAATCCCAGCTACTCGGGAGGCTGAGGCAGAGAATTGCTTGAAGCAGGGAGGCAGAGGTTGCAGCGAGCGGAGATCGCACCACTGTACTCCAGCCTGGGCAACAGGGCGAGACTCAGTCTCAAAAAAAAAAAAAAAAAAAAAAATTGGTCTACTTGTCCTTTGATTGTTACATTGTAAGGATTCTTGGTGCTTCTGGATACAAGTCCCTTCCTGGGGGAAGGAGCTGGGATACCAGGCCAAGGAGCCAGGCCCTGGGGCTGCCTGGGTTCCACTCTCCCAGTCCTCTGGCTGTGGGCTCAGGGGTCTCATGGAGGGGGTCCAGTGTCCCCTGGGAGGGAGGACATCTGCCCCATGAGTCACCTCCCACCTCCAGCCACCCCCCCCGCCTCTATCGGGCTCAGACCCCGCAGCGTGAACCCTTCACAGGGCCTATGGTGCCCCCGACCCCCGACCAAGGCTCAGGTCTGGCAGCTGGTTTTGATAACCAGGGAAAGCAGAAATGCTAGATCCTTTCATAGGTGACCACAGAGAAGCTGCCACCTGCTTCACAACCGCCAGTGTGACAGATCAGCCACCTCTGCGGCCTGGAGGTCCAGCCCAAGGCTTACAGGGCAGGCTGCGGGAGGGAAGCCTGCCAGGGCAGCCACCGCCCCCTTACACCAGGCCCTCCCTCGCCCTGCTTATTTAAACTTCTTGAACTTTCCACAGTTTGTAAGTTGAGCTCCTACAACTTTGAGAATCAAGGGAAACGTGAAAAAACAAAACCCAACCGCAGCCGCTGGCTGATTCGGCTCAGACATTTGGGGGAATCTTTCTCTGGGGCTGCTCAAAGCCAGTGGCTGGGCTGCAAACACAGGAGTGGTGCTGGCTGTATCTGTCACATGGGGTCTCACCTCCTCCTATAAGCCTGAGGCCTCATGTCATTGTCGTGTCACTGTCGTTCACAGGCACCCCTTCTGCATGCGGGGGCTCTGGGCCATTGCAAAGGCAGCACGATGCAGCCCCTGTCCTGGGGCATGAGGTACAAAGTGGTAAAGGGACTTGTGACGGTTAAGGGAGGGGAACCCAGGTGCAGCTCTGGGGCCCAAGTGTGGCTTCCAGAAGCTGGGGAGGGATCTCCAGGTGAGAGAGTTCTCAATTTCCCTTCAAGGAAGGTTAGGACTTCAACACAGCGGTAAGGATCTTGCAGACAAAAAGAACGACCAAGGGCGCAAAGGCTTGGCACATGGGGAGCCCTGCCACAGGAGCCCATAGCCAGGGGGCCCGTGCTAGTGGAGGGCCGTTATCTAGGAATGAAGAGGAGCAGAGCGGGAGAAGCCAGCTGGGCTGACTGTCCCTGGGCCCCAAGTGCTGGACTGAGAACCATGTTTACCTCCTAGCTACACCTCCTCAATGATGCTACTAAGCACTAAAGAGCACTCAGCCCCTTCCTAGACTTTGCCCCGCCCCTGGGTCCCCATCGCCTCCCCTCAAGACCTGCTGGTCCCATCTTCCAGGAGACATTCTGTGTTGAGACAGCATTTTTTGATTCTGCCTCTGCAGGATTGGGCCTCCGGCAGGCTCCTCGCTCCCGCGGCGCCCCAGCTGGGCCTGCCACCCGCCACCTGCCACCCACCCACGTGGAGCCCCCTCTGCCCCTGCTGGCGCTGCCTCGGCTTTGGCAGGCTGTGGGCCCTGAGGCCTCTCTGCTCACTGATTATGCAGCAGTCGGTGGGCTTGGGAGCCAGAGCGAGAGATTTATTGTGGTTTTTAGGGGGCGTTTAGGAGCCGACGTGATAATGTCTGTGAACGCACTTTGTAAACTGTAACGGGGGAGTGCTGTGCACACGTGAGGGCCTGGGGCTGGGGCTGCGGACGGGAGCCCAGCCCCCAGATGACATCCTGGGGCTCAGTCGGCAAGCCCCTTCAGTCCCAGTGGGTGGCACGAGGGTGGGAATCCCAGGCTGCATCTGCTGGAGCGGGGCCTCCCTGGGCCTGCGGGGGCTGGGACGTCTGTGTCACCAGGCAGCTCTGGAATGAGCTGTGAGCCAGAAAATTGCCCAGGTCCCTCCCTCGCCCGAGAAACCCAGTTGCACTGCCGTGAAAGTGACATGCTTCCTGGCTGTAGAGGGGACCAACTCCAGGCCTCCTCACCCCTGCGGTGGGGAGACGGAGAGAAGGGGACCACAGCTGGACGGGGCTGTTTTCCAGGAAGGGGAGCTACACACAGGCAGGGGCTCCGCCATCCCAGCCTTCTAGCTAAGTGTTACTATCTGAGAATCCTTATTCAGTGGCATATATTTGTTGAGCACCTACTATGCGCTTTGCACTCTTCTAGATGCTAGCGGTCTAGCAGGAATCAAGACAGACGAAAATCCCCACACTCATGGACCCTGGGTGAGGGAGGGCAAAGACAGACAACTCACAGGTGAAGAAGGATGACTATAGATAATGGTCGTTACCATAGAAACAGGAAAACTGGGAACGACTGAAGCTAGGGGGTCAGGAAAGGCCTCTCTGAGGGACCCTCATCCCTCTCTCCAGGTGGGACTCGTCCATGGCTTCTGGAACAATCTGGGCCCCGAGAGGCTCAGCTGGTTCCCCAGCCACCTGCCTAGGCAGCCCTGGGGCTCTCAGACTGGACAAGGGGCTGCTCTGGGTCCGGTGCCCCATCTGGCCACTGTTGGGGCTGTAGTCAGGGTCCCCAACTGAACTGTCTTCATTTCACTGGAGAGCTGGTGAGGGGCAATGGGAGGGTGAGGCTCAGGCGTAGCTGGAGAGCAGCTGCGGTAGGCGCTGTGCCCCCACTTCACAGCTGAGGAGACTGAGGCCTGCCTAGAGGTGCCAGCTGGTAGAGGTAGAATTTGAACGTAGGTCTGTCTGATCATTTTCTGAATGAAAAATCAGGTCCACGATCTCCTGGGGACAGCAGGAGCATCTCCTTGAGCTTGGGACTGGTTGCCTTTATAATCTCGAGAGTAATGAGAAGCAAACTAGTGCTGTTTGAGTGTTACTGGTGCCAGGTGCTGTTCTAAGTACAGAACCTGAGTTATCTAATTTAAGCCCCAGCACAACCTGATAAGGTGAGAACTGTCATTAATAGCCCCACTTTACAGACAGAGCAACTGAGGCCAGTAAGGTTAGGTAACTTGCCCAAGGCCACACAGAGCAGAGCTGGATGTGAACCCTCCAGGGTCCATGTGTTTAGCTGCTCCTTTTTCCTGTTTCCACCTTCAAGGTCACAGGTCTTAGGCCTTGGGATGGTCAGATTGTGCTGAGGTCCCAACCATGCATGGTCCTGTCAGCCTCATTACAGTCTCTTGAGTCTGTTGGTTTTATAATCCCCTCTACTGTTTTTACAGATGAGGAAACTGAGGCCTCGAGCAGGTGAGTCACAGCTAGGTGATCGGGAAGTCAGGATGTGAACCCAGACCAGCTCAGAGCTGGAGCATTAACTGCCTGGTTCTCCCTCTTCCTTGCCCATCATCAGCTGTCTTGTTTGCCCCCGCTCCCCCATAAAAGCCCATAGAGGCTGGTGGTGTTCCCCCACATGACAGATGGTCACACTGAGGCCCAGGAAGGTGGTCTGTGGCTCGTGTGTGGTTGCTGGCTGTTGAGCTAGGCCTGCTTTCCTGCCCCCTCAGTGAGGAGGGCAACTGGCCAGGCCACTGTGGCAAGGGAGTAGTTGAGAAGGTGGGGTGCCCAGGTTGTGCAACCTCCCTCCCAGGAGGGAGACCTGTCTGGAGCCAG
The DNA here is from genome assembly GCF_029281585.2 of Gorilla gorilla gorilla. NCBI lineage: Eukaryota > Metazoa > Chordata > Mammalia > Primates > Hominidae > Gorilla > Gorilla gorilla. The sequence continues at coordinate 40,360,455 of NC_086018.1, read as the reverse complement.
CTCTGGGATGCAGGTGCCTGCCTCTCCTGCACTACAGACCAGTCCCACCTCCTGGACTTAGCTCTGGATCTAACCCTGGGGGGGGTCTTGCTTCCCTTCAGGGTAGGGACACTTTGGGGGGTGCATAAGCTTCTGGCTTAGTGCCCTGTCAGCCTTGTGACCTTGGCAAGGTCACCCACTCTGAACCTGTTTCTTCTTTGTAAAATGGGATGCTGGTGTCTGGCTGGGTTTGTGACATAGATTTTTAGTAAAACCTGAGATGCGTCTGGTGGCTGGGAAGGGGCAGCTCTTGTCCAACTCCCCCTTGTCCTCTGCTCAGGAAGCAGCAGCATGCAGGGGTACCCCGACACCTGCCCAGGGAGTCAGTAGAGCTGCATTGGCCCTGGGGGGCTGTCTAAGCTAATTTGTCCCTCTCTCCTGCCCCCAGGGACACTGGCCAGCTGCTGCCCTCAGACCCGGTGGCCCTGAGACCTGGCTGTGGCCTCACAGGTGCCAGGGTGGCACAGCTGGACCCTGCGGGCCCTCCTGGACAGTCCCCAGGCAGACTGCACCTTCTGGAGGGATCTGATCCCAGTCTGAGGGCAGCAGCAACAGAGGCCTGGAAGCCTTGGCAGTGGGATTAAGGTGGAGAAAAATGAGCTTGGAAATCATTAGCTTCCTTGGTTGGCGAGAGCCACCCCGAATGAACATTCGGGGCTTTTAAAATGAACATCAGCTGCAGGGACCGGTGCCCTGTGCCTGCCACGGCCCAGGCTGCCTTGTGGAATCCCAATCCCGGCCTTTCTTCTTCGGTTGCTGCTCAGCCAACACTTACTGAGCGCCTACTGTGGGCCAGGCCCAGAGCCAGGACGGAGGGAGAACCCAGCCAGAGAGCAGCAGCCCTGTGGCGAGAGCGCAGCCGCAGAGGCCGCGGTGCCAGCCAGGGAGGACTCAGGCGGGGCGGAGCAGGCGCCACCACCTCCACGGGGGCTGTGGCTGCACAGATGGACTGGGTGGCCACTCGGGGGGCAGTCCCGGGAAGCTTCCCAGAAGAGGGGCCTTACGGGGTGGGGGTGGCCATCCACAGAGGGGGACCTGCGATGCACTGGGGTATGGCAGGCTTGGGCGGGAGAACTCGCGCGCCTCCCAGGCCAGGCAGGTGGGCCTGGTGGGGACTGAGGCCAGCTGCGGGCCCGCGTCTTGACAGACGGCTGGCAAGCGGAATGCACGAGGGGGAGGCTGCTGCCCGGGCCTTCTCTTCTCCAAACCGAGCTGATCGGTGGATTTTTATGAGAAAATTCCAGATTTTTAAGCGATGAGAATTAATTCCAATTAAAAACAAAAAATACTATGGTGTCACGCAAGCCTGGCTTCAGGCTGGGTTGGGCCCGTGGGCCTAGAGTTTCTGATCTCTGGTGGCCGTGGGGATGCGGGTGGGGGTGGCGCAGGCCGGTTAGAAGGGGGGTCGGTGAGGGAGGAACGGTGGGCGGGGGCGGGCGGCCGGTGGGCTGGTGGGGGTTTTCTGAAGGCGTGGGGTGGGGAGAGCCGGTGGAGTGGGGGCTGGCCTCACCCCCAGCAGCGGCGCCGTGCGTGGGGGGCTGGGCGCGGGTGGGCGGGGGCTGGAGGCAGGGCCCCCCCTACCCCAGCCCGGCGCGCCGCGGCCGCCCGCCGCCTCCATCCGGGCCTCTCCCCACCTCCCGCCCGCCCGCCCCCGCCCGCGCCCCTCCCCCGCCGGCGCGCACGGCTCCCGCCGCCCCTCCTCCGCCCGCCCGCCCGCCCTCCGCCCGCTCTCCCCGGCTCCCTCCCGGTCTCTCTTAAGTGCCATCGAGGGGCGCCGGGAATTGCAGCCAGTAAATCGCGTCCCACCACTCAGCGGCGGGGCCACCGCAGCGGCGCCGCCCGCGCCCGCCGGGAGCCCGCGCCGCCCGGGCGCCTCTCCAGGGCCCGCGAGGCCCGCCCCCCACCCGGCGCGGCGCTGCGCAGGGCCTGCCCCCGGGCCGGCCGGGGCGCGCGGGGCCCGCGCTGGAGGCGAGGACGCGGCGGCCGCGGGGCGCACGGCCCGGAGCGCGCGGCCCGCGCCCCCGCGCGCCCTGCTCGCGCCCGCGCCCCGCGCTCCGGAGCCCGGCCCCGCTGCCCGGGCTCTCCTGCGGGACGGATGCCGGCCCTCCGGCCGCCAGGGTAAGGGGACAGCGCGGGCGCGGCGGGGGGCGGGGGGTGGGCGCCAGCCCCGGGGGCCCGATGCCCGCCCAGCATCCGCGTCTGGCACGTGGGGGCGTCTCAAGTTCCCTCTGGAGGCCAGACAGGTGGCGAGGACGCGGGGGTGTGATGCTCAAAGGCTGGCACTTATTGCGCGCCTACTGTGCGCCAGCCGTGACCGTTCCTCTGAAGTAGGGGGTGTTTGTCCCCATTGTACAGATGAGAAAACGGAGGCTAAGAGTGGGCAAATGGCTCACTCAAGGTCCCCGGCTAGCAAGTGGCCAGCCGGGACTTGCCCCTGGGGCCGCTTGACTCTGCAGTGGGAGCTCACCCCTCCAGGACACTCACAGCGACAGAGTGAGGCTATGAATATTTCATTGTAGAAAAGAAGAAAAAAAAATCATCCATTGTCCCACCACCATAATGCAGCCACTGTAAGCGCTTGCGTTTTTTATTTCAGCCTTGTTCTTTTTCCTCCTTTCCTTAAGAGTGTGTGCTTTGGGGTCAGTTGGACCCTGGTTCCCTCCTGACTAGCGCCTAGAAGCTGAAAGGTTTTAAACAAGGCCCCTTAGCTCCCTGGCCTTGGGTGTCCAGCCTAGGGAAAAGGAGACACCCCCACGGTGCCCGAGGGGATTAGATGAGACCTGGTAGGTAGCCCTGAAGGAGGGGGAGGAAATGGGGAGGGTCCAGGGCCTAGAGGAAGGGTCATCCATTCAGCTGGGATTCTAGGAGCACCAATTTAATGCGGAAGTAGGGTCGGGGTCTGGAACTGGGTGAAATGGGGGCAGCCTTGTCCACCTGCTTCTGACCCGAGGGCTCTGTCCAGCATGGTGGGGCTGCCTAGCCACACACCCGGCCCTTGGCAGGCCCCTGCCTCCTCTCCTAGTGTCTGGCAAGGGGACAGCCCCCTGGCTTCACCTCTGCCCAATGAGATGAACTACCTCCAGGAGGTAGTCTAGTGCTGCTCAGAATTTTGAACCCGGGCCAACATTTGGGTCCCTGCCTCTCTCAGCCCTGGGCTTTGGGGCCTGCTAAGACCTTCCCAGGCTCACAAGCTTAGCATCAGGCCCCAGTCTTTATCCTACCCCAGGGCTGTGGCATCGCTTCCACCCAGTACCCACACTGGAGACTCCAGGCCTGTGGCCTTCCTACCTGCCTGTCCATCCAGTCAGCCCTCCCGTCGTTTCTCCCCCCATTCCCCATCTGCCCTGGACGTACCGGCCCCTCCTCCCCATCCATGACTGTCCATTGGGACGCCATTGCCAAAGCTGTCATTTTAAATGCAGCTCTGAGCTTCCAAACTCTTCAGCTGTCCACAAACCTAAACTAGGCCAACCTCCTGAGCCACTTTTCGAGGCTGGACCTCTCCTCTGAGCGGTCTCCCCTGCCCACCTCTCTGGCCTCACCCCAGGGAAGTGGATGTACCCTGAGACCCCCTAAGCACTGGGTCTTCCCTGCCTGAGATGGTCTCTTCCCCACACATCCTCTCCCCCAAGTCTTCCAGCCTCCTGAACTGCTCATCCTCAAGGCCCAGCTACATCCCCTCCTCCCTGTGGTCCTCCCAGACTCCCATCTCCTTCTCAGGTGGGTGAAGTGAAGGCCTTTTTCCATGGGTGCCCCCAGCTCTTGGCAAATCCTTCCATTATTGCTCTCAATGTGGTAGGACGCTTCCATCTTGCCCCCACCCCCACCCCACTGATCCAGACTGGGAGAGCTGGGGCCCGGGTTGGTGTGTCCCCAGGGTCCAGCACAGGGCCAGCCCCTGTGTGGCCAGCTCACAGGTCTTTGAGGAATGAACACTGGGGAGGCTGGCAGAAGTGGAAGGGTCCCTTACAGGGCTCTCCGAATCCCCTTGAGGCTGACAAGGAGCAGGTGTCAGAAGCCTCCTGCTTCCTTGGGGGTCTTCTGCCTGTGAGCAGGATGCCCTTGATTGAGAAGCCGAGGATTGACCCTCTGCCTTTGAGTTCAGGGGCCCAGGTCCTTACCCACCTGGATTCGCTGGGACGGTAATGGTGGGTGCTCAGGCAGAGGGTCCCTCCCTGTCCTGTCTCGGGGGTCTCCAGCCTCCCTTGCCCCATCTAGCCCACCCCTGATGTCCTCCCGGGGAACAGGGAGAGTTATGTCAGGCCCTCTGGCCGAGCGCCAGGGCTCCCCATGGAACTATAAATTGACCTGTCGGGAGAGGGAAGAGATTAATGTCGGCCATCTTCATTAGCGTGTCCCCCGGGGTGACGGCGTCTGCCCTGAGCTGGCTGATTGGAGAGGGTGTGAGTGAGTGTGGGGGACTGGGGGGTTTGCATCCCCCCCAGAAAGGCAAGGAGCAGAGGCCAGGGCCTGCCAGAGAGCCACGGCCTCCTCCCGCTGCTAGCAGGGCCGTCCCTCCGGCCTCTGCTCCTGGCAGCCGGCGCGCGCTTTGATGGAGGACCTGTGTGCTAATTGGGAGCAGAGCTGCGCGCCCCGCAGCTCCGCGGGGCTCCCAGGCTGACACTGCCAGCTTCGCGGCATCTGCAGGGCCTTCATTAGAGGCTTTCTCCCTGACCAGAAGGGAGCCGGCTGCGGGCTGGTGGGGGGGGGGGGGGCTTCCCTCCTCTCCTTTCCCCTCCCCTTTCCCCTCCCCCTCCCCCTTCCCTTCTTTATTGCGTTGATGGGGAAGGAGGCAGCTTTGGCGTGTGGAAGAGATGATGAGGGATGGAGGCAGCCATTTGAGTTTGAGACCTTGCTGTGCATCCTGATGACTCTGTGACCTTGGGTTAGGCCCTCTACTGCTCTGCACCTGAATGTCCTTGTCCCAGGAATGGGCATGGTTGTGCCCTCAGGGTGGGGTGGAGTGGGGTGGGCCAGGTGAGTGCTTGTGTATTTGTCTTTGGAAATGAAGGCTGGGCAGATCCTGAGGCTAAGGCAGAGACTGAGTCCATCTGTCTGGGGTTGAATCCTGGTGCTGCCACCTCCCAGGAGGCCCTGGGCCCTCTGAGCCTCAGTTTTCTTGTCTGGTGATGGCTGAGGGCCAGGGCTAGTCTCATGCAGTGGAGGTCCCTTTCAATGGACAGAAACAATGATCGTGCTGGGTGCAGGCTACCGCGGGAAGGGACTGCAGGTTGGGTGACATTGGTTTGTTCCATCATTTATTCACTCACTCATTCATTCATCCAGAACAGCCTCTTGCACAAGGGTCTTGTACCCACAGAGGTGGTTCAAATGTGGCCTTGCCCTCTGACAGTCCCCCTGGGGAAACAGACCTGGGAACAGATGGGGACAGGCCTGCATGAGCTGCTGGGCCCCTTGAAAGGCGTCTCCCTGGGCCTGGGAATGTCTGGACGGCTCTAAGGGGGCCAGTGAGGCAGAACAGGTAAGGAAAGGTGCATCCTTTCCTTACAGACCTTGTTTGTACCAGGTCTCGATATGGCAGGAGCCCAGCTAGTCACTGGGGTTCTGGCCTACTCCCCCCACCCCCTGACCCAGCTGTTGACCAGGTCAGGAGCAGGGGGAGCTTTGCTGAGTATGCAGGGACTGAGGCCCCCTTCCCAGGCCCGTTCTTGTCTCCCACCCTAAAACTCTTTCGTGCATCCTGGGATGGTGGGAGGGAGATGGGCCCCACCGGATACCTGAGGTTCTGGCCTGAGTCTGCGCATGAGGCTGGCTCCGTGAGCATCGGGCTGGCTCTGTGAGTACCTGGCTGGCCCCGTGAGCACCTGGCTGGCCAAGTGCCTGCCCCAGGCTTGAGATAGGCAGCAGTTGGGGCAGGGCCACCTCCTGGGATGACTGAATCTCACTGTGGCTGTGCCACTCACTAGCTGAGGGTCACTCTCTAAGGCATGTGGTTCTGTTTCTGCAAGCCTCAGTTTCCTCCTTTGGACAATCGGAATCCCGCAGTAGTAATTGTCCAGCACATGCTGACGCAGAGTGGGTGCAGAGTGAGCGCCGTTTTTGTGGTCATTTCTGGCTCCACCAGCTGCCCCAACTCCTCACTTGGCCTTCCCTGCAGTTTGCTGCCCAGAGAATGCTGGGTTTAGTCGCTATGGGCTTCTCTATGGCCCCAGATCTTTCCTTCAACAAGCCAGGGGGTACCAGGTACCCACTGTGCCCTGCAGAATGTTTGAAGAAAAAGTGAGTAGTTTTGGATTCTGAAACCCCAGCCCTGAGTCCTGGCTCTAGATCTGTCCAGCTTTGTGGCCTTGGATATATCACTTAGTCTCTGTGTGCCTCTGTTTTCTCGCCTGGAGCTGCAGTGAGATGTAAACTGGAAAGCACAGTGTAGATTGCAGTGACCAGTAAGTGCCCACCTTGTGTGAGGACGAGCACTAGGCCAGGAGTCTGAGCCTTGGGTGCAGCGACTGCCCCTGTGGCTTCCCTGTGTGTCTTTGGTCCGGACTCTTTGGGGGCACCTGTTAAGGGGGGTCGTGGCATCTGCCTGCCTCACAGAGCTTTTCTGAGACTGAAAAGACCCAGGGGTGGGGAGGAGAGGGGCTGCTCATGGGAGGGCTTTAAAGGGCTGGATGCCTTCTGGAACAACCCTGTCTCCCTGGATATAGATGACCTCTCCTATCTGAAAAATGGGACCAGACACCCTGCTCACCCCCATCCTCAGATCTCCGTGATTATGGCTTTAATCAGAATTTTAGCCTTTATATTTATAATGCATCTGAAGGGACTCCAGCCCAATTTAATACGAGATGTGTTGAAATAAACTGTCATCTGGACTTTGATATATTAAGATTGCCCTTTGAAAGTCACGTGTTGAGAGGCAGATGATGAAGAGGTGCCTATTGTTGCCGCCTCGTGCCGTGCCCAGCCCGTCCCGCCTGGCAGCCTCCGTCGCAGGAGCTGGCAACATGGCTGTCTGCCTCCGCCTTTCCCGAGCAGGCAGGAATCACTAACGCGTTAGCAGTTTCATTAAGCCTCTCGCCAGCCTCCCCGCCTCCCTCCCGGGCCTCCTCGGTAATTATTTTCCCAGCCCTTCCACTCGCAGCCCCTGAGCGAGCTCTTCGGGATTGGCCGAGTGGCCCCCGCAGGCCGGGCTGCCGGGAGGGACGGGGCTCTGCTGAGGCCCCCCTGGGCACCCCCCTCCCGACTCTGCGCTGCCATTTAAGCTTTGTGTCCCCCTGAGGCCTCCGTGAAAATGCAGATCTGCTGCCTGCCAGGGGTGATGGTTAACCCGTTATTACACACCCAGCACGTGTAGTTTCCTCTGTGCAGCCGACCTCCATTCAGACGAAAAGTTTCTCTGGCCCTCTTCTGGGGCTGTCACGGAGCGGGCACTGGGGACCCGGCTGCGAGGGGATTTCTCGTGCTGCAGAACCGTGAACATCCAGGGTGGTGGGGGGGTCTCAGGGGACGCGTGGAGACCGAGGCGGGAGTTGTGTACAGAGTAGGACCTGGGCCCAGAGGGTTTTCTTCCTGGGACCCATGCCCCCACTGGACCCAGGTGGGGCCCAGTACCCCCTCCCTCTGGCCACAGTGACTGGTGGAGAAAGGGGCATGTGGCCCATCTGAGCCCGTCAAAGGCTTCCCTGGAACTGTGACTCAAGGTTGAGTATGCAGGGCCTGAGACCCCCTCCCAGGCCCATTCTGGATTTAGACTCAGCTGTGATTGTTGAAACTGAAGGGTGTGAATATGAGGCCACCGGCCACCCTCTTCCACAGCTGCATTTAGGATGGAGGATTGCGGATAAGGTCATCACATGGAAGGAGGCAGAGCCCAGATGTGGATGGATAGATGACTTAATTTGGGCCTCTGGATCCAGAATGCCTGAAACTACCCCTGGAGTATTTAGTTATATAAACCAACATGTTCTCTTTTTTGCTCAAGCTATTTTGAGTTGTGTTTCTTTCTCTTGCAACCAGTAATGTCCTGACTGATGCAGGAGAAGGATCAGGCAGGATTTTACAAAAGAGGAGACATTTTGAGTTGGGTCTTGCAGGATGAATAAGAGCTCATCCAGCTGAGAAGAGGGGGAAGAGCCCTTAGGCAGAGGGAATAGCAGGGGTCAAAGGCTTGGAGGTACGAAAGCACAGGATGAGGGGGACACCAAGCATTGGCATTGGCACCAGGGCTTGTAAGCAGAAGTGACAGGCAGGAAGGTGGGGGATGGGAAGCTGATGCCAGGCTGTGAATGCAAGGGTGAGCAGGGATGGGAGCTGAAGGTACTGAAGACTGGGGGAGGGACAGGCAGGAGGGGGAGGTATGGGCTTGGGCAGGTCAGAGGAGGTGCCAGGGAGAGGATAAGGGGGAGAGGAGTGGCAGGGAGGGCATGGTGGCAGCGTGGGTTTGGGAATCAGTGAGAGGAGGCACCCCAGTGTCAGGGCTAGACCACAGGGGCCTTGGACATGAGGCAGCAGCATCTGGAGGGCCCAGGAGCCCCTGATGTGGTCAGATCTGACTGCGCCATGGAGACCGGGACTCCATGCACTCATTCAGTGAACAGATGTGTGGAGTGCTGTGTGCCAGGCCCGAGGGCACAGCAGTGACTCTTCATGCACAGCCACTGTGTTGTGCAACTCCCAGGCTGATGGGGAGACAGACAGTGAGCAAGGAAGAAGATACGTGGCTATGGGAAGCAGTTCTGTGCTCTGTGGTGATGATCAGGGTGGGGTGCACATGTGGATACCGCTGGCCAGGGTCCTCTGGAGAGGTCTCTGCAAGAGGAAATGTTTGAGTTGAGGCCTGAAGAGCGAGGAGTACCAGTCGTGAGGGAGGTCAGGGGGAAGAGCACCCTAGTCAGGGGCCCGTGCAAAGGCCCTGTGGCAGGTCTGAGTTTGTCTGGGTGTGGGGCAGAAAGGAGGCCATTGTGGCTGGAGTATGGTGGATAGGTGTGTGTGTGGAGGGGGTTTAGGGGCCAGACTGTGCCATGTGGGCCAGTGGGGCCAGGAGATGCCTGGGATTTTATTCTAAAGGTGGCGGGCACCCTTTAGAGGGTCTCAGTAGCAGGTTTGGAGGCAGAGACGGGTGAAGGAGGGAGATGGCAGTGGGGCTGGAGCTGGGAGAGTCCACGTGGCATGGGGAGGTGGGGGAGGGAAGAGCCCAGATAGGATGCCTGGGATGCATGCAGGAGAAGGGATGCCTGAAGCAGGCCTGAGCAGGGAACCTCTGGCTGGAGTGCTCCGGGGGCATCCAGAGCTGAGGTCATCCAAGGGGAGAGGGGGTGGGAGCCGAGGCCCAGCCTGAGGCCTGGAGACAGAGAGGCTGTCTGGGGTGGGTTTTCCAACCTAGCTACCCGAGCCATGCCAGGTCAGTCCAGCCTGGGTGTGAGAGCTGTTTGCTGCCCTGGACACACCCAGTTCTTGCCACCACCACCCCTCACCAACAGATCCCGGCTGGAGCGTGTAAGTGATGTCTCCTGCTGCCTGCAGCCGTGCCATCCTCTGCAATGAGGAGTTCACCCAAGCTGCTCTGTTTTTTGGCGCCAGCTGGTTTGCTTGACTGGAGGAGGCCACGCTAATGGGGCCAAGGTCACAGGTTGCAGCCTGCATGGTGGCAGGTTGGCTCCCAGACCTGTGGGTGGGTGCCAGGACTGTATTCCTGGTGTCTGGGCAGAGGAGGAGTGATGGCTGGCCCCCAGATTTGGTTGCCCACCACAGGTGGCCTTGGGGGTAAAGTTGGGCTAGGGGCCAGTCTCGTTGCTGGTTTGGGCAGGGCTAGGGGCGTGATCTGAGTGCTGGGGCACCCCCACCCCAGAGCTGGCACCCTGAAGGGCTCCCTGTCACCCCCTTGCCACCCTACTGGCTTCCTAGTCTCACGTCCTGTGCTTCTGCCACGCTCAGAAGCTGCACTTAGAGGTCCCAGAGCCCAGTTCTTTCTTGCCCTCAGGTCTCTGCCCCTGCTTTGCCTTCTGCCTGGGACACTTCCCCACTCTCTGCCCCGCTGCTGTCTGCTCAGAGTCAGGGGTAACAGATGCGCGCACTGTGTTCTCGCATTCTCTCTGCCAGTCAGTATTCATTCAGCAAATGTAGTCACTTAATAAGGATATTGCAGCCCTACTATGCACCAGATGTGGTACTGATTGGGGGTGGGATGGGGAGAGCTACATTTGTGAATAAAGCAGACCAGGTCCTCACCCTCGAGGAGCTCACAGTGGAGTAGGAGTGACAGACAGCAAACAGGTGAAAACGTGGCTGGTGCCGGCCTGTGGGCAGGGCTGTGTGGAAAAGCTGAGTGGTGCCAGAGAGAGAGTGGGAGGTGCAAGGGGTGCTGATAGAGGCAGGGTGGCCAGAGAGCCTTTATCAGGGGCAGGAGAAGGTGCCAGCCATGGGAGGTGTGCGGGGAGAGCATCCCAAGTGGGACTCCTTACTTTCTTGTCTGTTTCCCCACCCCTCATGCCTGGTGGGGGCCAGCACAAAACTGGGATCTTTGCTGGGGCTGAGCTGATGTGGGCAGGGCCCCGGGAGCAGGAATGGTCGCGGATGTCTCCGGGGAGCCCAGGTCCCAGGAGCGTATGCAGAACGAAAGTCAGGCTGGGCTCTGGGCCCAGAGGGTGTACAGCTCTGGATACTGTAGGCAGCCAGGGCCTGAGACACGGGATGGGGTGTGGAGTCTTGGGTCCTGGTTCATCCTGAGGCCCTGCTAGATCCATCCATTGCTGAGGTCCAGAGCAAGGTTCCCTTCCGACAACTCACACAAAGGACTAAAAGTCCCATGGGACGGACAGACAGGACTGAGGAGCCCACGTCCCTGGGGCCGGATCCTTCCCCACTTAGACTAGGCTGTGAGACTACACTCAGGCAAGGCCCTGAATTTGAGCCTCAGCGTCCTCATCTGTAAAATGGGATGACTATTCCACCCTTGTGAGGCTGCTTAGAGAATTAGATGTGATAATCTCAGTGCAGCGCCTGGCTCAGGACAGGCGCCAGTGTGTCTGCCACACTGTTGTTCTTGGCATTTGCCGAGTGTGTAAGGGCTGGAGCGGTTGTTGACTCGGAACCACCTCCCTGCAGCCTAGCCTGTTCCCTGCTCTGCCTCCAGCTCCTAGAACAGTGGCTGCCGCACACAGTTGCTGTTTGTTGACTGACTGAGTGAACTGGCTGCTTGAGTGAGCAGCCCCCAGGTGATGGGGAGGACAGGGCACAGGGGACTGAGTTGTGCCCAGGGGCTGACCATGGGCCTCCAGCCATCTAGCTGCTTCTTGACTCCTCATTGGGGTACCCCTGGGACACCAAACCTCCTAGAGCCTCAGTGTACTCTGTAAAATGGAGCCAATGATGATTCTGACCCCGGGCCCTGTCCCTAGGTTGTTGGCAGACTCATGAGAAAATGATATTAAAGGGCCGTGAGGACAGCTGAGCCTACAAATTGTTGGTGAGGTTGCCACCAGCCTGATTTCCCAAGGTCCCAGGGAGGAGGGTGAGATGTTCAGGCTCTGGACAGGGAACCAGGCCTCTCCCTGCTTCCAGCTGCCCATGGTGTGAGGGGCACCTGGCCATGCAGCCCCTCTGACACCAAGGGTACCATTATGTTGAGTCACCTTTATCTGGTGGCTCATCTGGAACCTTGTGAGCCTGTTCCCACAGGAGTCTGCTAAACTCCAGCCCCAGGCAGGGGCCACCCGTTGGCCTGGGTTCCCACTGTACTTGTGCCTATGGTCCTGTGTCCCAGTGGCACCTGGAGGAGCCATCGTGGTGGGCCGGTGCTCCTCCTGGAGGGAAGCCCTAGGCCAGGCCTGGCACATAGTGGGTGAGCAGGTTGGGCACCTGGAAGCTTGAGCTAGGCCTGCCTTCTATCGCCTTCCTCTGTGTGTGGCTGTGGGCAGTGAGTTACAGGCTTGGTACCTACTGCGTGGAGCAGTAGGCATACTGTGTGTTCTGGTCTCTGAATTGCTCTCCACTTTGTGGCGAGGGGCAAGCTGGCTCACAGGGGCCTGATATGAGGGTTTTTACACCTTTACCCCTTTGCCTCTGAGGCAGGTGGGAACCACTGGTTCCTTACAGAAACTGAGGCTCAAAGAGGGCCAAGGTGTGGTGGAAGCCAGACACTTTTCTGCTTCTGTGTGACTTGCGTTCATGGTGCAGTGGCTGTCAGCCAGGCTTGTGCACAGCCCTGGTGCACCGTCCTCTAAAGCCTCTGCACAGCGGGGCAGCTCCTGCCACTGTCTACACACAGCCCTGGTGCACCGTCCTCTAAAGCCTCTGCACAGCGAGGCAGCTCCTGCCACTGTCTACACACTGCCCTGGTGCACCGTCCTCTAAAGCCTCTGCACAGCGGGGCAGCTCCTGCCACTGTCTACACACAGCCCGGGTGCACCGTCCTCTAAAGCCTCTGCACAGCGAGGCAGCTCCTGCCACTGTCTACACACAGCCTGGGTGCACCATCCTCTAAAGCCTCTGCACAGCGAGGCAGCTCCTGCCACTGTACACAGACTGGGTGCACCGTCCTCTAAAGCCTCTGCACAGCGGGGCAGCTCCTGCCACTGTCTACACACAGCCCTGGTGCACCGTCCTCTAAAGCCTCTGCACAGCGAGGCAGCTCCTGCCACTGTACACAGACTGGGTGCACCGTCCTCTAAAGCCTCTGCACAGCGGGGCAGCTCCTGCCACTGTCTACACACAGCCCGGGTGCACCGTCCTCTAAAGCCTCTGCACAGCGAGGCAGCTCCTGCCACTGTCTACACACAGCCCGGGTGCACCGTCCTCTAAAGCCTCTGCACAGCGAGGCAGCTCCTGCCACTGCACACAGACTGGGTGCACCGTCCTCTAAAGCCTCTGCACAGTGGGGCAGCTCCTGCCACTGCATTTTGCCAATGCAAAAACAGAGATTAAGAGAGGCAGAGTGACGCAGCCAGGCTTTTGTTTTTACTTTTTCTTGGAGGTATAACTTAATACAGAAAAGTGCACACTTCTTAAGTGTACAGCTATAGGTAGCTGTGCAGCCTCCATCCAGATCCAGACCTAGAACATCCCCGGTGCCCCTGGAGGCTCCCCCGTGCTCCTCCCAGTCAACCCCCACCTGCTGCCAGCAGCTGCCCCCACTCCTGGCATCTGACAGTAGAGGCTGGTCTTGTCCATCTCTGCACTTTATGGAAACAGAGCCGCACAGCATGGCCCCTTTCCTGTAGCGTCGTGTTTGCCCATGCAGTTGCTTTATCAGAAATTGGCTGTGCGGGGCATGGTGGCTCATGCCTGTAATCCCAGCACTTTGGGAGGCTGAGGCAGGCAGATCACTTGAGGTCAGGAGTTTGAGACCAGCCTGGCCAATATGGTGAAACCCCATCTCTACTAAAATTGCAAAAATTAGCAGGGAGGCTGAGGCAGGAGAATTGCTTGAGCCCGGGAGGCGGAGGTTGCAGTGAGCCGAGATGGTACCACTACACTCCAGCCTAGGCAACAACAGAGCGAGACTCCGCCTCAAAAAAAGAAATAAAGAAAGAAATTGGCTGAACTGGGATTTGAACTCTCCCGCTCACTCTCCCCGTAGGACCCAGAGTGCTGCCCTTGCTTACATTCCCATCACCCTTGGAATGAGACCGAGATCCTCCCCCTGGCTGTTCCTGCTCCAGCTCCTGCACTGGTCACTACCCTCCAGCCACATAGAGGGACCTTTTGTTCTCAACAGCCCTGAGCTGCTTCCTACCTCAGGGCCTTTGCACTTGCTGTTCCGACCTCCCAAGCTTCTCCTTGCCTGGCTAATACCCTCAGAGCCCAGCTGGAGTGTCAGCTCCTCTGCCAGGCAGGGCCTTCCTGGTGCATGTTATCAGGCTAGTTCACAGTGCCCATGTCATTTGTAATAGTTATCTGTTATGCATCTGCTCGCCCTAGACAGAAAACTCCAGGAGGCAGGGATGGTGTCTGCTGAGTTCACGGCTGGACCCCGGTGCCTTTCGTTGGTTCACTCACTCTTCCTTCCTGTCATCTGTTCCTTCAGCAAGTCCTGAGCACCTGGCATGTGATAGCATCTTGCTAGTATTTGTTGAGCGGATGAGTGGATGAAGGAATATCCATCTGTCTCTAAAGCCTGTACTCTTTCCACTACATTCCATCATCTCTGACACCCCTCTCTTGGCCCCACTTTCCCCAGTTGTCAAATGAAGGAACCAGACCTTCCCCTCCTGGCTAAGTTCAGATTCTGAGGATGTAAGGCAAGTGGGCTGGCTTACAGCCCAGCTGCGCAGGGTAGTGACCATAGACTACAAGGCAGGTTCTGCACCACCCCCAGTGCCTGGCAGAGTGCTTTCCACACCTGCACCATCAGAGCCCCCAGGCTGCTGTTGGGGTGCAGGGCTCAAGGCCTAGACATGTCAAGGGACTTGCTGAGGCCACACATCTGACCACAGCCTCAGAGCTCCAAGCTCAGCCTGCTGGGCCTCAAGGGCAGGGAGAGGCAAGGTTGCCCGGGTCTGGGAGGCACTGGGAATAGGGCTGGTGATGGGGGTCCCTGGTGGACCTGGGTTCCTGTCTGACTTAACCCCACAAGGCTATGTGGCTTTGGTAAGTCACTTTCTCTTGTGGGCTATAGAAATGGGAGTGACTGTTGTGATTGTCCCTCCCTCATAGGGCCTCTGAGGCTCACGAGATCTCAGGGAGCACACAGTAGGTCTCTGTGAGGCCAGCTGTCTCCAGGGCGTGCGGCGGGACTGGGTCTGTGCCGGGAGCTGTGCAGCACCCGGTGGCTCGTGGCTTAGCGGCTTGTCAGCCAGGCGGGCGGGTGTCCTGGGGCCGGGTTTGATTAGTTCAGGTTGACAGTCGCGCTCCGCGGCGCTGCCGGGAGGGGAGCCCGTGATTACCCTAATGAAGCTTGAACGCAGTTTGTCATCCAAACAGCTGGTTCGTAGCTGTGCTGCTGCCAGCTGCCCGACTCAGCAGTGCAACCGCATGCCCAGGACCGCCCCAGCCCCGAGCAGCCCTGCCACCTGCTCGATGGATGACCAGGGCAGGGGGTGGCGGCCCTGGGTGGGCTGTGGGGCAGCCCCAGGGGAATGAGATGGGCCACTCAGGGGTGGGGGACTTGGCAGAGCCTTAGACCAGCGAAGCAGGGCAGCTTCTCAGGACATTCACGGGCAGCCCCTGATCCTAGGCCTCAGTTTCCCCATCTGTAAAGTAGGTATTGGTGACCTTGCAGCTTCAAGTTTCTGAATTCAGGCTGAACTGTTGCCTCCTCTGGGAACACTTCCTGGACTCTGTGGGCTGGATCAGGGGCTCGGATGGGTGCCCACAGCCCTCAAGGCAGGCCCTGCCACCCCGATGGCCCTGTGTTGTCACTGAAGGTCAAGAGTTGTCATGTCTCACTCATCCACTCATTTATTTATTCATTTAATAAATAGTAAGAACACACAGCAGTGAGCAAGACAGTCCCTGTTCTGCATTCGTGGAGTTTTCAGTCTGGTTTGGGGGAGACTGTGGGGCTGTGACCTCGTCTAGGGGCTAGAAAAGACTTCCTGGAGGATATAGCGTCTGAGCTCAGAACAACCAGCAGGGGAGAGACACAGAGAAGAGTGTTGCAGGCAGGAGGAACAGCGTATACAAAGGCCCTGAGGTGGGGGGGAGGGAGCGAGGTGTTTGGAGGGATGTTGGGCACCCGGGGACACTCTACAAACGTCAGTGCCTCAGGGACTTATTCCTGCCCTGTGCTCAGCAAGTTCGCTGTGATGCCCTCTCATCGACCCTTTCTGATGGCCCTGGAAGGAAGGATCACTGTTTCATGCTGCAGATGAGGAAATTGAGACCCACAGCGTAGAAGGCAGTGCCCTCCAGGCCTCTGCAGCCTCCAGCCTGCCTGGTGGCCCCCTGAGAGGCCCTGGCCAGGGGTTGTCTGCTCAGCCTGGAGTGGAATCTGCAGGGGCACTCAGATGGGGTGGCGGTGGGCCTGGGTCCCTGTTGAGGCCTTAAGCTCTTGCTTGATGGAGGAGGCCAAGGGAAGGGGCCCACAGGCAGCCGAGGGCCTCTGCTAGATGGCTGGGTGGGTTTCCTATTACTCTGGGCCAGGACCTACCTGTTTTTGAACTTGGTGGCCCCTGGTGAGTTCATACTACCTCCACCTCCCACTGAGCCCACAGCCAGTTCGGGGGCCACACTTTCCCACTTGGCTTTGCTTGGGGATGGGGCAGGCAGGCGGGGAGGAAGGGGACTCGGTGGAGGGGGAGTGGCAAGGGAATGGGCACTGGCCTGCAGCCCCAAGAGCCTCTGGCCTCCCCCACGGCCAGCCCTGAGCTGCTTCCCGGTTTCTCTGCCACCGTCTGTGGCTAGGCCACCCTCTCAACCCTCCTGCATCCCTGCAGTGGCCTCCTGGGTGGCGATCCAGCATGTGTCTACTATGGTCATCCTGACCCCACCTCCCCTCCCGTCTCCTTGCTTTTTCCACCCCACACCATCCATAGCTCCCTGTTACCACTGCACAAAGCCCACGTTCTGGCTCGGCATTCACGGCCTCCCAGCCTCAAGCCCCGCTTCTCTCCTCCTTGAGCCTGCTCGCCCTCCTTACTTTGCTCCTGAATATCCATGGTCTCTTCCTCCTGCAGAGGTGAGTGTGAGGCCCTGAGTCCTACATGGTCATCTGTCCTGTGGCCATTCTCCTGGCAGGTGTGTTCAGGCTGGGCGCCAGACTCGCCAGGTGCTCACCCCCACAGCTGGGTGGACAGAAGCAGCCCTCGGCAGCCTGTGTGCTGGGGATGAGGATGGTTTATGGCCTTGCTGCAGGAAGGGAGGAATTCCCACCGCTCTTCTGACTCCTTATCACTACTTGGTGTGACTGCACTGCCGCCTGCCTGAGAAGGTGCTGGCCCTGGAAGAGAATGGTTTATCAGATCCACCCGCCTCTCCCGGGCTCTTGGAGACCCCACCAGTCTCTGTCCTGGCTCAGAGGGGGAGCGGGGAAATGAAATTAACAAACAAGGGGCTGCAGAGTGAGCTGGAGGGTGCTGGGAGACCCATGTGGACAGAGCAGGCTCCAGCCAGCCTGGGCCTGGGGTCATGTGGTTCAGGCGTTTCAGGCTTCCCACACAGTGGGCAGGGAGGCACGAGGCTGGAGAGAGCACCAGGATGCTTGTGGGTTGTCCTGCCCCAGCCTGTGACTTTCACCGGGGATGCCCTTCCCTGGCTAAGACCTGGGGTGGGGGCTTTCCCCCACGTCTGGGGCAAGCCTTAGCAAAGGGGTTTAGTGAACCAGTGAACACTCACAATCCCAAAGGGGTGCTGAGCCCTGACCGTGTGCCAGCACCTAGATTAAGCATTTCACATGTGTGATCCCTTTGACTCTACCCACAACCCTGTGACCAGGAAACGGAGGCACAGAGAGGTTAAGTGACTTGCTCAGGGCGTGGGTGAGTGGGAGGTGAGCCAGGGAGTAGGTGAGCTGGCATTTGATCCTGGGTGATCTGAAGCTAGAGCCTGGATGTGCAACCAAGAGATGAAGGTGGGAAGGGGGCTGGACAGGGGACCAGACCAGGTTCATGGGGGGCTGCGGATGGGAGCTGTGCTTGAGCCTTGTGGGACTGGGTACTGCTAGAGCCTTAGAGCTGAGCTGCCTCCACACACGCCCTCAGTGGGCCTAGACCTCGGAGCCACATGCCTGGACCCTGAGGGCGCCCATCCCGTCTTGCCTTGGGGGAGCCCACAAGATGCCCCACAGGGCTGCTCATTTGCTGAAAATATGTTGCGGAGAGCTGGGCCCTGCAGAGGCTGTGTCCAGCCTGGCTGGAGCGGACACGTGGGTAGAACAGCTAGAGACGTGTGGTTCTCCCGCGTAGAGAGCAGCTCACGCCACCTGCGTGGCTGAGCCTGGGAGGGTGGGTGGAGAAGGTGCATTCGTTCAGTTGAGAGAAGACAAGGTCTGACCCAACAATAGTAATGGCAAATCAGATGTTCACAGAGGTGAAAGTAACGACGCAGCTGACATAAGGGCTGTGAAGACTGAAGGAAGTCAGGGAGGCTTCCTGGAGGAGGGGGCCCAGAGCTATGATGGGAAGGAGTTAGGAATTAAATGAGTAAGCAGGAAACAGTGTGCAAGGCTAAGAGAAAGCCTGTGCAAAGGCCCTGCGGTAGGGAGTGCTATACTTTGAGGCCGGGGAAGGCAACCTGTGTTTTTTGAGCAAGAGGATCTGAGGGCAGGGGTGTGGTGCCTGATGAGCTGGGCCCTCTGGGAGCGGTCACATGAGATGTCAGACATGGACTTTTGGATTCTGTGAATCTGGAATGTCCTTAGAGCCCCAGGCCTAGAAGTCTCAGGGTTCACAGCCCAGCTCCACCTCTTCCTCTGCATTCAGTCTCGGGTAAGGAGGGTGCCATCTCTGAGCCTCGGTTTTCTCATCTATAAAATGGGCTCACTGTCCCATCAAAGCCTGCATGTGAGGACTTATTGTGGGAATGTGTGTGAAGTGTCTGTGCGAGGTGCCCTGGCCCGAAGGTTCCACACAGGAAATGAGTGAGCCGTGTCTCCTGTCCCATTTCCTGGGGTTCCCACTCACCCTTTGGGCCCAGCTGCAGGTTGGTGGACAGGCCTGTGCCCTGCACCTCTGGCTTCTATCTCATTGGTAGGTTGGGGGAGGGGGAGTTCATGGCCAAGGTCAGAGGTGCCTTCCCTCAGCAGGGTTTTCTGAGGGCCATGGCAGGTGCCCACCGCTCCACCTTCTGTTCCTTCAGCATGAGGCCTCTCCCCACCTGGGGATGTCTTCAGGAAGGGTTACATCTAGCAGCATTCTTAGCTCCTGCGCCAAGGGCATTGCCGTGGCCCCTCTATATCAGTGCCAGCCTCCAGACTCAGCCCTGGGGTAAACCCTGGCTTAGCTCTGTGAGCACCCAGTGCCTCCGCCCCCTCCCCTCCAAGCTGGGATATAGCCCCTCGCCTCATGGTTGCCGCGAGGGTTAGAGTCTCTTGGAGAAGTGCCTGGCACACAGTCATCATTGAATATGTGATGGTTCCTCTTCTCCTTCCTGATCTGCTGCCAGATCGCGTCATGTTGTGGAAAAAGATCTGCCCTTTCCTCACTATAAAAGGCATTCCAGAAATGATTGGTAAAGGATTGAGTGAGTGGCCGCTGCAGAGCAGGGTGCTTGTGCCCAGCGCTCCGGTTCTGGAATCAGCTGGCTGTGTGGCATCGGGCAAGTGTGGCCCTCTCTGGGCTCTTCAGTTGAAGATTAGCAAGATTGATGCTGCTCTGGTGGAGCCCCCTAAGAGGGGACATGGCAGCTCTTTGCCAATGTAAAGGTTCTGTCCAGACTACAGTTATGGTTTTACAGATGAGGAAACTGAGGCCCAGAGGGGTGATGTGCTGGCCTTGGGTGGCCTGGCTAAACAGCAGGGCTGAGCCTGCTACCTGGCTCCCTGAGGCTTTGAGTCCAGGGCTCTCGCTGGTGGCCCCCATCCTTACCCAGAACCTGGCATCCGTCAGCTGGGCACAAATGCCTGCCCTAGATTGAAGAGCGGGGAGTTGGAAGCATGTCACAGGGTCTGTCCAAGGTGCTGCTGGCAGCATAGCAGGCGACAGTGCTGTGTCTCATTTCTGTGAGGGATTTGGTGCACGGCTCTTGGGCCCCAGCCGAGACGGGAAGGGGCATTGTCACAGGGCGGCTTCACCAGAATCAGAATCCAGGGTGACCGGGAGAGGTTTACTGGGGAACACTCTTAATAACAACTCCTGTGGGGGGCAGAGGGTGAGGCTGGGCTGCAGTGCAATAGAAACAGAGGCCTCAGGTGATCTCACGGGCACTTGGGAACAGGGGTGGTCCCGCTTGGTTCCAGACCAAGGCAGGGGCTCAGCCATTACATCCTGTGTTGACTGGTCAGTGGTCAGCTGTCCCCAGGAGAGGACGGCTCCTTCCTCTCCTGGGGGGAGTTGGCTCCTTCACCAAAGGGACCCTCAGCAGCTGGCACCCCTGGCAGCCAGAGAAGCCTGTATTTTGGTCTTGAAAGGGGGCCTTAGGTGGTGCACAGGCCAGATGTCCTGTGACAACAACCAGAGCAAGACAGATGCTGGTGCCTGGGAGAAGCCATGGCTTACTCACCTGAGGACAGCAGTAATAGCAGTACCTGTGCTTCTGAACCCTGCTAATCCTGCAAGCTAGGGCCCTGATCCCCACTTTTGACATGAGAGGCTGAACCTCAGAGAGGCGCACTGGCTCCAGGCAAGTCGGCTGCAGAATTGGGGCTCGGAAACGCAGTGCCTTGCTCCCCACGGCCTCCACTTCCCAGCTCTGGCAGGTGATGGTTCCCTGTCCCTCAGGGTGCCGTCCTTGGGTGCGGCCCAGCTTCTACCCTGTTTTGGACTGTGAGCTCCTTGAGGGCCTCCCTTTGTCCTGCCTACCTGGGACGCCTGGCACAATGCCCAGGCCGAAGGGCTCACTACACAGACGTGGCCAGAATTGAATGAAGTCTCATGCCCTCCCCTCCCCCCGAGCTGGTGTGACTTGCCACCGTGTGCATGAGTACTGCTTGGGCTGGTGCCAGCCCTGCCTCTTGGGGGAGGAAATCAGGGTTTACTGGGCAGGAAAGGGTGGTCTTGCTGTGACAGTCACGTGGGCCTGGCCCCAAGGGCCCCACCTGTTGAGGTGAGGAGAGGCTGAGTGGGGGCCACCAGGCAGAGGCACTTTTCCTGGAGGTTTTGCCTCTCAGAGCCAGCCTGGGAGTGGCTGCTGCTGCCCTGGGCTTCCCAGGGAGGAACATTTCCTTGCCTGGCCCCGCCCAGAACATCCAGGGGAGCACAGAGGTGGTGGCTCCAGCACCATAGAGTATCCGAGTGCCCAGTCGGGAGGAGGCCCAGAGGAGCAGAGCTCTGGTTAGGGGGGCGCTGGCCCAGAAGCCTGAGCACGGAGAGGCATCTGTAGTTGGGGCTGCCGGCAGAGAGCTCAGCATCCTCCCACCCGCCCATGTGGTTTCCTGAGTCCCAGCAGGGCGGGAAGACAAAGAGGGAGCATCCGGGTCTGCACCCTCAGGCACCAGGCTAGGGCCAAGGGGAGAACCCAGTTTTGGGATGAGGCATCCGAGCCTGGCTTCTTCTGGCCTCTCCTCATCCCCAGACCTGAGGCAGGCCATATTCCCCATGTGCCTTGTATTCCCTCAGGGCCTCTGGGTCCTCACCTGCAGGATGGAGATAATAAGACTCTCCAGGCTGCTGGGAGATTGCATGAGACAGTGGCTGAAAAGGACATTAGCAAACCACACGATTCAGAACAAATGGTGGAGGTTATTTTCTCAGATGGTGGAGATTATTTTCTCAGATGGTGGAGATTATTTTCTCAGATGGTGGAGATTATTTTTTCTCAAATGGTGGAGATTATTTTCTTAAATGATGGAGATTATTTTTTCTCGAATGGTGGAGATTATTTTCTCGAATGGTGGAGATTATCTTCTCGGATGGTGGAAATTATTTTCTCAGATGGTGGAGATTATTTTCTTAAATGATGGAGATTATTTTTTCTCGAATGGTGGAGATTATTTTCTCGAATGGTGGAGATTATTTTATCGGATGGTGGAGATTATTTTCTCAGATGGTGGAAATTATTTTCTCCAATGGTGGAGATTATTTTCTCGGTTGGTGGAGATTATTTTATCGGATGGTGGAGATTATTTTATCGGATGGTGGAGATTATTTTCTCAGATGGTGGAGATTAGTTTCTCCGATGGTGGAGATTATTTTCTGGAATGGTGGAGATTATTTTCTCAGATGGTGGAGATTATTTTCTGGAATGGTGGAGATTATTTTCTTGGATGGTGGAGATTATTTTCTCAGATGGTGGAGGTTATTTTCTCAGATGGTGGAGATTATTTTCTGGAATGGTGGAGATTATTTTCTGGAATGGTGGAGGTTATTTTCTTCTATCACTACTTCTGTTTGTCTCCCAGTTTCCATTTCTCTCAAGTCTTATCAGGCCTAGTGAAATTAATTAATGTTTAGCTTTTACCCTCACTGGTTTATTCGTCTCTCCTCCCTCCCACACCCTCTTTCCTTTGTTCCCTTCCCCTTCCAATAATAATAGCCACCACCATCACCACCATCATCACCACCTCCACCATAACCTCCACCACCACCACCATAACCTCCATCACCACCACCATCACCATAACCTCTATCACCACCACCACCACCACCACCATAACCTCCACCACCACCACCACCACCATCACAACCTCCATCACCACCACCACCACCATAACCTCCATCACCACCACCATCACCATAACCTCTATCACCACCACCACCACCACCACCATAACCTCCACCACCACCACCACCACCACCATAACCTCCACCACCACCACCGTAACCTCCATCACCACCACCACCACCACCATAACCTCCATCACCACCACCACCACCACCACCATAACCTCCACCACCACCACCACCACAACCTCCACCACCACCACCACCACCACCGTAACCTCCATCACCACCACCACCATAACCTCCACCACCACCACCACCATCACCACCACCACCACCACCACCACCATCACCACCACCACCACCACCACCATAACCTCCACCACCACCACCACCACCACCGTAACCTCCACCACCACCACCACCATAACCTCCACCACCACCACCACCACCACCGTAACCTCCATCACCACCACCACCACCACCATAACCTCCATCACCACCACCACCACCACCATAACCTCCACCACCACCACCACCATAACCTCCATCACCACCACCACCACCACCATAACCTCCATCACCACCACCACCATAACCTCCACCACCACCACCACCACCATAACCTCCACCACCACCACCACCACCACCACCACCACCATAACCTCTATCACCACCACCACCACCACCACCACCACCACCATAACCTCCACCACCACCACCACCACCATCACAACCTCCATCACCACCACCACCACCATAACCTCCATCACCACCACCACCACCATAACCTCCATCACCACCACCACCACCACCATAACCTCCATCACCACCACCACCATAACCTCCACCACCACCACCACCACCATAACCTCCACCACCACCACCACCACCACCACCACCACCATAACCTCTATCACCACCACCACCACCACCACCACCACCACCATAACCTCCATCACCACCACCACCACCACCATAACCTCCACCACCACCACCACCACCACCACTACCTCCACCACCACCACCACCACCATAATCTCCATCACCACCACCACCACCATAACCTCCACCACCACCACCACCACCACCATAACCTCCACCACCACCACCACCACCATAACCTCCACCACCACCACCACCACCGTAACCTCCACCACCACCACCACCGTAACCTCCACCACCACCACCACCACCATAACCTCCACCACCACCACCACCATAACCTCCACCACCACCACCACCACCGTAACCTCCACCACCACCACCACCACCGTAACCTCCACCACCACCACCACCGTAACCTCCACCACCACCACCACCACCGTAACCTCCACCACCACCACCACCACCATAACCTCCATCACCACCACCACCACCATAACCTCCATCACCACCAGCATAACCTCCATCACCACAACCTCCATCACCACCACCACCACCACCATAACCTCCACCACCACCACCACCACCACCACCACCATAACCTCCACCACCACCACCACCATAACCTCCATCACCACCAGCATAACCTCCATCACCACAACCTCCATCACCACCACCACCACCACCATAACCTCCATCACCACCACCACCATAACCTCCATCACCACCTCCACCACCACAACCTCCATCACCACCACCACCACCACCGTGACCACCGCAGCAGCTCACACTCCCATTTAATCCTCACAGCCTTGGAAAGTAGGTACAGTTGTCATCCCCGTTTTACAGATGAGAAAACAGAGGCTTCTCGGCTTTTCCTGCATTTCTGCCTCTGGGAAGAAGGTGTGGGTGCATTCAGCTATCCATGGCCAGAGTCTGGTTCCTGCTCTCCAAGCCTGCTTCCCGCTTCTCCTCCCTCCCGTGTGCACTTCCTGCTTCCAGCCTTTGCATTTGCTATATCCCCTCCTGAATGCTCTCACTTTGGAGCCCTGCATGGCTCGGGTCAGCTGCCACCTCCTCCTAGAGGCCACCCCTGGCTGACCGAGAGTAGCACTCCCATCTCTTCCACCATCCTCCTGTTCCCTCAGCTGACAGGTGCCCCCTTCCCTGTGATGCTAATGACCTCTGAGGGCATTCCTGCTCCAATGTCCTCAGAATCCAGTTGCTGCTGTCTGAATGGCCCCTCCATGCTGGCCCTGGCTGCACCTGGCTGCCACTGCCACCCTGCCGTCCCACCCACCCTTCCACGAGGCTCAGACCCTTCTGGACTTGGGTTCTGGAGTGGGTTATCCAGTGGGGGCTTTGGCCTCTGAACAAGAGGCCAAAGAAAACAGCCAGGTGGGCTGGGTGTGGTGGCTCACGCCTGTAATCTCAACACTTTGGGAGGCTGAGGCGGGCCACCTGAGGTTGGGAGTTTGAGACCAGCCTGACCAACATGGAGAAACCCCGTTTCTACTAAAAATACAAAATCAGCCAGGCGTGGTGGCAGGTGCCTATAACCCAAGCTACTCGGGAGGCTGAGGCAGGAGAATCACTTGAACCTGGGAGGCAGAGGTTGCAGTGAGCTGAGATCGCGCCATTGCACTCCAGCCTGGGCAACGAGAGTGAAACTCCATCTCAAAAAAAAAAAAAAAACCAGAAAATGAAAACAGCCAGGTGAGTGATCCAGATCTGAGCCTGGGGATGGCGAGCCTCCCCACTGCCAGGAGGCACATTCATTTACTCAGGCACTCATTCATTTACTCAGGCACTCATTCATTCACTCAGACACTCATTCATTCCCTTGGGCACTCATTCATTCACTCAGACACTTATTCATTCCCTCAGACACTCATTCATTCCCTCAGGTGCTCACTCACTCAGGTGCTTGCTCACTCACTCACTCATTTGGTCACTCAGCACTGATGTGTTAGGAACCTTCCTGCTGGCCACACACTCCATGCCTAACAAATGCTGAGCCAGTGAATGAACGAACGTCCTTCCTCTCCTCTGCCCAACCTTTCTCAGCCCAGTTCAGGCCCTGCCTCCTCCACGGGAGCTCCTCCCCAGGGAGACCCTGGATCTTCACTGCTGACGTGTGATCTCGAGGAAGGGCCCTGTCTGTGGCTCTGACAACTTCCAGCAGACCCCATTCTCCTCTCTCTGACGGCTGCCGGGAAGCCTGAGCCAGATTGGCAGCCAGCCTCTGAAAGGCCCTTATGGTGCATGCTGGGCTCACTCCCCAGGGTCCTCTTATACATCTTCTGAGTGTTCACAGCTGCCCCTCCAGGCCTGCACAGCAAGCCCTCAGTAAATCTTTACCGAGTGAACGAATGAATGAACTCTTTATTCTCTGCCTCCCTTAAGTGCCACTGCCTGTTTTGTGTTTCCTCAGATTCTTTTTGAATGAGAAAGGAAAAACAAGAACAATAGCAATATTAATAACAGCAGCCGTAATACCTGCTCATATTTATTGAGCAATTGCTGAGTGCTGGGCCTTGTTCCAAATATTTTACATGTGTGAATTCATCTCATTGTCCCAGGCCTGTGAGGTAGGTGTTAGTCTCCCTACTTTTTAATTTTTATTATCTTTTTTTTTTTTTTTAAGACGGAGTCTCGCTCTGTCACCCAGGCTGGAGTGCAGTGGCGTGATCTCAGCTCACTGCAACCTCCGCCTCCTGGGTTCAAGCGATTCTTGTGCCTCAGCCTCCCAGGTAGCTGGGATTACAGGCATTTGCCACCATGCCCGGCTAATTTTTGTATTTTTGGTAGAGATGGGGTTTCACCATGTTGGCCAGGCTGGAC
This sequence comes from Gorilla gorilla gorilla, assembly GCF_029281585.2. Taxonomy (NCBI): domain Eukaryota; kingdom Metazoa; phylum Chordata; class Mammalia; order Primates; family Hominidae; genus Gorilla; species Gorilla gorilla. Next base: position 40,334,533 of record NC_086018.1, on the reverse strand, counting down.
TCAAACTCTTGACCTCAGGTGATCGGCCCACCTCCGCCTTCCAAAGTGCTAGGATTACAGGTGTGAGTCACCGCGCCCAGCCTAGTCCCCCTATTTTACATGAAGAAGCCAAGCACCCAGCAAACCAGCAATTTGCTAGTTATAGGTTGCAAGGCTCCTGAGCGTGGAGTTGGGGTGTGAGCACAACAGGGAATTATAATGGTAATTGTAAAAAGGAGTCCATTTTGTTGAAGAGAGGACAAGAGCCCTGGAAAGCTTCCCCATGGGCCATGCCTCTGCAGAAGAGTGGACAGGGGTGTAGAGCTGCATATGGGGTCCTGGGCCCTTAGGGTGACCTGGCCAGAGGAACCGGGAAGTGGGCGTGTGAGTGGAGCTGGGACCTAGCTCACAGAGCTGGCCATGGGACAGGCTTCTTCCTTCCAGTCCCTGCTGGAGCCACCCTTGTGTTCCCCAGAGGGGCTGTGTCCAGTGAGCCACATGGCCTGCATTGCCCATCCCTGGTGCCAGGCGTTCCCTCATGCTCTGAAGTGCCACCTGTCTGGAGCCTCTGTCCGTCACTGAGAGGTCAGGGTATGGCAGCCCCCAGGTCTACCTCTGGCCAAGAAGGCCTTAAATCTGCTCCCAGCCCTTGCTCCTGAATTGCTCGCGCGCGGCTTTTACAGTTGCTTGGGGAACTGTAAGTCTGCGTTGCCTGACTCCTGTGTATTTAAATTCTCAGCCATAATGTTATATTAACTCATTTTTTGCAGTTTCCTGGGAGACTGTGTGTACATTACTGGGCGGTGGTGGAGTGGGAATGGCCATGACTGTGGACAAACACAGCTGTGAGTGTGCCTGGCGCTGGTTGCTGATCTGGGGGCCCCCACCTCTGGTGGGTCCCTCATGAGAGGCATTTCCTGCCAGCCAGGTATTCGCAGTACCTGAGTCCCCTCTGCCGCCCCTGGCAAAGTTGCGGATGTAGACATTTGGCTGATAAATGGTGATTCCCGGCTTGGGATGGCTCTGGAGCTCCAGGGAGGCCTGTGGGTCACGTGTCTTTTGTTCATTTATGCACTGCCAGGTGCATTCATCCCCACATCAATCCCCACACACGTGTTGAGCACCTGCTGTGTACACAGCCCGGAGATACAGCAGGAATGCAACTGACTGTGCTCTATTCTCCTGGAGATGAAGTGCTGGGGGAGAGGGATGTTCACTTGATGGACAAATAAATCCACAGTGCAGGCCGGGGGCTGGGACGGCCGTTGGAGGAAGGGCTGGCAGTGGGGGTTGAGGTGGAGGAAGGGCACATTGAGTCAGAGACCTGAAGGAGGGAAGGAGCTGGTGTCCAGCCCCTGTGCGTGAACCCACACAACAAGGCCATGAGGGTCATCGTGCCCATTTCACTGGTGGTGCCTAAGGTCCACAGCTGCTAAGTGGCAATGCATCAGACCCAGGCTGTACGGCTCCATCCTGCCTGCTCTCATTGCTGCATTCCATGGCTCTCTGGGAAGGGCATTTTAGGTGGGCAGAACAGAACTTGCAACAGTCCAGAGGCCCAAAGGAGGCTGGTAAGTTTGAGAAACAGCCAGAAGGCGGGTGACTGGAGCAGAGTGAGCAGGGGTGAGAATGGAAGTGGAGAAGGCGGAAAGGTCAGGAGGGCCAGTCTCAAAAGTGAAAGTAGGAGCTCGCTGTGCTTCTTCATCTTACTCCTGAACCGAGATGGCAGTGGTGGGAATGGAGGGAAGATGGAAAACAGCAGAGCAGAGCCTTGGGGTAGAGCCTGGAGTAGAGCAGTGGGGCAGGATCCAGGGGCTCAGGGCTGGGAGAGACCAGGTGCTGGGGTGGGAGGGAGAAGGAGACTTCCTGGGAAACGCCCTGCAGGTGGGGGTAAGGGGATCCAGTGACACAGCTGCGGCACAGCCCTGCTCCGGGGTGGGAAACCCAGGACTCCCAGCTGGCTTCCCCGGCCTCCTCGCCTGTCCACCGTGGAGTTCATCCAGGCCGCTGCAGGGTGTGAAGAAGGGCTCAGAGTCAGCCCTGACACTTTGTTTAGTTGTTCATTTGTCCTCAGTTCCTCCATCTGGGAAATGGGGATCCTGATACTCATCGGGGGTTAGGAATCATGGTTGCAAAGTTCCAGCGCTGGTAGAAGTGAAAACCCTGCCCGTTGACTACTTGCTTCCTCATTTGATTCTGTGGGCTCAAATAATGTCCTATTTTACTGGGAGGGAATTGAAGATCTGAAAGGGAAATGGCTTGCCCAGAGCCCTGCTGGCCAAGCTCAGGAGGCAGGGGAGGTCTGGGGAGAGAAGCCTGGGATGAGGTCCCCTGTCTCCCCAACACACACGATGAGAGCCCCCATGGCCTTCCATGGCTGCCCAGGCAGGAGCGGAGCTGGGGTTGCTTGGAGCACTTGGGGAGTTTAGGGCAGCGGCAGGTGGCCTGGCCCCCAGATCCCCATGCCTGTGGAGTGGAAGGGCAGGGCCAGAGGAGTACTCTTCCCCATGCTGTATGTGCTGCTTGGAATGTCCTCCCCCAGCCCCCAGCCAAGTCTTCACCCTTCAAGCCTTAGCTCTGGCCAGCACCTCCTCCAGGAAGTCTTCCTAGACTTCACCTGTGACGGTCACATACCTCCTTAGTGTCCCCATAGCACCATATCTGCCCTCCCACGGCCAGCCTGAATGTTCCCTGCATGTGGGGCTGTGTCTGAGTCCTTTCATGCCCCCCCAGTACCCCTTACAAGGTGTGGCACAGAGCAGGTGTCAGAGAATGCCTTTAGAACACAGCTGGAGTGATCTCAGGTCAGGGCAGTGCCAGGGCCCTAAGCTCCATTGGGCAGGTGCCTCCGCTGGCTGATTTCATGGCCCCAGGCCTCAGCTGGCCACAGGGTCAATCAGGAGCATCCTGCACACCCAGGCATGGAGGTGGCCAGTGCCCCCCACCCCCATACTGGGACCTGCTTCTGAACAGCAGGCCTTGATGGCATCCCTGTGTCTGGAAGTACCAGAGCAGTGGCAGCTGAGACAGCAGTGCCCTCATAAGCCCTGGGCTTCCACAGAAACCCCAGGTCACCTGCAGCCTGGTGGGTGGGGGCCTGGAGTCATCCCTCACTCGTGGTCCCTGATGAAGGCTTGGCTGGGCAGTGCTAGGGCTCACTGGGCAGAGGGCGGCATCCTGACTCCTGCCTGGCCCGGGCGTGCTCCCTGGAATCATCCCTGAGTGCCAGCCTCTGTTCTTCGTCTTAATGAGGAAAGCTCTTCTCTCCTCCCTGCCATCCCCCCTTCTTCCAAAATGAATTTACCGTTCCACTGTGCTGCACTCCTCCCTCCTCCTCCTCCCCTCTCCTCTCACAGGCCGCGAGGGAAGTGGAGGGTGTTATTGTATATTTTAGCCAATTGTTCCCTGTACACCCCAGTCTCTTTGGGGTGGGGCTGGGGGGATGGGGAAGTAAGTAAATTATATATTGAACTCCTAACTGGAGCTGAGGCCTTGTGGTTTCCATGGCAACTGGGCTGGAAATAGCTCGGCGTGACATCAGCATGGTACAGGTATAGCCAGATCCAGCCGTTCCCCAAACAAGCTGGCTCCAAGGGGAGCAAGAGATGTGCGGCTAATTAGCATATGCAAATCATACCTGGCGAGCAGGGCGGGGCCTGTGGTGCCCCGTTGGGGCCTGTGGCCATGGCCAGGGCCTCTGGCAGGTAAGCGGGCCGGGGGTGCTTGTGGGGTCAAGGCCCAGGCTGCCCTGGGCACACGCCCCTGTGCAGGGGCTTGTCTGGGCCTGGGTCTGCCTGCCCCATAGGGCTCTGGGAGTGTGGCCAGTGGGGCTGCCAGGGGATGGACAGGCATGCACGGCAGGCAGCCAGGAGGGTGCCCCGCCTGGGCTCGAGTGGGATCTGGCTCTTACTGGCTCATGGGTGCCTTTGAAGCTGGCTACCTAATTGGGCCCTGCTGGCTGCCTGCCATTTTTCTCTGTAGCGTTGTGAGGGAGGGATCGCCCTGTGCCCACCTCGGCTCCCTTCCTCCGCCCTCCCCACTGCTGGACCGTGGGAAAGGCCCACAGAACCCCCACCCTCCCGCTGTCCTGCGGCTGAGTCTACACCCCTTTCCCCCCCAGCCCCCAGCGGGAACGCAGGAGCAGAGCCCTCCTCTGAGGGTGCTGCCTTGGGCCAGTCACTTGGCCTGTCCGAGCCTCAGTTTCCACCCTGGTGAGATGGGGGTATTTTTCATTGCCCATGTACCAGGTAGTGAGTGGGTAATGAGGTGACACTGGGGAAGGGCCTAGGTGGGCTTGGTGGGCCAGACATAGTGGGAGGAGAAGGAGGTTTTCCGTCATCTGTGTTTAAATCGAAGCTCCGTCACCCAGCGCCGCCCCTCCTTCCCCACCACACACATAAACACGCGCTCTGGGGAGACTTGAGAACTTGCAGTAAATTTCTGGGCGAGGTGAAATATTGCCACCTTCAGTGTGGTGATTTCCACGCTAGGGCTCTTGGCTGAACCTCCGACATTCAAGCTGGGAGTGCTCTGTGGCTAAATGAGATAATTTATTCATTTCAGCAAATGTTGAGGGTGTGCCGAGTGAGGGCGGGCGGGGAAGGTGGGGTGAGTCAGACGTGGCCAAGCACACAGAGCGCTCAGTCTGCAGGGGAGGCAGACAGATAGTGTCGCCAGTGCTCTCTGGGGGATTTGGGGTGTCTAGGAAGAGTGTTGAGGACATGGGACTGTTGAAGATGCCTTACGGCCATGCCAGAGTCCACTTGGCAGCAAAGGGGTAAGGAAGGGCATTCCAGGAAGAGAAAAGCAGTGGGCACAGACGGGAAAAGACGCCTGGCACTTGGGGAAAGGGCGACGCTTGGCTGGAGTGAAGTGGTGGAGATGAGACCAGAAAGTTCTGCCAGTGTCAGCTTCAGAGGGGCTGGAGGCCAAAGAGTTTGACTGTGATCCAGGAGGCGGTGGGAGCTATCGATGGCCCTTGAGCAGGGACGTGATGTGTTCGGATCCTGGCTTCAGCAAGAAAAGGTGGGCCAGCAGGGCGCAGTGGCTCACGCCTGTAATCCTAGCACTTTGGGAGGCCGAGGATGGCAGATCACTTGAAGTCAGGAGTTCAAGACCAGCCTGGCCAACATGGTGAAACCCTGTCTCTACTAAAAATACAAAAATCAGCCGGGCGTGGTGGCACATGCCTGTAGTCCCAGCTGCTCAGGAGGCTGAGACAGGCGAATCGCTTGAACCTGGCAGGTGGAGGAGGAGCCTCTGCCCACCTCACCCTTCTCTGACCCTCCAGGCTCTGACAGATTAACTTGTGGGCCAGTCTGTCTCCTTGAGTATGTGTGGTGTGCCCCTGCTGCGTGGGTGCAGAGAAGGCCCAGGGGACTGAACTGAGCAGAGACTCCCATGCTAGTGCTCTTTTGGGTGTCACATTTTCACAGGGTCAGCGTTTGGGAGCATCTTCTCATCACCACTCTGGCCCTGGAAGCCCGCAGGCACTTTGCAGCCTTTATTCCATTTGTGCCTGGTGACTTTCCTAGCCTGCAAACCTGCCTGGGTCCCTTCTTCCTTGGAAGCTGCCAGGGCTCCCTGGTGCTCGGATAAAGTCCAAATCCTGCCTTGATGTGGCCTCTTGTCTTTAAATCTTTTTTTTTTTTTTTTGAGACAGAGTCTTGTTCTGTCACTCAGACTGGAGTGCAGTGGCGCGATCTCAGCTCACTACAACCTCCGCCTCCTGGGTTCAAGCGATTCTCCTGACAACGAGTAACCTGGATTACAGGCACGCACCACCGCGCCCAGCTAATTTTTTGTATTTTTAATAGAGACGGGATTTCACCATGTTGGCCAGGATGGTCTCAAACTCCTGACCTCAAGTGATCCACCCACCTCGGCCTCCCAAAGTGCTGGGATTACAGGCGTGAGCCACCACGCCCAGCCTTGTCTTTATATCTTTACTCCTGCTGTTCCCTCTGCCTGGATGCCTTTCTTGTCTCCTCCACCTGGGGCTACCTCTGGTTCATCTGCCACTCTAATGATGCCTCCTCTGGGTAGTCCTCTCTGACCAGCCCTGTCCCAGGATGGTAGATGTCTTATGTGCCCCCCTTTCTGGCCCCCTAGGCTTCCCTCATTCATGGCACTGTCCACACCTTCCTGAAGCCACCAGCTTCAGTGAGGAAGTCTCACTCAGTGTTGGCCCCATGGCCAGCCCAGGACTTTGCCCAGAGGTAGAACCAGTGAAAGTTTGTTGAATGAATAGGCAACGGAGTGGATGTTGCTCTTCCTGCCTATGTCCAGCCCATTCCACCTGCCTGGGCTGCCCTCCTTTCCTCTCTTACCCTGTGTGCCTGGCCTGGATACCCCAGCTTCAAGCTGCCTGTCCTTCAGAGAGTCCTTCCTCTCTGAGCCTGTCCTCACCTGCAGCCCACCTGCCATGAGGACCCCAGATGGAGCCCACTGGGGTGCCTCTCCTGCACCCCCAGCATGGTGTGTGAGCACCCTGGGGCTCCCACTGGCTTCTCCCACTTTTCATTGCTTCAGGCCCCCATTAGGTGGCTGGTGATTGCTGACAGACTGAACTGTTCCAGAACCTCCCCTGTCAGGACTGCCCTGGGGAAATCTCTAGAGGTGTCCACAGCCTCCTGTCTGCCCCCTCCCTGCTTGGGTCTCCTCAGACCACTCCTTGATTCCAGGTTTCTGAAAAATTGTGTGAAAACTGGCTTTGTGTCATCAGATCCAATTTCCTGCCACCTCTTACTTTTAAAGGAGGCACAGCCAGTTTAAAACAAAAACATCCTGCTGTGGTGTGAGCTGAAGACTTTGGGCCAGGAGGCTGGGCTGTGAGGGCCTTCCGCTCTGCCACCTCCCCTCATTCAGCCACTCCCCTCCTCCCTGGGTCGGGGCTGGAGGGAGGGGTTCTGGAGCCCAGGTTTTCGCACCCCTGCCCTCTCTATCATTGTTGAATCCCCTCTCCAGATGCTGCTCCAGAATCCTCTCTGAAGTTTCTAGAGTTCATTCTTCCTTCCTTCATTCAGCAGACATCCACCGGGTGCTTGCACTGTGCCAGTCAGCACTGGGCTTGTGGGCACAGAGCAGACAGGAGGGGTGCAGGGCAGGACTCCCTGTTCTTCCTGGGAGAGGCGGGCTCCCTGCTAGCCCTCAGCCCTTGGCTCGGGCCTCCTGGGTGCAGGACCTGCGGGTTCCTCTTCCCGCCTGGTAATTGCTAGCTCCCCGGCTCTGGGAAGCAGCTGGGTCAGGTGTGGGCTGCCTGCCCACATGCCTGGCCGCCCGCCCGCCTGCCGCAGGAGGCATCGCTGCCTGGGATTCAAGCTCCTCCGAGGGCCTGCGATGTGGCCATGGGGAAATCATTTTCTGACAACGGCCATCAATTTCGCTGAGAGCCCATCGGCGCTCTGGCAGCCTGTCCCCCGGCAGCGGCAGCTGGTCCGTGTCAAGCCCCCAGGTGTCCTGATGACAGAAGCGATTCGCATTAGGCATCTGCCCCAGAGCACACATCCAGAAGAGACGGATTCTGGCCAGTTCCAGACATGTACCACATCACCTCCAAGTTTATCTTCGGGTCCTTGGGTTAGCAGAGATGTCTTCTCTCTGCCCTGGAGTGGCCACAAGGGGCCCCTATAGGGCAGCCCCAGCCTCAGGAACGGGGCTCCCTGCTGAGCCCGTATCTGCCTTGTTGCAGGCGCTATCTAGGCACAAAGGTCACAGCTCTGAACACAGCAGACAGAGCACCTGCCGTTGCACTGAGAAGGGAAGGACAGGAAGGAGGCAGTCATGCACAGATCTTGGGAAAGAGCATTCCAGGCAGCGGGAACAGCCGGGGCAAAGGTGTTCCCTGAGGCGGGGAATTCTGTTGGCCCGGCACGGTGACTCACGCCTCTAACCTCAGCAGTTTGGGAGGCCGAGGCGGGCAGATCACTTGAAGTCAGGAGTTTGAGACCAGCCTGGCCAGCTTGGCGAAACCCTGTCTCTACTAAAAATACAAAAGTGAGCTGGGCGTGGTGGCACACACGTGTAATCCCAGCTACTCGGGAGGCTGAGGCGGGAGAACTGCTTGAACACAGGAGGTGGAGGTTGCAGTGAGCCAAGATCGTGCCCCTGCACTCCAGCTGGGGCGACAAAGTGAGACTCCGTCTCTAAAAAAAAAAAAAAAAAAAGAAAGAATTCTGTTGAGGCTGCAGTGAGCCTCAGGTGTCTTGGGGACATCCAGGGTCCTAACAGAACCCCAGAGGTGTCCACAGGAAAGTGAGTTGCATTCTGGCAGATGATCGAGGCACCCCCTGGAGGAGGTGGTGTGAGGCAGGACGCAATGTGAAGGAAGGCTGAGAGGGTAATGGGAGAGTGCAGCAGGCAGGGCTCTGCTCGCAGCTGCAGGGGCCTTTCCTGACTTGTGGAGAGTATGCTGTATTGCACGAGGCAGGTCTAGGCACCTCTGGCTCTCAGAGGCCTTTGAGAACCTCGCCTTGTCCATGCTATAGGGTCAGCGGGATTGGGTTGAGACCCTACTGTGCACCAGGGGGTTCGCCTGCATCCTAGCAGCTGTCTCTATTTATTGCAGGCCTACTGAGTGCCAGGCACTGAAGAAGCTCTTGGCCTATGGTGTGACACAGGCCACAGGTGGGCATTAGCACCTGCACTCCCAGGTGGGGAAGGTGAGGCCCAGAAAAGTCCGGAGGCTTGTCCAGGGTCCACAGTATGGTGATGGTGTGACTCAGGCTGGGGAGCCTGAACTGGGAAGATTGCAAGAAGCTGGTTGTCCTGAACATTCCTGGACAGGAAACAGTGAGCCACCCCCAGTACTGGAGCTGGCTCCCCAGGACCCAGCTTCGTCCTCAAGGCACCTTTCCCCTGGGCTCTGCAGACGTGGGCCTTGAGGCCTGGGCATTGGGCATGCGGGGCACTGGATTGGGGCCCCATGCTTTCACCTGTGGCTCAGACAATGGGGAGAGGAGGGAGATACTCTATGAGCTTCCAGGGACTTGCAGCTCCTGGCTCTTCATGAAGGGATGACCAGTCACATCTTGCAGATGAGAAGCCTGAGACTCAGCAGGGATGGGGGGTGACCGGGACCTGACAGCAATGGGATTGCCAGGCCAGGGCGGCAACAGGTCTGTCTGTCCCCACAGCCCACTCCACACCCTGGGGAATGGGTGATAATAGAGCTGGCTCTGAACGTGGGTCATCACCTTGGGCTTTGATCCCCATAGTGGTTTTGTGGGTAGTGTGGATTCTAGAATCCAAGCTCCCCCAACCCTCATTCCCCCAGGCCCGCCTCCATAGCTCCTTTTGTATATTCCTCTGAGGCCTGGGGCCCCACCTGGCCTGGCTCCGTCAGACCCCCTCAATAAGGTCAAGTCCAGCCAGGGAACCCATTTATTCCACCAGCTACACCCATGGGGATCTCATTCCCAGCAGCTGCTGGTCTAGACAAGGCAGGGCCATGTCTGTGTGGGCTGTCCTGGTACCAGGCAGGTGGCCCGCTGACTACTGGGGGACTAGTCAGGATGGGCAGTGGCAGAGCCCTTGTTGCTGTAATCCCCACAGCTGCTTACTCATTCACTCATCCATGATGGCACCTTCTCGGCATTGGAGAGTGCCCTTGTTCTGTAGCTCCTGCACCTGGTGTAATGTTGGCCGTATAGTACATACCCTATGTATGTACTATACAGGCAGTACTACTGCCTGTCTCTGTAAGGTGATTTCTAAGTCCTAGGAGCAACCTTCCCCATCCTCCATGTCTTCCTCCTTCTCTGTTGCCTTTTGGCAGAAGTTTTACCGTTTGTGATTCATTCCTTTGGCATAACTGTTGCCCTAAGTTCTTCTAAAATGCAGAACCCTAGAGTCTCACTACCCCTTCTAGGAAGGAGACCCTTTCGAGTCCCAGCTTCTGGGTAACCTATGTGCCTAGGAGAACAGGGCTGTCTTGACTATGCAGGGCTCTGGTGCAGGGGTCTGTGGAAGAGACGGGGAAATCAGAGTTGGGAGGACATGCAGCAGCTCCTGTGTGCCTGCAGGGTGCCCGGGATTGCACTTTTCTTGCTCTTTTCAGCCCTACAGCCCTGGGCTTGGGATGTTTTCATCCCCGTTTTGCAGGGGAGGGGACTGAGGCACCGCTAGCAGGTTTCCCAGCTGGGAGGGCCGGGCCTGGGGTCTGCATGATTCCCATCCATACCCTTCAACTGCACCTTGCTCCTGCCCACAACATGGGTGTATGATGGCGGTGTGGCCCCTGCAGGGCACCAAGGTCAGCCCCTCTGGTTTGCAGCTGCTGAGAGAGGGCCCAATCCTCACAGCCTTTTGTACTTTAGGAAAGGTGATCACTTCTAGAGGCTGATTTGAGCCCCACACCACCCTGAGGCAAAAATGTCCTCGTTTCTCTTATGAGGAAACTGAGGCACAGGGAGTACCTACTGTATGACACACCATTCAGTGCCCCTCCTGCCCTTGCCCCCAGTCCCCCTGGGAAAGGCCTTGGGCCTGGGCCTGGTGCCAGGAGATGAAGCACGTAGGCAGCCCCCTTCTGCCTCCCTGACTGCAGGTCCCAGTCGCCAGCCCCGCAGGGACCCCTGCCCAGAGCCTGCCGCAGGTGGGAGGGCTGGCGTGCAGGTCCTTGAGGGGAGGCAGGCTGTGTGTGAGCCGCAGTTTGGGAGCCCGGCCACCCCCCTGTCCCCCGACTCCTGCACTCGTGTGCACCTTCTGAGGGGAGCAATCCCTGGATGCCACCGGGCCAGCCTTGGGCCAGCCATACGGTTCCTAAGTGTTCCACCCTCCAGGCCGTATTTTCTTGGGGATTGATGAGCCAGTGTCATCCAAGATGCAGCCAGAAGCTGAGCTAAACTCAAGACAGATTGAGCCTCCGCCTCATCAATCTGCCTGCCGCTGCTCTGCTGGGGAGAAAAGAGGGCGGGCAGGCGGGCGGCCCAGGCTCTGCAGGGCCCTCCTGGGCTCTCAGAGTGGCCTCCTTAAACCACAGATCCACCTGTTGGGGCTGGCTTGTCACTCTCTGTCTAGGAATTTGCAACTTTCCAGACTCAGGCTCCTGGCCTGGCCACCCATTGCCTGGGGGCTAAAATCCACCCTGCTCATGTCCCCCACAGGCCCTGTCTCCTTGCACTCCATTGCCACGCCAGTCCTCTCCACCATATTCCAGCCATGCGGGCTGCCACTTCCACGAGCCATACTCCTTTCCTCCTCAGGGCTCTGCCTGGAATGTTCTCTGCATGCCTTCCTCGTCTAGCCTGGCTGAAACACTGCTTCCTCTGAGCCCACGCACCCCCCTGGCTGGATTCCTGTTATTGTCGACAGTCTCTTAGCACCACTTACTCCCCCCCGCACAACCCCCCGGTGAGCTGGCATCAATGGGTTATTTGTGAGAGTCTCTCACTGTCTGTCTCCCCCAGTGGGACATGGGCTCCGTAGCCCCAGGGACTGTCCATCTTGTTTCCACTAGATCCCCAGGACCTGGCACATAGTAGACCCTTAGCAAGTGTTTGATGAATGTGCCAACATATGATTGTCATTGCCCTAATTAAAAACTTTCCATTTCCTACTGCCCCTGGGATGAAATGTAAACTCCTCAGTGTGGCAGTTAAGGCCTGCAAGGTCCAACAGAAACAATTCCCTCTGCCTAGAGTTTGCTCCTCATTTTTTCCTCCTCATCTGCCCCTTTATAAACTCCTACACATCCTTCAAAGTCCACCTTTTCTGGGAAAACTTCATGGCTGCTCTGGGCAGTTGGCTGTTCTGCCCTCTGATTCAGCAGTTCCTGGGCACCAGGCCCTGTGCAGGGCACTGGAGAGACAGGGCTGGAAGGAGTAAGATTAGGGCCAGTGTGGAGTTAGCCTTGGACACAACCTCAGAGCATCCTCATGGCGATGATGACAGAAGCAGCTTCCCAGGCAGTTTGTGTTTTTCTTTCTTCATCCTCACCACAACACTGTGAGGTGCTGGTGTCACCCCTATTCTGCAGACGAGGACAGCAAGGCTCAGAGAGGTGACAACTGGCAGCTGACATGAAAAGCCAGACAGGGCAGTCCAGAGGCACTTTGAGAGGAAAGAAGTCTGAGCTGAGACTGGAAGGAAGAATACAGGTTTTCTAGGCAGATGGGGAGTTGCAGGGGCGTTGCTGGTATTGGGGACAGTGTGGGCAGAGGTGTGGAGGGCCATGGGCACGGCTGGGGTGTGCAGCAGCCGTAGATGGGTAGGGAACTCCTGAATGTGGGGAGGTGGGAAGCTCAGGAGCCTGGGGCAGCGGGGGCGAGGTGGGCAGAAGGGGAGCAGTAAAGGAGGAGGCTGGGGAGGTGGGTCAGGCCAGAGCGCGGAGGCCCAAGCTGGAGAGGGAGGCCCAGGGCACTGGGGCCTGGCGGGGTCTGGGTGACAGGTTGAGGATCCTGGCATGTGGCAGTTCACAGGCTCTGTAGTCCCCCGTCCTGCTTGTCTAGCCTACCCTGTTCCCTTAGCAGTGTCCCCTCCCAGCTGACAGGGCAGGCGGGGGCTTCTGGCATTTGTCCCCTGGTGGAGGCCTTGGGGAGCACTTGCTGTCTGTAAATCTTTGGGGAAGAACATGAAAACAAGCCCAGTGACTGTCCCGCAGGGGTTGCCGGCTCCGCTCTTATCTGTCTCCTCATTTGCAGAGTGGGCATGGTCCACCGCCTCCTGCCCCTTCCAGGCCAGCCTCTCTGTGGCCAGCCAGCCATGCTTCTCTCAGCCTCCCCAGCCAGGGTGTCCTGTGAGGCCTCTGCACCAGGCGGCAGGCACCGGCGTGTTCCCTGGGTGTTCAGTGCCCCTCTGCTCTCAGTAAGCTCTACCCTCAGGGCCTGTGTGCAATCCCAGCCCGTTTCACCCACGTCTGGGTCTAGCAAGGCAGGTGCCACCTACCATTTCTGTAGAGATGGAAACTGAGGCTCAGAGAGATTAAGTAACAGCATGTGATCACCTGGCCAGTGACAGGGAGCCAGGATTAAGACCTAGGACCAGCTGCCTCTGTGGTCCTGCTCCTGGCCTAGCTGGGAGGATCTCCCTCCCCTGTCCTCACTTCATCTCTGCTCACCAAAATCCAGCCATCCCTCAAGGACTCACTTGAAGGGACCAAACTCACTTCTGGCCATGGGGGAGGCTCAGTGTTCCTTCTTTCATTCCCAGGTACCTTGTGCCTGCCATGGCCCTGGGCACCCTTCTAAGACCCTGGGGACGTTGTGCAGAGGTAAAGCCCAGACTCTGGGGTTGGATTCGTGGCTTCACCTAGGGTGCTTTGGGGCCTTCATTACCTCGTTGAGACTCTGTTCATTTGTAAAATGGGGGTGACATTAGTGCCTGCCCCCAAAGACAGGGAGGACTAAGTGAGTCTGTAAAGTGCTGAGAACACTACCTGGCCCCTAGTAGCCCTCTGTCTGAGTCACATGTTACTGTCTCCACCCCTAGTGTTTGTGGGCCCCCTCCAGGAAGCACCTCCAAACCTCTAGGCTGGTGAACATTTTCCTCCTCGAGCTCTCTCTCTCACTTGCTTCATGTCCCAGGGGTTGAGGGTCAGGTGGGTCCCCCGCCTCACTATAGGCACCTTGGGGGCCAGGGCTTCCGTCACCCCCGTAGCCCCCTCTCCCCACCCCAGCTACCAGACCAGGGCTCCACGCATTATAGACACTTAATACATGTTTATGGAATTGAATTAACGATAAAACGAGATAATGGCCTGGAAGGAGCCTGAGTTGTTAGGAGGGAATGCATAGCGTAAAAACCAGGCATATTTTTTTAAGCAGATTAATCTGGTCTTAACTCATTCTAATAGCCTGCGCCCCTATTGGCCAAGGCCATTATAATAATATATGGCCAGGGCCGTGGAGCTGGGAGATAGCAGTGCCTCGAAGTTCGTCTTCCGAAGGATACCACAGGAGGCCGGTGTCCAGCTGGCCGTCCAAACTGGAGCTCAGAGAGTCTGAGGGACCTGACCGGAGTCACACCGCTGGGTAGGGGAGAGTGTGAAGAGACCAAGGCTCAGAGAGCCATGGGGCTTACCTGCAGACATGTAGCCCAAGGGGTGTGAGTGGCACAGGAGGCCTCGTCTTCCGCTGCGATGGTTGCATTATCTTGTGTTCCATGCCTGTGTTGGGTCAGAGCTTCTAGAATCCCATCCCAGGGGACGCTTCACTTAGCTCCTCACCTCTGTGAGTCACCATCATCACAGTTGGGATGTCAAGTTTAGTGCTTCAGAATGTACATGCCCTTGGCCGGGAGAGAGATGAAGCTGGTATCAGTCATTCACACCTTAGTCTGAATTCACATCCCGTGAGGGCAGAGATCAGAGGGAGCTAGGGATCAGCGGGCTATTGGAAAGGAAGGAATAGTCTAGCTCCAGTCAGAGTAGGCGGGGCAGGGGGAATCAGAGCAGTGGCTCCAAAGTCACCCTTCCCAGCTGTCTGCCACTCTGGGCCTAAGTGCAGATGGAGGGCAGGGAATGAAGGAACTTGGCTTGATTGGTGACCAGACAAGGTCCCACCCTCACATTCCGGGGCGAGGATGCTTTTAGAGAATGGCCCTGACCTGACCACTGTGCACTGCTGGTCAAATGCTGGTTGTAGCTACTGCAGCCGGTGTCCTCTGCTGCTGCCTCCCTTGGTGCATCTCAGGGGCAACCCCATGCTGTCGTCAGAGCCCACCGTTGCCACCAGACGGCTCGGGTTGGTGCCCGGCCCTGGCTGCCCCTCCTCTCAGTCTTTTTTTTTTTTTTTTTTTTTTTTTTAAGACAGAGTCTTGCTCTGTCACCCAGGGTGGAGTGCAGTGGCATGATCTCGGGTCACTGCAACCTCCGCTCCCCAGGGTCAAGCAGTTCTCGTGTCTCAGCATCCCGAGTAGCTGGGATTACAGGAGTGTGCCACCATGCCTGGCTAATTTTTGTATTTTTAGTAGAGACAGAGTTTCACCATGTTGTCCAGGCTGGTCTCGAACTCCTGACCTCAGGTGATCCGCCCACCTTGGCCTCCCAAAGTGCTGGGATTACAGGTGTGAGCCACCAAACCTGGACGCTCCTCTCAGACTTCAACAAGTGTTGCCCTCCTGAGCCTCCATTTCCTGCTCAGTAAAATGCCTACGGCAGCTCCATCCCAGTGGCATCGGGGCTCCCGAGGCGAAGGCACCCAGCACAGCCCCAGGCACAGACGAAGCCCCATTAGTGCTGTTTCCCTAATTCTCCCACCAGCCTGGAGGAGGTGGGCCCATGGGTGCCCTGTAAGCCATGGGTTCCACGGGCACAGTGGAGGCCCACTGCCTGCCTGTCAAGTAGAGGTAATGGAGGGCAAAGGAAGTTTCTCCTGGAGGCTTCCCCAGTTTAGAACTCCCTGGGCAGGGCTGCCTGAGCCTAGGGGTCCCCTAGCAGCACCCCCCACCCACATTGCTTGCCACCTGCTCCTGGCAGGCGGATGAGGTCCTCAGCTGCTGGCCCAGCCTGGCAGGGCGGTTGCAGCCCTCATCAGCCCTCGCGCCACTTTCCTTGGAAGGAGAATTGCAGGTGGCAACTCCTAATTTCCCAGGCTTCTGCCTTTCATTAATTTCTCCCTGCAAAATGGAGGCTTTTTGCGAGGCGGGGAGCTGGCAGCCGCGCGCGCAGCGGCTCCGTCTCCGGCTTAGCCATGCGCTCAGCTTGAGGCGGGGGTGGCGAGGCCGCAGCAGCCACTAAGTCCACGCTGCCTGCGGTGCCCCCTCGCAGAGGCAGGAGGTTTTTCCCATGTTCAGATGGGCTCACCAAGCCTCACCAGATCTGGGAGATTGCTCAGTGGGGAGGGGGAGGCAAGGAGGCTCAGCCAATGCCAGCCTTCGCTGGACCACGAAGGGAGCAGAGGTCTCCGAGCCCCCAGGAGCACCCCTGCCCTCCACGGCTGCCAGTGCCTCCCTCCTGAGGGGCTTTTCCTGCCCTCCAGCTTTGAGAGCATCTGAGGGCCAGGCCTGCATGAGGATGGAGATGGGGTGGGGGAGGGCCAGATCTGGGGTGGGGGTCCAGGGATCTCCCAGCCATGGGGGAGGCAGATGGCACACTGATCATGACACCCATCCAGGGGCCACTGTCAGGCCAGGGGTGTGGAGACCAGGGAAGGCAGTCTGGGGAGGCCAGGGTCTGGAAGGATGAATGGGAGGTGGCTGAGAAAGTGGTCCCCCATCCTGGAACAGCACAGTGCATTTCCAGGAACAGCACCTTCATCCATCCATTTGTCCCGTAGATGTTGACTTAGCAGCTATTCGGGAGATAACACAGCAGGTTCTGGTGGGGTGAGCCAGGTGTCCAGGGCCAGGAGTCTGGTCTCCCCTGGGGACTGGGAGAGACTTGGTCAGATGTGCAGTTTAGAGAGACCCATGGAGTGGCAAGTGTGGAGTGTTTGGGAGGCAGTCATAGGAGGACCAAGAAGGATGCTGGGGGTTAAGGGGTGGGATGGCCCCATGTTTCTGGCCCCAGGTGGATGGCAGTGCCATGCCCTGAGGGGGGCAGGGAGCTGGTCCTCATTAATAGGAAGTAGTCAATCACTGCCTAGTATGAATTAGGGGATTGGGCCAGCTCTTGAACTGATTCTTACCAGCAGCCTTGGGGGCCAGGAGGCAGTGCTGGAGCTGGAGCGTGGATCTGACATTTGCTCAGGTTGTGTTTGCAGTGCTGTAGGACTGCATGGGGAGGGGCTCCAGGGGGGTATTTGGTTCAGGTCCTGCTTTCTCTCTCCCATGGGCGACCAGGGAGAGGGTCTGCTGTGTGCTCAAACACCCCACAGGCTGTGCATTCCCTGGGCATCTCTGAGCCTATTTCCTGGTTTGGAAAGAGCACAAGCTGTAGAGACAAACCCCCAAGAGTACAGGGCCCCTGGTAGAAACTGGGGCCAGGTTAAGCTGGAGGTCACGGGACTCCAATCTTCAGCCTGGAACAGGCCCCAGCGCCCGACCTTAGCTGTACAACTGACACCTGGTTCACATCCCACCAAGAGCGCCCCTGAAGTGGGGACCTCCCCCAGTATAAGTCTAGCACTTCAGTATAGAGGAGTGGACACCAGGAAGCTAAAACTTGCAGCTTCTCACCACCCTGGGCAGGTCACTTCACTCCTCTCTGCCTCGGTTTCCCCAGCTTTGGAATTACATGATTCTGCCCACCTCATAGGGTTGCTGTGAGAGTTAGATGTTCATCAGAGTGCCTGCCTGGCACAACAGATGTAGACTTGCTACCCTGCACCTCCCACGACCAGGCAGGGGGATCTCTGCGCGGCAGTGCACGGACGCAGCGTGCAATAGGCTTTGTAAGCCCAGGGGAAGGTGCTGAGTCCTCTCAGTGAGTTGGAGAGGCTGGGGGATGTGGGGCTGGCTGCCCAGGGCTGTCTTCCAACACCCCCAGCATGCGTCCAGGAGTCCCTTCCTGCATCCAGACCAGCCTCCCCACCTCCCTGTGCTCACCACCCTGTTGGGCTCTACCTGCCTCTCCTCCAATCTGTGCTCTATTTATGGAATTTCTAGGCGGGAATCTAGCACAGCTTTGATCTTTTCCGTGGAACGGGCAGCTAAGGCAGGGCGGGGGTGCTGCTGGTTGTATATTTTCTCCCTTAATGGGGTATTAAGTAGACAGCCCAGATGGGGATCTCCCAGTGGGAGGGGGTGGGGCACAGCCTGCTTCATATCAGCCTGAAATATGGCCCCATCACCGCCAAACCTCAAAGGATGCTACCTTTGGGCTGGCTGGGACCTAGCTTTGATGTTCTTGCAGCAGGGGGGTGGGGCAGATATTCCCTGGCACAGACGGGCTGCAGCCTTGGCCCCAGCTAGACTGGAATGTGGTCTGCCAGGCACCTGGGAGAGAGTGGCCCCTCTTCACTCTTTCTCCTGCCTCTCCTTCCCCTTTCTCCATTCTCTCTTCTCTCTCTCCCCTCTCCCCCTTTTCTTTCCCCGCTCCCCTCCTCTCCACATCCCCCTCTCCCTCCCTCCCTGTCCCTAGCTCCCTGCCCCTCCTCCTCTCACCTCTCTGCTTCCTCTTCTCCCCCAGTCCTCTTCCTCCTCCCTTTGGCCTGAGCGTTTTCCAAGCAGTGCACTCCCCTGCCATCCGCAGACCCATCTCCTCTGATCCGCAAGGGTCCCCTGGTGAATGTGTGGGCAGGGCACAGCTGAGGGTGGCAGTCTGGCTCCTTCACCTGGCTGGCCATCGTGGGAGGAGATAGTTAAAGGTGGGGCCAGACAGTCCAGAATCCATTCCCAGTTCATGTGCTTATCGGGCAAGTTACTTCAGTTCTCTGCATACTCATGCCCTCGGCTGGAAAACGGTGTAATAGCTGCCCACGGGGTGTTGTGCAGGTTACAGAGCTCGACTGCAGAGTGCCTGGATCCCTGCCCTGCACCGAGCGAACGCTCGGAGTGTCCGCTAGGATGAGCTGTTTCTGTCTGATCTGGGGCAAGGGCCTGAGCCAGACCTCTCTGAGCCTCGGTCTCCTCCTCTGCACGATAGTGTGGATACCCCTCAGCTCCTCGGTATGCATGGTGAAGACTAAACAAGATGATGCATGGCAGAACCTGGCACAAGGGGACATCCAATAGATGGTTGCTTGGCCCGGCATGGTGGCTAACGCCTGTAATCCCAGCACTTTGGAAGGCCAAGGCAGGTAGATCACATGAGGTCAGGAGTTTGAGACCAGCCTGGCCAACACGGTGAAACCCCGTCTCTACTAAAAATACAAAAATTATCCGGGCGTTGTGTTGGGCACCCGTAATCCCAGCTACTTGGGAGGCTGAGGCAGGAGAATTGCTTGAACCCGGGAGGTGGAGGTTGCAGTGAGCGGAGATTGTGCCACTGCACTCCAGCCTGGGCAACAGAGCGAGGCTCTGTCTCAGAAAAACAATAAATGGCTGTGGTGGTGGTTTCCATGAATAGTCACCCCAGCATCTATTAAACCCGTGCTGTGTGCTAGGGTTGTAGGCTCTGGTTGAACCTGACGGGGTCCCAGCCTGAAGTTGCACCCAGGCGTGGGGCACACATTTGGGTGAAGAAATTGTTCCGGAACTACAGGATGGGAGGTGCTGGGTGCTCTGTGATTTGATTGTAGTGGGTCGGGGGTTCTGGATAAGTCCTGCAGGGCAGGGTCATGGCCAGTGCCTGTTTCTGTTCTTCCTTCTTTCTTTCCTCCTTCTCCCTGCCCTGGCCCCACCATGTGAGACATCCAGGAATCCCACCAAGCAAGGACAGAGATGAAAGAGGCCGGTCTCTGTCTGTGCCTTCCACTGGCTGGTGACCTTGGCAAAGCCTCCTCTCCTGGCCTTGGTTTCTTCCTCTGTGAAAGGGGCATGGCTGGTGGCCTCCCTGCATGGCTTGGAGGCCAGTGGGTGGGGTGGGAGCTCTTTGAGGGTAGAGGAACGTGCCTCTCACCTCCCCCACCAAGGCTGCCTCTGTACCCTCAGCCCCCGCCCTTTGCTGTCCATGGCTGGAATTGAGAGAGAAGGCTGCCTACTCTCTGGGTCCCCACAGAGACCTTCTCTTTTGTCCTAGAGACCCCCAGCTGCAGCCACCACCAGCCTGAGTGCCATCTAGTGTCAGTCCTGACTGTTGTGGGAGCCCCGGTCTCAGTTTCCCCATCTGGAGAAGGGGACTCAACACCCGATAGTGCCCTTAAGGCAGCATCAAGGCACCTGCTCAGTGAGGGGCCCCTCAGCTCTCCCAGACTGGCCCCTTTGCCTCCTGTCCCGTTAGCTGTCCCTCCTTTGCCGGCTCTTGCTCTGGGCTAAGAGATGGGTCTATGCCATGCAGACCCATCACGGGGTTCTCTCCCAGCTCCTCCACAGAGGCCTTTCCTCTGGGGGCTTAGGTTGAGGGACCTGCCTGAGGTCGTCCAGCTGTAGTTGCGAGCCCTGGGCCCGGAATCCAGGCCTGCCGGCCCTGAGTCTTGCTCACACCAGCCCCCCTGGCCGTCCAGCCAAGCGGCTGTGCACTAGAGTGCTGCTCCTCGGAGAACTGAAATCTACCAGGGGAATGGCTGCCCATCTGCTCGGGTTTTGCCCACTGGCAGTGAGAAAGGGAGTCCCCTGTTCCCCACGACAGCCTTCAGGGAGCCAAGGGACGCAGCCAGGTCTCCCCAGCCTGCAAGCATTGCTTCCCACCTTCCCTCCCTCGCTGCTCCCAGACCCCTCCCAAAGGTTTCCATTGCCCTGGAGCTACGCCAGGGAGCTCTGTCACCTTTGGCATGGCTCTTGCAGACACCTCCGCCTGTCGAATCACTTTGACTTAGGAAGCCCTGCTTTCTCCACCTCTGGGCCTGTGTGCATGCCACCTCCTTGGCTGGGAACAGTGTCCCCTCCTGTCCTCACCTTGCAGGTGGATTCCTCTTCGGAGGGACCAGGCCACCTGCCTTACCCAGTCCAGCCCCCACCATAGCCCCCTCACCCTGTGGTGGTGGTTGTGTGGTCACGTCTGTCTCCCCAAGGTGCGCACCTTGTCTGTCTGGCTCTCCTCTGTCTCCCTGGGGCGTGGCACAGAGTAAGTGCTCAGCAAACACTTGTTGAACCTATGAATGACTCCATCCTCGCCTTGTCCTGACAGCCCCATAGTGAAGATCTGAGCCGACCTCTCTCCTGCTCACACACCTCCAACGGCTCCCTAGTGCCCGCAAGATAAGCTTCCGCATTTCTGAACCCCCACATCCACCTCCTCCCAGCCTTGCCTCTGGCTTCCAGCAGCCATTTACACCTCCACCCTGGTAAGTGCAGATGCCATGCTCTGCCCTAGGACCTTCCTTTGGGGAGACTCCCCTACCGCCACCCTACAGAGGTAGCTGCTTCCTCCTTGGAGGCCACACCTCTCTATCCTAAACACCCTCCCCTGTCCTGGCCTCTGAAGGTGGGGTTAAGGCTGACTCAGGGCCTTGGGGAGCAACAGAAGAATGAATGGTTGAATGCATGGTGCATTCTGCAGGTGGGGCTCAGGGGAGGGGAAGCTGCTCAGGTCTTGGCAGGGGGAGGAGGGAATGTCAGGAGTGGGTAGGGAGGATGGGCTGAGCGGAGGCAAAGGCAGAGAGGCAGGCCCGGGTTAGTCATCAGGGTGATGAGTGGGGCTGAGTGTGTTGGCCCTGGGCTGGACGAGGGGTTTTCTGAGACCCTCCCCTGCCACTAACTTCCCTATACTTCCCTTTCCCAGCAGCCACAGCCCTGCCCCTTGGGCTGCTGACCGCAGGAGGCTTCAGGCATGGGAGTCCTGAGACCCCAAGTCTTAGCCCGCACCCCTTGAGCGCTCACTGTGTGTGTCCCTGAACAAGCGCCTTTCCCTTCCTGGGCCTCAATGCCCCCTGGGAAACAAAAGCGTTGCTGCCCACCATCAGAAGTGGGAGGTGACCGAGGTTCTGGGCCCCAGTCAGGACATGCTGTATTTGGCCCATGTGGCGCTTTTTTTTTTTTTTTTTAATTTTTTTTAAATTTTTTTTTAGTTTGAGCCAAAATTAAAACAGGGAAGTTTTCACATACAAATCTAGATTTCTGGCTTCTGTTGATATCTGGGCTGGCCCAGCCACGAGCTCTCACCGGCAGGAGTAGCTGGGTGGTCTTCACTCTTGGCCACCTGCCCAGCCTCCTAGCAGAGGCCCCAAAGCCCTGCCGCTCTCCTTGGGGGAACAGGTTTCAAAACCTGCCTCCCCTTACCCTGCCTTGAGATAAAACCGCATTCCCCCAACCCCCCGATATTCCAGACAATCTGCCTCGTTTTAAAATTCCTTCGGCAGCCCCAGGCCCAGCGGCTTCTACCAGCGAAGGAACGAAAGGAACCAGGCTGCACGTGACTGCTCTGCGGCTGGGGAAGGCTTTGATGTTGCGGGTGATTTCAGCGCGCCCCTCCCCCTCCCCCTCCCCGCCCTTCCTTCCCCTCCTCTGCTTTCTTCCTCTGCTCCCTTTCCCCCTCCTCCTCCACCCCCTCCAAGCTTCCCTTCTACCCCTTTCTGTCTTCTCCGTCCTCCCTCCTCCCCTCCGCTTCCTTCTCCCCCTTCTCTCTTCCCCTCCCCCATCCCCACCACTTCCTCCTCCTCTGCTATTCTCTCTTACCGACCCCACTCCAGGTACCTGCTAATTGCACTCCCCTCCTGCTATTAATTACCTGACCTAGTGAGACCCCAGCCAGGTCACTCCTAGGAGATCTTGAAGTGTTGGGGTGCGGGCAGGGGGACCTGCGTTCGGGGAGAGGTACAGAGGTTGGAGAGCTGCTAGCTGGGACAGAAAGGCAAGAGGGACTGGTGACCAGTGGGACATGTGATCCCCCTCCACCCCCATTCCAGTTCCTCGGGGTTCCTGGGTGACCCACCACTGCCAGCATGTTCTTTTTATGAGGCCTTGAGGCCCCTTTGTCCTGGGGGAAATTGAGGCCCCAGGGCATTGGAGGTTGGCTAGGAGTGGGGAGGGGAGATGGGAGAGAGAGTCCATGGGGAGGGAGAGCAAGGTAAGGACTGTGTGAGAGGCAGATGGAGAGAGTGCCAGAGCAGGGGGCTGGATGTGGGGAGAGGGGCTGGGAAGGACCCTCAGTTCCTGCGCCCCCAGCCAGACATGGCCTCACCTCCTTGCCGCCGTCCTCCCTGTGATTGTCCTCTGGGCTCACTGGTTGCTCTTGCTGTCTGCCTACCGCCCCCTTGCCCCCATCCTCCCGTGCCTTCTAAAGGCCAGAGAAGCCTGCAGGGCCAAGTCCAGATTTTTGGGGGTACCCCTCCAGGTCTCCGTTCCCCTCCACAGCAGGGGTCTGGGCAGGCGGTGGGTGTGGGAACCCTTGGAGCCCACCCATCACTGCCATGGTTATTCTCTGTTCCAGTCGGTCCACAGCTTCTAAGGCTGAGGACACACCAGTGGGTGCCTCCTCTGTGCTGGCCGTGGTGCCCGGCCCCTCCCTGCCCTGGGCCCTCTCGTCCTCCCCTGGCTTGAGGCAGGGATGGCTCCTGGAGGCCGGGGCATTGGGCACGCTGGTTCTGGACTGTCCTGGGGAAGGCCTGGTGGGGAGGGGACTGCCTGCTGCTCTGGCCTCCAGGCTCTGGCCCATCCCTGCTGTGGTTTCTGTGGTCAAATTTGTCATCTAGGTGGGTGTCCCCACAAAAGGCAAGTGCAGAGATAGATGAAATTAGGGCAAACTTGCGACCATGCCAGCTGGTAGGCCTACTATATGCCCAGCTATCCACAGGGGATGTGAGAGTGTTGCCTGTCCCACTGCCCCCTCCCCCAGCACCATCCGTGCAAAGATGAAGAGCCCAGGCTAAGGGAAGTGCCGAGACTTGGCAGCAGGGCTGGGACCCAGGCCTTCTGCTTCGGGGTTCTGGGCAGGATGGTCTTCAGTGATAGCCAAGGAGGCTTCGGCCCTGGAGTCACCACCCTGGCATGTGCCTTGTTTTCCTCCTTGAAACCATAGTGACACTACTCCTGTCTCCCTAGAATAACTTCTCAGCGGCCGCTGCTGTCGCCTTCCACACCCAGTGGGTGCCCCAACAACAGTTGGCCCTTTGGGTCAATCGCCCATGTGCCCACCTTCACCTACCCTCTTTCCAGGAGCACCTCCGCTGATGTCAAACCCTGCCTGTCCTCACCCATCCCCTGCTCCATCTCAGCTCCTAGATGAGTCGCTGGAAGCTGAGCCTTGGCTCTGGCTGAGGGCTCAGCCCTCCCCCGGGCTAGGGAATCTGGTGACAGGAGCACCAGGGCCCTGGGATTTGTGCCCTGATCAGCTGTGTGACTTTGGGCAAGTCACTGGCCCTCTCAGGACATGTGAGAAATGGAGACAGTGGTGATGCCTTCTCTCCCATGGGTTTGCTTTGAGTCTATTGAGAAGACAGATGCTGAAAAGCCCCACCACTTTGTACAGATGTGAGCAGCTGGGCTGAGCGGTCACCTTTGCACCCCCAGGCCCAGCCCTGAAACCAGCACATGTTCATCCTTGCCTGCTCTGCATGGGTGCCAGAGAGGAGCCCTGCCGTGAACCCTCCGTGTGTCCCTCCCACCCTGGGTCTCAGCTCCTCACCATCAGCCAGGAATGCTGGGCCCTGCCTGACAGGGGCCCCAGCTGGTGGGGGGATGCAACCCTAGCCCTTCTGTTGTGGTTTGTGGGGCAAGAGGGGAGTCCACACACATTTGTCTGAATTGTGTGGCTCAAGATTCTCTCTGGCCAGTATTTCCTAAGTCTGCCTGGTCTGGGTTGGGAGAAGAGGTTATGAAGGGGAAGCTCCTGGGGGCTGAGCTCGAGGCTCAGGGATCATGGGCTTTCATGGCTGACCCTGTGAACTGCCCCTGCCCAGTGTCTGGCCCCTCCAGCCCAGCCATGGGGCTCACCCAGCTGCGCCCTTGGAGGGTGCTCAGGAGGCAGTGGGGGATGGGAGAAGGTTGGGAGGGGCTCTGATGAGTTCTTGTTGCTGGTAAAAAGAAGGCACAACCAGTGTCCTTAGATTTACCGTCTAATGCAAATGAGGACCCACTCCTCATTCTTGCCGCTCCATGAATATGACCAACCCTTAAGCCAGCTAGGGAGTCTGACCTCTGCTCAGGCCTGGCAGGGGACAGGAAGTAGCTCCTCACCTGTTTTTCTTTTTTCAGCCCCCTGGTCAGTTCTACAGCGTAGCCCTCTCTGATCATGCCCATTTTCCAGATGGGCAGCCTCCTTGCCCAAGGCCGCCCAGCTGGGCCATCCATTGTGGGTATGGGCACTGAGGCCTGCCTGAACCAGTAGTGCATAGGAGTTGGGACACAGGTTCTGGGGCCCAAGTTTAAACTGACTTCTCCAGTTTGCTGTGTGGTTCTGGGTGGGTTACTGCACCTCTCTGAACTCAGTTGCCACGTCTGTAGAGTGGGTTTAACTCTAGCACCTTCCTTTGGAGAGATGTCAGTGCCGGAGTGCATGGAGCACCTGGCATGGAGTGAGTGCTTGCTGAGTGTCAGCTGTAGTTGCTGCTGTTTTTATTGTTATTTGACTTGAAAATCTCCCCCTGCTCCTCGTGCTGCTTTCTCATTCGTGAAAAGCTGAGCTGAATAAATGGCGACGGGGCCTCCCGGGTCCCCCTGCAGCGTGATTACATCCCTGAGCCCTGCTTGGGCCTGGCATCAGCAGGGCCCCCTTGTGGCTCGGGTGATGAGGAGAAACTTGGCCCTGTCACACTGCCTGGCTGGAGCCCTGTTTGGGGGTGGGGGTCTCAGCCCTGCCTGGCCTGCCTCCCGGCTGACAGCTCGGGCACTGTGAGCTGGCTGCCAGCCAAGCTGCTTCCTCTCTGGCTGGCTGGCATCCCGGGCCCAATGCCAGGAGGCCGGCTGGTGGGCAGCAGCTCGAACGCCGCAGGGCTGTGATCCCGGCCAGGAGACTCCAGGCAGGGCTGGGTGTTGGGGCCTCCAACTGCCCCTCATGGCCCTTGGGGAGCCGGGCACAGCTGCACTGGCTCTCGGCACCACCCCCAAGTTGGTGCCGTTGCAGGTTTGCAAAGCAGCAGCAAAGAGTGCAGCCAGGGCAGTGGGAGCTGTTCACACCCTCAGGCCTGTCTCACAGGGTCAGACACTGAGCCAGTACTTGCTGAGTGTCCATGTGTCCAGGGCCTGTGCTGGGGGTCAAGGACGCAGCACCCCGTTCGCTGAGGCCTGGCTCGGGGAGGCCAGGATGCTGCTGAAGATGATGATGGTGGTCATGTTGGTGATCCTGCACTGCCAAGCACTCACCTGCCAGGCAGGGGTCTAAGTCCTGACACATCTTCACTCGGTAGTCCTCACAAAACTCAGATGGGCTAAGGACTGTTCTTACCCCCATTTTACGGATGAGGAAACAGATCTACCTATAGCTAGAAAATGGAGAAGGCAAGATTGGAACCCCAGCTTGCTGGCTTCAGAGTCCACGCCCTCAGTGTTGCCCAGGGTCTTGCGGAGGGCAGCCTGTACCATGTGGGAACTGGTCACGCTGTGTGGAAAGCCTGCCTGGAGGAGGAGGGGATGGGTATATGGGTTGGGGCTGAAGCCTGCACAGGATTTCTGCTGCTGAGGTGGGGAGTTCAAGGAAGGCTTCTCTGAGGAGGTGTCATTTAGGCTTTGGCCTGAAGGACATGAGCTGGCTGTATGAAAACATAAGGGAGTAGGCCGGGCGCGGTGGCTCACGCCTGTAATCCCAACACTTTGGGAGGCCGAGGCGGGCGGATCACTTGAGGTCAGGAGTTCGAGACTAGCCTCAACATGGAGAAACCCTGTCTCTACTAAAAATACAAAATTAGCCGGGCGTGGTGGTGCCTGCCTGTAATCCCAGCTACTCAAGAGGCTGAGGCAGGAGAATTGCTTGAACCTGGGAGGCGGAGGTTGCAGTGAGCTGAGATCGTGCCATTGCACTCCAGCCCGGGCAACAAGAGCGAAACTCTGTCTCAAAAAAAAAAAAAAAAGAAAGAAAAGAAAACATAAGGGAGG
The DNA here is from genome assembly GCF_029281585.2 of Gorilla gorilla gorilla. Classification (NCBI taxonomy): domain Eukaryota; kingdom Metazoa; phylum Chordata; class Mammalia; order Primates; family Hominidae; genus Gorilla; species Gorilla gorilla. Next base: position 40,308,169 of record NC_086018.1, on the reverse strand, counting down.
AGCATCTCAGGGAGAGGGACAGCCAGGGCAGAGGCCCCAAGGCAGCAGCAGGCTTGCCAGGTGGGAAGGACCAGAAGGCAGCCCAGCGGTGGGGAGTGTGGGGTGAATGGGGCTGAAAGGGTAGGGCCGGCTCACAGAGGGTGGGGAGGCTGCAGCAAAAGAGGAGTTTGGGGTGGCTGTGGCGCAGGGACAGCTGTATGCTTCACCCCAAATGTTACTGTCTTCTCTCTCCATCAAGGAGGAAGGGCCCAGGCTGGGGTTAGGAGGCTTAGGGACCAGACTGTGTCACCCTCTCTCCTCCTGTGCCCTGCCCCCCACACTGTCATCTCCCTCAGTGGCAGTGGGGGTTCATCACTGGGTCTTCAGGTCCCTTGCCCATGGCTGGTGGTGTTCCAGGTGGGCCCAACCAGGCGGCCCCTGCCTCTAGGCAGCGCGTAGGTTTCCTTGGGCAGCCTCAATCCTGCCAGCGCTAGCATGTCTCCCTGCACAGAAGCCATCAAGCACCTTTGGATCCTATCTGAGGGTCATCCCTGTCCCCCAGGGCCCTCCACCCAACCACAGCACCAGTGTGTATTCCCTTCTGCAGGCTGCCAGGCACTCTGCCTGCACCTGCTGCAGTTGGACAGTCCAGGCGTGGTGTGTGACCACAGCAAGCCACTGCCCACCTCTGAGCCTCATTGTCCTCATCTACAGAGTTGGGACATCAGCGTCTACTTTGTGGTTGGCTGTGAGGCTTAAACGAGATAATCTCCATCAAGTCCCTGCCAGGAGCCTAGCCTGGCCTCCATCAGTGGCCGCTGTTGAAAATGTGAGTCCTAAATCCTTGTGACCGCTGGGCCCAGCACCCTGGACAGCAACAGCCTGGCCCTGCCCTCTCCCGGAGCTGGGAGGGAGGGCCCTTTCCCAACCTGCTCGCCTGGGAGCAATGCCTGCCAGTGACTTCCCTGCCCCAGCAGCCTTGCCTGGCCTCCCTCCCGCTCCTGGAGTCTTTAGTCTTCAGCACAGTCTGGTAATTAAAAACCTTCAAGGGGGACTTTATTGAGTTAGCATTAGTTATTTTGTCAGGCTGGGAGAGCAAGAGAATTATCTGTCCTCCGGGAGAGGGGGCTGGGGCAGGGTCGCGGGCTGAGATTGGCAGGTGCCTGCCAGTGCAGTGCATGCAGGGTTTGTGCTCTATTAGTGCAGCGCACTGCAGGTGCAGTGGCGGGATGTGACCGGGGTGGAGCGGGCTGGCGGGTGTGTGTGTGGGGAGGGAGGATTCCCCACTGTGAGGCTGGCCCTGCGGGGATGTTCCCACTTCCCAGGCTCTTCCTGGCTCCTGTCCTAGGGCTCTATCAGTTCCTGGCTTTCCAAACAAGCCCCTGCCAGAGCCCAAATGGAGACATGGGCAGCTGAGGGCGTTCTTTGAGACGGAGTCTTCCTCTGTGGCCCAGGGTGGAGTGCTGTGGTGCAGTTTTGCCTCACTGCAACCTCCGGCTCCAGGGTTCAAGCAATTCTCCTGCCTCAGCCTCCTGAGTAGCTGGGATTACAGGCACGCACCACCACACCCGGCTAATTTTTGTAATTTTAGTAGAGACGGGGTTTCACCATGTTGGTCGGGCTGGTCTCAAACTCCTGACCTCATGATCTGCCCGCCTTGGCCTCCCAAAGTGCTGGGATTACAGGCCTGAGCCACCGCGCCCAGCCTGAGGGCATTCTTTTCTTACTCCAAGCTGGGGGCTAAGCCTCTTGCCTCCCCAGGCCTGCCCTTAGGCTAGGGTTGACCAGTGGGCTGGTTAAGGTGCCCCAGGCCTCCTCCCTCCCCTCCCCTTCCCATAGCCTGAAGATACCCGCTTACAGAGTCAGGCAGGGACACCTGAGATTGCGAGCTCTGTGACCTTGGCTGAGCCCCCTCACTCCGCTGTCCTCAGACTCTCATTTGTGGAATGAGAACCACCCTCCCCAGGTAGTCATGCAGGATAAAGGAGGTCAAATGGGAATTCCCACCTCCAGGAAAGCACCTGGTTTTATTCCCCTGGGTCTGTCTGAATGCCGAGCCCTAGGGAATGAGCTGACCTTTGCCTTTTTTGTTTGGCACCCACCTAGGGACAATACTCTGAATCCTGGCAATAACCTTGCAAGACAGGTGTATCCAGCTCCTGTTTCAGTTGAGCACACTGGGGCTGGAGCAGGGTGGCAGTTTGCTCAGAGTCAGCCAGGAGTGGAGAAGCTGGGTCTGACCTTGGATCTTCCCCCTATTCGAGGGGCTGGGGGGCCAACACTACACTATTGAATCTTTTAGGGAAAGTGCCAAGGAAGGACACTTGGCCTCCTCCTGGGCTTGGGCCTGGCCAGGAGGCCTCCTGCTGGGAGCTGGCCCCGGGGCTTTGTATCCTGCCCTGCCTTGCCCCAGAGCTGGGCCCCACTCCCTGGCCTTTCTGCCCTGCCTATAAGGCCCAGCTCCTGAAATTCAAACCCCGCCACTCCTGGTGGGCAGGACAGAGTGGGAGGGGGATGTGGGATCTAGTATCCAGCGCTGGGGACAGTGGAAGGGTCACACCAGCCATGTGTCTGTGCCGTTCAAGCTGAGACCCGGTCATTCAGTAGACTCTCCTGGGCCTGGGCTAGTGCTCGGCTGGCCCTGGAGGCGCAGAGGGGCTGGCTGGGAGCAGAGAGGCCTGAGAGTCCAATCCGAGCCTTGTCTTCCTAGCCGTGGGGTCCTGTGTCCCAGGTGTGTGCTGCTTTCCAGCTCAAACAGGCCTCCTTGTCCTCCAAGTTCCTGCTTAAACACCCCCTCTTCTGGGATGCCTTCTGGGATTTATCCAGGCCACCGTGCTGCCCACTCTTCTGGCATCTCACAACCTACCTTGGTTACAGTTGACACGCAGGATGTTACCTCATTGAGGGCCAGGCTGAGCCCTAGTTATGTCCCTATCCTCAGTGTATCTGCTGGGTCCTAGCTGAGTCCCAGCTCTGCCTCGGATTCCTCATCTGTCAAGTGAGTCCAGGGCACAGAACCGTGCGTGGGGACTGCAGGGCAGGATGAGGCCAGAAAGGGCTCCTTCTGTGGCATCCTTGACCTAGTGCACGTGGCCTGATTTTAGCACTGGGGCCTCAGCGGATCAGGACACGGAACACGCAGGCCCAACCCTGGGAACTGTAAGGTATTGCCTACTACCGCCGTGGGACCTGGGTGAGCTTTCTTCTTGCAAAATGGCGGTGCTGACCCTCGTCCATACCCTGTGAGACTATGGGCAGAGAGCCCAGCATGACAGGAGGGCCTAGGGGTGCTGTGCTAGCTTTCTTTATCTAAGAACTGGGAGTGAGGCCCCATTAGTGCTCATGGGACTCATACGAGGGGTGGTATGTGAGAGGTGCCTGCTTTTACCCAGGTCAGACACCTCAGGTCCACAGGGGCAGGAGACAATAGGTGCTGGCTGTTGTCAGGGAGGGTCATGGAGCCAGGGGCCTGACCTTCCTCCCTCACATCTGTGGTTTCAACTTGGATGCTCTTAATCTGTGCTGGAAAGGAATTGGGTAGGGCCCCACACCCTCACGCTAGCCCTTCTGCTTGCTTCTTTAGGCTGGGCTGCCTTTGTGTGTATCTGTGCTCTGGACCAGAATCAGGAGACCCTGGCTCAAGAGGCCCCTCCTAGGCATCTTGTGGCCCCAGGACTCCACCTTTGCCCAGCCTGGGCTAGGCCAGGCAGCCGGGTCAGGATCCACCTGGATCCACAGCAGTCCTGCCCAGCGCCCCATCTGTTCCCCTCTCAGCCACACCCTTCTTGCTCTCCTCTGATTCCCCATGCAGGGGCTGCCTTTGCTGCATGCACCATCAGGAAAACTGCTCTTTTGGCAGATGACATCTCCCAGAGGCGGTCCCAGCACAGGCACTGCTGCTGCTGCCCCACGGCTCATAGTCCAGACAGTCCAGCTGCTTTGCCGAGGGGCAGCCCTGAGGCCTATGACCTCCAGCGGGCTCAGGACACACATCTGTCTACCCTGGTCGAGACTCTAGTATGGAGATCCCCTTCCTTTGCCCCTCCACACACTGCCCTCTCCTCAGGGAATGCTTCCTCCTGGAAGCCCTGTCTAACCCCAAGGCTGTGGGGAGGGCCCCTCCCCTGGGGCTCAGGCTGGACTGCGGTCATTGGTTTACTTACTTTCCTTTCCACCAGACTGTGAGCTTCTTGAGTAACATCGTGCATTTCTGGATCCCTGGCACACAGGAGGCACTCAGTAAATGCTTGTGTTTGTTGGACAGTTTGTGGGGACTGGGAGGACCTTAAAATGTTCAGAGAAGAGGAGATGGAGTCCCAGAGACGGGAAGGATGGGGCATGGAGTGAGGCTCCACTGTCCAGAGGAGAGGACCCTAGGTTCCGATCCTGGCAGCCTGGGGATGGATCTGGCTGGACCCCTTACTTCACCTCTCCATGCCTCAGTTTCCTTATTTGTAAATGGGCATCTTCAAGCTGCCTCTCATGGTTGTACTGACGTTGTACCGAGGTAAGGTAAGAGGGGGTGCTTTGCAAAGCCCCTGAAGATGTGAGTCCTCCCAGCACTGTTCTAGGGTCTTCAGTGGACCAGGATGGGCAGCAGCCCTGCCCCAAGGCCCCTGTGTGCTCTGGGAGGCTGACCTCATCCTTGAATTGCCTTGAATTGTCCTTGAGGCCAGCACCTCATCCCAGCCTCATCCCCAGGCCTAGTGTTAGCCCAGCGACCAACGCTGAAGGGGGCAGGCCCAGCGGTGTATGCTGCAGCCACAGCGAGTGGGCTCAGGGGCACGTGCTCCTTCTCCTCTGGTACCCTCCAGAAACCAGAAGCCTTTCCCTCCCAGCCTGCCCTTGGCTCTAATATCACAGGCCACACTGCGGGGAGAGGGTCCCCTGCTCTCCCAAGCAAAGGTCAGGAGCAGAGGCCTCCCACGTCCCCCAGCCTGCCCGCTCCATGGCCTGGTCACACCCACAGCTGACCCAGCCTCCCTTCACTGGGGTTTTTATATTTTGAGCAGATGAAAGATTCTGAAAGATTCTCATTCCGTGTGTTTTGGCTGGGATTAGCTAGCCCCTGGCTGCCAGTTCCTCGGAGCTCTGCTGTGTTGAGAGGACATCAGACGGCCTGTGCTGGGCCGCTTCTCAGGGGCCCCGAGCCTCCTGCACATCCTAGGGCAGGGTACTGGGGGTCAGGACTGGGAGAAGAGACAGGATGAAGGGGGCAGGCCCTGCTGCAGGCTCTGGCCCACCTCTGGCCCTGGCCCCCAGCAAGGGTTGGGGCCCAGCCCTGCCTCCTGCTGGCCCTTGTCCCCCTGGCTGACCCCCGCTCCCCAAGCAGCAGCCGGCGGTGCAGGGGGCGCATGCGTGCGGCGGGAGTGAGCCGGCTGTGGAGAATTAATATTCCTGGAACATCGCCCCGGCCGCCTGCACACGCCGAGGAGAATATTACGGCGATTAGCGGTGGGAGTTCGGCCTGCACGCAATATCTGGATGGAGAATTCGGTGTGATTAATCTGGCGCTAAGTAGCAGCCTCCGGGGTCCGCAGGGCTCTGGCATGTTTGGAATGGGAAAAAGCTTGGGGGCGGGGCAATCCTTTGGGGCGCTCTTTGGGGATCTGCCAGGGTGGCAGCTGTGCCCGGGGCAGGCTGCAGGCTCCTGGTGGCCTCAGGTGGGCAGATCATCCCTTATTTGCAGCCATTGGCGGACTGCCAGCAGATAAAAGTGTGTGTGGTTCAGAATCTCAGCCCATCTGACGCCTCTCTCAGGCCTTTCTCTCCCTTTAGCCGCCTAAGTTCAGGGTCACAGACCAACATTGGAGTTGCAGCTTCACCGCACACTTTACACCACCTTTCGGGGCCTCAGTTTCTTCATCTGTAGAACAGGATGCATCATTCCTACCCTGCCATCTCAGGGGAAAGTCTATTATTTTTCCCACTTCATGGAGGAGAAAACAGGCTGTGAGCATTTTGCACAGCCAGGAGTGGCTCTGTGCTATGCAGATGTTAAAGATTATTGTTAATAATTCTACTAAGAACCTGAGTTCAGCAGCCACCAGTTCCTCTTGCGGTGTCTCTGCTCTTTGGGCAATGGCAGATCTGGTGTTTGGAACCTCCCAGAGTGTGTCGGTGGGATGTGGTGGCAGGGAGAGAGCACTGGTGGCCCCATCTGTAAAATGGGTATAAAAATACCTCACTTCCCTGAAGTGGAGGTCCAAGTGACAAAAGCGGGTGCCTGTTTTAAGATCTGCTGTTCTGGGGCTGTTTTGTAGTCTAACTTAGGGCAGTAGTGGAGACCAGGTGAAACTGGTGGTGATGTGGGTCGGGGAATATCTGTTGGTCTGGCCTTCCTCCCAGTCATCGGCCCCCGCCTGACTGCTTCACTGGATGGAAGCACTGAATGCCAGGGCTGGAAAGGAGCCTCCTGATCTTTCCCAGTGTCTTCACTTAAGGGCAAGGAAACCAAGGCACAGAGAAGGAATGAGGCCTGCCCAGGCTTGCACCAAAGTGGCAGTGTGGAGGGAGGATTGTGGTCTTTGGAGCCAGCCAGGCCTGCACTGCCCTGGGGCAAGTCTTTCTTTCTCTGGGCCTCAGTTTTCTTATCTGTAGAATGGCAACGTTGTGCCAGCCTTTTGGGGTGGAACAGTGTAATGGGCAAGGAACAGAGCAGACACTCTGCTCTCTGTCTCTCTTTTTTTTTTTTTTTTTTTGATACAGGGTCTCAAAAATACAGCATGTTGCCCAGACTGGAGTACAGTGGCATGATCTCGGCTCACTGCAACCTCTGCCTCCCTCCCAGGTTCAAGTGATTCTCCCATCTCAATCTCACGAGTAGCTGGGACTACAGGCGCACGCCACCATGCCCGGCTATTTTTTTTTTTTTTTTTTCCTGAGATGGAGTCTTGCTCTATTGCCAGGTTAGAGTACAGTGGCATGATCTCGGCTCACTGCAACCTCCACCTCCTGGGTTTAAGCGATTCTTCTGCTTCAGCCTCCCAAGTAGCTGGGACTACAGGCATGTGCCACCATGCCTGGCTAATTTTTTGTATTTTAGTAGAGACAGGGTTTCACTATGTTGGCCAGGATGGTCTCGATTTCCTGACCTCGTGATCTGCCTGCCTCGGCCTCCCAACGTTCTGGGATTACAGGCGTGAGCCACCGCGCCTGGCCATGCCTGGCTAATTTTTGTATTTTTAGTAGACGGGGTTTTACCATGTTGGCCAGGCTGGTCTTGAACTCCTGGCCTCAAGTAATTCACCCACGTTGGCCTCCCAGCGTGCTGGGATTACAGGAGTGAGCCACCACGCCAGGCCAGCACTCTGATCTCTTAATAGGAAAAGGTCCCGTTCTCCTGGGAGCCCAAGAGGGCTTTCTGAAGGGTGCCCAGCACATACAACTGGCCTGCCTCCTCTTTGCCCAGGGTGCTGGACTTGCCGAAAGCTCTTGTGGTGAAGGAATTCAACCATTGCACTTTTTCGCTCAATTGCTTCACTCCCTGTGTGTTGAACATTTCCAAATCTGATTTGCAGGACTTTTTTTTCTTTTCTTTCTTTTTTTTTTTTTTTTTTTTTTGGCTAGTGAGGCTTTAGACTTCCATGCAACTCACCACGCCCAGAAATGGATGCTGGACCAATTGTCTTTACTACCCCTTTCCCATGCAAGCAATGTAACGGCCTTTGAAAGGGGGCTGGTTTGTGGTTTTCCAGCAGTAGAATGGTCTGTGGTCTTGAGCAGCTAAATTTGAAACCGGGATTTTCAGGAGGATCAACTGAGCTCTGAAACAGCTGGGCACAGTGCAAGGTGGCAGGGGTCAGGGAGAGGCAGGTGGGGCTCCTTGGGCTTGGCTGTGCTTTCACTGCTGACTCCTCAGTGCCGGGAACAGTAAGAGCTCACACAGCCCTGCTTGAATGAATGCATGCATACATGATGGGATGGATCTGTGCTATGATGAGATGCAGTAGAGTATGTTGGTTAAAAGCCTAGGCTCTAGAACTGGACAGCCTGGAGTGGAACTCTAGCTCTGCTCTTTGTTAGTGGTGTGACTGGGTAACTCAGTTCCGTTCTCTGGGCCTCAGTTTGCTCATTTGTGAAATGGTTGAACTAGATGATTCCAGCATTCCTCCCAGCTCAGACGTTCTGGTTTCTTTGTTGGCCTTCATCCCCAACAATAATGTGTCCAGAACAGAGGCGTGGTGCTCCCTGAGCCCTTTAGGTCAGCCACTATGCTCCCAAAAACCTGTGCTCCCAAATAGAGGCAACATGTCCTCTCTACCCAAATATGCCTGGGAGTTGTCGCCTTGGAAATGTGCTTTTTTGCTTCTGGGGTTGGGTGCCCATACCCTCCTATCCATGCATTTGCCCCCTCCTCCCTTCCCCCCAGCCATCCTGATCCAGCTTACATACCTCCTCCTCCAGGAAGCCTTTCCTGATGCCGACTCCCAGCTGTACTCCTTTCAAGGCCCTTCTCTGCATCTTTTGCTCCTGGCCTGGGATCCCGCCTCACTCATGTTAGGGTGTTTGTGAGAAGTTATTGAATAACTGTGCACACGTCCTCCACGGTTCAAGGGACTGATGGGAACCCACATCTATTCCTTATCTACGAAGTGCCTGGCCTGGTACGAGGAGGCACATTTGTACTCCTTGTCTGAAATTACCCACTCAAAATCTCAGTGACATAAAGAGTGTTACCCTGCTTCAAAGGAGGAAACTGAGGCTTGGCAAGCTTATTTGGAGCCTAGTCTCTGATCCCCTGAAGCGCACTTTCTTCCCACTGCCACAGCACATCTCTCTCAGACTGTGTTCTGTCCTCTGGACACCTTGCTCTGATTACCCTGATCAGATAAAGTAATCATGCTAGCCGCTAACTGGGATCGGCTCTTGCTTAGAGAGGCCATTGTAAGCATTTTGCATCTCTTATCTCATGTAATCTTATAGCAACCTTATAAGGTAGGTCCTATTCTTATCCCCGTTTTACAGGTGGAGCATGTGTGGCTCTAAGAAGGAACTTACTCAAGGTCACACAGTCACACAGGAAGGAAGTGGTGGAGCCAGGATTTAAAACCAGACAGCCTGATGTAGGTGCCTGCCAAACTGAATTGCAGTTCTTCAATTCACTGTTCCAGTCAACCCTGCCTAGGTTCCTCAGGGCGTATTTCTTGAGTATGCACTGTGTGGGTCAGAGGACAAGGGGCAGAGGATGACAGACCCATGTCCTTTGGCCAATCTCAAAGCCCCACTGGGAGGGGAAAGGTACAGTTCTCTGAGGTCTTTCGAGGGTCTGCACTGTGCTGAGACCCTCTGAAGGGACACTGCTGTTATGCTGTCAGCTTCACATAGGGTGAGGCAGGCTCAGAGGGGTCAGTGGCTTGTCTAAGGTCACCCAGTGAGTGAGTTGGGGAGCCAGGATTTGAACTTGAGCAGTCAGCCTCAGAGTCCCTACCCCTTTCCACCATTTCTTCCTGCCTTACAGGACACGGCATATGAGCTGCTATGGGGGAAAAGCATAGAAAGTGGCATTTGACTTGGACTTGGGGGTCAGGCTTCTCAGAGGAAGTGAGGTCTAAGTCGAGACCCTCATGTAATGCAGGAAGTGGTGGGAGTAGGGGGAGGAGAGAGAACAGCATGTGCAAAGGCCCAGAGGCAAGAGAGAGCATGGTTTGTTTAAAGAACTGGGTGCAGTGGCTCATGCCTTTAATCCTAGCACTTTGGATGGCTGAGGTGGGAGGATCACTTGAGCCCATGAGTTCGAGACCAGCTTAGGCAACATAGTGAGACCCTATCCCTACAAAAAAAATAAAAAAAAAATAAAATAAAAATGAAAACCAAAGAGAACAGAATGAAGGTGTTTGTTCTAGGTTTCTTCACTGGCATTTCCAGTTGCAATCTTTGAGTAGTCAGTTTATCTAGAAGGGTTTACGGAATGCCTCATGTGGATTCTGTACCATGTTAGGTCTTAAATGCAGACCCAGCCCTTGGTAGGGGTAGGGACTGGTGCATTGCTCAGTGGGGGTCCCAAGGACTGAGGCGGGAATACTAGCTCCAGGATTTGGGAAGGGCCAGGAGGAATGGAAGTACTTTATAGTCGGTGGGAGCTGCCTTGTGTCCTTGCCTGTAACCCTGACATCCTAGATATGGGAAGGATGAAATGAGATAACCAGGACCTGGCGCTTAGTAGGCCCTCACCAGATGCCAGGCACAGAAGCTCAGTGGCAGGCGTGTGCCAAGTTTGGGGCAGCCAGTGGTCAGCAGCCCAGCTGCCCCATGGCACCAGGGAAGATGGGAAGGGCCCTGCCGTGGAGTAGGCAGAGCAGGGCCTGGAGGGGCCCTGGGCCAGGAGCCTCAGGCTGAAGCGAGCATGGCCAAGTGAAGTGCATGGCCTCTCACTGGAGGGCAGAGGCTGGAACACTGGACAGGGAAGTCCCCACCAGGCCAAGGATGGCTTGAACAGCTATGGAGTAGGAGGCTCAGGCCAAGGATCTGGCCACGGCCCAGAGTCCAGGCACTGGACGCTTGGGTCTCTGTTTTGTCCCAGTGCTTCCTGGGCCTTGGTTTCCCCATCTTGACACAGGGCGTTGGTGCTTAACCTCTCAGGCATTGCCGTGGGGTAGGAAGGGGGTGTGAAGCGCCTGTGCTGGGCTTGCAGGTAGTAGGTGCTCAGCCCCTCGGAACGAACGCTGCTGTTGTACACAGAGAAACAGAACCAGGACCCCAGGCCAGGCCTCCTCTTGCTGTGGCCTCCCTGAGCTGGGACTTGGGACAAAAGGTGGTTGGGACTGCCATGCCCTGCCCTTTCCAAGCCCACCTTTGTAGGGGGCAGCCAGGGCTCACTCCAGTGGCCCATGAAGGCTTTAGCCCTGGAGCTGCCCAGCTAGCCCTTCAGGCTCTGGGCCACTTTGCTGGCCTCACATCCCAGCTCACCTTCCTGCTCTGCAGCCTCAGAGATGCCCTTCCCTTTCTGAGCCTTGCCAGGTAAAATGCAGCCCTCTCTGGTCCTCATGACGACCACCTAAGGTGCAGGGTGCAAATCCCCAGCACACAGTAGGTGCTCTATGAACGGTCACACTTGCCTTTACCCCACAGTCTCCAAGCACATCAGTGAGCTGCGATTCTCACCTGTGGTGGGCGTTGGCCCCTTTTAAGCCATTCACTCTGGGGCCAATTATAAATAGACACATAATCGCCCCTATCTATAGAGATAAGACATACTCTTCAGATGAGCCCGCCCCTCCCCTGCCCCCCTCCACGCTGGCACGCGCTCTCCGCAGTTGAAGGCGAGGAGGGATCGGGTGCTCCCCTCCCTCCTCCATCCATCCATCCCTCCTCCCCGCTGCTCCTCCATCTCCACCCTGCAGAGGTGAGATCGGCAGGGGCCGTGATGTCAGAGGCTCAGCTGATGTCACCGCCCCGGCCCTGTGACTTCACTTGCCGGCTTGGGCAGGAGGAGCCGCGAGGAGGCTGAGAGCCGAGAAACTGCCCCCCTTTCCTTTTTCTTCTCCTTTTTTCCCTTTCCCCTCCTCCCCCGCCTCGGCTCAGGAGTTGTTTTCCTCCCCCGTGGTCGCCGGGCTGGCAGGGGGTCTGGGGCAAGGGCCCGGGAAGGATGCGGCTGCAAAGGTAACGGTGTGCGCGGTGCCTCTCCCGCGGTCGTGAAAGTTTGCTCTGGCGTGCGAGGCGTGCCCGCCGGGTGCTCCGCCGCGCCGCGCTGCCCTGGCCCGAGGCTCCCCGGGGGCGGGCAGGGGCCGCGCCGGGCCAGGGCAGGGCTGGGCAGGGGCCTCCCGGGCGGCCTTTACTGCCTTGTCCCCATCAAAGGCCGCAGCTGCTCGAGTGGCGGCTGTAGCTTTGAAACTGCCATAAAGAGCGATGGAGGGCGGGGAGGCGGGGGATGTTCAGAGCAGTGCCCAGGAGGGTGGCCGGGAGAGGAGGGGCCCGAGGGGGCTGCTCGGGGAGCGCGGCAGCAGCAGGGGCGTGAAGGGCAGGGCCCCGGGTCACAGTCCCAGGGGCCGAGTGCCCGCCCCCGTCCCCTCCGGTCCAGATCCAGCCGCCGTGCGCAGCCAGCCCGGGTGTGAGGGTGCAGAGCGGCGGGGGGTTGGGGCTGGCTGCTCCCTCTCCCCCCCTCCACTATTTCCAGGCATGTTCTTCCACCTCCAGCAGGCCATTTGTCAGTGGTGATGCGGGACAAAGGAGGGGCAGTGGGTGGTCTGCTGCGAGTTGGGCGATGGGCACGGAGAGAGGGCCGAGAGAAACGCCAACAATGAAGAGGCAGATCGAGGGCTTTGCTCATTCAGGCTGTCGAGGGAGCCGTCATTTTGTGTTAGCGTGTGTGTGTCTGAGGTGGGAGGAGGAAGAGAGCGGAGAATGACAGGAGAAGGATTATGACATTGTGTTGTCTCTGTTTGTGGTAAATGCAAATTTGGCACCAGTGGTTTCCCGGGAAAAGGAGCAGCAAGTAACCCAGGCCGAGGCCCTGGCCCAGACCCACGGAGGGAGCCCGTGCTGGGCTGCGTGGGGCTTTATTTGGCCCTCCCTTTTTTTCTATCTGGCGTGTGCTTCTTCCATTTATTTTACAGTGAAGAGCTGGAGACAGACAGGCCGGCGAGGCAGGAGGAGCCGGCCCCCTCCTCCCAGGCATGGCAGCCCCTCCTCAGCTCACCCCGGAGGAGGCCTGGGCAGCTCTCCCAACCCCCAGGCGCTGTCCCAGCTCCCCGGCCTCCCTCCCAGGTCTCTGCCCCCAGCCAGGGTCACCGTTCCATCATTCTCTTAGCCTGGGCAGCCTGAGGTCTCTGAAGGCTACTTCTGCCCGCAGCTGCTTCCCAAGCGTGACCAGAGACCGAGAACCTGGGACCGAGGCTGGGATGGGGCTTTGCAGAACGAAGGCCAGGGCTGGGCGCTTCCCCGGCTACAGTGCTGGCCTGGCTGGCCTGGAGGTTGGCAAACAGCTCTGCAGCCAGGGGCTGTTAGCACAGCCTCCTGGACCTTGACTCCTCTGATGGGCCCATGAGGGCAAGGGAGCTTGAGCCTGCCCTGGGCCAGGAAGCGGCCATGGTACAAGTCTCTGGGCTGCCACAGGGCTCAGGCAGGTGCAGTGACATGGGCGCAGGTGGTCAGTGTGTTTACAGCAGGCCTCCAGAGAGTGCATGGTGGAGTGAGTTTTACCAGAGCCAGGCCGTAGCTCAGGCCCTAGCAGAGACTGTGAGTTCTAAGCTGAGAAGCCAGGGCAGGAACCATCTACAGGCGGAGGGTCAGGGGAAGGCTGTGGCTCTCCTTCCAGTCTCCCTTCCCCTGGAGCTGGTCCCTAACCTGACCTCACCACCTCCTCTTTTCTGGTCAAGTCTTATGGTCTCAATTCACTTCCTCCAGGAAGCCTTCCCTGTCCTCCTGTGCCTGGCCCACCTTCTTTGCCCTCTCACAGTCCTGACCACACAGAGGTGGGTCTGTCTTCCTGTTAGGCCTTTGGGTGCAGAGCCTGGGTGACCATCCTTGGGTACAGGGACACTTAAGGCCTCCCCTCTGCACTCCTGGCACCTGCCCAGACCTGGGCATAGAGGAGCCCTGTGCCTAGAGCTCAGAGGAACAGACCCAGACTCAGATCCCCCAGGAAGTGGGACCACCAGGATGGAACAGCTGCCCTCTCCCCATGTCCTAGACGGTGTGATGGGCTCAATTCCTTTGGGCAAACTCACCCCAAGGGGTTTTTTCCCCACAGAAATCTTTTCCCTGAGTACCCCTGTGAGGTCTGACAGGGAAATCAAGAGAGGCTTCACAGAGGAGGTGGCATTTGAAGGCCTTGAAGAGTGAGTAGGAGTTTGCCGTGCTAAGGCAGGAGAGGGTGTACCATCAGAGGGAAGTGCAAGAACAGTGCATCCAGGGTGTAAGAGGCGGGTTGCGCTCTGTGGCTGAAGCCGTTGGAAGAGTGGGGAGAGGCGGCGACAGTGGAAGTGGGGCCCTTGTTTCACTGGCTAGGGGAGCCACTTGTGGAGGAAGGGAGAACCTGACCTGATGACAGACTGGGCAGTGCCACATGGACATCGCGGTCACTGCAAACTCGCCTTCTTTGGACCCGTTTTCAGGATCTTGCAAAGCTGGCTTGTTCTAGCTGCTCCCAAGCCAGCCTCTCTCAGGCTGCCTTGTGCTGGGATTCCCAGATGGCCTCAGATTTGAATTTAAAGAACAGCTTGGGTCTTCTTTTAATTTGGAGTCTCAGGACCAGCCCAGGACACATTCTGAGCTGAAACCAAATTGGCGGGAAGCAGTTTGGATGCCGATCAAGGGGTGAAGGGTTCAGGAGCAGCTCCTCCAGCCTGGGACCCTGAGATGACTGGAGGCTCCTGTGGGAGACTGGGGTGGCTAGTCCCCCAGACCTATCCCCAACGGAGATGGCAGCACAGAGGGGTGGCCAACGTCCTGAGGCCAGACTGCCTGGGTTCAATCCTGGCTCTCCCATTTCCTAGCTGTGTGGCTTCAAGGAAGTTACCCGCCCTCTCTGAGTCTTTGTGTTCTTGGGTAATAATAATACCTACATCACAGGGCTGAGGTGAGGATTACATGAGATCATTCTCACAAAGCAGTCAGCCAGAGCCTGGCTCCCAGGGGGCACTGAATAATTGTTAGCTTAAAAAAAGATAACTCCAGAGAGTTGAAGGCTCTAGCACCTAGTGTCTGGGGGCTAATCACTCAATCCATCTGAGCCTCAGTTTCCCTAGTTGTAAAATGGAGATGGTCATCGTGTCTGGTAATAATAGCCAAGACTGAGGAGCACTGACTGCGAGATTTGCAGGCTGTGTTCTAGTTGCCTAACTATGTATTAGCTTAATAGTCTCTCCCCACCCTGAGCCACATGTAGGGGCAGAGCAGGGGCCAGGGCAGCCTAGAAACTAAAAGTGTGCAGGGAAAAGCCCCAGAGATTTGGTAGTTTCTGGGTGAAGCTAAACTAGTCCCCTTGCTTAGCAAAGGCAAGAACAGAGGGAAGTGGATGGCTGGAGTGTGAGGCATGGAGACCACAAAGGCCCACCCACCACTGTAAATGAGCTGCCTGGGGCTGGATGCCCCTCATACGTGGCGGAGTCACCTACACACCGTGGGGCCTTGAGCGAGTCGTGACCACCATCCTGGACTTCGATTTCCCTAGCTGTGTGAGGCGGACTTGGGTCTGTTCACCTCTCAGGCCCGCCACTGCTCTAAGGGGCTGTGATTCTCTTGTTGCTTTGGTTTTCTTGGAAGGTTTCCATGTAGATAGTGACTTGGGCGGTATCATCTGCCCATTGATTTTTCCAGAAAGGATGCTTTCTTCCCTCCCACTCTGCACTCAGCCCACAGATGAGTGACCTCTTGCCTAGCTTTCCCATTTCTCCTCCTGTCCCTGCTAGTAACTCACCTGGTCTAGGCTCAGAGACCGAGAGGGCCCAGCCCAGTAGCAGCTCCCCAGAGGGCACAAGAGCCCCATAGACAACACACCCCATCACCTGTGAGGAGCACCTGGGGTGGTGTCTATGGGGCTGGGGAGCCACATCCAGCCCACACCTGGCTTTGTGAGCCTGATTGCCACGGAGGCTCCCAGTGGCTCATTCACTCTCCCTCCTCCCCTCAGCAGAAGCTTTGGGATCCAACAGGTGTGGCTTACTCCTTGCTCTGCTGTGTCTGCTGGGTGACTGTGGGCACCACACCTCCCTGAGCCTGTTTGCTCATGGAGTGAATCATCCCACCTCATGGAGCACCTGAGGCTGGAACGATGGCAACAGCACTTCTGGCACTGAGAAGCGCAGTCACTGATTGAGCCCTGTGTGCCTGCAGCCCTCAGTCGGGGGTGATGTTAATGTCCCTGTTCTACGGGTGAAAAGGCTGAGGCTTCAGGAGCTTAGGGAGCTTGCTGAAGGTCACATTGCCCTCTGTCCTTCCTTATTTTATTTTATTTATTGAGAGGGAGTCGCTCTGTTGCCCAGACTGGAGTGCAGTGGCGCAATCTCTGCTCACTGCAGCCTCTGCCTCCCAGGTTCAAGTGATTCTCCAGCCTCAGCCTTCCAAGTAGCTGGGATTACAGGCACCTGCCACCAGAGACAGGGTTTCACCATGTTGGCCAGGCTGGTTTCGAACTCCTGACCTCAGGTGATCCGCCCGCCTCAGCCTCCCAAAGTGCTGGGATTACAGGTATGAGCCACTGCACCTGGCCCTTCCTTTCTTTTTAACACCTGCCTACTACCAAGAAGGCACAGAGGCAGATGATGATGCTGGGAGTCCATCTGAGGCAGGACAGGTAAAGGAAGCCTAGAGAGCCCTAGGGGAGGAGGCTGGGGAGACACAAAACTTGTGAAGAAGTGGTTACCATGCATGTCTGTCATCATTTGCCCACAGAGGGATATACTGATAATGGGAATAATGGTCGTCAGGTGGGCAGGGGAAGGGGTACCCTGCACCATCATGTCTGCTGAGGAAGATACAGTCGTGGTTCCCTCTTCCCAAGATGTTTCTGCTCACCTTTGCTCAGGACATGGGGTTGCTTAAGGGCAATGTGTGGGTTCAGATCCGGCCTCTGCACTCACCTGCCGTGTGATCTCAGGCTAATTATTTATTGCTGTGAGCCTTAGCGTCCACGCCTGCACATGGGGATGGTCATTGTACTCACAGTGTTGTGAGGATGTTGTGAGTGAACGCAGGTAATGCACTTAGCACCATGCCCAGCTGGTGGGAGAGCTCTAGGAATGTTCTCTGTTGTCGTCCTCTTGAATCAGCCTTGCCTCTCCTCAGCATTCCCTCAGCACCTGCTGTAAGTCAGCGCCAAGCCCAGGCAGCCTCCTCCTGTGCCCTGGGCTAAGCCGCCAGCCTCCAGGCCTGGGAGCTGAGCGTCTGGATCTGCCGCGCAGGGGGAACAGCCTCTGAGAGTTGGTGTGTTGGCTCCCACTGCTGGCGTGACAGACATCCTGAGGAAATATGTCACTTTACAATAGTTTTTCAAAGAAATTTCTAGAAAGCTCTTTTAACCCTATGGGGGCCATTCATAGCCTGGACTTCCGTTAGGTCCTAGTCTCAGTTTTTTCTTGATTTGCTGAGGACCCGCCCGCTCCCGGGCCTCGGTTTCCTCATCTGTAAAGCAGTAACTACCCAGCTCAGAGGGCTGCCTATGTGAGATGAAACTGCTCCTGTGAAACATGCTTTGTAACCTCGAGAGCACTTTACAGAGCTTTCGGTTCTGTTTCTGGTCATTCACCAGACGGCCGCAGGCAGATGCCTGAGCAGGGTCATACTGTATGCCCAGGCTGGGTGTGCACAGCAGTGGGATGCCAGCTTGGCTCTCAAGGGCTCCGAGTCGTGGCCTCACTAAAACCCTTGAACTTTGTAATTTCTAGAGAATGTGGAAGGCTTTACAGGCAGCCCTGCTCCTTCGCAGGGAAATGCTGATAAGTGTCTTGTCCTGGTCACTGGTTCAACCCACGTATGTTTTTGGAGCAGCTCCTTGTGCTGGGCACTGGCCTGGCTGATGGGGATGAAGCTGAAGACCAGAGGTCAGCCTTGCCTTTGAGAGCTTGGCCTCGGAGGAGGGATATGGAAACTCACATCCAAAACCCTGATGACTGAGGTTCAGGGTGACGTGACACAGGGCCTGCTCTTCTCAGAAGAGGCTCAGCCACAGGGCAGGAGGATCGCGTCTAAATACATATTGGCTTGTGTCCTGTGCTCAGAATCCTTCATCATCTCCTCTTTTTGCCCAGGGATAAAGTCACAAAGCCTCTGTGGCCTGCACTGTCCTGCTCCAGCTGCATCTCCAGCTTTCTCATTTCACTTACATTACCCTGCAGGCCCCTGTGCCCTTCCTGGAAATCTACTTGTTCCCTCCTACCGCAGGGCCTTTGCCCATGCCGTGCCCTCTGCCTGGAGCTCTCCTCCAACTTCACCATGTGGTTACTTCCTATTTGTCTTTCAGGCCTCAGCTCAAATGTCCTAGATCCCCAAGGCTCAGGGTCCCTATTGTACATCTGCTGTGCTCCTGCCACACTTTCTTACTAATTTGTATCATGGCTGTTATCAGATGATTATTTATGTGATGATTCTTTTTCTAACGGCTCCATGGCACCATAAACTTCATGACCACAGGGACCCTTGGGATCAATGCTTGTCATAAGGGCTCAGTCAATGTTTGTTGAATGAATAAATAAGTGTTAAGAGTTTGTGGAGGAGGTGACATTTGAGTAAGACTTGAAAGAGGATATAATTTCAATCCGTAGGGAAGAGGGAAGGGCATTCCTGCTGCAGGGAGCAGACAGGCACAGGACAGGAAGCCAACTTGTCTAGTTAGACAGAGAGGCAGAATGAGACCTGGGAGAGAAGGTTTGGAGAAGCAAGCGGAGCGAGATAGAGCAGTGTATTCCAGGCTGATAGGAATAAACTTGAATGGTGAAGCCGCTCAGGACCCACTGACAGACTTCTGAGCCAGGGGGAGCAAAGTCAAAACCGGCTTTGGATAACTGTAATGAATCCGCCACAGGGATGGGTGGGCAGGGCAAAGTGGCTCCAGTCGAGGACGTTAAGAGTTGGAGAATTCACGGCTCCTGCTGCTTTCTGCTCCCCTGGAATCAAACGTGATTTGGCAATTATCCCTGAGAGCTCGCAGGGAGATGCAGGGCAGTGATGAGGAACCTCACACGGCGTGGCTGCTTCCAGAAGACAATCGCCTTGGCGTCAGGGCAGCTATTCCCGAGTCACTAGAGGGAGAGACGGAGTTGATTGAGCATCGGCATCTGCGTTTCTTGGCTTCTCCTATTGAGAAGGCAGCATCCAGCTCTGCATCCCTGCACCTGTGTCCTGGTACCTTATTAATAAGTGGCCCAGGAATCTTGACGCTGAAGGACCAACCTGTGGCAGAAGATGAGCAGAAACATTTCTGTCAAATGCCCAGCAAACAAGACTCCATGCCTCCATGGGGAGCCAGCACATAAGAGTCAGGACTGTTGAGGACCTGAGGACAAATCCCAGCGCCACCACTTAGCAGCTGTGCACCTTCGAGCATCTTCTAAGTGACTCTGGGCCTCCATTTCTTCACTTGTGAAAATGGAGGCTGCCCTGGTGTTGTGAAGGTTAAGGTTAAGTGACATATATGGATCCCCAAGCACAGGGAACACTGGAGGCTCAGGAAGTAGTGGCCGTTATCATGGCTGCGTTTTTCTCCATGGTTTGAATTCTTAGCAGGAAGCTTGGGTTTCAGGCTTAAAAATGAAGAGCATGTCAACAAAACAGGATGGAACAAAGTCTTTTCCCAGCATGCCTCAGCATGTGGCACTGCCTTCCCGTGGAGCCCAGACAATGATGTGGCTAAAAGTCTTGAGCTTTCAGGCAGAAATAATCCCAAAGGAAAGGAACTTCCTTATTGTCATCTTATAACAAAGCAACGCAGGGGCCCTGTAGCCTGTCAGATTCAGCTCTGCCCCCTCCGAGCTGCTCTGTGCCTCAGTTTCCTCATCTGCAAAATGAGGCGAGAACAGTACCTACTTTATAGGGTTGTTGTAAGGATTAAGCAAGTTACTGCAGGAAAAGCTCTTAGAGCATGCCTTTGTCACTGCGACTCTTAGATCATTTCATATTCAGGTTAACTCTTTGTAGCGCCCTGAGTGACTCTGTGGGGGCTTTGGAGCCAGAAGACTGAGTTCAAATCACAGCCTCTTCCTAGCTGTGTGACCTGGGCAAGTCTCTTAACCTCTGTGTGCACCCATTTCCTGCTCTGTACAATGAAGATGACAATCCCTGCCTCATGGGTTTGTTGTGAGGAGTGAATGGGATCACTCAGGTAAGGGCGCCGACTCCCCTGAGGCAGGCAGCTCACCTGGCCCCTCCCAGCCCAATTTACAGCTGAAGAAATTGGATGATTTAAAGACACACACTGGTGAGACCAGGCTGGCCCCAGCTCAGTGACTGGCCCGGTGAGAGTCCAGCCACTGGGGACAGTGAGGGCCGGGCAGGTGGGGGTGATCTGTGCGCTCAGGTTGCACGGGCTTCCCGTTTCTTGGCCTATCCTCAGGTGTTAGCTCTCTGCTCACCTGTGGGGAAGATGTGTAAGTCGATTCACAGCAGCTGCTGCTTGTTGGGCAGACGGTGGTCTTCCAGGTATGGGGTCCGAGAGTCTGAGGCCCCCCCACCTGCCCCAGCTGCCCAGTGTCCAGGGCTTAATATATGACTGCTGGAGGGGCTGGCGCTGCCCATGCCGTCCTCTTACATTCTTTCCCTATCGGCCTGCAGACTTTTGGTCCTACTGACTGTCTAGGTCCATCTCTGTCTTTCCAGTGTTTGCTGAGTGCTGGGAAGCTTGGTGGTTAAGAGTGCAGCCTCTGAAAACCTGGGTTCAAATACCAGCTCAGCCTCTTCCAAACTGTGTGACTTGGGATAAGTTAAACTCTTTGCATCTCAGTGGCCCCATCTGTAAAATAGGGGTGATAACAGTACCAAACTCATTAGACTGCTGCAAAGAAGAAGAACTGGGATGATAAAGGGAAATCTGCATAGTGCCTGGTTCATAGTAAGCCTGGATTTCTCTGGGCTGTATCATCCTCATTAACATCATGTTAATGGACATGGTACCCTACCCTGCGCAGGATGCCGGAGACCCAAGAGAAGCAGAGGTGTCTCTGCCCTGCATATGCTCACAGTCCAGGGGGAGAGATGGATGCATCCCAGATTAGGATGCCACACTTCTATCCTGGAGGGCAGAGTGGAGGGGCAAACCTGGAGAGCAGAAGTTTCTGTGGGACCCTGTGAAACAAATCCATGCCAAACATGTCAATGCTATAAGGCCCTGCAGCATCCCACCCTTGCCCAACACCGCAGCTTCATCTTTTTCCCCTGCACTGGGCACAGTCCTCCTGGGCACAGCAGGTGGCTCTCCCCCACACCCCTAAGTCTTGGTATTCTCTGGTCCTCTGTTTTAAGGCCCTCCCCACCACCATAACTTTAGAGCCTCCCCTGACCTTGCCCCAGAAAGAACTGTTCTGAGCCCCCATGCTCCCTCCATGCGGGCTCAGATACTTGCACAAAGCAGGGGCTCTTGTGGAATGAGGCCACAGAATGAGGGCGTGCCCACAGAGGCTCTCCACCCCTGCTGTTTGTGCACTCTCAGTATCCTTGTGCTTTGCAAGGGGACAGTGCGTGGCTTGGGGACAGGCACAGCAGGAGGCTGTGGGGAGTTTCCCGCTCTGTTAGCCAGAGGCTTTTGTAAGTTGCCTCCTGGCAGACTGCAGATGAAGCCCCGAGCTTGTGAGCAGGAATTCCAGGCCTCCCTCTCGGTGTGACTGAGTTAGCTGGCGGCGCCTCCCAAGAGGAAGGAGAGCTGGAGCTTGGTGAAGGATAAAGGTGAGGGCTGTGTGTCTGCTCATGAGAGCTGGCAAGTGAGGAAGGACATCCGCCTGCTCTGAAGGCACCGACACCCTGGCTCACTTCGCACAAGTCACTGATCTGCCGAGCAGGGCCAGTCTCCTCAATCAATCCACGCTGACAGATGGTAGTGGAATCAGTGACCTAGAGGCAGAAGGCTCCATTTGTAATCCTGGAGTGGCCCAGGCGCCTGGAGGAGGGCAGAGGAGTTTGTAATAAAAGGAGTGATACAGTGTTTCCAAAAGCCATCTTTGAGCCAGAGGAGGAGGGAAAGGATTTTGTTTCTAGAATTGATACACTGATTCAGTTCAATGAGTAATTTTTGAGTGGACTGGGTTAGGAGGGAGGGGGAAAAAACTAGTCTACTGTTTTTTTTGTTTTGTTTTGTTTTGTTTTGTTTTGTTTTTACTGTTCTTTCCTTAAAGAGCTCCGAGTGTGGTAGGAAAAACAGGATCCATGCATTTGAGACAATGAGAGAACAACATAAAACACTAATGTGATTTCAGAGGAAGGGGCGCTCAGTTATTGAGTGCCTGCCACTGTGCAATCTTGGGCAGCAACTTAACCTGTTTGAGCCTCAGTCTACTCATGTCCTTTTGTGTCCATGTTATAGAACATGCAGCTAGTGTTAACAGTGCCTGGTACTGCACTGAATTTTTTTTTTTTTTTTTTTTTTGAGACGGAGTTTTGCTCTTGTCGCCCAGGCTGGAGCGCAACAGCACAATCTCAGCTAACTGCAACCTTTGCCTCCAGGGTTCAGGAGATTCTCCTGCCTCAGCCTTCCAAGTAGCTGGGATTACAGGCGCCCGCCACCACGCCCAGCTAATTTTTGTATTTTTAGTAGAGACAGGGTTTCACCATGTTGGTCAGGGTGGTCTTGAACTCCTGACCTCAGGTGATCCACCCCCCCCCCCTCCCCTTGGCCTCCCAAGTGCTGGGATTACAGGCGTAAGCCACTGTGCCTGGCCTATGCAGCTCTCTTGAGTCCCACAACACCTTATGAGTGAAGTAATTAAAAAAATTTTTTTTTCTTTTAAATAAATAGAGATGAGGGGGAGTCTCACTGTGTTGCCCAGGTTGGTCTTGAACTCCTGGCCTCAAGCAATCCTCACACCTCGGCTTCCCAAAGTGCTGGGATTACAGGTGTGAGCCACCACACCCGGCCCAGTGAGATAATATTATCTCCATTTTACAGCTGAGGAAACCAAAGGGGAAAGTGACTTGTCCAAGGCCACACAGTCCAAGAGTAACCCACGGCTTCCTGTTGGCTATGATGCCCATACATGTTCTTTTTCCAGATGGAACCAAAAGAGAAAGTGGCAGGCTTTCAGGGATAAAGAGGCCCAGCTGGCCTGGTCCAAGGACTGGGGAAGTTTCCAGGTGGAGGGCATCGGGGCAATGTTCTGGCAGGGTCTAAAAGGGCGGGGAGGGGGCTGCATGGTTATAAGAGGCAGGAGCTGACAGGCGCCTGGACTCCAGTTATCTGTCTGCATTCTTTATTCTTTCCCTTTTGAATGAGGCTCTGCGACAGATTGTCAGCATCCCCCGGGCCCTGCATCTGAGACGCAAGTGAGGTTATGAAGAAGGGAAAGAACGGAAGCATGATGGGGCAGGGGACTCTAAGGAAAAAGGATTCATCTTTCTTACATGAATTCTCTCAAGAAATTAAGGGTGCCCCCAACACCAGTCTTCAGGAGGCCCTGCATTCTCCTATTTTTGTCCAGAAAACATTGATTTGTGCTGAGTGCCTCTTCCATCTTTCCCTTTACAGCCCTGATCCCAGGAAAAGCCAGGTACTGGTCTTTTAAAAGTCTTGAGGCCTGAGAATTTGAAAATGAAACTCAGAAGAACAATGGGAATAATCAGAGGGCAGGGCTTCGTGGCTTGTTCAGCTCTGCCCCGGAAGAGCCTGGCATGCAGGAGGTGTTGGGGAATCAAGTCCCCAGGAATAGTCCTGACCTGCTTTGGAACCAGCCCCCACTTTGTGAGATTGGACAGAAGCCAGGAGAAATCACTGCCTTCCCCAAGTACATGCTCCTGCCAAGGGGCCCAGGACCACCTGGGGCTCTGCCTGGGACCCTGAGACCCTCCTTGGGTAGCCTGAGAAAAGGCAATGGCTAGGTGGGGTGAAAGGTCAAAAAGTAAAAGCAGGCCCCGGGAAGCTGTGTACCTCAAATATATGGAAATCTGGGTTCCAGACCACACCTGGTTCCTGACAATCCCCACCTGCTGCCGGAAGCACTTTTCCAATCCCAATTTACTTGTAAGTTGGGTTGCTTCAGGAGAGGAAGCCACATACTCCCCTAACATCTAGGACAGATGGGAGCCTAATTTAGAATCGGCAATTTTAGCCAACATTAGGGACATCTAATCCAAACTCTCCTCACCCTCAGGAAACTGAGGCCCAAAGTGGGAAGAGAATTTGGCCAGGTCAAAGGTCAGGGGCAGGATCACAAATTCTCAACGCATCCTACTCTTGCTGGCCTTGTCACTTTTGATGGCCGTGGGGGCACCAACATCTACATATTAGTTGCTCTACAATTGCGATTTTCTTTATAAAGAAGTCAAGCCCTTCCTTTGCTCTAGAAACATCAGGTTTGCAAAGGCTGGGAACAAGCTGAGGCCTTGGCACCGCAAATCCTCTGCCTTATCGGCAAATTAATTCGGGACCCTGGGCGCAGTCAGCCTGGCATTGCAGCTTCTTAATGCCGCAGCAGAAGGCAGCTGGAGCGTCCGTTTTACAGGTGAGGTAGGTGGGCCTCCCTCCTCGTGTTTTCGGCGGTGGAAACTGAGGCTCTGAGAGGACCCAAGTCGTTCCTCCACGGACACCCGGAACCCATGGGCGGGGGCTGCCAGGGACCCAGGCGGGACCAGCTAGGTCTTGGGCTGCCCCCGGCCCAGAGGGCTCTTGGCGGGCAGGAGTCGCCCCCACGCCCGACCCCACTAAACAGGTCACCGAGAGGAGACCGGGTCCTAGCCCGCGGACTTCCCGGGCCGCAAGAGGCGCGATTCTGGCGTTGGAGGCTCCAGGGAACTCCAGAAATCCCAGAAAGATTCCGGGCCACCAACTCCCCAGAAAGTTGGCTCGCGTCCACCCCCAAGACGGCCCTGAGGCGCAGGCCAAGATGGCACTGGGCGGGTGGCGCGCTGCGCCCAGCGGCCGCAGAGGAGAACCCCGTGCGACCCTGCCGCGAGGTGGGGGTCTTCGCGATCCCTACCCAGCGCGCGCCAGCCTCGACGCCGCCGCACGCGGGTGGGCACGCGCGCGCCCGGCCCCGCCCCCAGCGCCCCGCCCCCGCCGTGCGCCCCGCCCCGCCGCGCGCCCTCCCGCCCGCCCGCGCGCCGCGGCCCGGAGCCTCCCCATTGGCCGCGTGCCGTCACCTGACGCTCTGTTATTTCCTGTGTGTTGGGAGAATGGAGAGAAAAAACCCCGAGCCCAGCCGCTTTCGGCCCCTGCGAGGCGGCCGCGGCCTCCGCCAGGGGAGCCCGCCCTGAGGCGCGCCTGACGGGGGAGCGAGCGCGCGGGCCGGAGCGAGCCTCGAGGGGCCGCGGCCCCGGCCCGCCCCGCCGCCGGCCCGGGCGCCCGAGCTGGAGGCGGCGGAGCCACCCCCACCCCCACCCCGCGCAGCGCCGCCCGCCGTCGCCACCGCTCCCTCCCCGCCCGCCCCCGGCGGAGGCCGAGGGACTGGGCGGGGGGCTCCTGCAGGTAACCGCCTCCCGGGCCTGAGGGGCAGGGAGAGGGTTGGGCCTGAAGGACTGGGGCCGGGCCGGGGTGTCCGGCCTGGGGGGCTGGGAGCAGAGGTCCCGGCCGGACCCAACCTGGGAGTGCGGAGCCTCCTGGACTCCGAGTCAGGGCTTGGGGTGCTGAGGGGAGTGTTGCTGCCCGGCCCGACCCGAGAGTGCGGGCAGGGGCCCGGGCCAGGCCTGGCATCAGAGAGCTGAGGTGTCTTGGGCCGGCCCGGGGATCCGGCGGGGCTTGGGCGCCGGTGCTGGCCCGAGGGTGCGGAGGGAAGGTACCTGCTGGTCGCGCGAGGCCTTGGGTGCAAAGGCGGCGGGTGTGAGCGGGCGGCGTCCGGGAGTCAGCGCCGCCTGCTTCGGGGCCCCTGGCAGCCCCGGGGGCACCGGCCGCGCTCGCCTCTTGGCTACGGGCTGGAGGCGAGGCCAGCGGGGCTGGGCCGGGATGTGGGCGGGAGGGCGCCGCGCTGGGGCGCCCAGGAGAGCAGGGGCCCGTTTACTGCCATGTGAACACCTGAAGCCATGTGGACGCGGCTGCTTCTCGCCTGTTGGGGGCGGAGGGCAGGTACCGGCGGGCTGGGCGCAAGGTCCCGGCGCAGGACACACTTCCTGTGTGGGGCGGCCTCTCCTCCCGCGCCGCGGGGAACAGGGCGGGGTGTGCAAGCCGGGGTCTCTGGGCGAGGGAGCGCTCGTTTGGGGACCTGAGGCTTTCGTCCCTTTTTCGGGGGAAAGTGGTGGTTTGAAGGAGCGTGGCCAATCGGGCCGATCCCTCTCAGGCTACGGCGGGAGGTGCACTGTCCTCTGGACGCCAGAATGGGAGTGGAATTTAGTGAGTTGGGGGGCGGTGCCGAGGAGCGGCCGTCTTTCTCTGCTTGTGGGTGGGATTATTGTCTGTTTTTGTGGTTGCGGATACCAATACGGTCTGCTGGTCTGTATTCAATCCTTTAGTTTGACCTTAGGGGTCAGGTCAAAATTAGGATTTCCCCCTTTTCCTTTTTGCTTTTTTTTCCTCGAAGATTAGATGTTTCTGGTAACTGCTGTAAAATGGATGGAATTTTCGAGCTATTATCTAACAGGCTGATCTTTGAATGATAATTGGACCCTTATGTTAACAGCCTCAGTGAAGAGTGAAGAGTTTTATACAGCATCTTCCGTGGGGTGGCAGTTTGGTGGATGGGGAAACTACACTGAATTCCGACCTGGGAGACCAGGAATCTGCTTACAGCTTTGACGCCAAGTAAACTGCAGCCCAGGGCAAGTTACTTTCCCTGGTAATTTCCTCATCTGTTAAGTGAGGACTCCTGGGTCAGACAGTACAGGGGTTTGTGGTTTTGCTTTTTTATCTCTCATTTTGTGCTCTGTTTTAGCCATAGGCAACTTTTCTGAGAAATGCAGACTGTACCTTAGCTGGCTTTTAAAAGCCTGTCTTTTAGCTTCCAGCCTCTGCCTTCAACAGAGCATAAAAGTTGCTCAGAGTACGCTCTTTTTTGAAATCCCACTTGCTGTTCTGTGCTTCAGATCAGAAAGTGTATTATTCTGACCTAGGTGGAATGCACCTTAACATATTTTTTGTCTTTGTGAAAGAAGTTATCAGAAGATGTTTCAGAGAATATTTGTCTACTTGGAAAATGTGTGGATAACATGTGATTGGGTCTGTGTATGTTGGCTCAGAGGAGTTCCAAGATCTTTCTACGCAGGGGATTTTGGAGGATCCAGATTTTATTAAAGTTCTTCAAAGGACATTTGACATTTGGCTAACTGTTGAAATTTCCAGCCAGTTTCAGCATTCTCAGAGTAGGGGGATGAAGTAGAATGCCATAACATCTCCTGTGAAATGGTATGCTAGTGGAATTAACTGTCACCTCAGGGTGCACTGATTATCTGCATCCCCAACTTTCTCCTTACTGGTAGCCAATGCTCCGCAGATGCTGAAGAACCGCAATTAGTTTCACTGATTTTATGGTGTGTGAAGGCCTTAGGCTGTGCTTTTGACTGGTAAGTATTTCTATACCAACCTCAGAATTTGTCTTAAATTTCTAGAACTGTGCTGCTGGGCCAGATATGAGCCCAATATGGTACAATATTTCTCAGATCACTTTTTATTTTTATATATTATTTAATTTTTAAAATTAAATCCCCTTTTATTTTATTTATTTATTTATTTTGAGACAGTGTTGTTCTGTTGCCCAGGCTGGAGTGCAGTGGCACGATCTCAGCTCACTGCAGCCTCTACCTCCCACGTTCTGGTGATTCTCCTGCGTCAGCCTCCCGAGTAGCTGGGATTAGAGGCATACACTACCACATCCGGCTAATTTTTGTATTTTAAGTAGAGACAACATTTTGCCATGTTAGCCAGGCTGGTCTTGAACTCCTGACCTCAGGTGATCCGCCTGCCTTGACTTCCCAAAGTGCTGGGATTACAGGTGTGAACCACTGCGCCCGGCCTAGATCACTTTTTGATTCAATCTCTTTGAACAGTTTCCAAAAGGATCCCAGCATAGGGGCAGAGTGCTTATAATTATTGACTTTGGAGACGGTTTGGTAGTAATTTTCTTGTATGTTACCATCAGGCCTATCACACAAGTAAACACTTTTTTGTTTGTTTTTTTGAGACAGAGTCTCTCTCTGTTGCCAGGCTGGAGTGCAGTGGCACTATCTCGGCCCACTGTAACCTCCGCCTCCCGGGTTCAAGCAATTCTCCCACCTCAGCCTCCTGAGTAGCTGGGACTACAGGTGCGCACCACCACGCCCAGCTAACTTTTGTATTTTTAGTAGAGATGGGATTTCACCATATTGGGCAGGATGGTCTCAATCTCTTGACCTCATGATCCACCCGCCTTGGGCCCCCAAAGTGCTGGGATTACAGGTATGAGCCACCATGCCCAGCCCACAAGTAGACACTTTTATATAGCCACACAGATTATTTGTAATTTTCTAGAATAAACAGTTAGGATTTGAATTATGACCTTGCGTTCAGTGTGGTGTTTAAAAAAACTCTGATTACTCAAATTGGTTTTGTTTTTTCTGTTGTTGTTTTGAGATGGAGTCTCGCTCTTGTTGCCCAGCTGGGAGTGCAGTGGTGCGATCTTGGCTCACTGCAACCTCAGCCTCCAGGGTTCAAGCGAGTCTCCTGCCTCAGCCTCCTGAGTAGCTAGGATTACAGGCATGCGCCACCTCGCCTGGCTAATTTTGTATTTTTAGTACAGACGGGATTTCTCCATGTTGGTCAGGCTGGTCTCGAACTCGACCTCAGGTGAGCCGCCTGCCTCAGCCTCCCAAAGTGCGAGGATTACAGGCATGAGCCACCGCGCCTGGCCTATTAAATTGTAAGCAGTTATCATGCTCACATGTGTATTACACTTGTCTTATAAAACTTACAAGGGAAAAAATTGTTATAAAATTTTCATTCTACAAAGTAATTTGTGTGTATTCATGTGAGAGGTTGCCAAAGTTGGTAAGATATCGGGAGACATGGCTTTTAGGTTCCATAACCTAGTAGTGGTATACTTTTTTGTTTGTTTTGAGACGGAGTCTCGCTCTGTTGCCCAGGCTAGAGTGCAGTGGCACAGTCTCTGCTCACTGCAACCTTCTCTTTCTAGGCTCAAGCGATTCCCCTGCCTCAGCCTCCCGAATAGCTGGGATTACGGGCTCCTGCCACCATGCCTGGCTATTTTTTTGTGTTTTTAGTAGAGATGGGGATTCGCCATCTTGGCCAGGCCAGTCTCGAACTCCTGACCTCAGGTGAGGTCAGGAGGTTATTCCCCTGCCTCAGCCTCCCAAAGTGCTGGGGTTACAGGTATGAGCCACTGCACCTGGCCAACTTTTTAAAACTCTATAAGATAAAATGGGATGTAATTGAAATGATCACATTTATTTGGAGTTGGACTTTTTCTCATGAGTCCAACCTACTTTTCATATAAGCAGGAAAAAATGCTGGCATTTGTATAAAAAACAAGCTTTTGTGCTAGACTCTGTCCAAGGCATTTTAAATTGTGTTACAATATCTACCCAGCTGACCTTAGAGGTAGATGACCTTTTCTTTCCCTGAGAGCTGGTAGAGCTAATGAGGTTCAAGGCTTAGATATAACCCTCCTGCTCTTGGCTCCAGAGCCTGTGCTGTACTAGGTTTGTTGCCTGCTCAAGGCACAAACCAGTCAGTGGTAAGTGCGACCCTGGAGTCCATATCTTCCTGCTGTGCCCCTCTTTTTTTTTTTTTTTTTAATTTTAAAGCTATGATGAACCTGAAATCTAGATTCAGGTGAAATACTGGAAAGGGTGGTTTTTATGACTGCTTATGGTTTTGTGACCCCCTGGGAGTTTCCTAAACTTTTACCTTGCCCATACTTGGTCAGTTTTGCCAGTGTACTTGAGATTTAATCTATGAAAAAATTTCTCTTTTCATACTTAATTCCGTCATTCTGTCCTGAGCTGAAAACTTTGGTATCAGCTTAAAGAGTAACATAATACGTAAAGGGCTGTCTCTTCCTGACTAGTTTACAATGCACTAGAATCATTTTGTATGGTGACTGCTCTCACTCAGTTCGACTGGGTGGGACTCAAAAGATATATTTACCAAAGACAGTTCTTTCCACAGTATGCCTTAAGCCTTCTTACTCATGGGGACTTCGTGTTCAAGGCACCTTAGTACTCATTCATTCTATCTGGGGCTTTGTCTCTGCTGTCTTCATTTTCTTTTTGTGGAGGTAAAAAAGTAACAAGATAAAGCAAAACAATAAAACTATTGAAGTAAAACGGTACATGACAGTGATACCTTTGAAATACAGTAAGCCTGGGCAACATAGTGAGACTTGGTCTCTGCAAAATAAAAAATCCAGATGTGGCGTGGGTGCCTGTAGTCCAAACTATTCAGGAGGCTGAGGTGTGAGGATCATTTGAACCTGAGAGGTTGAGGCTACAGTGAGCCATGTTGTTGCCATTGTACTCCAGCCTGGGAGACAGAGCAAGATCCTGTCCAAAAGAAAAAGAAAAAGAATACAGTATACTGAAATCAAGGTATTTATAGTTAGTAGAGCATAATTTGGTCACATTGCACTGGATAGTTTTTGATTATTGGTTAGGCTGTTGAAAGTCCTATAATACCCTTGGTACATGTGGTATGGGTGAAAAGGTTCTCATGGCGACAAACACAATCAGTACTTTCTGCGTAAGAGCAATGTTTGCTTTTTGGGTAATATGCGTGACCCAGCAGGAAGATGAACTATAACATGAGTTAGCTGGTATATCCGTGGCTTATTATCTGGTGTTTCATAGTGGGGAATTAAAACTACTAGGGAAAATATCATTATTGCAGTATGCATATGTAAGCTGTTCTATAGGAAAGAGTAGAAATTCATTGGAACATTTGATATCAGTCTGATTGGAAGATGGTTTCCACTTTTGAATGTCATGTCCCTGAATGTGGATTAAGGTCCGCACGCGTGTGTGTGCTAATTTTCATTAACAAGTATTTACAGGCATTCTAAGTATGGGAAATGTGATGGTGGGCAAGAAAGAGCCTACTCTGGAGACAGACTGTAAACAGTAAATAAAAATGTCAGGTGATGATAATAGCGGTGAAGAAAATAAGAAAACAATGTGAAATAACTCAGGGGATGTTACTTTAGAGTGGTCACAAAGATAATCCCTGTTCTGAAGCCTTTTCTGCCAGTAGGGCAGTCGAACTTGATCTGTGGGCTGGATGAAAATGACATTAAACAAAGTAAATAATTTGTTTTAGCCCTGAGCATCTTGAGAAGTTAATCCAAAGGATAGAAGTGGGCTGGTTGAAGTGTTCCCTCTGTTTATATCTTTTTGCTTTGTGAATAGGGACCTGGCTCAAAAGAGCTTAAGGGAGATCGTTAGTGGTACCTTGTAAAGGCTAAGAAAGAGGAGTGCTGTCTGCTTTTTTTAAAAAATCATCCTGATAAAAAATGTGGAGATGTATTGTAATATTGGTGAGTGTTAGACAGTGTAGGAAACATTCTCTGGTTTGTCTGTTTCTCCCCCCCTCCCCCACCCCGCCCCCGCCCCACTTTAGATCTAGACCTGTAGATGTGTTCATGTTTCTGTGTTGGGGATCTTCTGTTGGGGTAGGGGGGTGGGGATGTCAAGGAAAGCAAGGATAGCTCTAAGCAGAGGCTCTGGCAAGGGAGGGAACTGTGCGGATCAGACAGGCTTTGTTAACCATAGCCAGGAGGGTTCATCCTCTCAGTCTTTCCCAGCCAGCTGGCATCCAGCGTGCCTTCTCCCACCCTTTCCATACTCTCTGATTATAGAATTTTAGAGCTGGAAGACACATAAAAAATTGTCTAGTCTAACCCTTAGGAAAAAGCCTATGTAGTTCCAATCTTAAGATATCAAGGAGAGATTGCACACATCAAGCTTGAAAGCAGAGACAAAATTGTACTGCTGTTAATTTTCACAAAGATGTGTAGTGTTGTCTTCTTAGGCCCCATTGGTTTCTCTCATCCTAATTATGCCTTGGTCAAAAATAGGTGACATGGAGAAACTTCCTTGGCCATGATCAGATTTAGTTCATTTAGAGTGAGGCCTTTTTTAGATGTGGGGTGAAACTCCTAATAGGTGGCTAAAATGGGTTTCTAGAATTGAAAAAGAGTTAAGGCTCCAGCAGCTTACCTCCAGATCTCAGTTTCAGGGAAGCCAGATTTCACTGCTGCATTTAGAAGTGCCCTAAGGATGAAGCACTACTTTGAGAGTCTGGAGAATGTTCACTGTGCTTGGCAAGAATAGGGATTCTTGAGAAGTCAAGCAGGGGTACTTCTCTGGGCGTTTCCCTGACTTAGTGCTGTGGGAGACCAATTACCTGAGGCCAGATTTTGTATCCCTTTGGTAGTGATGTGAGAGGATACTATTGCTGAAGAAAGTCCACGTGATGGAAGGCAGCAGAGCATGTGAAGGAGGATGTGCAACCTCATCCTGGCTCCATCACTTGCTATCAGTGACTTTGGGCATTTTGCCTGAGCTGTAGTTTCCTTATCTGTGCAACGGAGATATATCTTCTTTTGGGCTGTTGGGGGAAGGCACTAAAATAGGAAAAGTATATGGTGAAGTGGACTGCCTGCAGGTGGCACTCAGAATGGTAGCTGTCCATTAAACCATCAGTCTATGTTGTGCTATGTACTAAGACACTGGACTAGAGCAGGGCTGGTCCCTGCTAATTCTGTTGATTTTATGTTCTCAAATATTGGCCTAGTAGATAGTAGAGAAGGGCAATTAAATAGGGTTATCAAAAGTATTCTCATAAGGGGAATAGAAGATGCTGTACCAGGTGTATAACCCTGACTTGAGAGGTCACTGGAGGGTTCTCAGAGCAGGACCATGTATTTCCTCATCAGCCTGCTGAGCTCAGTGTCTCTTCCCACCTCTGGTGGTTTGTCTTCTTATGCTTGACCATTGGCATTCTCCAGACCCTATTTTTTCAGTGTCCTTTCTCCCTCGGTGATCTCTGATCTCCCCAGGCTTTTGTTCATAAGATGATGATCCCCACATTCACATCTTCAGCTAGATGTCTTCTAGCACCTTCAACTCCTGCTCAACACAGCGGCTTGACCATCTCACTGGTATTGTGAGCTTAAGTCCAAAACTGAACACTTATTCCTCACAAACTCTTTGTCCTGCATTTGTCCCCTACTCCATAAGGGACTCTACCGTTTACCCGGTTTCTCAAATCAGATTCCTCCTTTTCTCTCACCACCCTCTACCTCTAAATCTATCATCAAGTTACTGTCAGTGCTATTTCCATAAGATGATAACTTCTTTCATCTGTACTGCCACTACCCTCTTTACCTCTTACCTGGAACATGATGATGGCCGCCTCATTTCTGCTCGTGTCTGCCTCTATTCCACTTCACCCAGAGCGGCCAAGAGTCGTATGTGTCTGCTTAAAATCTTTTAATGGTTTTCCATAGCACTTAGATTCCAAACTCCCCCACATGGTTCACAAGGGCCAGAATAATCTGGCTTCTGCTTGCCTCTCTGACCCTCCTGCTACTTTTGTTCATGGCCCTCCAGTCACATTCACTTTTTTTTAGGCCCCAGAAGGTAGCAAGCTCTTTCCCACCTCTGGAACTTTTTTCGAGATGGAGTCTTGCTCTGTCACCCAGGCTGGAGCACAGTGACCCAATCTTTGCTCACTGCAACCTCCGCCTCCCAGGTTCAAGTGATTCTCCTGCCTCAGCCTCCCAACTAGCTGGGATTACAGGCGCCCGCCACCAGGCCCAGCTAATTTTTGTATTTTTAGTAGAGACAGGTTCCACCATGTTGGCCAGTCTGGTCTCGAACTCCTGACCTCGTGATCTGCCCGCCTCGGCCTCCCAAAGTGCTGGGATTACAGGTGTGAGCCACCATCTGGAACTTTTTTATATACTGTTTCCTCTATCCATAGCACTCTGGCAAGCCTAGCCTTTTTCTCATCCTTCAGGATATTTGTTGAATGAATAAGAGGCAGCAAAGGGGATGGGGCAAGGAGGAATGTATCCTGAGTGCATCCACAAAGGTCTAAAAAAAAAAAATGTGGAATGAAATATGTTTGAAGAGCTGAAAGACTGTGAGTTTGATTGTGGCATAGGTAAGAGTTATTTAAGCAAAATACGTAGGAGTCAGGCAGCTGGAACTTGAATGCACTGCTGATGGGAGTATAAAATGATGCAACCACTTTGGAAAACTGGCAGTTTCTCAAAAAGTTGAACATACATCTGCCCTGTGACCCAGCAGTTTAATTTCTAGGTATTTATCCAAGAGAAATGAAAATGTCCACAAATAAGACTTACATAAGAATATTAATAGCCAAATAATAACCAAAACTAAACAGTCCAGATGTCCATCAGCGAGACAGTAGATAACAAATTGGCATGTTCATACAATGGAAGACCACAAACAAAAAGGAACAAACTACAGATACGTGTAATAAGGATTAATCTCACAAATATTATGCTCAGTGAAAAACCAAAAATCATACGTAATGGGTGATCCCACTTAATGGACATTCCAGAATGGGCAGAACTTATTTATGTACTAGATTTCAGATTGGTGTTGCTTCTTGGATAGAAAGGGATTGACCAGGAGAAGATGTGAGGGAACTTTTTAGAGTATGGAAATGGTTAGGTCTTGATAGGCATTCATCAAAACTGATTAAATCATATGCTGTATGTGATTTGACTGTAAAAATCACCTGTGACCTGCAGCCAAAAACAACCCAGGAATTGTTCTAGATTCCTTTTCCCCCTGACTCTCAACATCTAATTGCTCAGCAGGTTCTGTTCGCGTTATATTCAAAACATATCCTGAGTTTGGGCCAGTCATGGTGGCTCACATCTGTAATCCCAGCACTTTGGGAGGCTAAGGCAGGTGGATCGCTTGAGTCCAGGAGTTTAAGAAAGGCCTGGGCAACACAGTGAGACCCTGTCTCTAAAATTTTTTTTAAATTAACCAGGCATGGTGATGTTCATCTGTGGTCTCGGCTACCTGGGAGGCTGAGGTGGGCGTATTTCATCAGCCAGCTGTGATTGTGCCTCACAAAAACCATATACATATATGTATCTCTCATGAATTTGTTCCCTCTCATCTCAAGAACCATACCCTCTTATCTGAACTGTATTATTAGTTTCCTGTTTTTCCTACCCCCTATTTTTGCCTTCCTCCCAAACCATTTTTTCCACTTATCAGCTAAAGTGATCTCTTAAAAATTCAAATTGGATTATGTCAATTGCCTTCCTAAAATGCTCCAGTGGTCTTTCATTGCTTTCATATGGTGGCCAACAGGGTCGTATCTAACCTTTGCCTCCTTCTGAAACCATTTGACCTGGTCTCCTTCTTGCTCCCTAAGCTACAGGTTTGTTCACCTTCCCTCTTGTTTCTTGAACTCCTCAAGCTCATTTCTACCGTAGGACCTTTACACTTGGCTCCTTCCTGTGTCTGGAACACTCTGCTTCTCAAATCTTTGAGTTGTTTCTGTCATTCAGGTTCAGCCTAAATGTGACCTTCTCTGAGAGGTTTTCTCTGACCCTCCCTGTCTAAAGTGTGCCCCATTACATCACCCTGCCTTGTTTTGTTCATAGCTTTTATCATAGTCTGAATTTATTCTTTAAAACATTTTTAAATTAATTAATTTATTTTTAAAAAATAGAGGCAAGGGTCTCACTTTGCCCAGGCTGGTCTTGAACTCCTGGCTTCAAGCGATCCTCCTGGGATTACAGGCATGAGCCTCCATGAACAGCCTGAATTTATCTTGTCCTTTTGTTTATCTCCCTTTTCCTCTCAGGGTTAAGCGTGCCTCCTTCATTGCTATATAGGCAGCAGTATTTGATACACAGTGGGCCAGATGTGTTAAGTGACATTATTGAGGATAGTGGTGGTAGGATGAGAGCTGTTGAAAGTAGACTTGGTGAGGGAGGAGGTGCCAAGGAGAGGCAAAACTTGTTTTGGGAAACTAGGTGATGACATTGCCATTCATTAAAATAGAAAACAACTGAGGAAGCAAATATTGGAATAGCGTATAAAGTGATGAACTTGGTTTTGAATGTAAGTTAGAGATGCTTGTAAGACATCACGTGTTTGAGCACAGATCTGCCATTTAGGAGAAGGAACTGGGCTATAGATTAAGACTTGGAGGTTGCATATATATCGTAATTCCAGCCTAGGAGTACATGAGATTGCCCCTAGGGGTAGATTAATAATGTAAGTATGTAGAGAAGTTGTTTCTTCCTTGCTTCCTAATTGATGGGCATCTCCTGCTAGTGATAGAGACTTAACTTGGGTCTCAGCCCCCTAAAAGGTTTTGTAGTTTCAGAACCCCCCAGGGAGTTATGTTATTCTTGCTAACAATGACAAGTGCTCAAGGGCCCAGAACAGAAACTCTGAGAAAAGCTAGCGATTAAGGGAGCATGGTGGCTCTTAAATAGCAGCAGGGCTATTTAAGACCAACCAGACAGGCTGGAGGAAACTCCAGAGAGCATGGAACCAGGGAAGACTTTTTCGTGTGAGAGGCAGTAGACAAGATTACTGAGAAATGTCAGTTGGGTGGAGAGGGAGGCAGGCTTCTGGGGAGTGGTAACTAAAGCTAGATTGTCATGTATTGATGAGAAAGGTGAAGTGAAGACAGTAAATTGGGAGTCAGACCTTCCTAAAGTTTGGCTGTTAGAGAAAAGTGAAATACAGATGCAGGGAGAATCTGGGATCAAGAGAACTCTTTTATGTGTTTTTTTTCTTTTAATATAAATACTTCTTATGGAGTTACATCCTGATAAACCCATTCGTCCTAAGTCGAAGGTATATTTAATGCACCTAGCCTACTGAATGTCATAACCTAGCCTAGCCTTGGATGTGCTCGCAACACCTACATGAGCCTATAATTGGGCAAAATCACTTAACACAAAGCTCATTTTATAATAAAAGTGTTGCATTTATTGAATACTATACTGAAAAACTGAGAAGCAGAATGGTTGTGTGGGTACTCAAAGTAGGGTTTCTACTGAATGCTTGTCACTTTGGCACCATCCTGAAGTGAAAATCCTAAGTGTACGTGAAACCAGAGCATGCGTAAATTCTGATGAGGAGCCAGCACACAGGATGGTGTTGAAGATGCAGGAGAGTGAGAGGATGTTGGATTCCTGGGGAACTCAGAACCCAGTGTGATCCCCTGTGATTGGCGTTGGGTAGTAAGAATATCCTTCTCCCACAGGAGAGCAGAGGTGCGAGCAGAGGTGTGTGGGTGAGAAGCAGGCTGCGCATGGGGCAGGAATGTAAGGAGTACTCTTTGCGCACTGAAGATCCTCTGCCTTGGGAGGAGGAGGGGGGTATGGAGAGTTGGAGGTTTCAAGAAAGCATGAAAGATTTTAAGAAACTTCCTGCCAAGCGGATAGAGCTGACTAAGGAAACAGTAATTGTAGGGATAAAGTAAGAAAGTAGTTAAGATGAGCTTTCTACTTCCTGGGATTTTAGAGAAACTGGTCAGACCTTTATAATCCTTTGTCTGGTTTTGGATTCCAGTGATTTGGACACAACTTTTTGTGCCTTGTGTCTGGCAATTCCACTGTTCCCCATATATTAGACCAATCCCATTTATTAGACCAGTGACTTGTAAATTATTTCAGAGCCCTCACATTTTATTTAAAAAATATGCATGTAGCACTAGCTGTATAGTTAGGTGGCAGTGTGCTAAGTGTTATATCAAAACAGAATAAGATGGAAGAAAGGCGGCAGGGGGTCACTCTCATCTCTTCCGTGCTGGGCTCCCCCAGGTCTGCAGAGGCATTTTGGGAAACAGGTGGCCTGGCTGGGGTAGAAGTGAGGGTCATCCTCTTCTCAACTCCAGCCAGAGCAGCTCATCATCTCTCTTATCTTTTGGGTATATCAACATAAGATTTTTGCTGAAAAATGACTTGCAGAATATTTTCAAACACCATTTCACTAGGCTCTAAGGTCCTTATAGTCAGGGCTGTGTTTTGCTTTTATAGCCCCATCATCTGCATTGTTGCCTGCCAGTGCATTGAGAAAGAATGTACCATTTTGCCTCTGAGCCTCTGCTCTCTAATACTTCTCCTTCCTTCCCATCTCTAGCCGTATATTAGAGTTAAAATAGAATGTGTCTGTTTCATCGCAAATTTGTATATTCTTAGGTGATCACCATGTCTTATTAATCTATGTCTTTGTGTCCTGTTCACATAATTCTATTAAAGTAATGTTGAATTTGGATTTGTTGTAGAAAACTTGCAAGGCTCTTCTAAGAGTAACTAAAATCAGTAAAGAATAGGGGAAAAAATCCAGAGAAAATATAAGCAGGAAAACCATAGCAGACAGGGTCAGATGGAATATTAGCGGTTTAGGTGAAGAACCCAGAGAACCGCCTGCCCTGTAAGGAATGCTGGGTATTTCTCCTGGAGGGTTTTATTTTAATTTTTGAGACAGGGTCTTGCACTGTCACCCAGGCTGGAGTGTGGTGATACAATCATGGCTCACTGCAGCCTTGAGTTCCTGGACTCAAATGATCTTCCTCCCTCGGCCTCCTGAGTATCTGCGACTACAGGCGCATGCCACCACACCCTGCTAATTTTATTTTCTTTTGTAGAGACTGGGGTCTCTCTATGTTGACCAGGCTGATTTTGAACTCCTGGCCTCAAGCAATCTTCCTGCCTAGGCCTTCCAAAGTGCTGGGATTACAGGCGTCAGCCACTGTGCCTGGCCCCTGGAGAGTTTTAGAACAATAAAATAGAATTGTTACTCCATGGCAGAAGTGTAGAGAACATGCCTGCCAGATTCCAGCCAGATGACTCCTATAAACACAACATACAGTCAGTGTAAATGAACCTAAACAGATTTACCAGTACCTGTACATTACTAAACAGATGTAAATGAAAAGGTACACTATGCATTGAACTTAATGCTACTTTTTTGTTTTTGTTTTTGTTTTCTAGTAGATGTGAGTTTAATTATAGCAGGAATAGGATTTTCATCTTCTCTTGTTGAAAGTCTTCGTGGAAGTGGATTTAAGTTCTAGCATATTCAGTAGGAGAAATTTGAGCTGGAATGAAGGACATCACAGCCTGCATAATTTGTTAAATGTCTCTTTAAAAAAAAAAAAAAACTTTGCTACATTGGCTAGCGCATGTGCTGAAAGTTGGCTTCCCCTAAAGATAAGGGACACAGGCCAAATGAAGCCTATGGGAATGAAACACATCAGAGAAAATAAAAGAAAAAAGCAAATTTCTGTTCAGCCAAGTTTGCTAAGTAGTTGCCATGCTAGGCACACACACACAAAAATCAAATAAAACACTTCACTTTTCCTTAGAGTTCAGGGTTTGTGGGAGAGTCCAATATGGAAAATTAACATTTATCAAACCTATGAACGATTGATAAGGCTGTAATAGTGGTGTAGCTGGAGTGCTGGGGAGAACTAGGCAAGAGGCTGCTCCCTCCTGATCAAGTATGGGAAGAATATTGGAGAAGCCGGTAGAGGAGGGAGCATTTGGGTAGACCTTGAAGGATGGACGAGAGAGAGAGACAAGTGGAAGAGTGGGGAAAGAGCATTCCTAAGAGAGGTCTTTTGGGAACCAAGGATCAAAAGTATGTAGCATATTATCAATCAAACCCTGGGCTCTTAGGCTAAGGGCCTAGAGATGACAGAGGGGAAGGTCAGAAGGGAGCGTGGGCCTAATAGTATGAGAGCAAGGTGGGAATAGCTTTGAACCTGGGGCTGGGGCACTTGAGTCTCATAAATGGAACAAAGTTTTGTGAAGAGAGGTGTGAATACATGGTTGGGGGCGTTGTTCTGACTGAGGAGAGATGGTGGTGGGAAGGAGAGGGGAGGGCCGGAAACAGATGATGAATTGATCATCTTGGCCTCTTACCGTTCTGATTTTCTCATGCCCAAAGCCCTAGTCTGCATAAGAAGGATCTGTAAAATTTAGCAATTGGTTTAAATAAAATGGATTTACAGGAAATTTTGGCATCAACCCATTTTGATTCCAAAATAGGTCGGCAAGGATATTTTATTTACCCAAACATTTATAATAATAAATAATGTGGTTTTTTTGTTGTTGTTGTTGTTGTTTTTTGAGATGGAGTCTCACTCTGTTGCCAGGCTTGAGTGCAGTGGCGCGATCTCAGCTCATGGCAGTCTCCTCCTCCTGGGTTCAAGTGATTCCCCTGCCTTAGCCTCCCAAGTAGCTGGGACTACAGGCACGCACCACCAAGCCCGGCTACTTTTTTTTGTATTTTTAGTAGAGATGGGGTTTCACCATGTTGGTCAAGATGGTCTCGATTTCCTGACCTTGTGATCCACCCACCTTGGCCTCCCAAAGTGCTGGGATTACAGGCATGAGCACCACGCCCAGCCAACAATGTGAATATTTTTATATAAACAGTAAATTCCAAGGGCCAGGACTTGTTCTAAACATTTGACAAAAAAGTTAGGAGATAGTGTTATTACCTCTGTTTTTCAAACGAGAAAACTGAATCACGGAGGTTGAGTGACTTGCCCAAGGTCACCCAACTATTAAGTAGCAGAGCCAGGATTGGGAATTGGGAAAAACTCTCACCTCAAATCATGTTTTTCCTCTACCTTTTTTTTTTTTTTTTTTTTTTTTTTTTTTGAGATGGAGTCTAGCTGTGTCACCCAGGCTGGAGTGCAGTGGTGCCGTCTCTTCTCACTGCAAGCTCTGCCTCCCAGGTTCACGCCATTCTCCTGCCTCAGCCTCCAGAGTATTTGGGACTACAGGCGCCCGCCTCCACCCCTGGCTAATTTTTGTATTTTTAGTAGAGACGGGGTTTCACTGTGTTGATGAAGATACTCTCGATCTCCTGACCCTGTGATCTGCCTGTCACGGCCTCTCAAAGTGCTGGGACCAGCTCCTTTTGGATTTTTATGGAAGTTTCCTGATGTCAATTTCTTCTCCCAGGGTATAGGGCTGGACGCCCTCTGAGGAGGGTCTTAAGAGCCACAGTCTGAAAGGTGGGAAAGGATTAGAGTCCTGCCTTAGGGCAGGTGAATGGAGGACAGGTGAGAGATTGTTTCCCCAGGCCTTAACATACCCAATATTATAACAAAAGACTGTTACAAGGGCTGGACAATACCCAGTATATATCATGACACCACAGGCACCCTGGCTCTGGACTCTGTGCCCTTAACCTGTACCCTGTGTGAATGTTTAATTTAAATGAGCTGGAATATAACTTGCAGGATAAGTTTGTGGCCATTTGAAGAGGAAGAGTTTAGTTTTGGATTATAGAAGCAAAGAAAAAGAAAGTGGAGTGGAGCTGGGAAGTACCATCCTGGGATCTACCTGGGAGAATAGTCTGCTGTGTGAGGGCAAGGACTTGTCTGTTGCCCATCATATTCCCAGCATCTAGAACAGTGCTTGATACGTAGCTAATGCTTAGCAGATACTTTTGAGTGAATCAGTAAATAAAATTTCACTGCCAGCTCTCAAAGGAATATGCTGTGGAAGCTTCAGTTACTTTTTGTTTTTTTTTTTTTTTTTGAAAGGGGGTTTTGCTCTTGTTGCCCAGGCTGGAGTGCAATGGCACGATCTTGGCTCACCGCAACCTCCACCTCCCGGGTTCAAGCAATTTTCCTGCCTCAGCCTCCCAAGTAGCTGGGATTACAGGCATGCACCACTACACCCGGCTAATTTTGTATTTTTAGTAGAGGCAGGGTTTCTCCATATTGGTCAGGCTGGTCTCAAACTCCCGACCTCAGGTGATTCTCCTGCCTGGCCTCCCAAAGTGCTGGGATTACAGGCATGAGCCACCATGCCCGGCCCCTTCAGTTGCTTTTTTCTCTTTGGTTCATGGTTCAGGATCCTTTCTGAATTAATAAATTTATTACTTGTTTTTACTGAACTTATTTTGTTCAGCTTTTCAGGGAATGCCAGTTCACTCTACTGTTTTCAGGGTTTTTAAAAAATCAACTTGCTTTCAAAATCAAAATATTAGAATTTTAACATTCCAGCATAAATCTTTTTATATAAATAAAATTTTGTTGATGCTTTTGGTTTTTCATATGCCTATATTTAAGGGGTAAATCTTGAAAATATTACTAAGGAATTGGAATTGACATCTAATTATAGTAGTTGAGATAATATATTTATGTAATCCCTTTTAGAGAAGTTTAATAAATATTTTTCAACAGACCAAGCATTATCTCTACTTTTTTTTTTTTTTTTTTTATTTTGATACAAGCCCATCCTGTATCTGTTGAAGAAGCTTTCTTAGTGATTCGTTAGGAAATTCTCTCTCTGGAACCCAGTGACAGTGCAACTCAAGTAGCATCTCTACTAATGTGAAGTCACAACACTGATCATGTAGAACTCATGTATCTGATTTCATTAGCAAATTAGTAGATGGTGTAGGTTTCTAAGGAAGAGTGAACTAATGCATTCTCTTTGCTTTAGTTTACATTAAATCATTAGGGAATAGGGAAATAGGAAATTTTTTCTTTTGCCACTTATAAATGAATAAAGCCTTAGTTTTTGTTTTGTTGTTTTTTTCCTATGGCCCCCTGTCACTTGAAGGCCTTAGTTTTATAAACCAGTATTTTGCTTCTCTTATTGACCTGATTCAGTTTATTAGCCTTTTATTAAAATATATACTATATACTTCATAATATTTTTTGTTAAACATTTGACTCTACTAAATTAAATATTTGAAAAAATCTCACTATAACAGTATTTTTATTCTAGAGTTAAAATGGTTGTATGAAAATAGTTATTTTTGTTGAAATAGTTTTATATATAGGGATAATTATATACGTTTAAAAATGCCAAGATTGTTACTCTAGTGTTTTAGTTAAAAAAGCTTTTAAAGGCTAGGCACCGTGGCTCACACCTGTAATCCCAACATTTTGAGAGGCCGAGGTGAGCAGCAGATCATGAGGTCAGGAAA
Organism: Gorilla gorilla gorilla; assembly: GCF_029281585.2. NCBI lineage: Eukaryota > Metazoa > Chordata > Mammalia > Primates > Hominidae > Gorilla > Gorilla gorilla. The sequence goes on along the minus strand of NC_086018.1, from coordinate 40,265,725 downwards.
TTAAGACCGTCCTGGCCAACAAGGTGAAGCCCCATCTCTACTAAAAATACAAAAATTAGCTGGGCATGGTGGCGTGTGCCTGTAATCCCAGCTACTTGGGAGGCTGAGGCGGGAGAATCGCTTAAACCTGGGAGGTGGAGGTTGCAGTGAGTCGAGATCGTGCCACTGCACTCCAGCCTGGCGACAGAGCTGGACTCAGTCTCCAAAGCTTTTAAAACTGTCTTGTGTGTGGATAAAGGTGATTTTTAAGAATATTTTATAAAATATTACCGAAGTTTATGTTTGTAGGTGTTAGCTCTCCCAAAGACTTCTTGAATAGTTGTTTCAGACGGGTTTAGGCCATAATTCTGAAAAAGACAGTTCTTTTTTTTTTTGAGATGGACTTTCGTTCTGTCGCCCAGGCTGGAGTGCAGTGGTGTGATCTCGGCTCACTGCAACCTCTGTCTCTTGGGTTCAAGTGATTCTCCTGCCTGAGCCTCCCAAGTAGCTGGGATTATAGGTGCGTGCCACCACACCCGGCTAATTTTTTTGTATTTTTACAAAAAAAATACAGGTAGAGACAGTTTCGCCATGTTGCCCAGGCTGGTCTTGAACTCCTGACCTCGGGTGATCTGCCCACCTTGGCAGGGTTTCGCCACGTTGGCCAGGCTGGTCTCAAACTCCTGACCTCAGGTGATCTGCCCACCTCAGCCTCCCGAAGTGCTGGGATTACAGACATGACCACTGCGCCTGGCCTAAAAGACACAGTTCTTGATGCCATAATCCCAAATACTGAAATCCCAAAATATCGAAATCCAAACAATATAATTCTGGAAAAAATAATTTTAAAACATTATTTAAAAAATACTTATTTGGGCCAGGTGCAGTGGCTCACTCCTGTAATCCCAGCATGTTGAGAGGCCTAGGTGGGCAGATCACTTGAGCTCAGGAGTTTGAGACCAGCCTGGCCAACATGGCAAAACCCCGTCTCTACTAAAAATACAAAAATTATCTAGGCATGGTTGCATGTGCCTGTAGTCCCCGCTACTCGGGATGCTGAGGCACGAGAATCACTTGAACATGGGAGGCGGAGGTTGCAGTGAGCTGGGATCATGCCACTGTGCTCCAACCTGGGTGACAGAGCGAGATTCTGTCTCAAAAAAAAAAAAAAAAAAAAAAAAAAGACACTTGTTTGGCCAGGTACAGAGTCTCACACCTGTAATCTCAGTATTTTGGGAAGCCAAGGTGGGCAGATTGCTTGAGCCCAGGAGTTCAAGATCAGCCTGGGCAACGTGGAGAAACCCTGTCTCTACAAAAAAATACAAAAATTAGCAAGCTAGCCTGCACCTATAGTCCAGCTACTTGGGAGACTGAGGTGGGAGGATCTCTTGGGTCTGGGAGGCAGAGGTTGGAGTGAGCTGTGATGGCGCTGTCTGGGCAACAGAGCTAGACTTTGTCTTCAATAAACAAACAGAAAAACCACTTACTTACGTTTTTTAAAGGGGATTTATTTGAGAAACAAAAACATGACAACACTTCATAGGCCACTTAATATAGTTTGGATATGTGTCCCTGCCCAAATCTCATGTTGAATTGTAATCCCCAATATTGGAAGTGGAGGCTGGTAGGAGGTGATTGGATTATGTGGGTGGATTTTTCATGAATGGTTTAGTACCATCCCCTTGATGCTGTCCTCGAGACAGTGAGCAACTTCTCGCGAGATCTGGCTGTTTTAAAAGTGTGGCACCTCACACTCTCTCTTGCTCAGTCCTCATCCTGTGATGTGCCTGTTCCCCCTTTGCCTTCTGCCATGATTGGAAGCTTCCTGAGGCCTTCCTGGAAGCAGATGCCACTATGCCTCCTGTACAGCCTGCAGAACTGTAAGCCAATTAAATCTCTTTTCTTGTAAGTATTCCTTTATAGCAATGCAGGAACAGCCTAGTACACCACTTTACACAATAAAATAGTAACAAATGTATTTTGCAAGTTTAATCACTCAGTATACTAACCGTAGTTGCATGGGTGTTACATTTTGTAACTGTGGTCCTCTGAAATACCATGATGGACAAACTAGGTCTTTTGATGAGGTAGTAAAAACAAGGATGGGTCATCACTGTATGTGCAGTCTCCTGAAGAGCAGAGATATTGTCGAATTTTATCTTTCACAAAAACAGATATAAAAAAAAGGACATCTCATTGAAGGTTCACCTTTTTTTTTTTTTGAGATGGAGTTTCACTGTTGTTGCTGAGGCTGAAGTGCAATGGTGTGGTCTCGGCTCACTGCAACCTTTGTCTCCTGGGTTCAGGCGATTTTCCTGCCTCAGCCTTCCAAGTAGCTGGGATTACAGGCGCCCCGCCACCACGCCTGGCTAATTTTTGTATTTTCAGTAGAGACAGGATTTCACCGTATTGGCCAGGCTGGCCTCGAACTCCTGACCTTGGGTGATCTGCCCGCCTTGGCCTCACAGGTGCTGGGATTACAGATGTGAGCCACCGTGCCTGGCCAGTTTCGACTTTTTTTAAAGAGACCGTAGTCTTCTAGCTATGTTGCCCATGCTGGAGTGCAGTGACTATTCACAGGCATGATCATAGTGCACTTCAGCCTCAAACTCCTGGCCTCAAGTGATCCTCCTACCTCAGCCTCCCTAGTAGCCGGGACTACAGGTGCTCCACCACACCTGACTTCTACGTTTTGATGTACACAGCCAGAGCTTACACATGAAGTCAGTGTTGTGATAATGCACTTCTGTGGAGTTCAGTTTGCAAAAAAAAATGCATAGAATTAATTAGAACTCTCTAAAAGTCTCTACACAATTTATATCTCCAGTATTAGAAATGATGTGAAGATAAAATATATAGCATAGCAAATTGGCACTGTGTGTGAAGGAGCAGAAATAATACACCATTGAATAATTTGGCAGGGGAGATTTCTTGTGTTTTTTGCCTGTATTTTCACTTCTGCGATCTTCAAAGCACTTGCTCCAGTTTTATTTGCAAAGTGGTTGTGATCCACAAATTTTGTAAGTATATACTGTCTATTTGAAAGCCTGATTATTGCCTGGCCATTGCAATTTCTGCTTTTGCAGCACCAGTGATAATTAGCTTTTAAACTTTTATCTTTCGCCATTAAGTAGCCGTGTACACTTATCAGAGCCTTTTTGCGAGGGAAGAGTTTCACAGATCTCTTCAATTGTGCTGTAAAGAATAAAGTAAGAAAAAATGATACTCAGCTTCCCCAACACCAAATCTGTATTAGTCAGGGTTCTCTAGGGAGACAGAACCAATAGGATATGTGTATAGATATATGAGGGAATTTATTAGGGGAATTGCCTCATATAATTAATGGTGGCTGAGAAGTCCCATGACAGATCATCTGCAGGCTTGAGACCCTGGGATGCCAGTAGCATACCTCAGTCCAAATCCAAAGGCCTCAGAACCAGGGAAGCTAATGGTGTTATCTCTCGGTCCAAGGTCAAAAAGCCTCAGAATTCAGGGGGCCACTGGTTAAGTCCTGGAGTCCAAAGGCTGGCAAGCCTGGAGTTCTGATGTCCAAGGCAGCAGAAGAAAAGTCTGTCCCAGCTCTCAGCAATTCACCTTCTGTGTACTCTCTGGGCTCCTGGCTGATTGGATGATACCCACCAACATAGAGGGCTCTCCTCGCCTACTCAGACTCGCACACTAATCTCTGAAAACATCCTCACAGACACACACACAACACAGTGCTTTACCAGGTTTCTAGGTGTTCCTGTCAAGTTGATAGCTAAAATTAAGTCCACAAATCTATCCTCGGCAACTTGGCACCCATAGGCATCTCCTTAAACCATACTTAATTTCCAAATAATGACAATAGCAAGGTCATAGTTCCACCTAGCATGGTGTAACTATTGTGTACAACCAAAACTATGCAAATCCCCTGCCCCAAAATTCGGCTTTTGGGATTTCATCATTTGGGATTTTAATCTTTTGGGGTTGTGGTTTTAAACATTAGGGATTTTTAGACTTTAGTCTTTTGGGATTTTAACATTCAGGATTATGGCATTTGGGATTATGATTGGTACTGATTGCAGACAGTTTTTGCTAAATCTAGTGTTTAGATATAGCAGCAAAATAATTTCTATGTATATTTAATCACTGATGTAGTAAATCAGTAGTTAATATTTACAGATCCCTTGCCCAGTACCAGGCACAGTGCACGTTTTATATTCATTATTTAATTCTCTCAGAATAGCCCAATAAAGTCAGTATTTTATCTGTAAAATGGGGATAAAGAAACAGACTGAAGAGAGATTCATTCATTTGGAAGAGGTTCCTCAGCCACCAAGTGATAGAGCCAGGGCTGGCATGCAGCTCTATGTGGCTTCAAAACCTGTTTCTCCCTTTTAGTGTAAAATGTATACTTTGTAAAAATGTACACCATGTGGCTGCTGCTTTCCCCCCACACTGACAGGCTTTCCCTGCCCACCTGAGCCCAGGCAGCACCCACATGAGTATGTGCTCTCTCCCTCTGCCCTGTTCTCCCTTCACAGCATTTATCTGACAGTCTTGTCTTGTATCTGTTTCCTTCACAAAATGTAAGCACCATGGGATGGAAACTTTGCCTACTTCATCCCTGTCTGCATCCATGTTTCCTAGAGTAGTGCCTGGCACACAGTAGGAGCCAACATATTTGTTGTAAAGGCTATGAACCAGAAGGTTGTATCAGTCCACAATATTCACTTTTTAAGTCACTTCTGTAGAACAGACTATTAATTTTTTCTTTCTAGTTAGTGATTTTAAGTGAGGAAATTGAAGAGAGGTGTCTTGAAGAGATGCAGAGGAACCAGTCAAGTAGGAGACGGGTCAAGGCTTGTGGAAGTAGAGATTGGCAGTGGTTTGAATGAGCATGGTGCTGGACCTGCCTGAGCTCTTGTAGCTTCGTGAATTACGTAACCCTTCTTCCCCAGTCCCTGGTCTAGTGTCTTCCCAACTACTGCCAGAAAATCTTCTGAAAGGTAGCTCTTGTCGTATCCTTTTCATTTGTGTACTGAGTTAAATTTAGACACCTTGCCTTGGTCTTCAGGGTTCCATGGTAGGACCCGGCCCTGCCTCTCTAACCACATCTCCTGGTTTCCCCAGTTGTATCCTCTGCTGCAGCTCGGTGTCCCCAGAGGTACCTCTATTTCCAGGTCTGGGTCCGTGTCCTCTTTTCTGTTCTCCATCTTATCTTTTTTTTTGAGATGGAGTCTCGCTCTGTCACCCAGGCTGGAGTGCAGTGGCACCATCTCGGCTCACTGCAAGCTCCGCCTCCCGGGTTCATGCCATTCTCCTGCCTCAGCCTCCTGAGTAGCTGGGATTACAGGCACCTGCCACCACGCCAAGCAAATTCTTATATTTTTAGTAGAGATGGGATTTCACCATGTTGACCAGGCTGGTCTCTAACTCCTGACCTCAGGTGATCCACCTGCCTCGGCCTCCCAAAGTGCTGGGATCACAGTCATGAGCCACCGCGTGCAGCCTGTTCTCCATCTTTTGAGATAGTTATATTTCAAGGCCTTTCTCAAATGTTACTTTTCTCCATGAAATCTAACATTCCCTTAACTGGATGTTTCCCTCATGATGTTTGTAATTTTCTGGTGCACCTTTAATCTTTGATTTTTGCTTTTTGCTTTTTATTATACCTTTCTTTTTTCCTTTTTTATTTTTTTTATTTTTTGAGACAGAGTCTTGCTCTGTCCCCCAGGCTGGAGTGCAGTGGCCCAATCTTGGCTCACTGCAACCCCTGCTTCCCAGGTTCAAGCAATTCTCCTGCATCAGCCTCCCAAGTAGCTGGGATTATAGGCATCCGCCACCAAGCCTGGCTAATTTTTGTATTTTTGGTAGAGACGGCATTTCACCATGTTGGCCAGGCTGGTCTCAAACTCCTGACCTCGTGATCCGCCTGCCTCAGCCTCCCAAAATGCTGGGATTACAGGCGTGAGCCACCGTGCCCAGCCTATTATACCTTTCTAAATGTGTTCTTGCCCTCCTTCCCCAGTCCTCCCTGAGGGCAAGATTATGGTGTTGGCACTTGCCGTATCCTCTACAGTGCATTGAACACATGAACAAGCAATCATTTTAGAGGTAGAGAAAAACAAGTACGAGAAAAAGGCAACAATCAATGGTATTTAGTTTTGGTGTAGGGAAGTCTTCTCCTTTTCCAAGGATTAGTTTTGGTGGTCAGGAACCTTTTTGAAGCCAGGAGAAACAATGTAGGTAAAGAATTAAGTATATTGAGGCCAGGCCTGGTGACTCATGCCTGTATCCCAGCACTTTGGGAGGCCGAGGCGGGTGGGTCACTTGAGGTGTGAGGTAAAGAGTTCAAGACCAGCCTGGCCAACATGGCGAAACCCTGTCTCTACCAAAAATACGAAAGTTAGCTGGGCGTGGTGGCATGCGCCTGTAACGCCAGCTACACGGAGGCTGAGGTAAGAGAATCACTTGAACCTGGGAGGTGGAGGTTGCAGTGAGCCAAGATCACACCAGTGCACTCCAGCCTGGGTGACAGAGTGAGACTCCATCTCAGAAAAAAAAAAGAAAAAAGAAAAAGAATTAAGCATATTGGGTCTAGTATTTTAGAGTAGAAGAAAAGAAACCAAATGGGGAAACGACTGAGAAGCACCATTTTTCACAGTTTGGGGATGAGTCCTAGTACTTGTCCTCAGGGTGTTCAACAGTATTGTGTGGGAAACAGACAACTAGATCATTGATAATACATTGTAAAAATTTGACCATAGAGCTGGCTGTGGTGGCTCATGCCTGTAATTCCATCTATTCAGAGGCTGAGGTGGGAGGATTGCTTGAGGCGAGGAGTTGGAGACCAGTCTGGGCAACGTAGTGAGACCTTCTCTCCAAAAAATACATAAATAAAATTTAAAAATAAAATTGGCCATAGAGAGGGAAAGGCGCTAGAAAACATTGGTTAATTCTACCAAAGCTTAGTAAGAGCTAGTGATCTTAGCAAAATTGAGGTCCTGAGCAGGTGGGCAGAAAGGTTGGCATCGCGCTGGAGGAAGCTGTCTTAGGGTGAATACATGAATTGTCTTGACCCCCTTAAAAGGGCATTGCAGAAGGTATCACAAGAATATTTTAGGAAGATGATGGTGAAAGGTTAGTTTTTAGTACTTGGACTCAGTTCTTAAGGGAGAAGTAGGTCAGTGTTCAAAGAAACAATATTTAATTTAGTGTTAGAAACCTCCCGGATAGCATCTTGTTCTTCCACGTTTCATGTTTTTGCAGGGCCGAGATGAGTAGCCATGGGAATGAGACAGGAGTAAAGGAGGCTGGACACAGTAGTTGACGCCTACAATGGGACGCTAGGTGGGAGGATCACTTGAACCCAGGTGTTGGAGACCAGCCTGGGCAGCATAGTGAGACCTCGTCTCGACAAAATTAAAAATAGCCGGGCATAGTGGTGCATGCCTGTAGTTCCAGCTACAAAGAGAAAAAAAGGAGTAAGAGAGATAACTAAAGGGGAAGACTATGTAATGAATTACTTGCTCTTGCATGTCCTAGGTTCTTCTCAGTTACACCTTTTTAGAGATTTTTTTTCTTTTTCTTTTTCTTTTCTGAGACAGGATCCGGCTCTGTTGCCCAGGCTGGAGTGCAGTGGCATGATCACAGCTCACTGCAATCTCTGCCTCCCAGGCTGAAGCAAATCTTGTGCCTCAGCCCACCCCAGTAGCTAGGATTACAGGTGCGCACCACCATGCCCAGCTGATTTTGGTATTTTTTTTGTAGAGATGGGGTTTCGCCATGTTGTCCAGGCTGGTCTTGAACTCCTGAACTCAAGTGATCCTCCTGCCTCAGCCTCCCAAAGTGTTGGGATTACAGGTGTGAGCCACTGCGCCCAGCCAGATTTTTTTAAATTGATATGAAATTCACGTGACAAAATTAATCATTTTTAAGCGAACACTCGAGTGGCATTTGCTGCATTCACAATGTGTGCACCCATAACAACCTGTATCTAGTCCCAAAGTAAACCTGCTACCCATTAAGCAGTTACTCCCCTTGCCCTCTTCTGCCAGTCCTTTGCAACCACCAATCTGCTTTCTGTTTTTAGATTTACTTCTTTTGGATATTTCATTAGATGGAATCGTACAATATGTGACCTTTCATGTCTGACTTCTTTCACTTAGTGCGTAGTGTTTTGAGATTTATCTACATTGTATTGTGTATGAGTACTTCATTCCTTTTCATGGCTGAATAAATATTCAGTTTTATGTATATACCACAATCTGTTCATCCGTTCATCTGTTGATGGACATTTCGGTTGTTTCCACCTTTTGGCTATTTTGAATAGTGCTGCTATGAACATGTGTGTATATCTATTTGTTTGGATACCTGTTTTCGCTTATTTTGAGTATATACCTAGGAATGGAGTTGCTGGATCGTGTAATTCTGTATTCAACTTTTTGAAGAACCACCAGACTTTTTCACAGTGGCTGAATATTTTATATTCCCATGTGTGGCCTAGGCTGGAGTGCAGTGGCGTGATCGTGGATCACTACAGGCTTCACTCACTGGGCTCGAGTGATTCTCTTGCCTCAGCCTCCCAAATAGCTGGGATTACAGGTATGTGCCACCATACCTGTCTAATTTTTGTATTTTTAGAGACAGGGTCTCACCATGGTTGGCCAGGCTGGTCTCCTAACTCCTGGCTTCAAGTGATCCAGTGTGCCTGGTCCCCACCAGCAATATGTGAGGGTTCCAATCTCTCCACATCATCACCAACACTTGTAATTTTTTGTTTTCTTTCCTATAGCCATCCTACTGGGTATGAAGTGCTGTGTCATTGTGGTTTGTTTTTCCTGATACATTAACTTTTTAAGAGAAATGTTAGTAGACTTTATTTCTTAGAGCAGTTTTAGGTTTACAGAAAAAATGAGCAATAAGAGAGTTCCTGTTTACCCTCCCTCAATCCAACCGTAGGTTCCACTATTACTAATATCTCATATTAGTGTGATGCATTTGCTACACTTGATATACAGTATTGATATTTTATTATTAACTCAAGTCCAGTTCATATTTGACCTTTTTTTGTTTGTTTTTGAGAGGGAGTCTTGCTCTGTCACCCAGGCTGGAGTGCAGTGGTGTGATCTCAGCTCACTGCAACCTCCACCTCCAGGGTTCAAGCGATTCTCCTGCCTCAGCCTTCTGAGTAGCTGGGATTACAGGCACCCACCACCATGCCTGGCTAATTTTTATATTTTTAGTAGAGACAGGGTTTCACCGTGTTGGCCAGGCTGGTCTCAAATTTCTGACGTCAAGTGATCAGTCCACCTCAGCCTCCCAAAGTGCTGGGATTACAGGCGTGAGCCACCATGCCTGACTTTTTTTTTTTTTTTTTTTTTGAGACAGTGTCTTGCTCTGCCAGCCAGTGCAGTGGTACAATCATAGCTCGCAGTAACCTTGAGCTGCTGGACTCAGGTGAGATTACAGGTGCTAGCCACAGCAACTGACTTGAGTTCATTCTTTGTTGTATATTCTGTGGGTTTTGACAAATGCATAATGTCTTACATCTGCTAATACAGTATTATACAGAATTGTTTCACTATCCCAGGAGTCACCTGTACTCTCTCCGTATTCATCCTTCCCCCTCTTCCCTTGGATCCTTGGTAATCATTGATCTTCCTACTGACTTGACAGTTTGGTGTTTTCCAGAATATTATATAGCTAAAGTCATGGAGCCACTTCAGATTCATGTCTTTCACTTAGCAATAATCATTTAAGGTTCCTGCATGTCTTTTTTCTTTTTTTGAGACAGTCTTGCTCTGTCACCCAAGCTGAAGTGCAGTGGTGCGATCTCACTCACTGCAACCTCTGCCTCCTGGGTTCAAGTGATTCTCCTGCCTCAGTCTCCCGTGTAGCTGGGATTACAGGTGCCCACCACCACCCTTGGCCAAGTTTTGTATTTTTAGTAGAGATGGGGTTTCACCATGTTGGCCAGGCTGGTCTTGAACTCCTGACCTCAGGTGATCTGCCTGCCTCAGCCTCACAAAGTGCTGAGATTATAGGTGTGAGCCACCTTGCCTGGCCGGGTAGAGAGATCTTTACAGTTGAAAATACCTCTTCTAAATCCTTGACTTTGAGCTCCTCACGTGCTGAGAGTGTTATAAGTTTGTCTATATAGTATACCCTATGATAACCCCTAATATGACCACAATAGATATTTAATTGTGGTGGTACTATACTTACAGAACAGGTTCATGTTATTTTTGGAAGACATTCTAGATAATAGAGACCATCTGTTTTGTATTCACCAAGATTCTTGATTCTTTGGTGATATCTTATTTGTTCTGGAAAATTCCCAATACTTCTCCTCACTTATTGCCTTGCCTCCATTCCCTTCTCATTCTGAGAGTCCACCCATACAGGGATACATTCAACCTTGTAGTCACCCTTTCTTTTCTGATTTTTTTTTTTTTTGAGACAAAGTCTCGCTCTGTCGCCCAGGCTGGAGTGCAGTGGTGCGATTTCGGCTCACTGCAACCTCCGCCTCCTGGGTTCAAGTGATTCTTCTACCTCGGCCTCCCGAGTAGCTGGGACTTACAGGCACGTATTACCACGCCTGGCTAATTTTTTGTATTTTTAGTAGACATGGGGTTTCACTGTGTTAGCCAGGATGGCCTTGATCTCCTGACCTCCTGATCTGCCCGCCTAAGCCTCCTAAAGTGCTGGGATTAAATGGCATCCATTACAAGTGTTTTTTTTTTCTTTTCTATTTTTCATTCTGGGTAGATTACTTTGACCTGTTTTCAGTTAATCAGTCTTCTCTTTGACTAATCTGCGTTTTTTTGAGACAAGAGTCTCACTCTTTCGCCCAGGCTGGGGTGCAGTGCAGTGGCACGATCTTGGCTCTCACTGCACCCTCCGCCTCCCGGGTTCAAGCAGTTCTTGTGCCTTAGCCTCTCGAGTAGCTGGGACCACAGGTGTGTGCCCCTACACCCGGCCAATTTTTGTACTTTTAGTAGAGGTGGAGTTTCACCATGATGGCCAAGCTGGTCTTGAACTCCTGGCCTCAAGTGAGCCACCTGCCCCAGCCTCCCAAAGTGCTGGAATTACAAGTATGAGCCACCACGCCCAGCCAATTAATCTGCTTTTAATTTAATAACTCAATGGATAGTTCTTACTAATATCTTACTGTATTTTTCAGTTGTGATTCTTTTCAAGTCTGCTACATTGTTTTTTATGGATTCCTGTTCCCTGCTAAATTTTTCAAACTTCGTTTTTATTTCCTAGAACATACTAAATATAATTCTTTTATAGTCTCCTGATATCTCCAGTATTTGGAGTTCCTTTGGATCTATAACTGCCTCTCATGGTTCTTACTCATGGTACTTTGTTCATATGTTTGTGTGCTGGACATGGTATTTGAAAAATTGTTTATAGAAATAATTAGAGGCTTTGGGTGTGATGTCTTTTTCCAGGTGACTGACAGCACTAGCCAACGAGGATCATTTTAATACAAGTTGAAGCCCAGGCACGGTGGCTAAGGCCTGTAATCCCAGAGCACTTTGGGAGACTGAGGCAGGCAGATCAGCTGAGGTCAGGAGTTCGAGACCAGCCTGGCCAACATGGTGAAACCCCCTCCTTACTAAAAATACAGAAATTAGCCGGGCGTGATGGCGGGTGCCTGTAATCCCAGCTGCTTGGGAGGCTGAGGCAGGAGAGTCGTATGAACCCGGGAGGCCGAGGTCGCAGTGAACTGAGATGGCGCCACTGCACTCCAGCCTGGGGGACAGAGCAAGACTCTGTCTCAGAAAAAAAAAAAAGTTGAAGATTTGAGTTTTTTATGGACTATCCAGATGGTTTGAAGCTGAGTCCATGGGAGGGCTTATTTACTTCTACTTCAGTCTTACTCCTAGGATGCAGCCCTATGGGGCCTCAGTTCACAGGCTCGCTGGGGTGAGGAGCACGTTACTGAGTTACAAGTTATAAGTTATCTCCTATGCAAGGCCTTGGAGTGAGCCAGGCACTTTCTGGGCCTCCACTGGCAAATCAACAAATGCCCCCAGGTTTTGCCTCTTTCTTTGGATTTCCATCTTTTTCAGGATATTAATTTGGTAATATCTCACTATCTTGTTAGATTTTTGTTACTTTTGGAAAGATGTATATATATTGTATCCAGTTTTTTGTGCAGTTATTTAGTCTGTATTACTGTAAACAGAAAACAAGGTCTTACTTTCATGGACTCATGTTATTCTGACATTAACCTTGAAACAAGTGACCATATGGTGAGTGATACTATTATACTGTATTATTGTTTATGTCTCTGTGTGACACTGTTAAGATGCCTGAATTGTTTGGGTAAACCGGGTGGTGTTGGTTGGTGGGTGCTTTAAGACTCACTATCTAGAGCACGATCTCTGCAGCCAGTCGCCTGATTTTTGAATCCCAGCTCTGCCCCTTGTTTGCAATGTGACGTCAAGCAAATGACTATTCTGCCTCTGTTTCGTTGTCTAGAAAATGGAAATAATAATTGTACCTACCTCGTGGGTGGCTGTGCCAGTTAAATTAGTTCATAACTAAAGCTTTTAGAACATTGCCAGACTTACAGTAATCATTAGATAAATTTTAGCTATTATTATTACCACCTAGAAGCTTTGGAAATACAGGGATACCTCATTTTATTGCATTCTACTTTATTGTACTTCACAGATATTGTGGGATTTTTTTGTTTTATAAATTGAAGGTTTGTGACAACCCTGCATTGAGCAAGTCTAAGTCTGTTGGTGCCAATTTTTTCAACAGCATGTGCTCACTTTGTGTTTTCGTGTCACATTTTGGTAATTCTCCCAATATTTTAAACATTTTATTTATTTTATTTTATTTATTTTTGAGTCGGAGTCTCGCTCTGTCTCCCAGAGCTGCACTGGAGTGAAGTGGCGCCATCTTGGCTCACTACAACCTCCACCTCCTGGGTTCTGGTGATTCTCCCCCTCAGCCTCGTGAGTAGCTGGGATTACAGGTGTGCGCCACCATGCCTGGCTAATATTTTTATTTTTAGTAGAGGTGGGGTTTCACTGTGTTGGCCAGACTGGTCTGGAACTCCTAACCTGAAGTGATCTGCCTGCCTCAGCCTCCCAAAGTGCTGGGATTACAGGCATGAGCCACCACACCTGGCCCGAATATTTTAAACTTTTTTTTTTCTGAGAGAGATTTTCGCTCTTGTTCCCCAGGCTGGAGTGCAATGGCATGATTTTGGCTCACTGCAATCTCCGCCTCCGGGGTTCAAGTGATTCTCCTGCCTCAGCCTCCCAAGTAGCTGGGATTACAGGCATGCGCCACCACGCCCTGCTAATTTTGTATTTTTAGTAGAGATGGGGTTTCTCCCTATTGGCTAGGCTGGTCTCGAACTCCTGATCTCAGATGATCCACCGCTTCGGCCTCCCAAAGTGCTGGGATTACAGGCGTGAGCCACCGCGCCCAGCCTTAAACTTTTAAAATTGTTATCTGTCATGAAGATCTGTGATCAGTCATCATCGATGTTACTTTTTTTTTCTTTTTTGAGATGGAGTCTCGCTCTGTCGCCCAGGCTGGAGTGCAGTGGTGCAATTTCGGCTCACTGCGAGCTCTGCCTGCCGCGTTCACGCCATTCTCCTGCCTCAGCCTTCCGAGTAGCTGGGACTGCAGGTGCCCACCATCACACCTGGCTAATTTTTTTGTATTCTTAGTAGAGACAGGGTTTCACCGTGTTAGCCAGGTTGGTCTCAATCTCCTGACCTCATGATCCACCCACCTCAGCCTCCCAAAGTGCTGGGATTACAGGCGTGAGCCACCGCACCCGGCCTGATGTTACTTTTGTAATTGTTTTGGAGCGCCACAAAGCACTCCCATATAAGACGGCGAACTTAATATATACATGTTGTGTATAGATGTGTGTTCAGACTGCTGCCAATTGGGTGTTCCCCCATCTCACCACCTCCTCAGGTCTCTCTGTTACCTCAGACACAACAGTATTGAAGTTAGGTCAGTTAATAACCTGATTGTGACCATTAAATGTTCAAGTGAAAGGAAGAATTGCACGTCTCTCACTTTTAAATCAGAAGCTAGAAATGATTGTTTAGTGAGGAAGGCATGTCAAAAGCCAAGATAGGCTGAATACTAGGCCTGTTGCACCAAATGTGGCCAAGTTATGAATGCAAGAAAAGGTTCTTGAAGAAAATTAAAAGTACAACTCCAGTGAACACATGAATGAGAAGAAAACGAAACAGCTTATTGCTGATATGGATAAAGTTTTAGTGACTCAGATGGAAAATCAACCAGCCGCAACATTCCCTTAAGCCAGAGCCTAATCCCAGAGCAAGACTTTCTCTTTTCACTTCTGTGAAGGCTGAAAAAAGTAAGAAGCTGCAGAAGTGAAGTTTGAAGCTAGCACAGATTGGTTCCTGAAGTTCTTGAAACCATCTCTGTAACATTAAAATGCAAGTTGAAGCAAGTGCTAATGTAGAAGCTGCAGCAAGTTATCTAGAAGATGTAGCCAAGATCACTGATGAAGGTGGCTATATTGAACAGATATTCAGTGTAGCCTTATGTCAGAAAAGATGCCATCTAGGACTTCCATAATTAGGAGAAGTCAGTGCCTGGCTTCAAAAGACAGGCTGACTGTTATTAGGAGCTGGTGTAGCTGGTGAATTTAGGTTGATGCCAGTGCTCATTTACCATTCTAATAATTCTAGGGCCCATAAATTTATGCTAAATCTACTCTGCCTATGCTCTGTCAGTGGATCAACAAAACCTAGATGACAGCACATCTGTTTACAGAATGGTTTAGTGAATATTTTAAGGCCACTGTTGAGACCTACTACTCAAAAGATTTCTTTCAGAATATTACTTCTTGACAGTATACCTGGTCACCTAAGAGCTCTGATGGAAATGTATAAGGAGATAAATGTTTTCATGCTTGCTAACACAACATCTATTCTGCAGCCCCTGGATCAAGGAATCATTTTGATTTTCAAGTCTTATTTAAGAAATATGTTTCATAAGGCTCTAGCTGCTATACATAATAATTCCTCTAGTGGGTCTGGGCAGAGTGAATTGAAAACCTTTCAGAAAGGATTTACCATACTAAATGCCATTAAGAACATTTGTGATTCATGGGAGGAGGTCAGTACATGAACAGGAGTGTGGAAGATGATTCCAGCCCTCATGGATGACTTCGAGGGGTTCAGGACTTCAGTGGAGGCAGGAACTGCAGATGTGGTAGAAATAGCAAGAGAACTCGAATTAAAAGTGGAGCCTGAAGATGTGACTGGATTGCTGTAATCTCATGATAAAACTTGAACAGAAGAGGAGTTGCTTCTTATGGATGAGCAAAGAAAGTGATTTATTGAGATGGAATCTACTCCTGATGAAGATGCTGTGAACATTGTTGAAATGCCAATGAAAGATTTAGAATATTACATAAACGTAGTTGATTAAGCAGTGGCGGGGTTGAAGAGAACTGACTGCAGTTTTGAAAGAAGTTCTACTGTGGGTAAAATGCTATCAAACAGTTTGGCATGCTATAGAAAAATCTCTTAGAAAAGGAAGAGCCAGTCGATGCATCAGACTTCATGGTTGTGTTATTTGAAGAAATTTGCCACAGCCACCTCAGCCTTCAGCAACCACCACCCTAATTAGTTAGCAGCCATCAACATGGAGGCAAGACCCTCCATCAGCAAAAAGATTAGGACTCCCTGAAGGCTCAGATGATTGTTAGCATTTTTTAACGATAAAGTATTTTTTAAATTAAGGTATGAACATTGTCTTTTAGACATAATACCATTTCACACTTAGTAGACTGAAGTATAGTGTACACATAGAAAAGTTAATATGTGCTGGAAAACCAGAAAATTTGTGTGACTCGCTTTATTGCCGCGGTCTGGAACCAAACCCACAATACCTGCAATGTTATGCTTGTGGCTGATTTTTCATAGAATGTTTGTGTCTCTTTGACTTTTTTATTTTCAAAATTTAGGATTGCAGGTGACTCTCCATTGGTTTATTTCAGAATGACTGGGGTTAGGGTGTTTGCTAATTGCTTGCCAGTGGTCAGGGAACAAAGGAAAACTCTTGCACTTTAGAGGCCATCTGCCTCCAAGTAGAGCTCCAACTGTCAGGCCACTGTCCCTTTGTGGGGAGGGTGGGGATTGGTCTTGTGGCTTATAGTTCTTGCCATATAGATTAAGAATGCGCTCTGTCGGCATTCTTCATTGTGAATTAGAGGACTGATGAGGATTTAACCCTGCTGTGATTTCTATGAATGGACTGTAGATCCCAGGGTGTGGGATCTTTCCTAACTCGAGAATGACAAAAATTACCTGTCACAGAGTGCTGTTACACCAATCAGTAGTTATTTATTGTGTTTTTTAGGGTTTATTTTGTTTGTTTGATAACCTCTTTTCCATTTTTTTCCTTGTTGTCTTTTACTTGTTTTTTTGTTTTTGTTTTTGTTTGTTTTTTTGAAGTGGAATCTCACTGTCACCCAGGCTGGAGTGTGCAGTGGTGAGATCTCGGCTCACTGCAACCTCTGCTTCCAGGGTACAAGCAAGTGATTCTCGGATTACAGGTGCCTGCCACCATGCCCACCTAATTTTTGTATTTTTAGTAGAGACAGGGTTTCACCATATTGGCCAGGCTGGTCTTGAACTCCTGACCTCAAGTGATCTGCCTGCCTCGGCCTCCCAAAGTGCTGGGATTATAGGCGTGAGCCACCATGTCTGGTGTCTTTTACTTATTTTATTATTGGTTCAAGTTTTTACCTGAGAGAGAGAAAGAGGGTGGTAATTCTAACAGTGATAATTTTGATTTATATGGTACTTAGCTGTTTGCAGACTTATTGTGGGACATTCCTGTGTGGTGGCAAGGTAGGTTAACTCCACTTTTGCAGGTGAAGAATGTGAGACATATGGGTTAAATAACTTGCCCAAGTCACAGAACAAGTGGCAAGACTAGGAAGTATTTAGATTTCTTAATTCTAAATGTAGTACTTTTTCCAACAGATGACCCAGGAGAATCAATAGAAAACAAATTTAATAGTGGAAGCAATTGTATGTACAAATAAAATTGTATTTTTTGTTCACTTTGCTTACTAAAATAAAATCCTATTTCTAGATGATTTTCTAAACATGTTTTTCTTGGTCTCTTTGTTCAAGTCATTTAGTTTGACTCTAGGTAAGATAGTACTACTCAATGTTCTTTCTGTCACTTCAGGAGAGAGATGGTGTGCACCAGTTGATACCCAATGTTCCCTTGTTCTTCTCCCTGATATTACATCAGAGAAGTCCCCAGTTGAGAAGGGAGGAGGAAAGTTTTATGGTTACTGTTCCTCAAATCTCTTGGGAAAGACGGCAAACTGCTGTCAGGAGTAGTTTTCTTTTGTCTCAGTGTCTGTTATATTTATACATGGCACCCTCCTTATCATAGTTATGGCTTGCACCCTAAAATAAGGTCTAGAGCTACAGACATTTACAAAGTTCTTTTTTTTTTTTTTTTTTTTTTTTTTGAGACAGAGTGTCATTCTGTTGGCCAGACTGGAGTGCAGTGGCACGATCTCGGCTCACTGCAACTTCTGTCTCCTGGGCTCACGCAATTCTCCTGCCTCAGCCTCCCGAGTATGTGGGACTACAGGCATGCGCCACTATGCCTGGCTAATTCTTGTATTTTTTTTAGTAGAGGTGGGGTTTCACCATGTTGGCCAGGCTGGTCTTGAACTCCTGACCTCGTGATCCGCCTGCCCTGCCCTCCAAAAGTTCTGGGATTTACAGGCGTGAGCCACTGCACCCGGCACAAAGTTCTCATGCTACCGAAATGATCTTTTTGTTCTTTAAGGTTTTCTGACCCTAAATTAATTTGCTAATTCTTGATGCTCTTCTTGGATACTTAGATGTAACTATTTCACCTTAGTTTGGAGTTAGCATTTTGATGTTTTTAATATATTTGAAATAATCCTGCAAACTATTTTTTGGTTTGGGCTTTTAAGTGGGACGCTCAATCTTCAGAAGGACTTTTAGCTTATGGACACTTAAAAAAAGCAAGAACTAGCACATTGTTTCTTGGTATTTTGGAATTGTGGTGAGTTTGAGGCAACCGTGGAAGTGTAGAGTGTGTTGACTCACCTCCGCTCCTCCTAACTCCTGTGTTCATTTCACAGGAATTAATCGTCCAGACAATATTCCTCCCATGCCTGCATCCCCAGCCATATGGAGAGGACCCCATAAACTGTAAAGAGGTCCATTGGCTTTTGTCTGGAGGGGACTAAACCCATAGAACTCGGTTCTGCTTTTTGCTTCATTTGACAGGTTGACCTATGGTGTTGGTACCTCCAGTAAAATCAAGTCTAAATGCTTTGGTTGACTGCATTTCTCATTGCTTTGCTCAGGAAGGCCAAGGACACATTAAAATCTGTTTGTCCCCTCCTATATTTTCTTTCTAAGGTTGTTAGCCAGCACTTTTGTTTTACAGTGTGTTTTTGTTTGGACTCGACTTCTGCTCGTAAATTAGGATGTGGTCAGTTAAGAGCATTTTGAATTTTAAACGCGTCTGTTTCACTGGTTTTGTGTCTCCATGTTTATGTATATGGAAAGTAAGTTTTCATGTTTTTACATTTTGTTTGTACTAAACTTAAGTGCTTTCTTTCAAGGGTTAGAGGCATTGAAAGTAATTTTAAAAACTCTAAAGAAACCTTTTTATTCTCATTGCTTACATTTTTAATAACAAGTTAGGTAGCTTTTATTCCTCAGAAGTGGAATTTATTATGTAAAGCCACTTTTTGGAATAGGTGAAAATTAACCTGCCTTTCCTTACACCTCAGTGAGAGGTAAGGTTCAGAGCAGAGAATGCAGGTAGGGATTATGGAAACCCTTTCTTGGTATTAATTTTCCTCACAGATTAAAACTTTTGGTCTTCATCTGTTACCTTTACATTTGTCAGAAAGAGAATTTATATTGTCAACTTAATTCACCCAGTGTTCGAATGCTTGCTCTGTGCGTGGCAGTAGGAGAACTAAGGTCCCACACTGTGGGGGGAAATTGAAGGGTAGATAACTCTGGTAATGCTTATCATGGTTTGTGTTCTAGGAAGGTGTTAAGGGAAAAGTGGAATTTGCACTAGACTTGAAAGGTGAGTGGTATGTCAGCAAAGCTGGTATTATTCACGCAGAAGGACCAGGCTGAACAAAGGAAAAGGTGCAGAAGGTGCCTGCTGGGTGTGCTGGGAATACACAGAACATTGCTAAGAACAGTAGAAGTTAGGGCACATTCCTTATTAGTCCCAGCCTGTCTTCCTCACTGACTGACTGTATAACCTTATGAGAGTTACTAAACTTTCTGAGCCTTTGTTTCCTCATCTGCAGAATGGCTAGTTACTGCATAATAGAGTTAAGATTAAATGAGACTATAATATATTGCATTGCAGCTGGGTGTGATGGCTCACACCTGTAATCCTAGCACTTTGGGAGGCTGAGGCAGGTGGATGACTTGAGGTCAGGAGTTCAAGACCAGTCTGGCCAACATGGTGAAAACCTCGCCTCTACTAAAAATACAAAAATTAGCCGGGTATTGTGGCACAAGCCTGTAATCTCAGCTACTTGGGAGACTGAGGCAGGAGAATTGCTTGAACCAGGGAGGCAGAGGTTGCACTGAGCCGAGATTGCACCACTGCACTCCAGCCTGGACGACAGAGGGAGACTCTGTCTCAAAACAAACAAAAAATATTGCATTGCACATAATTTAAACACTCAATAAAAGTAGTTGCAATTATTGTTTGTTTTCTTTTAAATTTTATTTGTTTTAAAATTAGCATGTTGGTCAAACTAGTTTTTTTTTTCTTTTCTTTTTGGAGACGGAGTCTTGCTCTGTTGCCCAGGCTGGAGTGCAGTGGCACGATCTTGGCTCACTGCAAGCTCCGCCTCCCGGGTTCATGCCATTCTCCTGCCTCAGCCTCCCGGGTTGCTGGGACCACAGGCGCCCGCCACCACGCCGTGCTAATTTTTTTGTATTTTTTTTAGTAGAGATGGGGTTTCACCGTGTTAGACAGGATGGTCTCGATCTCCTGAACTCGTGATCCACCCGCCTCGGCCTCCCAAAGTGCTGGGATTACAGGCGTGAGCCACTGCGCCCGGCCGATCGAACTAGTTGCTGAAAGATGACTATGCCCTGTAATCCCACCCCCAAAACATCTGTTGTCAGCACTTGAATGAATATCAGTCGTCTTTCTAATTTTCATCTCTGTGCACCTTTGGTGCTGGTGGTACATTTTTTGTTTTGTTTTGGTACAATAATGCCTCAGTTAACAACAGAATATTTCTAAGAAGTGCATCATTGAGTGATTTTTGTCGTTGTTGTAACATCTTAGGATGTACTTACACACACCTAGCCTGGGTGTAGCCGACTGCCCATCTAGGCTGTGTGGTATAGCCTATTGCTCCTGGGATACAAACCTGTACCGCATGTTACTGTACTGAATGCTATAGGCGATTGTAAAAGAATGGTAAGTATTTATGTATCTGCATATGTCTAAACATAGAGAAGGTACAGTAAAAATAAGGTATAAAAGATAAGGAAGTTGTTCTGGGTGAGTCAGTGAGTGAATAGTGAATGAAGGTAAAGGCCCAGGACGTTACTGCACACTACTGTAGATGTATAAACACTGTACATTTGGACTACACTAAATTTATTTTTTTAAGTTTTCTTGTTTTGATATTATTAACCTTAGATTTACTGTAGCTTTTTTTTTTTTTTTTTTTTGAGACAGAGTCTCTCTCTGTCGCCCAGGCTGGAGTGCGGTGGCTTGATCTCGGCTCACTGCAAGCTCCGCCTCCCGGGTTCACGCCATTCTTCTGCCTCAGCCTCCCGAGTAGCTGGGACTACAGGTGCCCGCTACCACACCTGGCTAATTTTTTTGTATTTTTAGTAGAGATGGGGTTTCACCGTATTAGCCAGGGTGGTCTTGATCTGCTGACCTTGTGATCCACCCGCCTGGGCCTCTCAAAATGCTGGGATTACAGGCATGAGCCACCGGTGCCCAGCCAGATTACTGTAACTTTTTTACTTTAAAAACTTTAAAAAATTTGTAACCTTTTGACTCTTGTAATAACACTTAGCTTAAACCACAAATACATTGTGCAGCTGTTCAAAAATATTTTGTCATTGTGTTATTCTATAAACCTTTTTCTTTTATGATTATTATTAATTACTCTTAGAGATAAGGTCTTACTCTGTTCCAGGCTGGAGTGCAGTGGCACAGTCATAGCTCCCTGTAACCTCAAACTCCTGGCTCAAGCAACCCTCACTTAAGCCTCCTGAGTAGCTAGGACTACAGGTGCATACCACTGTGCTTGGCTATGTTTTTTTAGTTTTTATAGAGCTGGAGTCATGCTATGTTGCCCAGGCTGGTCTCAAACTCCTGGCATCAAGCAATCCTTTCTCCTTTGCCTCCCAAAAGTTCTGGAATTGTAGGTGTGAGCCACCAGGCCTAGCCACTTTATAAGCTTTTTTTTCTATTTATTATCATTATTTGAGACAGAGTCTTGCTGTGTTGCCCAGGTTGGAGTGGAATGGTGCGGTCTCAGCTCACTGCAGCCTCCATGTCTCGAGTTCAAGCGATTCTCCTGCCTTAGGCTCCCAAGTAGTTGGTACTACAGGCACACTCCATCACACCTGGCTAATTTTTGTGGTTTTTTTAGTAGAGACGGGGTTTCACCGTGTTGGCCAGGCTGGTCTGGAATTCCTGACCCTGTGTGATCCACCCACCTTGGCCTTCCAAAGTACTGGGATTACAGATGTGAGCCACCGCACTGACCCATATTTAAATATTTTTCATTTTTTATTTTTTCACTTTTTAAACACTTTTGTTGAAAACTAAGACATAAACACATGCATTAGCCTAAACCTACACAGGGTCAGAATAATCAATATCACTGTCTTCCAGCTTCACATCTTGGCCCACTGGAAGGTCTTTAGGGTCAGTAACACACATGGAGCTATCATCTCCTATGATAACAGTGTCTTTTGTTTGTTTGCTTTGGTTTTTTTTTGAGACAGTCTCTCTCTGTCGCCCAGACTGGAGTGCAGTGGCATGATCTCGGTTCACTGCAACCTCCACCTCCCAGGTTCAAGTGATTCTCTGCCTCAGCCTTACGCGTAGCTGGGATTATAGGCATGCACCAACACGCCCGGCTCACTTTTGTATTCTTAGTAGAGACGAGGTTTTGCCATGTTGGCGGGGCTGGTCTTGAACTCCTGGTCTCAAGTGATCTGCCCATCTTGGCCTCCCGAAGTGTTGGGATTACAAGCATGAGCCCCTGCGCCTTCTTTTGGGTACCTCCTGCAAGGCCTGACGGTAGCTGTTGTACAGTTAACTTTTTATTTATTTATTTTTTGAGATGTGGTCTTGCCATGTTGCCCAGGCTAGACTTGAAGTCCTGGGCTCAAGAGATCTTCCTGCCTCAGCCTGCTGAGTAGCTAGGACTTAAAGGCACATGCTCCCACACCCAGCTTTAGTTAACTATTTTTATAAGTAGAATACATAGTATACATAACATAGAATTCTACATAGGATATGTAAACCAGTAACATAGTTTATTTTCAAGTATGATGTACTGTACATAGTTGTATGTGCTATGCTTTTATACCACTGGCAGTATATTAGGTTTACACTTGCATGACCATAAACAAGGAGGTAATACGTTGCATTATGACAGCTACAGCATCACCAGGCAATAGGAATTTTTCAGCTCCATTGTACTCTGATGGGACCACCATTGTGTACGTGGTCATTGTTGACAGAAATGTGTTACGTAGCACGTGACTATTTTTATTGCTGTTGCTTCAACTTTAAGGTGTTTGGGAGGCAGGGAAGGGAAAGCTGTGTGGTACACCTGGAAGACAAGTCTGTATGTGCTGTACTAATAATTGGGAGCCAGTGAAGGTTTTAAAATAGGGGGTGAATTAATCAGATCTTTTTCAGTAAGATGCTGAAATGCAAGCTGGATTGGAGGGAAGTCTAGTAGCAGAGCAACAAGTGTTTGCTTGGCTGCTGTTTGAGGACCTTGTAGATGTGAGACATGTTTGTTACATGCCTTCAACAATACATGGCTCAGCTGGGGAGATAAGGCATTCACATCAAGTGGGGAAATAAGGACACAGCCACCAGGTAATGGTGTATGGACAAGAAGTGCTGTAGCTGTTTGGGGAAGGCAAGATCACCAAGCTGAGCCGTTTTCCTGAAGCCTTCAGTGAGGAAGCCAAGTGGCCTTGAAGAATGACTCAGATTTGGAAAGTGTTTTGGGGAGAGGCCAAGCACAAATCAAGAGGTCGGAGCGCATGGTCTGTGTGGAGTGGTGGGTTTGGCCAATAGTGAGCAGTATGGTTGGAAAGGAAAATTGCCGTGGCCTTCAACAAACCTGTTGTTACACACCCTATCTTCTGACCCTCTCTCTTCACTGTACTGCACCTGCGTTACTCTCTTGCAGTTTGAGGCTTTTCAGGATAGAACAGTGTCCTAGTTATTTTCCCAGGTCTAGTAAACAGCCCAGCACATAGTATATGCTTAAAAACAACAATAAAAGAATGATTGGATATTTGCTGTTTATGGAAGTTACAGACTGGATATCCTGCCGTTGCCTTAAACTTAGATCTCAAATAAAATCCTAATATCACCTCTCTCCTTCCTTTTTTTATTCTGTGCTGAGTTTAAACAGGTTACTTGCCCCTCTGCTCCCACAGCTGTGTGCTTACCTTGCCATTCCATAATTATGGACATCTCTGCTGTGATCATACTGCATGACTCTCACCAGCACGTTGGATGTCCAACATGTCACGTTTGCTTGGGACCCCCCCACTGCCTTTCCTCCTTCCTATTTCTTCACTCTCCTTTTCTGGCTTCTTTTCCTCTTCTCCACCTTCTAAATGATAGAGTGATTGCAGGAATCAGTCACTCCAAGTTAACCTCTAGACCAGTGGTTTTAAATCTTTTTTTCAGCCATACCAAATGCTGGACAAGTACAAACACACTACACCGTCTTGTGCACACAGACACAACAGAAACAAAAGTTTCACAAAACGGTTCTTATACTTCATGAGCCGTGGACTCTGTTATTTTCCATTCTGCTCTATTTCATTTTTTTTAAGTGCTGTTCATGACCCACTAAATTGATTTCACAGCCTGCAGTTTGAAAAACTGCTCTGGGTGATCTCATCTACTCTGTTGGCTTTAAATATTACCTCTGTGCTAATGACCTTCCCATTTTTATCTCTACCCCACCTTTCCTTGGAGATCCTGTCGCATTGGCTGTCTCCCTGCTGTTTCCATGTGGATGTGCAATGGCAATCGCGTGTTGCCATGTTTGGCAAAGCACTCTTGATTCCCTTTACCAGCCTCGTTCCTCTTCACAAATGGTGCAATGTTTGCAGTTGTTCTGTAAGGGATGGTGATGGAGTACAAGCTCCCCAGTCACTGCCTAAGCTCAGATCTGAGGCCTTGGGCAGCTACACAACCTCTCTCTACCATGTTGTCTTCATTTGAATAAAGTGGGGTTGTCACTTGTACCTCTTGGGATTATTGTGACAGTTGAATGAATTTTCACCTGAAAAGACATGGAGCAGTGGCTGGCACATGGCTTGTGTTTAACTAGTGTTGGCTGCTGCTGTTTATCATTGTTGTTATGGCTCTCATGTCCACTTCTGATCCGTTAGCAATTTCTGTTGGCTCTGACTTCAAACTTTGTCCGTTTTGACGTGTGTCACCACTTCCATCAACACCACATTCACCCATGCAGCCAACATCCCTTAACCAGACTACCAACTAACTAATTACCTGCTCTGTCCTTGCCCGTCCCCTGGTCTGTTTTCCACAAAACAGCCAGAGGAGCCATTTAAGAACTGAAACCAGATCATGCCACTCTATAGTTTAAAACCCTCCAAAGGCTTCTAATAAAATCTGAACTTCCCCATGTGGCTCTTACTTTTTATAAGACCTTTCACTGGTACTTCACAAACAGTAACATATGTGTGACTTGCTAGTGACCTTGTTAACATGCAGAATCTGATCCTGTAGGTCTGTGGGGCCTGAGACACTACATCTCTAATAAGCTTGACCAGGTGAATATGGTAAATATCAGCAGTAGTGGGATGGGTTGCCATCAGTCTTCTTCTTATGCAATGTCCTGGGAAGAACACAGCACCATGTGTCTGGTATTACCACTAAGGAAGCATGACCTGAGTCCGGTCATGAGGAAATACAGATCAGATTGAGGGTTATCCTGCAAAATGAAAAGACTGTACTCTGGCAGGGACATGGAAGTCAGGAAGAGAAAAGGGAACTATTCCAGATTGATTGACACTGGTGAGATGTAGCTCTGGGGTAGACTCCTGGACTAGAAAGGAAAAAGACATTGTTGGGACAGCTGACAAAATTCAAATGGGGTCTATGGATTGGATTGAGAGTGTAGTATCAGTGTTGATTTCCTGATGTGGAGGCTTATATGCTGGTTATGGAGGAGAATGTCCTTGTTTTTGGAAATAACGCACTAGAGTATTGAGCAACAATGGAGCTTCATGCCTTCAGCCTACTCTCAAACGGGTCAGGAAAAGATAATGGAGCAAATGATGTAAAGCATCAGTTGGAGAATCTCGTTGAAGAGGGTATGTGAGCCCTTTGAACTATTTTTGCACTTTTCTGTACATTTGAAGTAATTTAAAATTATTATTATTTTTTTTTTGAGAGAGGCTGTTGCTCTGTCTCCCAGGCTGGAGTGCAATGGAACGATCTTAGCTCACTGCAGCCTCCAGAGTTCAAGTGATTCTTGTGCCTCAGCCACTCGAGTAGCTAGGATTATGGGCATGTGCCACCATGCCCAGCTAATTTTTTGTATTTTTAGTAGAGACGGGGTTTCACTATAATGGCCAGGCTGGTCTCGAACTCCTGGCCTCATGTGATCTGCCTGCCTTGGTCTCTCAAAGTGCTGGGATTACAGGCGTGAGCCACCATGCCCAGTCTTAAAAATTATTTTTTAATACCCTATTGAGATTTTGACTGGAACCTATTAGAATTTTATAAACTAATATGTGGAGACTTAATGTCTTTACAATACTAGCCCTTTTTATCTAGCTATACCATTTGTTCTGCTAGTTTGTTTCTTTCCTTTTGTTTTGAGCTTTTTTGGGTTGTTCAGTGAAGTCTCTAATTTTCATATAGCTTTTGCTCACTTGTACTTTGGATTGGTCATTGATATCTTTTGAATTTTAATTCAGAATTATATTTGTTTGTTTTATTATTATTTCTTTTTAAGAGACAGAATCTCACTCTGTCACCCAGGCTGGATGGAGTTCAGAGGCGTGATCTTGGCTCACTGCAACCTCCACCTCCTGTGTTCAAGCGATTCTCCTGCCACAGCCTCCTGAGTAGCTGGGATTACAGGTTTCCGCCACCGTATGTGGCTAGTTTTTGTATTTTTAGTAGAGACAGCATTTCACCTTGTTGGCCAGGCTGGTCTTGAACTTCTGACCTCAGGTGTGATCTGCCTGCCTCAGCCTTCCGAAGTGCTGGGATTACAGGCTTGAGCCACCAGGCCCGGCCTCAAAATTATATTTGAATGAATTATAAAATGGAACATCCTTTTAGCCTATAAGTGGCAACACTAATTACTTCCCTTTTGCCTCCGAAGGTTTAGAAATTATGTATTAATACAACCTTTAAATGAAAAAATATATTCAATGACATCTCAGAAGCCCCTATGCTCAGCATTTAAGAAAATCCCACAGGAGCTCTAGCTAGCCCCAGAGATGTCCTGCTCCCACCCTTCTCCTGCCCCCTTTTTGGGAACTGTTTGGCCATCCTGCTCACATATGTGGTCATCTGAAGTGATCTTGGGATGCCCCTGTGAAAATAAGACAGATAGCCATGGAGTGGGGGTGGGGCAAGGATAGGGCCCAGGTGCCTTTGGTCTGCTCAGAAGCAGATTTATAGCATCTCCTTGCAGAGTTACAGAAGCATGTGGTGGATATAGGATGCTTACAGCCTCTTGGCTGTTTGAAATTATGCCTAATAATAGGCCTGCCCACTGTGGGTTGGAGTTCAGCTGACTTTAGGCCTGATTCTCAAAAAATAATTTTGAGCTAGTGACCCTGTGTGCACACTTGCCTGGGCACTGTGGTGTCCAACAACCCTGTGTGTGGCATTGGCACCAGGTTTCCTGAAGTAGAGGTCCTGTCTGGCAAGCTCCTCCCTTCCCTCCTGCTTCTGACTTGTGGGATCCCCTGTGCCTCTATTTCTTTCCCTTGGGCAGAGCAGCACTTTGCTGTCAGTAGGAACAGATAAAGCTCTGATACTGTTGAGATAGTTCAAGGGTTGTAATTTTTAAATGAGGTTAATGACATTTTGGCTGAGCACTGTGGCTCACCCTATAATCCCAGCACTTTGGGAAGCCAAGACAGGTGGATCACTTGAGGTCAGGAGTTCAAGACCAGCCTGGCCAATATGGCGAAATGCTGTCTCTACTAAAAATACAAAAATTAGCCAGACGTGGTGGCAGGCACCTGTAATCTCAGCTACTTGGGAGGCTGAGGCAGGAGAATTGCTTGAACCTGGGAGGCAGAGGCTACAGTGAGCCAAGATTGCACCACTGCACTCCAGCAGTGCAGTGCAAGACTCTGTCTCAAAAAAAAAAAAAGTGATTATTTCCTACACAAAAATTAATGTAAATAGAAATGAAAAGGGGGAAAAAATACTTCCACAATGCTGCCACCTTGGATAGTCCAGAAGTTTTCCATTTTTCTCCATTATTCCCTTTGGCCTGGGACTAAATGAATGCCTCATTTTCAGATAGTTATAATCATAGCACAGGTATAAGTTTACATGAGCTGCTCTTTTCATCTGATACTACGTAATTTTCCATGGTGCTAGAGTCTTTGCAATTGTTTAAAATGATTATGTACTATTTCTTTGAGTGGATATACCATAAATTGTTTAATCAATTTTCAAATAGGTTGTTGCCAGTTTTTTCTTCTAATACATATTACTGGAGTGCATATGTTGGTATTTTGTTTTTTTGTTTGGTTGACTGTTTTATTACCAGTTTTCTTTTCCAAAAGAGTCATAATCATTTATGCTGCTTTTTTTTTTTTTTTTTGTACCAGCTTTAGCCTAACCTAACCAGATGGGATATCATCTTTTAGATTTTTTAGGAAATTTTTTTTTTGAGACAAGAGTCTCACTTGTTGCTCAGGCTGGAGTGCAGTGGTGCGATCTGACTGCAATCTCTGCCTCCCAGGTTCACGCCATTCTCCTGCCTCAGCCTCCTGAGTAGCTGGGACTACAGGTGCCTACCACCACGCCCGACTAATTTTTTTTGTATTTTTAGTAGAGACGGGGTTTCACTCTGTTAGCCAGGATGGTCTCAATCTCCTGACCTCGTTATCCGCCCACCTCGGCCTCCCAAAGTGCTGGGATTACAGGCGTGAGCCACCACGCCCGGCCAGGAAATGTAATAGTTACAAATTTATCCCCCCCTAGTTTTTGCCTGCATGTATTTGATCATGATTCAAGGTGGATATTTTTAATAGCTTACATGGCTAATATGAGTTTTGACACCCAGAAAGCAATCTTTTTAGATATGCAGCATTCTTGTGGGTTTCTTTTCTTCTAGACAAGGAACTGACTTGCGAATTCTGAGTTGCTTTCAGACTCTTCTGATCTCCCAAGTCAGGGAGGAAGCCAGCACCTTCATTACACTTCATTTTATTCTGAAGTCCTATTACACTAAGATAACTTTTAGCCACTGAGAAAAATATAGGCTCTGCCCATGTGCAAACAGGACATAGAGTATGAAATATTAAGTCACTGAGCAGATCTTTATGCTTGATACACTTAGGAAGATCCCACATTTGCACATACACAAAACAAACGATACAGGTGTTATAGATATATCTAGGTACAAGCAGTCAACTAAATTCTAGCAAGATTCCTCAAGATTCCTTTCTAAAATGCTTCCCAATGTCACAGATTGGGAAATACAGACTGGGTTTTGCAGTGGGCATATTATACATCTTATCTCATTGTTTACCATGAATATTTTGCTTGTTTAACTTCTGAGTCTCCATTTACAAAAAGGATTACTAACATTTCTTAGATCATGGTGAGGATGAAATGCATTAACATTTGTGTAAAGCACCTGATAATGTGTCACATGTGTGAGGCATGCAATAATTGATAGCTACAGTTATTAGAGATCTGACCCAAGTGTGTGTCAGGATTTTCAAAAATATGCATTTGGATCTTCCTTGCCTAATTTTGTGGTACAGTGAAAGAAAGGGTTATGGGCTCTAGAATCAAAAGAATTGGAGTTACAGAATGTCAGCTCCAACTTGTCCTAGAGGAGTGACTTTTGGAAAATTTGGACTTTTGGAAAAAATTACATAAATTTTTCCCCCTCATTCATTAATTGAGTTACAGGTAAAACCACACAGTGACTAACATATATAGATGGCTAAATAAATGGCAATTATTTATTTATTTATTGGGACAGGTCTTACTCTACCACCCAGGCTGGAGTGTAGTAGCGTGCAGCCTCGGCTCACTGCAACCTCTGCCTCCCAGGCTCAAGTGATCCTCCCGCCTCAGCCTCTGGAGTGGCTGCGACTACAGGCACAAGCCAGCACACCCAGCTAATTCTTTTGTATTTTTTGTGGAGACGGGGTCTTGTTATGTTGCCCATGCTGGTCTCCTGAGCTCAAACAGTCTGCCTGCCTCGGCCTCCCAAAGTGCTGTGATTATAGGTGTGAGCCACTGTGGCCGGCCAGCAATTTTTATTATATCAGTAGTACATACCTTAGATACTGGTTAAAGGTAAATACTTTAATTGGTTTGTTTTTACTAAGCAAGGTAAAGCCAACACATTCTCTGCTTAGAGGAAGATTTGTAGAGAAAATCACATGGATAACACATTTTAGGAGCTCTTAAGATACAGTAGGACACATTCTAAGAGCTCTTAAGAACCATATGATCTCATGTGGCAAGAAGGAATTTATGGGCCTGGGGATGCTTAAAAGAAGGCTCCAAGTTGAGACCAAGGTGAGAGTGGGCCGATGGCACAAAGGGGGCTGAGCAGGCTTGTTTGAGAGGGTGGAGAGAAGCAGAAATTGTGTTGGGAAGATGTCACAGGGCTTCAGGGCCTATGGGGGGGTGTGATGGTGTCAAAATGGCAGTTAAGCAAAAGAAAGTACTGGGAAAGAGAACTTTTCAGGTGTTATTCTAGCCCAAGAAAGATGAAAATGACAGTGACGAGGATGGAATGGGAAGGGACAAATACAGGAAGGAGAGTAGTGTCATGATGAGGTAGCATGGTAAATACAGAGTCAAAGTGAAAGGTCTGTTTGGGGTTATTCTAAAGCTTCTTGCTTGGGATGATCATGGTTTTCTTTGAGAATAGGCAGTTGGGTCAGTTGAGGAAGAACAACATTATCTTTGTCATTGAAAATGAGTTAGTTACTGCCTAATAATAAATGCATTTGTTATCTTTTAGAAATGATTACAGCCACAAGTGACACTGTCCAGAGTCCTTAAGTACTGATCTGTCTAGAGGGCCGGAGGCCTTGCTCTGTCTCTGCATGGTCATTAAAACCTTTGCCATATGGGGCCGGGCACGGTGGCTCACGCCTGTAATCCCAGCACTTTGGGAGGCCGAGGTGGGCAGATCATGAGGTCAGGAGATGGAGACCATCCTGGCTAACACGGTGAAACCCCGTCTCTACTAAAAATACAAAAAATTAGCCAGGCACGGTGGTGGGCGCCTGTAGTCCCAGCTACTTGGGAGGCTGAGGCAGGAGAATGACGTGAACCCGGGAGGCGGAGCTTGCAGTGAGCCGAGATATCGCCACTGCACTCCAGCCTGGGCAACAGAGCGAGACTCCGTCTCAAAAAAAAAAAAAAAAAAACTCTTTGCCATATGGTTAATAAGCCCCATAGGTGCTTGGCATTCAGAGCCCAGCACCTGCCTGCAACTCTCTTCGTAGTATCTTGTCCAATTTTGGACTTTGGGCATTTCTTACTTTCTTGCAACTTGGCTATACATTTTGTCTGACATTTCTAAGTGTTTTGTTGAGGGAGGATTTTTAGTCCCTGTTCTATGTCATAGTGCATGAAATAGAAGTCTCTCATTCCCCAAGTGGCAATAGTCTACTCTGAAATCCTAGGAATGAGAAAAACTCTTATCAGTCAGGGTCCCAGTAGAAAACAGATGGCACACTCAAACTGGGTAATTTGAGGAGTGTTTAATTGTATCATTCAGGGTTCATTCAGGAAAAGAGAAGTTTTCTATTCCGGTATGAATGGTTTTGATACAGGAATTAAGGCTTTACCCAACCCTGGAAGAACTGGAATTGGGAAGGTTCCTGATGATTTCATACTAAAGTGTCATAGTGAATGGTTCTCGTGAGCTCATGGGGAAGCCGCTATGAATCCACGTGTGCTGCATCTACCTCCAGGGAACGTCATCAGCCTCTACGTTTATTTTGCCTTCTAAATCTCTCTTGCACTTCTCATTGCAAACTCTAACCCAGAACCATGCTGCTAAAGGGTTCTGGAATGGAAGTTCTCAGCTTCTGATCTGCAGAGGAGAGCTTGGAAGGAGGGTGGTGACGATGCTGAGTTGACAACAATGCAGAAGATTAATAAAGGGACTGGAAAGGGTGAGCAGTGTTTGGGGAAGCCAAGAGGAAAGTGAAGTCTTCTGTGCCAGCAGTAGCAGGGAGTTGTTACCTACTAGCTTCTAGACCTGAAGGGCAGAGGATGAAGTGGTTCCTGGAGCTCGGAGAAAGTGGCTATATGTTGAGGTTGCCTGATGGAGCTGCAGCCATTGGTGGAGGGTCTCAGCCAGCCTCAGTAACCTCGGGGTGGGAGCCAGGAGAGTTAAGTTCTTCTGTCTCACTTTCCTCCTCTCCTGCCTCTTACCAGCCAAACTGGGTCAGAAGGCAAGGGTGGTGGGGCCTGTCAGTTGTCCTTCCATTGTCCCTTCTAGGGCATAGAGTAGGGTGGAGATGGGTGAGGAGAGGCTGTGGGGGCAAACAGGGAATATCCCTCACACGGGCTATAACTAGATGCATCATTGTCAATATCTTGAGGATTTAAAGGCAAAGAAGGTGAATAAGCAGAAAATCATGACAGAGGATGAAAAAATTAGCTGGGGCCAGGCACAATGGCTGAATTCTATCACTCTGGGAGGTTGAAACAGCAGGATGGCTTGAGCCCAGGAGTTTGAGACCAGCCTGGACAGCACAGTGAGACTCTGTCTCTATTTTTAAGAAATTATAAAAATTAGCCATGGTCCCAATTATTTTTTAAAAATTAACCAGGGGTCCCATGCCTGTGGTCCCAGCTACTTGGGAGGCTGAGGCAGGAGGATTGCCTGAGCTGGGAGTTGAGGCCACAGTGAGCCTGTGGTCATGCCACTGCACTCCAGCCTGGGCAACAGAGTGAGACTCTCTTTCCAAAAAAGAGAATGGATTGGGAAGTGGGATGTTGTTGGACATACGGAGGAAGAAGGACAGAGAAAGCCAATGTTGGTTTTCTATAAGAGGGCAAGGTCATCAGCCCTCTAATAGGATGGGGAGAACAAGTCTGCAGCTGGTTATGAGTGAGTTTGTGAGTTCGGCACATGGACTCTGGAATGTTGAGGCACAGAGTTCTGGACCTCACTAATACACCTCCACAGCCCTTCTGAAACTGTTCAGAAAGTTAGGAATATAGGAGAAAAACAGGAAAGGGAGAGTCAGTATGGATGGGGGAAGTACATCGGTAGGCCTCTTTTTTATTTATTTATTGAGACAGAATCTCGCTTTGTTGCCCAGGCTGGAGGGCAGTGGAGCGATCTCTGCTCACTGCAACCTCTGCCTCCGAGGCTCAGACGATCCTCCTGCCTCATTCCCCCGAGGTGCTGGGACTACAGGCACGCATCACCATGCCTGGCTAATTTTTGTATTTTTTATAAAGATATAGGGTTTCACCATGTTGCCCAGGCTGGTCTCAAACTCCTGAGCCCAAGTGATCTGCCTGCCTTGACCTCCCAAAGTTCAGGGATTACAGGGGTGAGCCACTGTGCCCAGCCTCTTTTTTAGAGTATGTATGCAAGTTCCTTAGGTGACTTATTCCTTTGGGGTATCAGATTTTCCTTACTATTTGTATTCATTTAAACAAAGGAATTCAGGCACTTATTATTACTAATCACAGTGCTTTAAAACTGACTACACTGATGCTTTTTTTAAGATGATGGGATAAAATTGGAATTATCTCTATTAGCTTTTTTTTTTTTTTTTTTTTTTTTTTTTAAGAGACAGGGTTGCTGTCACCCAGGGTGGAGCACATTGGCACATTCATAGCTCATTGCAGCCTTGAACTCCTGAGTTCA
This sequence comes from Gorilla gorilla gorilla, assembly GCF_029281585.2. Taxonomy (NCBI): domain Eukaryota; kingdom Metazoa; phylum Chordata; class Mammalia; order Primates; family Hominidae; genus Gorilla; species Gorilla gorilla. The sequence continues at coordinate 40,232,346 of NC_086018.1, read as the reverse complement.
AGCAATCGTCCTACCTCAGCCTCTTGAGCAGCTGGGACTGTAGGCACACCTCATCACACTGTGCATTTAAAATTTTTTTTAACCCAGGCTGGTCTTGAACTCCTGACCTCAAGCGATCCTCACACCTCAGCCTCCCAAAACACTGGGATTACAGGTGTGAGCCACCACACCCAGCCTATTACTTATTTTATAGCTCCAGGTTTACATTTTCTGTCGTTGGTATATGCTACTTGGTTTACTTAATTGGTTTACTTGGCATTCCTAAAAAAGATAAACCTGGGCAACCACCTTCTCGTACTCAGGTGCTTCATGTATACTAAGAATATTTAGCATGACTGGAACCCTGCAGGAGGTATTTGGCCTTGGATTTTTTTTTTTTTCTTTTTCATAAAGTAGAACCATAACAATAGGGAAAGGGGTATCATACAGGACAGGGAATCTGCAGGGGAGGGCTGAGAACAGACCTAAGAAGGAGTCCTTCCTGTATCTGTTTTCCCTGTCTGGAGATAGGGCAGCCTGAGGCCTGATACGCTGATGTTTAAAGTGGCCTTTAGCTTTTGGTGGCTCCTATTTAGGAAGAATATGGAGCAAGTGGCAACATTGTTTATACACTCAGATCTTCAGAAGCCTGATTTTATTTCCAGAAGGATTAATTAAACAACATGTAACATAGCTTTTTATAGAGAATATCTCTTGAGAAGGCTTTTCATTAGTTTAAACTGCTAGCTTTAATGTTTTTGTTCAATTTAGCCCCCATTCAGCCTTGTTTTATCTAGAGAAGGCCACTGGCACTGAGGAATAGAGCAGGAGCACATCACAAGGAGAAAAAATTAATACTCGTGTAGACAGAATTGCTCTTGATAGTTCTAAGAATGATGGGGAGGGGGTGAAGAGCCAGCTGGAACAGTATGGAGGTCCTTATGAGAGGGTGGCAGTGAAGGGACAGATTTATTTTGGGTGGCTACCCACTTTCAAGGCCAAACTGACAGGACAACTGGCATTTTTTACTGACCATGTGGAAGACCCTCTGGGCAATGTAATGTTAAGAACATGGCCTGCCCCCAGCCCTGCTGCCTAGGAGCTTTGTGTTTCCTCATCTGTAAAAGGAGCGTGCTGGTGTTGTGAGGATTAAATGAGTTAGTGTATGTGAAGTGCTGGAACAGTGTCAAGCATCGTCATCATTTGAATGCTATTTGAATAGCTATTACCTACTGCCCTGCAGATTCACTGGAACAAAGCAACAGAGGCATTTTGAATAGGATGAGAAGTTGTTTCCTTTAGATTCTGACATTATTTGCACATGAATGTTTAGTGATTGTTTTGGGTCACATGACTATATAATCAAGCTTAAGGAAGTAGACCCTTGTCTAGCTGTTTTAGACTTACGATATTTCAAGATATGGGTCAAGCTTTTAGAATTTGGGGTTACTGGCCATCTTCTGCTCTAATCAATATTTACTTTCTGAAGTCTTTCCTCAGTTCTCATGTGGACTCAAGCTGGGTCTTTCCCTTAGAACCGGACTCAGGGGATTTTACAGGCAAGGTCTTCAGCATCCTCCAGCTCTGCTTTTAGGTTGATCATATTCTATTTTCACTTTCTATAATTCTCTCATGTCACTCCCACAGCACCATCTCTGAATAGGTGAGTTATAGCCTAGTTCTCTAAGGCCTAATTCTTACACCATTTAATCGTTCACACAGCCTCCGGTGTGATGACGTGAGGATTACAGCAAGGAACAGGCAGTTTCTGCCCTTTAAGGAGTTTACATTTTAGTCAGAGGAGAGACAGACAGTAAACAAGTAGCATATATGTGTCTGTTTGGAGTAAGTACGGGGCCAGGCAGGGGATAAAACAGGGGAGGGAGTTACAGCCAGGGAAAAGGTGTGGAGCTCGCTGTTTTTACTAGAATGACCAGGGAATGAGTGACACTTGCCCAAAGACTGGAAGGAGAGCAAGCTGTCTGGCTCTGGGAGAAGAACGTGCAGGTGAGAACAGAGTTCCTATGTAGATATGTGGTAGGCCTGTTCCAGGAACAAGGCAACTGTGGGGCTAGAGCAGAGAGTGATAGGGGAGGAGCTCAGAGAGGTCATGGGGGTCGGAGCAGGGGCCTTTGAGACCAGTTTCCCAAAGAATGAGGTGGGAGCCACTCCAGGGATTGGAGAGGATGAATCTGACTTACCTTTAAAAAGGTTGTTGACTTTCCTGCAGGCAACTCCATTTTCAGCTCCCCTTCAGGGGAACTAGGAAACTAGCTTCATAAACCATTGTAACTAAACTAAACTGTCTATTATACCTCACTTTACCCTATATGTATTTTGGAACTTGTTTTTTTAAGTAATTGGTTCTAAAGTCATTTGGAGCAATTTGGCCTTGTCCCTTTCATTTCTGACTCTGAGGAGACAGGCCCAGGTGAAAGGGGAAAGAAATCAGCTTGATTGATTAAGAGGGATTATAATAGGTAATACAAAGTGGTGGCTCAGTCAGATAACTTTGAAAGAGTCTGGGTCCTTGATGAATTCCTATTTTCCTCTCTGTTTTTTGCTGTCCTCCAAGATGATTGCTTCTAATTCTTTCATAGTAATGGCCAGTAATAGCTGTGAATTTAAAAAACTGGCAAATACAAATACCACATGGCGGGTAAAGGTGCTGGAACTTCTTGGAAACCTCCCAAAATAATCTGGAAGAATAGTCACTGCTATTCACTGGCTTAAGTCTAGCCCTTTGTACCTGGGAATTGAAGGAGAGTGGTGGAGAGAGGGGTGCTGTAGACACAATCATATGCCAAGAAGAGGTTGACTCCAGAGTTTGTGTGGAACCCATATGGGCTGAGTGTCCTGGAGTCACCAGTCATCACAGGTAGTTGGCAATTATAGTAAAGCTGCAAAAATTTGCACTTGGACATAAGGAAATGGCTGCAGTTCTCTGGCCAGGTCTGTTTCTCAGTGTTGGGGAGTGGTGATCAGCAGCCAGTGTTAAAACCCTCAGTTCAGTGATCACCCTAATACATGAAAGCAGAGGAATGAAAGTAGTGGCTTATGCCTGTAATCCCAAAACTTTGAGAGGCCAAGGCAGGAGGATCATTTGAGGCCAGGTGTTTGATGCTGCAGTGAACTACGACGGTGCCCCTGCACACTCCAGCCTGGGCAAGAGTGAGACCTTGTCTCAAAAAAAAAAAAAAAAGGGGGGGGGATTTGGTTTTTCTTACCCCACACCCTCTCCCCCCCATAACTGGAAGGCTTATTGAAAAATTGCTGTTTTTCATTGACAGTAATAACACAGCCCCATATTTTAATCCAGTTGAGTTTGGGGGCTCATTTGTCTAATAAGGCATTATTAGATATATGAGACATACATGTTTTTGCTGTATTGGGTTTGTATGCACTCAGAGTGCTGCTTTTCTACTACAGATTCTTGCCTCACTCTTTAGGCCATTTCTCTGCATATGTGCATTTTCAGAAGTGGATAGGATAAAATATAAAAGATGAAATTCAAGGTCAGGCGTGGTGGCTCATGCCTGTAATTCCAGCGCTTTGGGAGGCCGAGGCGGGCGGATCACGAGGTCAGGAGTTCAAGACCAGCCTGGCCAGCACAGTGAAACCCTGTCTCTACTAAAAATACAAAAAATTAGCCGAGCCTGGTGGCCATGCGCCTGTAGTCCCAGCTACTCGGGAGGCTGAGGCAAGAGAATTGCTTGAACCCTGCAGGCAGAAGTTGCAGTGAGCTGAGATCATGCAATTGCACTCCAGCCTGGGTGACAGAGTGAGACTCTTGTCTCAAAAAACAAAAAAAAAAAATAGAAATTCAAACCAGTCAGCTTCATCTGGACATCTGATTCATCTTTATCCCCTCCATCATCTAGACTTGATTTTATTTGTACCGAGGAGATGCGTGTCTAATGTTTTTCTTTCTTTTCTTCTATTTCTAGGAGGGCTGTTGGCCTGCTGCTGTGCTGCTGAACAGTATGCAGTCCTTTCGGGAGCAAAGCAGTTACCACGGAAACCAGCAAAGCTACCCACAGGAGGTACACGGCTCATCCCGGCTAGAGGAGTTCAGCCCTCGTCAGGCCCAGATGTTCCAGAATTTTGGAGGTGCAGGTGGCAGTAGTGGCAGCAGTGGCAGTGGCAGTGGTGGTGGACGACGAGGAGCAGCAGCTGCTGCGGCAGCGATGGCTAGCGAGACCTCTGGCCATCAAGGTTACCAGGGTTTCAGGAAAGAGGCTGGAGATTTTTACTACATGGCAGGCAACAAAGACCCCGTGACTACAGGAACCCCACAGCCTCCTCAGCGAAGGCCTTCTGGGCCTGTGCAGAGCTATGGACCCCCCCAGGGGAGCAGCTTTAGCAATCAGTATGGGAGTGAGGGTCATGTGGGCCAGTTTCAAGCACAGCACTCTGGCCTTGGCGGTGTGTCGCATTATCAACAGGATTACACTGGGCCTTTCTCTCCAGGGAGTGCTCAGTACCAACAGCAGGCTTCCAGCCAGCAGCAGCAGCAGCAAGTCCAGCAGTTGAGACAACAGCTTTACCAGTCCCATCAGCCCCTGCCACAGGCCACCGGCCAACCAGCATCCAGCTCATCCCATCTACAGCCAATGCAGCGGCCCTCAACTCTGCCATCCTCTGCTGCTGGTTACCAGTTAAGAGTGGGTCAGTTTGGCCAACACTATCAGTCTTCTGCTTCCTCCTCCTCCTCCTCCTCCTTCCCTTCACCACAGCGTTTTAGCCAGTCTGGACAGAGCTATGATGGCAGTTACAGTGTGAATGCTGGATCTCAGTATGAAGGACACAATGTGGGTTCTAATGCACAGGCTTATGGAACACAATCCAATTACAGCTATCAGCCTCAATCTATGAAGAATTTTGAACAGGCAAAGATTCCACAAGGGACCCAACAGGGGCAGCAGCAGCAGCAACCGCAGCAACAACAACACCCTTCTCAGCATGTGATGCAGTATACTAACGCTGCCACCAAGCTGCCCCTGCAAAGCCAAGTGGGGCAGTACAACCAGCCTGAGGTTCCTGTGAGGTCCCCCATGCAGTTTCACCAGAACTTCAGCCCCATTTCTAACCCTTCTCCAGCTGCCTCTGTGGTTCAGTCTCCAAGCTGTAGTTCTACCCCATCTCCTCTCATGCAGACTGGGGAGAATCTCCAGTGTGGGCAAGGCAGTGTGCCTATGGGTTCCAGAAACAGAATTTTACAGTTAATGCCTCAACTCAGTCCAACCCCATCAATGATGCCCAGTCCTAATTCTCATGCTGCAGGCTTCAAAGGGTTTGGACTAGAAGGGGTACCAGAAAAGCGATTGACAGATCCTGGGTTGAGTAGTTTGAGTGCTCTGAGTACTCAAGTGGCCAATCTTCCTAACACTGTCCAGCACATGTTACTTTCTGATGCCCTGACTCCTCAGAAGAAGACCTCCAAGAGGCCCTCATCTTCCAAGAAAGCAGATAGCTGCACAAATTCTGAAGGCTCCTCACAACCTGAAGAACAGCTGAAGTCCCCTATGGCAGAGTCATTAGATGGAGGCTGCTCCAGCAGTTCAGAGGATCAAGGCGAGAGAGTGCGGCAACTAAGTGGCCAGAGCACCAGCTCTGACACCACCTACAAGGGTGGAACCTCTGAGAAAGCTGGCTCCTCACCGGCACAAGGTGCTCAGAATGAACCCCCCAGACTCAATGCTAGTCCTGCCACAAGAGAAGAGGCCACCTCACCAGGCGCTAAGGACATGCCATTGTCATCCGACGGGAACCCAAAGGTTAATGAGAAGACAGTTGGGGTGATTGTCTCCCGGGAAGCCATGACAGGTCGGGTAGAAAAGCCTGGTGGACAAGATAAAGGCTCCCAAGAGGATGATCCTGCAGCCACTCAAAGGCCACCTAGCAATGGTGGGGCAAAGGAAACCAGTCATGCATCACTTCCCCAGCCAGAGCCTCCAGGAGGAGGAGGGAGCAAAGGAAACAAGAATGGCGATAACAACTCCAACCATAATGGAGAAGGAAATGGCCAGAGTGGCCACTCTGCAGCGGGCCCTGGTTTTACGAGCAGAACTGAGCCTAGCAAATCTCCTGGAAGTCTGCGCTATAGTTACAAAGATAGTTTCGGGTCAGCCGTGCCACGGAATGTCAGTGGCTTTCCTCAGTATCCTACAGGGCAAGAAAAGGGAGATTTCACTGGCCATGGGGAACGAAAGGGTAGAAATGAAAAATTCCCAAGCCTCCTGCAGGAAGTGCTTCAGGGTTACCACCACCACCCTGACAGGAGATATTCTAGGAGTACTCAAGAGCATCAGGGGATGGCTGGTAGCCTAGAAGGAACCACAAGGCCCAATGTCTTGGTTAGTCAAACCAATGAATTAGCTAGCAGGGGCCTTCTGAACAAAAGCATTGGGTCTCTATTAGAAAATCCCCACTGGGGCCCCTGGGAAAGGAAATCAAGCAGCACAGCTCCTGAAATGAAACAGATCAATTTGACTGACTATCCAATTCCCAGAAAGTTTGAAATAGAGCCTCAGTCGTCAGCGCATGAGCCTGGGGGTTCCCTCTCTGAAAGAAGATCAGTGATCTGTGATATTTCTCCACTAAGACAGATTGTCAGGGACCCAGGGGCTCACTCACTGGGACACATGAGTGCCGACACCAGAATTGGGAGGAATGACCGTCTCAATCCAACTTTAAGTCAGTCGGTCATTCTTCCTGGTGGTTTGGTGTCCATGGAAACCAAGCTGAAATCCCAGAGCGGGCAGATAAAAGAGGAAGACTTTGAACAGTCTAAATCTCAAGCTAGTTTCAACAACAAGAAATCTGGAGACCACTGCCATCCTCCTAGCATCAAGCATGAGTCTTACCGCGGCAATGCCAGCCCTGGAGCAGCGACCCATGATTCCCTTTCAGACTACGGCCCGCAAGACAGCAGACCCACGCCAATGCGGCGGGTCCCTGGCAGAGTTGGTGGTCGGGAGGGCATGAGGGGTCGGTCCCCTTCTCAATATCATGACTTTGCAGAAAAATTGAAAATGTCTCCTGGGCGGAGCAGAGGCCCAGGGGGAGACCCTCATCACATGAATCCACACATGACCTTTTCAGAGAGGGCTAACCGGAGTTCTTTACACACTCCCTTTTCTCCCAACTCAGAAACCCTGGCCTCTGCTTATCATGCAAATACTCGGGCTCATGCTTATGGGGACCCTAACACAGGTTTGAATTCTCAGCTGCATTATAAGAGACAGATGTACCAACAGCAACCAGAGGAGTATAAAGACTGGAGCAGTGGTTCTGCTCAGGGAGTAATTGCTGCAGCACAGCACAGGCAGGAGGGGCCACGGAAGAGTCCAAGGCAGCAGCAGTTTCTTGACAGAGTACGGAGCCCTCTGAAAAATGACAAAGATGGTATGATGTATGGCCCACCAGTGGGGACTTACCATGACCCCAGTGCCCAGGAGGCTGGGCGCTGCCTAATGTCTAGTGATGGTCTGCCTAACAAGGGCATGGAATTAAAGCATGGCTCCCAGAAGTTACAAGAATCCTGTTGGGATCTTTCTCGGCAAACTTCTCCAGCCAAAAGCAGCGGTCCTCCAGGAATGTGCAGTCAAAAAAGGTATGGGCCGCCCCATGAGACTGATGGACATGGACTAGCTGAGGCTACACAGTCATCCAAACCTAGTAGTGTTATGCTGAGACTTCCAGGCCAGGAGGATCATTCTTCTCAAAACCCCTTAATCATGAGGAGGCGTGTTCGTTCTTTTATCTCTCCCATTCCCAGTAAGAGACAGTCACAAGATGTAAAGAACAGTAGCACTGAAGATAAAGGTCGCTTCCTTCACTCATCAAAAGAAGGCGCTGATAAAGCATTCAATTCCTATGCCCATCTTTCTCACAGTCAGGATATCAAGTCTATCCCTAAGAGAGATTCCTCCAAGGACCTTCCAAGTCCAGATAATAGAAACTGCCCTGCTGTTACCCTCACAAGCCCTGCTAAGACCAAAATACTGCCCCCACGGAAAGGACGGGGATTGAAATTGGAAGCTATAGTTCAGAAGATTACATCCCCAAATATTAGGAGGAGCGCATCTTCGAACAGTGCGGAGGCTGGGGGAGACACGGTTACGCTTGATGATATACTGTCTTTGAAGAGTGGTCCTCCTGAAGGTGGGAGTGTTGCTGTTCAGGATGCTGACATAGAGAAGAGAAAAGGTGAGGTGGCTTCGGACCTAGTCAGTCCAGCAAACCAGGAGTTGCACATAGAGAAACCTCTTCCAAGGTCTTCAGAAGAGTGGCGTGGCAGCGTGGATGACAAAGTGAAGACAGAGACACATGCAGAAACAGTTACTGCCGGAAAGGAACCCCCTGGTGCCATGACATCCACAACCTCACAGAAGCCTGGTAGTAACCAAGGGAGACCAGATGGTTCCCTGGGTGGAACAGCACCTTTAATCTTTCCAGATTCAAAGAATGTACCTCCAGGGGGCATATTGGCCCCTGAGGCAAACCCCAAGGCTGAAGAGAAGGAGAATGATACAGTGACGATTTCACCGAAACAAGAGGGTTTCCCTCCAAAGGGATATTTCCCATCAGGAAAGAAGAAGGGGAGACCCATTGGTAGTGTGAATAAGCAAAAGAAACAGCAGCAGCCACCGCCTCCACCCCCTCAGCCCCCGCAGATACCAGAAGGTTCTGCAGATGGAGAGCCAAAGCCAAAAAAACAGAGGCAAAGGAGGGAGAGAAGGAAGCCTGGGGCCCAGCCGAGGAAGCGAAAAACCAAACAAGCAGTTCCCATTGTGGAACCCCAAGAACCTGAGATCAAACTAAAATATGCCACCCAGCCACTGGATAAAACTGATGCCAAGAACAAGTCTTTTTACCCTTACATCCATGTAGTAAATAAGTGTGAACTTGGAGCCGTTTGTACAATCATCAATGCTGAGGAAGAAGAACAGACCAAATTAGTGAGGGGCAGGAAGGGTCAGAGGTCACTGACCCCTCCACCTAGCAGCACTGAAAGCAAGGCACTCCCGGCCTCGTCCTTTATGCTGCAGGGACCTGTTGTGACAGAGTCTTCGGTTATGGGGCACCTGGTTTGCTGTCTGTGTGGCAAGTGGGCCAGTTACCGGAACATGGGTGACCTCTTTGGACCTTTTTATCCCCAAGATTATGCAGCCACTCTCCCGAAGAATCCACCTCCTAAGAGGGCCACAGAAATGCAGAGCAAAGTTAAGGTACGGCACAAAAGTGCTTCTAATGGCTCCAAGACGGACACTGAGGAGGAGGAAGAGCAGCAGCAGCAGCAGAAGGAGCAGAGAAGCCTGGCCGCACACCCCAGGTTTAAGCGGCGCCACCGCTCAGAAGACTGTGGTGGAGGCCCTCGGTCCCTGTCCAGGGGGCTCCCTTGTAAAAAAGCAGCCACTGAGGGCAGCAGTGAAAAGACTGTTTTGGACTCGAAGCCCTCCGTGCCCACCACTTCAGAAGGTGGCCCTGAGCTGGAGTTACAAATCCCTGAACTACCTCTTGACAGCAATGAATTTTGGGTCCATGAGGGTTGTATTCTCTGGGCCAATGGAATCTACCTGGTTTGTGGCAGGCTCTATGGCCTGCAGGAAGCGCTGGAAATAGCCAGAGAGATGGTGAGTATGAGAAATCTCTTACCAGCTTGGGATTTTTATTTCATTTGGTTCCTTTTCTTGCATGTTTTTGTTCTTACATGTCACATGATTATTCCTCCAAATTAAAGTGCCTATGCCCATGTGATGGACAGAAAATGAAATAGGTAATTTGGAAGATTTGTATAGACTTCTAAAATCGTTTTTCATTTTTTGAAATGTATAATGCTTACGAAGCATATTATTATATTTCAAGTTTCTTGGGCCACATCTTTTCTAACGCACACTTTCCAGTTAGGATATTTATTCTTTGGATCTGTTTCATAACTTATCCTGGGGCAGATCATCAACATCATCATCTTCATTTCTTTCTCTCTATTGAATGTTCTGTTTCCTGAATCCCATGTCTTCCTCATTCTTAAAGTGAGCCTTCATTTAAGGGCGTGCATCATCCTTTAGTAGTTTTGTGAGAAAGGGTGTGTGGGAGTGTAAAAATGTTGAGATCCTATATATCTGAGCATGACTTTATCCTAGCCTCACGCTTAATTGAGAGTTGGCTAGGTGTGGAATTCTAGATTGGAAGTGATTTTTCTCTCACTGTCTTGCAGTCGTTGTTCCTGGTTTGTCCTCTAGCTTCCAGTGCTGCAGTTGAGAAGACTGCCATTCTAATTTTTCATCCCTTGATGCACGTTCTGTTTTTCTTCTGGAAAGTTTGAGGATCTTCTCCTTTTCCCTAGGGTCTTGAGATGTCAAAATGATAGGTCTTGACTAGGTCATTTCATGATTATGTTGGTACTCTATGAGATCTTATGTACGCTGATGTCTTTCAGTTCAGGCAATTTGTCATGTGGTAGTTCTTTGAAAATTTCCTTCCCTCTATTTTCTCTGCTCTCTTTATAATTCCTGTTAATATAAGGCATTTTACCTCCTGGATTGATCCTCTGTTTTTATCTTTTCTCCTCTGTTTTATGTTTTATCTCATTATCTTTTTGTTCTGATTTCTCTATGCTTTCTTCAGCTTTATCATCTAATTTTTTTTGTATGTGGTTTTTGTTTTGGTTTTGTTTTGTTTTGTTTTGTTGTCACTCAGGCTGGAATGCAGTGGTGCGATCACAGCTTACTGCATTCTCGAACTCTGGGGCTCCCTGGTACCTGGGACTAAAGGCGTGTGCCACCATGCCCAGCTAATATTTATATTTTTTGCAGAAACAAGGTCTCACTGTGTTGCCCAGAGTGGTCTCAAACTGCTGGACTCAAGCAATCCTTCCACTTCGGCCTTCTAAAGTACCAGGATTATAGGCATGTGCCACAAGCCGCAGTGCCCAGCCTTCTAGCCTTTTATTTATTTTTTTCCTGATATTTTGAAGAGCTTTTTTTTTCTCTGAATGTACTGACTTTTAAAGAATAATCAGAGCCTAGTTGATGGCTATAATCGTTTCTTTTACTTTTTGAATACATTATAACATATTTTTTGTTTTTGTTTTTGTTTCAGTTTCATGCCCTTACCCAGGCTGGAGTGCAGTGATGTGATGATGGCTCACTGCAGCCTCCAACCACTGGGCTCAAGGGATCCTCCCAAGTAGCTGGACCACAGGTGCATGCCAGTACACCTGGCTAAGTTTTTTACTTTTTGTAGAGACAGCATCTCACTTTGTTGCCCAGGCAGGCTGGTCTCACCACCTGAGCTTAAGCAATCCTCCCACGTCAGCCTTCCAAAGTGCTGGAATTACAGGCGTAAGCCACTACACTTGGCCTGTACTATAATTTTTAAAAATCTTTGTCTGGTTCCTATTTTCTCTTTCTTGTTAGAGGTTCTTCAGATGTCTTGATTTTTTTTTTTCTTTATTGAGACAGAGTTTCGCTCTTGTTGCCCAGGCTGGAGTGCAATGGCGCAATCTCAGCTCACCGCAACCTCCGCTTCCCAGGTTCAAGCGATTCTCCTGCCTCAGCCTCCTGAGTAGCTGGGATTAGAGGCATGCACCACCATGCGCAGCTAATTTTGTATTTTTAGAAGACATGGGGTTTCTCCACGTTGGTCAGGCTGGTCTCGAGCTCCTGAGCTCAGGTGATCCGCCCACCTCGGCCTCCCAAAGTGCTGGGATTACAGGCTTGAGCCACTGCACCCAGCCTTGATTTATATTTTTAAGAGAGAAAGAGATGTTTTAAAAAATGGCTTGAAGCTCTGTGTTACAGTATGGGCCAGGCTTGCTAGCCTGTAGTCCTCTCCGTAGAATAATAAGGCAGCCAGCCAGCATATAGGTCTTTTTTCTGAGTTGAGTTTTCCCAGAGGAAAAAAAACATTTTTTTTTTTGTTCCAGAGAAAAATCTTGAGATTTCCTGTCTAGAGATGCAAGCTTGGCTGCCAGCATTCTAAGAGCCAAGTGGAGAAGAGGATGGTAGGGTTGTGTGGGTGGGGATATGGGCTCATGATTCAGTGCGCGGACTTTGACAATCTCCCGCCTGTTTTCAGTAGATGAGAACAGTTACCTGGTTGAACTGGGTTAAGGATCTAACTCCTCTTAGAAACTTTGGGCTAATGCTCTATTTTTCAGCCCCATGTTGCACCCCCACTTACTGAGGCCTCCCCAAGCTCTGTGCCCTAAAGTGGCTGGCTTTCTGGGGGCTCCTCCACTGCACTCATCATTACTGTCTGCTTCCTTGCAGTGCACAGAATCACTGTTACTCACTTCATCTCTCCTGTTTCCAGCTTCCCATTGCTCATGGTGTCATGAGTTTATCTTGCAAGTTTATCCACTTTTTCGTGGGAAGGGATCAGATGGATGTACAACTGTATGTTTAGTAGTCTACCATGTTATTTATAACCTTCTGGCAAAAAGGAAGTGCCCATAGACTATAGTAAAAATTATATTGAATGTGAAATATATATTTGAAATTAGAACATTTTAATTCAGTCATGCAAGGAGCTTGCCCTTTCCTCTTATCATGTCCCCTATCTCCCAATTATGGTCTTTTCTTTTTCCCTCCTTCCCTCTCTCCATTATTAACATCACTGTGAAACTCCAAGTTTGAGGTAGAAGATTTACTTCCCCTAAGAAGTTTATACGCAATGACATTTTAAAATGCAAAGATCCTAGGAGGATGTAACATTTAAGACCCTCAAGTACAAAATTCTTTAGTCAAATTTGAGCGCTCAAAATAATCCGTTAATCATCCTCTTGTCAAAGTTGAGTTCTTGCTTCCCAGCTTTCCTTGGAAAGTCACAGTATTTGGTGGGTTTTTTGTTGTTGTTTGTTTTTTGAGACAGAATCTCACTTTGTTGTGGGGTTTCACCATGTTGGCCAGGCTGGTCTGGAACTCCTGACCTCAGATCATCCATCTGCCTTGACCTCCCAGAGTGCTGGGATTACAGGTGTGGGTCACTGCGCCCAGCCTGTTTATTGCTTTTTGATGTGCATATGTGTATGTGACCATCTGACAGTGTTTTCGTTATTTCAACATTTATTATTAACATATCTCAGCCCAGTTTTTTTGTGTAAACTTTTAGGTGTTCTATAGCAATAATTGATAATCAATAATCAGGCTAAATCTTCCCCAGCAAATCTCTAGATCCTGTGTCTCAATTCAGGTCTTGGGCCGGGCATGATGGTTCACGCCTGTAGTCCCAGCACTTTGGGAGGCCGAGGTGGGCAGATCGCCTGAGGTCAGGAGTTCAAGACCAGCCTGGCCAACATGGTCAAACCCCGTGTCTACTAAAAATATGCAAAAATTAGCTGGGCATGGTGGCAGGCACCTGTAATCCCAGCTGCTCGGGAGGCTGAGGCAGGAGAATGGCTTGAGCCTAGGAGACGGAGGTTGCAGTAAGCCAAGATTGTGCCACTGCACTCTAGCCTGGGCGACTGAGTGGGATTCAATCTCCAAAAAAAAAAAGAAAAAAGTTAGGCTTGTTGTCTCTTTGAGCTGATGTACCACTATCACTATAAGATCCGTTTCTAGCTTTTATTTACCTAGCTTTTATTCTACTTTTCTCAGTGCACTCAAGGACAAACTAAAATTACACTAACTTGCCTTTTATTTAATTTGACAGATGATGTTTCAATTGTCCAGGATACTTTGAGTCTAGTTTTATCTTACTAGGTTTTAGCAGATAGATGCATTCAGTTTTGGTCTTGCTTAATGAGCATGCCCTTAATCCTATCATGTAAGATAAAGTCACATATATTTCATTAGAGATCCATTTTGGCCTATGTATTTATCAGGTGTTTTGACAAGCATGATGTTATATTAAAATATTGGGAAGTCCTCAAGAGACATTGCTCCTCTCCCTGTGTCACACTACTCTGAAAATTGCCAAAAACTAGAACATTTCTATATTTAAAAAGGGTGTTTACTTCCCTTCCTTTTTCCCTTCCTTTTTCCCTTCCCACAAGTGTGGGACTTGTGAATCTATTCATTTCAGCAGAAGTCCCCTTTGCTTCTGTCCAACATTGACCCCTGTTTGCCTTGGTATAATTGTGTATGAGAATCACAATGACCTCTGACATGAATGATATTACAGAGGTAATTGCCTTTGAATGGGTATGGATATAACTTGGTATGTACAAATCACCTTTGAGACATTAAGGAATGCCAAGGCGTGCAGGGATGTGACAGAAGGTAGATCTGGTGGCCATGGGTCCCTTGAGGCTGCATAGCCCTACTAGTGGGGGAGTCTTTGCTTGTTCCCCTCTCATAGAAGGTGCCCCTCCCAAATTTTTCCAACCCCCCTTGGGAAATTTTTAATCTTTTTTTTACCTGACAGTATATGTTAACTGGTTTTAGGTTAATTTTTATTTTCTATTTTTATTTTTATTTTGAGATGAGTCTTGCTCTGTTGCCAGGCTGGAGTGCAGTGGCACAATCTTGGCTCACTGCAACCACCTCCTCGTGGGTTCAAGTGACTCTTCTGCCTCAGCCTCCCAAGTAACTGGGACTGCAGTCATGCACCACCACACCTGGCTAATTTTTGTATTTTTAGTAGAGACAGGGTTTCACCATGTTGGCCAGGCTGATCTCAAACTCCTGATCTCAAGTGATCCACCTGCCTCAGCCTCCCAAAGTGCTGGGATTACAGGCCTGAGCCACTGTGCCTGGCCAATTTTCTTTAAATTTCTGAATCAATATATTAAATATTATATTTAGGGTTTTTTTTTCCCTTGATTTTTTTGAGACAGGGTTTCACTCTGTTGTCCAGGCTGGAGTGCAGTGGCATGATCTCGACTCACTGCAACCTCCGCCTCCTGTATTCAAGTGATTCTCCTGTCTCAGCCTCCCTAGTAGCTGGGATTACAGGTGCGTGCCACCACACCCAGCTAATTTTTGTATTTTTAGTAGAGACGGGATTTGACGATGTTGGCCAAGCTGGCCTTGAACTCCTGACCTTAAGGAATCCACCCTCCTCGGCCTCCCAAAGTACTGGGATTATAGGTGTGAGCCACGGCACCTGGCCAGTTTAGGGGCTTATTTTTAATACAAGTTTAAATAATGGATAATTATTTACTTCCCCCATCTAAAAGACTCACATCTTTCTTAAATTTACTTTAAATTGTGATGAAAAACATGATTTGGAAAATATAAAATAGATTGATTGCATTATGAAAATGAAATCACATATTAAAACATCAAAACAGCCAGGTCAGAAAGGTAGTCTCTCTAGTTTAACTGTAAAATAGAGCCATCAGTCTACATGCTCTCTAAATTCTCAACTATATGTTCCTTGAAGGTGGTCATTTCCAGGGCCTGGCAAGGCCCCCATCCTGGTGAAGGCTCCCTTCAACTCCTGTTCTCTGCTCCTAACTCCAGTACCTCACCCCCACCCCTACCTGATTCTTCCTCCTCTGTGCTTGCTACAACTGCCCTTTCTCACATTCCCACACTCCCTTTCTCCATTCTCCTCTCCCTCCCAGCCCCCTCTCTCTGGCAAGCACTTGCTTTTTGTTACTTCTGCTGGGACCCATCTTCATTTCTCACTCTCTAGGCGGTGGCACCCTGTTCCCCTTGCTGTTCCCATGGCTTTCAGTATATAGCAGAGAGTTGTATCTAATTTACCTGTTTTTCTTAACACTGTGTGGTATATCTTTTTATATCACTGCACGATGACATTGACACTAAATTTCCAGAGAAAAGGTTCATTTTCTTTCAGGATTTCGTCCAAATTCTAAGGAATCAAGTGAAATTTTCAGTTTTGAATTTTATTGCATATATTACCTTACAGAATAAATCATGACAAATTGAAGGACTCAAATTTTACTATGATTTATTTCTTGACTTTTTTTTTCTCTCTAGAGGTGGGGGGATGATGTGGGGAGCATTACACTTGATTTTAAAGTAAAATTTATAAGGAGTACACGATTCTTTGGCCAAGGCTGGGCAAGGTGGCTTATGCTTGTAATCCTAGCACTTTGGATTACCTGAGCCCAGGAGTTTGAGACCAGCCTGGGCAACATGGAGAAACCCTGTCTCTACCAAAAATACGAAAATTAGCCAGTCTTATGACCTAGTCTCAAAATAAATAAATAGAGAAAAATATTCAAAAAAATCCTAAAGGACCATAAACAAAAATATTGATAAACAAGCCACAACACACAAGTTATTATATGTTAATTACTCATCCCTGGGATGTTAAACTAGTTATTGCTAATCTGTTAAAAGAGCTAACAGCAAATAGTATGTAAAAGCAGGCATCCCTTTCAATTCAGCAAATATCTTGAGTCTCTACTGGAAAACCAGTTGAAATCTGAAGTTAAACTGCTGTCAGGGAACTTGCAGGGTGACTCAGCCTCAGCTTCGGCCCCTTAGCTGGTGTGTGGTTAGAGAAGCTCTATGTCAAGGCTTCTGAACTTCATGCAGGAAAGTTTGTGTGATTCTGCAGAAAGCAACGCCTTGCCGCACACAGGTCCTGCACTAGGGCTTCGATTTTTCCAAAAGATACGGCTTTCTTCATCCAATACTGTTTCAGGAAAATGGAGGTTCCTCCTCCGCACCCCAAGCCAAGGCCAATTTCGCGGGACCCTCAAGGCTTGCTACTGCAGATCAGTTTCGTCCAATTTATTGGAAAAACGTATGAGAAGAGAAAATCAAGTCAGCTAAACACTTGCCCTGGAAGGTCCTGGCTTTTGCCGTTCTCCTCAACAGCTGTGTAGAGGGGAGGCCTGGGTGAGAGCCCCAGAGTCACACTGCTTCATATGAATTCCAGGACTTGTTGTTTCCTTGCGAGGTCACTAGCTCAAGTCACTTAACCTCTGTGCTTCACTGTCCTTACCATACAAAGTATGAAAACTGACAGCACCTACAGTAAAGAGGTATGTTAGGAGGATTAAATGTGTTGCTCTTCGGAAGGTGCTTAGAGCAGTGTTTGGCACATTTCAACAGTTAGGTGGTTTCAGAGGAAATGCAAGCTGCAGACTGGTGACTGCCCTCAGATGGTGTCCTCCCTCATTGTTGTCTTAATAAAGATGTGTTCCTGTTAGCAAGCTCACTCAGTACTCTATAGCTCATGTTGTAGTTCCATCATAGTGCAGCTAGCTCATCTTGCCAGGGGTGCCCAGAACTTAATCTCTTTGAAAGTTGTCCTTTGTGGAAATATAAACATTATCTCCTTTTTACTCTTGTTGGAAACTCCAGTTTGCTGTTGGGGGGAAGGGTGGCAGGGTGTGAGGTATTTCAGGTGCAGTATTAATATTATGTCTTATGAAATAGCATCAGCCAACACGAACACACTCAGGAATTATATCTCTCAAAAGACAGAAGGCAAAAGGGAGGGACTAAAATCTACCTTGCATGTTAAGTAAAAGCATTAACATTCTAGTGAGATGACAAAGTTTTGATAGTGATTATCTAAAGCCAAAGAAAAGAGTCTGCCTGGTAGTAAAGTTGGGTTTTTTTGTTTTTGTTTTGTTTTTTTTGAGACTGAGTCTTGCTCTATCGCCCAGGCTGGACTGCAATGGCGCAATTTCAGCTCACTGCAACCTTCGGCTCCCAGGTTCAAGCAATTCTCCTGCCTCAGCCTCCTGAGTAGCTGAAGTTCCAGGCGCCTGCCACCATGCCTGGCTAATTTTTGTATTTTTAGTAGAGATGGGGTTTCACCATGTTGGCCAGGCTGAT
Organism: Gorilla gorilla gorilla; assembly: GCF_029281585.2. Taxonomy (NCBI): domain Eukaryota; kingdom Metazoa; phylum Chordata; class Mammalia; order Primates; family Hominidae; genus Gorilla; species Gorilla gorilla. Next base: position 40,214,653 of record NC_086018.1, on the reverse strand, counting down.
CTCGAACTCCTGACCTCAACTGATCCGTCTGCCTCAGCCTCCCGAAGTGTTGGGATTACAGGCATGAGCCACCGCGCCTGGTCTAAAGTTGTTTTTTTAAGTAAACTTTTTAACATGTCAGCACTAAAAGGCCCAAAATAATTAAGAATTCTGAGTTTGTGTGGTGTATCCACAGAATGATTCAGGACAAATACTTCCCTATAGCATTCCACCTCCTCCCCTAAAACAGTGAATATACTGAGAATATGTGAACTCCAGAGGGCTTGTATTAGTCCGTAAAGAAATACCTGAGGCTGGGTGATGTGTAAAGAAAAGAGGTTGAATTGGCTCACAGTTCTGGAAGCTGTATAGGAAGCATGATGCCTGCATCTGCTCAGCTTCTGGGGAGGCCTCAGGAAACTTACAGTCATGAAGGGAGGTAGAGGGGGAGCAGGAAGGCTTCTTGCATGGCAGGAGCAAGACAGAGTGAGGTGCGAGGTGCTGCACGCTTTCAAACAACCAGGTCTTGTGAGAACTCACTATCACAGGAACAGCACCCACCTGATCCAACCACCTCCCACCAGGCCCTGCTTCCAGCATTGGGTGCTACAATTCAACCTGAGAATTGGTGAAGTCACAGATCCAAACTGTATCAGGGATCTATTTGAAGGATTTAGCCTTTAATTTACGGGCAGTGCAAAACCACTAGTGATTTCTAAGCGTGTAAATCACATGTACAGGTTTGTGTTTTATAAAGGAAACTCAGGAAATAAGTAGGGAGATATCAGAAGCAGGTCATTCGAGAGGCTGTGGGATTAATTTGTGCAAGAGCCGGTAAGGACCGAGTATGTGGTAGAAACGGGAGTCAGAAGGATTGGATGGATCTGAGAAACGTTTTAGGGATTCAAAGTTGATAGACTTTTTTTTTTTTTTTTGAGACGGAGTCCTGCTCTGTCACCCATGCTGGAGTGCAGTGGCATGATCTCGGCTCACTGCAACCTCCACCCCCCAGTTTCAAACATCCTCCCAGGCCTCAGCCTCCCAAGTAGCTGGGATTACAAGCATGTGCCACCATGCCGACTAATTTTTGTATTTTTTAGTAGAGATGGGGTTTGACCATGTTGGCCAGGCTGGCCTCGAACTCCTGACCTCAAGCGATCCACCTGCCTCCCAAAGTGCTGGGATTATAGGTGTGAGTCACCGCACCCGGCTAAAGTTGATAGATTTTAAACACTGACTAGATGCGGCAGGTTTGGGAAAGTGAGGAGGCAGAGGTCAAGGATGAAGTTGAGGTTTCTAGCTCCAGCAAGTCAGTGGGCGAGGTGAGGGGTCATCAACATAACCAATAACAGAAAGAAGGGTTGAAGAAAAGAAATTTAGGTTTGCGTTTAATATGTATTAGACAAGAAAATATTAGATATGAAGGCAGTTCAGCCTAATATACATGTTTAGATAAGTCAACACTAGATTCTAATATAGCATTGTAAATAACTGCTTGCTTTTTATTTAGCCTTTCAAATAGATGTAAACTGATAAATTTTTAAATCCAAATTGAAAGAAAGTGGAGAGAAAAATAGGAAATCATGAGGTCTGTGTCATGTTTATAAAAAAAAAAAAAAAAAAGACCTGGAGAATCCCAAAAAGATACCAAAAAAATTTAAGCTATCATTATAATTATTCCTAAAATGTAATTAGAAGGGGAAACAGAAAGGATAACTTGCTGTTTGGGCTTTTTTTTTTTTTTTGGACAGAGTCACTCTGTTGCCCAGTCTGTAGTGCAGTGGTGCGATCCCAGCTCACTGCAACCTCTGCCTCCCAGGTTCAAGCGATTCTCCTGTCACGGCATCTGGCAATTTTTTTTTTTTTTTTTTTTTTTTTTTTTTTTTTTGAGAGATGGGGTTTTGCCATGTTAGCCAGTCTGGTCTCGAACTGCTGACCTCAGGTGATCCACCTGCCTTGGCCTCCCAAAATGTCGGGATTACAGGCCTGAGCCACCACACCTGGCCTGTTTAGACTTTTAAAATAATTTTCCCAAGATACTGACAATGTGGTAAAAAACCAAGACTGTATTTAATTACACTGAGAAAGAGCACGTCAAACATTTTTATGGGCCTGAAGAAAACCTCTCTGTTGTGCACAGTTGTACCCTATTTCCTCAGTTTCGGAATGCAGCTTCAGTGCCTTTATGCACTGAATTGAGGCTAGGCAAAGTGCTACCACTTGACTCTATGGTGAAATGGGCTCTGAAGTGGGAATCGTCGCTCTGCCCATAGGAAGTGGCAAGAAACATGGGAAAAGGCAGAAGAAAAGATAAACTGGCCGCAGGGTTTAGATGAGGTGCTGGCACCATCTGTGCTGGTCAAGGTTCCCATTTGAACTCCTGAGTCATGAAAAAGATTTACATATTATTTACATAAAGATTACAGTATTATTCTTATTGTAAAACTAATGGAACTGTTCGTAAAAGAATGCCGCAATCCTGATAACCCAACATATCTGACTCTTTTCTAGATTTTGTCCATGTGCTGATTATTTCACTAGATATAATAGTATAATACAGTTAGCTTCCCATATTCATGGGTTCTGCATTCTTAGATTCAATCAACAGCAGATTGGAAATATTTGGAGGGGGTGGGGTGCAGTGGCTCACGCCTGTAATCCCAGAACCTTGGGAGGCCAAGGTGGGCAGATCACCTGAGGTCAGGAGTTCAAGACCAGCCTGGCCAACACAGTGAAACCCCGTCTCTACTAAAAATACAAAAAAAATTAGCCGGACGTGGTGGTGGGCACCTGTAGTCCCAGCTACTCGGGAGGCTGAGGCAGGAGAATGGCGTGAACCCAGGAGGCGGAGCTTGCAGTGAACCAAGATCACGCCACTGCACTCCAGCCTGGGCGACAGAGCGAGACTGTGTCTCAAAAAAAAAAAAAAAAAACAAAAAAAACAAAAAAAAACTTGGAAAAATTCCATCTGTTCTGAATATATATAGACTTTTCTTCTTGTCATTATTCTCTAAGTGAGAAAGTATAACAACTTTGCATAGCATTAGTTACATCATATTAGGTATCATACGTAATCTAGAGATGGCTTAAAGTATACAGGAGGATGTGCTTAGCTTATATACAAATACTGTGCTATTTTATATAAGCGACTTGGGCATCCGTGGAGTTTGGTATTGGCAGAGGTCCTGGAACCAGTCCTCCATGGATACCAGGAATGACTGTAATGACTGCTAACATGTACTGAATGCTTTCGAAGCACTATACGTGAATTATCACATTTAGACCTCAAACCAACCCTTTCTGGTGGGTCTCATCACACTCCAGGTGAGATTTGAGGTCCAGAGAGGAGCTTGCCCAGGATTCAAACCTTGTGAGTCTCCATCATCACAGTGTAGATACAAGTCTGTGTTGCTTTTTTTACTTTATTTTGTAATTTTAATTTTCATTGTAATCTGTGATTTCTTTTTTCTTAGTTTAGTGTGAGTATAATGTAATTTATTCAAGTACCGCACTTTTATTGAGGTGGTTTCCAGTTAATTTACTACTTTCTATGGAGCAATAAGCATTTTTATTTTTCGATTTAAAGAAAAGTTTATGGCTGTTGAACTGCTAGGTCAAGAAGGGCCAACATTGTTATGGTTTTTGATAGGCATTGTCTTGTGGTTTAACCAACAAAGGGTCATAACAAGGCATGAGCATCCATGAGGACAGGTGAGCCCGTTTACTGCTACCTCAGTGGCATTGGACCTTCTTTTTAAACTTTTAGTTCCTTTTCATTTCTTTTATTAGTGATGTTAATGTTGTTCCCTGTTAATTTTGTGTTTAATGTCCATTAATTGTTAATTTGGAATTTTATTATTCTCAATTTGTTTTTCTGTACCTATTTCTCATAGCCTGAATCACTTCTCTGGAAAATTGAGATGTATGGAACTCCTTTCTTCAGGGGTGCCCCTAAATTAGGCATTAGTAGAGCTCTTAAAAAGTTTCTCATCCCAGCCGGGCACGGTGGCTCACGCCTGTAATCCCAGCACTTTGGCAGGCCGAGACGGGCGGATCACAAGGTCAGGAGATCGAGACCATCCTGGCTAACACGGTGAAACCCTGTCTCTACTAAAAATACAAAAAATTAGCCGGGCATGGTGGCGGGCACCTGTAGTCCCAGCTACTCGGGAGGCTGAGGCAGGAGAGTGGCATGAACCCGGGAGGCGGAGCTTGCAGTGAGCCGAGATCGCGCCACTGCCCTCCAGCCTGGGCGACACAGCGAGAGTCCGTCTCAAAAAAAAAAAAAAAAAAAGTTTCTTATCTGTAAATTAGATGATGATAGAGGACTGTAAAGGATAAAACTAACTTTGCTGGACATCAAGTAGCCTCCTTGGTGGATACTAAACTATTCCTGGAAGCTTTTGAGTTGATGTGGTTTTAAAGGAAGCAAATATTATGAGCTACCTAGCATCAGCCTTAGAATTGTGTCCTCATGTGTTGGTTTAGTAAAGATAACCCTCCTGTCTCTAAACTTATTGGTGGAAATTAAACTGAAGAGAAAATTCAGCCCTATCTGATGCTGTCCACGTAAACCTGGTAATAGTGGAGTGATTTTGGTTGTATGCACTTAAGAGCTGACACTTAATTTGAAGATGTTGGCAGCATACTGCTGTCAGTCAACGTGCCTTATGAAAATAGAATTGAAGAACTGCTACACAGGCAGATAGACAATACCAGGTCAACAGAATAACAAATTTCCAACCGAACTCAAATCTGAAGTGGTGCTAGTCCCTTCTGATGGACTAGCACCACCAGTGGGACCTGGGTGCCCTGACATTGTTCAGCGGTGGAGGCATTTCATCTCTGTTATGTGTTTCACTGAGCAGCTAGTGGAAGTTTCTAGTAAAATGTATATTCATCTAACAAGTCTCAGGCCTGTTCATTGTGGCTGGCTCCCTAGGGGTGCCATGTGGTTCCAGACTTTGAAAGCTGTGATTGTGAACCTTAAATCTTAGTTCAGACAGATGTCAGGTGAAGGCCTCTGGTTTGCTTGAAAGTTATTTTTGTTTTTTCATACAAAGCTGGTTGCTAGGATAATAGTGTAATTCATTAGGATAAGTGATAGGACAGTTCCCAAATTATTCTGTTTGCTTGTTTCTAGGTAGGGTTCTTTATTGAAGTAATAAAAATATACTAATGCTTTGAAAGGGCAACCCCTCAAAAATGAAATGTATTTGTTTGCTGATATAAGACTTTGTGTCTCCCTCCTCTTCAGAGAGCAGGCCTGGGCATTTTAATCCACTGTTATTTGTGAAAAGCACATCGATTTAAAACCAGCTCACCTGTCACCTCATTCCCCAGGCAGCAAGTGCTGCCCAGCTGCACTCCCATTTTACCTGTTACACCACTTAGCACCCATGGGTCAAATCCCCCAAGTCACTCCAATAGTGGCAGGTCTGAGTGCCTCCTCACTGAGGGTAGGACAGACCTCTGAGACCTTACTGACTCAGCCTTCCCTTTGCAGGTTACACAGACCCAACAGTATTCAGAGCCTATGCCTCCCAGCACTTATGCAAATGCCCAGCTAAGCTGGAGCTGCTCTTGGGGTGACTACCAGCTTATCTGATTGTCCTCCTCACCAGATAGGCTCCCCAAGGGCTGAGTTGGCCCCAGAGCCCACCCTAATGCCTGGCATGGGGGGTGATCAGTGCAGGGTAAATTTGTGACTAACAGGTTCTTTAAGAGACACACAGAAACAATGTAACCTCCAGTGGGAAGAGGTGGGCCTTTGGATGCCATTTAAATATGTATGTTTAAAAGTATGTAATATTGAGCTGGGCGCGGTGGCTCACACCTGTAATCCTGGCACTTTGGGAGGCTGAGGCAGGCGGACCACCTGAGGTCAGGAGTTTGAGACTAGCCTGGCCAACGTGGGGAAACCCCATCTCTACTGAAAATACAGAAGTTAGCTGGGCATGGTGGTGGGCACCTGTAATCCCAACTGCTGGGGAGGCTGAGGCAGGAGAATCACTTGAACCGGGAGGTGGAGGTTGCAGTGAGCTGAGATCGCGCCATTGCACTCCAGCCTGGGTGACGAGCGAAACTCCCATCTCAAAAAAAAAAAAAAAGTATGTAATATTGGAAATAATTTGTGAATATGCTGGTCAGAATTTTAATCTACGTATAAAAAATTAAGGAGATGTTAAAGTGTGTTTTGGTAGTGAGACTGATTTTTGTTTTCCTGTTATCGTTTTGGGGAAAAAAATAAATGGATGAGAGATGGATGACCAGCAGCATTCTTAATTTCTTGTCCTTGTGGTTCTTTGTAAGGCAGAGGAACAGGTTTTGCCTTCATTATAGAGGGCATCTGTATGAGGCTTTGTTGTTCATGAGTTTCAGTGTATGTCTCTGGGGACAAAAATGTGAGTTGCCACTGGGTGAATGTAGTGCCACCTGAATGTTGAAAAACACAACTCCTGAATCCCCACCAAACCTGTTCTTCCTCCAGGGTCTCCCAAGAGAACAGGTTTGGTGGGGATTCAGGAGTTGTATTTTGTTCATGTTAAGTCTGAGATGCCTCCTAGACATTGAAATGGAGTATGACCATTTCAGAATGAAGGAATTTCTAGTGGATAGTTTTTAGCAGGTAAAAGCAGCCCCACCTTATGTTCAGTGAGCACTTGTGTAAGTGCTGGGAGGCATGGTCTATGGATACTGTGAGTTCTGTGTAAGTGTGGAGAAGCTACACCTAACTCGGCCAAAGGGAGGGCTGAGTCAGTAAGGCCTCAGAGGCCTGCCCTCCCCATGTGGCACTTGGACCTGCCACTACTAGAGTGACTTGGGGGGTTTGAAGTGTGAGTGGCAGGGGAAATAGGCACATGTCAAGAACCACACTGCTGCTTTGCCAGTCTCCTCCACCATGCCCTGTGAAACTCACAGTCCACCAAGAGCACTCTCTTAGTTCTCTGCTCTGAACAACCACTTTGCTTGGCTTTCACAGTAACACCATCTACTGCTACCCCCGCCCCCACCCCACACTCTCCCAGGCAGAAGCAGAGTCATTAGTATTTAGCCCTCTTACTGTGGGCCAAGTGACAACTTGTTCCTTCACTAGGGTACATCAGGACGGGGATAAGCGTTAAGCATCCCTGGTAGAGACCTGAGGAACATTGTGCAAGGCAGCCGGGGTTGTTGATAGTATCTGTATCAACTACTAATGTTTTAGCTTCGCCTCCTGGCAGGGCGAGGGTTTTAGCAGTGCCACAGAAACCGTTCTTCATTGAAGCAAATCATCTCCCAATAATGGAATCTCACTAATTTGCTGACCCAGCATTCTGTTCTCTCAGACCTACCTCATCCCTTCCCACCTTTGGAAAAAAGCTCCATTTAAGGTGAATATGCCAACAAAAAATCTTGTCGCTCAGCTCCAGAAGATTCTCTGTTTAAGATCTTCCAAATTAGCTGTAGAGAACCCCAGGAAATGATCCAGCCACATAAAGACTCACTTTTCCCGTGGACCCCCAAGGAGCTCTGAAACCACCAGCAAACACCCAGTTGTTGCCTTTAGCTCCTTAATTTGACTTGGGAACTCTGAAATCCCATAGTCATTGGTGTATTTTCAGACAATTTCAATAATCTAACCAGTCCCATCCTCTACTTGTTGCTTTTTTCTGATCTCACTCTTGAAAGAAAAGTCATGTGATAGAACCACCTTTTATTATACGACAACCACACTGCCCAGAGACAAGGCCCGAAGGAGAGCACAGAGGCTCTTGAATTTACCAGACGGTCTTTGTTGGCAAAGAGTCATAATTATAGAATCTTTTAGGTCATATTTTATCCTTCATCCAAACATCTGTAGGAGTTGGCTTCTTGGGAAACTATAACATCACTTAGCCCCTAAGCTGAATTTCTTAACCTGTAAAATGGAGTTAATAACTGGACTGCCTTGTCAAGGTGTTGGATAAATGAAATCTGTCTTAACAATAGACACTTAAATCTTGGGCCTGGGCATGGTGGCTCACATCTGTAATCCCATCACTTTAGGAGGCTGTGGTAGGAGGATTGCCTAAGCCCAGGAGTTTGAGACCAGCTTGGGCAACAAAGTGAGATGCCGTCTCTACAAAAAAATAAATCAGCCAAGTGCAGTGGTATGCACCTGTGGTCCCAGCTACTAAGGAAGTAGAGGCAAGAGGATTCCTCTAGCCCAGGAATTTGAGGTTGCAGGGAGCTCTGATTGCTCCCCTATGAGTACAGTGGCACAATCAAAGCTCACTGCAACCTCAAACTCTTCGGCTTGATGAATGAGTGACAGAGCGAGACCCTATCTCAAAAAAAAAAAGTGTAGGTGGAGGAGGAGGAGATGTATTGAGGAATTACGCAGGATTTCTAAACTTGGTTATATTACTTCCAGATCTCTATTTTCTTCATGGAGACTCTTGGAGTTTCCTTTTTTTTTTTCCTTTTTCCTTTTCTGTTGAAATGAGGATTGTACTCTTGCTGAGTATCTTCCTAATCTGGTAGGAATCTTCTGTAACAGAAATGTAGAAGGAAATTTCCATATCTATGAAGATGAATTGAACCAATAGTTCTAAAACTTTCTTGAGGATAAGAACCTGGGATACTTCCCATTCAGTCTCTTCTGGGACAGTGTCCTCAGTCTGTTTTTTTTAACTCAAGCTTAGGACCATGCTGGTGCAGGTGGCAGAGTTACACTTTGAGAAATGCAAAAATCAACTCTGAAAACTGAAGGTTCATAAGCTAGTCACAGATTTGGGTGCCAAAGTTTCCATTCTAGTGTGGACGTAGTTTTTCCTTCCAATAGGTTTCCAGGAAGAAAAGGCCCCTGGTTGAGCATGACCTGTGGGAGTGACCTGAAATGAGATGTGAGGCTATGTCTCATGTTATTGCCAAATTAAATGACCCCACTGAAGCTTGGCTGAGAGGTGGCGGGGGCTGGCTTAGGATTTGAGGACCAGTGATCCTGTGGTAGTTTCATTGGCTTTAGCTTCAGTATATCAAGATATCCTCGTTTTTGAAAGTTTCTTTCTGCTGGGACTCTGCTATTTCCTGAGTAACTGGGACTAAGTGCCACCAGTGTCTGTCCTGTCAGGCTGCCCCTGCCTTTGAAAAACTTGCCACTTCCAGGAATAGGGTGGCTTTGCCTGACAATACCTCAACCTGTTTGAGAAGACGGACAGGCGAGAGCGTTGGTGAGATGGCAGTGGCTCCAGCTGCGAAAGAGGAAGGTAATATGAATGCAAGTAGGAAGAAAGGAGTAAAAATGAGAAAGACCTCCAGAGCCAAGTGTTTGGAACAGCTTTGGAGATTTCCACTTCAGTATGATCTTCACAGATTTGAAATCTTGTTAAGGGAGTCCTATTGTGGCAGCAGGTTTGTCGTTTCTGCACTGAAACTGTAAACATTTCAGTATGGGTGCCTTGTGAATAAGCAGCTTCCAGTAATTGGCTTTCTGGAAGCACAGACCCAACTCCTGGGTAGGATGAGCCATGGAAAGAAGCCGCTTACACCAAGAGTCACTTCCCTGGAGTGTAATTTCTTTAAAAAGATGCCTTTTTAGATTCAGAAAGCACAAAATGTAATCATTTCTCTTTATAAGCTAATCCACTGTTTGAGCAAAGGGTAAAATAAAAATAAGCTAGTGCAAGATCTTGTGCAACTTCAATTTCAGTGTTTCAAACTATGTCTGTAAGTATTTCTCTCCCTGTACTTGAGAAAAAGCTCTTCTCTTTCTTCATCACAGGGCTGCCGCAGGTCTCGTACTCCTGCTGGGTTCAGCCTTTTCTCAGGTTCTCTGCTTTTATTCAGAGGAAAAGTGCTAATCAATGGCTTATACCTAGTCCTGGACTCTAGCACTCTGTGCCCTTCCTTTCTAATTTCTTAAAGGGCACAAGCTCCTTTTAACATGGGAAAAACTCCGTTAGACAAAATATATAAGGTTTTCAGCACAGTTGCAATTTTCTTTTGGGGCTATGAAAGAAACCCTCTGATTAGGATTATTTTAATGGCATATATAACTGTAGATAAGATAAAATGCAGGCTGGGTGCAGTGGCTCATGCCTGTAATCCCAGCACTTTGGGAGGCCAAGGAGGGTGGATCACCTTAGGTCAGGAGTTCGAGACCAGCCTGGCCAATATGGCGAAACCCCGTCTCTACTAAAAATACAAAGGTTAGCTGGACGTGGTGGTGGGCGCCTGTAATCCAGCTGCTTTAGAGGCTAAGGCAGGAGCATCACTTGAACCCGGGAGGTAGAGGTTTCAGTGAGCCAAGATCTCGTCACTGTACTCCAGCCTGGGCAACAGAGTGAGACTCCATCTAAAAAATAATAATAAAATGCAAACTGTGTTTCAGAAAAAAAGGCAAGTTTGGTTAGCACAAAGAAACATCATTAGTGACACCTGTGTTGGCCTTCTGAGTTATGAGACTTCGTATTAACATTATAACAAACTATGTATACATTTTGTGCAAGAGAAAAATTACTAAACCAGGCCTTCTTGAGTAATGCTTTAATTTTCCAGAAGGGGGACAAAGATTGGATTTAACTTCAATTGAGGCAAATGGATGTATTTTATTTGGGAAATTGTTTTTTGTTCCTCCTTTGTTTTGCCTCCCTAAATTTATTAATGCAGAACCTGAAGGCTGTAAACCCAGGATAATTAGAGTTACAGTGTTATAGAACATTAAAAACCCACAGCAAGTGGCTGATATCTGCCTACCGTATCTGCAGTTGAAGTTCATACCATGTGTGATAATTACGAACTTTCTTTTTTGTGGGCACCTTGGTAGAAATAATTAGTATCACCTGCCATATTTTCACATATTACTTAAACATCATCAGTAAAGTGTACATAGTAAAGCAGATAGCTGAGGGTGGGGAATAAGTGGTTAAATACTGTGTCTGACCTGTAAAATACGCTCTAAATAGACAAAAGGAACCCCTTTGTGTGGCAGCATAGCTGGGTTTGGTTTAATAGCAATAGTAGATTGTTAGCTTTAACTCCTCCTGGATGTCTGTGCTGCTGCCCATAGCCTTGCAGACAAGCACAGATGGCCTTTGTAGTTTCAAGGGACCATCCATTCCACATGGGACTAGAGAGTAACAGAAAATGACTAGGGATCAGTGCTGGTACTTCTTGGGAAGTATGGTGTGTGTGTGTGTGTGTGTGTGTGTGTGTGTGTGTGTGTGTGTGTGTGTGTGTGTCAGTCAGTCAAGGTCTTGCCCTGTCATCCAGGCTGGAATGCAGTGGTGTGATCATAGTTGTGTGTGTGTGTGTGTGTGTGTGTGTGTGTGTGTGTGTGTCAGTCAGTCAAGGTCTTGCCCTGTCATCCAGGCTGGAATGCAGTGGTGTGATCATAGTTGGCTGCAGCCTTGACTTCATGGGCTTGAGCAGTCCTCCTGCCTCAGCCTCCTGAATAGCTGGGACTACAGGGAGTGCCAACACACCCAGCAAATTTTATTTTATTTTTTGTAGAGACAGGGCCTTTCTTTGTTGCCCAGGCTAATCTTGAACTCCTGGCCTCAGGCAGTCCTCCCACCTCAACCTCCCAAAGTGCTGGGATAACAGACATGGGCCACCTTACCTGGCCCTGTTCAGGTTATTTTGCCCTGATCAGTGTCTTTAAATAGCAGAAGATACCCCCACCATGCCCTTTTTTCCCAACTGGGTATTATCCCCAATGTACTGTTGAGAAAATCGAGACTTAAATTAACTTGCCTAGGCTCCTGTACCAATGAGAGACAGGGCCAAGTATAAGTTTCTTTTAGCCCTGCTGCTATTCCAGATCAGCAGCTTCAGTGGACAGCTCCGCTCCAGTGAAAAACTCCGAGAACTTCCTCTCTGCCCCAGCTTTCTCTCTTCTCCTTATTTCTTGTCTTTGTTTTTAGACTGCCTAAATTTGAGGTAAAAATCAAAAAAGATTTCTGATAAGGAATATCTGAATATAAGGAAGGCACATAGAGGAATTGTCAGTTAAACTAACTGGAACAGTTTCTTTGACTAGATTTGTCATTGTTGTTGTCCTCTACTTTAGGAGAAGTAAAATAATACGGAAAAAAAGCTTGCTAGCAGGGATTTATTTTAAAAAGCAAGTTTTAGGCTATGTCCTGGGATCACTTTGATAAAGCCTAGTCTCTTCCTCGTGTCTTACACGAATACTCTTAATACAGAATCATAACTCTAAGGCAATGGGAAACAATCAGTTTACTCAAAACCCTGAGCTATTTACTAAAGCAGGAAGATAGCCTGTGTTCTATAAAAGGTTTCTCGTAGTTACCCATAAAATATCATTTGTTAAACCCATTCCTGACCAGTTGAGATTTTGCTCTCAGTCCAAAACATTCTCTTCTGTAAATGGAATCTTTCTAGGAGAAAGTAGCATTTAGAGCAGGTGCCACGTGTGTGCTCACCTCATCAGAATCCTGCTGTGCTGCCATCCAGAGGGCTCCCTGTCCACTGTGCCGATTTACACTGCCACACACTCAGGCTCACTGCAACACATCTCACAGACCCCCTGGCCATCTGTCAGCATCAAGTCCTGTCGGTTTTACCTTCAAAGTCTATGCTGCTTCTTGTATGCATTTCCACCACCAGTACCCAAACTCTTCCATATCATCCCTAACCCAGCAACAGCCATTGTTGGCCCTGGGTTCCTGCATATCAGCTTCCCACCCCCTCAGAGTTGTGCTCCACTGTGTTGGTTCCCTACACCCTGCCTGCTTGTCCCTCCACAAAGCAGTTTGTTCCCCTTCCCCCCAGGTAGCTCTTACTCACTCTTTATGACTCAGGTCAAGCTACGCTCCCTCAAGAATGCTTTCCTGACCTCCTTAACTAGGTTGGTGGCATTACGTCTGTGCTCTGAAGTACTGTTTACATCACTGTTTAAATTTTGCTTTACTCCCAGATCATTCTGTGAGCTCCTGGAGGGTAGGCACTAGGTGAACTTTGGCTCCCCATTTCAGCCCTTGCACACAGGCATGCAATAAAAATTTGTAGAATGAATAAAAAGAAAAGATTATTATACTTCTGAAGTCGATACCATCAACTCCTAAGGGAACTTAAATATCAAAGAAAAGAGCCCTGAGAATAAAAGGCACCTTGATCACAGTGTCTTACAACCTTTAGAGAAACCTGCATGTCAAGGGGAAAGACCAGCCTGATCAAGTTCTTATTAATTTTCATCCAACCCATGTTTCTACTTTCTGGACATTGCAGTTTTATGCTGTGGAATCAGGATTGACACCTTAATAAGGCAAATTAAAAGTCCCAGAGAACAGCTCGTTAGGAAGTCAAACTGCCTTCTTCACATTCAGTAGAATAACTTACACTTTATGATTCTGAAGAAGCATGGGTCTGGTGTTTTTACTTTCGTTAGCCAAGGGTTACCTTCACATTATTGCAGAGGTCCCTTCCTCATAACACAGCTCACGGGTGAGAATCTGGATTTTTTTTTTTTTTTTTTTTGAGACGGAGTTTCACTCTTGTTGCCCAGGCTGGAGTACAATGGCATGATCTCGCTCACTGCAACCTCCACCTCCCAGGTTCAAACGATTCTCCTGCCTCAGCCTCCCGAGTAGCTGGGATTACAGCCGTGCACCACCACGCCCAGCTAATTTTTGTATTTTTAGTAGAGACAGGGTTTCACTGTGTTGGCCAGCCTGGTCTCAAACTCGTGACCTCAGGTGGTCCGCCCACCTCGGCCTCACAAAGTGCTGGGATTACAGGCATGAGCCTCCATGCCTGGCCTGAGAATCTGGATTTTTTAAAGCAACAATGGCATAAAAAGAGGTATGTGACAGAATCTTCTGGAGAAAAGACCTCCTTCCCCAGCTGCGTCTTAGACCTACTAACTTTTCATTATTTGTTTGCTCAGTGTTAAAATGAGTAAGTCCATTGTATAAAGCTGTGTGTATTCTGAATATGTTCTTCATCTGCTCAAGATTGTGGCTAATTTCTGACATCCTCTGTTTGGTAGATGAAGTACAGAAAGACAAAAGAAGGACATTCTTAATGAAGGAGAAAAGTCCTTTAATCCCAACCTTTCTAACCTGATGGAAAACATCATAACTTTACTATAAACTGGAGACAGGCTGGTCCCACCTTATGGGCTCAAAGACATCGGAAGGGAAATAAGGGAACGGGCTTTCTTTGTGGATCAAAACAGAATCCAAGGATGTAGCTGTTAGATGCCACCAAAACGGCCACACTCAAGAGATTTGGACCTTGGTCAGGCTTTCTGTGCGTTTTGTACCACTTCTGGGGCCAGCTACCACCCAACCACCACTCAGCCACAGAGACGCTTATTACAGGTTTATAATGTGACTTGAAAGGTTTTCCCAAAGAAACAAATATTTGTCAGGATCTGTAGCAGAGCCATGTTTTGATTGGGGCTTTTATGGGAGAAGAATGGTGATCTAAGTATATAATTTTATTTCAAATTATGCTTGAAAGATGATCAGATTAAAGAAAGTTTGTGTGAGTGTTTTCATGGGCTTGTATTGGTGGGAAGCAGATGACTGGGTCCCAGGAGGCAGAGAAGATGAACTATTGGGCCCTAAGTGTGTTGTAAGGAATGGTACCGTCTGTTGGACCTAAGATCCACATGGCAGCAGAGGGTCCAGAATCAGCCACAGCAGATTATTCTAGATTAATGTGAGTAGGGACAGGTTTGGAGAAGTATGGCTAGGAGCACCTGGCAGGTGACTCTGATGCAGGCAGCAAAGGAGTCATTGGTTTCCAGGTCTGCTCTCCACATAACAGAGGGCATTGTCTGTAGAGTACAACAGGCAAGCCTGTGAGGCGGTTTTTCTCATTCTAGTTGTGCTAAATATGCCATTTTGGGGCAGTTTTCAATGCTTTCGAAATCCTGCTAGAATTTAGTTTGTATGCAGTTGTGTGTCATTATTAGTCCCTATTTATTTAACATCTTTTCTTGTAATGCAAAATGCTTTAGAAAGCTTTAAAAACAGTTTTAGTTTGTATTGGTCCCAGATAGGAGAATTGAGAGGGGAGATACAATGAAAGTAATAGTAAATAGTAGCTAAGAAGTGAAGTGTCCAGAGACTTGGCCAAGAACTGACCTTCCACACCGTCGGAGATGAAACATTACTGAAACATACAGCAGCTAGACTTACCAAAAAAACGACCAGCAGCAGGTGTCCAGACCCATGCAGGGTCTGCTTGTTTAAGGCAGATTGTAGGAGAAAAATTACTTAAAAAAAATTAACTTTTAACTGTTTGTCTTAATTTAATAGACTGTACTTTGTATTATATCTGATTTTGATATCAGTAATTGCCAAAGTATGACAGAGATGAATGTATGTTTTATGTAATTTTTATTTAAAAGTTCTAATAATTACATAACTTTCTAGTTTATAAAACACTTTTATGGTTATTTTACACAGCAGCTTTATGCAGAAGGCAAAGCAAATACTGTTATCCCCATTTTACAGATGATAAAATTGACCTGGTGACTTTTGGCTTTCACACGTGTGCTGACACCCTCAGTTTTTTTCTCCAGTAGCCCTGTGCTGCATCATACCTGGACAGTATGCATATTAGACCAGCCACATTTATTCTAAAAAGCTCGTCAAGCCTGGAACTTTTGTCTTAAGTACACACAGTTAGCCCTTAGCCAGTGAATGGCTGGCTGATGTTTCATACTGACATCATAATTGATTAAGTGTGTATTTAATGGATTCAGTTTCTGAAACTGGCACTTTTGCTGGAGCAGCTGTGGGACATAAGTGCAGATTCTAAATCCATGTACCATACCTTGAGTAGCACTGAGTAAATGGACCTGAGAAGAACTGGACAACTCTCTGTCCCTCTGAGGTTGACTGGGAAGCCTTGGTGGTACTGGGCTGTGGTGCAGGTCCCAGAGGCTGGTGCCAGAGCCCATTCCCTTAGTCTTTGTGTTAATGGCAAGTTAAAGGTGCTCCAGCCAGTCTCATGAGCTTTTCATGAAGAAACGTAAGGAGATGGTCTAGCTCTAAGGAAGTAAGGACCAAAACACCTAGGGCTATGTATGTATTGCTTTGGCTAACACTTTGAAGTAGTCTTTAAGAAGCTTGATAGGATGCAGAGTTGCATCAAAGAAATGCTCACAGGGCCTTGAAGGGTAGCTCCTTGTATGTAGCCCATCTAGCTGCCACGTAGTTGGCATTGATAGCTGGGATGACAGCGGCTTCCATCCTAGATGTAGGAGGCATAATTAAAAGGACAAAAAACTTTTTGCTGGTGGCCAAAAATGAACACATACCTTGTTCCACATTCTCCAGGCTCCACCAGCATCAGTTTTGTAACTCATTGAAGAGTATCCTCATTAGTTGTCTTCAGGCTCTCAAGTTTGTCAGACATTGCATTCATTCCATCAGCCCACATTTACAGTGCCTATGGTGTGCCAGTCCTTGGGGGGTACAAGAGCAAGTCTCACAGTTTAGGGGAGATGGACAAACATGAGTAAGTAAATATTGTGAGCATGAGCAGAAGTGTGTGCCATGCTGGATGAGAGCCGTCTTAGGCACAGTAGTGGAGGGTAATCTGCAAGGCTTGAACAAAACCAGTCGTCATCAGTGTGCTATAATACTACTGTGACCCAGTTGCTTTGGTGTTCTGAGGCTGCTCTGAGATGCTAATTAAACAGGGTGATGATTCAGGTTGCTGTTATATCTCATAAGAAAGAGCCTTTCTGTGAATGAGCAGGCATCAGGCTTGGAGAAGTCTCCCTTGAAGCTTCCCTCAGATGAGGATTAAACAACGCTAGTTGACTCAGTCCTTGCAGTTTGCCACCTCAAGTCAGCGAGCCCTGCCTCTGAGACAGTGACAAAGGCTGGTGAAAGGTTCAAGCTCTGTATCTGGGCCACTTTCCGTTAAAACATGTCCCAAAACTAATAATACCTTTTATAATTTATTTCCCAAGTTTAGAGTATCAAAAAATGTGAGGTTCTTATTAGAGTTCTTTAAAAATAGTTTTTATTCCCTTCCATAATAAAACATTTACTATTAAAAGGTTTTGAAGTTTGGGCCATTCCTTATTTTTAAAATGTGTCTTAATTTAGAAATCATGCTTGGAGCCCCCAGTGTGTCTCATTCTTCCTGGGGAGCAGTATTGTGTGGACTTACCTCTGCTTGGAGTGAATGTAGTAACATTGTGGTCAAAAACAAAGGACATTTAGCTGTGCAGTGACTTTAATATATTATTTGTAGCATAGGAGGATGATAATGCAAATAGCTACTTCAGGTAAAAAGTATAGAATAAAAATTTAATTAGAAATTACACTAGCCTGGGTATTGATTTTTGGGTAGAAGGGAAAACCTTACACATGGAAGATACTATAGATAAGTATTTATATTCTATCTTTGGCACCTGGCACGTAGAAAGTACTTTTCAAATGTTGGATAGTTGAGTGAATGAAGGGGGCTAACAGGCATCATGGTATGGTATGAAGAAAGTTGAACTTGGGGTTCAGAAGAAAAAGGGGTAAAGTTCTAAGTTCTCTTACTAGCTATGTCATCTTTAGCAGGTCACTTTGCTTTAGCCCCTGTTTCTTCTACAAGAAAAACAGATGTCGAAGACAGACCCAGAGTTCCTTCTTTATTGATCTCCTGATGTCACAATTTGCCTAGTGAAATTGTAGGTTTCACTAGGCAAATTGAGGGAGAAATCTGTTGCATTAAAGAACCTAAGGCCAGGTGCGGTGGCTGATGCCTGTAATCCCAGCACTTTGAGAGGCTGAGGTGGGCAGATCACCTGAGGTCAGGAGTTCAAGACTAGCCTGGCCAACATGGTGAAACCTCATCTCTACTAAAAATACAAAGATTAGCTGGGCGTGGTGGTGGGTGCCTGTAATCCCATCTACTCGGGAGGCTGAGGCAGGGGAATCGCTTGAACCCGGGAGGTGGAGGTTGCGGTGAGCCGAGATCATGCCATTGCACTCCAGAGCGACAAGAGCGAAACTCCATCAAAAAAAAAAAAAAAAGAACCTAAAAGGAAAATTAACAATCACTTGAGAGTCTTGGGAAATCCCCGTGTATTAGTTTTCTATCATTGTCATAACACATTACCACAAACTTGTTAATACAGTTCTGCTTACAGTTCTGTAGGTTCAAAGTCCAACACAGGTGTCTTACTGGGCTAGAATTGAGGTGTGGGCTGGGCTGTGATCTTTTCCAGAGGCTTAGGGGAGAGCATGCTTCCTTGCCTTTTAAAAATTCTACAGCTGCCGCCCTGTCCCTTCTCCCATCTTCGAGGCCAGCAGCATTGCACCTATGACCCTGCTGGCAAATCATCAGGTCTCCCTGAAGCTGACAACTGTAACTCCCTCTGGGGGGAGTCGTTTGCTTTTATGGACCTGTGTGATTAGATTGGGCCCACCTGGATAACCTAGCATATTCTTCCCATCTCAAGGTCCTTGACTTAATCTCATCCATAAAGTTGATTTTGTATATAAGATCACAGGTTCTCGGGATTCTGCCTACCATATCCCAAGATCTGATTGCTCTGTAGGAGACAGAACACTGAATGGCTCTCAGGAAACCAGTAATCCAGTAATCCTAGCTCACCCAGTCATTGTGTCTCTCTGGGTTTCTTTTTTCCGCATCTGAAAAGTTGGGGAGTTGAATTAGACCAGTGGTCCTCAAACTGCATTGTACATCAGAATAGCCTGGAGGACTTCTCACAACACAGATTTACGTGGGGCTCAAAAGTGTGCCTTTCTGCCAGGCACAGTGGCTCACGCCTGTAATCCCAGCACTTTGGGAAGCCAAGGCAGGTGGATCACTTGAGGTCAGAAGTTCAAGACCAGCCTGGCCAACGTGTTGAAACCCCGTCTCTAGTAAAAAAACAAAAAGTTGCCAGGTGTGGTGGTTCATGCCTGTAATCCTAGCTACTTGGGAAGCTGAGGCACGAGAATCACTTGAACATGGGAGTCGGAGGTTGCAGTGAGCCAAGACTGTGCCACTGCACTCCAGCCTGGGTGACAGAACGAGACTCTGTCTCAAAAATAACCCAAAAAACAAAACTGCATTTCTGACGAGTCCCTGAGTGTTGCTGATGCTGCTGTTCCAGGGGACCACACTTCAAAAACCACTGAACTAAACTGTCTTTAAGGATCTTTCTCTGAGTCCCTAATACAGCCCGAGAGTCTTTCCCTTTGGATGCAATGTTATAAATTAATCGTAGTGGAGTTTGCGCACTGCTTGCCAGGTTGTGGAGTTGAGGTAGGAAGCAAATGGACATTGTTCAGATCTAAGCTCCACGTCTTCTCTTTCCTCTTCTAAACCGGGTTGGTGATGAGGCCTGCTGTGTGGTTGCTTTTCATGAGATGGTCTTTGTAGATTATCTAGCATATGTCTGACACATGGTCATCTTGGGTCACATTTACTTAGCACTTTTGACCCAGCCACTGTTTTAAGCCTGAATTAATTCATTTAACCCTTATGACATTTCTATGAGGTGAGTGCTATTATTAGTCCCACGTCTGTAGGTTGAGGAACAAAGGTTAGGAGTTTGGCCAAGAAGGCAGAGCTGGAAAGTGGAGCCACTTACCAGGCAGTTATTTAGGTTCCAGAGCATGCATACTTAACCCTTCTACAGCAGCACCCAAGTTTCCTGTAAGAAGGCTAGAGGTGGCCTGGTCCTGGGTTTGGGTGATTTAGTGCTTGACAGTGTCATGGTAGGCCCAGGTCTCTCCATCTTGCCACTCTTCTGTCCTCAGCAGGCTGGCTTTGTCTTCAGGGCTGTCCCCTCATGGTGATACTGTGGCTGCCACAGATCCCACTGTCTAATCCTCACAGAGGCTGCGCAAGAAAAATTACCTGTTCCTCCCTCTTGTCTCTTTTTGAGAGGGTGAAACTTTCATACTTGTAATCTTAGCACTTTTGGAGGCTGAGATGGGAGAATTGCTTGAGCCCAGGAGTTCAAGAACAGCCTGGGCAACATAGTGAGACCCTGTCTCTACAAAAACATTTTTTGAAAAAGCTGGATGTGGTAGCACACACCCTGTAGTCTCAGCTACTCGGGAGGCTGAGGTCAGGAGAATCACCTGAGCCTGGGAGGTAGAGACTGCAGTGAGCCATGATTGTGCCACTGTACTCCATCCTGGGTGGCAGAGCAAGACATTGTCTCAAAATATATTTAAAAAAAAAAAAAAAAGGTTGGGGGGGAGTGCAAAATGTTTTCAGAAGCCCTTTTCCTGCAGACTTTCCTACCAGAAATGCTTGACCATACCCATTCCTAAATGGCCACCACTCACTGTGATTCATCCCCCAGGGTAGGGAGGGCCATATCTTTGGGCTTCTTGAGTAAGAAAGTGGCAGCAGGAGGCCGGGTGCGATGAGGTCAGGAGTTTGAGACCAGCTTGGCCAATATGCAAAACCCCATCTCTACTAAAAATACAAAAATGAGCCTGGCATGGTGGCATACGCCTGTAATCCCAGCTACTCAGGAGGCTGAGGCAGGAGAATGGCTTGAAACTGGGAGGCAGAGGTTGCAGTGAGCCAAGATTGCGCTACTGCGCTCCAGCCTGGGCGACAAAGCAAGACTCCATCTCAAAAAAAGAAGGTGGCAGCAGACATGGCTGCAGGTTGGCCACCAATGGACTACCCACACTCCCTTCTCTGAAGCTGATAGTCCTTTTGATTCTGAGATGCTCTGTGGCACTGACAAAGGTCGACAGAGTCTAGGGCTACTAGAAATGCTGTGAACTTGTCCTTGGTTTACTCCAGACCAAATGATCTTTTCTCTCTTAACAAGGGTGCGAGGGCACATGATAAACATTTACTGATTATGGGCACCCAGAAGGACCTTGGTCTTCTGAGAGCAGGGCAAAGCTTTTGAAGGACTAATCTCTTCCAGCCCTTGTTCCTACCTCTTTTGTCTCTGGAGGATGCCAGAGATGATCATCCAGAATCTCAGCTCTGACCTGGAACAAGTTATTTTCCCTTTGGTGTCTCAAGAGTTTCACGTGAAGCATTAGGAGTGCCTGCCAGGTGGAATAGTGCAGAGGGCTGGATGAGATCATTCAGTCTGAGCGTGGCGAGCGCTTGGGCTTTGCTGTTGCTGGCGTTAATATAGTTTTCCATCAGTATCTGTGTCGGGGGCCTGAGCCAGCTCAGTGTAATTGCTTAGGGAACACTTTTATTTTTCATAGAAGCAGGAACAAGTTTCTGTCTCTTCCAGCTAGTCTTGCTGGTTGTGTGCTTCTGCTACCTGAAGAGCCAGCATCCTTAGTAGGGTCACATGTGGTTGAGTTTTATGAATATGTTTGTTGCTGATAGGACACATTTCTTACCTGACAGGATGAGCACTCACAGCAGCCACATCACAGGGCTGACAGAGATGTGCCCCACTTTAAGAAAACCTGACCATATAAGGAGGAGTGTCTCAATTACAAAATAATGTCTCACTTAGCCAGAAATTCATGGCAGGTTTTCTGGTGCATTTAAAATAAGATTCATGTATAAAAATACCATTTGCACACAGGAGCCCATATTTTCTGAAAAGGGAAATGTATTGGGCATTTGGGGTAAGTAGATCAAAAATAAAAATAAAATCTTCTTACAAATACAAGAACTAGAAACCAAATTCCACTTCTAATTCTAAAAGGTTTATATATAACTCTACTACCTTACCCTCTCTTACCCCAGATTTTCACAGCAGAAGTAAACAGGGAAGATCTGCAGGCCGCTCACGATAGCGGCAAGGAAATGCCTGGCATAGTGTGTGGGTGGGTGGATGGCGGGGGCACCAGAGGCAGGGCTGGGGACCCCACTCTGGCATGTCCTTTATGACATGGATTGCTTATCTCACCCTGCTGTATTGTTGATTTGAGAACATTTGTGAGGCTTGGTCTAAAACATTATTGCTGGATCCCTTCCCGTGGTGTGGTCAGTGAGTGGCATTTAGAAATTGACCAGCTCATCCTGCCACCACGGACTCCTCTAACCACAGAGACACGTGCTGAGGTCTAACAGATGGGGACCAGGGAAGGCCTGGAGGAGAGGGCCAAATCTGGGATACTGACATGCCTGACTTTTCCCTTCCTTTCAGAAATGTTCCCACTGCCAGGAGGCAGGCGCCACCTTGGGCTGCTACAACAAAGGCTGCTCCTTCCGATACCATTACCCGTGTGCCATTGATGCAGGTAAGAGGAGACCACAGACCCTTGTCCAGAGCATCCAAAGGGTTAGGACATACAGTTTGATTCTCTCTGTTGTTGTTGTTTTTTTCTTTTCTTTTTTTTTGTCACTTCATAAAAAAACTTCCCACCCATTAGCAGCACTAATCTCCCTTCCCTTCCCTCCAGTCCCTGGCCAACCACTATTCTGTTTTCTTTTTTAAATTTTTATGATTTTTTTTTTCCTTTAAGCTCTGTTGGACTCAATCCTTTCTATCTCTGGGCTTTGCTGTACATTTGGGTTACTTCCACTTTTTGACTGTTATGAATAATGCTGCTATAGAACATTCACATGCAAGCATTTGTGTGAACATGTTTTCAGTTCTCTTGGATGTGTACCTGGGAGTGGAATTGCTGGATCATATGGTAACTCTGTTGAACCTTTTAAGGAACTGTCAGACTGTTTTCCAAAATGGCTGCCCCATTTTACGTTCTCAGTGGCAGTGCATGAGTGTTCTCTTTTCCCCAGGTCCTCCCTGACACTTGCTGTCATATGTGTTTCTTTTTTTAATTGTAGCCAGCCCAGTGGGTATGAAATGTTATTTCATTGTGGTTTTTATTTGTGTTTCCCTGATGGCTAATAATGTTGAGCATTTTTTTCATGTGCCTATTGGCCATTTGTACATCTTCTTTGGAGAAATAGCTATTCACATCCTTTGCCCATTGTAAAATTGGGTTATTTATCTTTTTAATGTCAAGTTTTAAGAATTACTTGTAGGCCGGGCGGGTGGATCATGGGGTCAGGAGTTCAAGACCAGCCTGGCTAAAATAGTGAAACCCCGTCTCTACTAAAACTACAAAAATTAGCCGGGTGTGATGCGCACCTATAGTCCCAGCTACTGGGGAGTCTGAGGCAGGAGAATCACTTGAACCCGGGAGGCAGAGGTTGCGAGATCGCGCCACTGCACTCCAGCCTGGGCAACAGAGTGAGACTCTGTCTCAAAAAAAAAAAAAGAATTATTTGTAATTCTGGATATGTGGTTTGCAAATATTTTCTTCCATTCTCTGAGTTGTCTTTTTACTTTCTTTTCTTGATAGCATCACACAGGTAATTCACCATTGGACATCAACTGGGTGTCCTACAGTTTAGCTCGGTTCTGATACTAAGCAGAGTTAGTGCAGCCCCTACAGGTTAAGGGCTCAGTCCCACAAGACCACTCCCCACTTCATATACCAATCTCAAGCCCTGTGTTATGACCTGTGTTTCTGAATGATCAACTATAAACTGGGGTTCCCAAGACCGCTTCCTTGGGTTTGATTAATGTTTAACGTGGCTCACAGAATTCACGGAAACACTTCACTTGTGTTTACCCATTATAAAGGATGCAGATGAACAGCCACATGAAAGAAACATAGGGCCAGATGTGTGGGCAGGGGCATGGAGCGTCCATGCTCTCTCCAGGGGCACCACCCCCGAGGCACCTTCATCTACTCAGCAGTCCAGAAGCCCTCTGAATCCAGTAGTTCACGGATTTTTTGGAGGCTTCATCATGTAGGCATAATCAATTATTAACTCAGTCTTCACCCCCTCTGTCCTTCCTGGAGTGGGGTGGGTAGAGCTAACAGTTCCAAGCTGCTAATCACAGCTTAGTCTCTCTGGTGCCCAGCCCCCATCCAGGAACCACCAAGAGTTGCCTTATTAGAACAAAAAGTGCTCCTATCCAGGAAATTCCAAGGGTTTAGGAGCTCCATGTCAGGAACCAGGATCAAAAACCAAATATTAGAAGAAAAGATGCTCCTAGCACCCCTAATTGCTCAGGAATTCACACGGGTTTTAGGAGGTCTGTGCCAGGAATCAGGGATGAAGACTAAAATATGTATTTCTTACTCTAAATCACAGTATGTTGTATACATACAATAGAGTGTTGTATTTTCTTTGCTGAGATGATAGGGGGATGTTTTGCAGTGTGTTAACTGTTGAAAGAAGGGAAACATTTTGTTAAAGAAGTGCCGTCCAATGAGTGACGCAGAAGACTTGAGTTTTGACTCAGAGCTTCGATAACCTGGGAAAATCACCTTTCTTACTCTAGACTTTTAGTCCCTTCAGTGGGTGTTTTCCCCATTTACTTTTTTGGTGGCAAGGTGGGTGTTAATTTCAAGTTTATTAAGTTTTTTACTTTTCTTTTTGAGACGAAGTTTCACTCTTGTCACCCAGGCTAAAGTACAATGGCATGATCTCAGCGCACTGCAACCTCTGCCTCCCAGATTCAAGTGATTCTCCTGCCACAGCCTCCTGAGTAGCTGGGACTACAGGCGCCCAGCACCATGCCCGGCTAATTTTTGTATTTTTAGTAGAGATGGGGTTTGCCATGTTGGCCAGGCTGGTTTCAAACTCCTGACCTCAGGTGATCCACCCACCTCAGCCTCCCAAAGTGCTGGGATTACAGACGTGAGCCACCACGCCCAGCCTTTTTTACTTTTTTTAATGGACAGTAATTGTAGATATGGGGTGCTCAGTAATGTTTCAATATATATATATAAAATGATCAGACCTAGGTAATTAGCAAATCCATCGTCTCAAACATCATGTCTGTGTTGGGAACATTTGGTATCTTCTAGTCATTTGAAACTATACGATATAATGTTGTTAACTGTGGTTATCCTACAGTGATACAGAATACTAGAACTTACTTCTCCCATCTACATGTAATTTTGTATTCTTTAACAAATCTCTACTTATCTCTTCCTTTCCTTTCCCCTTCCTGGCCTCTAGTATCCTCTCTTCTACTTTTTAATACTTCCGTAAGATCAGCTTTTTTAATTTCCACATGAGCGAGAACATGCAGCTTTTAACTTTCTGTGCCTGGCTTATTTCACTTGACATAATATCCTCTAGTTACTTCTTGAGCATTAGATGTATCTAAGACCATCACCCAGGCAGCCCCCATAATGCCTGTGGTCACGTTTGAGGAAAAGTGGTGAGAGAAGGCAGCAAGTAGCATGGTGCTTGTCATGTGCATGCCCCCTCTCTGTGCTTCCCCAGGAGAGAAGCAGGGCTGTCCATGGAGGCAGCCACGCTGTCCATAGGAGGCGGGGTTTGATTTGAATTTGATGGGAAGGGGAAGAGGGCGTGGCTGACTGCATGATGGGAACAGGCATGAGGCATAACACACATAGAGCAGGGCCAACAGACTTGGATCAGGTCTCAGAATTCATCCTGCCCACCCTTCCTTCCAGCACAGCAGTTGCTTGTAGCTCCTGACTTTTGTTTAAGCATGTCTCCATTCCTTTCACATCTTTCTCCTTGCCCTTACCTCCCCCTTCCCTCTTTTCTCTCCAAGCTTCTGTAGGAGAAACAGTTAAAAAGAACAAGAGAGGTAGAGAAGATAACGCTGATGCCAGTTAGATTCTTACAAAAGTGTGTGTATTCACACGTACATGTGGACTGAAAGGCAGCTTGATGGCCAAGGCACTATTTGATCAAAGGAAAGATAGGGAATCAGAAACAGAGTGCCAGGTGTGGTGGCTCACACCTGTAATCCCAGCACTTTCGGAGGCTGAGGTGGGAGGATTGCTTGAGCCCAGGAGTTCGAGACCAGCCTGGCCAACATGGTGAAACCCTATCTCTACAAAAAATACAAAAAATTAGCCAGGCATGGTGGCCCTTGTCGGTAGTCCCAGCTACCCAGGGAGGCTGAGATGGAAGGATTACCTGAGCCCAGGAGGGGCTGCATGAGCCTCAGTTGGGCCACTGCACTCCAGCCTGGGCAACAGAGTGAGACCCTATCTCAAAACAAAAATGAAGTAGCCTTGAAATGTCAGTTCAGGGAGTTTGGGTTTTAGTCCGTCCCTTCTGTTCTCTTTTTTCCTCCAAATGTTTTCATGTTGAGTCTAAGGTGTAATTTACCCTGGGTCATGGTCTGCCATATTCTGTAGTACAGCTGTTAAATCCTTCTCTTTCAAGAGCTAACCAGTTGGGCCAGGCACGGTGGCTCACGCCTGTAATCCCATCACTTTGGGAGGCCGAAGTGGGCGGATCACAAGGTTAGGAGATTGAGACCAGCCTGGCCAACATGGTGAAACCCTGTCACTACTAAAATACGAAAAATTAGCCAGGTGTGGTGGTGCATGCCTGTAGTCCCAGCTACTTGGTGAGGCTGAGGTAGGGGAATCGCTTGAACCCGGGAGGTGGAGGTTGCAGTGAGCTGAGATCACGCCACTGCACTCCAGCCTGGCAACAGAGCGAGACTCTGTCTCAAAAGAAAAAGAAAGAGCTAACCAGTTAACTAGGTATGGTGGTTCACACCTGTAATCTCAGCTACTCGGGAGGCTGAGGCTAGAGGATCACTTGAGGCCAGGAGTTCAAGTTCAGCCTGGATAACATAGCAAGAACAGGTCTGTTCAAATAAAAATAAGTTTTTAAAAGAGCCAACCAGTTGCCTTTTCTCATTTTCATTACCCCTAGTTACATCGTAATATTGTGTTTTCTTCCCTGTAGTCTAGTGGCCAGGAAAGAGGGGGAGCAGTAATATAAAGTTTTGTTTCTAGTTGAAGAAAATGGCTTTTTTTTTGTTTTTTCAGACAGAGTCTCGCTGTGTTGCCCAGACTGGAGTGCAGTGGCGCGATCTCGGCTCACTGCAAGCTCCACCTCCCGGGTTCACGCCATTCTCCTGCCTCAGCTGCCCCAGCAGCTGGGACTACAGGCGCCCGCCGCCACGCCCGGCTGACTTTTTCTGTTTTTAGTAGAGACGGGGTTTCACCGTGTTAGCCAGGATGGTCTCGATCTCCTGACCTTGTGATCTGCCCACCTCGGTCCCCCAAAGTGCTGGGATTACAGGCGTGAGCCACCGCGCCTGGCCAAGAAAATGGGTTTTAAGTGAAAAAAAAAATTTTTTTGAGACGGGGTCTCACTGTGTTGCCCAGGCTGGACTCAAACTCTTAGGCTCAAGCGATCCTCCCAACTAGCTGGGAATACAGGCATGTGCCATTATGCCCAGCTATATATGAGGATTTTTAAGTATTAAGTTTTTTATGGTTGTTTGTTAGTTTTATATTGGGAATACTGTGAGTTTTGGCTCTCCCAGTTTGCAGCTGGGTAAGAAGTGGTCCCCCCACTGAGGCTGTGTTCAGGGACACATTAGGGTGTGCTGACAGGCCGGTGCCACATCCCACCCGAGCACACTTCAGCAAGGGCCCCCCTGGAGGCTGCCCCCGTTCTGCTCATAGCCTGCCTTCTGGTCCAGTTTCTAAGATGTCAAGCAGCAAAGCTAAGCCTAACATACTGCAGTGATGGAAACGCTCTAGCTCAGCACTCTCCAATGTGGTAACCACAAACCAGATGTGATCATTGAGTGCTAGTGGGACTGAGGAAATGAATTTTTTTTTTTTCTTAATTTAAACTTAAGTGGCCATGTATGGCTAGTGGCTGAACAGCACAGGCTTAGAGCTACCCTCCTCAATCCAAGTTCAGGCAATATGGTTGGGATTCTTTGGAAGGGGCCATAGAGCACTGGAACATCTTCTCCTCTAGTGGAAGCTTGTGCCCAGGTTGTCACCCCAGCCCACCAGCAGAGAAGCGCAGGACCTTCATTATTAGCTGAGGACTTGTGAGTAAATGGTATCTGTCATTTTCTGTTTTGGGGCCCATCTTGGTAGCCTGCCTAGTTAAGCTGGTAGCATCTCTATTTAACAGAAGTTGGTGGCCGCGTGTCCAGCAAGACAGAGGGGTCTGGGTTGGGAGGAGTGAGGATAGGGCTGTCGGCCTCTGGCTTTGCTGCCTCTGCTGCTGTGCACTTTGCTCCTTCATGTGGAGACCTGGGACCCAGAGGCAGTTTCACAAGATGACCATGTCTTGGTCATTGCAGTCTTTTTGATGACCCAAGTCACAGTGACCCAGAGGCCTGCACTGCTCTGTGGGGATGGACGCTTGTATTATTCCACACATTCTTCTTGGAAATTGCTCTCTGTATATGATGTAACTTTGTATCCAGGAAACACGTTTATTGATTGACTTTTCTTTCTAATCATAACAAAAATAAGTCCTTGGTTTGAGAATCCCTAACCTCCCTATGGAGTAAAGAGCAGTTTAACATTTTCATCTCTGCCTTGCTGTCAACCACCCAGATCTTTAAAGAGCTGTTGATGTCTCAGGGAAGACGTTTATTACTGGGATGTCTCCATAGAAACAGAATCTTTGTTTCATGATCTGTGACTCCTGCCACCTTCCCCCCCACCTGATGTTGACCCTGCATTTCTGACATCATGGTCAGCTGTTTTGTATTGCTTGTTATGTCATAGGCACAGGATTTGGCTCCAGGTGGGGGGGTTACAGTAATAAGAGAATGAGCTCTGTTTTTTTTTTTTAATTAATGTATTTAATGTAATGAGCCGCAACAATTAAGACAGAAGAGAAAAAAAGGCTGTGGTAGCTCATTAATAATTCCACTGTGCGTAAAGAACCTTGTGTGGAGGGTTTTTTTTTTCTTCTACTCTCATGAAAAAACAGCTGGGAATTCTACTTTCTGCAGCTCTCATTGCAGTAGCATTTTAAAGCTGCTATCTCTGCTGCAGACTTTGATCTTGCTAGTGCGGTCAGAGCCCTGGATGGGTCATTGGGAAATGCTGCTAGTCTGACTCCTCCCCGAGGGACAGCCGTCTGCCTCACAGAAGCCAGTCCCAGTGCCAAGAGCCCCATATTTCCCTCCTTATGGCCTAGGAGCCTGAGCCTACCCTTCAGCAAGGCAGGGTGGGGCTGGCAGGCCCCTGTGTCCCAAGCCCTGCAGTGTGCCAACATAAGGAATAACAGTAGTACTGGGGTAGAGTGTAGGTGAATTGGAGTCTGTGTCTGGTACACAACAGATCCAAAGGACGTTAAACCCTTATTTTTCCCACCTCCCTCCTTGAGCCCACCATCCTCAGCCTGGGAGCATGTGGATGCATGTGGGTATCTGAAGCTTCACAGAGCTTATGATGAGGAGCTCAGTAAATCCATTCTGCCTTTGAGCTTAAAGAGGGAAATGAAAGTGGCCTTCTCTTCTGGGGGTTGATGTTTGTGTCTGCAAGCCATCTTGTTGACTAGGCCACCTTGTAGGTCTTTTTGAGCTTGGATGATGATCTCGCAAGCTGTTTACTTTGACTTCACTATGCAGAAGTGCTGACTGCGCCCTCTGGACAGTGTAGGATGGTGCCTGGGCCTTGAAGAACACAGATTGAGAGACCTTGACTGGCTGGCCATGTAGGTGCAGTTGCCTGTTCAGAGTCCTCAGAAGAGGTTTTACTACACCTACTGCTCTTCACTCTTCCCTCCCAGCAGGGACTGGTCAGAGGAGAAGCTCCCCTGTGCCCTCCAGGTTTCTGAGCTCTCTAGCTGTGGTTCTGGCCCCTGCCAGGAGCATGAATTATGCTTCCTGATGGCCTGTGGACATGTATGAGAACAGAGGAGGGCATTGTCTGCACAGTGTTCCTGCATGGGAGGCCTTGTCAGAGATGGACACTGCCTCAGGCAGATTGCTGTAGGAGACTTCATTTCCAGATGTATCTGGCATTAGTTTCAAGTTGTCGTTAGCGTGCATTCATAGTGTCTTACTCTTTTCTGCTTCTAACTCAGAGGGAATGCATTTCCTAACATGAGGCGTGTTTTATTAATGGTCCATCACAGCTGGTCACTGTTCTGTGGCCGTGAGGGAACTGAGCCGCCTGCGCCTTTCTGATGGCACCCTTTGCTGCTTGTGTGGTCCCCATCCTCACTGGTATAAACCCCTGTGGCGTAAGCGTGGCCCAGCCCCACGTGTGCTGTACTGTTTCTATCTGGCCCAAACTAGAGACTGAGCCAGCATAGTGCTTGCTGCCAGAGCCCAGGTAAGAAGAGAGCATGTCCCCTGAGCTCCAGTTGTCTGGCTCTTGCTGTTTATAAACTCTCTGGCAGATTGGAGCAGCAGGAGTCTTGGTCACACTGTGTACTTGTGGGTTTTAAATTAACACATTTCATTTATTGCCTTGCTAGTTGCTTGCTGGGGGAGGGGCTTGGAGGTTAGTAGTAAGTTGCTGAGCTCTTGGGCCCACGGAGCCAAGAAGGCTGCCGCCCACTCTCTTAGATACTCACGGGCTCCAACGAAAGACAGGCTATGATGTTCCAGGTCTGGCCAAATATAAAAGGGTCTTTTTGATTTGTTTTAGGATACTGGGACCTGAAAAGTTTTCATGTGTATGTTCATTGCTTATCACTATTGCACTTGAAATCTGTGGGTGCACAGGCTGCTAGTCTTGATCTCAGTTTAAATTTAACAAGGATAAGTACCATGGCTGCCTCCTGCCATGGTGCCTGGGAGCTCTCTGAGAATGTGTTATCAATATTTATTAACATTCTGCCACCGCGTTTTGCACCAGTGACCTGGCTGTCAGTCTCCAGGAGCTGTGGTGTACAGAGTGAACTCATTAATTAGATTTCCTTGCCCTGATCCATGCACTACCCTTGTGTGAGAGCTCAGCTCACCTGGAGGCAGATGTGTCCTTGCTTCCATCCAGGATGCTGTCATCATGTTACAAGTTGGAATGAATCATTTTTCCTCCAAGGATTAAAAGCATCCTCATGGGATTTTACCTTCCTCTGAAGCATTTAGTGTGGATTATGTGATTTGTGTTGGAGGCTTCTGTGTCTCCATGGGTCGTGGGGCAAAGGTGACAGTGGGGCTCTTGGGCCTGGCCACCTTTCTGTCTCAGACACCTGGGCATTCTCTGTACAGAGAAGAAAAGACGCGTCTAGATTTTAAAGTGTTTTTACAAGGAGGCTTTGGCTTGAGCCTGAGAAATGGGGTTAGCCTAGAATCAAGGATTTTTAAAATAGCATTTATTGGTGATATCATGGGAATATAGAAAAGATAAAATTTAAGTCAGCTGTATCTTCTTACCCAAAGAGAATTATTGTTACATATTCATAGATTTCCTTTCAGTCTTTTTTTTTTTTTTTTTTTTTTTGTTTGTTTGAGTCGGAGTCTCGCTCTGTCACCAGGCTGGAGTGCAGTGGTGTGATCTCGGCTCACTGCAACCTCCGACTCTCTGGTTCAAGTGATTCTCCTGCCTCAGCCTCCCAAGTAGTTGTTTTTTTTTTTAAGACAGTTTTGCTTGCCTAGGCTATAGTGCAGTGATGTGATAGTAGCTCACTGCAGTCTGAACTCCTGGGCTCAAGCAGACTTCTCACCTCAGCCTCCCAGGTAGCTGGGACTATAGGCAAGTGCCATCACACCCAGACTTTCAGTATTTTTTTTTTTTTTTTAATAGTGACAGGATCTCACTGTGTTGCCCAAGCTGGTCTTGACTCTTGGATTCAAGTGATCTTTCTGCCTTGGCCTCCCAAAGTGCTGGGATTACAGGTGTGAGCCATGGTACCCAGCCCCAAGTCTTTTTTTAATGCGTAGAAACATTTTAATAAAATTAGCACATTTATACATCTGTACATCCTGGTTTTTCCAAGCAGTTTTGTTTCATGAGTGTTTTCCAAACCATTAACTCTTTTAAAATGTTAATTTTTAAGTGACCGATATCCATCATGTTAAGGTATCATAGCTTACTTGGGTTGTCTCTAATGTTTTCCTATTAGAAGTAAGTGTAGCGACCTTCTACTTTCATGTCTGACCCTGTCAATCCCAGCCAGCATGACCACACCTACGTCCAGCTGTGAAGTCTCCATCTGACTGTCCCCTTCTGTCTTCCAGATTGTTTGCTACATGAGGAGAACTTCTCGGTGAGGTGCCCTAAGCACAAGGTGAGTCAGAGGCCCCAAGAACTACCAGCAGGGATGGGATCGAGGGTGGCTCCTCCTGAAAGACCTGAAGACCAGGTGTTGGTGGGCCTCACCCACACCTGTCCCCACCTGTGCCTCCGGCTGTTAGTCCCCTCCTGGCCCTGGGAGGGTGGAGGGGCATGATGCTGAAGGGAGACCCATGGCATGGGGGCCAGCACTTGGAGTATTATGAGGATCCCAGGAGAAATGTGTTTTGGGAGGGGGGTGTTTGTCTGTTCATTAAGAGAGGTGAGAATATCTAACTCGATCAAGCCACTGATTTCCACTTGAGGTGAATAGAACCCCAGTTCACAGGTTGGCGTTTGGTAAGTCTGGTTCTAGGCCTTGAGGCCTGTGCAAAGGCATCTTCCCAGACTAGAAGTCGAGCTGACCGCAAGGCTCTGGGGAAGCTCACAGTCTCTTCCAGGTTGTGCTTCTGCAGAAGCAGCCTAATGCACAGTGGATGGGCTGCCTTGGGCTCCACTTCCCAGTTTATTTAGGAGGTGGTCTCGCGGTCGCTTCCTTTAGGAAAGGGTGGGAGGTAAGGGGTGAATGGTCTGTTTGTGGATACCACATATGTGTGTGGGGAGGGTGTATATGGAGAAGGAGCCCCAAGAAAGGATCAGAACGGAGACCACTGCCACCTGATGTTTCCTGCAGGGGCTGCACTGTGTCTCTGGCTGAGGTCACACTGACACCTGGTGGTCACTGGTCACTCGCAGTCTTAAATCTAGTAGGGCCGAAAGTCCTAGAAGGAGGTTGTCCAGAGAGGTCTGCCCTCAAAATGCTCCTGAAAGATGCTTGCTTATGCTTTTCTTTAAAAATTATTTCCGGGGAAGGGCGGGGGCTGGTCACAGGATCTTATATTCTCTTTATTTTTACTTAATTTGCATGTTATTTTTAGAACTCCCCTTTTTAAGGGTCACATTTTGCCTCAGAAAACCCTGTCTGTATGTCTCCTGTTTGTCGGTCAGGACTGACTCTGCCTTTTCTTTCCTTTTCCATGTGCCACTCCTGTCCTCCCTTTGCCTCCCTGATTTCTGCACTGTCCTCTCCCACCTGTCTGTCTCCTTTTGGTTTTGCCCGTGTCAGCCTCCCCTTCCGTGCCCTCTCCCCCCCTTGCAGAACAAGACCGCGAAAGGCAGCCTCAGCACAGAGCAGTCGGAGCGGGGGTGAGGGGGGCAGTGTGCTCGTGGGAATGGAAAGGACAGCAAGCACAGGTGAGTCGGGGCCACCGGGCTCCCTGCACCCTGCCCGGCTTCCAACAGGCCTCGTTGCCTCTGCCCTCCTGCTCGCTCCATGCTCTGCCACCAGCATTTCATCCTGTGGATGACAACGCCAGGTGGATGCAGTGTTCTTCCATTGGTTACTTAGCTCCCCAGATTATCTGTGGAAAGGAGTGGGGGCTTCTAAACTGTCCACTGCCAATGGGGTGCAGGGTGACTGTTCCTGAAGGCAGCCCTTCAGGGCACAGCTGGCCAGGGGTGGCCTTGTGAGTGGACACAGCAGGCTTTTAGGTCTCTTTCTTGGGCAGGGCATCTCTTGCCAGTAGCCCCTGCTCTTTCCCCCATCTCAGAAAGGGTTCCAGTCAAAGGTCTCTTCTTTTTAATTTACTACATTTCTGTAAAGCTTATGGTGTGTTTTCCTTTGAAAACAACAGAACTCTTGGGTTTTGTTATTAGAAATCTTTTTTTTCCAGTATTATGAAGGATTCCTTTTTGCGGAAGTACAAAGGAAAGAAAAATCCTCAAAGATTTAGTAGACTCTAGCATCTGATTTAATTTTACTCTTAAAAATCTCGAGGCTGGGCATGGTGGCTCATACCTGTAATGCCAGCACTTCGGGAGGCTGAGGCAGAAGGATCGCCTAAGCCCAGGAGTTCAAGACCAGCCTGGGCAACAGTGAGACCCTGTGTCCACATTAAAAAAAAAAAAGCCGTGCATGGTGGTACGTGCCTTTAGTCCCATCTACTCAGAAGGCTGAGCTGGGAGGATCACTTGATCAAACCTGGAGGTTGAGGCTGCAGTGAGCCATGATCGTGCTGCTACATTCCAGCCCTGGGCCACAGTGAGACCCTGTCTCAAAAAAAGAAAAAAAAATTCTTATGATTGAGTTGTGCTTGCTGTGAGTTTGTGTGGGATTATTGTGGTCACGGCCCTCTTGGCAGGCATCTGTGAAAACAGGATGATAGGACTTGGGGTCTCTAGAAGCTGCAGGCCTCTGAGCTCCATGCTGCTCCTTCACCCTCCCTGCGTCACTGAGGCATGAAGGGAAATAGGTTGTAAAGAAAAGAAAAACCAAAATGTACCTTGTGGCACTTGCTGCTACAGGATGGGGCAGGAGGACTAGTTGTCTCAGAAATATTCATTGAGGGGTCATTTCTCTCAAATGGGAGGACTTCTGTGTCGACCTCAGGAGTTTGACTCACACAGCTACGCTAGACGTGTCCCTTCCGGCACCACCATGTGCCTGACCACCTTCTGGAACGTGCTCTCCTCCTTGTTACCACTACTAATTTCCGGAGAAGGCCCCTCGGCTGCCACGCCATTTGAGAAGTCAAGTGGGGGCTGCTAAGTGCCTTCTTGATAGAGCGTTGAGTGTGGTGCCTTTCTCTTTCCTCTTCCGGGGAGTAGGGCTGGCAGTGAAGGGATCAGAGCAAAGTGGGGAGGTGGGTGGAAGCCATTCCATGTGTTCCTGGGTCAGAGGAACCAGATGAGCAAATGAAGCCTCTTGGACTTGGAGTACATTGCCACCATCAGCAAGTGGCTGCTGGTTTTCCAGAACCTGCTGGGCAGCACTGCCTGCTCCTTTTCCTGGGATTAGCCCTTAGGACAAGGCAGCCATTGCATTGCGTGGTTTTGAAAGGACTGTTTCTGTTGGCCCTCCTGCATGTCCCTACACTCCTGAGGGTGTCGCTGTGCCTTCCCATTGTCACCCCTGTGCCAGCACAGGCCAAGATGGTTAGAGTCAAGTTCTGTAGGGGACCATGATGCATATTCCTGGAATGTGTCCTAGAAGACCTGGTTAAGGAAAGAGCTTAAGTGTTTTTTGTTTTTGTCCTGGAATTGCATCTGTGTTTGAGAAAAAGAAAGTTCAGGCCCTGGGCCTGGTGGACAAATCTCCTGGGGATTTTGTTCATCTGTTCCTCTCTAGTCATTCTTGGGCCTTCCTTCCTAGCTGTCAGGGCCCTTGACTCTTTTTTTTTTTTTTTTTTTTTGGAGACGGATTCTCACTTTGTCGCCCAGGCTGGAGTACAGGGGCACGATCTCAGCTCACTGCAACCTCCATCTCTGGGGTTCAGGTGATTCTCCCACCTCAGCCCTCCCAAGTAGCTGGGACTACAGGCGTGCACCACCACGCCCAGCTAATTTTTGTATTTTTTGTAGAGATGGGGTTTCACCATGTTGCCCAGGCTGGCCTTGAACTCCTGACATCAAGTGATCTTCCCGCCTTGACCTCTCAAAGTGCTGGGATTACAGGCGTGAGCCACGACGCCCAGCCAACTCTTGAACAGAACAATGAGCTTCATCCTTCTGGGTTGAAGCACAGTGATGAAGTGGCCTCACCCATTGAAGAGAGTCGTCTCAGGTCCATTGAGGTTGAACCATTCCATTCAGCTCTTGGAGGGAGAGGATGGACTCACTGCATCCAGTCCTGTCCATCTGAAATGTTTTTTATGTGCTGTTCCCACAAGGCAGATAGCTTTTCCTGGTTTCCCAGTTCAGCAGAGTGACACTGAGGGTGGTCACCATCCTTCATTTGTGGTAGAAGCCCTGGTGACTGGGGATAGAATCACAACTCTAACTAAAGGAGGACTCATCTTGGGCCCCATGCTGGGGACAGAGAGCCACCATTATTGGGTGCCCTGACAAGGCAGGGAACAGACAGCGAATGTGCGTGTGTGCCTGCCTCCTAGTGCGCCATGTTCTGACAGAGTGATATGATAGGTGCTGTGTGACTAAGATCAGACCACTCCATGTCTCTGTACTTCGGTTTCTTCTGTAAAAACAGGAATAGCAGTGCCAACCTTTTGAGATTCCATTGGGAAATGTCTCTAAGTGCCAGCACAGCACACTGGCTCTCAGCCCGTTGATCTGCCATGCCTAGCTGTGGGTTTCTCTTGGGAGTTGGAGGGGTCAAGGCAGCAGATTGGACCCTGCAGCTGTCTCTTATAGCAAAAAATACCCAAGGCTTGGGGTTAAAAGATGCCGCCCCTGCCTCCCAGCCTGTGAGGTATCTGGTACCTGACCCTCGCCAGGAGTGCAGAGGGGAAAAGTCCTTCTGCAGGCCCGTGGTTGCCCACTGTCTCCTTGTGCCAAGGGGGTTGCCTTGCTGGCTTGTGTCATTGGTTGGCAGGACTTTTGACAGTGGAGTCCCTATACCCAGCTCTTCCTCCTGTTGCGAATTAAACAAGGAGGCCCCAGCTTGCCCTAACAGGCCCTGTGGTCCAGCACATGGGAAGCATAACCTTGATAAGGGCTGATGCTGCATCCTGGATGCTATGTACCCTGCACAGAACAGCCATGGATGGACGCTGAGCAAGGCAGGGAAGGGGGAGTGGCCCCCCTGCCCCTGGAGCTGGACATCACACAGCCCATTTGTGTATGCATGAATGTCACATTCTAGAGTTCCCCTTTCCCCAAACTGGTCCAGAGGCAGTCCAGGGTTACACCTCCAGAGGAGAGCCTGAGTCTGTCCACTTTCCTTCCCCACCAGCCCCAGCCCAGGCATTGTGGCTGCTATAGTGCCCGCCTCCCTGCCACTGCTCAGCAGCCAAGTGCAGTCTTCATTAGGCCTCCCTCCAGTCCTGTCTCTTCTCTGCGTCAGAGATTCTTGTCATCTTCCAAACAAAGCCCAGACGTCTCACCTTGCCTTCCAGAGCCCTATGGAAGTCTCAGGTGACTCTCCAGGCCCCTGGCTGCCTCCAGCTCCTCAGGGACCAGGCTTCCTTCCTCTGGGCTTCTGCACACACAGTTCCTTGTGCTGGAAACACTTTGGCTCCCCATCTTCATGTTGAAAACAGGCTCCATCTCCTGGGTCTCAGCTTAAATGCTACTTCCTCAGAGAAGCCTTTCCCTTTCTAAATCCTTGTCTCCATTGCCCCCCTCCTCGCTTGCAGCCATCCTAGCATCACCACAATTTCAGATCATTTACTTGTTTACTACCTGTCTCTCCACTAGAGTGTAAGCTCCATTAGGGCAGGGACCACGTCTGTCTTTGCACCATCAAAGCCTAGCCCAGAGCGGGGCATGTAACTATGCTAGTGCCAAGTGAGTCTGTGTTAAAGAAATGAGTGCGGCCGGGCGCGGTGGCTCACGCCTGTAATCCCAGCACTTTGGGAGGCCGAGGCGGGCAGATCACGAGGTCAGGAGATCGAGACCATCCTGGCTAACACGGTGAAACCCCGTCTCTACTAAAAAAAAAAAATACAAAAAATTAGCCGGGCGTGGTAGTGGGCGCCTGTAGTCCCAGCTACTCGGGAGGCTGAGGCAGGAGAATGGCGTGAACCCGGGAGGTGGAGCTTGCAGTGAGCCGAGATCGTGCCACTGCACTCCAGCCTGGGCGACAAAGCAAGACTCCGTCTCAAAAAAAAAAAAAAAAAGAAATGAGTGCATCCCAGGCCGGGCACAGTGGCTAACGCCTATAATCCCAGCACTTTGGGAGGCGGGCAGATCACGAGGTCAGGAGATCGAGACCATCCTGGCTAACAATACAAAAATACAAAAAATTAAAATACTAAAAATACAAAAAATTGGCCGGGCGTGGTGGTGGGCGCCTGTAGTCCCAGCTACTTGGGAGACTGAGGCGGGAGAATGGCGTGAACCCGGGACGTGGAGCTTGCAGTGAGCTGAGATTGTGCCACTGCACTCCAGCCTGGGTGACAGAGTGAGACTCCATCTCAAAAAAAAAAAAAAAAAGAAAGAAAGAAATGAGTGCATCCCAGAGAAAAAAGGGCTCTTGGACCCTGACCATCAGTGCCCTTAATCAGTGTAGATTCAGAATTAGGTTTCCCTTCATATCCTCCCTCTCTAGTCGGAATTAGTGTCTGTTTTAGAAATGAGGAAATGGGCTCTGGGCGAATCCTGGCCAGGGTGAGTGGTGTTGAGATGATGAGTTTTTGCTGCAGTTGGGAAAGGCAGGCTTGGAGTCTGATGTGGAAGGACGTGAGGATGGCGTCCCGGGTTCAGGCCACGGCTGAGGCCAAAGGGGAGCAGAAAGGACAGTGTGAGCAAGAGGGGAAGGGAGGGAACAAGTGAGGGAGCCTGGGAAGGTGTTGGCCCAAGACAAAACCCTGGATGCTGGCAGCTGAGCAGCAAGGTGATGTTCTTTAAAAGAGAATTCACAGTCTTCAGCACAGGGGCAGCAGGTCACTCCTGCTGCTCAGGCTGGCTGGCACCAGGGCTGCTCCCAGGCTCACTGTCTGGGATCCAGCCATCTCTCAGCCACGCCCCATGCCCTAGCACATGCAGCCCCTAGGGCCCAGTTGGGAAAGCCCCAGTCCCACCTCTGGCCATGTCGCTTTGGGCTACATGTGTCGCCTTCCTGAGCTTTAGCTCTCTTGAAGATGGGGGTCAGGCAGGTCCACGTTACTGTGATATAATATCTGTAAAGCTTCTAGCCCAGGGCCTGGCAACATAGTGCTTAGAGAATTTTCCTTCCTTCCTAATTTCCCTACTGAAGGAACAACTTTTTTAAAGTAACTCTTGAAAAGTTAGGGTCCCATTACATTCAGGATATCGTGTGTTTGGGCTGGTCTAGTCATCAGACCTGAGGAACACAAAGGCTGTGGAGGGCAGAGCCCCAGGCTGCAGGTGCTGAGGAACTGCCGCTGCCTCGGCCACCACGCACCCCAGGGAGGGGCCCACAAGTAGCAGCTCACAGAGCCGACTGGCCAGGCAGACCCTGGCTGCTGACATGTGCTTCATTCTTCACTGGGGAGCTGGTGTGGGGTCCTGTTCTTCTGAGTAATGAGCAAGATTGGGGTGCAGGCTCAAGACTGCTGTGTATCGGTAAAGAGGGCAAACCCTGCCCTGTTCCCTCCTTGAGCAGAGCCTGGCAGGGTACTTGTGGGCATTGGCCTTGATTCACACGGGCATCCTGCAACCCCAACAAGATGACACCCTTCTGTGTTCTTGGAGGTAGGTGCCCATTAGCTCAGCTGCTGGCCTGCATTCCCAGGGCTTGCTTTTACTTGTCTGTGGTGATGTTGTGCCATGGCCTCTGTGTGTGTTCCTGCTCATTGGTGTTTTCTGCCAAGTAGTCAGGAACCTCCTTGGGCAAGAGCATGTGCATGTACGTGCTTGGGAACAGCTCAATCTTAGCTCCCGCAGGCCCCAGCCTTCTTAGCAGTTCTGCGTGTGTGAACTTTATGGAAGCAGAAAGGGCTGGTGACACTTGGGTTCTTGGGGTTTATTTGTCAGGGAAGGGCACCAAATTGGGCTTGAGGAAGCAGGTGAGCCCCAGTGACAGTCTTAAGCACAGTGATTGGCAGATAGCAAGTGAAGGAGGGGCAAGGCTGCCACCACTTCTGGCTTCTGGTGAAATTTTACTGGACTGATTCCTAGGAAACTGCTGTTAGTCTTTTGAGACCTTTCCACATCAGATGGCCCATGAAGCATTCCACAGGGACCTTTGGTACAATCCATCTGTCCTACGTGGGCCATCAGAATCCCCTTCTGCACATGGGCTGGAAGAGGAGAGAAGCCCTCCAGCCTGGGGATGGGGGAGCTAGGGGTCTCAGGCTCCTGAGAGGTCGAAAGGATTAACACAGTCCAGCTCTGTCTGAGCCTCAGAAAACCTGCCTTCCCTGTTAGAGGCCATGGGAAGAGTGCTCTTTTTAAGCATGAAGAACTGACTGTGGGCCAGGTGTAGTGGCTCATGCCTGTAATCCCAACACTTTGGGAGGCCGAGGTGGGCAGATCAGCTGAGGCCAGGAGTTCAAGACCAGCCTAACATGGCAAAACCACATCTCTCCTAAAAATACAAAAATTAGCCGGGTGTGGTGGCATGCACCTGTGATCCCAGCTATTTGGGAGGCTGAGGCACAAGAATCACTTGAACCCAGGGGGCAGAGGCTGCAGTGAGCCAAGATCACACCACTACACTCCATTCTGGGCAATAGAGCAAGACTGTCTCAAAAAAAAAAAAAACTGTCATTAGCGAAGCATGGTGGCGTGTACCTGTAGTCCCAGCTACTTGGAAGGCTGAGGTGGGAGGATTGCTTGAGCCCAGGAGGTCAAGGCTGCAGGGAGCCAAGGCGACAGAGCGATGTCTTGTCTCAAAAACAAACAACTAGCTGTGTCGACTAGAGGCAGCTGTGAAACTGTCCTAAAAGGCTGGACTTCGAGAAGTTTCTTCCACAGATTGACCAGGTACTGTAGGTTTCAGTCACAACTGGGGTCCTGACACTGGCAAAACCCCACCAGCTGCCCCACAAGTGGGGCCTGCCCTGAGGTCAGGGAGTTCTCTGCTGTCCTGGTTCCTTTATGCACTAGGAAGGCAGACATGCCCTGAGGAGCCCTCAGAGTCCGACCCCAGCACCCCCATTAGGTCATTGCTGCCTTTAATCACATTCCAGATCCAGAGCCACACAGTGGCCCTGGCATTGGTCTCGGGTGTGTCCCATATCAGCAGCACATCTGCAGAGGAGTCTGAGTGCAGGCTCCCTGCTGAAAGCTCCCAGGGGTACCACGGAACAGCGGCTGTTGGTGGTGGTCCCTGTGGAGGCTCCTGGCCTTCACTGTCTGTCCCTTGTCTTCCAGGTGAGACTGTGGAGATGAGAAGGTGGTGGACACTCGTGATGGAATGGAAATCGTCCTACCGTGCAGCCACACCCTGCCCTGCCCCGCCCCGCCCGCGTGCCTGCCCATGCCAGCACTTCCTTAAGTTCTCACATCACACTCAAACCAGTGACACCACAGGAAAGAAAGACCCAAGACGTTGGAATGGCTGTTTCCATGGACACAATCTCCATAGTGACAATGTGGGGGGAGGGGGGAGGGGTGGGATGACGGGGAAAGGGTGGGGGGAATTAAAAGGGAGGGATAAAAAATATATATATATAAATCTATTTTTAGTCTGGAAAGACTTTGTTTAAATGAAAGGTGCGCTATCCCTTTTGATTCTGTTTTAAAATTATCTAGTTAAAGATCTCCAAATTTGTTCCGATGACAAGTGAAATTTAAATGTGAGATTGAACTGAACAAACCCTCATCTCATGAAGGACGGGGTGTGTGTGTGGCGTTGATCTTTAGCCTGTTTCACACCAGTTCAGAAAACACTAGACCCAGGATTGAAAAAGCAGACCACAGCAGAACCATCCTTTTGTCATTAATTTGTCTCAAAGTGGGAAGGTTTTGGGGGAGGGGGAAATATAGGGATGGTCCATGTTTTCAAGAGTAGGGGAATGATGTTTAAACACAAAAATAAATTTTTTTTCATTTCCAGAAACACTATTTATTTATGGTTTTTTTTTTTTAATTTTTTCTTTTTGCGGGTGAAATTGGCAGATGCCTGAGGTCATAGCTGTGTCCTGGGTCACTGTGGCTGGTGAGGACCTCAAGGACCCCATCAAGTGTACACAGCAGCAGCAAAATCAAGGGATGACCCTCCTCTGGGGCCCCCTGTCCTCAGCACATTCCAGGCAGCTGTGCCCTGACCCACAGGGACCCGTGGGGATGGGAGGAGGCCCAGGCCTGTGTTGCCAGAGCTGGTAGTGTGAGCTGTAGGCAGGGACGGGGAGGGACTGTCGCTGTGATCAGAGTGGGTTAAGCTGACCAGGAACACCCATTTAACCCCTTTTTCTTTTTGCTTTCATTTTTATAAAGGAAAAGAGGACCTGTCAGATAGGCAGCCCCATGCTACGTGATTCTTTATGTTGTGTTGTTTTGTTTTGTAAATTGTATAATTTTTAAATATCTGAGTTTTAAAAAAAGAAAAAAGTACAAAAAAATCTTGTTATGGCCTTAAGAAGGGGTTAGTGCATCTTTCAGGGGTCACTCTGCCATGGGGATAAAATAGCTGTTTCACAAACAGTTTTATTTAAAAAAACAAAAAACAAAAAAAATCAAAAAATCAAAAAAATAATAAACTTCATTTTAACCTTGTTTCCTCTTCTGTTTACTTTAAAGTGAATGCGTCTCTTCCTTCTCCCATTCTAACCCCCAAAGGGTAGCTCTGTTTCTCCAGAGGAGGCCATGATCAGAACCTGTCTGTCCCATTCCTGGCCTCTCGATGGCCACGCAGCCGGGAAGCAAACAAAATTTAGGGTTCTTCTGCCACTCCTCTGGGCAGGTGGAGTGTGGCCAGTGTATGGGGACAGTCAGATTTACTCAAGTTGATATGAAGACATATTTCCAATCAACATTAAGGGTTATAAAAAAATAATGGAATGTTAATGGACTTTTTTAGAGAATAGAAATACTGGAAGGAATATTGTGAAGCAGAAATAAGCAATTATAAATGAGTTCTGTGTTCATCAATTTGGGGCAGCAGAAATGGCAGATTAATTGTGTTTTAATGGCTACATCAAGCAGTCCATTTCTCATTTCACTCCGCCAGGATGGAGGTGTGGGTGGGTGCGCCGTGCCGGCCGTGGGACCAAGCTTAGGCAACTGAACAGGACCTGCATAGAAATGATGGCTTTTTTGAGCTAGTTGTTGTCTCATTCTGGTCTTGACTTGGCATTAATACAGTTAAAATGAACTGGATAGACTTCAGGTGTCAAGGGCTAAACCACAAAACTTGAAAAATAGTATCTTGAGGAAAATATTTTCCTGACAGCAAATGTTTGTCATTTTGTCTTTTATTCTTTTGTCCCCTTTTGATTTGCTTGAGTGGAGCCCTTGTGATTGTTCTAGGTCTTTCCTTAAATTGGCTTCAGTAATGACCTTCACTGGGGAGTGGCAGTGATACACGCATGCCTCCTGACCAGTTTCTGGCTTCTGCAGTTCGCCTCAACTGCTCAAGTGCCTTTTAGTTCCTTTAGTGTTTGTCTTAATTGATTTTTTTAAAGTAGTTTTATGTTCACAGCAGGATTAAGCTGACGGTACAGACAGTTCCCATATAACCCCTTCCCCCCGTATGCATACCTTTCACTGTATCAACATCCCAACCAGAGTTGGCACACTGTTTTCACCCAAAGTCCATAGTTTATTCTAGGGGCCACTCCCGGTGGTGTACATTTTATGACCTTTGACAAATGTATAAAGACCTGGATCTGGCAGGGCATGGTGGCTCTCGCCTATAATCCCAGCATTTTGGGAGGCTCAGGTGGGCGGATCGCTTGAGTTCGAGAACAGCCTGGGCAACATGGCGAAACCCCATCTCTACATAAAAATACAAAAATTAGCCAGGCATGATGGTGCATGCCTGTAGTCTCAGCTACTTGGGAGGCTGAGATGGGAGGATCACTTGAGCCCAGGAGGTCGAGGCTACAGTGAGTCGTGATCGCGCCACCACACTTCAGCCTGGGTGACAGCAAAATCCTGTCTCAAAAAGACGAGGACCCACCATGATCCAGAGTAGTTTCACTGCTCCAGGGATCCTCCGTGTCCCACTGTTCATTCCTCCTTAGCCCCAGTCCCTCACCGCTGAGCCTTTTACTGTCTCCAAAGTTTTGCCTTTTCCAAAGTATCATATAGTTGAGATTAGATAGTAGGTAGCCTTTTTTAGATTGGCTTCATTCACTTAGTAATGTGCATTTAAGGTTCAACCGTGTCTTTTCATGACTTGATAGCTTGTTTCTTTTTAGTGATAAATAATTCCATTGGCTGTACCACAGTTTATCCATTCACCTGCTGAAGAATATCTTGGTTGCTTTCAAGTTTTGACAATTACAGATGAAGCTGCTGTAAACATCCCTTTGCAGGTTTTTGTGTGGACATAAGGTCTCAACTCCTTTGGGTAAGTACAGGAAGCACGA
The DNA here is from genome assembly GCF_029281585.2 of Gorilla gorilla gorilla. Classification (NCBI taxonomy): domain Eukaryota; kingdom Metazoa; phylum Chordata; class Mammalia; order Primates; family Hominidae; genus Gorilla; species Gorilla gorilla. The sequence continues at coordinate 40,170,855 of NC_086018.1, read as the reverse complement.
TTGGTGGATTGTATGGTAAGAGTATGTCTAGTTTTGTAAGAAATTGCCAAACTGTCTGGATCACCTGAGGTCAGGAGTTTGAGACCAGCCTGGCCAACATGGTGAAACCCTGTCTCTACTAAAAATACAAAAATCAGCCAGGCATGGTGGCTCACGCCTGCAGTCCCACCTACTCGGGAGGCTGAGGTGGGAGGATTGCTTGAACGCAGGAGGCAGAGGTTCCAGTGAGCTGAGATCATCGTGCCACTGCACTCCTAGCCTGGGTGACAGAGTGAGTGAGACTCTGTCTCAAAAAAAAAAAAAATTGAAAAAAGGAAAAGAAATTGCCAAACTGTCTTCCAAAGTGTCTGTACCATTTTGTACTCCCACCAGCAATGAATGAGAGTTCCTGATGCTCCACATCCTTGCCAGCATTTGGTGTTGTCAGTGTTCTGGATTTAAGCCATTCTAATAGGTGTGTATATAGCCATTTATTTTTTTAATACTTAAAAAGTTTTTAAATTGTGGTTAAAAAAATGTACCATCATAACAGTCACAGTACAGTTTAGTGGGAAATGTGTTCAGATTGTTGTGCAACCAATCTCCAGAATTTTTCATTTTATAAAACTGAAGCTTTACCCATTAAACTGCCCCCCTGCAGGCTGGCCCTGCCCCTGGAGCTTTCCATTTCTGTTTCTAGGGTACAAGCAGCCCTCGATACCCACAGGCTCCGCATCCACAAATTCAACCACACATCAAAGATAACTTGAGAAAGTATAACAACTAAAAATACAAATAAGAGCAGTGCAGTATAGCAACTATTTATGTAGCATTTACACTGTATTAGGCATTATAAATAATCTAGAGATGATTTAAAGTATACAGGAGCATTTGCATAGGTATACTATGCCATTTTACATAAGGAACCTGAGCATCCTTGGATTTTGGTATTTACCGGGGGTCCTGGCACCAATCCCCCCCAGGATACCCAGACACAACTATTCCACTGCTCATAACCCCGTCCCCTTGCAGCTGTGGAAACGCAGAGGTGCTGCTCTGAGGGCAGACAGACCCCACCACTCAGCACTCTTGAGTCGGACCCAGCAGAAACCCGTCCCATGGGAGGAGCTGGGAATTGGAGGGTCTCTCCCAGTAGCATTGCTGCGCCTGGCAGGGGGAAGGGCAAGAACAAGCAAAATGCTCCAACTTTACTACCCTTCCCAGTGCAGTCCCTCCCTGGCTCTGCACCAGCTGGCATTGCAGCATCCTAACTAGTTTCTAGAATTCTCATGATGTTTTGGTCTCCTATAGCTTTAACATTGAGCTCTCTAGGAGAACGAGAGCCCGGAGTTTCCTAGTCTACCACTTGTTGACATATTTTCACACCATCTCACTTGGCAACGTCCATAGGGCCTGCCAGGGCACAGTGCACTTTTTACCATGACACAGCAGTACCACTGTTCAGGGAAGGCAGGTTGGATCTGTTTCCTAAAAATAACAAATCCCAGAAACGTCTATACTGACCATTAATAGAATGTAATGTCCAAACAGTATAGAATAGTAGCTCAGCATACACATTGGATATGGACTGTTAACACTGCTGTGTGACTTGAACCTTGTTATGTGATCTCTGAGCCTCAGTCTCTGTGCCTTGGGGACCATAAAACCACCTCCTTAGGGGGCTGTGGGAGGATTAATGAGCTGGAGCACACACAGTCTGACCAGCAGTTTCTGGCACATAAGTGCCCGATCAATGGAAGCCACAGGTGCACAATGATTGGAAAAGGCCACAGGCATCGTTATTGAATGTTTTCCTCATGCTGCCATATCTTGTATTACAGGCCTCTGGCTGGTAAGGAGGGCACTCGGGAGGACACTGCCCACATTGCAGGCATGCCTGTCCCTGCCCTTCACACCCCCATCATGATTCATGATGACTGCTTGGGGAGGGCCTGACACCTCAAAAGGCCAAGAGTGCATACAGGTAATGTATAAAGGGCCACCATGTAACAAGCACCCAGACCATCCTGCTATCCCCGCACCTTGATTCTCTCACAGTCCCAGGTAGAAGGGTGCTGCCACGTAGGACAGGAACATTCATTCAGCTGAGGCCAGTTTGGGAGACCACAAGCCAGATCTGAGAAGTCCCCAGATAGGCATGGGTCTTGCTCTCTCTGTCAGTTGAGTGGCTTCAAAACTTCTGTTGGGCCAGGTGGCTCATGCCTCTATTTCCAACACTTTGGGAGGCCAAGGCAGGAGGATCACTTGAAGCCAGGAGTTCAAGACCAGCGTGGGCAACATAGTGAGAACCCATCTCAACAAAAAAATTAGCCGAGCGTAATGATGTGCACCTGTAGTTCCAGCTACTCCGGACGCTAAAATAGGATCTCTTGATTGAGCACAGGAGTTTGAGTGAGCTATGATCACAGCTCTGCACTCCAGCCTGGGCAACAGAGCAAGATCTTGTCTCTAAAAATATATATATATTTTTTTTAATTTTAAATAAACTGTTCTCCCTGCCTTTTGTTCCCCAGATCCAGTCTTCATCCAGACCTGAAAAGACCCAGGCTCCAGCTGCTGGCCTCCTGCTGCCCCTCAGGCCACCTGCACAGGAAATTCCAGGGGTGGGTTGGTCCCACTGCCAGTGCCATGGCCTACAGTGCTAGGCAGCCCCTCAGTTAGCTAGACGAAGTTCTCCATGAATCCTTCCCAGAAAGTCCTGTTCCAGCCTGGGACAACGTCCCCATGACCCTCATGGCACTGCTGGCTTGTCATGTCAGCTATGTTACCTTACTACTCCTCGTGGTGGTCATTACGTTGGGGCATTGACTCACAGCCTTATCACCATGCTCCCAGTACACAGCTCAGCACCCAGTACAATCCATACCTCCAACTTGGGTGGAGCTCCCATGCCAGGCCACCTCTCGCCCACCACCCTAACCTGGGTAGGCAACTAGAGCGAGCAGGGGCAAGGACCTCTGCAGCAGCCCATACCCGCCCTGGCCTGACCCTGCACCCACTGGCAGCGCAGTCAACACAGCATGTTGGCTCACAGCAGAAGGCAAAGGCCATCATCAGCTCCCTTTATAAGGGAACGGTCATGCACTTGGTGTGCTGAGAGTGTCCTGCCTGGTCCTCTGTGCCTGGTGGGGTGGAGGTGCCAGGTGTGTCCAGAGGAGCCCAGTGGGCAGTAAGGCAGCCATGGGGCTGGATGCACTGGTGCCCCTGGCAGTGACAGTGCCCATCTTCCTGCTCCTGGTGGACCTGATGCACCGGCACCAACACTGGACTGCACGCTACCCGCCAGGCCCCCTGCCACTGCCTGGGCTGGGCAACTTGCTGCATGTGGACTTCCAGAACATACACACCTTCAACCAGGTGAGGGAGGAGGTCCTGAGGATCCCCCACCACCAGCAAACATGGGTGGTGGGTGGAGCCACAGTCTGGACTAGAAGCCAGGCTGAGAAGGGGAAGCAGATTTGAGGGACTTTCTGGGGGAGGGCATTTATGCATGGCATGAAAGATGGGATTTTCCAAAGGCCAAGGAAGAGTAGGGCAAGGGCCTGGAGGTGGAGCTGGACTTGGCAGTGGGTGTGCAAGCCCATTGGGTAGCATATGTTAGGAGCACAAAGTCCCCTCTGCTGACACCAGAAGGAAAGGCCTTGGGAATGGAAGACGAGTCAGGGTCCCGTGTGCCGTTTAAATCAGGAAATCAGGCTGTGCGCGGTGGCTCACGCCTATAATCCCAGCACTTAAGGAAGCCAAGGTGGGCAGATCACCTGAGGTCAGGGGTTCCAGACGAGTCTGGCCAACATGGTGAAAACCCGTCTCTACTAAACATACAAAAAATGAGCTGGGCACAGTGGTGCATGCCTGTAATCCCAGCTACTCGGGAGGCTGAGGCAGGAGAATTGCTTGAACCTAGGAGGCAGAGGTTGTAGTGAGTGGAGATTGTGCCATTGCCCTGCAACCTGGGTGACACAGCCAGACAATGTCTAAATAAACGAATAAGAAATCAGGCTGGGCGCGGTGGCTCACGCCTGTAATCCCAGCACTTTGGGAGGAGGCTAAGGCGGGCGGATCGTGAGGTTAGGAGATCGAGACCATCCTGGCTAACACGGTGGAACCCCGTCTCTACTAAAAATACAAACCAATTAGCCAGGCGAGGTAGTGGGCACCTGTAGTCCCAGCTACTTGGGAGGCTGAGGCAGGAGAATGGCATGAACCCAGGAGGCAGAGCTTGAAGTGAGCTGAGAACACGCCACTACACTCCAGTCTGGGCGACAGAGCGAGACTCCGTCTCAAAAAAAAAAAAAAAAAAAAAAAAATCAACGGCTGGGCGCGGTGGCTCACACTTGTAATCCCAGCATCTTGGGAGTCCAAGGTGGGGGGATCACAAGGTCAGGAGTTCGAGACCAGCCTGGCCAACATGGTGAAACCCTGCCTCTACTAAAAATACAAAAATTAGCGGGTTGCGGTGGTGGGCACCTGTAATCCCAGCTACTTGGGAGGCTGAGGCGGGAGAATTGCTTGAACCCGGGAGGCGGAGGTTGCAGTGAGCCAAGATCGCGCCATTGCACTCCAGCCTGGGTGACAGAGCCAGACATGGTCTAAATAAATGAGTAAGTTAGAAATCGAGGATGAAGGGATATAGTGACCCGGTTCAAACCTTTTGCACTGTGGGTCCTCGGGCCTCACTGCTCACCGGCATGGACCATCATCTGGGAATGGGATGCTAACTGGGGCCTCTCGGCAATTTTGGTGACTCTTGCAAGGTCATACCTGGGTGACGCATCCAAACTGAGTTCCTCCATCACAGAAGTTGTGACCCCACCCGCGCCCCAGGATCAGGAGGCTGGGTCTCCTCCTTCCACCTGCTCACTCCTGGTAGCCCCGGGGGTCGTCCAAGGTTCAAATAGGACTAGGACCTGCAGTCTGGGGGGACCCTGGCCTGACGGAGGCCCTGACCCTCCCTCTACAGCTGCGGCACCGCTTCGGGGACGTGTTCAGCCTGCAGCTGGCCTGGACGCCGGTGGTCGTGCTCAATGGGCTGGCGGCCGTGCGCGAGGCGCTGGTGACCTGCGGCAAGGACACCGCCGACCGCCCGCCTGCGCCCATCTCCCAGGTCCTTGCTCCCAAGGCAAGCGGCGGTGGGGGACAGAGACTGCGTTTCCGTGGGTCCTGGGTGGGCGGTGACCGTAGCCCAAGCTGGGCCGAGAGGGCACGGGGTCGTGGACTTGGGACACACAGAAAGGCCAGCGAGTGGGTTGGGGACAGCGAGCCAGGAAACCACTTCCACTCGGGAGGTGCGAGTCTGTGGGCGGGAGGAGGAGGGGCTTGTGAGTGGGCGGGGCAACTGCCGAGACCCGCCAGGAACCGGGTGGGCGGAGCCGGCGCCCTTCCCAGCTGGAAGCGGGTGTCTAGGAGCCAGGATGGACTCTACTGCGGGCTCAGTATGGGCGGGGCGGGGCGGGACGGGACGGGCGGGATCTTCCCTGAGTGGAAAGGCGGTCAGGGTCGGAAGAGCCAAGGTGGGGCCAAGACCCAAGCAAGGTGGGTGAGCAAAGAGCAGGCCCTGTGCCCAGCTGGACAGGGCCGGGGACTGCGGGGGAGACCTTGTGGAGCGCCAGGGTTGGAGTGGGTGGCGGAGGGTGGGACCAAGGCCTTCATGGCAACGCCCACGTGTCCGTCCCGCCCCCAGGGGTGATCCTGGCGCGCTATGGGCCCGCGTGGCGCGAGCAGAGGCGCTTCTCCGTGTCCACCTTGCGCAACTTGGGCCTGGGCAAGAAGTCGCTGGAGCAGTGGGTGACCGAGGAGGCCGCCTGCCTCTGTGCCGCCTTCGCCGACCAAGCCGGTAGGTGATGGGCACAGGGGCACAAAGCGGGAACTGGGAAGGTGGAGGACCGGGAAGGCGACCCCTGACCCGCATCTCCCGCCCCCAGGACGCCCCTTTCGCCCCAACGGCCTCCTGAACAAAGCGGCGAGCAACGTGATCGCCTCCCTCACCTGCGGGCGCCGCTTCGAGTACGACGACCCTCGCTTCCTCAGGCTGCTGGACCTAGCTCAGGAGGGATCGAAGGAGGAGCTGGGCTTCCTGCGCGAGGTGTGGAGCGAGAGACCGAGGGGTCTCTGCAGGGCGAGCTCCTGAGAGGTGCCGGGACTGCAGCCGGACCTCCGAGGAGCAGGGTTTATATAGAGTGGTTTGGGAAAGGACGTTCCAGAAGAGCTCACTGCTAGAGGAAGGACCTTGAGGAGGAGGGGACATCTCAGATACGGTCGTGGGAGAGGTGTGCCCGGGTCAGGGGGCACCAAGAAAGGCCAAGGACCCTGTGCCTCCTGTCCACATTGGAAATTTTGATTTTTAGGTTTCTCCTCTGCCAGCCCAGGGCAAGGAGAGAGGGTGGAGGCTGGCACTTGGGGAGGGACTTGGGGAGGTCAGTGGTAGGGACAGGCAGGCCCTGGGTCTTCCCTGGAGGCAGCTGGGGACTGAGACTGGTCCAGGTGAATGCAGAGCACAGGAGGGATTGAGACCCCGTTCTGTGTCTGCTGTAGGTGCTGAATGTTGTCCCCCTCCTCCTGCGCATCCCAGGGCTGGCTGGCAAGGTCCTACGCTCCCAAAAGGCTTTCCTGACCCAGCTGGATGAGCTGCTGACCGAGCACAGAATGACCTGGGACCCAGCCCGAGACCTGACTGAGGCCTTCCTGGCAGAGATGGAGAAGGTGAGAGCGGCTGACACGTGGGGACCACGGGTGGTGGGTTGAGCATCCGGGAGGAATGAGGAGTGGCCAGGCAAAAGGTGGGTCCATTGGATCACTTGGCAAGTGGCACCTGGGCTGACAGGTGCAGAATGGGAGGTCATTTGGGGGCTTTCCCGCTCTGTCCCCTGAGTACCCTCTCAGCCCTGCTCAGGCCAAGGGGAACCCTGAGAGCAGCTTCAATGATGAGAACCTGCGCATGGTGGTGGCTGACCTGTTCTTTGCCGGGATGGTGACCACCTCCATCACGCTGGCCTGGGGCCTCCTGCTCATGATCCTACACCCGGATGTGCAGCGTGAGCCCAGCTGGGGCCCAGTGCAGGGGGCAAGGGAGGAGAAGGGTACAGGTGGGGGCCCCGAGCTTAGCTGGGACACCCGGGGCTCCAAGCACAGGCTTGGCCAGGCTCCTGTAAGCCTAACCTCCTCCAACACAGGAGGCAGGAGAGTGTCAGGGCTGGTCCTCTGGGTGCTGACCCATTGTGGGGACGCATGTCTGTCCAGGCCGTGTCCAACAGGAGATCGACGACGTGATAGGGCAGGTGCGGCGACCAGAGATGGGTGACCAGGCTCGCATGCCCTACACCACTGCCGTGATTCATGAGGTGCAGCGCTTTGGGGACATGATTCCCCTGGGTGTGACCCATATGACATCCCGTGACATCGAAGTACAGGGCTTCCGCATCCCTAAGGTAGGCCTGGCACCCTCCTCACCCCAGCTCAGCACCAGCCCCTGGTGATAGCCCCAGCATGGCCACTGCCAGGTGGGCCCAGTCTGGGAACCTTGGCCACCCAGTCCTTAATGCCACCACATCGACTGTCCCAGCCTGGGTGTGGGGTCCAGAGTATAGGTAGGGCTGGCCTGTCCATCCAGAGCCCCCGTCTAGTGGGGAGGACAGACCAGGACCTGCCAGAATGTTGGAGGACCCCAATACCTGTAGGGAGAGGGGGCAGCGTGGGCGCCCCCAGGAGGTGTGACTGCGCCCTGCCATGGCGTCGGAGAGGGTGCTCTGGAGCTTCTCGGGCGCAGGACTAGTTGACAGAGTCCAGCTGTGTGCCAGGCAGTGTGTGTCCCCTGTGTGCTTGGGGGTCCCAGCATCCTAGAGCCCAGTCCCCACTCTCACCCTGCATCTCCTGCCCAGGAGACAACGCTCTTCACCAACCTGTCATCGGTGCTGAAGGATGAGGCCGTCTGGGAGAAGCCCTTCCTCTTCCACCCCGAACACTTCCTGGATGCCCAGGGCCACTTTGTGAAGCCGGAGGCCTTCCTGCCTTTCTCAGCAGGTGCCTGTGGGGAGTCCGGCTCCCTTTCCCCTTCTGTGGAGTCTTGCAGGGGTATCACCCAGGAGCCAGGCTCACTGACACCCCTCCCCTCCCCACAGGCCGCCGCGCATGCCTCGGGGAGCCCCTGGCCCGCATGGAGCTCTTCCTCTTCTTCACCTCCCTGCTGCAGCACTTCAGCTTCTCCGTGCCCACCGGACAGCCCCGGCCCAGCCACTCTCGTGTCGTCAGCTTTCTGGTGACGCCATCCCCCTACGAACTTTGTGCTGTGCCCCGCTAGAGTTGGGCATCAAGCCCCCAACTTGTTCCTCAGCTGGGACCCTGTTGTACAATAAATTAGTCTAGTGGCTCCCACTTGGTTTCTGTATCCAGTCTGGGCCCCTGCCAAGGTCCTGGTTGTGTTGGGTCGTCAGTCACCTGCCTGATGTCAGCGCTCACCCCCACCCCTCACCTCATTCATTCTTTTTTTTTTGAGATGGAGCCTACTCTATCACCCAGGCTGGAGTGCAGTGGTGCAGTCTCAGCTCACTGCAACCTCCGCCTCCCGAGTTCAAGCGATTCTCGTGCCTCAGCTTCCTGAGTAGCTGGGATTACGGGCACCCGGTACCACCCCTGGCTCATTTTTGTCTTTTTAGTAGTGATGGGTTTCGCCGTGTTGGCCAGTCTGGTTTCAAACTCCTGACCTCACGTGACCACCAGCCTCAGCCTCCCAAAGTGCTGGGATTACAGGCGTGAGCCACCGAGACCAGCCTCACCTCATTCACTCTTACCTGGACACCTGACTTTACCTGAGATACAGGCATAGTGATTCTCAGCAGGAAACAGCCTGCCCCCACGTCACGCCCAGAGACCCATCACTGGCTGCCTGGCTTGGTGACAAAGTCCATGCGTAAGTCTCGGCTGGGGTGGATATGAATAGGCATATGCCAAGAATCTACCCATTCCCTGGCTAGGGTGGGAGACTGTGTTGTGCTCCCCCAGACCACCCTCAGGTTCAGTGATTTCTAGAAGGTCTCACAGCCCTAGAAAAGCTGTTATTCTCCCTGTTAACGGTTTATTACAGAGAAGGGTACAGATTAAAGTCAGCAAAGATGAAAGGCACAGGGCCCAGAGTCCAGAATGACCAGGCAGAGGCTGCAGCTCTCTTTCCTGGTGGACTCCTACAGGCAGTGCTTAATTCTCCCCCAACAGTAAGTGAGGCAGCAGAGAGCCCTGCCAGCCACGGAAGCTCACCTGGGCCTTGGTGTCCATGGTTTTTGTTGGGAGTTGGTCATCCTAGGCTTGAGCCCCCGCAGCATGGCTGACCTCAGTTACTTAGTCTCCAGCCCCTCCTGAAGTCAGATGGATACAGGCCTGATGGCCCCACCCTCGATCACATTGTTGGCATAAACTGTGTTGTACGGTCCAAGGCCCTAGCTATGTACAAAGACACTTTCAGGCAGGACATTCCAAGGCCTTAGCAGATATCTCCCAGCCTCCTGTCAAAAGTCAGTTTGGACTCTTGGTCCAGTGGCTTGCATTGTGCAAGGAATGACTTCCCCACTTTTTACTACACAGGCCACCCCTCTTGGCTCTAACAGCAAAATGATATTAGTTTGAGCATCTGTGTGTGTGTGTGTGTGTGTGTGTGTGTGTGTGTGTGTGTGTGTTTTCTTGAGACAGGGTCTTGCTCTGTCACCGAGGCTGGAGTGCAGTGATGCCATCAGGGCTCACTGCAGCCTTGACTTCCTGGGTTCAAGCAATCCTCCCATCTCAGCCTCCCTAGTAGCTGGGACTGCAGGCACATGCCACCATGCTTTGCTAATTTTTGTATTTTTTGTAGAGACGGAGTTTCACCATGTTGGCCAGGCTGCTTTCGAACTCCTTATCTCAGGTCATCTGGCTGCCTCAGCCCCCAGAGTGCTGGGATTACAGGTGTAAGCTACTGTGCCCAGCCAAATTTCCTTCCTAATTTCTTCATTGAACCACTGGTCATTCCGGACCATATTGTTTAATTTTCACGTGTATATATAGTTTCCAGAATTCCTCTTGTTGTTGATTTCCACTTTTATTCTGTTGTGGTCAGAGAAGATGCTTGATATTATTTTAACATTTGTAATGTTTTAAGACTTGCTTTGTGACCTAACATATGGTGTATCCTTGATAATGATCCATGTGCTGAGGAGAAGAATGTGTATTCTGCAGACTTTAGACGAAGTGTTCTATAAATATCTAGTAGGTCCATTTGTTCTATAGTGCAGATTAAGTCTAATGTTTTCTTATTGGGTTTCCATCTGGGACACCTGTCCAATGCTGAATGTGGGGTGTTGAAGTCTTTAGCTGTTATTGCATTAAGGTCTCTCTTTGGCTCTAATAACATTTGCTTTACGTGCTCCAGTGTTGTGTGCATATGTATTTACAATTGTTCTGTTGCTGGATGACCTTCTTTGTCTCCTCTTACAGTTTTTTTGGTTGTTGTTGTTTGTTTGTTTTGTTTTGGAGACGGAGTCTCGCTCTGTCACCCAGGCTGGAGTGCAGTGGCGCGATCTTGGCTCACTGCAAGCTTCGCCTCCCAGGTTGACGCCATTCTCCTGCCTCAGCCTCCCGAGTAGCTGGGACTACAGGCGCCCGCCACCACGCCTGGCTAATTTTTTGTATTTTTAGTAGAGACGGGGTTTCACCATGTTAGCCAGGATAGTCTCAATCTCCTGACCTCGTGATCCGCCCGTCTCAGCCTCCCAAAGTGCTGGGATTACAGGCGTGAGCCACCACACCCGGCCTCTTCTTACAGTTTTTGTTTTAAAATCTGTTTTGTCTAAGTATTGCTACTCCTGCCCTTTTTTGTTTTCCATTGGCATGGAGTATCTTTTTCCATCCCTTTATTTTCAGTCTATGTGTATCTTTATAGGTGAAGTGTGTTTCTTCTAGACAAAAGAGCATTGAGCTTTGCTTTTTCATCCATTCAGCCACTCTGTGTCTTTGTATTGGAGAGTTTAGTCCATTTACATTCAATGTTATTATTGCTAAGTAGGGACTTACTCCTGCTATTTTGTTATTTCTTTTCTCACTGTTTTGTGGTCTTTTTTTTTTTTTTTTTTTTTTTTTTGTTTGTTTCTTGTCTTCCTTTTAATGAAGGTGATTTTCTCTGGTGGTATGACTTAATTTCTTGCTTTTTTGTGTGTGTGTATCCATTGTGTGTTTTTTCTTCTTTTCTTTTTGAGACACAGTCTCACTTATTGTGTGCTTTTTGATTTGAGGTTGCCGTGAGGCTTGCAAATATTATCTTATAACTCATTATTTTAAACGGATGACAACACTGATTGCGTAAACAAACATAAAGCAAAAAGAAAACTAATAAAAACTCTACACTTTAAGTTCATCTTAGTGCTTTTTAACTTTTTGTTGTTTCTCTGTCTTTTTTTGTTTTTGAGATAAAGTCTTGCTCTGTTGCCCAGGCTAGAGTGCAGTGGCACGATCTCAGCTCACTGTAACCTCCACTTCCCAGGTTCAAGCGATTCTCCTGCCTCAGCCTCCTGGGTAGCAGGCGCCCACCACCATGCCCAGCTAAATTTTTTGTATTTTTAGTAGAGATGGGGTTTCACCATGTTGGCCAGGCTTGTCTCAAACTCCTGCCCTCAGGTGATCCACCCACCTCAGCCTTACAAAGTGCTGGCATTACCTGCGTGAGCCACCGGGTCCAGCCTCTTTATGTCTTACTGTACTGTCTATGTCTTGAAAAGTACTTATTATTTTTTATTGGTTCGTCATTTAGTCTAATTAAAATAAGAGTAGTTTACACACCACAATTACAGTATTATAATACTCTGTTTTTCTGTGTGCTTACTATTACCAGTGAGTTTTGTACCTTTAGATGATTTCTTCTTGCTCATTAATATCTTTTTTTTTCAGATTGAAAAACTCCCTTTAGCATTTCTTGTGGGATATAGGTCTGGTGTTGATGAAATCTCGCAGCTTTTGTTTGTCTGGGAAGGTCTTTATTTCTCCTTCCTGTTGGAAGGACATTTTTGCCAGATATGCTATTCTAGGCTAAAAGTTTTTTTTCCTTCAGCACTTTAAATATGTCATGCCACTCCCCCCTGGCCTGTAAGGTTTCCACTGGAAAGGTGGCTGCCCCATGTCATGTATTGGAGCTCTACTGCATGTTATTTGTTTCTTTTCTCTTGCTGCTTTTAGGATACTTTCTTTATCCTTGACCTTTCAGAGTTTAATTATCAGATGCCTTGAGGTCGTCTTCTTTGGGTTAAATCTGCTTGGTGTTCTATAAAATTCTTGTACAAAAAATCAGCCAGGCATGGTGGTGGACACCTGTAATCCCAACTACTTGGGAGGCTGAGGCAGGAGAATCGCTTGAACCCTGGAGGTGGAGGTTGCAGTGAGCCAAGATCGCATCATTGCACTCCCGCCTGGGCGACAGAGCAAAACTCCGTCTCAAAAAAAAATTATTTGGGCTTGGTGGTGCCTGTAGTCCCAGCTACTTGGGAGGCAGGAGGTCCACTTGATGTCGAGATTGCAGTGAGCCGTGATCCTGCCACTGCACTCCAGCCCGGGCAACAGAGTGAGACCCTGTCTAAAGAAAAAATAAAAATAAAAAAGCAACATATCCTAAATAAAGGATCCTCCATAACGTTCCCACCAGATTTCTAATCAGAAACATGGAGGCCAGAAAGCAGTGGAGGAGGACGACCCTCAGGCAGCCCTGGAGGATGTTGTCACAGGCTGGGGCAAGGGCCTTCAGGCTACCAACTGGGAGCTCTGGGAACAGCCCTGTTGCAAACAAGAAGCCATGGCCCGGCCAGAGCCCAGAATGTGGGCTGAGCTGGGATCCACGTGACAGCTTTGAGGCTCACTGGGAGCAGCCTCTGGACAGGAGAGGTCCCATCCAGGAAACCTCGGGCATGGCTGGGGAGTGGGGTACTTGGTGCCGGGTCTGTATGTGTGTGAATGGTTATGAGAGAATGCGTGTGCCCTGTCAGTGTGAGTCTGCGTGCATGTGAGTATTGTCTGCGTGTAGGTCATTTTCTGGGTGTGTAATCGTGTCCCTGCAAGTGTGAATTAGTGTCTGGGAATGGACAAGAGATCTGTGCACCATCAGGTGTGTGCATAGCGTCTGTGCATGTCAAGAGTGCAGTGTGAAGTGAAGGGACCAGGCCCGTGATGCCACTCATCATCAGGAGCTCTAAGGCCCCAGGTAAGTGCCAGTGACAGATAAGGGTGGTGAAGGCCACTCTGGAATGGGCAGGTGGGGTAGGGAAAGGGCAAGGCCATGTTCTGGAGGAGGGGTTGTGACTACATTAGGGTGTATGAGCCTAGCTGGGAGGTGGATGGCCGGGTCCACTGAGACCCTGGTTATCCCAGAAGCCTGTGCGGGCTTGGGGAGCTTGGAGTGGGGAGGGGGGTGACTTCTCCGACCAGGCCTTTCTACCACCCTACCCTGGGTAAGGGCCTGGAGCAGGAAGCAGGGGCAAGGACCTCTGGAGCAGCCCATACCCACCCTGGCCTGACTCTGCCACTGGCAGCACAGTCAACACAGCAGGCTGGCTCACAGCAGAGAGCCAAGGCCATCATCAGCTCCCTTTATAAGGGAAGGGTCACGCGCTCGGTGTGCTGAGAGTGTCCTGCCTGGTCCTCTGTGCCTGGTGGGGTGGGGGTGCCAGGTGTGTCCAGAGGAGCCCAGTTGGTAGTGAGGCAGCCATGGGGCTAGAAGCACTGGTGCCCCTGGCCGTGATAGTGGCCATCTTCCTGCTCCTGGTGGACCTGATGCACCGGCGCCAACGCTGGGCTGCACGCTACCCGCCAGGCCCCCTGCCACTGCCCGGGCTGGGCAACCTGCTGCATGTGGACTTCCAGAACACACCATACTGCTTCGATCAGGTGAGGGAGGAGGTTCTGGAGGGTGGCAGAGGTGCTGAGGATCCTCTACCAGAAGCAAACATGGGTGGTGGGTGAAACCACAGGCTGGACCAGAAGCCAGGCTGAGAAGGGGAAGCAGGTTTGGGGGACTTCCTGGGGAAGGGCATTTATACATGGCATGAAGGACCGGATTTTCCAAAGGCCAAGGAAGAGTAGGGCAAGGGCCTGGAGGTGGAGCTGGACTTGGCAGTGGGCGTGCAAGCCCATTGGGCAACATATGTTATGGAGCACAAAGTCCCTTCTGCTGACACCAGAAGAAAAGGCCTTGGGAATGGAAGAGGAGTCAGGGTCCTGTGTGCCGTTTAAATCAGGAAATCAAGGATGAAGGAGGTGCAGTGACCCGGTTCAAACCTTTTGCACTGTGGGTCCTCGGGCCTCACTGCTCACCGGCATGGACCATCATCTGGGAATGGGATGCTAACTGTGGCCTCTCGGCAATTTTGGTGACTCTTGCAAGGTCATACCTGGGTGATGCATCCAAACTGAGTTCCTCCATCACAGAAGTTGTGACCCCACCCCCACCCCAGGATCAGGAGGCTGGGTCTCCTCCTTCCACCTGCTCACTCCTGGTAGCCCCGGGGGTCGTCCAAGGTTCAAATAGGACTAGGACCTGTAGTCTGGGGGGATCGTCGCTTGACAGAGGCCCTGACCCTCCCTCTGCAGTTGCGGCGCCGCTTCGGGGACGTGTTCAGCCTACAGCTGGCCTGGACGCCGGTGGTCGTGCTCAATGGGCTGGCGGCCGTGCGCGAGGCGACAGTGACCCGCGGCGAGGACACCGCCGACCGCCCGCCTGCGCCCATCTACCAGGTCCTGGGCTTCGGGCCGCGTTCCCAAGGCAAGCGGCGGTGGGGGACAGAGACCGCGTTTCCGTGGGCCCCGGGTGGACAGTGACCGTAGCCCAAGCAGCGCCGACAGGGCGTGGGGTCCTGGACGTGAAACAGAGATAAAGGCCAGCGAGTGGGCTGAGGACAGTGGGCCAGGAAACCACCTGCACGGGGGAGGTGCGAGTCTGTGGGCTGGGAGGGGGCGGGGCTACTGCCCAGACCCGCCAGAAGCCCGGTGGGCGAGGCTGACGCGTCGAAGTGGCGGTGGCGGGGACCGCGCCTATGCTGCGGGCTCAGTGTGGGCGGGACGGGCGGGATCTTCCCTGAGTGGAAAGGTGGTCAGGGTGGGCAGAGACGAGGTGGGGCCAAACCCCGCCCCAGGCAGTGGAGCAAGGTGGGTGGGCAAAGAGTGGGCCCTGTGCCCAGCTGGACAGGGTCGGGGACTGCGGGAGACCAGGGGGAGCATAGGGTTGGAGTGGGTGGCGGAGGGTGGGGCCAAAGCCTTCATGGCAAAGCCCACGTGTCCGTCCCGCCCCCAGGGGTGTTCCTGGCACGCTGTGGGCCCGCGTGGCGCGAGCAGAGGCTCTTCTCCGTGTCCACCTTGCGCAACTTGGGCCTGGGCAAGAAGTCGCTGGAGCAGTGGGTGACCGAGGAGGCCACCTACCTTTGTGCCGCCTTCGCCGACCACTCCGGTGGCTGATGGGCAGAAGGGCACAAAGTGGGAACTGGGAAGGTGGGGGACGGGGAAGGCGACGCCTGACCCGCATCTCCCGCCCCCGGGACGCCCCTTTCGCCCCAACGGCCTCTTGGACAAAGCCGTGAGCAACGTGATCGCCTCCCTCACCTGCGGGCGCCGCTTCGAGTACGACGACCCTCGCTTCCTCAGGCTGCTGGACCTAGCTCAGGAGGGATCGAAAGAGGAGTCGGGCTTCCTGCGCGAGGTGTGGAGCGAGAGACCGAGGGGTCTCTGCAGGGCGAGCTCCTGAGGTGCCGGGGCTGGACTGGGGCCTCGGAAGAGCAGGATTTGCATAGATGGGTTTGGGAAAGGACATTCCAGGAGACCCCACTGTAAGAAGGGCCTGGAGGAGGAGGGGACATCTCAGACATGGTCATGGGAGAGGTGTGCCCGGGTCAGGGGGCACCAGGAGAGGCCATCCAAACTGAGTTCCTCCATCACAGAAGTTGTGACCCCACCCCCACCCCAGGATCAGGAGGCTGGGTCTCCTCCTTCCACCTGCTCACTCCTGGTAGCCCCGGGGGTCGTCCAAGGTTCAAATAGGACTAGGACCTGTAGTCTGGGGGGATCGTCGCTTGACAGAGGCCCTGACCCTCCCTCTGCAGTTGCGGCGCCGCTTCGGGGACGTGTTCAGCCTACAGCTGGCCTGGACGCCGGTGGTCGTGCTCAATGGGCTGGCGGCCGTGCGCGAGGCGCTGGTGACCCACGGCGAGGACACCGCCGACCGCCCCCCTGTGCCCATCACCCAGATCCTGGGTTTCGGGCCGCGTTCCCAAGGCAAGCAGCGGTGGGGACAGAGACAGATTTCCGTGGGACCCGGGTGGGTGATGACCGTAGTCCGAGCTGGGCAGAGAGGGCGCGGGGTCGTGGACATGAAACAGGCCAGCGAGTGGGGACAGCGGGCCAAGAAACCACCTGCACTAGGGAGGTGTGAGCGTGGGGACGAGGGCGGGGCTTGTGATGAGTGGGCGGGGCTACTGCCGAGACCCGGCAGGAGCCCAATGGGTGAGGCTGGCGCATTTCCCAGCTGGAATCCGGTGTCGAAGTGGGGGGTGGGGACCGCACCTGTGCTGTAAGCTCAGTGTGGGTGGCGCGGGGCCCACGGGATCTTCCCTGAGTGCAAAGGCGGTCAGGGTGGGCAGAGACGAGGCGGGGCAAAGCCCTGCCCCAGCCAAGGGAGCAAGGTGGATGCACAAAGAGTGGGCCCTGTGCCCAGCTGGACAGGGCCGGGGACTGCGGGAGACCAGGGGGAGCATAGGGTTGGAGTGGGTGGTGGAGGGTGGGGCTAATGCCTTCATGGCCACGCGCACGTGCCCATCCCGCCCCCAGGGGTGTTCCTGGCGCGCTATGGGCCCGTGTGGCGCGAGCAGAGGCGCTTCTCCGTGTCCACCTTGCGCAACTTGGGCCTGGGCAAGAAGTCGCTGGAGCAGTGGGTGACCGAGGAGGCCGCCCGCCTCTGTGCCGCCTTCGCCGACCACTCCGGTGGGTGATGGGCACAGGGGCACAAAGCGGGAACTGGGAAGGCGGGGGACGGGGAAGGCGACCCCTGACCCGCATCTCCCGCTCCCAGGACGCCCCTTTCGCCCCAACGGCCTCTTGGACAAAGCCGTGAGCAACGTGATCGCCTCCCTCACCTGCGGGCGCCGCTTCGAGTATGACGACCCTCGCTTCCTCAGGCTGCTGGACCTAGCTCAGGAGGGATTGAAGGAGGAGGCGGGCTTCCTGCGCGAGGTGTGGAGCGAGAGACCGAGGGGTCTCTGCAGGGCGAGCTCCTGAGGTGCCGGGGCTGGACTGGGGCCTCGGAAGAGCAGGATTTGCATAGATGGGTTTGGGAAAGGACATTCCAGGAGACCCCACTGTAAGAAGGGCCTGGAGGAGGAGGGGACATCTCAGACATGGTCGTGGCAGAGGTGTGCCCGGGTCAGGGGGCACCAGGAGAGGCCAAGGACTCTGTACCCCCTGTCCACGTTGGAGATTTCGATTTTAGGTTTCTCCTCTGGGCAAGGAGAGAGTGTGGAGGCTGGCACTGGGGAGGGACTTGGGGAGGTCAGTGGTAAGGACAGGCAGGCCCTGGGTCTTCCTGGAGATGGCTGGGGCCTGAGACTGGTCCAGGTGAACGCAGAGCACAGGAGGGATTGAGACCCCATTCTGTGTCTGCTGTAGGTGCTGAATGCCATCCCCGTCCTCCTGCGTATCCCAGGGCTGGCTGGCAAGGTCCTACACTTCCAAAAGGCTTTCCTGACCCAGCTGGATGAGCTGCTAACTGAGCACAGGATGACCTGGGACCCAGCCCAGCCACCCCGAGACCTGACTGAGGCCTTCCTGGCGGAGATGGAGAAGGTGAGAGCAGCTGACACGGTGGGGGGCAAGGGTGGTGGGTTGAGCGTCCCGGGAGGAATGAGGGGAGGCTGGGCAAAAGGTTGGGCCAGTGCATCACCCGGTGAGCCGCATCTGGGCCGACATGTGCAGAATTGGAGGTCATTTGGGGGCTACCCCGTTCTGTCCCGAGTATCCTCTCGGCCCTGCTCAGGCCAAGAGGAACCCTGAGAGCAGCTTCAATGATGAGAACCTGCGCATAGTGGTGGCTGACCTGTTCTCTGCCGGGATGGTGACCACCTCGACCACGCTGGCCTGGGGCCTCCTGCTCATGATCCTACATCCGGATGTGCAGCGTGAGCCCATCTGGGAAACAGTGCAGGGGCCGAGGGAGGAAGGGTACAGGCGGGGGCCCGTGAACTTTGCTGGGACACCCGGGGCTCCAAGCACAGGCTTCACCAGGATCCTGTAAGCCTGACCTCCTCCAACATAGGAGGCAGGAAGGAGTGTCAGGGCCGGACCCCCTGGGTGCTGACCCATTGTGGGGACGCATGTCTGTCCAGGCCGTGTCCAACAGGAGATCGACGACGTGATAGGCCAGGTGCGGCGACCAGAGATGGGTGACCAGGCTCGCATGCCCTACACCACTGCCGTGATTCACGAGGTGCAGCGCTTTGGGGACATCGTCCCCCTGGGTGTGACCCATATGACATCCCGTGACATCGAAGTACAGGGCTTCCGCATCCCTAAGGTAGGCCTGGCACCCTCCTCACCCCAGCTCAGCACCAGTCCCTGGTGGTAGCCCCAGCATGGCCACTGCCAGGTGGGCCCAGTCTAGGAACCCTGGCCACCCGGTCCTTAATGCCACCACATCGACTGTCCCCGCCTGAGTGTGGGGTCCAGAATAGAGGCAGGACTGGCCTGTCCATCCAGAGCCCCCGTCTAGTGGGGAAGACAAACCAGGACCTGCCAGAATGTTGGAGGACCCAATGCCTGTAGGGAGAGGGGGCAGTGTGGGTGCCTCTGAGAGGTGTGACTGCACCCTGCTGTGGGGTCGGAGAGGGTACTGTGGAGCTTCTCGGGCGCAGGACTAGTTGACAGAGTCCAGCTGTGTGCCAGGCAGTGTGTGTCCCCCGTGTGTTTGTTTGGTGGCAGGAGTCCCAGCATCCTAGAGCCCAGTCCCCACTCTCACCCTGCATCTCCTGCCCAGGGCACGACACTCATCACCAACCTGTCATCGGTGCTGAAGGATGAGGCCGTCTGGGAGAAGCCCTTCCGCTTCCACCCCGAACACTTCCTGGATGCCCAGGGCCACTTTGTGAAGCCGGAGGCCTTCCTGCCTTTCTCAGCAGGTGCCTGTGGGGAGCCCGGCTCCCTGTCCCCGTCCGTGGAGTCTTGCAGGGGTATCACCCAGGAGCCAGGCTCACTGACGCCCCTCCCCTCCCCTCCCCACAGGCCGCCGCGCATGCCTCGGGGAGCCCCTGGCCCGCATGGAGCTCTTCCTCTTCTTCACCTCCCTGCTGCAGCACTTCAGCTTCTTGGTGCCCACCGGACAGCCCCGGCCCAGCCACCATGGTGTCTTTGCTTTCCTGGTGACCCCATCCCCCTATGAGCTTTGTGCTGTGCCCCGCTAGAATGGGGTACCTAGTCCCCAGCCTGCTCCCTAGCCAGGGGCCCTGATGTACAATAAAGCAATGTGGTAGTTCCAACTCGGGTCCCCTGCCCACGCCCTGGTTGCGATCATCCTCCTCAGGGCAACCCCACCCCTGCCTCATTCCTGCTTACCCCACCGCCTGGCCGCATTTGAGACGGGTCCGTTGAGGCTGAGCAGATGTCAGTTACCCTTGCCCATAATCCCATGTCCCACTGACCCAACTCTGACTGCCCAGATTGGTGACAAGGACTACATTGTCCTGGCATCTGGGGAAGGGGCCAGAATGGACTGACTAGAGGTGTCAGTCAGCCCTGGATGTGGTGGAGAGGGCAGAACTCAGCCTGGAGGCCCATATTTCTTTTTTTTTTTTTTTTTTTTTTTTTTTTCTGTTGAGGCAGAGTCTCGCTCTGTCGCCCAGGCAGGAGTGCAGTGGTGCGATCTTGGCTCACTGCAAGCTCCGCCTCCCGGGTTCACACCATTCTCCTGCCTCAGCCACCCAAGTAGCTGGGACTACAGGTGCCCACGACCACGCCCGGCTAATATTTTTGTCTGTTTTTAACAGAGACGGGGTTTCACCGTGTTAGCCAGGGTGGTCTCAATCTCCTGACCTCGTGATCCGCCCACCTCGGCCTCCCAAAGTGCTGGAATTACAGGCGTGAGCCACCGCACCCGGCCTCACATTTCAGGCCTAACTCAGCCCACCCCACATCAGGGGCAGCAGTCCTGCCAGCACCATCACAACAGTCACCTCCCTTCATATATGACACCCCAAAACGGAAGACAAATCATGGCATCAGGGAGCTATATGCCAGGGCTACCTCCCAGGGCTCAGTCGGCAGGTGCCAGAACATTCCCTGGGAAGGCCCCAGGAAAACCCAGGACCAAGCCACCGCCCTCAGCCTGTCACCTTGTGTCCAAAATTGGTGGGTTCTTGGTCTCACTGACTTCCAGAATGAAGCTGTGGACCCTCACGGTGAGTGTTACAGTTCTTAAAGATGGTGTGTTCAGAGTTTGTTCCTTCTGGTGGGTGCGTGGTCTTGCTGGCTTCAGGAGTGAAGCTGCAGACCTTCACAGTGAGTGTTACGGCTCTTAAGGCGGCACGCACGGAGTTGTTCATTCTTCCTGGTGGGTTTGTGGTCTCACTGGCCTCAGGAGTGAAACTGCAGTCCTTCCAGTGTTACAACTCATAAAGGCAGTGTGGACCCAATGAGTGAGCAGCAGGAAGACTCACTGCAAACAGCAAAAGAACGATGGCAACCAGGTTGCCGCTGCCACTTCAGGCAGCCTGCTTTTATTCCCTTATCTGACCCCCACCCACATCCTGCTGATTGGCCCATTTTACAGACAGCGGATTGGTCCACTTACAGAGAGCTGATTGGTCCATTTTGACAGGGTGCTGATTGGTGCATTTACAATCCCTGAGCTAGACACAGAGTGCTGATTGGTATATTTACAAACCTTGAACTACACACAGAGTGCTGAATGGTGTATTTACAATCCCTTAGCTAGACATAAAGGTTGTCCAAGTCCCCACTAGATTAGCTAGATAGAGTAGACAGAGAGCACTGATTGGTGCGTTTACAAACCTTCAGCTAGACACAGGGTGCTGATTGGTGTGTTTACAAACTTTGAGCTAGACACAGAGTGCTGATTGGTGTATTTACAATCTTTTAGCTAGAAATAAAGGTTCCCCAAGTACCCACCAGATTAGCTAGATACAGAGTGCTAACTGGTGCATCCACAAACCCGGAGCTAGACACAGAGTGCTGATTGGTGCATATACAATCCTCTGGCTAGACATAAAAGTTCTCCAAGTCCCCACGTGACTCAGGAGTCCAGCCAGCTTCGCCTAGTGGATCCTATGCCAGGGCCACAGGCAGAGCTGCCTGCCAGTCCCACGCCGGGCACCTGCACTCCTCAGCCCTTGGGCAGTGGATGGGACCAGGTGCCGTGGAGCAGTGGGAGGCACCCGTGTGGGAGGCTCGGGCCTCGCAGGGAGCCCACCATGGGGAGGCTTGGGCATGGCAGGCTGCAGGTCCCGAACCCTGCCCCGCGGGGAGGTGACTGAGGCCTGGCGACAATTCAAGTGTGGTGCGCGCCGGCGGGCCAGCAGTACTGGGGGACCCAACGCCCCCTCCGCAGCTGCTGGCCCAGGTGCTAAGCCCCTCACTGCCTGGGGCTGGAGGCACCAGCTGGCTGCTCCGAGTGCAGGGCCCGCTGAGCCCCTGCCCACCCGGAACTGGTGCTGGCCCGTGAGCAACCCAGGTTCCTGCCCACGCCTCTCCCTCCATACCTCCCCGCAAGCAGAGGGAGTTGGCTCCAGCCTCCACCAGCCCAGAGAGGGGCTCCCACAGTGCAGCGCTGGGCTGAAGGGCTCCTCAAGTGTGGTCAGAGCAGACGCTGAGGCTGAGGAGGTGCTGAGAGCGAGCGAGGACCGCCAGCACGTTGACACCTCTCAACCTCACCACAGGACTGGCCCCCTCTCTCGGCCCTCAGGGATGCTGCTGTCCGGACCCCTGACCAGTGACGAGTTTGCACTCGGGGCCAGGCTGGCGCTGGAGGAGGACACTTGTTTGGCTCCAACCCTAGGTGCCATCCTCCCGGTAGGGGTAAGGCAGGGCCCACAGGCTTGGCCAGGGGCCATGTATGAGCCCTGTGGGTCACTGGCCTGCCCTAGGGCGGGAGTCAACCTTGGGCCCATGAGGCACTGGGGCGGGCAGAGAAGGAGGAGGTGGCATGGGCAGCTGAGAGCCAGAGACCCTGACCCTAGTCCTGGCTCTGCCATTACCCCGTGTGACCCCGGGCCCACCCTTCCCCACCCTTCCCCACCCTTCCCCACCCTTCCCCACCCTGGGCTTCTGTTTCCCTTCTGCCAATGAGAAGGCTGCTTCACCTGCCCCGAGTCCTGTCTTCCTGCTCTGCCTTCTGGGGCTGTGGCCCTTGCTGGCCTGGAGCCCCAACCAAGGGCAGGGACTGCTGTCCTCCACGTCTGTCCTCACCGACATAATGGGCTGGGCTGGGCACACAGGCAGTGCCCAGGAGTTTCTAATGAGCATATGATTACCTGAGTCCTGGGCAGACCTTCTTAGGGAACAGCCTGGGACAGAGAACCACAGACACTCTGAGGAGCCACCTGAGGCCTCTTTTGCCAGAGGACCCTACAGCCTCCCTGGCAGCAGTTCCGCCAGCATTTCTGTAAATGCCCTCATGCCAGGGTGCGGCCCGGCTGTCAGCACGAGAGGGACGTTGGTCTGTCTCCTGGCACCGAGTCAGTCAGAAAGGTGGCCAGGGCCCCCTTGGGCCCCTCCAGAGACAATCCACTGTGGTCACACGGCTCGGTGGCAGGAAGTGCTGTTCCTGCAGCTGTGGGGACAGGGAGTGTGGATGAAGCCAGGCTGGGTTTGTCTGAAGACGGAGGCCCCGAGAGGTGGCAGCCTGGCCTATAGCAGCAGCAACTCTTGGATTTATTGGAAAGATTTTCTTCACGGTTCTGAGTCTTGGGGGTGTTAGAGGCTGAGAACCAGTCCAGCCAGAGCTCTGTCATGGGCACGGAGACCCGGTCCCAGGGCCTTTGCTCTTTGCTGTCCTCAGAGGCCTCTGCAAAGTAGAAACCGGCAGCCTTGTGAGTCCCCTCCTGGGAGCAATCAACCCTCCCTCTGAGATGCCCCGGGGCCAGGTCAGCTGTGGTGAAAGGTAGGGATGCAGCCAGCTCAGGGGAGTGGCCCAGAGTTCCTGCCCACCCAAGGAGGCTCCCAGGAAGGTCAAGGCACCTGACTCCTGGGCTGCTTCCCTCCCCTCCCCTCCCCAGGTCAGGAAGGTGGGAAAGGGCTGGGGTGTCTGTGACCCTGGCAGTCACTGAGAAGCGGGGTGGAAGCAGCCCCCTGCAGCACGCTGGGTCAGTGGTCTTACCAGATGGATACGCAGCAACTTCCTTTTGAACCTTTTTATTTTCCTGGCAGGAAGAAGAGGGATCCAGCAGTGAGATCAGGCAGGTTCTGTGTTGCACAGACAGGGAAACAGGCTCTGTCCACACAAAGTTGGTGAGGCCAGGATGAGGCCCAGTCTGTTCACACATGGCTACTGCCTCTCAGCTCTGCACAGACGTCCTCGCTCCCCTGGGATGGCAGCTTGGCCTGCTGGTCTTGGGGTTGAGCCAGCCTCCAGCACTGCTTCCCTGCCCTGCTGCCTCCCACTCTGCAGTGCTCCATGGCTGCTCAGTCGGACCCATGCTGGAGACGTTCCAGTTGAAGCCCCGGGCTGTCCTTACCTCCCAGTCTGGGGTACCTGCCACCTCCTGCTCAGCAGGAATGGGGCTAGGTGCTTCCTCCCCTGGGGACTTCACCTGCTCTCCCTCCTGGGATAAGACGGCAGCCTCCTCCTTGGGGGCAGCAGCATTCAGTCCTCCAGGTCTCCTGGGGGTCGTGACCTGCAGGAGGAATAAGAGGGCAGACTGGGCAGAAAGGCCTTCAGAGCACCTCATCCTCCTGTTCTCACACTGGGGTGTCACAGTCCTGGGAAGTTCTTCCTTTTCAGTTGAGCTGTGGTAACCTTGTGAGTTTCCTGGAGGGGGCCTGCCACTACCCTTGGGACTCCCTGCCGTGTGTCTGGGTCTAACTGAGCTCTGAAAGGAGAGAGCCCCAGCCCTGGGCCTTCCAGGGGAAGCCTTACCTCAGAGGTTGGCTTCTTCCTACTCTTGACTTTGCGTCTCCGCAGAGGGAGGTGGGAGGGGTGACACACAGCTATGAGTGACCAGCAGTCCTTCCCCGACTGGCCCATCCTCTCCAGGTGCAGTTCCCCTTAGTGTGTCTGCCAAGGGTGCCAGCACAGCCGCCCCACTCCAGGGGAAGAGGAGTGGCAGCCCTTACCCACCTGAGTGGGCACAGTGTAGCATTTATTCATTAGCCCCCATACTGGCTTGACCGTCTCCCCTGTGGGCTGCATGACAAGGAGAGAGAAAAAGGCTGAGGTGAGCTCTGTCAATACCTTAACTTAAAAAATCTATAATTGGGCTGGGCAGGGTGGCTCACGCCTGTAATCCCAGCACTTTGGGAGGCCGAGATGGGTGGATCACCTGAGGTCAGGCGTTCGAGACCAGCCTGGCCAACATGGTGAAACCCCGTCTCTACTAAAAATACAAAAAATTAGCTGGGCGTGGTGGTGGGTGCCTGTAATCCCAGCTACTCAGGAGGCTGAGGCAGGAGAATTGCTTGAACCTGGGAGGCAGAGGTTGCAGTGAGCCGAGATCACACCATTGCACTCCAGTCTGGGTGATAAGTATGAAACGCCATCTCCAAAACAAAGCAAAAGCCTAATTCCCCAAGAACTGTCACTCTTTCACCTGTCTGCTAGCTCCCAGGCAGACCCCACTTGCCAGGGCTGTCTACATTTGTCCTGAGATCTCTCCTGGTGGAAACAGCATTTTCCTCAGGAGGGTTTGTTGAAAGTCATCAGATCCATGGTTGAAAATCGAAGCTGCCTGTGGTGATGGATAACAGCTGGGGTTAAAAAGCAGCAGCTGGGGCATGAGCTGTCCACAGTGAGTTTTTATTGTTGTTTTTGTTTTTTTGGGTGGGGGATGGGGTCTTGCTAGGTCTCAAACTCCTGGCCTCAAGTGATCCTCCCATTACAGCCTCCTGAGTCACTGACACTACAGGTGTGAGCCATCATGTCCAGCTTGTAGTGGTTTTGAACAGCTCTTGCCCCTTCTTGGGAATCTAGGTGCCCTGCACGTGGGTAAGGCTGTCTGCAGCTGTGCCCATATTCAGGAAGGCCGGCAAGGCCCTGAGCCCTCACCCGTGACTGACCTGAGGTGCTGTGCAGACAGCACGTGACGGCTAAGGGAAAGTTGAGCACTGCCTAGCAGAGCGCTGAAGCCACGCCCGGCACACACAGAGAGACCCACTCGGCAAAGACTTCACTTCCAGGCACCTAAGGAACTCTGACCAGTCATTAGCTGACCACTGCCATAACTGAAGAGCGGCTTCAGTGGCCACACCTCGCAGGGAATGGAGACATTAATGCTTAGTCAGAATTAGTTCAGAAAAGTCACCCAGCAAAGAAACAGCTCCAACAGGCAACAACAACAACACACCCTGGGCAGGGAAGAGAATCTGACTTTCGGAGTTGCCACATTATCGCCCGTGAAATGTCCAGGTTTTAACAAATTATGAGACGTGGAAAGGAAACCGAAAGGACGGCCCAGACACGGGAAAAGTCACCAATGGGACCAGCCCCTGATGCTGCAATTGCTAGACAAAGACGTTCAGTCAGCTCATTTAAATATGTTCAAAGACCTAAAACATGCTGCATCTGAGGCTGCACCGCCTGGAACCTGCTGATCTCGGAAGCTAAGCATGATCAGGCCTGGCTAGTACTTCAAAGGGAGAAACCACGTGTAGGCCTGGTGCGGTGGCTCATACCTATCATCCTAGCACTCTGGGAAGCTGACGCAGGTGGATTGCTTGAGCCCAGGAGTTTGAGAGCAGCTTGGGAAACGTGGTGAGACCCCCATCTCTACAAAAAATTTTAAAAATTAGCTGGCTGCCTATGGTCCCAGCCTCTCAGGATGCTGAGGTAGGAGGATCACTTCAGCCCAGGAAGTTGAGGCTGCAGTGAGCCATGACTGCACCACTGCACTCCAGCTTGGGTGACAGAGAGACCTTCTCCCAAGAAAAAGAAAAGAACCATGTCAAAAGAACTAACTAAAGTGTGGGAACAATGTCTCACCAATTAGAGAATATCAATAATGGGATAAACCTTATAAAAAGGGGCTGGGCATGGTGGCTCATGCCTATAATCCCAGCACTTTGGGAGGCTGAGGCGGGCAGATCATGAGGTCAAGAGATTGAGACCAGCCTGGCCAACATGGTGAAACCCTGTCTCTACTTAAAATACAAAAATTAGCCGGGCGTGGTGGCACGTGCCTGTAATCCCAGCTACTCGGGAGGCTGAGGCAGGAGAATCGCTTGAACCCGAGAGGCAGAGATTGCAGTGAGCCGAGATTGCACCACTGCACTACAGCCTGGGTGACAGAGCGATACTCCAAAACACAAAACAAAACAAAAAACAAAACAAAAAAGTTATAAAAAGGAACCAAATAAAAATTCTGGAGTTGTAGGGTAAAATAACTGAAATGAAAATTCATCCCAGGGGCCCAAGAGCAGATTGGAACAATTGGAAGAAAGAGCCTGTGACTATGGAGAGAGGCCACCTGAGGTAGTCCCCTCTGAGGAACAGGAACAAGCATGAAGAGCAATGCACAGAGATCCAGAGACCTGGAGACGCCGTCAAGCTTTCTGACATACACGCAATGGGAGTCCCAGGAAAGAAGACAGGGAGAAAGGAGTAAAGGAATAGTTGAAGAATTAATGGCTGAAAACCTCCCAAATTTGATGAAAAACATTAATCTGTACATCCAAAAAGCTCATCAAACTCCAAGTAGGGTAAACTCAAAGAGATCTTCAGCCATACGCATCATCATAATCACTGTCAAAAGACAGATTTTTCTTTTTTTAGAATTTTAAATGTACCTTTTAATTTGCTCCTGGGGCAAAGAGCCAGGATTGGTACTAGAGCAGTGTCTGGGATGAGAAGAATTTAATAAAATGGGATTAGGTCCAATGGTTGGGTTAGGGGAGGCAACCTGCTCGGGAGGATCAGCCTCAACCTATCCATGCAGCAGGGCCTCCACCTGTCCCTCTCCGTAGTCCCACACCTGGAACCCAGAGCCGTCTGCCTCTTCCCAGATCATGGCCGACAGCACTCCACCAGACTGCAGCTGGAGCAGGCACAGGATTCACTTATTGAGGGCTGTGGCCTGGCCCAGATCATAGCCTATACCCAGGGACAGTTGTGTCACTTCTGCCACCACCACATCCGCCTTCTGCAGCCACGTCAAATACCACTCATGGATGAGACTGTCACCCCCAGTGGACTTATCAACCCCGTGTCCAGCTCCACAGCCGCCACGTGCTCGGTGAGCACTGGCTCCAAGCATGGCAGCTGACACACAATCCACCTGTACAGGGCCCGGTCCTCCCGTCCTCAGTGGATGATCCCGTAGAAGTCCAGGGCTCGGCAGCTGCCCTCCCACAAAAGACAGGATTTTGAAAGCAGCAAGAGAGAAAAGACATATCAGGTAGTCACAGTGGCTCAGGCCTGTAATCCCAGCACTTTGGGAGGCCCAGGTGGGAGGATCGCTTCACCCCAGGAGTTCAAGACCAGCCTGGACAACTTGGAAGAACCCGGTCTCTACAAAAAATACAAAATTAGCTGGGGTTGGGTGCGGTGGCTCTGCCTATAATCCCAGAACTTTGGGAGCCTGAGGTGGGTGGATCACCTGAAGTCAGGAGTTCAAGACTAGCCTGGCCAACATGGTGAAACGCTATCTCTACTGAAAATACAAAAAGCTAGACGTGGTGGCACACACCTGTAATCCCAGCTACTTAGGAGGCTGAGGCAGGAGAATTGCTTGAAGCCTAGAGGTGAAGGTTGTAGTGAGCTGAGATTGCATCATTGCACAATGGAGGGGAGCCACCAGCCTGGGCAACAAGAGGAAATCTCCGTCTCCAAAAAAAAAAAAAAAAAATTGGGCTGGGTGGTGCCTGTAGTCCCAGCTACTTGAGAGGCAGGGGGTCCACTTGATGTCGAGACTGCAGTGAGCCATGATCCTGCCACTGCACTCCGGCCTGGGCAACAGAGTGAGACCCTGTCTAAAGAAAAAAAAAATAAAGCAACATATACTGAACAAAGGATCCTCCATAACGTTCCCACCAGATTTCTAATCAGAAACATGGAGGCCAGAAAGCAGTGGAGGACGACGACCCTCAGGCAGCCCTGGAGGATGTTGTCACAGGCTGGGGCAAGGGCCTTCAGGCTACCAACTGGGAGCTCTGGGAACAGCCCTGTTGCAAACGAGAAGCCATGGCCCGGCCAGAGCCCAGGGATGTGGGCTGGGCTGGGAGCAGCCTCTGGACAGGAGAGGTCCCATCCAGGAAACCTCAGGCATGGCTGGGAAGCGCGGTACTTGGTGCCGGGTCTGTATGTGTGTGTGACTGGTGTGTGTAAGAGACAATGTGTGCCCTGAGTGTCAGTGTGAGTCTGTGTATGTGTGAATATTGTCATTGTGTGGGTGATTTTCTGGGTGTGTAATCGTGTCCCTGCAAGTGTGAACAAGTGGACAAGTGTCTGGGAGTGGACAAGAGATCTGTGCACCATCAGGTGTGTGCATAGCATCTGTGCATGTCAAGAGTGCAGTGTGAAGTGAAGGGACCAGGCCCATGATGCCACTCCTCATCAGGAGCTCTAAGGCCCCAGGTAAGTGCCAGTGACAGATAAGGGTGCTGAAGGTCACTCTGGAGTGGGCAGGTGGGGGTAGGGAAAGGGCAAGGCCATGTTCTGGAGGAGGGGTTGTGACTACATTAGGGTGTATGAGCCTAGCTGGGTGGTGGATGGCCGGGTCCACTGAAACCCTGGTTATCCCAGAAGGCTTTGCAGGCTTCAGGAGCTTGGAGTGGGGAGGGGGGGTGACTTCTCTGACCAGGCCCCTCCACCGGCCTACCCTGGGTAAGGGCCTGGAGCAGGAAGCAGGGGCAAGGACCTCTGGAGCAGCCCATACCCACCCTGGCCTGACTCTGCCACTGGCAGCACAGTCAACACAGCAGGTTGACTCACAGCAGAGGGCAAAGGCCATCATCAGCTCCCTTTATAAGGGAAGGGTCACGCGCTCGGTGTGCTGAGAGTGTCCTGCCTGGTCCTCTGTGTCTGGTGGGGTGGGGGTGCCAGGTGTGTCCAGAGGAGCCCAGTTGGTAGTGAGGCAGCCATGGGGCTAGAAGCACTGGTGCCCCTGGCCGTGATAGTGGCCATCTTCCTGCTCCTGGTGGACCTGATGCACCGGCGCCAACGCTGGGCTGCACGCTACCCGCCAGGCCCCCTGCCACTGCCCGGGCTGGGCAACCTGCTGCATGTGGACTTCCAGAACACACCATACTGCTTCGATCAGGTGAGGGAGGAGGTTCTGGAGGGTGGCAGAGGTGCTGAGGATCCTCTACCAGAAGCAAACATGGGTGGTGGGTGAAACCACAGGCTGGACCAGAAGCCAGGCTGAGAAGGGGAAGCAGGTTTGGGGGACTTCCTGGGGAAGGGCATTTATACATGGCATGAAGGACCGGATTTTCCAAAGGCCAAGGAAGAGTAGGGCAAGGGCCTGGAGGTGGAGCTGGACTTGGCAGTGGGCGTGCAAGCCCATTGGGCAACATATGTTATGGAGCACAAAGTCCCTTCTGCTGACACCAGAAGAAAAGGCCTTGGGAATGGAAGAGGAGTCAGGGTCCTGTGTGCCGTTTAAATCAGGAAATCAAGGATGAAGGAGGTGCAGTGACCCGGTTCAAACCTTTTGCACTGTGGGTCCTCGGGCCTCACTGCTCACCGGCATGGACCATCATCTGGGAATGGGATGCTAACTGTGGCCTCTCGGCAATTTTGGTGACTCTTGCAAGGTCATACCTGGGTGACGCATCCAAACTGAGTTCCTCCATCACAGAAGTTGTGACCCCACCCCCACCCCAGGATCAGGAGGCTGGGTCTCCTCCTTCCACCTGCTCACTCCTGGTAGCCCCGGGGGTCGTCCAAGGTTCAAATAGGACTAGGACCTGTAGTCTGGGGGGATCGTCGCTTGACAGAGGCCCTGACCCTCCCTCTGCAGTTGCGGCGCCGCTTCGGGGACGTGTTCAGCCTACAGCTGGCCTGGACGCCGGTGGTCGTGCTCAATGGGCTGGCGGCCGTGCGCGAGGCGCTGGTGACCCACGGCGAGGACACCGCCGACCGCCCCCCTGTGCCCATCACCCAGATCCTGGGTTTCGGGCCGCGTTCCCAAGGCAAGCAGCGGTGGGGACAGAGACAGATTTCCGTGGGACCCGGGTGGGTGATGACCGTAGTCCGAGCTGGGCAGAGAGGGCGCGGGGTCGTGGACATGAAACAGGCCAGCGAGTGGGGACAGCGGGCCAAGAAACCACCTGCACTAGGGAGGTGTGAGCGTGGGGACGAGGGCGGGGCTTGTGACGAGTGGGCGGGGCCACTGCCGAGACCCGGCAGGAGCCCAATGGGTGAGGCTGGCGCATTTCCCAGCTGGAATCCGGTGTCGAAGTGGGGGGTGGGGACCGCACCTGTGCTGTAAGCTCAGTGTGGGTGGCGCGGGGCCCACGGGATCTTCCCTGAGTGCAAAGGCGGTCAGGGTGGGCAGAGACGAGGCGGGGCAAAGCCCTGCCCCAGCCAAGGGAGCAAGGTGGATGCACAAAGAGTGGGCCCTGTGCCCAGCTGGACAGGGCCGGGGACTGCGGGAGACCAGGGGGAGCATAGGGTTGGAGTGGGTGGTGGAGGGTGGGGCTAATGCCTTCATGGCCACGCGCACGTGCCCATCCCGCCCCCAGGGGTGTTCCTGGCGCGCTATGGGCCCGTGTGGCGCGAGCAGAGGCGCTTCTCCGTGTCCACCTTGCGCAACTTGGGCCTGGGCAAGAAGTCGCTGGAGCAGTGGGTGACCGAGGAGGCCGCCCGCCTCTGTGCCGCCTTCGCCGACCACTCCGGTGGGTGATGGGCACAGGGGCACAAAGCGGGAACTGGGAAGGCGGGGGACGGGGAAGGCGACCCCTGACCCGCATCTCCCGCTCCCAGGACGCCCCTTTCGCCCCAGCGGCCTCTTGGACAAAGCCGTGAGCAACGTGATCGCCTCCCTCACCTGCGGGCGCCGCTTCGAGTATGACGACCCTCGCTTCCTCAGGCTGCTGGACCTAGCTCAGGAGGGATTGAAGGAGGAGGCGGGCTTCCTGCGCGAGGTGTGGAGCGAGAGACCGAGGGGTCTCTGCAGGGCGAGCTCCTGAGGTGCCGGGGCTGGACTGGGGCCTCGGAAGAGCAGGATTTGCATAGATGGGTTTGGGAAAGGACATTCCAGGAGACCCCACTGTAAGAAGGGCCTGGAGGAGGAGGGGACATCTCAGACATGGTCGTGACAGAGGTGTGCCCGGGTCAGGGGGCACCAGGAGAGGCCAAGGACTCTGTACCCCCTGTCCACGTTGGAGATTTCGATTTTAGGTTTCTCCTCTGGGCAAGGAGAGAGTGTGGAGGCTGGCACTGGGGAGGGACTTGGGGAGGTCAGTGGTAAGGACAGGCAGGCCCTGGGTCTTCCTGGAGATGGCTGGGGCCTGAGACTGGTCCAGGTGAACGCAGAGCACAGGAGGGATTGAGACCCCATTCTGTGTCTGCTGTAGGTGCTGAATGCCATCCCCGTCCTCCTGCGTATCCCAGGGCTGGCTGGCAAGGTCCTACGCTTCCAAAAGGCTTTCCTGACCCAGCTGGATGAGCTGCTAACTGAGCACAGGATGACCTGGGACCCAGCCCAGCCACCCCGAGACCTGACTGAGGCCTTCCTGGCGGAGATGGAGAAGGTGAGAGCAGCTGACACGGTGGGGGGCAAGGGTGGTGGGTTGAGCGTCCCGGGAGGAATGAGGGGAGGCTGGGCAAAAGGTTGGGCCAGTGCATCACCCGGTGAGCCGCATCTGGGCCGACATGTGCAGAATTGGAGGTCATTTGGGGGCTACCCCGTTCTGTCCCGAGTATCCTCTCGGCCCTGCTCAGGCCAAGAGGAACCCTGAGAGCAGCTTCAATGATGAGAACCTGCGCATAGTGGTGGCTGACCTGTTCTCTGCCGGGATGGTGACCACCTCGACCACGCTGGCCTGGGGCCTCCTGCTCATGATCCTACATCCGGATGTGCAGCGTGAGCCCATCTGGGAAACAGTGCAGGGGCCGAGGGAGGAAGGGTACAGGCGGGGGCCCGTGAACTTTGCTGGGACACCCGGGGCTCCAAGCACAGGCTTCACCAGGATCCTGTAAGCCTGACCTCCTCCAACATAGGAGGCAGGAAGGAGTGTCAGGGCCGGACCCCCTGGGTGCTGACCCATTGTGGGGACGCATGTCTGTCCAGGCCGTGTCCAACAGGAGATCGACGACGTGATAGGCCAGGTGCGGCGACCAGAGATGGGTGACCAGGCTCGCATGCCCTACACCACTGCCGTGATTCACGAGGTGCAGCGCTTTGGGGACATCGTCCCCCTGGGTGTGACCCATATGACATCCCGTGACATCGAAGTACAGGGCTTCCGCATCCCTAAGGTAGGCCTGGCACCCTCCTCACCCCAGCTCAGCACCAGTCCCTGGTGGTAGCCCCAGCATGGCCACTGCCAGGTGGGCCCAGTCTAGGAACCCTGGCCACCCGGTCCTTAATGCCACCACATCGACTGTCCCCGCCTGAGTGTGGGGTCCAGAATAGAGGCAGGACTGGCCTGTCCATCCAGAGCCCCCGTCTAGTGGGGAAGACAAACCAGGACCTGCCAGAATGTTGGAGGACCCAATGCCTGTAGGGAGAGGGGGCAGTGTGGGTGCCTCTGAGAGGTGTGACTGCACCCTGCTGTGGGGTCGGAGAGGGTACTGTGGAGCTTCTCGGGCGCAGGACTAGTTGACAGAGTCCAGCTGTGTGCCAGGCAGTGTGTGTCCCCCGTGTGTTTGTTTGGTGGCAGGAGTCCCAGCATCCTAGAGCCCAGTCCCCACTCTCACCCTGCATCTCCTGCCCAGGGCACGACACTCATCACCAACCTGTCATCGGTGCTGAAGGATGAGGCCATCTGGGAGAAGCCCTTCCGCTTCCACCCCGAACACTTCCTGGATGCCCAGGGCCACTTTGTGAAGCCGGAGGCCTTCCTGCCTTTCTCAGCAGGTGCCTGTGGGGAGCCCGGCTCCCTGTCCCCGTCCGTGGAGTCTTGCAGGGGTATCACCCAGGAGCCAGGCTCACTGACGCCCCTCCCCTCCCCTCCCCACAGGCCGCCGCGCATGCCTCGGGGAGCCCCTGGCCCGCATGGAGCTCTTCCTCTTCTTCACCTCCCTGCTGCAGCACTTCAGCTTCTTGGTGCCCACCGGACAGCCCCGGCCCAGCCACCATGGTGTCTTTGCTTTCCTGGTGACCCCATCCCCCTATGAGCTTTGTGCTGTGCCCCGCTAGAATGGGGTACCTAGTCCCCAGCCTGCTCCCTAGCCAGGGGCCCTGATGTACAATAAAGCAATGTGGTAGTTCCAACTCGGGTCCCCTGCCCACGCCCTGGTTGCGATCATCCTCCTCAGGGCAACCCCACCCCTGCCTCATTCCTGCTTACCCCACCGCCTGGCCGCATTTGAGACGGGTCCGTTGAGGCTGAGCAGATGTCAGTTACCCTTGCCCATAATCCCGTGTCCCACTGACCCAACTCTGACTGCCCAGATTGGTGACAAGGACTACATTGTCCTGGCATCTGGGGAAGGGGCCAGAATGGACTGACTAGAGGTGTCAGTCAGCCCTGGATGTGGTGGAGAGGGCAGAACTCAGCCTGGAGGCCCATATTTCTTTTTTTTTTTTTTTTTTTTTTTTTTTTTTTTTCTGTTGAGGCAGAGTCTCGCTCTGTCGCCCAGGCAGGAGTGCAGTGGTGCGATCTTGGCTCACTGCAAGCTCCGCCTCCCGGGTTCACACCATTCTCCTGCCTCAGCCACCCAAGTAGCTGGGACTACAGGTGCCCACGACCACGCCCGGCTAATATTTTTGTCTGTTTTTAACAGAGACGGGGTTTCACCGTGTTAGCCAGGGTGGTCTCAATCTCCTGACCTCGTGATCCGCCCACCTCGGCCTCCCAAAGTGCTGGAATTACAGGCGTGAGCCACCGCACCCGGCCTCACATTTCAGGCCTAACTCAGCCCACCCCACATCAGGGGCAGCAGTCCTGCCAGCACCATCACAACAGTCACCTCCCTTCATATATGACACCCCAAAACGGAAGACAAATCATGGCATCAGGGAGCTATATGCCAGGGCTACCTCCCAGGGCTCAGTCGGCAGGTGCCAGAACATTCCCTGGGAAGGCCCCAGGAAAACCCAGGACCAAGCCACCGCCCTCAGCCTGTCACCTTGTGTCCAAAATTGGTGGGTTCTTGGTCTCACTGACTTCCAGAATGAAGCTGTGGACCCTCACGGTGAGTGTTACAGTTCTTAAAGATGGTGTGTTCAGAGTTTGTTCCTTCTGGTGGGTGCGTGGTCTTGCTGGCTTCAGGAGTGAAGCTGCAGACCTTCACAGTGAGTGTTACGGCTCTTAAGGCGGCACGCACGGAGTTGTTCATTCTTCCTGGTGGGTTTGTGGTCTCACTGGCCTCAGGAGTGAAACTGCAGTCCTTCCAGTGTTACAACTCATAAAGGCAGTGTGGACCCAATGAGTGAGCAGCAGGAAGACTCACTGCAAACAGCAAAAGAACGATGGCAACCAGGTTGCCGCTGCCACTTCAGGCAGCCTGCTTTTA
Organism: Gorilla gorilla gorilla; assembly: GCF_029281585.2. Lineage (NCBI taxonomy): Eukaryota > Metazoa > Chordata > Mammalia > Primates > Hominidae > Gorilla > Gorilla gorilla. Next base: position 40,136,036 of record NC_086018.1, on the reverse strand, counting down.
TTCCCTTATCTGACCCCCACCCACATCCTGCTGATTGGCCCATTTTACAGACAGCGGATTGGTCCACTTACAGAGAGCTGATTGGTCCATTTTGACAGGGTGCTGATTGGTGCATTTACAATCCCTGAGCTAGACACAGAGTGCTGATTGGTATATTTACAAACCTTGAACTACACACAGAGTGCTGAATGGTGTATTTACAATCCCTTAGCTAGACATAAAGGTTGTCCAAGTCCCCACTAGATTAGCTAGATAGAGTAGACAGAGAGCACTGATTGGTGCGTTTACAAACCTTCAGCTAGACACAGGGTGCTGATTGGTGTGTTTACAAACTTTGAGCTAGACACAGAGTGCTGATTGGTGTATTTACAATCTTTTAGCTAGAAATAAAGGTTCCCCAAGTACCCACCAGATTAGCTAGATACAGAGTGCTAACTGGTGCATCCACAAACCCGGAGCTAGACACAGAGTGCTGATTGGTGCATATACAATCCTCTGGCTAGACATAAAAGTTCTCCAAGTCCCCACGTGACTCAGGAGTCCAGCCAGCTTCGCCTAGTGGATCCTATGCCAGGGCCACAGGCAGAGCTGCCTGCCAGTCCCACGCCGGGCACCTGCACTCCTCAGCCCTTGGGCAGTGGATGGGACCAGGTGCCGTGGAGCAGTGGGAGGCACCCGTGTGGGAGGCTCGGGCCTCGCAGGGAGCCCACCATGGGGAGGCTTGGGCATGGCAGGCTGCAGGTCCCGAACCCTGCCCCGCGGGGAGGTGACTGAGGCCTGGCGACAATTCAAGTGTGGTGCGCGCCGGCGGGCCAGCAGTACTGGGGGACCCAACGCCCCCTCCGCAGCTGCTGGCCCAGGTGCTAAGCCCCTCACTGCCTGGGGCTGGAGGCACCAGCTGGCTGCTCCGAGTGCAGGGCCCGCTGAGCCCCTGCCCACCCGGAACTGGTGCTGGCCCGTGAGCAACCCAGGTTCCTGCCCACGCCTCTCCCTCCATACCTCCCCGCAAGCAGAGGGAGTTGGCTCCAGCCTCCACCAGCCCAGAGAGGGGCTCCCACAGTGCAGCGCTGGGCTGAAGGGCTCCTCAAGTGTGGTCAGAGCAGACGCTGAGGCTGAGGAGGTGCTGAGAGCGAGCGAGGACCGCCAGCACGTTGACACCTCTCAACCTCACCACAGGACTGGCCCCCTCTCTCGGCCCTCAGGGATGCTGCTGTCCGGACCCCTGACCAGTGACGAGTTTGCACTCGGGGCCAGGCTGGCGCTGGAGGAGGACACTTGTTTGGCTCCAACCCTAGGTGCCATCCTCCCGGTAGGGGTAAGGCAGGGCCCACAGGCTTGGCCAGGGGCCATGTATGAGCCCTGTGGGTCACTGGCCTGCCCTAGGGCGGGAGTCAACCTTGGGCCCATGAGGCACTGGGGCGGGCAGAGAAGGAGGAGGTGGCATGGGCAGCTGAGAGCCAGAGACCCTGACCCTAGTCCTGGCTCTGCCATTACCCCGTGTGACCCCGGGCCCACCCTTCCCCACCCTTCCCCACCCTTCCCCACCCTTCCCCACCCTGGGCTTCTGTTTCCCTTCTGCCAATGAGAAGGCTGCTTCACCTGCCCCGAGTCCTGTCTTCCTGCTCTGCCTTCTGGGGCTGTGGCCCTTGCTGGCCTGGAGCCCCAACCAAGGGCAGGGACTGCTGTCCTCCACGTCTGTCCTCACCGACATAATGGGCTGGGCTGGGCACACAGGCAGTGCCCAGGAGTTTCTAATGAGCATATGATTACCTGAGTCCTGGGCAGACCTTCTTAGGGAACAGCCTGGGACAGAGAACCACAGACACTCTGAGGAGCCACCTGAGGCCTCTTTTGCCAGAGGACCCTACAGCCTCCCTGGCAGCAGTTCCGCCAGCATTTCTGTAAATGCCCTCATGCCAGGGTGCGGCCCGGCTGTCAGCACGAGAGGGACGTTGGTCTGTCTCCTGGCACCGAGTCAGTCAGAAAGGTGGCCAGGGCCCCCTTGGGCCCCTCCAGAGACAATCCACTGTGGTCACACGGCTCGGTGGCAGGAAGTGCTGTTCCTGCAGCTGTGGGGACAGGGAGTGTGGATGAAGCCAGGCTGGGTTTGTCTGAAGACGGAGGCCCCGAGAGGTGGCAGCCTGGCCTATAGCAGCAGCAACTCTTGGATTTATTGGAAAGATTTTCTTCACGGTTCTGAGTCTTGGGGGTGTTAGAGGCTGAGAACCAGTCCAGCCAGAGCTCTGTCATGGGCACGGAGACCCGGTCCCAGGGCCTTTGCTCTTTGCTGTCCTCAGAGGCCTCTGCAAAGTAGAAACCGGCAGCCTTGTGAGTCCCCTCCTGGGAGCAATCAACCCTCCCTCTGAGATGCCCCGGGGCCAGGTCAGCTGTGGTGAAAGGTAGGGATGCAGCCAGCTCAGGGGAGTGGCCCAGAGTTCCTGCCCACCCAAGGAGGCTCCCAGGAAGGTCAAGGCACCTGACTCCTGGGCTGCTTCCCTCCCCTCCCCTCCCCAGGTCAGGAAGGTGGGAAAGGGCTGGGGTGTCTGTGACCCTGGCAGTCACTGAGAAGCGGGGTGGAAGCAGCCCCCTGCAGCACGCTGGGTCAGTGGTCTTACCAGATGGATACGCAGCAACTTCCTTTTGAACCTTTTTATTTTCCTGGCAGGAAGAAGAGGGATCCAGCAGTGAGATCAGGCAGGTTCTGTGTTGCACAGACAGGGAAACAGGCTCTGTCCACACAAAGTTGGTGAGGCCAGGATGAGGCCCAGTCTGTTCACACATGGCTACTGCCTCTCAGCTCTGCACAGACGTCCTCGCTCCCCTGGGATGGCAGCTTGGCCTGCTGGTCTTGGGGGTTGAGCCAGCCTCCAGCACTGCTTCCCTGCCCTGCTGCCTCCCACTCTGCAGTGCTCCATGGCTGCTCAGTCGGACCCATGCTGGAGACGTTCCAGTTGAAGCCCCGGGCTGTCCTTACCTCCCAGTCTGGGGTACCTGCCACCTCCTGCTCAGCAGGAATGGGGCTAGGTGCTTCCTCCCCTGGGGACTTCACCTGCTCTCCCTCCTGGGATAAGACGGCAGCCTCCTCCTTGGGGGCAGCAGCATTCAGTCCTCCAGGTCTCCTGGGGGTCGTGACCTGCAGGAGGAATAAGAGGGCAGACTGGGCAGAAAGGCCTTCAGAGCACCTCATCCTCCTGTTCTCACACTGGGGTGTCACAGTCCTGGGAAGTTCTTCCTTTTCAGTTGAGCTGTGGTAACCTTGTGAGTTTCCTGGAGGGGGCCTGCCACTACCCTTGGGACTCCCTGCCGTGTGTCTGGGTCTAACTGAGCTCTGAAAGGAGAGAGCCCCAGCCCTGGGCCTTCCAGGGGAAGCCTTACCTCAGAGGTTGGCTTCTTCCTACTCTTGACTTTGCGTCTCCGCAGAGGGAGGTGGGAGGGGTGACACACAGCTATGAGTGACCAGCAGTCCTTCCCCGACTGGCCCATCCTCTCCAGGTGCAGTTCCCCTTAGTGTGTCTGCCAAGGGTGCCAGCACAGCCGCCCCACTCCAGGGGAAGAGGAGTGGCAGCCCTTACCCACCTGAGTGGGCACAGTGTAGCATTTATTCATTAGCCCCCATACTGGCTTGACCGTCTCCCCTGTGGGCTGCATGACAAGGAGAGAGAAAAAGGCTGAGGTGAGCTCTGTCAATACCTTAACTTAAAAAATCTATAATTGGGCTGGGCAGGGTGGCTCACGCCTGTAATCCCAGCACTTTGGGAGGCCGAGATGGGTGGATCACCTGAGGTCAGGCGTTCGAGACCAGCCTGGCCAACATGGTGAAACCCCGTCTCTACTAAAAATACAAAAAATTAGCCACGTGTGGTGGTGGGTGCCTGTAATCCCAGCTACTCAGGAGGCTGAGGCAGGAGAATCGATTGAACCCAGGAAGTGGTGGCTGCAATGAGCCAAGATCGCGTCATTGCACTCCAGCCTGGTCAACAAGAGTGAAACTGTCTTAAAAAAAAATCTATAATTGATATCTTCGGAAAGATAAAACTTTGCATTCATGAAATAAGAATAGGAGGCTCTAAAATAAAAATGTTCAAACACCCACCACCACTAATTCTTGACAAAAATATAGTCTGGGTGCCTTAGCTCATGCCTGTAATCCCAGCATTTTGGGAGGCTAAGGCAGGAGGATTGCTTGAGCCTAGGAGTTCAACACCAGCCTGGGCCACCTAAGGAGACCCCATCTCTACAAAAAGTTAAAATACTGGCTGGGTGTGGTGGCACACACCTGTAGTTCCAGCTGCTTGGGAGGCTGAGGTGGGAGGATCACTTGAGTCCAGGAACAAGGCTGCAGTGAACTGTGATCGTGCCACTGCACTCCAGCCTGGGCAACAGAGAAAGACCTTGCCTTAAAAATAAAAAAATATAATAATAGGAATGCAAAATCTAATCAAAGTATAGAAGCTAAACTTGAAAAAAATATTTTCCAGAAAGAACAGAGAAGAGGTCAGGAGCTCCAACAGCTAAATTGTTGTTTAGATGTTTCTGAAACAGGCAGCAGAGACAACAGACTAGGAGGCAGGGAAAGATGTCTAATAAATACGTTTCTTTTTTGTCAAGACAAGTTCTCACAGAGGAAAAACATGAGTTTCCAGTAGAGAAGGAAACACCAAGTGTTCACGACAATGAATGAAGGGGACCCAGCCCCAATTTTGTTGTCAAGAAATTTCACAACACTGAGGACAGAGCGGAACCTAAAAACTTCCAGAGATAAAAAAAGTCTGAGCTTCAGGAATTCAACATTCATCAGACTTCTCAACACCAACCTTTGAAGCTATAAGATAATGAAGACCTTCAAAATCTGAGAGAAAATATTTCCAATCTAGAACTCTATACCTAGCCAAATGCTATGCAAGTATGAATTGAGGTCTTTTCGGATACATAAATGTCTCAAGACTACCCCTCAGGAAGCAACTGGAGGTTGTACTTCACTAAAATAAAGGAGAAATAGAAAAGAAGATAACATGGGACCCAGCACAACAGGCAGGGAGAGCCCCTGAGCATAAGGGTGAATGGGGAGCTCAGGAGGACAGCTGGGCAGCAGACCTCCAGGGTGCCCCATCCAGATGGAATCAGGGAGATGGAGGGCTCCTGAGATATGTCTCCATGAAAATGATCATATGGAGAAATGACCTGATCTGTCTAAATGTACTGCAAAGAGATTTCTATTTTTGGCAAAAAATTTGGATGAATTAATTATATAATAGATGCACAAAAAACTAAAGAAAGAGAAGAAGAAAAACTAAAATCATGACTCAACTGGGACTACTGTCTACATTTTTTGTTTTGAGAAAGAGTCTTGCTCTGTTGCCCAGACTGGAGTGCAGTGATCACGTTTCATTGCAGCCTTCACAACCTGTGCTCAAGTAAGTGACTCTCTTACCTCAGCTTCCTTAGTAGCTGGGATCACAGGGCACCACCACACTCAGCTAATTTTTTTTTTTTAAATAGACAGTGTCTCCCAACGTTGTCCAGGCTGGTCTCGAACTCCTGGACTCAAGGGATCCTCCCATGTTGACCTCTCAAGTAGTTGGGATTACAGGCATGAGCCACTGTGCCTGACCTAGCTAATTTTTTTCTGATTTATTTATTTATTTATTTATTTTTTGTACAGAGTCTCACCATGTTGACCAGGCTGGTCTGGAACTTCTGAGCTCAAGTGATCCTCTTGCCTTCGCCTCCCAAAGTGCAGAGATTATAGGCGTGAACTATCACGCCTGGCCTGTTTACATAGTTTAATAATGTAAATCTTCAATACTGATCTAATAAAAATTGAAATATGCCTTTTAGAATGGCTTTCAAAAATAACAAATGCTGGAGAGGATGTAGAACAACTGGAACCTCTCGGTTATTGCTGGTGAGACAGCAGCTTTGAAAAAGTTTGAGTTTCTTACAAAATTAAACTTACACTTACCATATGACCCAAAAATTCCACTGCTTGCTCTTTACTCAAGTATAAGGAAAATCTATGTACACACAAAACTTGTACGTGAATATTAATAGTGATTTTATGCCCCAAACTAGAAATAGTCCAAATGTTCTGGAACATCCATACAATGGACCACCACTCAATAAAAGGAACAAACTACTGATACACGTGACTAGATGAATCTCAAATGCTTTGTGCTAAGTAAAATAAACCAGACTGAAAAGGCTAGCATATGTTTCCATTTATATGACAATCTTGCAAAGGCAAAACTACAGGAACAGGAAACTGTTCACTGATGGCCAGGGTGTGGGAGTAGGAGGAAGGGTTGACTACAGGTGACTATGGGGGATTTTTTTTTTTTTTTTTGAGACGGAGTCTCTGTCGCCCAGGCTGGAGTGTACTGGCACGATCTCGGCTCACTGCAACATCCACCTCCTGGGTTTAAGGTATTTTTAGTAGAGACGGGGTTTCACTATGTTGGCCAGGCTGGTCTCAAACTCCTGACCTCAGGTGATCCACCCGCTTCGGCCTCCCAAAGTGCTGGGATTATAGGCGTGAGCCACCGAGGCCAGCCACTTTTTTTTTTTTTTAAAGACAGAGTCTTGCTGTGTCACTCAGGCTGGAGTGCAGTGGCGTGATCCCAGCTCACTGCAGCCTCAACATCCTGCACTCAAGTGATCCTTCCACCTCAGCTTCCTGAGTAGCTGGGACCACAGGCACACCTCACCACACCCAGCTAATTTTTAATTTTTTTGTAGAGACAGGGTCTCACCATGTTGCCCAGGCTGGTCTTGAACTCCTGGGCTCCACCAATCCTGCCTTGCCCTCCTCACAGTGCCCAGCCCTTAGATTCTCTCTTTAACCTCTAACTCCACCCCGTCTTCCTCACTTTCAGCAGAGAGCATAGGCACCATGAGATGGGCATTTCCTCAACTTGCTGCCACCAAACCCATTCACTCATCGGCTTCTCATAGGCCATTTCCTCTCCCAGGGGAGGAGGGGAGGAGGCTCCCCTCCCTCTCCAAAGCTAGCCCTACTCCTGTGCCCCATTTCATCTGGTCTTCTCACCTGGGCATTTGGAGATCTCGTCTCACCTCAATATTCTCCTTTTCCTTTTTTCTGGCTCCTTCCATCAGCATCTAAACACATTGCTGATCTCTTCTATTAAAAAGAAGAAAGCCCTTCTCCCTTGAACCCATATTCCTTCTCCAGCTAGTGTCCTGACCCCTACCCTTCACACCAGTCTCCTGAGAGCGGTGTTGGCAGAGGGGTGTGTTTACTGCTTTCTACCTCTCCCGCGCTCCACAACCCACTTCAACCTGTATCTGTCCCCATAAGCCTCTGAAACCCCTCTCACTGAGGTCACCAGTACGCTCCTAGTCACCAAACCCAGATGACCCTTTCTTTTTTTTTTTGAGACAGAGTCTTGCTCTGTCACCCAGGCTTGAGTGCAGTGGCGTGATCTTGGCTCACTGCAAGCTCCGCCTCCCGGGTTCACACCATTCTCTTGCTTCAGCCTCCCAAGTAGCTGAGACTACAAGCGGCCCGCCACGAGGCCCAGCTAATTTTTTTGTATTTACTAGTAGAGACGGGGTTTCCCCATGTTAGCTAGGATGGTCCTGATCTCCTGACCTCGTGATCCGCCTGCCTCAGTCTTCCAAAGTGCTGGGATTACAGGCATGAGCCACTGCACCCGGCCCCAGCGACCCTTTCTTTAACGACCTCACCTTTTCTCTTGGCTGCTTGACCTCTCATGCTCTGGTTTTCCTCCTGCCTCCCACTCCTCTCTCTCTCTATCTCTCAGTCTCTGTCTATCTCTGTCTGTCTCTCTATTTCTGTCTCTGCCTCTCTCTCTGTCTCTATTTCTGTCTCTGCCTCTCTCTCTGTATCTCTATCTCTGTCTCTCTCTCTCTCTGTATCTCTGTCTCTCTCTGTCTCTATCTCTCTGTATCTCTATCTGTCTCTGTATCTGTTTCTGTCTCTCTATCTCTGTCTCTTTGTCTCTCTGTCTCTCTCTGCCTAAATCTCAGTGTTAAGTGTTGCTCCATGTCCTGCTGACAACAAAGACTCTGAACTTCCACCTCAGACACTCACTTCTAGGCCTTTGCATGTGCTGTTCTCTACCTAGAACGTGTTTCTCCATGGCTTTCAGGAAGGCTCCCCTGACTACCTGAGTTCAGGTGGGGTGGCCCTCCTCAGTGCTCTTAGGGTACTGTACTGTCCCCTGACTGAGGGACCACTTTAGGTCCGTCCACTGTCAAACCCCCAGTAGCTGCCCCTATGCGTGGGACACAGCAAGAGCTAAGTAACGAAATGAATGATTACATGGCTGTGGTTCATCCTAGTGCTTAAAGCCCTGATCAGAGTTGAAAAGTTGCTGTATCTTATTCAGATTTCTGCTAGCAACATATTCAATAGTAAGCTTTGTTAGTCATCTATAACCCAGTGTAAGTGAAGTTATCAGGTCTTTTTCTGGGAGGAGGTTTAGAGGAGGAAAGGAGAGAGAATGAGTCCTAAAGGAGAGAAGAGGAGTAGAAGGGGCATGCCAAGTAGAAAAGGATGTAGAAAAGGTAGGCTTGGGGCAAAAAGATAATTTTCACCTGCTTGGGTGGTTTAATGAGGGCAGCCTTTTAGGCCTGCTTACCAAAGAGGCCAATCTTGATGATGCTAGAAATTTGCAGATAATCCTTTTACCATATCAGTGTCAGGCAGCTTATCCACCTCCTCTTGGGCTCTATGACCAAACCCAAGAAGAGCACTGAGGCCCAACTAAGTCTGGGAGTTCAGTGCACAGGCCTCCCCTTTCGCACGGAGAGTGGTGTCTATGTGTGACATCATGTCTTAGGGGGGCTTTATGACAGGACAACCTCTTCAACCTTGGCCAGAACAGCTTGTCAAATGCCTCGGGGTGGCTTTAAATCCCCAGTAGTGAGAGACAGCCCCTTTGTACGTATCTCATTGGTTCAATTCAGCACAAACAGTGCTGACTGAGCAGCTACAATGTGCCAAGCTCTGTGTGAAGACCCATAGAGACATAAAGATGCAAAAGTGTGTAAGACTCAGTATTTTTTTTTTGTCTTTAAGACTGAGTCTTGATCTGTTGCCCAGGCTGCAGTGCAGTGGCATGATCGTGGCTCACTGCAACCTCCACCTCTCAGGTTCAAGAGATTCTCATGCCTCAGGCTACCGAGTGGCTGGGATTACAGGTGTGCATTACCATGCCAAGCTAATTTTTTTGTATTTTTAGTAAAGACAGGGTCTTGTCATGTTGGCCAGGCTGGTCTCAAATTCCTGGCCTCAAGTGATCCACCCACCTCGGCCTCCCAAAGTATTGAGATTACAGGCGTAAGCCACTGCACCCAGCCAAGACTCAGTCTTATTGCATAACACAATAAGCATATTTTCTAAATCCAAAACAAGAACACAGCCTAACAATTGAATGTCATCTATTCATTCATTCAACCAGTGTCTGCTGAGCTTCCATTTTGGTCCAAGCATTATGCTGAGAGGATCAAAGGTAAACAGGACATACAGCCTACCCTTGAGGAGCTCAAAGACTTCAAACAGACATTTTATGGTTCAAGACAATAACTTCTACCTTCCTCCAAATTTCTGTAAATGTAACAATAATTACAAATCTATGGGTGGTTGAAACTGAGGGATGGATGCCTCAGTTTCACATACACATGAAACATTCACCAAGATAGGCCATATTCTGGACCACGAAACAAATCTCAATGGATTTTAAATTTATTTCAAGTATGTCCTTCAAACACTGTGGAATTAAAAACTAGAAATCAGTAACAGATTCCTGGAAAGAGTCTGAGCTCAGACTCACCTAATCCTGCCCCAACCTGACAGTATTTCTCTACCCGCCCTGGTAGCTGATCACAAAAGCCATAAACTCTTGGGAGCTTTATGGCCCTGTCCATCACCTGAGAAATCCTAATACTTATCCTGGCCAACTTAGGGCAAGCTTATATTCCCCTTCCAGTATTGCAGCTGGTGTTCTCTTGAAAGCGCCACCTCCTGGCTGGAGGCCAACCAAGTCAGGACATTACAGCAACTCACAACAGAATAACCCTGCTCCAAGAAATGAGAAACAACAGCTAATTCCACTGCTTTCAACATCCTGGCTAACCAGAGCTCCTGAGTCTGTCCACGTGACAACTTCACTGCTAGCATAACCAGCATTTGAGAAAGCCAGCACAGTAAACAAAACTACAAGCAAGGACTCTCACACTCACAGTCTACTTTACTCCCCTCCCACCTCCACCAGAGCAGGTGCTGGTGTCCATGGCCAGGAGAGCTAAAGACGGATCACATCACAGGACTCTTTGCAGACATTCCTTAGCACCAGCCTGGAACCTGGTAGCCCCACTGGGTGGCTGGACCCAGAAGAGCAATAGCAATCACTTCAGTCTGGCTCTCACGAACCTCCATCCCTAGGGGAAGTGAGAATGCATCACATCAAGGGGTCACTTTGTGGGACAAAAGAATCTGAACAGTAGCCCCTGAGTTCCAGATTTTTCCCCTGAAATAGTCTACCCAAGTGAGAAGAAATCAGAAAAATTGTAATATGACAAAACAAGGTTCTATAACACCTCCAAAAGACTATACTGGCTCCCCAGCAATGAATGCAAATCAAGAAGAAATCTCTGAATTGCCAGATAAACAATTCAGATGGTTGATTATTAAACTACTCAAGGAGAGACCAGAAAAAAGTGAAAACAAAGAAATTTAAAAAAACAATACAGGCTATGGATTGGCCAGGCGCAGTGGCTCACACCTGTAAACCCAGCACTTTGGAAGGCTGAGGCGGGCTGATCACTTGAGGTCAGGAGTTTGAGACCAGCCTGGCCAACATAGTGAAACCCCATCTCTACCAAAAATACAAAAATCAGCCAGGCATGGTGGTGCGTGCCTGTAATACCAGCTATTTGGGAGACTGAGGCAGGGGGATTGCGTGAACCCAGGAGCCAGAGGTTGCAGTGAGCTGAGATTCCACCACTGCACTCTGAGCAACAGAGTGCTCAGAGTCTCAAAAAAAAAAAAAAAAGAAAGAAAGAAAGAAGAAAACAACAACAAAAAATACAGGCTATGGATGAAAAATTCTCCAGAGAAATAGATATTATAAAGAAAAAAAAATCACAATTTCTGCAAACAGAAGACACACTTAAAGAAATAAAAAATGCACTGGAAAGTGTCAACAACAGACTAGAACAAGTATGTAGGATACAATAAAATTCCTCTTCAAAGGTTTAGCCTGTTAACTTCCTTGTTCTTTGTTCTCAAACTCAACTTTCTTGTTCTCTATGCCTCCTTGTCCCTAGTTACCGTAACTGTAAACAACCTTCCTGTCAGTTCTAATCAATAACTCACATCTGTTCCCTTGGTTACCCACTCTTCACCCATTCCTCCCTTCGAAACCGCACGTCCCACCACTGTAACTCACATTTCCCTTCCCTTCCTTATTTGGGAAAGTATTCACAAATAGCCAGTCGGGTCAGTTTAGATTGTGCAGTCCAACCACAGCCCATGAAGGAGTGACACAGAGGCAGGGATTGTGTTAGGAATAAAAACCCCTGCTTTCCTTTGTTCGGTGTGCTCTTGCAATCGTGATTGACACAAGCAGCACCCTTCTGCAGAAGTAAACTGCCTTGCTGAGAAAACTTTCGCCTCAGTGCTGGTTTCACTTTGCAGCACTGAGCATTTATCTCCAACAAATCTGGGGCTCATCCAGGATTCCCATTCTCCTCCAGGGAAGGGGTCTCTGGTCACCTCTCATAAGGAGACGCATCCCACTGCCTCGTTGCAGTGGCCTCAGGGTGAGGGATCGGAACCCACCCGGTGTGACGAATAAACCCGGACTCTCAGCAATGTGGGGAAAAAAAGGCTTGCAACACCATGGTGACCAGGTAACTTTGTGCACAGACCAAGGTAAGAAACGTCACAGGGGTGACAAAGCATTTCCTTGGTGGTCAAGATATTCTGGAGGTTGAAAGTGTGTGTGAATGATCACAAGCATTACTGCTTGCGGTGCTGCTTGTGTGAATGGTACTAAGCACTACTGCTGTGCGGAGTGAGTGTGTCCTATCTGAGGTTCCATGGTCACCTCATATGGCTTAGGACAGATCCTGCCATGGGGTTTATACTGGCATGCCAATGCTAAGAGGGACCTAAATTCCCCTCCGGGAAGCGACCAGAGTGGACAAAGCAAAAGAAGGGGGCAAGGAGCCTCCAGCAGGTGGGGCTAAAGGATAGAAATCTCTAGTATGAGGGATTGAGCCTCAATAAGCCTCCAGAAAAGGAGAGGCAAGAAATCTCTAATACGAGGGATTGAGCCTCAGCAAGCCTCCAGAAAAGGATAGGCAAGAAATCTCTAATATGAGGGACTGAGCCTAACTAGGACCCAACATGGGAAATACCCCAAGCAGGACACGGAGTAAAAAGGATAAAGACAGCAATAAAGATATTCCCGCTGTTAGTCCCCTAGGTCTCATGTTAAAATATTGGAAAGATAATGAGAGAACTAAACATAAGAAAAAGCAACAAATGACAAACTATTGCTGTTTTATTTGGACTCAGGGACCCATCCTCAAACCCTCAATCTTTTGGCCAAAGTTTGGGTTGAACAAGGATGTGATGTGTCAACTTCTAATTCAATATGTAAATGATAAAAGTCCAGTTTCTCAAGAAGAATTGGCCTATGCTCTTTGTTGGAGGCAGGGACCTGTCCTCCTCTTTCCCTTAAAGACAACTAGGGAAAAACCCAATCTAGCACCTCAAACTGAAGAGTCAGAAAAGCCAGTCCCCATGCCTAAAGACTCCAGCACATGGGATCCTCTAAACCATCTTCCCCCACACTCAGTGCCCCTAACCCTTCCCCTCAGGTAGCAGCTGCTGTCCCCGTTCCTGCTCCAGATCCTTCTCCTGCTCATGTTATTCCTCCTCCTTACAATCCTGATTCTTGGGAATCACCATCCCATTAGCCTGTTCCTTCTCAGCCTAAGTACCCCTCCCTAAAAGGACTCCAACGTGAGGTAGAACAATGTAAAAAAGATATCCAAAATTTCCCATTTCCCTCCACATCTATGGAGCCAGCCCCAACTCTCTTCCCCTTAAAAGAGGTGCCACAAGGACAGGGGGGCTATTAGTTTTGTGAATGCTCCCTTAACCAGTTCAGAGGTCTGCAGTTTGAAGAAGGAACTTAAGCCATTATTGGATGACCTTATTGGGTAACAGATCAGGTTGATCAATTCTTAGGACCTCAGTTATACACTTGGGTCGAGTTAATGTCCATCCTAGGCATCCTCTTTTCAGGGGAGGAAAGAAGCATGATCTGTAGGGCTGCTATGGCAATCTGGGAACACGAACACCCTCCTGGTCAAAACATTCCTACCGCAGATCAAAAGTTTCCCACCCAAGACCCCCAGTGGGACGATATTAATGCAGCTCACTGGGAAAATATGCAAGACCTAAGGGAAATGATAATAAAGGGAATTAGGGAATCAGTACCCTGAACCCAAAACTTCTCTAAAGCATTTGATATACAATAGGAAAAAGATGAGGGACCTATGAAATTTCTAGACAAGAATAAAGGACCAAATGAGACAATATGCAGGCCTAAATTTGGAAGATCTCCTTGGACAGGGAGTGTTAAAGCTCCATTTTGTCACTACAAGTTGGCCAGATATTTCAAAAAAGTTACAAAAATTAGAAGACTGGGAAAACCAACCTCTAAGTGAACTTCTCGGAGAAGCTCAAAAAATGTATGTGAGGAAAGAAGCAAAAACAAAAGGCAAAAACTCACGTTATCCACTTTCCAGCAGGTGGTCCCAAACCCACATGCTTCTAAACAAAGCTTCCAGGGGGCCAGAAACTATAAAAGGTCCAGACCCTCGTTTAAAGGACCCAAGCCTCCCTCTAGAGGACCCAGGCCCTTGTCTACCAGACCCTCTAAAGAATTTGGGGGGGCAAAGTTGAAGAATCCCAGAACTGAGAGAGAAGAGGGACAGGATAGGTGCTATAAATGCGGAAGAGCAGGCCACTTCAAAAGAGAATGTCCCAAACTGGAAAAGGAGAAAGAAGCCCTTCAACTCATGACTTTTGAGGAAGAACAGGGGGGTCAGGGGCTCTGTTTATCTCGAGTCCCACCAGGAGCCCTTGATAAATTTACAGGTGGGAACCAAACATGAGCTTATCACCTTTTAGTCAATTCAGGAGTGGCTCGCTCCTCCATTTGCTTCCCCCCATCCAACATTACCTGCTCTTCAGAAGAACTTTTAGTCTCTGGGGTAAAAGAAGGATTTAAAGCAAAAATCTTAGAAAGTACAGAAGTTAAATACCAAGATCGGTTGACTCATATCCAATTTTTGTTGATCCCTGAGGCAGAAACTAATCTATTAGGAAGAGACTTAATGCTAGAATTAGGCACAGGCTTACAAGTTGGTCCTAAAGGATTCTTTACCTCATTAAACCTACTCACCATCACAGATGAAAAATGCATTAATCCTAGTGTCTGGTCAAGGGAAGGAAACCGGGAGAAACTCTGAATCCCTCCAATCCACATCAAGTTAAGAACCCCCAGGGAAGTAGTAAGGAGGAAACAATACCCCAAACCCCTAGAGGGCAGGATAGGATTAAAGCCTATAATTGAAAGTCTTATTAAAGATGGGCTCCTTGAACCCTGTATGTCCCCGTATAACACTCCAATATTGCCAGTCAAGAAATTAGATGGGTCATACTGACTTGGTACAAGATCTTAGAGCCATCAAATAGTCCAAACTAACCATCCTGTTGTCCCCAACCCATACACCATTCTCAGCAAAATTCCACAAAACCATCAGTGGTTTACAGTAATAGATTCAAAAGATGCCTTCTGGGCATGCCCCTTGGCTGAAGACATCTGAGACATATTTGCTTTTGAGTGGGAGGATCCCCATTCAGGGCGAAAACAACATTATTGATGGACAGTTTTACCTCAAGGGTTTACAGACTCTCCAAACCTTTTTGGTCAAATTTTAGAACAAGTGTTAGAAAAAGTTGTCATCCCAAAGCAAATATGCCTGCTCCGGTACATGGATGATATTCTCATATCTGTTGAAGATGTAGAGAAAGTAGCTGGCTTCTCTACACATATCCTTAACCATCTGGAGTTCGAGGGGTTATGGTTCTTAAAGGAAAGCTTCAGTATGTGGAGCCTGAAGTTAAATATTTAGGCCACTTAATAAGTGCAGGTAAGCAAAGGATAGGACCTGAACGAGTTGAAGGCATCGTGTCCTTACCCTTGCCTCAAACTAAGCAATAACTCAGAAAATTTCTAGGATTAGTTGGATATTGATGCTTATGGATTGACTCATATGCCCTAAAAAGTAAACTTTTATATGAAAAGCTTACCCAGTGGAAACTGGACCGTCTCCTGTGGACTTCTGAGGAAGTCAATCAGGTTGAAGAGCTGAAATACAAACTCATAACTGCCCCTGTCTTAGCCTTACCTTCCCTAGAAAAGCCATTTCATCTTTTTGTTAATGTAAATAACGGGGTAGCTTTAGGGGTGCTTACTCAAGAACATGGTGGTCGCCGGCAGCCCGTAGCCTTCCTATCAAAAATTTTAGACCCAGTCACCTGTGGGTAGCCTCAGTGCATCCAATCCGTTGCAGCTACAGAAGTATTAGTTGAAGAAAGTAGAAAATTAATCTTTGAGGGGAAATTGACTGTAAGCACATCCCACCAAGTTAGAGCTATTTTAAATAAAAAAGCAGGAAGGTGGCTCACTGACTCCAGAATCTTAAAATATGAGGCTATTTTACTAAAAAGATGATTTAACCTTGACTACTGATAATTCACTCAATCCGAGAGGTTTCTTAACAGGGGACCCAAATCTAAAAAGAGAACACTTATGTCTAGATCTAACTGACTACCAAACAAAGGTCAGGCCGGATCTAAGAGAGACCCCTTTCAAAATGGGGTGACACTTATTTATAGATGGTTGATCCCAAGCAATTAAAGGAGAAAAACACAATGGGTATTCAGTAATTGATGGAGAAACTCTTGAAGAAACAGAGTCAGGAAGGTTGCCCAATAGTTGGTCTGCCAAAGCATGTGAACTATTTGCACTCAGCCAGGTTTTAAAACACTTACAGAGCAAGGAAGGAACTATTCATACTGATTCTAAATACATTTTTGGAGTAGCTCATATATTTGGAAAAATTTGGGCTGAGCAAGGTCTTATTAATACTAAAGGCCAGGCCAGGCGCAGTGGCTCATGCCTGTAATCCCAGCACTTTGGGAGGCTGAGGTGGGCGGATCACGAGGTCAGGAGATCAAGACCATCCTGGCTAACATGGTGAAACCCCGTCTCTATTAAAAATACAAAAAAATTAGCCAGGCGTGGTAGCGGGAGCCTGTAGTCCCAGCTACTCAGGAGGCTGAGGCAGGAGAATGGCATGAACCCGGGAGGTGGAACTTGCAGTGAGCTGAGATCGTGCCACTGCACTCCAGCCTGGGTGACAGAGCAAGACTCCGTCTCAAAAAAACACCAAAAAACAAACAAAAAAAAACTAAAGGCCAAAATATCTTACCCACGAGGAGCTAATCGTCCATGTTTTAAACAATCTCCAGTTGCCAGAAGAAATAGCCATTGTACATGTCCCCGGACACCAAAACGACTTTTCCTTTACAAGTCAGGGAAATAACCTTGCAGATCAAGTGGCTAAACAGGCTGCCATTTCATCTGCAACACCTATCTTTCACTTAACCCCTTGTCTTCCTCCCCCTGCTGCAACCCCTACCTTGTCTGCTGCAGAAAAGGAAAAATTAATAAAAATGGAGCCAAAGAAAACTCAGAAGGAAAATCGGTGTTACCAGATCAAAGAGAAATGCTATTCAAACCCCTCATGAGAGAAATCCTACCCACCTGCATCAAGGGACCCACTGGGGACCCCAAGCCATGTGTGACACAGTTCTCAGGGTTTATGGGTGTATACCCTAGCCAAACAGGTTATGGACAGTTGCTTAACATGTAAGGAAACCAACAAACAAGTTATAAAGAAATCATCCCTGGGCGGGGAGGGATTCAGGGCTAAGACCATTCCAAAGTGTTCAAACTGACTACACTGAAATGCCCCCAATCGGTCACCTAAAGTACTTAGTAATAGCAGATCACCTCACTCACTGGGTCGAAGCTATTCCCTTTTCAAATGCAATGGCCAATCATGTAGTTAAAGCATTAATTGAAAATATAGTGCCCAGGTTTGGGCTAATAGAAAATATTGACTCAGACAGTGAAACCTATTTCATAGCACATATCATTAAAAAGCTATCCTAAGCGCTAGACATTAGATGGAAATACCATACTCCTTGGCACCCACCTCCATCAGGGAGAGTAGAAAGGATGAATCAGACCTTAAAGAACCATTTAACCAAGTTAGTTCTATAGATTCGGTTGCCATGGATCAAATGTCTTCCTATTGCCCTGTTAAGAATCCAAACGGCAGTTCCACCGCTGTCGCCGCAGTAGTGCGGCATGCCGCTCGGCGGAGGGGCCGGGCCTGCGTTCTCTCCTCCTTCCTCCCCGCCTCCGGCTGCCGGCAGGACCTTTCTCTCGCTACTGGGACCCCATGTCATAGCCCAGGCTGAGCACGATGCCCCCTCAAAAGGGAGGTGATGGAATTAAACCACCCCCAATCATTGGAAGATTTGGAACCTCACTGAAAATTGGTATTGTTGGAGTGCCAAATGTTGGGAAATCTACTTTCTTCAATGTATTAACCAATAGTCAGGCTTCAGCAGAAAACTTCCCATTCTGCACTATTGATCCTAATGAGAGCAGAGTACCTGTGCCAGATGAAAGGTTTGACTTTCTTTGCCAATATCACAAACCAGCAAGCAAAATTCCTGCCTTTCTAAATGTAGTGGATATTGCTGGCCTTGTGAAAGGAGCTCACAATGGGCAGGGCCTGGGGAATGCTTTTTTATCTCATTTTAGTGCTTGTGATGGCATCTTTCATCTAACACGTGCTTTTGCAGATGATGATATCACGCATGTTGAAGAAAGTGTAGATCCTATTCGAGATATAGAAATAATACATGAAGAGCTTCAGCTTAAAGATGAGGAATGACTGGGCCCGTTATAGATAAACTAGAAAAGGTGGCTGTGAGAGGAGATAAAAAACTAAAACCTGAATATGATATAATGTGCAAAGTAAAATCCTGGGTTACAGATCAAAAGAACCTGTTCGCTTCTATCATGATTGGAATGACAAAGAGATTGAAGTGTTGAATAAACACTTATTTTTGACTTCAAAACCAATGGTCTACTTGGTTAATCTTTCTGAAAAAGACTACATTAGAAAGAAAAACAAATGGTTGATAAAAATTAAAGAGTGGGTGGACAAGTATGACCCAGGTGCCTTGGTCATTCCTTTTAGTGGGGCCTTGGAACTCAAGTTGCAAGAATTGAGTGCTGAGGAGAGACAGCAGTATCTGGAAGCGAACATGACACAAAGTGCTTTGCCAAAGATCATTAAGGCTGGGTTTGCAGCACTCCAACTAAAATACTTTTTTCACTGCAGGCCCAGATGAAGTGCGTGCACGGACCATCAGGAAAGGGACTAAGGCTCCTCAGGCTGCAGGAAAGATTCACACAGATTTTGAAAAGGGATTCATTATGGCTGAAGTAATGAAATATGAAGATTTTAAAGAGGAAGGTTCTGAAAATGCAGTCAAGGCTGCTGGAAAGTACAGACAACAAGGCAGAAATTATATTGTTGAAGATGGAGATATTATCTTCTTCAAATTTAACACACCTTAACAACCGAAGAAGAAATAAAATTTAGTTATTGCTCAGATAAACATACAACTTCCAAAAGGCATCTGATTTTTTAAAAATTAAAATTTCTGAAAACCAATGGGACAAATAAAGTTGGGGAGATGGGAATCTTTGACAAACAAATTATTTTTGTTTTAAAATTAAAATACTGTGTACCCTCCCCCCTCAATGAAATGCAAGTTCACTAAATGTGAACACCTTTGCTTTTCATGTGATTAAGACCCTACTCCAAATTGTAGAAGCTTTTCAGGAACCATATTACTCTCATGATACTTCATTAGTCTCCATCATGTATGCCAAGCCTAACACATTTGACAGTGAGAACAATGTGGCTTGCTCCTTTTTGAATCTACAGATAATGCATGCTTTATAGTACTCCAGATGTCTACACTCAATAAAACATTTGACAAAACCAAAAAAAAAAAAAAAAGAGAATCCAAACTGCTCCTCGAAAAGATACTGGCCTTTCCCCTTACAAGATGCTCTATGGATTGCCTTATTTACACTCCACTGCTGATGTTCCAAAAAGACCAGTTCCTCAGGAATTATATTCTTGGTCTCTCCCCTACTTTCTCTTTTCTTAAAACCAAAGGTCTCCTAGCACAGGCTCTGCCTCTGGAGTTCCCAGTACATCAACATCAGCCTGGGGATCACGTCCTTATCAAGAGCTGAAAAGAGGAGAAACTTGAGCCAGCCTGGGAAGGACCTTACCTGGTGCTTCTAACCACTGAAACTGCAGTCCAGACAGCAGAAAAAGGATAGACCCATCACACCTGAGTCAAGAAAGCACTACCACCTCCAGAGTGATGGGCCATTATCCCAGGGGAAAACCCCCTCAAACTAAAGTTAAGAAAAGTTTAACTCTCTTTCGTCTACTCTATTACTCTTTCTTCTTTCCTCATTCTGTTGCTGACCACCTTGTTATCAAAGTAACTAAATCAAACTCACCCCAAGTTATTATGTTTGATGCCTGTTTAGTCATACCCTGTAGAGATCTCCAAAGTCAAAGGCAACTCTCAGCCTTAGAAAAGTATCTCTGCCACTTTAAAATAAAAGGCTCCCCCTACCAAGACTCTCGCTCCTCATAAAATATAGGGAAACAGGTCTGCCATAGCTGGAATGATGTTCTGTGGACAACTGAGTATCAAGGCTGGACCTCATCAACATGTGGCTGTATATACTTAAAACCATACATTCACTTTACTAAAGGAAGCACCCCTCCCCTCGATCTTCAGTATAACCAATGTAATCCAGTGCAGATTTCTACTCTCACTCTGGCCTCTACCGACCCTCTAGACCTACTTTGAGTCGCTTCTATGGCATAGGGACCAACGCGGCACAGACCTCATAGGGTCTTCTGAAATGTGTTTTATTAATCCCTCATCCTCTTCACCCTCTTCCCTCTCTTCTCCTTCTAAGCCTTCTTCTAATCAGACTGCCATACCTTCTATACCCAATGATAAGACTAAAGTAGATATTGTAGAAGTAAATGATCTAAGACAAACTAGCAATTGAAACAAAATATCAAGATGCAAATGCCTGGTTGGAATGGACCAAATATTCTGTCCGCACATGAAATAAAAGCAATTTTTATGCTTGTGCTCACGGTCAGCCAGAAACCCAGATAGACCCCTTTCCACTCGGCTGGTCCCTCAGTCAACCAGGCATGGGCAGCATGGTAGCTCTCTTCCAGGATTCCAAAGCTTGAGGCAATCAATCATGCCAAGCTCTCTCTTTGCTCTATCCCAAAGTCCAATATCCTGCGGGTCAGCCCCAGAGGGCCATCCAGCTTCCGGCTCCCAATGTCAATTTCACCTCCTGTCTCTCACGACAAGGGGAAAACTTGGTGTTCCTTGGAAGCTTAACAGGATGCAGTGAGCTTAAGCCTTTCCAAGAGCTTACCCATCAGTCTGCCCTTAGTCATCCTCAAGAAGATGTATGGTGGTATTGTGGCGGACCCTTACTGGACACTCTGCCAAGTAACTGGAGTGGTACTTGCACTCTTGTCCATTTGGCTATCCCTTTCACCCTGGCGTTTCATCAGCCAGAAAAAGAAAAGCCACAACACCATAAAATAAGAGAAGCCCCTTATAGGTTTTTTGACTCTCAAGCTTATTTAGATGCAACTGGAGTCCCACGGGGAGTACCTGATAAATTAAAAGCCTGGGACCAAATAGTCTGCAGGATTTGAATCAATATTTCCATGGGTAACTATTAATAAAAATGTAGACTGTATAAATTACATCTATTATAACCAACAGCAGTTTACTAATTATACCAGGGATGCTGTCAAAGGAATAGCTGAGGAGTTAGGGCTGACTAGCCAGATGGCTTAGGAAAACAGAATGGCCCTAGGCATGATACTAGCTGAAAAAGGTAGAGTTTGTGTTATGATTAAAACTCAGTGTCGTACCTTCATCCCAAACCATACTGCCCCAGATGGGAGCATAACAAAAGCCTTACAAGGACTTACCATTTTATCTAATGAATTAGCTAAAAATTCTGGAGTCAATAACCCTTCTTCAGGATGGCTAGACAGGTGGTTTGGTAAATGGAAAGGAATCATAGCCTCAATTCTTACTTCTCTTGCAGTCATAATAGGGTACTCATTCTTGTTGGGTGTTGTGTCACACCATGCAACCATGGGCTAGTACAAAGGCTTATAGAAACAGCACTTACTAAAACCTCCCTTAGCTCCCCTCCACCTTATTCAGATAAGCGTTTCCTTTCAGATGATCAAGTCAAACAGCAAAGCCAAGACATCTTAAAAAGGTCTGAAGAGGAAGAACTATAAAAATTAAAAGGGGGAAATTGTAGGATACAATAAAATTCTTCAAAGGTTTAGCCTGTTAACTTCCTTGTTCTTTGTTCTCAAACTCAACTTTCTTGTTCTCTATGCCTCCTTGCCCCTAGTTACTGTAACTGTAAACAACTTTCCTGTCAGTCCTAATCAATAATTCACATCTGTTCCCTTGGTTACCCACTCTTCACCCATTCCTCCCTCTGAAACAGCACGTCCCATCACTGTAACTCACATTTCCCTTCCCTTCCTTATTTGGGAAAGTATTCACAAATAGCCAATTGGGTCAGTTTAGATTGTGCGGTCCAACCACAGCCCATGGAGGAATGACAAAGAGGCAGGGACTGCATTAGGAATAAAAACCCCTGCTTTCCTTTGTTCAGTGTGCTCTTGCAATCGTGATTGACACAAGCAGCACCCTTCTGCAGAAGTAAATTGCCTTGCTGAGAAAACTTTTGCCTGAGTGCTGGTTTCGCTTTGTGGCACCGAACATTTATCTCCAACAAGTAGAAGAAAGAACTTCAGAGCTTGAAGACAAAGCATTTGAAGTAACTCAACCAGACAAAGACAAATAAAAAAGATTTTTTTTTTGAGACAGTCTCGCTCTGTCGCCCAGGCTGGATGGAGTGCAGTGGCGTGATCTCGGCTCACTGCAAGCTCCGTCTCCTGGGTTCATAGCATTCTCCTACCTCAGCCTCCCGAGTAGCTGGGACTACAGGTGACCGCCACCACACCTGGCTAATTTTTTGTATTTTTAGTAGAGACGAGGTTTCACCGTGTTAGCCAGGATGGTCTCGATCTCCTGACCTTGTGGTCTGCCTGCCTCGGCCTCCCAAAGTGCTGGGATTACAGGCGTGAGCCAATGCACCTGGCCAAAAAGAATTTTTAAAAATGAACAAAGCTTCCAAGAAATTTGGGGTTAAACAGCCAGACCTAAGAATAATTGGTGTTCCTCAGGAAGAAGAGAAATCTAAACATTTAGAAACCTTATTGGAGGGAATAATCAAGGAAAAGTTCCTTGCCCTCACCAGAGATCTAGACATCTAAATACAAGAAGCTCAAAGAACACCTGAAAAATTCATTGCAAAAAGATAATTACCTAGGCACACAGTCATCAGGTTATCTAAAGTCAAGATGAAGGGAAAGATCTTAAGAGCCATGAGGCAAAAGCATCAGAGAACCTACAATGGAAATCCTATCAGATTAACAGCAGATTTCTCAGCAGAAACCCTATAAGCCAGAAGGGATTGGGGTCCTATCTTTAGCCTCCTCAAACAAAATAATTGCCAGCCAAGAATTTTGTATCCAGCAAAACTATGCTTCATAAATGAGGAGAGATAAAGTCTTTTTCAGACAAACAAATGCTGAGAGAATTTGCCACTAGCAAGCCAGCACTACAAGAAATGTCAAAAGGAGTTCTAAATCTTGAAACAAAAATAGAACCTCCTTTAAGTATATGTTTTAAAAGGCTTATAAAACAATAACACAATTTAAAAAAGCACAACTATCACTATGAATAAAACACTATCTCATAATTCAATACCAACATTGAACGTAAATGGCCTGAATGCTCCTCTTAAAAGATACAGAATGGATAAAATTCAGCAACCAACCATCTGCTGTCTTCAGGAGACTCATCTAATGCATAGGGACTCACATAAACTTAAGGTAAAGGGGTAGAAAAAGATACTGCATGCAAATGGAAACCAAAAGCAAGTAAGAGCAGCTATTCTTTTTTTCTTTCTTTCTTTGAGATGGAGTCTCGCTCTGTTGCCCAGGCTGGAGTGCAGTGGCGCGATCTCGGCTCACTGCAACCTCTGCCTCCTGGGTTCAAACAATTCTCCTGCCTCAGCTTCCCAAGTAGCTGGGACTACAGGCATGTGCCACCATGCCCAGCTAAATTTTTTGTATTTTTAGTAGAGACAGGGTTTCACCATGTTAGCCAGGATGGTCTCAATCTCCTGACCTCATGATCTGCCTGCCTTGGCCTCCCAAAGTGCTAGGATTATAGATGTGAGCCGGCCAAGACTAGCTATGTTTTGTTGTTGTTGTTGTTGTTGTTGTTTTTCTGAGACTAAGTCTTGCTCTGTCACCAGGCTGGAATGCAGTGGCGCTATCTTGGCTCACTGCAACCTCTGCCTCCTGAGTTCATGCAATTCTCCTGCTTCAGCCTCCCGAGTAGCTGGGACTACAGGGGCATGCCACCACACCCAGCTAATTTTTGTATTTTTAGTAGAGATGGGGTTTCACAATGGTGGCAAGGATGGTCTCAATCTCCTGACCTCGTGATCCGCCTGCCTCAGCCTCCCAAAGTGCTGGGATTACAGGCGTGAGCCACCATGCCTTGCCGATTAGCTATTCCTATATCACACAAACAGACTTTAAAGCAACAACAGTTAAAAAAAGACAAAAAGGGGCCAGGCGTGGTGGCTCACACCTGTAAACCCAGCACTTTGGGAGGCCAAGGCGGGTGGATCATGAGGTCAGGAGATCGAGACCATCCTGGCTAACATGGTGAAACCTCGTCTCTACTAAAAAAATACAAAAAAATGAGCTGGCATGGTGGTGGGTGCCTGTAGTCCCAGCTACTCTGGAGGCTGAGGCAGGAGAATGGTGTGAACCCGGGAGGCGGAGCTTGCAGTGAACCGAGATTGCGCCACTGCACTCCAGCCTGGGCAACAGAGCGAGACTCTGTCTCAAAAAAAAAAAAAAAAAAGACAAAAAGGGACATTACATAACGATAAAAGATCAGTCCAGCCGGGCGCGGTGGCTCACACCTGTAATCCCAGCACTTTGGGAGGCCGAGACAGGCGGATTACAAGGTCAGGAGATCGAGACCATCCTGGCTAACATGGTGAAACCGCGTCTCTACTAAAAATACAAAAAAATTAGCCGGGTGTGGTGGTGGGCACTTGTAGTCCCACCTACTCGGGAGGCTGAGGCAGGAGAACGGCATCAATCCAGGAGGTGGAGCTTGCAGTGAGATGAGAGCTGAGATCACGCCACTGCACTCCAGGCTGGGCAGACAGAGCGAGACTCTGTCTCAAAAAAAAAAAGATCAGTCCAACAGGAAAATATCACAATCCTAAATACATATGCATCTTAATGGGCCAGGCACAGTGGCTCACACCTGTAATCCCAGCACTTTGGGAGGCTGAGGCAGGCGGATCACTTGAGGTCGGGAGTTCGAGTCCAGCCTGACCAACATGGTGAAACCCCATCTCTACTAAAAATACAAAACTTAGCTGGGCATGGTGGCAAGCACCTGTAATGCCAGCTACTCGGGAGGCTCAGGCAGGGAAATCACTTGAACCCAGGAGGCAGAGGTTGCAGTGAGCCAAGATCGCGCCACTGCGCTCTAGCCTGGGCAACAGACCAAGACTCCATCTCAAAAACAAACAAACAACAACAAAAAAAAAACAGGTTAAGATGATACAGATTAACACCCTCATAAACACAGATGCAAATATTAACAAAATCTTATCACATTGAAAATAATATGTAAATATATACAACATTATCTATAGCATTTACTTCCAGGAATGCAAGGTTGGTTCAACATTCAAAAACCAATAAATGAAATTAACCATATTAACAGACAGAAAAAGAAAAATTACATGATTATATCAATAGATGCATAAAATATATTTCACAAAATCAACATCTGATCCTCAAAGAAAATTCCCAGCAAACGAGGAATTCATGGAAACATTTTCAATCCGATGAGGGGTATCTACGAAAGACCTACAGCTAGCAACATACTTAATGGTAAAATACTAAATGCTTTGTTCCTAAGTTCAGAAATGTCTTAATTAATTAATTAATTTATTTATTTTTTTGAGACAGACTTTCACTCTTGTCACCCAGGCTGTAGTGCAAGGGCACAATCTTGGCTCACTGCAACCTCCGCCTCCCAGGTTTAAGTGATTCTCCTACCTCAGCCACCTGATGGATTATAGGCACCCGCCGCCACGCCCAGCTAATTTTTGCGTTTCTAGTAGAAACGGGGTTTCACCATGTTGGCCAGGCTGGTCTCAAATTCCTGATCTCAGGTGATCCACCCACCTTGGCCTCCCAAAGTATTGGCATTACAGACATGAGCCACCACACCTGGCCAGGAATGTCTTAATTTAAGGCAAAAAAAGTCTGCCCTCATTGCTTTTTTTTTTTTTTGAGGCAGAGTCTCGTTCTGTCACCTAGGCTAAAGTGCAATGGCATGATCTCAGCTCACTGCAACCTCTGCCTCTCAGGTTCAAGCGATTCTCCTGCCTCAGCCTCCCAAGTAGCTGGAATTATAGGTGTGCACCATTACGCCAAGCTAAGTTTTGTATTTTTAGTAGAGATGGGGTTTCACCATGTTGGCCAGGCTGGTCTCGAACTCCTGACCTCAGGTGATCCGCCTGCCTTGGCCTCCCAAAGTGTTGGGATTACAGGCATGAGCCACCACACCCGGTCTACCCTCATCACTTCTGTATGATATTGTGCTAGAAGCTCTAGCCAGTGAACAAGTCAAAAAAGAGAAGTAAAAGGCAATCAGATTGGAAAGAAAGAAATAAAACTGTATTTTCAAATAACATGATTGTGTGTAAAATCCTGTGGGATCATCCAAAAAGCAACTACAGCTTAACAAGGCTGAAGGATGCAAGATCACTGTATTAAAATCAATTATATTGCTATATAAAAGGAATAAACAATTGGGAATTAAAACTTCTTAAAAACCAGTTATAACAGCATCCAAAATATAAAATACATAGACAAAAAATATAACAAAAGCTACATGCAAAATCATACACTAATAACTACAAAACATTGCTGAGAGAAATTAAAGACGATGTAAATGAATGAAGAGCCATACCATGGTCATGAATCAGAAGACTCAACGTTTTAAAGATGTCAGTTCCTCTCAAATTAATCTATAGATTCAGTGTAATCAATAAAAATTCCAGCAATTTTCTTGTTGAAATTGATTGCTTTTTCTAAAATTCATAGAGGAATGCAACTCAGGCTGGGCACAGTGGCTCATGCCTGTAATCCCAGCACTTTGAGAGGCCAAGTCAGGTTGGTTGCTCGAGTCCAGGAGTTCAAGACAAGCCTGGGCAACGTGGTGAAACCCCGTCTCTACAAAAAGTACAAAAATTAGCTGGGTGTGGTGGTGCATGCCTGTAATTCCAGCTACCTGGGAGCCTGAGGCAGGAGAATCTTTTGAACCTGGGAGGCAGAGGTTGCACTGCACCGAGATCGTGCCACTGCACTTCAGCCTGGGCGACAGAGTGAGACTCCATCTCAAAAAAAAAAAAATACAGTTATGAACATGTTGAAAAAATAAAAAAGAGTCTCAGCATAGAAATAGGAGATATAAGGAAGAATCAGATAGAAATTTTAGAAATAGAAAATACAACAACAAAATAAAAAGCTCAGTGAATGGGCTCAAAAGTGGAAAACAGGACAACACAAGCAGTTAACTGGAAGACAGGACAACAGAAATTACCCAATTTGAACAACAGAGAGAAAATGGACTGGAAAAAGTAAACAAGAAAGAAAAGAGAAAATAAAAAAGGCCGGTACAGTGGCTCATGCCTGTAACCCCAGCACTTTGGGAGGCTGAGGTGGGTGGATCATGAGGTCAGGAGATTGAGACCATCCCTGGCTAACACGGTGAAACCCCGCCTCTGCTAAAAATACAAAAACGAAATTAGCCGAGCATGGTGGTGGGCACCTGTAGTCCCAGCTACTCGGGAGGCTGAGGTGGGAGAATGGCATGAACCCGGGAGGCAGAGCTTGCAGTGAGCCAAGATCGCACCACTGTACTCCAGCCTGGGCGACAGAGCGAGACTCCATCTCAACCAAAAAAAAAAAAAAAAAAAGAAGAAGAAGAAAAGAAACAAATAATAAACACAACCTCAGGGCCTGTGAGACTGTTAATAAAAGATCAGAGTGGGGTGTGATAGCTCATCCCTGTAATCCCAGCATTTTGGTAGACAGAGGCAGAAGGATTGCTTGAGCCCAGGAGTTTGGGGCCAGCCTGGACAACATAGGAGGGGGCCAGGCATGGTGGCTCTCACCTGTAATCCCAGCACTTTGGGAGGCCAAGGCAGGCGGATCATGAGGTCAAGAGATTGAGACCATCCTGGCCAACTTGGTAAAACCCTGTCTCTACCAAAAATTCAAAAATTAGCCAGGCGTGGTGGCGGGCACCTGTAATCCCAGCTACTCAGGAGGTTGAGGCACGAGAATCACTGGAATCTGGGAGGCAGACATTGCAGTGAGCCAAGATCATGCCACTGCACTCCAGCCTGGTGAAAGAGCGAGACTCCACCTCAAAAACAAAAAAATTGAGTGTGGTGGTGGTGCACACCTGTGGTCCCAGCTACTCTGGGGACTGAAGTGGGAGGAACGCTTGAGCCTGGAAGGTCTAGGTTGCAGTGAGCCATGATTCTGCCACTGTACCTCCAGCCTGGATAACAGAGCAAGACCCTGTCTCAAAAAAATACATTAACAAATAAATAATCAAAAGAACAAATATTCAAAGAAAACTTTCCTACTTGGCAAAATGCATAAAACAATAGATTCAAGAAGCTGAGAGAATTCCAATTGGGATAAACCCAAAGAAGTTCACACCAAGACACATTATGGTCAAACTTCTGAAAACAAAACAAAAAAATTTTTTGAAAGCAGCCAGAGAAAAACAATATGTTACTTATATAGAAAAAATAATTTGAATGACAGCTTATTTCTCATCAGAGACAATAGAAACCAGAAAGAAGTGACACAACACTTTTCCATTGTTAAAAAAACTATCAACTCAGAATCCCATATCCAATGAAAATATCCTTCAAGAATGCTGGGGGAAATTGGAAAATTCTCAAAGGAAGGAAAACTAAAAGAATTTGTCACCAACTAATATGCCCAATTGGTTTTTTACAAAGGTGCTGATGCAATTCAATGGAGGAAAAATGGCTTTTCAACAAATGGTTCTGGAGTAATCAGATATTCATAGGCAAGAAAATGAACCTTGAACTAAATCTTACATTATATACAAAAATTACAACAAGGTGCCGTGCCTCATGCCTATAATTCCAGCACGGCAGGTAGATCACTTGAAGTCAGGAGTTCAAGAGCAGCCTGGCCAACGTGGTGAAACCCTGTCTCTACTAAAAATACAAAAATTAGCTGGGCGTGATGGTGCGCACCTATAATTCCAGCTACTTTGGAGGATGAGACACCAGAATCGCTTGAACCTGGGAGGCAGAGGTTGCAGTAAGCCAAGATCATGCCACTGCACTCCAGCCTGGGTGAGGGAGTAAGACTGTCTCAAAAAAAAACAAAAAACAAAAAACAAAAACCAAACCAAACCATGGACTTAAATGTACATCATCAAACATTTAGGAGAAAATCTTCTGGACCTAGAGCTACACAAAGCATTTTTAGTTTTGACACTAAAAGCACAATCCATAACAGGAAAAATAATAAAATAGATTTCATCAAAATTAAGCACTTTTACTCTGTGAAAGACTCTGTTCAGAGGATGAAAAGGCATAGAGTGGGAGAAAATATTTGCAAACTACGTATCTGATAAAGGACTAGTATCTAGAATACATAAAGAACTCCCAAAACTCAAAAATAAATAATCTAAATAAAAATGTGCAAAAGACATGAAAAAGCACTTCAGTAAAGAGAATATACAGATTGGAAATAAACTTGGGAAAGGATGTTCAATATCACTAGCCATTAAGGAAATGCAAACTAAAACTACAATGGGCTATCCCTGTACACTTATCCAAATGGCTAAATGTAAAAAGTTGCTACACCAAATGTAGAAGAGGATGTGGAGAAACTAGATCACTCATGAATTGCCAATGAGAATGTAAAATGATACAGTTATTCTGGAAAACAATTTGGTAGTTTTTTGTTTTTTTTTTCCTGAGATGGAGTCTTGCTCTGTCACCCAGGCTGGAGTGCAGTGGTGTGATCTCGGCTCACTGCAACCTCTGCCTCCTGGGCATGGTGGCGTACGCCTATAATCCCAGCTACTCGGAAGGCTGAGGCAGGAGAATCGCTTGAACCCGGGAGGCGGAGGTTACAGTGAGCTGAGATCGTGCCATCGCACTCCAGCCTGGGTGACAGAGCGAGACTCCATCTCAAAAAAAATAAAAATAAAAAAAAGAGAGAAAAAAAAGAGGTTTAATTGACTCAGTTCTGCAGGCTGTGCAAGCATGGCTCCAGCATCTGCTCCTGGTGAGGGCCTCAGGAAGCTTCAAATCCCAGCAGAAGGAAAAGGGAGAGCAGGGATGTCACATGGTGACAGCAGGAACAAGAGAGCAAAGTGGGAGATGCCACACACCTTTAACAACCAGATTACAGATGAACTCACTCATCACCAAGGGGATGGTGCTAAGCTGTTCATGAGGGATCTGCCTCCATGATCCATTCACCTTCCACCAGGCTTCAACTCCAACACTGGGGATGACATTTTGACATGAGATTTGGAAGGGACAAATATCCAAACCACATCACCATATTTTGTGTTTTGTTTAGGTTTGTTTTTTTTGTCACCCAGGCTGGAGTACAGTGGTAGGATCATAGTTTATGATAGCCTCGAACTCCTGGGTTCAAGCAATCCTCCTACCTCAGCATCCCGAGTAGCTGGGACTATAGACACGTACCACCATGCTTGGCTATTTTAAACAAATTTTTGTAGAAATGTTATCGGGCAAAATTCACCCCTGATATTTCACGTAGGTTCTTTTCTATTTTCCCTAAGTGTCGGCTGGTCTGAGAAATAAAGGGACAGAGTACAAAAGAGATAAATTTTAAAGCTGGGTGTCCGGGGGAGACATCACATGTCAGCAGGTTCCGTGATGCCCCCTAAGCCATAAAACCAGCAAGTTTTTATTAGCGATTTCAAAAGGAGACAGAGTGTACGAATAGGGTGTGGGTCACAGAGATCACATGCTTCACAAGGTAATAAGATATCACAAGGTAAATGAAGGCACGGCGAGTTCACAGGACCACAGGACCAGGGTGAAATTAAAATTGCTAATGAAGTTTTGGGCATGCATTGTCACTGATAACATCTTATCAGGAGACAGGGTTTGAGAGCAGAGAACCGGTCTAACCAAAATTTATTAGGTGGGAATTTCCTTGTCCTAATAAGCCTGGGAGCGCTACAGGAGACTAGGGTTTATTTCATCCCTACAGCTGTGACTGTAAAATACAGCCACCCCCAAAGTGGCCATTTCAGAGGCCTACCCTCAGGGATACATTCTCTTTCTCAGGGGTGTTCCTTGCTGAGAAAAAGAATTCAGCGATATTTCTCCCATTTGCTTTTGAAAGAAGAGAAATATGGCTCTGTTCCGCCCAGCTCACCAGCAGAGTTTAAGGTTATCTCTCTTGTTCCCTGAACAAGAGATGCTGTTATCCTTTTCTTTTTTCAAGGTGCCCAGATTTCATATTGTTCAAACACACATGCTCTACAAACAATTTGTGCAGTTAATGCAATCATCACAGGGTCCTGAGGTGACATACATCCTCCTCAGTTTACGAAGATGACGGGATTAAGAGATTAAAGACAGGAATAGGAAATCACAAGGCTATTGATTAGGGAAGTGATAAGTGTCCATGAAATCTTCACAATTTATGTTCAGAGACTGCAGTAAAGACAGGTGTAAGAAATTATAAAAGTATTAATTTGGGGAACTAATAAATGTCTGTGAAATCTTCACAATTTATGTTCTTCTGCCATGGCTTCAGCCGGTCCCTCCGTTCGGGGTTCCTGACTTCCCTCAACAGACACAGTCTCACTATGTTGCCCAAGCTGTTCCCAAACTCCTGGCCTCAAGCAATCCTGAGATTATAGGAATGAGCCACCATGCCTGGGTGACAGACCGCCTTCTGTTTATCCACTTATCAACTGATAGCCATTTGGGTGTTATTAGTTTTTGGCTATGGTGAATAATGCTGCTATGAACATTTGCATACAAGTCTTTGTGTGGAAAAAAATTTCTTCGGGGTAAATACCTAGGATTGGAATTGCTGGATCATATACTAAGTCTACGTTTAACTTTTTTTTTTTTTTTTTAAATACGGTCTCATTATTTTGCCTAGTCTGGTCTCAAACTCCTAAGCTCAAGCAATGCTTCTGCCTTGGCCTCTTACAAGTGAGTACCACCACTCCTGGCCATATTTAACTGTTTAAGAAACTGCCAGACTGTTTTCCCAAATGGCTACACCATTTTACATTCCCACCAGCAAAGTATGAAAGTTCTAATTTCTCTATATCCTTGCCAACACTATCTTTTGTCTTTTTTTTTTTTTTTGAGATGGAGTCTTGCTCTGTCACCCAAGCTGGAGTGAAATGGCGTGATCTGGGCTCACTGCAACCTCCACCTCCCGGGTCAAGCAATTCTGCCTCAGCCTCCCTAGTAGCTGGGATTACAGGCATGCACTACCATGCCCAGCTAATTTTCCTATTTTTAGTAGAGAGGAGGTTTCACCATGTTGGCCAGGCTGGTCTCAAACTCCTGAACCCAAGTGATCTACTGGCCTTGGCCTCTCAAAATGCTGGGATTACAGGTGTGAGCCACCGTGACTGGCTGTGTCTGTCTTTTTCACTCTAGCCATTCTACTGGGTGAGAAATGGTATATCACGAGGGCTTTGATTTGTATTTCCCTAATGGCTCATGATGTTGAATGTCTTTTCATTGATATATTGATATATTGGTCAATTGATATATTGGTCACCTGTATATCCTCTTTGGAGAAATGGTTATTCAAATACTTTGCCCATTAAAATAAAAATTTCATCTTTAAGAGCAGTTTCGAGTTCACAGCAAAACTGAACAGAAAATACAGGGTTCCCCCACCCCACACACACTCATAGCCTCCCCCCACCAACAACATCAGGCACCAGAGGATATATTTGTTATAAGCAATGAAGCTACATTGACACACCAGTATCACCCATATCCCATAGTTTACATTAGGTTTCATTCTTGGTGTTGTACATCCTGTATGGTTTGACAAATGTGTAATAACATGTATCCACCATTTTAACATCCAGAGTAATTTCACTACCCTAAATATTCTCTGTGCACCACCTCTGTGCATTTCTCCCCACTCCCAGCCCCTGCCATCTTTTTTATTGTCTCCATAGTTTTGCCTTTTCCAGGATGTAATATAGTTGGAATCATACAGTATGTAGCTCTTTCAGATTGTCTTCTTTCACTAACTAATATGCATTTAAGGTTTCTCCATGCCTTTTCATGGCTTAATAGCTCATTTCTTTCTAGTGCTGAATATAGTCCATTGTCTGGATATACCAAGGTTTATTTATCCATTTACCTGCTAAAGGACATCTTGGTTGCTTTCAAGTTTTGGCAATTACAAATAAAGCTGCTGCTGGCCGGGTGCGGTGGCTCACGCCTGTAGTCCCAGAACTTTGGGAGGCCAAGGCAGGCGGATCACGAGGTCAGGAGATCGAGACTATCCTGGCTAACACGGTGAAACCCTGTCTCTACTTAAAATACAAAAAATTAGCCGGGCGTGGTGGCAGGCGCCTGTAGTCCCAGCTACTTGGAGGCTGAGGCAGGAGAATGGCGTGAACCCAGGAGGCAGAGCTTGCAGTGAGCCGAGATCGCACCACTGCACTCCAGCCTGGGTGACAGAGCGAGACTCTATCTCAAAAACAAAAACAAAAGCTGCTGTAAACATCCATGTGCAGGTTTCTGGGTGGACATAAGTTTTCAGCTCATTTGGGTAAACACTAAGGAGTGCAATGGCTGCATCTTCTGATAGGAGTATGTTTAGTTTTGTAAGAAAGCCAAACTGTCTTCCAAAGCTGCTGTACCATTTTGCATTCCTACCAGTAAGGAGAGTTCCTGTTGCTTCACATCCTCACCAGCATTTGGTGTTGTCACCCTTGCCCATTTCTAAATTTGGCTATTTGTCTTTTCATTACTGAGTTGTAAGAATTTTATGTATCCTAGATACAAGTCCCTTATGGAACATGTGATTTGCAAAACTTTTCTCCCAGTTCGTGGATTGTTTAGAGGTCTTTTTTTTTTTCTTTTGAGACAGGGTCTCACTCTGTCGCCCAGACTGGAGTCCAGTGGCGCAATCTTGGCTCACCGCAACCTCCACCTTGCGGGCTCAAGCAATCCTCCTGCCTCAGCCTCCCGAGTAGCTGAGATTACAGGTGCCCACCACCATGCTGGCTAATTTTTGTATTTTTAGTAGAGATGGGGGTTTCACCATGTTGGCCAGGCTGGTCTCGAACTCCTGACATCAGATGATACACCTGCCTTGGCCTCCCAAAGTGTTGGGATTACAGGAGTGAGCCACTGTGCCCCATTTTTTTTTTTTTGAATGTTGAACACAATGAATTTATCATGATAGTGGGTACTTCTGAAGGAGGCAGGGGTATACACAAGGTTAAAATCATACAGGCAGATATCATGGTATAGGTGCTGCAAGAGTCAGAAAACTGACTCTGGCACCAGCTGCCTGGGCTTCAACCCCAATGCTATAAAGTAACTTAGTCTCTTTGTGCCTCAGTTTTCTCATCTATAAAATGAGTGTATCAGCCGGGGGCGGTGGCTCACACCTGTAATCCCAGCACCTTGGGAGGCCGAGGCGGGTGGATCACCTGAAGTCAGGAGTTCCAGACCAGCCTGGCCAACATGGCAAAACCCCGTCTCTACTAAAATACAAGCATTAGCCATGCATGGTGGTGCGCACCTGTAATCCCAGCGATTCGGAAGGCTGAGGAAGGAGAATGGCTTGAACCCG
Organism: Gorilla gorilla gorilla; assembly: GCF_029281585.2. NCBI lineage: Eukaryota > Metazoa > Chordata > Mammalia > Primates > Hominidae > Gorilla > Gorilla gorilla. Next base: position 40,101,641 of record NC_086018.1, on the reverse strand, counting down.
AGAGGTGGTTGCAGTGAGCCGAGATTGCACCATTGCAGTCCAGCCTAGGTGAGTCTCACTCTGTCTCAAAAAAAAAAAAAAAAAAAAAAGTATATCAACACAATCTCACTGGTGTGTTGTGAAGCCTAGCCAAGTTAATGTACCTAGAGAACTAGAGAACAGTGGCTACTAAGGACATCTAAGGACACTTTATACAAACCTTGACTGTGTTACAACTTCTTCAGTACTGAGGTTCAAAAGCTTCCATTTTATTATTATGCTTTATAATTTATACATGTTACGTGCTTTCTTTTGTACAGCTCACTTGAATATATATATACATTTTAGAAGATAATAAGGAAGAAAAAAGTATATCTGATTTTTTAACCCTTCGAAATGGGAAAGTTTGGAGTAGATGCTCAGCCCTGGCCCCTGGCCCTTCCCCAATACTCACAGGCTCCTGTCAACTACACCTTCAGAAAAAGACGGAGCCTCTTAGGCAGGAGTCAGGCAGGTGGGGGCGATCTGTCAGGTGACCTAGACTCTGGGCCACCTCAGTTTCCTCACCTGTAAAATGGGGATGCTGATGGTACCTACCTGACCTATGAGAGCGGAGAACACAGATATCTTGCCCATGGCCTGCCCTGTGGTTAGCTGTCGTTTTCTCCTTGACACTTGTAGGCTTCTCTTCATGTTTACATAACCTCAGTGGGAAAACGCCAGCGAAGAGAGACACTCAGAATGGAAGATCTAAAGTTCCTTCCAGCTTCCAAATTCTGGGCTGGTTTTCAGAGATCCAGGGCTCGGGATGCGAATGTCCCTGTCTACGATGGGGCTGCCGTTACAGCCTTCCTCCCGGGGCTCTGGAGACGCGCCAGCGCTTTGACACCTCTCCTGCGCTAAGGAAGAGTTGGTTTACAGAAAAGTATATCCTGGCCCTGCAGAAAGCCGCCAGGCGGCAGGGCAAGCCCCACCGCAGCCCAGGCGCCATTATCTGCCTCAGCAGTTACCTCTGGGGCCCGCCGCGAGGAGGTTCTTCAAGGCCTGCGCGCCCACGGACACTACCAAGGAGCGCGGCGGGCAGCCGGATAGGAGGACGCTGAGGGAAACCCCGCAGTCGCTCGGCGTCCCCGGCGCCAGCTCACGACCCAGCGACCTTCCTGCGGCCCGAGCGTCCCCTGCCGGCGACGCCGGCTCGTTAGAGCGACAGATGGGGTAGTCCAAAGGCCAAGCGGCGTTTGTGTAGATGAGCATGCGCAGCACCCACCGTTCGCTCAGCCAGAGAGAGGCTTCCCAGCCAATCCGAGAGCCTCAGAGTCATCCTCCCGCCCACCCAGCATACAGGCGGGGCGTTCCTCCTTAGCCAATGGGAAAAGACATTCGCCCGCGGTCCGCACGCGCTGCTTGCAAAGAGGTGGGGTTGTGGAGTGGATGCTTTGGCAAGATGGCGGGGAGCAGCGTCCGCCAAGCTACTTCTACCGCCAGCACCTTCGTGAAACCCATTTTCAGTCGGGACATGAACGAGGCCAAGCGGAGGGTGCGCGAGCTCTACCGCGCCTGGTATCGGGAGGTGCCGAACACTGGTGAGAGGTAGCGGCTTACGTGGGGACCCGGAGGCCGCCGCTCAAGGTCGTAGCCGGCCCGGCCGGGGTTTCTCATGGGCCGAGCTGAGGTCACCAACTTGGGCAGAGGCGACTGCGGGTGCTTCAGTGGAAGAGGGTCACCCGAGCCTACCATGGGCCGGACCTGGCGGCGGCGCGGTGGTCAGACCGGCCGTGCCTAGCATTCGTACGTGCTATCGGAGCTTTGGTCTCTTTTGTCCCTCGCAATTGGCGGGAGGACGATGACTGTCAGTGACACACTCACTTTGTGGGTGAGGCAGCGGAGGCACCGAGAGGTGAAGTGATGTGCCCAGGGCCCAGGCCGAGCCACTGTTGTACCCAGAACCCAAAGTCTAGAGTTGCAGAGTGTAATTATAGATGCCCGTTGGATTTTTTGTTTGTGACGGAGTCTCGCTGTGTCGCTCAGGCTGGAGTGCAGTGGTGCGATCTCGGCTCACTGCAAGCTCAGCCTCCCGGATTCACGTCATTCTCCTGCCTCAGCTTCAGCCTCAGCCTCCCGAATAGCTGGGATTACAGGCGCCCGCCACCACGCCGGGCATATTTTTTTGTGTGTATTTTTAGTAGAGGCGGGATTTCACCGTGTTAGCCAGAATGGTCTCGATCTCCTGACCTCGTGATCCGCCCGTCTCGGCCTCCCAAAGTGCGAGAAAGAGGTGTTTTTGAGTGAGCTGGAGCACGGTGCCACTCCTCAGGGCTGTCGAGTCCCTGCTTGTGTGTGTGAAAAGGCGGTAGAATGTGGTGGTTAGGAGCACGGACTTTTCTTCAGGCGCTGCCCTCAACTAGCTGTGTGACCTTGGGCCAGTTATTTCATCTATTCCTCAGTTTCTTCATCTTTAAAATGGGAATAATAATTCCTTCTTCAGAAAGTTACTGTATTAAGTTAAAATATCTAGAGTGCTTAGAACAGGGCTTGATGCATATTTAACTCATTAAATATTAGCTGCTGCCGTTGTTTTTGTTGTTATTTTTGTTATTTATAGGGCTTACCTTAGCAGCAGCTTCCAAGCAGAACCCGGTTCTTTGACATATGAGAACTGTGTATGCTCCACAGAGTCCCTGTCTTCAAGCTGACTTTTGGAAAAATTGCTACTGACCAGAACTTAAACCCACGCGATACTAGAGAAGGAGAAACTTGAGTGATCTGCTGGTTCAGGGACTGCAAATTCAGATGCCTTCAGGGGCAGGCAGATAAAAGATGTGTGTGGGGAGTGACTGTAGCAGTGTGTGTGTGTGTGTGTGTGTGTGTTTCGGGGTGGTGCATTCAAATTCAGCAGTTTGAAAACATAATGTTTGCCTGGCAGAATACTTCTAGGAGTACCCAGAACCCTCTCTGGTTGCAGGAGGAAGGTGCTGGGGGAAGGAGGACCACATTCAAAAAGGGTGGCTTGTGAAGGGTAAATCAGTGGCCAAGTAGAAGACAGAACCCAGGTATCCTGACTCTGAGGATCCAGCTCTTTCTAAACCGACCCCTCCCAAGACCTTCCCTCAAATTCTGTTTTGGGAAGAAAGTCCCAAAGTCAGAAGGGTCTTGAGAGGAGGAAAAGAAGGCAGAGGGCTACAGGAGGCTAGAAAGCAAGGGAAGAGGAGAGAAAAGAAGGGGTCAAGGAGTATGCATCCCTATGGGGAAGATCAGTGATCTGTAGCTGGCCAGTTACTTAAACCTGTGCCACACGGGTTTTATGGTATCCATCATCAGGACTCCAGCTGAGGAATCAAATCAAGGAAGGGGAATAAGTAATAGTGTTGAGAACTTAGAACAGCCTGAGCATTAATAAAAAACAAAAGTAAAATTTTAAGTATTTAATGAAAAAAATAGTAATGATAACTCACTTTTTTTTTTTTTTGAGACAGAGTCTCGCTCTTGTCTCCCAGGCTGGAGGGCAGTGGCGCGATCTTGGCTCACTGCAACCTCCACCTCCCGGGTTCAAGTGATTTCCCCATGCCTCAGCCTCCCGAGTAGCTGGGATTATAGTTGCGTGCCACCACACCTGGCTAACTTTTGTATTTTCAGTAGAAACGGGGTTTCACCATGTTGGCCAGGCTGTCTTGAACTCCTGACCTCAGGTGATCCGCAGGCCTGGGCCTGCCAAAGTGCTGGGATTACAGGCATGAGCCACTGTGACTGGCCAATAACTAACATTTATTGAAATGCTTACATATGACTCAGCACTATGCCTTATTTTAGGGTGGGCTCTAGTAGTTTCCCTGCCTTGTGGATGAGAAAACTGAGGCACATAAACTTGTCTCAGATGACATCATTAGGAAGTAGAAGAGCCTGCCTGTAAACCCCTAATACCCAGCTCTTAGCTCCTACTGCAGTTTTCCCTGAATCTCCCAGGGCCCAGTTTTGCATGGGAGCACAGGGATAGAACTGCCTTTGAATCCTTCCTTTGAAAAAATATGACATGCTGTTTGCTGGCCGTAAGATAACAGGAGACTTTCTATAGAAACAGTTCATTCATTTAATTTCCATTTCATTAAGTATCTGTTGTACTTCAGAGTCAGTACTAGATGCCTAGAGAGATACAAAAATGAAAAAAACACAACCCTGCCTTCAAGGGTCTGATGGTCTAGTCTATTATAGGCATATAACCAGATAATTAAACCCAAGGTATTATAGAGATATGGGGAAAAAGTGTGACAATTTTAACAGCCAGCATTTGGATCATGCTTTACAAGGTGTCACTTGATTTTTCACTATATTCCTGTAAAAGAATTAGGTTAGAGTTTATTTTCTTTACTTTTTTTAGATGAGATGACAGGCTAAGGAGGCTGTACCCCAGGCAAGATCATGATTTATAATGATCTGGAGACCTTACCCAGCTTATTTGACCCCTAATCCCATGTTCTTTTCCATTATACCATGCTGCCTTCCCATCTAAGAATACAGGTCTTGTGCCTTGTATGAATGCAACCAAAATGAATTGGAGCAAATAGCTGAGAGCAGTATGGGATTGTCCTTCTGAATCTGTCAGAGCCTTCTGGACTCAGGAAAGCCTTAACAGTAACTTCAGAAAAGCACACAGAGACTGTGGAAAAGTCACCTTCACCCAAAAGGGGTACTTCCTTTTGAGCGTCCCAGATTTTTTCAAATTGAAATAGAAGTATTCAGGATTCAAAGAATAAGCCAGGAATCTGTGAGCTACGAAAGAACTTTGGAACTGATTTACACCAGGGTTTCTCAACAGTGGCATTTGGGCTGGACGATTGCTGTGCGGGGCTGTCCCCTGCATTGTAGGATGTTTAGCAGCATCCCTGGCTTCTACCCACAAGATGCCAGTAGCGCCCACCCCATGGGTGTGACAACCAAAAATGCCTCCAGACACTACCAAATGTTCTGGGGGGCAAAATCATTGCTGGTTTGCCACGGATTTAGACCAAAGTACAATTCAGTCTATGGCTAGGCTATTTCCATTTGCTTTTCTGCAGCCTTTCTCACTGGTTGGGGGGTGCATTCAGAGTGTTGGAATGGAAGGAGGGAGCCTGGGACAGACCTATGGAATTTGTCTTTCTAGAGACAAGGGTTCTTAATCTGAGGATGGGAACTCAAGGATCTGTAACCTCCTGAAACTGTAAGTAAAATGTTGCATTTATGCATGTGAACATTTTGCTGAAGAGAAGATTCATTACCCAGTGCCCTGCTGTGTAGTAGTTCAGGAGATAATGAGGAATGGGAGCTGATGGGCACAAGCTCCCATAAGTATGCCCAGAGAAATCTTGTTTTTTATTCCCAAGGTTGGGCAGGAATCTAAAATAAAAAATTCAGGAAAGATAAGCACTGATAGTAGGGGAAGATTCCTCATAGTCCCTTCCTTAAAAGAGCACTGGATTGTAAATTAAAAAAAAAACAACCCTGGATTCTAGGCACCCGTGTACCAAGGACAGGTTTGGTCAGGTGTGGTAGCTTACACTTGTATTCCCAGCACTTTGGGAGGCAGAGGCAGAAGGATCCCTTGAGCCCAGGAGTTCAAGACCAGCTTGGGCAATGTAGTGAGACGCCTGTCTCCACAAAAAACTAAAAAAGTATGGGCCTAGTGGTGTGTGCCTGTAGTCTTAGCAACTTCGGAGGCTGAGGTGGGAGAATTGCTTGAGCCCGGGAGGTTGAGGCTGCAGTGAGCTGTCATCATGCCATTGCACTCCAGCCTGGGTGACAGACCAAGACCTTGTCTTAAAAAAAAATAACAAAATAAATTTCAGGTTCCGTATTAGTTTGCATTTATTTTTGCATCTGTCTTCTTATTGCCCTTTGTCTGCTCTTTACTGGAACTCCTAATATACCTTGGTGAACAGCTCTGTGGGTGGTAGAACTCAAATTTATAGTGTTTGCTATTTTCCGTGGTATAAATACTACCACCATGATTGATTTTTAAGTGAAGTCAGTGTGTACGGATTTGGGAAGAGATATGTCTAACTGGCTCTCCATGAGAGCCTGCTCCAGCACACCCTGGACACTTACTTCTAGTGAATGATCCTTTGTCCTCTGTGGTGTTAACATTGACCTATCAAGCTGAGATGCCAATTCTCCTAGTAGATTTCTGCTGTTGCTTTTTCCTTGGTTGGATCAGAAACTTTGTTTTCTTTGCAACATGGCCTGATATGTCCCTCAGCAGAGGCTTTATTTTTCTATCACTGTCACTAAGTTAAGAGTATAAAGATTCAGGTGAGGTGCAGTGGCTCATGCCCATAATCCCAACACTTTTTGGGAGGTCAAGGATTGCTTGAAGCCAGGAGTTCCAGACCAGCCTGGGCAACATAGTGAAACCCTGTTTCTACAAAAAAAAAAAAAAAATTTTTTTAAGATTCAAACTTTATTGTTAATTCAGTCACAAAATGGCCTTCATCGTTTTCAGAGCTGGTTATGATAGTTCTGTAAGCCGGAGTGGACATGTCACAGGAATGGCCACAAGACAAAATATTCCAAAGGAATACACTGGTTTCCTTCACTACAGTGCTCATTCTAGCCTGGGAGCCTTGATTTTGCTGTCCCCACAGCCTAGTGTGCCTCTGTCACCCTATGTGTATCCCATCTAACACACAAGACCCTGTTCATGACCTTGTCATCAACACATCCAATGATGGCTGAGCGTCCCAGGGGGTGGTAATGCATGTGACTAAAACCTAATTTTCAAAGGACATCCATACGTCTCATCTGAAGTTCCAGGTTACTGAGTCTTTGTCACTAAAGGAGCTTAATCAGGGATTGTTGGATATTATGATTTTATGTTTATATTCATAGCTGGCTGTCCCTCCAGTCAGAATTTAACACCTAGACAAGTGGAGCTACATGTTAAACTTTGCTTCCTCCAAGTAACCTAAGATGGTATTAATTGCTTGTTGGATTGAAGCCTCCCTAACCTGCATAAACCCCTAGCAGTCTCCCTTAACTCAAAGTTTGTGTAATACTTAATAGCCTAAGCCACATCATTTTACATTAATTTCAATCCTGTTTTCTTTTGCTGATTGTTCCATATAAAAATAATGCTAATGTCTATTGAGAGCTTATTCCATGTGAGGCACTGTTGTGAGCATTTTGCATTGTCTCATGAAATCTCCACAACAGCCCTGGAGTTATACGTGCTGTTACTGTCCTCATTTTATTGATAAATAAATACACTCAGCCAGGATAATCCCTCACGCATGTAATCCCAGCAACTTGCCGGGCTGAGAGGCAGGAGGATCACGGGGGCCCAGGAGTTCAAGCCTGCAGGTAGCTATGATCATACCACTGCACTCCAGCCTGGGCAACAGAGCAAGACCCTGTCTCTAAAAAAAATAATTCTTCTTTTTCTTTTTTTTTTTTTTTTTTTTTTTTTTTTTGAGACACAGTCTCACTCTGTCGCCCAGGCTGGAATGCAGTGGCCCATCTCAGCTCACTGCAACCTCCGCCTCCCAGGTTCAAGTGATTCTCCTGCCTCAGCCTCCCGAGTAGCTGGGATTACAGGCACCCACCACCATGCCCGGCTCATGTTTGTATTTTTAGTGGAGACGGGGTTTCACCATGTTGGCCAGGCTGGTCTTGAACTCCTGACCTCAGGTGATCCACCTGCCTCGGCCTCCCAAAGTGCTGGGATTACAGGCGTGAGCCACCGCGCCCGGCTAATAAAATAATTATTATTTTTTTTGAGACGGAGTCTCGCTCTGTCACCCAGGCTGGAGTGCAGTGGTGCGACCTCGGCTCACTGCAAGCTCCACCTCCCGGGTTCACACCATTCTCCTGCCTCAGCCTCCCGAGTAGCTGGAATTACAGGCACCCGCCACCACGCCCGGCTAATTTTTTGTATTTTTAGTAGAGATGGGGTTTCACTGTGTTAGCCAGGGTAGTCTCGATCTCCTGACCTCATGATCTGCCCACCTCGGCCTCCCAAAGTGCTGGGATTACAGGCGTGAGCTACCGTGCCCAGCCCATAAAATAATTTTTTAAAAAATACACTCAGGCACAAGAAAGTTAACTTACACGGGATCATATAGCTAACAAAAGCTGGGATTTGAACCCAGGTTGTTCAAACTCTTGAACAATGCTTTACTGCCTCTTCAAATTCAGTGGTCTTTTTCCCCAAACAAATAATAAGTTCCTTGAGAGCAAATACCATGAATCACATGTCTCATCCTCAGGCACCTAGCCTAGGGTCAGGCTAATTTTTGGTGAAGAAATGAATGGGCGACCTGTATGTGTTCAATGAGTATCATTTGACTCGACTCTAGGTTTTAAAAACATGTTTTAACCATACAGTTTCTACCCTGAGTCATGTTTTTCTCTCTAGTGCACCAGTTCCAGCTGGACATCACTGTGAAAATGGGACGGGATAAAGTCCGAGAGATGTTTATGAAGAATGCCCATGTCACAGACCCCAGGGTGGTTGATCTTCTGGTCATTAAGGTAACTGACCCTCCCTGACCAATTTAAAAGATCAGCCAACTTGTCCACTACTTCTTAGTCTTTCCAAATGAACATTTTGTCTCCAAGTTTAGAAAGCAGCTACTGGTTCGGCAGTGATTATTGCTGTGTTTCAGAGAAATACTTGAACTTGGAGGTTATCATCTGGTTAAATAGATAAGATTCATCAAGGGAACATCCACTGGGACTTGCATTTTATAACCATAAAAAAAGATATAGGGAGGAAAGTTTGAACTCTTCTTGAACCTCATCCCTAGAAGTTACCACTTCATCTGAATGCCAGTTTACAGCTGGAAGAGGCAGTTAGGCTGGTTATGAGTCCTGTATAAATGGAGTCAAATCCTGGGGCTGATTCTGTCCCCCTGGCCAGTGACATTAGCATCAATGGGAGCTTCAGCATACACCAGTCAGTAACAGAAGAAATGATACGCAGAAACATAAGTTAAGCCAGTCAGGTTAGGTAGTCATGGGATAGGAGCCTGTTAACCTGTATGTTTCTCCTCTTGGTACCAGTTAACCACAGAGTTAAAGAATCTTTGAAAAGTCTCAGAAATCATTTACCCCAACCACCTCATTGTCCAGACATAGAAACTTTGCCCAGACAGAGTAGTTACTTGCCCAAGGTCATTCAACAGTCCATGCTGAGCAGAGAATAGAATCCTGGCCTTCAGTGTCATATGCCTTCAACTTGACCGCTTTGACTGATGACCTCTCTCCTCACTGTTCAGGGAAAGATCGAACTGGAAGAAACAATTAAAGTATGGAAGCAGCGGACACATGTTATGCGGTTCTTCCATGAAACAGAAGCGCCAAGGCCAAAGGATTTCCTATCCAAGTTCTATGTTGGCCACGATCCATGAAGTCATTCAGTGGAAAGATGCACGTTGATACTATTTTAGAGCACAAATAAACTCACTATACAATGGTCACTTTGTGATAGAATTCCATTGATGAACCAATTTTCTGCAGCCTCTTTTTGCCTGAGCAAGTGGGACTTTGGTATACACACCACCTGTTCTTTCCCTTTTCTTGAAATGTGGTGTTTGCTGTAAATTGGATTGAATTATTTTTCTCAGAGCCTTGCATGTCAGTAAACAGGAAGGAAGGAGGCCATCTGTTCAAAAACTGTGACATTGGGCATGAGGCTGGACGACTTGTTAATGTAGTTGTTTCTATAGCCCCTATGATTAGACACCTTAGTGTCAGGGCACAGATGATCCAAAATTAGCCAGCTCTTCCTGTCAGAGAGGGATCAGGGCAGCACTAACAGGCGCAAAAGTAGAGCTGTCAAGATGGGCTAGTTTTCCTTGGGTTCTGAAGAACATGGATGCGCAAAGGCTTGGCTCCGCTACTTGTAACAAGCTCCAGCCCTTAAAATGAAATTAACTTCCTACTCAGGCACCCTGCTAGGTGCACAGCTGTTCAATATACACACAGAGAACAGAAATATTCCTACTGTCTTTGGAAACCCTGGTGTACCTCTCAGTGGCAGAATAAACATCAACGCAGGTTCAAGAACTGATCTCTGTTTGGATGGTGGTCTTCTCTTGTGCTTCCCAGGGCAATCCAAATGATGGAGAAGGGGTTTGGAATCTATAGGTATGATCACTGAGGACTCCCCTACTTTTTTTTTTTTAATAGAGATGGGGTCTCTCCATTGCCCAGGCTGGTCTTTTTTTCTTTGCTTTTTTTTGGGATGGAGTCTCGCTGTTGTTGCCCAGGCTAGAGTGCACTGGTGTGATCTTGGCTCACTGCACCTTCCACCTCCCGGTTCAAGTGATTCTCCCTGCCTCAGCCTCCCAAGTAGCTGGGATTACAGGCATGGACCACCACATCCAGCTAGTTTTATATTTTTAGAAAAGACGGAGTTTCACCATGTTGTCCAGGCTGGTCTCAAACTCTTGATCTCAAGTAATCCACCCGCCTTGGCCTCCCAAAGTGCTGGCGTGAGCCACCGCGCCCAGGCCAGTCTTGAACTCCTGGGCTCAAGTGATCCTCCTGCCTCAGCCTCCCAAAGTGTTGGGACTACAGGCATCAACCATTGTGCATGGCCCCAAACCTTATGGCACCAAGGATCCCTTTATAATCTTTTCACTTAAGGAACCTGAGGGAAAAACTCAAGGTGTTTTTGTGTTCTCTCACTCAATAACAATAAACACATAAGACTTCTGTGATCAAACGTTATGAGGGTTTCTCCCCACACTGAGCAAGCAGTCAGTTCAGCAGACACCAGCTGGCTGTCCTCCAATTCTCTTCGAACACTATCTACCTGGAGATAGCAACAGATTCCACAGGTTTGGGGCTCAGTCCCACAAGACTGCTCCCACCCCCGTTAGACAACATTCGCAAGTCCAAGCCTCCAGAACTTCTGAGCTTCAGGTTCCCATGACCCCTTCTTTTTTTTTCTTTTTTTTTTTTTTTTTTTTTGAGATGGAGTCTCGCTCTGTCGCCCAGGCTGGAGTGCAGTGGTGCCATCTCGGCTCACTGCAAGCTCTGCCTTCCGGGTTCACACCATTCTCCTGCCTCAGCCTCCCGAGTAGCTGGGACTACAGGTGCCCGCCACCACGCCCGGCTAATTTTTTGTATTTTTTAGTAGAGACAGGGTTTCACTGTATTAGCCGGGATGGTCTCGCTCTCCTGACCTCATGATCTGCCCGCCTTGGCCTCCCAAAGTGCTGGGATTACAGGTGTGAGCCACCGCACCCGGCTGACCCCTTCTTTTTAATTTGCTGGAGCAGCTTGCAGAACTCAGGGGAACACTTAGGTCCGTTTACTAGTTTATTATAAAGGATATCACAAAAGATACAGCTGAAGAGGTGAGGTATACAGCATAGGGTGAGGTATAGAATAAGGGGCGTGGAGCTTCCAAGTTCTCTCCAGGCGTGCCACTTTGCAAAGCCAAGTGTTCTGTTCTCCGAAAGCTCTCTAAACCTGTCTTCTTGGGCCTTTTATGGAGACCTCATTGGATAGAGATGATTGAAGCATGGACAACGGTGGAGAAATGGGATTGGACAAAAGAGGCATAATCTAATACAGATGGAGTGGGGAAGTCCAACAAGGCCTGTCCACATTTCTTCCTCCCACGTATGGGGCAGAATCCCTTCTGAAATAGGGGTCTCATGACCTAAAATCAGACAAGGTAGGTCAGAGGATTCTTTTTATGGCCAACTCGAAGACGGGCAAAGGAAGATTATACTTTTAGCTTCTATGGCCTGCCTTGGGGAGAAAAAGCAGCAGGTGAAAGGAGGTCAGGAGAAGATCTGAGAAAGAGACTGCTGTTTTCTGAGGCCCGAAGTGCCCAACATTATAACAAAAGCCTAAAACAAGGGTTTTGGGAGTTATAAGCCAGGAAATAGATGAAAACCTATCTATATCCTCATATCACAGAACCCAAGTTTTGAATCATTCTAGTTATATTTAAGTAGTACGCTAACAAGCAGAGCTGTCATGACTGGCACTGAACACAGAATGGCACGAGGCTTTAGTTAGCCCCTGTAGCTTTCTTAAGGGAAAATGCACAGTTTCTGTTGGGCTTTTGTAAACAATGAAAATAGTTCCCAGGGCCCCCAGAATAGTTCACCAGGCTCCACTGCAGCCTGGATAGCCTGGGCCTATGTTTCTCCCATAAATAAAGGACAGCAGAGACAACTGCACCAACTAGAACCTAGGGATACTGAGAAACTGCAGCCATCACTCAGTCACGCACGGCTGATATTTATTATGTTTATTCATAATTTGATTGCTTGTTTGTGCAGTGCGTAGTGGACAGCACATCTCAGGGAGCCTCCCAGAGCCTGGGGTGGAATACGGTCATGGACCATACAGGAAGCTTCACCAGACTGGGAGGCTGAGGGCCTTCCCCGAGCCTTTCTGCTGATAGGGAAGGCAGAGAAGCTGAGAGCATCACCATTTCTTCAGTTAGTGCTTTCTCCTTTCTGTAATTCCTGTAAGAAAGGAAAGCAGCAGTGAACTGGGCAACAGCGTAGTCTTCCATCCGCAGACTGAAAGAATTCCACAAAGTGCTTCTATCAAACATGGCAGGAGAAAGGCAGCTTTGAGCACGTTTGGTTGTTCATGCGCACGTTAACTGGGCATTCACCACAGGCCAGGCACTGGGGGCCGCAATGTATAAAAAACGTCCCCTGCCAGCAAGAAGCTCAGAGTCTAGTAAAATTTTGGTTTGTGTGTGTTTAGCCACATAATACCGAGTATTTGAAGAGAGGTACTGGTTGCTCAGAGGAAGGAGCCGTCAACTTTCAAATGAAAGGAGGAAGGAAGACTTCAAAGACACTGTAGAATGGGTGGAATTAAGACCCAGAGCTCTGGGAAGGAGTCTTCCATGTGGGAGGAACAATGAGCCAATGTTTGGGGGTGGGTATGAGTGTGAAAACTCAAGAAATGGTGAATACTGGGAATCGGTGTGTGGCTGGAAATATGGAAGATGAGACTGGAATAAGAGGTGTGACCAGATTATGGCAAGCCTTGAATGCCAGGCTAAGGAATCAGGAGTGTCCTCATCTCTGACAGAATGCCATGCAGCACATATTAGACCACATGAAGTCGGCTGGGCGCAGTGGTTCACGCCTGTAATCACAGCACTTTGGGAGGCCAAGGTGGGTGGATCACCTGAGGTCGGGAGTTTGAGACTAGCCTGGCTAACACGGAGAAACCCCGTCTCTGCTAAAAATACAAAATTAGCCAGGCATGGTGGCGCATGCCTGTAATCCCTGCTACCCGGTAGGCTGAGGCAGGAGAATCGCTTGAACCTGGAAGGCAGAGGTTGCAGTGAGTGGAGATCATGCCATTGCACTCCAGCCTGGGCAACAAGAGCGAAACTCCGTCTCAAAAAACAAACAAACAAACGAAAACATTAGCCACCAAGTGGGCCAATTCATTAATGCTTCTGCCCCCAGCGTCCAAATGCTGCTACCAGGCCAGACTGCATCACAGACAGATGCTCCACCCTGCTTCCTGGTCCATCTAGGGTAAAGCAAGTCTTACCTGTTAGTCATCATCATCATCATCCTCTGGAACAAAAATGTCATGTTCCTCAAGTAGAGCAGCAAAGTTCTTGCTAATGAGTGTCCCGACATAGAGAAAGGGGATCACAATGGAGAACACACGGAGAAGGCCGAAGGACATCTGCAGAGGGTCAGAGTGGCAGCTGTGAGCTCCAGAGCCCACTCTGGCAGGACCAAAGAAGACCTGGCCCTCTCACAGACATACCCTCAGACCCATCATAAGCAACTTGATTTTAAAGTCCTTGGAAAAATTCAGGGCAAGAAAAGTAATTAGAAAAGGAGAAGGCCAGGCAGGGTGGCTCACACCTTTAATCCCAGCACTTTGGGAGGCTGAGATGGGTGGACCACCTGAGGTCAGGAGCTTGAGACCAGCCTGGCCAACATGGTGAAATCCCGTCTCTACTAAAAATACAAAAAAGTGGCCCAGCATGGTGGTGCACGCCTGTAATCCCAGCTACTCGGGAGGCTGAGGCAGGATAATTGCTTGAATCCAGGAGGCAGAAGTTGCAGTGAGCCAAGATTGCACCATTCCACTCCAGCCTGGGAGACAGAGTGAGGCTCTGTCTAAAAAAAAGACAAAAGGCCGGGCGCAGTGGCTCACACCTGTAATCCCAGCACTTTGGGAGGCTGAGGCAGGCAGACCAGGAGGTCAGAAGTTCGAAACCAGCCTGGCCAACATAGTGAAACCCCATCTCTACTAAAAATACAAAAAATTAGCCGGGTGTGGTGGTACATGCCTGTAGTCCCAGCTACTCAGAAGGCTGAGGCAGAAGAATCACTTGAACCCGGGAGGCGGAGGCTGCAGTGAGCCAAGATTGTGCCACTGTACTCCAGCCTGGGTGACAGAATGAGACTCCGTCTCAAAAAAAAAAAAAGAAAAGGAGATAAGGTGACTGTTATGGCCATCAAAATGGACGAAAAGTCCACTGGAAAGAAAAGTCTAAGGCACCCTAGACATCTAAAGTTAGGACACCGCCTGCTAATTACTTTAAATCCCTACAGGCAATCGGGTGCACCAGGACTAGGAGGGCCAGACTACGGTGAGCTCTACCTGAACACGAAATACACGAAAACCGATGACAGAAAGATGTACAGTGAAGGGATATTCTACACAGTTCACTAAGTAACAGGTTCCCTGATGCCTGAGAAATTTGATTTAAAAATTTTAGAAACAGATGTATTTGAAAGTGGGCATGTATTTACACTCAAAGACTATTTAGATGGATTGGGAGAATGTCAGTAAAATCTCAGCAACATTTCTCTCGTATTCCTAGAATTAAAAAAAAATTTTTTTCAACTGTTTTGATAAGGCAGGTCTTTCCCAACATGGACCTACAGTCAATTGTGTGAGTTAGCATAAGCTAGACTAGCTTTAAGAGAATTTGTTTTTTTAACTCCCACACCACACAGCCCTGCAGTCGTAAAGCAAACTTTCGCTTGATATAAGGGACTGTTTCCGTTTTCCCTAGAAAAACTCAAGCATGTGATAGCGTTCAGTGTTGGAAAAAGACAGGACCTGGTGGGGACGGTACCAGGAAGAAACCCGGATGCTGCGGCCTCAGCGCTGGCCTTGGACATGAGCTTCACCGCTCTAGCCCGTTTCTTCATTTGAAAACCCGTGATTGTAATAATTCCCTGCACATCTATCAGGACTGTAAATCACATGAATTAAATATTAGGTGACAACTAATAAAAAGATGAGGCCCGTCCCAAGTACCCTCTATTTACAGAGTCCTTTCAAAATTCATATTTCATCCCATAAACTAGGAGACAGGCAGGGCAGAGATTACAGGACTGGTCTAAGCTAGAAGCACACGGCCTAGTCTTCTGACTCCAGAGGAGCAGAGCACCGCACCTCTCAGGACAAGCTAATGTAAAAGGCCAACTTCCTCAGCGTTTGTCCCCCATCTTCTATCTACCTACCATTTTCTACACACCTGTCAAAATTAGCAACTCATTAGCGTATTCTTGG
The DNA here is from genome assembly GCF_029281585.2 of Gorilla gorilla gorilla. NCBI lineage: Eukaryota > Metazoa > Chordata > Mammalia > Primates > Hominidae > Gorilla > Gorilla gorilla. The sequence goes on along the minus strand of NC_086018.1, from coordinate 40,086,152 downwards.
TCCGCCTTCCAGTCTACGGTTATCGTTATGATTGGCCTTGGCTCCTATCAATCAGCGCCGCCCTCACGCACTCCCCACAATGATTGGCCTCAGCCCCTTCGCCCCGTCTCCAGGAAGACACTCACTTTCACCGGTTTGGGCAAAATGGCGCCGCTGCGGGTAACGATGACTGACCTCGACGGTACCAGGCTCCGGCCTGAGCCGCTCCATGCGGCAGCGACATCGCCATCTTTCCTCAAGCTAGGCCCGCGCCGGAGAGCCCCGGACCTGACGGGTACCAATACTAGCCAGCGAGCCGCCCCGGACGCCATGCCCCCAGCTCCGCCCCTCACCCGGGCACCCGGACCCCACCGCCCAGCCCTCGTGCCGCCCTCGGGAAGAAAGCCGCCCGAAGCCTCGCGAGAGTTTGAGGAGTACACGAGAAGCCAAGCCCTCCCACTCGCGCAGTGCCGGCGGCTCCTGGGGCGGCGGGAGGGAGGTGTTTGTCACTGGCCGGCGTGGTGGCGTCACGAGAGCGGCGGCGCCGCCCCGGCTCCCTCAGCCCGCGTCCTGCTGGGCGTGGCCGCGGTCTTGGGTCCGCCCGGCCGTCAGAACAGGCCTCAGCGGCCGGCTGTGGAAATAAACCCAGGGAGCGGAAGGAGTAATAACGAAAAAGCTTTACTGGTGTTTTAACCGTGTACAAAACACTGTAGCAATAAGAGAAAGGCCCGTGCTATCTGTGTTTAGACAAAATGCAGTGGCTGCGGGGCGTCCAGGCAGGGCTGGGGAACAGGCCGGGCGCCCGCCTTGGGCGCATCTCCGCCTCTTAGGGGTAAGAGGCTCAGAGCCTACCCCTTAGGCCTAGTTGGATGCGGGTCGGTCCTGCCCAAGGCCCCAGTGAGGGGAGCCGAGGCTAGGAAGGGGCAAGTTTTATGTGTTTGGGAGGGGGTGTCTCTTCCCGGCCTGTGCATCTTCCCCCTGGAGCGTCAGTATGGTCAGGCTCTGGTGACCCAGCCGCTTTGCCTCCCGACGTTGGGAAGAGTAGCAAGGAGAGGTCCTGGCAAGTACACCCTGGGTGACAAACAGGGCTATGAGAGTTCTCAGGTGGTTTCTCGAGCAGCTTCAGTTTACCGGAGCCCAGCCAGGAGAGAGAATTTCAGCACAGGAAACGCAATCCCGTGTCCAAGCTTCTAGAATACCCAGGACTGAGAACCAAAGCAACAGACTTTCCCCAGGGAGCCACACTGCCTCCCCACCTCTTCTTTAACCCCTCACTTGGCAGCTCCAGGAGTTGGCTGCTGAAGACAGAGTACAGGAGGGCATCTCGTTGACGTAAAAAAGCTACAAGCCCCTTCCGGGGCAAGGTCCAGCACCATCTGTTAACAGGGCAGCCAGGGAGAAAGGATGGGTCCCCAGCACTCTGAGCAGAATAAATCTCTCTTCACTGGCCGAAGACCCTCTGCCTCAAAGGGCCCTACCCAGACTGCTGAGTGAGGATCCCATCCCCAATCTTCCCACCCCTCTCAGGAAGAGCTGGGTCCCAGAAACTCCTATGACACAATAAATCCACTTTCTCTGACAGTGTCAGAGCTTCAAGCCAATACTGCAGCCTACCTCGGATTTAAGTGCACAGGAGACTCCCCAGGTTGGAAATTATGGCTCTAGAGCCCGGTGTGTAGGTCAAAGGTATGGCAAGCCTGTGACAGTCTCGGGTGACATTCCCCACTTCCTTCATTTCATTAACATCCCCTGGGAGGGGGCAGTCAGGCCAGTGCAGTCAGGAGATTGGGGTCTTGCTCTGTGGCTGCTAAGTCTCCTTCCTTCTCTGGACCTCAGGAAATAAAGAGGATGGAAGGAATGGTCCCTCAGTCCCTTCCAGACACACGGGTGGATCTGGAACCTGGAGAATGCCTAAATAGCAGGAAGGAGAGAACCCATGTCCCCTCCCAAAACGCAACCTTGGAAATGGGTAAACATTTAACTCCTGAAAAAGAACTGGCCCTGGTTTCCTGACTCAAAGGGCCCAGACTTAGGGCCTATCCTGTTCCTCACATTTTGACTGGCTCCCCTGGGCCCTCTTCTGCCAACACTGCCGCAGCTCCACGATCTCCTGGCCATACCAGTCATGCAGGGTAGAGAAGCAGGAGGTCTCAGGGGACACAGGGCTCTGCCCCCTGCCTAGGAGGAGGCTGGCAGGGCCCTGCAGCTCCCACTCAGCCAACCCCCACCCTGCAGACCTGCTGCCCGCTTCTTCAACCAAGCCCACAGGGCTGCTGTCCTTGGAGAGGCAGTGGCCATTCTCCAGGCCCGCAGCTCGGTGGTTAGGAGCCTGGGGCTTACAGCGGCTGGCAACAGACTTCCAGGATGAGCGGCGTTGCAAAGCCAGGCTCTGGCGCGCGTCCTGCAACTGGCTCTCCAACTCGCGTACCACCAGGCGCATGTAGCCAAAGCTTGCCCGGGACAGCACCTTCACCCAGGCCTCCTGGGCCGCCGGCCCTTCTGCGGCCAGCAGGTGTGGGCGCACTCCAGGGGCATCAAAGCAGATGGCAAAGGCAAACTCCTCGGGCACGGGAGCCTCAGCCAGTTCCACTGTGCAGCCTTCCAGCACCACCAGGCTCAGCGGGGCCCGGCCCTCGCGATTCTCAAAGGAGAATAGCAGGTTGCCCTTGAGGACAAACCAGCATCTTCGGCCAGTGCCACTGGGGGTCGGTGGGGTCCCTGGGCACCCCCAGGTGCGCAGGAAGCCCATGTGGTCCGCTGGGGAGTCGCTGAGTGCATAGTGGGCTACGCTTCTCTCGTTCAGCTTCATGGCTCCCACGGGAACTGTGAGGCAAGAGAGATGGCAGCAGATCAGAGAGGGAGGTGGTTCCGTGCCCTCCTGGGGAACAGCACCGGCTCCGGAGGCAACCTGGACCCCAGCCCTGGGACTCCTACTCTCTTGCTGTGTCCCTAAGGCCCCTAAAGTCTCCTGAGAAGTGGGCTTGTCTTTCCTTCCTTTTCTCTCAAAGGGATGTTGTGAGGATCATGCAAAAAAAACTGGACATTGGCGGACTTGGAGAAAAGAAGAACGAGATTGCATCAGACAGGAGGCATGGCAGGACCTGGGCACGGCTTTCTAAAATCCAAAGAAACAGGCCCCAGCTGAGCTGAAATGGGCCCCAGACCCATCGAAACCACTGTGCTTAAACTATCCCCTCATCTGGGGTCCTCTCAACTCCAACCCTGAGGCCAAGCTTCCAGGGTTTCCATGACCCTCCTGGGCCTCTACTGGCCTCTTATTTGCATATAGCAGTTGAATCTTATTGACCTACAGGCAGAAGCTGAGGCACAAAATATAACTTTAAAGAGTTTACTTGAGCGAGAGTAAGGATAACTGCCCAGAACAAACTTCTAAGTTGCCGTGGGGTGTGCTGCGTTGGGCCTTCCCTACAGGTTTTTATAGGCAGAAGGGGGCAAGGATGACAAAGTTGTTTGGCAGGAATTCTCCTTGGTTTATAGAAATAACATTGATTGGTGGGGTGCGGTGGCTCACATCTGTAATCCCAGCACTTTGGGAGGCCGAGGTGGGTGGATCACCTGAGCTCAGGAGTTGGAGACCAGCCTGGCCAACATGGTGAAACCCCGTCTCTAAATACAAAAATTAGCCAGGCACGGTGGTGGGTGCCTGTAATCCCAGCTACTCGGGAGGCTGAGGCAGGAGAATTGCTTGATCCCAGGAGGCAGAGGTTGCAGTGAGCCAAGATTGTGCCATTGCACTTCACCCTGGGTGACAAGAGAGAAACTCCATCTCAAAAAAAAAAAAAGAAATAACATTGATTAGTGATTGGCTATACATTGTTGAACTATAGGGTATGAACTATAGGGTGTCCAGTGTACAGCATTTTATGGCTACTTGGTGTCACTCTAGAGCCACATAGCAAGTGGCTTCAAGAGGTAATTCTTGATCCTGTTGTAGTTCATGAGCGTGATGATTGGGTGTTCACATGCATGTGTGAGCCATGCCACCCTCGAACCTTGTTACCATGTAGGCACATTACCGATCTGACATGAAGAAAAGAAAAGAAAAAAAAAGAAAAAGAGATAATTCTTTAGCTCAAGGGAGGAGTAAGACTTGACAGCTGTTGCGTTTCAATATGTCTGGGCCTGATTATTTAAAGGGGCTCCAATTCCTCAGATAAAACATTATTTTTCTGTCTCAATCTGCAGCCTTCAGGGCCAGATGGGGAGCTACTCTGTACACAAGAGTGTGGCACAAACCCAGGGTACAGCTGAGAAGAGCTAACCGCAGCCATTGAATGTGGGTGCCCCCAGCATCATGAACGGCACTTAGTCCAACTGTCCTTACTCATGGAAAACCAAGGCCCAGCGCAGTGAGGGGAACTTGCCCAAGGTTACATGGCCAATGAGACGCAGAGCTTCGTCTCCCAAATCCCTCACACTGTACCCACTTACCAGCAGGGCTCACTGGGGGAGGGCAGGGACCTCTTGTCTGGCCACACAGCTCAGCCCTTCGACCACCTGGTTCCCAGGGAACCTGCGAAACAATTCTCAAGCCCAGTCATCTTATCCCAAAGAATGAGAACTCCTACTCCACCTTCGAGGCTTAATGAAACCACAGCCTCCACCGGGAAGCCTTCCCTGACCCCTGAGAATCCCCTCACCCATCCACCCAGCCAGGAACCCCTGAGCAGCTTAAGGGGATGGGTCCCCTTGTCTTGACCTTTACTTTTCAGACCCCAGCTCCCTGCCTGAGTCCAGGTCAGAGCTACACGTGCCCTCATGGTTCCTAGCTTTTCCCTTCTAGCACTTCCTGGCTTTAACTGAAGTCACCTAATCTGGGAGGCCTTCCATGATCACCATATCATCTAAGGTGGCCCTGACCACCAAGGTGGCCTGACCTAAGGTCACCTGACCAGTAGACCCCCCCATTTCTGGTTTGTTTCCTTCATCCCACGACGATGTCATATGTGTTTACAGCATTGTTCCCAGCCCCAGAATGTCTAGGGTGGGGATCGGCTAAGTTCCCAGGAGAACCCCAATACCCAGCACTGTGCAGGGCTCAGAGAGGCCCTCAGGGGGGATCTGTTGAATTAACGGGGATACATCAGTGGACAAATCGAAGTCTCCCGCCCTCCTGGAGCCTACATTCCCACAGGGGGAAACACACTGTAGGCAAACAAAATAAATACTAATAAATTAATGAAAGAATAATTAGTGAAATAAGAGATAATATAAGGACCAGTAATGCTAAGGGTTATGGAGAAAAACAAGCCAGGCCCCTGGATGGGGAGAGAGGCCATTCCAGTAGGGGTGGCCCAGGAAGGGGGAAGAGATCACAGATGTTTGCCAGAGGAGTGGCCTCACTGGGGCACAGGGAGGGGGTGGGCAGCCCGTGGGGCCATGACCCCTCCCCTCCCCCGCGTCTGGGGAAGGGCGCTCCCTCCTCTCCACCAGTAGGGGGGCCAGGCCACCGCACACCCGGCCTCCCGCCCGCCCCAGCGTCTTCCTGGATTCTTTTGTTGGAGGAGAGGCGGGCTGGGGGTGCGGGACCGCCGGGCCAGTGGCCACTGCGGGGAGCCCCAACCCGGTTGTCGCCCTAAACAGAGGTCACCTCGGTCAGGGTCTCCCTGGCTGCCGCCTCGGTTTCCCCGTGCTCGCGTCGGGGCTGTTCGCCGCCACTTCCCCGCAGCCACACCTTCCCTGGGGCCACCTCCTCCCGGAGCCCGCCGGGCCCACTCTCACCTCCCGCCGCCGATCGCACCGAAGCCCAGGAGAGCGATCCCGGCTCGAGATCCCGCGCCTCCGCCTGGGCTGCAACGTGGCCGCGGGAGCCGGGAGACCCCGCCCGGGAGGCTGGAGTTAACGCCCCTCCCCGCCCAGGATTCGCCAGGCCCGGGATCTCCGAGGCCGCCTCGAGGTCTGCCAGGGCGGGAAACTGAGGCCCGAGAGGGCGGTGAACTGCCCGAGCCACAGCACTGGTCGGTGCGGGCGGCCTCGAACCCAGAGGCCCCCCTCGGACGGTCCGCGGGCCTCGGACCCAGCCCACCGTCCGGAAAACTCTGTCCATCTCTTCCTCTCTGGTCCCCCTTTCCCTGCTCGGCCCACTTCCCCGGCAGAGCCAAACCAGGGATGTCTCTGGGCACCTCCTAAGGGTGGGCTCCTACACAGCCCGCGAGGGCCAGCCAAGCTTTCTTGGCCACCCACCGGGCCACCGGGGTCGGCTGATTTCTGCCTCTGGAAATTACCCATTTCTGCTTCCCTGGCCTGAAACCCACCGGCAGCCCCCAGGCTCTGCACTAGTGGGTGGAGGAGGAGGCCTGCGGTGAAGGTCGCAGGAATGCATAACCAAACCCAAGAGACTGGAACTTCTGGAAGGCCCTGGAAGCCGGAGGTGTCCTCAAACATCTGCCCATGAACTTGGGTCCCACCTCAGAGCGTTTGCCCTTGCAGTTCCTGCAGCCTAGAATGGCCTTCCTTCCCACCCCCAACCGCAGCTCCACTCCTCAGGACGCCTCTGGACACAGATTTGAGTCTCTGCTCAGTGGTCCCCTCTGGGACCATTGTAAAGCAACCTGCTCTGCAGTCTCTGTCCCATCCCTGGGGTGTTATTTCCATCAGAGCACTCACTGCTAGAGTAAACTTTCCTATGCTCATGCTTTTATTTTCTTGTTTATTGCCTGTCTCCCCTACTAAAATTTATTCAGTTAATACTGTACACCATAATAAATGTGTTAGAAGGTAATAAGTGGCATGGAAAAACAGAGGAGGGTAAGGGAGATGGGAAATTGTGGGAGTAGGGAGGTTGCAATTGCAAATAGAGTGGTCAGGGTAGGCCTCACTGAGAAAGTAACATTGGACAAATACTTGAAGGAAATGAGGGAGCCAGCCATGCCAATTCCAGGCAGAGGGAACAGTCAGCGCAGTGGCCCTCAGGCCTGTTGTGTTTGAGGACCTGCAAGAAGGCCAGTGAGGCTGGGAGGCCTGGGGAGAGGCAGACAGTAGGAGGTGGGGGTGGAAGGGGTGGGATGGGGCTCTGTAAATCTGGGAGGGCTGTTACTCTAGACAGGGCTGTGAGGAGGGACCTGAGCGATTTCAAGGCATACTCTGGCTTCTGTGGCGAGAATCAATGTCAGTGGAGGCTGGAGACCAGTGAGGAGCCTGCTGCCACTATCCAGGCGAGATGTCACAAACGCGGCAAGAGCGGGGAGGGAGAGGCAGCCAGAATTAGAATGGCTTTTGAAGGTAGAGAACACAGGATTTGCTGAGGAGTTGGATGTGGGGAGTGAGGGAAAGAGCAGGCAGGACTGCACAGTTTTGGCTTGAGCACCTAGGAGAGTTGTCATTATCTGAGATGTGGAAAGTGGCCGGTGCTTGGTCTGGGTTATGTTTGAGACACCCAGTGGCCATCTGAGTGAAGGTGCTGTTGGGGCTCAGAAAGCGATGCCTAAAAATATGGCACTTGGGCATGCTGAGTACTTTGAACCAAAGGACACTGGAAGAGCCTCAGAAGCAAAATATCTCTCTGACCTTCTCCTGCCCCCCTTCTTTCTCCCGTTTTTCTCCTGCAAGGCAGGCCATAGAAACTAAAAATCCTCCTCCCTAAGGTGAGTTATAGCAACTACAAATATTGGCTGGGCACAGTGGCTCATGCCTGTAATCCCAGCACTTTGGGAGGCTGAGGTGGGCGGATCACGAGGTCAAGAGATCGAGACCATCCTGGCCAACATGGTGAAACCCCATCTCTACTAAAAATACAGAAATTAGCTGGGCGTGGTGGCATGCGCCTGTAGTCCCAACTACTTGGGAGGCTGAGGCAGGAGAATCGCTTGAACCTGGGAGGTGGAGGTTGCAGTGAGCAGAGATCGCGCCACTGCACTCCAGCCTGGCGACAGAGGGAGACTCTGTCTCAAAAGAAAAAAAAAAAAAAAAGAAAAAAAAGAAACTACAAATATTACTGGAAACATCCCCCACCTTTCTGTGTCGGGCCTGGCCATAAAGGAATTCTCTGACCTACCTTGCCTGATACTAGGTCGCAAGACTCTCATTCCAGAAGGGGTCCTGCCCTCCTCCCAGCAGGAGGGAATGCCACACAGAGAGAACAAGAAGAATCCGAATCTGAACAGACATTGCTGGGTTTCCACACTCAGCTATTAACATTAAATCATTCCCTTTTGTCTAATCACATTTATACACAGTTGTCCATTCCTTATTCCTTTTTTTTTTTTTCTGTTGCCCAGGCTGGAGTACAGTGACACAATCACAGCTCACTGCAACCTCGACCTCCTGGACTCAAGCAATCCTCCCACCTCAGCCTCCCGAGTAGCTGGGACCACAGGCACCTGCCTGGCTTTTTAATTTTTTGAAGAGACGGGGTCTCACTATGTTGCCCAGACTGTCCTTAAATGTCTGGCCTCAAGCGATCCCCCTGCCTCAGCCTTCCAAAGTGCTGGGATTACAGGCATGAGCCACCAGACCCGGCCAGGGCTGTCCATTCTTCACCAAACCGAGACATAAAAATAAAGATTTCCCTGAGTATTTGTGTCTTCATTCCTGAAGGCTCTCAAGTCACATAAAACATTGAGTAAATCAATCTATTATGCTTTTCTGTTGCTAACCTATATTTTGTTTGTAGGAGTGTCCGCTGTGACCTTTGGGATGAGTAAGAGAAAATATCACACCTTTCTGCCCCTACAATGCCCAGAACAAAGCATTTGGCACTTAGCAGTTTCTCAATAAATACTTGATGAATGAATGAAGAAGGAAGTCGCCCAGTCTGTGCGAGCAGTCCCTGAGCGTCGGCGGGGAAGGAGAGCCGGCTGCCTTTGCGGGAGCTGTGACCGCCTGCTTTGGTGCCCCCCACGCACCCTCCTTGTAGAGACGATTAATCCCAGACTTCCATTTTCCTAGCAGCTCACTAGGCGGGCCTTGCTTCAGAGCAGTCTCTCATTTCCTCTGCACAAAGCCCTCAACAGGTATTCACTGCACGGCCGCTTACTGAGCGCCCACGGTGAGCCTGGCACGATCCTTGCCCTCTTGGTCCCCACAGAGGTGGAAGGACAGGCCTCGCGGGGTCCGGGCCACGAAGGACAGCCCCGAGCCCGTTCTGCCAATGCCAGCCTCGCTAGCACGCAGGGCAGGAGCCCAATGGGGAAGGGCTTAGGGAGGCTGGGAGGCCGGACCCATATGGGCGGGGCAAAGCGTTGCTAGGGGGGATTCTGATAGGTTGCGCGAAGGGTTGCCTTCGTGAGGCCCCGCCCTCACTGGAACGCTTCAGAATTATCAGGTTACCGGATTCGAGTCAGAAGCGGCGGCAGGTCTGAACGCTTCGGTAGGAAAAGTGCGGTGGGAGGGGGCTCTGCGGTTTTGGGGGGCCCAGGGCGGGAACCCGGACCCGGCTGGAAGTCCGGAGCCTGGCCGCAGCCCTGCCCCTCCGCTCTTTCTGGGTGACCTTAAGCCAGTGGCTGCCTTTTTCTGAGCCCGGGCGGGGCCGAAGGGCGGCCCGTAGGCCCTCGGGACTCCCAGCACTGCAGAGGGTGTGAGGTCTGACATCCAAGACACGTTGTTTCGTATTTCTGAAGGAAGAACTCAAGCTCCGGGAAGTGATGGCTGGGGATGGGGCGGGCAACTTGGGGACCGAGTGTACGATCCGCGTCTAAGGTTGAGGGCGGCCGAGCTAGCCAGGCAGCCGTGACCCCAGTGCTTTTCAGACGTTTCTTAGCTTCCAGAGCCCAACACATAGAGCTGATACACGCAGACCAGATCTGGTCAGGTCCTCGGAAGCTGAGTCCAGAGCGATGCTGCTGAAGACAGGTACCTACACCGGCTGGGGTGGCTTGGAAGGGTAGGGGTGAGTGCTACAAGGAGTGCTTTGGCGCTTCTTCCCTAATGTGGGTATGTGGGGAGACAGCTTCCTCTCTCTTTTACTTAGAGCTGGGCAGGAAGGGAGGAGATGCTTCCCCATACGGGAATCATTTCTCCTTCAAAGGGGCCCTTCCTTTCTCACTTCCTCTCCCTCAAGCACAGAGGCCCTAACTGATGTGATATCAGCATGTGCGGAGAACCGCCTGTACAGTCCCTACAGTAACTCCATATTACAGATAAGGAAACTGAGGCCCGAGGGGGAAAGGTCTCACTTAGGTGAGCTGATTGGGTGCCCATCCTGGCTGGCTTACTTCTTAAGCCTCTCTGAGGCCTCTTGAGGGTCTGTGGTAGAGAGCAAAGAGCTCTGGACTGGGGCTCAGGAGACCTGGAGTCTGGCCAATGGTCCCGACTTAACGATTTTTCAACTTTACTGTGGTGTGAAAGCGACACACATTCAGTAGAAACCACAGTACGTATACAACCTGTTTCAGTATTCAGTAAATTGCATGAAATATTCAACAATTTATTATAAAATAGGCTTTGTGTTAGATGATTTTGGCCAGCTGTAGGCTAATGTGCGTTGTCGCACTTTTTTTTTTTTTTTTTTTTTTTTTTTTGAGACGGAGTCTCACTCTGTCGCCCAGGCTGGAGTGGAGTGGCGCGATCTCGGCTCACTGCAACCTCCATCTCCCAGGTTCAAGCAAGTCTCCTGCTCAGCCTCCTGAGTAGCTGGGATTACAGGCACTCGCCACCTCACCCCGGTATTTCTTTGTAGTTTTAGTAGAGACAGGGTTTCACCATATTGCCCAAGCTGGTCTTGAACTCCTGACTTACGGTGATCCGCCCACCTCGGCCTCCCAAAGTGCTGGAATTGCAGGCGTGAGCCACCGTGCCTGGCCTGTCCACACTTTTAAGGTAGGCTAGGCTCAGCTATGATGTTTGCCAGGTTAGGTGTATTAAGTACATTTTTGACATAATATTTTCTTTTTTATTATTTTGGGATGGGGTCTCGCTCTGTCACAGCCCAGGCTAGAGTTCAGTGGCACGATCTCAGCTCACTGCAGCCTCCACCTCTGGGGTTCAAGTGATCCTCTTGCCTCAGCCTCCCGAGTACAGCGCATGCCACCACGCCTGGCTAAATTTTTGAATTTTTAGTAGAGACAAGGTTTCACCATGTTGGCCTGACCTCAAGTGATCCACTCGCCTTGGCCTTCCAGAGCGTTGGGATTACAGGCATGAGCCACTGCATCTGGCTGATGTGATATTTTCAACTTAACACTGGGCTTATGAGAACGTAGTTCCGTGGTAGGCCTAGGAGCATCTGTACTGTTAAGTTCTATATATGGGATGGGAGGAGCTGATGGGGTTTATAGGAAGGGAAGGACATAAGGTGTTAGTTTTGCTAATTCCAGGTGTTAGTTTTGCTAATTCCAGCACTGCTGTGGTGACGGCCAGACCTCAAGCCACTGCCTGGCCCAGCCACCATCCTCCCACTTACTGCTTTGCAAGAGCCAGCCATTGCAGGAAGAGCCAATTCTACCCTAAACCCAGGAGTCCAGTTTCCCTTATATATAGGCAGGCAGCCTCTGTAGGGCTGAGCAACATACAGATGGGGTGGGATGAGGGCTGGAGCTGTGGGGGCAACTGATAGTCACCATCCCCTCCTCCCTTGCCCCCTAGTGCTCTTGCTGGGACATGTGTCCCAGGTGCTGATGCTGGACAATGGGCTCCTGCAGACACCACCCATGGGCTGGCTGGCCTGGGAACGCTTCCGCTGCAACATTAACTGTGATGAGGACCCAAAGAACTGCATCAGGTGAGTAAGGTCCACACTCACCTGATGAGCCTTGCCCAGGGCCCTGCAGAGTCGGGGGCAGGAAGTGGAGGGTCCACTAGAAAAGAGGGCAAGGTCAGAGTTCTCCATCCCAGAGACTGCAGCCAGAAGTCACTCGGACTGTCTGACACCTAGCCCCATGACCTGTCTGGAGCCTCTGCAGGGACTGTCAGGCCCCAACCTGGTCACGAGGCAGGGACCTTACATGGACCCAGCCCCTGAGATAACTCTTAGAAGGTCAGGCCAGGCCCCCTGTACTTCCCCTGACCCAGTCCTGCCTTTTGGCCTGGGGCCAGCCACTCCTTTCAAGCCACAAGCTCATCGCACAATCCCTGGTGGTCATTTACACAGATACCTGGCTTAGGGCTCAGCAAGGTCATGGTTTTTATAGCCCAGATTCAATCAGAGCTGAGGCAGGGTGTGGGTGAGGGCCAGGCTGGGTCCCTGAGCTACCCCATCCCTCTGCCCCTCACTAGTGAACGGCTCTTCATGGAGATGGCTGACCGGCTGGCACAGGATGGATGGCGGGACATGGGCTACACATACCTCAACATTGATGACTGCTGGATCGGTGGTCGCAATGCCAGTGGCCGCCTGATGCCAGATCCCAAGCGCTTCCCTCATGGCATTCCCTTCCTGGCTGACTACGTGAGCTGCACCCCAGCCCTGCCCTTGGCCTCAGGGCTAGACCACTCCTTTCACCCTACCTCGCTTAGGGCTCATTTACATGATTGAGATCTCACAGTCTAGTGGGGGAAACAGACAAATGAACACCGACTTTTGGCCTACTCTGTTGAGTGAGAGCCAGAAAGGGCATCTCACGCAGCCTGGTATTCCAGGAAGGTTCCCTGGAGGAGGCATTTCTTGAGCTGAGCCCAGAGAGATGGCATTGGAGGCAGAGAGGATGGCAGGAGCAAAGGCCTAGGGGCAAGAAACAGTCGCTGGGAGGTGTGTGTTGGGGGAGAGGTGGGCCATCGTGGGCAGAGGCCGGGCCAGCATGCTGGGACCATCTCCTTTGGTCTGTGGGAGCCACTGGAGGTTTAATGGGACAGGGTCAGATATGCCTTGAGGAGGCTCCCTGAGGGTCCTGCTTGAGCCCACTGTGTCCTCAAACCCCCACAGGTTCACTCCCTGGGCCTGAAGTTGGGTATCTACGCGGACATGGGCAACTTCACCTGCATGGGTTACCCAGGCACCACACTGGACAAGGTGGTCCAGGATGCTCAGACCTTCGCCGAGTGGAAGGTAGACATGCTCAAGCTGGATGGCTGCTTCTCCACCCCCGAGGAGCGGGCCCAGGGTGAGTTACGCAGCTGGCTGGGGCACGCAGGCAAATGGGGAGGGTGGCCATGGAGACCCACCCAGTGCCCACCTGGCTGAGCTTCCCAATTCCCCCTACCCAGGGGTTAGGGGGATTGTGGCTCCCAGGCTCCCTAAATATGAGTGGCAGCATAGCCCACCCTGGAAGCGTTTGAGGCTCTGGGTATGTGGGGAGGCACCTACTGTTTGAAGCTTGTTTCTTCACATCTGTTGGGAAAAGGTCTGGGCTAAGGCCCCAGACTGCCTCCTGCACTTCCTCAGGACTGAAACAGGTTGGGCTTTCTCTAGGGTACCCCAAGATGGCTGCTGCCCTGAATGCCACAGGCCGCCCCATCGCCTTCTCCTGCAGCTGGCCAGCCTATGAAGGTGGCCTCCCCCCAAGGGTAAGCCATTCTGCCCCCTGCCTGATGGCGCTTCCCACACCCAGGCCTCCTTACCTCCTGAGTGCCAGGCTTCAGGGACGGGGCCTTCCAGAGCCAGGGCTGCTCTCACCACAGGTGCCCATATGGTGATTTGTAGGTGTCTAGAGACCTACGTTAAGTAGCTGCAAAGAGCAGGTGGGCTCAGCCAGCCCAGAGAGGTGTGTGTGTTGGAGGGAGTGGCGGGCCTTAGAGAAGAGGCCCTTGTGAAGTGGGCTGAAGGAGTTGGCATCAGAGGCAGGAGAGCCATCTGTGCTGGCACACAGTGCCCAGGATTCCAGGAGGTGCCCATTAGGCGAGGAGACCCAGAAGGCTGGGGAGGCCAGGCAGGTGGGGCCAAGCCTCGGAGGAGCCTGTGGGCTCATGAGGGCTCCCTTAGCATGTTTGACACCAAAAAGGGTGGGCTCAGGCCTCTGGAGCTGAGAAGACAGCAGACAGCAGTTTCTCACTGAGAGAACATGGGGGTGGGTGGGTGTCAGGGAGAGTTGTTTGTGGGTGCACCAGCCTGGGCCCACACCCTGGGTTTGACCCAAGCTGGCATAAGAGGGCAGGGTAGGCTCCTGGCACCAGCCTGGGCCCACACCCTGGGTTTGACCCAAGCTGGCATAAGAGGGCAGGGTAGGCTCCTGGCACCAGCATGCACAGAAGGGAGACCCCGGTAGCCCCACAGCAGGGCCACCCTCTGAGGCCCTCCTCATCCTGAGCAAGCCAGTGGGGCCTGTTCTCTTCCCTCTTCCCCACTGTCTGTCTCTCCTGCTGAGCCTCCTCAACTCCTGTGTGGGTCTCTGGGCTGCAGCGTGTGATTCTGGTGCTGGACTCTGCCTTCCCCTCGACATCCAGGTGAACTACAGTCTGCTGGCGGACATCTGCAACCTCTGGCGTAACTATGATGACATCCAGGACTCCTGGTGGAGCGTGCTCTCCATCCTGAATTGGTTCGTGGAGCACCAGGACATACTGCAGCCAGTGGCCGGCCCTGGGCACTGGAATGACCCTGACATGGTACCAGGATGGAGGGGGATGTCCCTAGGCCCACCATCTGTGACGACCCTGCTCCCCACTGCCCTGTGCTTTCTTCCTTCTTGGAGGCTCACTGCCGGGTTCTAGGTCAGCGCTTCTGAAATGTGTCCCTGAACTGGTTGCTTTAGACTTGACTTAGAAGCTGGTTTCCAGGGCCCCATCCCCCACGTTTTGCATCACAATGTTCAGGGGAAGAACACTGTTAACCATCTCCCCAGGCAATTCTGATGTTTCTGAAAGCTCAAGAACTTGGGTCTGTAGTGACCCTGGAATAAGATGTTATTGCTGTGCAGGTTGAAGATCACGACCTTGCTATTCCTAGTGCCTGGACTGCTCTCACCCGTCTGCCTCTGATCCTTTTGTCAATTTCCTGCCTCATCCTCCACAGGGACAACTGGCCCTCACAGTCCTGCTTCTAGCCCTTCCATTTTATCTCGGTCATTGCCCTGTGACATTTTGTTGTTGTTGCAATTTATAGCTTTATAGTTATCTGTTAGTCAACAAGCATTTACTACCTGATTGATCCTATGATGATTATAAGAATTACAAGTGCTAAGCCAGGTGGAGGGAGCAACCTGGAGGAGCAGGAACTGGCCTGCTGTGGAGTCCCAGCTCTAGCTCTGCCACTTTACCTTGGGCAAGTAACTTAATTTGTTCTGTGCCTCAGTTTTGTCAATTGGAAAATAAGAATAGTAGCTACCTTATAGGGTTGAGGGTTAAAATAACTCTGAAATGCTTGGCACAGTGATGGGCACACAGTGCTTAAATTGTTGTCACTAAGCCTGTAATTGTGTCCTGACTATGGATTGCTTGCCCTGGGGTCAGGAGTCCCCCTTGGTCCATTCAGCTGTGGCTAGGGCAAGTGGGTGTGGCCAGTGGTAGGTACAGGGACTTTGTCCCGTTCTGTTTCTTACCACTGTCACCTTGGAACATTTATTGACTTGACCTAGTTTATAAGCTTTTTGACAACAGGAGCCCATTTGATCATCTGAACAACCTGTGATGTAGCCAGGGCATATTACCACCCCCATCGGGTTTTTGTTTTTTATTGATTTATTTATTTTTTGAGACGGAGTCTTGCTCTGTCACCCAGGCTAGAGTGCAATGGCGCGATCTCGGCTTACTGCAACCTCCACCTCCCAGGTTCAAGTGATTCTCCTGCCTCAGCCGCCCGAGTAGCTGGGATTACAGGCGCCTGCTATGACACCCAGCTAATTTTTTTTTTTTGTATTTTTTTAGTAGAGATGGGGTTTCACCATGTTGGCCAGACTGGTCTCAAACTCCTGACCTCATGATCTGCCTGCCTCAGCCTCCCAAAGTGCTGGGATTACAGGTGTGAGCCACCACGCCCAGCCTATTTATTTATTAATTTAGAGACTGAGTTTTGCTCTTGTTGCCCAGGCTGGAGTGCAATGGCATGATCTTGGCTCACCGCAACCTCCGCCTCCCAGGTTCAAGCGATTCTCCTGTCTCAGCCTCCCAAGTAGCTGGGATTACAGGCATGCGCCACCACACCTGGCTAATTTTGTATTTTTGATAGAGATGGGGTTTCTCTGTGTTGGTCAGGCTGGTTTCGAACTCCTGACCTCAGGTGATCTGCCCTCCTCAGCCTCCCAAAGTGCTGGGATTACAGGCGTGAGCCACTGCGCCTGGCCTTTTGTTTTTTGAGTCAGAGTCTCGCTCTGTTGCCCAGGCTGGAGTGCAGTGGTGCAATCTCGGCTCACTGCAACCTCCACCTTCTGGTTCAAGTTATTCTCGTGCTTGAACAAGTAGCTGGAATTACAGGTGTTTACTACCACGCCTGGGTAATTTTTATATTTTCAGTAGAAACGAGGTTTTGCTATGTTGGCCAGGATGGTCTCTAACTCCTGGGCTCAAGTGATTCACCTGCCTCTGTAGCAGGACCAGCCACAGACAAAACTCCTCAGACACCAGATTAAAGAAGGAAGAGGTTTTTATTCGGCTGGGAGTGTCGGCAGACTCGTGTCTTAAGAGCCGAGCTCCCTGAAAAAGAAATTCTTGGCCTTTTTAAAGGCTTACAACTTTAAGGGGTCCATGTGAAAGGGTCGTGATACATCAAGCAAGCATGGGAAACGTGACTGGAGGCTACATGCATCAGCTAACAGAACAAAAAGTTTTACAATGCTTTTTTCATACAGTATCTGGAATTTACAGATAACACAAGTAGTTTAGGTCAGGGGTTGATGTTATTATTATTACTTTATTTTAACTCCTAGGGCCAGGTGGTGGTGCCAAGGTTGTCTGGCTATTTATCTTACTTTTGTTTATTTCCAACCTTTTGCTTTTTCTCTCCTCCTGTTTTGTGAACTAGGCAAGGTTGGGAGAGGAGGGCAGCAGGAGTAGTAGTGGTCTCCTTCCTTACCTCAGCCTCCCTAAGTGCTGGCATTTACAAGCATGAGACACCGCACCTGGCCGTCTGCCCACCCCCCTACCGCCGACTCCTATTCTTGATGGAAAATAAAAAGCTGATGCTCAGATGGAAGGTGACTTAACTCCCCCAAGGCCACAGGGCTGGGGAATGGTGTTTGCTGAACCAGGCCTCCTCCACATACAGCCATCTTTCCCTAATCCCTAATTGCTCTTCCTCGGCTACAAGTTTGGGGATGGTCCCTGTGTCTACCTCAAGGAGATGAGAGCTGACTACTCCTCTTCTCTGCCCCCAGCTGCTCATTGGGAACTTCGGTCTCAGCTTAGAGCAATCCCGGGCTCAGATGGCCCTGTGGACGGTGCTGGCAGCTCCCCTCTTGATGTCTACAGACCTGCGTACCATCTCTGCCCAGAACATGGACATTCTGCAGAATCCACTCATGATCAAAATCAACCAGGATCCCTTAGGCATCCAGGGACGCAGGATTCACAAGGTACTAGGGTGTGGAGGGAAGGAAGGGGAGGGCTGAGGAACTGGGTTCTCCTGAGAGAAAGGCTGCCAGCCTCCCTGGGGGCAACACCTGGCGAGGTACAGGAGTCGCCCAGTCCCCAACCAGGGCTACCCCTTCTGGTTGCTTATGGTTGAGGACTCTGATGGGAGCTGCTCCAACTGTCCTCCTCTTGCTGGGTGAGAGCAGGGCTGAGCAGGACAGCTCAAGGGAGTCGGGTCGGGGATGAGAGGCGTCAGCCACATAAGTGCACATAGGAAGGGTGAGGCACAGAGCTTCTATACACCCGTGATGGCCTGCAGAGAGCTTGGGCTTCCCTCCAGAGCAGGAGGAGCTGGTTTGTTTGTTTTTGAGACAGGGTCTCACTCTGTCACCCAGGCTGGAGTGCAGTGGCACAATTTCAACTCACTGCAATCTCTGCCTGCCGGGTTCAAGCAATTCTCATGCCTCAGCCTCCTGAGTAGCTGGCACTACAGGCGCCTGCCACCACGCCCAGCTAATTTTTGTATTTTTAGTAGAGACACCATGTTGGCCAGGCTGGTCTCGAACTCCTGGCCTCAGGTGATACACCCGCGTCAGCCTCCCAAAGTGCTGGGATTACAGGCATGAGCCACCGCACTCGGCCAGGAGAAGCTGTTATAGCCAAGGAATACTACGACTACTAATGGCTGCTATTTATTGAGTACCTACCATGTGCCGGGAGTTTTAGATAATTTTTCTCAGCAAGGTAGGTATCTTGCCATTTTACAAATGAGAAAAATGAAACTTCGAGAGTCTGAGTAACTTTATCCCAAGGCTACACAGTTGGTACAAACAAGACTGGACTTCAGTGTCACCTCAAACCCTTTTTTTTTTTTTTTTTTTTTTTGAGATGGAGTCTCACTCTGTAGCCCAGGCTGGAGTGCAGTGGCACCATCTCAGCTCACTGCAACCTCTGGCTCCCAGGTTCAAGCGATTTTCCTGCCTCAGCCTCCCAGGTAGCTGGGATTACAGGTGTGCACCACCACACCCGGCTAATTTTTTTTGTATTTTTTTCAGTAGAGACAGGGTTTCACCATGTTGGCCAGGCTACTCTCAAAACTCCTGACGTCAGCTGATCCACTGGCCTCGGCCTCACAAAGTAATGGGATTACAGGCATGAGCCACTGTGCCTGTCTGCCTTTGCTCTTTACCAAATCCTGGACTCTGGTAAAAAGAAACCTACAGAACTACGGAAGGCACCTATAGAACTGGTGATGCCCAGAGGAAGTAACAATTCCCTGCCAGAGGGGCTGATGGTGGAGCTGGGCCTGGAAAACCTTCTGGAGGATGGGAGTTCACATCCAGCTCCACTCTCCACCCTCCTGGAACAGAGTTCACTGTTCCCACTGGACAGCACCCTCCAGGCCAGCACTGGCAGCTGTTTGGGGCCAGCACTCATACGCTGTACTGTTGTTGCGCTTCCCTGTTTCTGCGTTTATCCCTCCCGTTGTCCTATGAGCTTCTGGGGCAGGGCCTCATGCAGCACTTGTCTCAGTGTGCTAGCATAGGGGCCGGGCTCAGAGTAGGTGTTGATGAGTATCTGCTGAGTCAGGGAAGGTGGGCAGATAGGGTTAGATAAGCTGGGGTGGTGGAGGCCCGTGGCATCCTCCCTAAACCTGTGTGACATGGAGCTGTGAACTGGGGGACCCAGAACTCAGGGAGGGCCAGGGAGGCAATGGTAGGTCCTGTCTGAGCAAGGGACCCCAGCCAATAGCCACCTTCTGTGCCCAGGAAAAATCTCTCATCGAAGTGTACATGCGGCCTCTGTCCAACAAGGCTAGCGCCTTAGTCTTCTTCAGCCGCAGGACCGATATGCCTTATCGCTACCACTCCTCCCTTGGCCAGCTGAACTTCACCGGGTCTGTGATATATGAGGTGAGCACCCGGCTGCCTGCAGCCACCCGCCTGGGCTTCAGATTTCTGTGGGAGGGTATTATGGGGGGTAGTTGTTCACATATGGCCTCCCCTGAGCCATGGGCTTAGGGCCTCTGGCAGGTGCCCAGGGGGAGCTGCAGGCACTGAGAGCTGCAGCCAGTGCCATGCTCTGAACCAGTATTTTCAACCTATGCAAACAGAACTACTGCATATAAATATGAATCCCATTAGCCTCTAGGGCTGTACTCCTCCTCCCAAGGGTCAGCCCTTGCTGGCACGTTCCTCACAGTTTTCCATGGGCTGGGGCTTTCTCCACTGCCCGTGCTTGGGCACCTGTTGGATTTGCTGGTGGAGAAGTGATAGGGATTCAGGGCTCCCACTTCTGTAGGGCATACTGGAAGCCCAGCACAGACAGGCCAAAGTCCAGGCAGAAGGCTTCTACATCCTCTAGGGGGGGTCTCTGTGCAGCCACTCTCATGGTGGCATTGGTGATGTCCCTCCCCACTGCAGGCCCAGGACGTCTACTCAGGTGACATCATCAGTGACCTCCGAGATGAAACCAACTTCACAGTGATCATCAACCCTTCAGGGGTAGTGATGTGGTACCTGTATCCCATCAAGAACCTGGAGATGTCCCAGCAGTGAGGAGCTGGGACATGTGACAAGCTGTGGTGGCACCACTGAGCCTAGACCATGGAGCCTTGGCATGCCCAGGGCAAGTGGGGAGGTTCTCTGCTCCCCAGGCCTGCTCAGTGACTGACCCCATCATACCCAAAGTGCAATCTCACGGCCAGGTTCTATGCCCTGTCCAAGCGTAAACCCTCTTGGAAACTTCTTTTGGGGCAATTTTCCTGTGGCCTTCCTGGCCTCTACTTCCATGTGTGCAGCCCCACAGACATTGCTGAGCAACTCGCCAGCCTCCTGAGCTCCATGCCCATCAGGACTCTAGCCTCTGACCTTGCTGTTGACTCTGAAATCAGGATTTGGAAGTTTTCGAATTAGGAGTAGAGAGATCTGACCTCTTGCCAGGAATGCCCATGAATCATGTGATTGGCTTTTCTACCCATAGAGGGCCTTGCAGCCTGATACCACCTGGGAGTGAGGGTCACAAAGGAGACCTTGGCTCCCTCAGGTCACCAATAAACCTGTTCTTTAATCAAGTAGTTGTAATATGGACCTGGGGTACCTTTAGTTAGGGACTCTGGTGGCACCACACAGG
Organism: Gorilla gorilla gorilla; assembly: GCF_029281585.2. Classification (NCBI taxonomy): domain Eukaryota; kingdom Metazoa; phylum Chordata; class Mammalia; order Primates; family Hominidae; genus Gorilla; species Gorilla gorilla. Next base: position 40,065,707 of record NC_086018.1, on the reverse strand, counting down.
GTGCTGGATTCAAATCTCACCTCTATGGATGATGTCTGGCATCGTCTGGCCCCTCCTTTTCCAAAGTGACCAGAAGATTCTACTTCCTAGAGATGCCAGACTTGCCTCACACCCAGGAGCTGCCCCTGCTGTGCCTGGTATGCTGGCAGTGGTGATGGTGACAACACAATGAGGCCAAGTAGCAATGCTCCCAGGTCCTGCAGCTTGTGCTCTGCCCAGCAGTGCCCCTGGCCCAGCACCTCAGCCTGCTCTTCTCTCTGGTGGCTCCACCCCCACCCCTACTTCTTTTCCTTTATTTCTCTCCCAACCTGGCTGCAAAGGAGGTTCATATTCCCCAGATGTGTCCACAAACCTGTCCAGGAGTTGTGTCTTAAAATTGATTTCCTGTCCCTCTTCCTAAGGACAGGGGTAACAGTCAAAGTGAAGGAATGATGGGTTCTTGCCTATCTTGCTTTGGTCCTTATTTCCCAAGCCCTCCTCTTTTAGCCAAGGCTACAGGGCACTTGTCTTCCCTGGTGGCTCTCTCCCCTTTGGAGAGAGCTAGTGGCAGAGCAACCTAGCTAGGTCCTCCTTGGGCTTTGAATGCAGGAGCACCCAGTGCCCCAGGCCTTGCACTGTGCTGCCCAAGGAGTATTTTCTGGGTGGATCTCCCATACTCCTCAGGGTTCTGAGGTCCTTGTATTTAGGGTATGGTGTAAAAACTTACATATGCACATTTTGTTACATCATTTAAGATTACTGGAGCTTTACTGGTTAAGTATAGGGTCACCAGAGAAAGTTCCTTTCCCCAGTTGATGTCTTGAGGCTGTTGAGAAACTTAGGACAGAAGCCTACCTCATCCCAGGCCTGCCCCTCTGTGCATAGCTCTGCCTTTGGGTCTTGTTCATAGTGCTGTTCAGGCAAAATGGAATAGTCTCAGGTGGGAACACCTTCTCTTGCTAGCTCCAGGAAGGCTTTGTGGGAAATGAGTTGAGACCATGGACTTGGGAGTTGGGGGCCAGAGTTGAGCCTGGACTTGACCAATTAATTCCCTTACCTTTCAGCCCAAGATAGCTACATGTCTTTACTTGCTGTATAAGTTATCCTTTTGTCCTGGGGGTGCCTGATTGATCCTATCTCTTCACCCTTCATTCTTTCAACAAACATGCCATCTATCTCCCAGGACATTTATTCCCTTCTATTCAAGGCCAGTTAGGAATGCAATTATTTTTTTTCAGTTAAATACAGACTTGTTTGGGCCCAAGGTACCCTTTCTCTTTTTAAAAACTTTTTATCATGAAAACTTTCAAATACAAAAATAAAATGGTAGAGTGAACCTCCATGTACCCAGCATCCAGCTCCAATAACCATCAACGTGTACCATTATTTCATCTCTCTTCCTGCACATGCTCTTCTGATGTGTGAGCTAGAGTATCTGAAAGGAAATTTCAGAAAACCCTAAAAACCACTATGTCTCTAACAGATAAGGGCTTTAAAAATACATATATGAGCCGGGCGCAGTGACTCATGCCTGTAATCCCAGCACTTTGGGAGGCTGAGGTGGGCGGATCACAAGGTCAGGAGATTGAGACCATCCTGGCTAACACAGTGAAACCCCATCTCTATTAAAAATACAAAAAATTAGCCGGCATGGTGGTGGGCACCTGTAGTCCCAGCTACTCGGGAGGCTGAGGCAGGAGAATGGCATGATCCTGGGAGGCAGAGGTTGCAGTGAGCCAAGATGGCACCACCGCACTCCAGCCTGGGCGACAGAGCCAGACTCCATCTCAAAAAAAAAATATATATATATATACACACACACATATATATGTATATATATGTGTATATATATATATGACCTTAATACAATTTTCCTACCTAAAAAAACATAATTTTAAAATAATCTAATAACCAATCTATGTTCAGTTTTTGCCAGTTGTCTCAAAAATCTCTCTATAGTTTGTCTAAATCAAGATCCAGTAAAATAGTCCAGTACGAACTACTGAAAGTTTGCTCCCTTCATAAAAGCATTGAAAAACCTGCCACATACTATCAAAATCAACTTTCACAGAACTCTGGAAATTAGCCAAAAGCTTGCGGCAACCCAGAAAACTTCAACTGAAAAAATAAAAAAAAAAGTTGAATTCTAGTAGAAACAGCAAGCTATGTGGTATTTTACCTTATTACCAGATTTTAAATCAGCTATTTTAAACATGTTCAAAGAGCCAAAGGAAGCCAGGTCTAAAGAAATAAAGGAAAGAATAAGAATGATGCCCAAACAGAATAACAAAGGAGATAAAACTGTAGTGGGGAAGAAAGCACAAATTCTGAAGTTGGAAAGTACAATAGTTGAAATGAGAATTCACTGAAGAGGTTTAATAATAGTAGATTTGACAGAAAAAGAATCAGCAAACTTGAAGACAGATCTGTTGAAATGAACCTCTCTGAGAAGAAAGAAACAAGAATGAAGAACAATGAGCAAAACTTCTAAAACCTTTGGGATACCACCAAATGTACCCATATACACATAAAAAAAAGAGAAAGGGGCAGAATATTGGAAGAAAGAATGGTTGAAAATGTCTCACATTTGATGGAAAATATTAATCTACCTATCCAAGAAGCTCAATGAACTCCAAGTAGGTTAAACTCAAAGAGCTCCATACCTAGACATATTATAATCAAACCCTCAAAAGACAGAATTTTGAAAGAGGCAAGATAAAAGCAACTCATCACACAAGGGAGTCTCAATAAGATTTACAACTGACTTCTCATCAGAAACCATGGAAACAAGAAGGCAATGAGTACATTTAAAAATAACTAAGTATAACTGGATTGTTTGTCACAAAGGATAAATGCTTGAGGCACTAGATACCCCATTTTCCATGATGTGATTATTACAGGAATGCAATGCCTGTATCAAAACATCTCATGTACTCCATAAATATATACACCTACTATGCAGCCACAAAAATTAAAAATGAAAAAAAGGCAGTGGGTTCACATATTCAAAGTGTTGAAAGAAAAAGACTATGAAAAAATCTGTTATTTGGCCAAACTATCTTTCAAAAATGAAGGCAACATGAAAACATTCCCAGATAAACAAAAACAGAGTTCATCTCTAGCCACCCTGCCCTACATAAAATACTAAAGGACATCCTTCAGGCCAAAATGGAAGGAAACTAGTCACTTGAATCCACATGGAGAAATAAAGAGCACCAGAGTAAATGGAACTACGTAAGTAAATATAAATGATTTTGGTTTGTAACTCATTTTTTGTCCCCATCTGATTTAAAAGGTAACTTAAATGCAGTAATTATAAACTAAGATGGGTAGACTATGTATAAAGATGTCATTTGTAACAATAACAGCATAAAGGAGGAGGGGAACAGCTATATAAGAAGCAAAATTTTTGTATACAAGTGGCATGAATTAGTATTAATCAGAATGAGATAGTTTAGAATAAGATGTTAATGGTAATCCCTATGGCAACCACAAAAAAACTTTAAAAATCTAGTAAATATATGACAGAGATAAAATGGTACAAAATAAAATGTCTAACACAAAAAAGGCTGTAATGGAAGAAATGTGGAACAAAAGAGACTTAAGACATAACACACAAATAGTAAAATGACAAATGTAAACCTTATCAATAATTACATATAAATGGATTGAACATAGATCGACAGAATGCATTTAAAAGATACACACACAAGTGCACACACAATCCAAAAATGTGCTTTGTTTAAGAGACACTTTAGACTCAAAGACATAATAAGTTGGAAGTAAAAGGACAGAAAAAGATACACCAAGCAAATGGTAGCAAAAGTACTAGGGTTGGGGGGAGGGTCTATGTTAATATCAGAAAAAGACTTTAAGACAAAAATTGTTACTAGATCCAAAAGATTTTATAAAATTGAAAGGATTAATCCACCAAAAAAGATATAATTATACACATTAGTATACCTAACAAGAGTCCAAATATATAAAGCAAAACCAGACACAATTGAATACAGAAATAGATAATTCAATAATAAATGTTACCAATTATATTACCAATACTAATTATAAACCAATTAGACCTAACAGACATCTACAGAACATTCCACCCAATAGCAGCAGAATATACATTCTTCTCAGTACAAATGAAACATTCTCTTTTTTTTTTTTTTTTTTTTTTGAGACAGAGTCTTACTCTGTCACCCAGGCTGGAGTGCAGTGGCATGATATTGGCTCACCACAACCTCCACCTCCCAGGTTCAAGCGATTCTCCTGCCTCAGCCTCCTGAGTAGCTGGGATTACAGGCGCCCGCCACCACACCCAGCTAATTTTTGTATATTTAGTAGAGACAGGGTTTCACCATTTGGGCCAGGCTGGTCTTGAACTCCTGACCTTGTGATCCACCCACCTCGGCCTCCCAAAGTGCTGGGATTACAGGCGTGAGCCACCGCGCCCGGCCTAAATGAAACATTCTCTAGGACAGACCATATGTTAGGCCATAAAATAAGTATCACTAAATTGTAAAAGACTGAAATTGCCAGGCACAGTGGCTCACACCTGTAATCCCAGCACTTTGGGAGGCCAAGTCGGGCAGATCACCTGAGGTCGGGAGTTCCAGATCAGCCTGACCAACATGGTGAAACCCCGTCTCTACTAAAAATATAAAAATTAGCCGGGCTTGGTGGCAGGCGCCTGTAATCCCAGCTACTCTGGAGGCTGAGGCAGGAAAATCGCTTCAACCCTGAGGCGGAGGTTGTAGTGAGCCAAGATCGCGCCACTGCACTCCAGCCTGGGCGACAGAGCGAGACTCAGTCTCAAAAAAAAATTAGCTGGGCGTGGTGGTGGGTGCCTGTTGATGCAGGAGAATCATTTGAACTCAGGAGGCAGAGGTTGCAGTGAGCTGAGATCACACCATTGCACTCCAGCCTGGGTGACAGAGTGAAACTCCGTCTCAAGAAAAAAAAGAAAAGAAAGAAAAAGAGGACACACACTTTCAATTTCAGTATCTACCAAAAAGCTACAGTAATAAAAACAGTGTGGTACTGGTATAACAATAGACGTACAGTTGAGAGTCCAGAAATAAACCCATATATCTATAGTTAATTGATTTTTTTTTTTTTTAGACACCAGGTCTCACTCTGTTGCCCAGGCTGGCATATACTAGTGTGACATAGCTCAGTGCAGGCTTAAACCCCTGGGTTCAGGCGAACCTCCCACCTTGGCCTCCCAAAGCACTGGAATCACAGGCATGAACCACTGCATCCAGCCAGTTAATTGATTTTTTTTTTTTTTTTTTTTTTTTACAAAGGTACTAGGACCCTTCAATTAGAAAATAGTATTTTAAATAAATGGTGCTGGGACAACTAGATAGCCACATGTAAAAAAAAATGAATGTAACTCAAAATGGTTAAAAGACCTAAATGTAAGACTGAAAACTATAAAACTCTTAGAATAAAACATAAGTATAAATCTTAGTGACTTTAGATTATGCCACAGTTTCTTAGATAGGACACTAAAATCAGAAACAGGCTGGGTACGGTGGGTCATGCTTATAATCCCAGCACTTTGGGAGGCCAAGGCAGGTGGATCACCTGAGGTCAGGAGTTTGAGACCAGCCTGGCCAACAAGGTGAAACCCTATCTCTACTAAAAATACAAAAAAAAAAAAAAAAATTACCTGGGCATGGTGCCATGCGCCTGTAATCCTAGCTGCTCAGGAGGCTGAAGCAGGAGAATTGCTTGAACCTGAGAGGTGGAGGTTTCAGTGATCGTGCCACTGCACTCTAGCCTGGGTGACAGTGTGAGACTCTGTCTCAAAAAAAAAAATTTTTTTTTTAAATCAGAAGCAATCAAAAAAATAGATAAGTTGGACTTGATCAAAATTCAAAACTTTTCTGTGTCAAAGTATACTATCAAGAAAATTAAAAGAGGCCCTGCACAGTCGCATACACTTGTAATCCCAGCACACTGGGAGGCTGGGACGGGAGGATCACTTGAGGCCAGGAGTTCAAGAGCCTAAGCAACATAGTAAGACCTTGTCTCATTTTTTTTTAAATAAAAAATAAACAAAGTTAAAAGACAACTCGCAGGATGGGATGCAGCATTTGTAAATCATATACTCCGACTAGGGTCTAGTATCCAGATATATACAACTTAATAAAAAGATAAATGACTTAATTAAAAATAGGCAAAGAATTTGAATAGACATATCTCCAAAGAGTTATACAAATGGCTAATAAGCTCATGAAAAGATGCCCAACATTGGCCAGGTGTGGTGGCTCATGCCTGTAATTCCAGCACTTTGGGAGGCCGAGGCAGGTGGATCATGAGGTCAGGAGTTCGAGACCAGCCTGGCCAACATAGTAAAACCCTGTCTCTACTAAAAATACAAAAATTAGCCAGGCATGGTGGCATGCACCTGTAGTCCCAGCTACTTATGAGGCTGAGGCAGGAGAACTGCTTGAACCTGGGAGGTGGAGGTTGTGGTGAGCCGAGATCGCGCCACTGCACTCCAGCCTGGGTGAGAGTGACTCTGGTCTTAAAGAAAAAAAAAAGAAAAAGAAAAAGAGGAAAAAAAAAAGATGCCCATGCTACATTGTTAGTCATCAGTCACTGTAGAAACCTGCCTGGCAGTTCCTCAAAATGTTAAACAGAGTTACCATATGATCCAGCAATTCACTCTTAGGTAAATGCCTAAGAGAAATTTAAAAATATGCCTACACAAAGACTTGTATGTGAATGTTCATAGCATTATTCATAATAGCCAAAAAGTATAAACAACTCAAACGTCTATCAACTGATGAATGGATAAACAAAATGTGTTATATCCATGCAATCCACACAGTATATCCATACTGACACATGCTACAACACGGTTGAACCTTGAAAACTTTATGCTAAGTGAAAGCCAGACACAAAAGGACATGCATTGTATTATTCCATTTATAAGAAATGTCTGGAATAGGCAAACCTACAGAGACAAAAAGTAGATAAATGGTTGCCAAGGGATGGAGGGAAGAGGAAATGAGAAGTGATTGCTAATGGTTATGGGGTTTCTTTTTAGGTAATGAAAATGTTCTGGAATTACAGTACTTACGGTTGCCTATTTTTCTGTTCAAATAACACATGGCTTTTGCCTCCTGACTGGAGCCTTTCGGGTATACAGAGAGCCTACAATTAGCTGCTGTTCAAGGATCCAGGTGAGAGACAGGGAGGCTAGGACAGGGGTGATCGCAGTGAAGATGAAGGACTGGCCAGATCTCCAGGACTCAGTGACCGTTGGGAGGGCCTGCCAAGGCAACAAGCACAGGCCAAAGACACATTGGTAAAATAGACAAAAGTGTTAGAAATTGTTGAAAAGTACCTATTTTGCCACTCTTATTTCCAGCAACAGTCTAGAATTTCTGGACTCCAAGGAAAAAATACAAGTGGGTTCCAGGCCTGGCACAGTGGCTCATGCCTCTAATCCCAGCACTCTGGGAGGCCAAGGTGGGTGGATCACCTGAGGTCAGGAGTTCGAGACCAGCCTGGCCAACATAGTGAAACCCTGTCTCTACTAAAAATATAAAAAATTGGCTGGGCGTGGTGGTACACACCTGTAGTCCCACCTACTCGAGAGGCTGGGGCACAAGAATCGCTGGAACCAGGTGGAGGTTGCGGTGAGCCAGGATCACACCACTGCACTCCAGCCTGGGTGACAGAGCCAGACTCCATCTCAAAAAAAAGAGAGAGGAAAAAAAAAAATACAAGCTGGTTCCTGTTTAAAGAGCTTCAAGAAGTTCTCAGAAACTATTCCTCAAGACAGTCCCTGGAGAGGCTGTATGTGAAGGCCTACAAAGACAGACCTTTACCTCTACAAAGACCCTTTACCTCTCCAGGTTGGAACAAAGCCATCTGCACTGACTTGGGGTGTGTAAAATAATAAATTGAGATGATTTTCCTTACTAAAAAGACTGACCGGTTTATAGAATGAGAATAAGATGGTAATTTAGTTGTATATCCTAATACCTAGATTTAAATCCTTGCTCCACTTACAGCTGTGCAATCTTGAGCACCCTACTTAATCTCTCTGTGCTTCTACTTCCTCTATAATGGGGATAATGTATTATAATATTCTACTTCCTTTATAGTGGGGATAACAGTTCCTACCTCATGGGATTATCGCTCAGGAATTAAGTGAGCTAATTTATGTAAAGCATTGAGAATGGCACCTGAATAAGTAGTTACTCAGGCCCAGGCTTTTCTACATGGTGGTTTTTGCCACCTAGCTTGGGAGCCCTCAGACATTTAAAAAGCTGTGGGAAATCAGTCTCTCCCTCTAAATGGGCTTCCCATCCCTCCCCTGACCCCAGCCTTTTAAAGACCAGGTTTAGGTTTCCTGAACAATTAAGCAGAAAATTCAGAGTTCCCATATACCCTCTCTTCACTCACTGTTTCCCCTATTGTTAACATCCTGCATTAATGTGGCAGATTTGTTATAATTGATAGTACTGAAACATTATTAGCAAACGTTCATAATTTACATTAGGGTTTACATTAGGGTTCACTCTTTATGCTGTACACTTACTGGGTTTTCACTAATGTGTCATGAGGCACACCCACTGTTACAGCATCATACAGAATAGTTTCACTGCCCTAAAAATCCTTGTTCCACCTGGTTCATCCCTCCCTTCCCTCTCCCCCACTCCTGGCCATCACTGATCTTTTCACTGTCTCCATAGTTTTGCCTTTTCCAGAATGTCACAGAGTTTGAATCATACAGTAAATAGCCTTTCAGATTGGCTTCTTTCACTTAGCAATATGAATTTAGGGTTCCTCCATATCTTTTCATGGTTTGATAGTACATTACTTTTTAAGCAATGTACTTAAATGAATAATATCCCATTGTATAGATATACCACTGTTTATCCATTCAACTATTCAAGGACATCTTTGTTGCTTCCAGGTTTCAGCAATTATGAATAAAGCTGCTATAAATATTTGAGTGCAGATTTTTGTGGACATAGATTTTCAACTCATTTGGATAAATACCAAGGAGCACAATTGCTGGGACATATGGTAAGAGTATATTTAGTTTGGAAGACAGTTTGGCAGTTTCTTACTAAAGTGTACCATTTTGTACTCCCAGGAAGCAATGAGCGTTCCTGTTGCTCCACATCCTCACCAGAATTTGTTGTTGTCAGCATTTTGGATTTTAGCCATTCTAATAGGTGTATAATAGTATCTGTTTTAATTTGCAATTCCTTAATGATATATGATGTTCAGCATCTTCTAATATGTGTGTTTGCCATCTGTTTATCTTCTTTGGTGAGGTGTCTGTTTGGGTCTTTTATCCATTTTTTAATTAGGTTTTTTTTTTTTGGGAGGGGGCAGGGGAATGGAGTCTCACTCTGTTGCCCAGACTGGAGTGCAGTGGCATGATCTCGGCTCACTGCAACCTCCACCTCCTGGGTTCAAGAGATCCTCCTGCCTCAACCTCCTGAGTAGCTGGGATTACAGGCAGGCGCCACAACACCCAGCTAATTTTTATATATTTTTAGTAGAGACAGGGTTTTGTCATGTTGGCTAGGCTGGTCTCAAATTCCTAACCTCAGGTGATCCGCCTGCCTTGGCTTCCCAAATTGCTGGGATTACAAGCATGAGCCACCATGCCTGGCCCAGGTTGTTTTTTTTGTTTTTTGTTTTTTTAATTATTGAGTTGTAAGAGTTGGATTTTTCGTTTGTTTTTAGAGACAGGGTCTCCCTCTGTCACCTAGGCTAGAAGACAGTGGCACAATCATTGTTCACTGCAGCCTCAAGCAATCCTCCCACCTAAGCCTCCCGAGTAGCTAGGACTATAGGAATGCCCAGCTAATTTTTGTAGTTTTTTGTAGAGACAGGGTCTCACTATGTTGCCCAGACTGGTCTTAAACTGGCCTCAAGCAATCTTCCCACTTCGGCCTCCCAAAGATTACAGGCATGAGCCACCTGTAAATTTTAGATATAAAAGATGGCAGAATGTGCTACACCAAAATGTGCCACTTTTTTTTTTTTTTTTGAGACGGAGTCTCGCTTCTTTGCCCAGGCCGGAGTGCTATGGCACAATCTTGGCTCACTGCAACCTCTGCCTCTCAGGTTCAAGCAATTCTCCTGCCTCAGCCTCCCCAGTAGCTGGGATTATAGGCATGTGCCACCATGCCTGGCTAAATTTTGTATTTGTATTCAACCTATCAATTTTTTATTTTTTCTTTTTTCATGCTTTTGATGTTGTTTCTAAAGACTCACTGGAAAAGCCAAAATGTTCTATTTTTTTTTTTTTTTTTTTTTTGAGACGGAGTCTCACTCTGTCACCCAGGCTGGAGTGCAGTGGCATGATCTCCGCTCACTGCAAGCTCCGCCACCTGGGTTCATGCCATTCTCCTGCCTCAGCCTGCTAAGTAGCTAGGACTACAGGTGCCCACCACCATGCCCAGCTAATTTTTTGTATTTTTAGTAGAGACGGTGTTTCACTGTGTTAGCCAGGATGGTCTCGATCTCCTGACCTCGTGATCCTCCCACCTTGGCCTCCCAAAGTGCTAGGATTACAGGAATGAGCCACCGTGCCCGGCCTCCTATGTTATCTTCTAGAATTTTTATAGCTTAGTGTTTTACAATTAGGTCTATATTGAGTTAATTTTTATGAAAAGTGTAAAGTCTGTGTCTAGATTTTTTTTTCTTTTGGGATATGAATGTCCAATTGCACTAGCACCACTTGGGAAGACTATCCTTTCTCCATTGAATTACCTAGGTCACTTTGTAAAAAAATGTTGACTATATTTGTGCGGTACATTCTGGACTCTTCTGTTCCACTAATCTACTTGTCTACTGCTTTGCTAATACCACATTGTCTTGATTACTATAACTTTACAGCAAGTCTTAAAGGATCAGTCCTTTGACTTTGTTCTTTTCAGTATTGTGTTGGTCATTTGTGAACAAAGTAGGTTTTTCCTTCATTCTGAATATATATGCCTTTTATTTCCTTTCCTTATCTTACTGGATTAGCCAGAACTTCCAACAGGAGGTTCAATAGAATAGGAATAGTGAGAGGGGACACTGCCTTGTTCCTGATCTTAGCAAGAAAGCATCTCATTTGCCACCACATAGTTTTATGTCACCTGTAGGGATTTTAGTTTTTGGACAGATGTTTTTTATCAAGCTGAGGATATTCCCCTCTATTCCTAGTTTGCTGAGGGTTTCTTTCTTTTTTTTTTTTTTTTGAGACCGAGTCTCGCTCTGTCGCCCAGGCTGGAGTACAGTGGCGCGATCCTGGCTCACTGCAAGCTCTGCCTCCTGGGTTCACACCATTCTCCTGCCTCAGCCTCCAGAGTAGCTGGGACCACAGGCACCCGCCACCACACCCGGCTAATTTTTTATATTTTTAGTAGAGACAAGGTTTCACTGTGTTAGCCAGGATGGTCTCGATCTCCTGACCTCATGATCCACCTGCCTCAGCCTCCCAGAGTGCTGGGATTACAGGCGTGAGCCACCGTGCCTGGCCTGCTGAGGCTTTTTATCATGAAGAGAAGCTAGATTTTTTAAGTGCTTTTTCTGTATCTATTGATGTATTTTTCTTCTTTTTTTTTTTTGAGATGGAGTCTCGCTCTATTGCCAGGCTGGAGTGCAGTGGCGCAATCCCGGCTCACTGCAACCTCTGCCTCCCGGGTTCAAGTCATTCTCCTGCCTCAGCCTCCCGAGTAGCTGGGATTACAGGTGTGCACCACCACGCCCGGCTAATTTTTGTACTTTTAATAGACACGGGGTTTCACCATGTTGGCCAGGATGGTCTTGATCTCTTGACCTTGTGATCCGCCCACCTCGGCCTCCCAAAGTGCTGGGATTACAGGTGTGAGCCACCACACCCAGCCTATTTTTCTTCTTTAGATTGTTGATGTGATGGATTATATTAATTTCAAATGTTGAAACTGTTCTGCACACCTGGATAAATTCTACTTGGTCATGGTGTATTTTTAATATATTCTTGGATTCCGTTTATTAATTTTGTTTTGAGGATTTTTGCATCTGTTTATGAGAGATACTGGTCTGCAGATTTTCTTTCTTAAAATATATTGACTGGTTTTAGGCTGGGTGCGGTGGCTTACGCCTATAATCCCAGCACTTTGGGAGGCCGAGACGGGCGGACCACAAGGTCAGGAGATCAAGACCATCCTGGTTAACACGGTGAAACCCCGTCTCTTCTAAAAATATAAAAAGTTAGCCAGGTGTGGTGGCGTGCACCTGTAGTCCCAGCTGCTGGGGAGGCTGAGGCAGGAGAATGGCGTGAACCCGGGAGGCGGAGCTTGCAGTAAGCTGAGAGAGCGCCACTGCACTCCAGCCTGGGAACAGAGTGAGACTCTGTCTCAAAAAAAAAAAAAAAAAAAAAATTTGGTTTTTTTTTTTTGGGAGGCGGGGGGTTTTTTGTTGTTGTTTTTGAGATGAGACTCGCTCCGTGCAGTGGCGTGATCTCAGCTCACTGCAACCTCTGCCTCCCAGGTTCAAGCGATTCTCCTGCCTCAGCCTCCCGAGTAGCTGGGATTACAGGCGCCCGACACAACACCAGGCTAATTTTAGTACTTTTAGTAGAGATAGGGTTTCACCATGTTGGCCAGGCTGGTCTCAAGGCATGAGCCACCACATCTGGCCATGGTTCCGGTATTTACGTAGTTTTGGTCTCAGAGAATGAGTCAGCGAGTGTTTCTCTCTGCTCTGATTTTCTTTTTTTTTTTTTTGAGCTTGAAAATAAATCTTTATTTTCAGTTACTACCCACCAGTAAGAGAAAGTTAGGTTCACAGTTTTAGCTCTTGACACAAAGTGAACTAGGAGGCAAATTTATATATCCATCAGATACAACTAATGGACCAACTTTTTAAGTTCAGGCTATCTTGAAAGCTTGCAACATACCAGATATTGCTATGTTGTCTCTCACGACAGCAATGGATGACACTGAGAAGTTGTGTTTTGAATAGCAGGTGTTTTCTATAGTATGTTGCTGTAAATCAAGAGGTTTATAAACATGCTGCATGTTTGGAAATGAGTTAGATACCTGAAAACTCTAAACACACTGATTTAGGAGTGTATATGTTGTCATCTCAAGAGGGGTCAATAGTTCCTATGGACTAAATTAATCTCTGGGTAGCACGTATGTTTGTAAATATAAAATTATATTAGACATTAGCACCAGTGCAGAACATGCTCAGCATCGTAAGATCCAAAACACCAGCAAGTTTATCCATCATTAAAAACAATTACCTCCTTCCTAAAATGTCAGAAGAGTACGTCACTGAGATTAATAAATCTAATCCAAAAAAGTAACTCTTATAACATAAAATTTCTCTTTTAGAAGTATATGTGAGAACCAATCAGCTAAATAGAAATGTTTAAGATTGAAGATGTCCAATATTTTTAAAATGGGACATTACCATATACAGGTAGAACATTTCTAAAAATGATGTGACAAACAATTCTTAAAACTTTTTTAAAAATTTCTTCACTGTTTATCAATAAATGTGGCAGAATAAAAGACAATCCTAGAAAAATTTTTTTATTCATCATTCTATGTGTGTTTTAGTAAGTGGTGATGCTCCCATTATAGGAATCCATTATTAACCTAATTTTCTAATGGAGGAAGAGAGAAAAGATAATTATCACTTTCTGTGGAATACTCAACTTAGGACCAAATAATAGCAATCTAGGAAATTTAGAAACAGTAAAGATTTTTGGTTTATATTTCATGGATAGTGCTGCTGTTCCAACCTTATAAAGTAAAGCTGTCTGCTTCCCAAATGCCAAAAATTAAAATACTTCCCCGCCTCACCCTACCAACCAGTGCCCTTTGGTTTTTGTTTGTTTTAGAACAAAGAAGGTTAAATGGTTGCTGATTATGTATGTACCATTTTGATTCTGGGACCTTTCACACACAGAAATCATACCAAATGGCCAGACACTTATTTTACAAAACAGTTTAAATATTACACATTGGCCAAATCAACTTATTCCACCCACCCTGGTGGAGGGGGAGAAAAAACCCATACCTATAAAACTACTTCACTTGACAGGATGTGTCTATCAAGAATAAGTAGCTTAAACAATTTTCACCAATTAAGATGTCTAGTTTAGATTTTAAAATGGGAAAGTCAAGCATTTTAAAAGTAAATATGGTTGAAAATGTAAATCAGTTATAATTTGAACCTTAATGAACCATGCAAGTCTCTCCTCCTATTTTCTGGAACATATTGAATTTACCAGTGAACTCACCTGAGCCTGGTGCTTTATTTTTTGGAAGGTTATTAATTATTGACTCAATTTTTAAAATACATATAGGGCTATTGAGATTGTCTGTTTCTTCTTGTGTGAGTTTATCTTTCAAGGAATTAGTCCATTTCATCTAGGTTGTCGAATTTGTGGGCAGAGAGTTGTTCACAATATTCCTTATAATCCTTGTAATGCCCATGGGATCAACAGTGATTTTTCTCTTTCATTTCTATGAAATTTCACTTCACAGAAATTTGTCCTTTTTCCTTAGTTAGCCTGGCGAGAGTTTTGTTTTTTATTTGTTTGTTTGTTTTGTTTTTGAGACAGTCTCGCTCTGTCGCCCAGGCTGGAGTGCAGTGGCATGATCTGGGCTCACTGCAAGCTCCGCCTCCTGGGTTCACGCCATTCTCCTGCCTCAGCCTCCAGAGTAGCTGGGACTACAGGCGCCCACCACCATGCCCGGCTAATTTTTTGTATTTTTTTTTTTAGTAGAGACGGGGTTTCACCATGTTGGCCAGGATGGTCTCGATCTCCTGACCTCGTGATCCGCCCGCCTCGGACTCCCAAAGTGCTGGGATTACAGGCGTGAGCCACTGCGCCCGGCCGAGGTTTTAAAATTTTATTGATTTTAGGCTGGGCATAGTGGCTCATGCTTCTAATCCCAGTGCTTTGGGAGACTGAGACAAGAGAATTGATTAAGGCCAGGAGGAGTTCAAGACCAGACCGGGCAACATAGTGAGATGCTCATCTCTCTTAAAAAAATAAAAAATAAATAAAGAAAAAAAAATTAGCCAGGTGTGGCATGTGCCTGTAGTCCCAGCTATTCAGGAGGCTGAGGCAGGAGGATCAACTTGAGCCCAGGAGTTCCTAGTTACAGTGAGCTATGACTAAGCCACTGCACTCCAGCCTGGGTGACAGAGTGACATCCATCTCTACAAAATAAATTTTTAAAAATTTATTTTTTGAAACACAGTCTCTGTCACCCATGCTGGAATGCAGTGGCATGAACATGGCCCACTGCAGCCTTGACTTCCTGGGTTCAAGCAATCTTCCTGCCTCAGCCTCCCCAGTAGCTGGGACTACAGGCACACACCACCATGTCCAGTGAAAGTTTTTTATTATTTGTAGAGACAGGGTCTCCCCTCGTTGCCCAGGCTAGTCTCGAACTCCTGGGCTTTAGCAATCCTCCTGCCTTGGCTTCCCAAAATGCTGGGATTACAGGCATGAGCCACTGTACCTAGCCAAAACCAAAATTTTTATCGATCTTTTCAAAGAACGAAATTTGGTTTTGTTGATTTTCTCTATTAATTCCTGCTATGGCTTGAATGTTTGTCCCCTCTGAAACTCATGTTGAAACTGAATCCCCAGTGGGGCTGTATTGAAAGGTAAGGCCAGCTGGTCGCGGTGGCACACGCTTATAATCTCAGCATTTTGGGTGGCTGAAGTAGGAGGATCGCTTCAGGCCAGGAGTTCAAGACCATCCTAGTCAACATAATGAGACCTTGTCTGTAGAGATAAAAAAAATTAAAAAAAAAATTAGCCGGACATAGTGGCACATGCCTGGTGGCATAGGGACAGGGATGGATAGAAAGCATTCTAGGCACAGACTTGGTGAAACAGGAGAGCAAGGCACATTTGGGTAACTCTTCTCCAAACCAAAAAGACAACTATTGCCTCTCTGAGGCAACAGAGAAGGAAATCTTTTCTTTGGTTAACAACTTAAAACTCTAGCTGCAGGGCGGGCGAGGTGGCTCACGCCTGTAATCCCAGAACTTTGGGAGGCCAAGGTAGGTGGATCACTTGAGGCCACTAGTTCAAGACCAGCCTGGCCAATATGATGAAACCCTGTCTATACAAAAATTCAAAAAATTAGCCGGGTATGATGGCAGTTCCCTATAATCCCAGCTATTCGGGAGACTGAGGCAGGAGAATCGCTTGAATCTGGGAGGTGGAGGTTGCAGTGAGCTTAGATCGTGCCACTGCACTCTAGCCTGGGCAACAGAGCAAGACTCCATCTCAAAAAAAAAAAAAAAATCTAGCTCCAGTAGTTTTGGCTAGAGTGTCAAAGATTGTTGAAAGAACATTTGGACTTTAAAAGCAATTTGCTTCTCCTCAGTTGTGCACATGCATGCAGCTGATCCAGAATGGTTGCAGGCCCTTCCCTCCATGCACATGCCTACAACTGGCCCTTAAATTCACAAGGATGCACACTACCAACCCCACAGCTACACACACACATAACTGCCACTGTGTGTGTGCCTAGAGTCGACTCCAGGCCCTACTGTTGGTCCTGGCCTTCACCACAATATATGCCCAAATCTGGCCATTGCCATCACACATGTGCCAGCAGCTGGCTCCCACAACTGAGCATATACACACCACCAGCCCTAGCCCCACACCAACAACTTGTTCCAGTCCCTTGCTGCTGCACCTGGAAGCATTGCTGAGAACTTCAACAGCCCTTGCAGCCACTGTAGGCCCCCACACCTCTTGTCTCCAAGGACCACACAGTTGCTGACATCACAGACCCAGCTCCCTGAGCCAATAAAACACTATACTGCTCCATGAACCTGGAGCTGCCACATGCCCCCACACTTTGTGGAGGACCACTAGAACCAATGCCATGGCACACTGCAGCATGCTGCCCACCCACTCCTGAGGAGTGAAAGTCTTTCCTTACCAAAGCTACTCTATAAAACCTAGAAAAGATGGATTGCTTCTTCTCTTTTTTTTTTTTTTTCCCAAGGCAGAAGAATTTTTCTTAGTACAGAACAAAATGAAAAGTCTCCCATGTCTACCTCTTTCTACACAGACACGGCAACCATCCGATTTCTCAATCTTTTCCCCACCTTTCCCCCCTTTCTATTCCACAAAACCACCATTGTCATCATGGCCCGTTCTCAATGAGCTATTGGGTACACCTCCCAGACGGGGTGGTGGCCGGGCAGAAGGGCTCCTCACTTCCCAGTAGGGGTGGCCGGGCAGAGGCGCCCCTCACTTCCCCGACGGGGCGGCTGGCCAGGCGGGGGGCTGACCCCCCCACCTCCCTCCCGGACGGGGCGGCTGGCCGGGCAGAGGGGCTCCTCACTTCCCAGTAGGGGCGGCCGGGCAGAGGCGCCCCTCACTTCCCCGACGGGGCGGCTGGCCGGGCGGGGGGCTGACCCCCCTACCTCCCTCCCGGACGAGGTCGCTGCCAGGCGGAGACGCTCCTCACTTCGCAGACGGGGTGGCTGCTGGGCGGAGGGGCTCCTCACTTCTCAGACGGGGCGGCTGCCGGGTGGAGGGGCTCCTCACTTCTCAGATGGGGCGGTTGCCAGGCAGAGGGTCTCCTCACTTCTCAGACGGGGCGGCCGGGCAGAGACGCTCCTCACATCCCGGACGGGGCGGCAGGGCAGAGGTGCTCCCCACATCTCAGACGATGGGCGGCCAGGCAGAGATGCTCCTCACTTCCCAGATGTGATGGCGGCCGGGAAGAGGCACCCCTCACTTCCTAGATGGTATGGCGGCCGGGCAGAGACGCTCCTCACTTTCCAGACTGGGCAGCCAGGCAGAGGGGCTCCTCGCATCCCAGACGATGGGCGGCCAGGCAGAGACGCTCCTCACTTCCCAGACGGGGTGGCAGCCGGGCAGAGGCTGCAATCTCGGCACTTTGGGAGGCCAAGGCAGGCGGCTGGGAGGTGGAGGTTGTAGCAAGCCGAGATCACGCCACTGCACTCCAGCCTGGGCACCATTGAGCACTGAGTGAACGAGACTCCGTCTGCAATTCCGGCACCTCGGGAGGCCAAGGCTGGCAGATCACTCGCGGTTAGGAGCTGGAGACCAGCCCGGCCAACACAGCGAAACCCCGTCTCCACCAAAAAAATACGAAAACCAGTCAGGCGTGGCGGCGCGTGCCTGCAATCGCAGGCACTCGGCAGGCTGAGGCAGGAGAATCAGGCAGGGAGGTTGCAGTGAGCTGAGATGGCAGCAGTATCGTCCAGCTTCGGCTCGGCATCAGAGGGAGACCGTGGAGGGAGGGGGGAGGGGGAGGGGAGGGGGAGGGGAGGGGGAGGGGAGGGGAGAGGGAGAGGGTTTTTTTTGTTTTTGAGACAGAGACTTCCTCTGTCTTTTTTTTTTTTTTTTCTTGGCTCACTGCAACCTCTGCCTCCTGGGCTCAAGAGATCCTCCTACCTTAGCCTCCTGAGTAGCTGGGACTACTGGTGTATACCACCACGCCTGGCTAATTTTTGTATCTTCTTTGGTAGAGACAGGGTTTCACCGTGTTGCCCAAGCTGGTCATCTCGAACTGCTGGGCTCAAGTGATCTGCCCACCTTGGCCTCCCAAAGTGCTGGAGTT
Source organism: Gorilla gorilla gorilla (assembly GCF_029281585.2). Lineage (NCBI taxonomy): Eukaryota > Metazoa > Chordata > Mammalia > Primates > Hominidae > Gorilla > Gorilla gorilla. Next base: position 40,047,129 of record NC_086018.1, on the reverse strand, counting down.
GCAGGCATGGGCCACCATACCCAGCCAATGATTACTTCTCTAAATGTGCAAACACCTATGCAAGGCTAGAAGGATCACAAGGAATCAGGGAAACATGACAACACCAAAGGAAGAAAATAAACTTCTAGTAAATAATCCAAAGAGATGGATATCCATGAACTGCCTGATAAAAAATTCACAATAATTGTTTTAGAGAAATTCCACAAACTACAAGAGAACACAGATAAACCATTTAATGAAATCAGGAAAAGAATACAAGAATGAAATGAGAAGTTCAGCAAAGATAGAGAAAAATTAAAAAGAAACATTCTGGAGCTGAAGAATATAATGTCTGAACTACAAAATGCAATACAGAACTTCAGAAGATGACTCAAGTAGAAGAAAGAATCTGCAGACTCAAAAACAGGTTATTTGAAATTATCTAATTGGAGGAGAAAAGAGAAAAAAAGAACTAAAATGTATGAAGAAAGCTTATAGGATTTATGAGACACTATCAAGTGAACTAATATACACATTATGGAGTTATGAGATGAAAAAGAGAGAGAGAAGGAAGTAGAAAGTGTATTTGAAGAAATAACTAAAAAGGTTCCCAAATCTTTGGAAAGAAATAGACATCCAGACTGAAGAAGCCCATAGGATCCCAAATAGGTTGAACACAAGTCTACAACAAGACACATCACAATGAAACTGTCAAAGTCAAAAAATTTTGAAAGATGCAAGAAAAAAGCAACTTGTCATTCAAGGGAATCCCTATGAGACTATCAGCAGATTTCTCCACAAAAATTTTGTAGGCCAGGAAAGAATGGGATAATATGTTCCAAATATTGACATAAAATGGCAACCAAGAATACTATACCCTGCAAAGCTATCCTTTAAAACTGAAAGAGAGATAGTCTTTCCCACATAAACAAAAACTGAGTTTGTCACCATTAGACCTGTCTTACAAGAAATGCTTAAGGGATTTCTTCAAATGGAATTTAAAACATGCTAATCAGCAATGTGAAAGCATAAATCTCACAGGCAAAGGTAAATATAGTCAAATGCAAAATAATATAACACTGTAATGGTGGTGCCCAATTTACCCATAACACTACAAAAGTTGAAAAACAAAAATATCAAGAATAACTATAACCAAAAAAATTTGGTAATAGAGTCACAATATAAAAAGAAGTAAACTCTGACTTGAAGAGTACATAGTGGAGGGGAGTATGAGTGTAAAGTTATTGTATGCAATTGAATTTAAGTTATCATTAAATAGATGGTTGTAACTGAAAGAAAATGTAGCCAGGTATGGTGGCTCATGATTGTAATCCCAGCATTTTGAAAGGCCAAGGCAGGTGGATCACTTGAGATCAGGAGTTCGAGACCAGCATGGCCAACATGGCAAAATCTCATCTCTACTAAAAATTCAAAAATTAGCCAGGCGTGGTAGCACGCACCTGTAGTCCCAGCTTCTCAGGAGGCCGAGGCACGAAAATCACTTGAACCCGGGAGGTGGAGGTTGCAGTGAGCCGAAATCATGCCACTGCACTCCAGCCTAGGTGACAGAGTGAGACTCCATTAAATAAAATAAAATAAATAAATGAAATGAAATAAAATATATATACAAGCCTCACAGGAACCACAAAGAAAAACCCTGTAGTATATACACGAAAGATATAGACAAAGAAGAATGAAAGCAAACCAAAAAATCATCAAATAACAAAAGAAGAAAAGAAGAAAACAAAAGAGCTGCAAAACAGATTGAAAACAATTAACAGAATGGCAATATTAAGTCCTCACCTACCAATAAATACTTTAAATGTAAATGGATTAAACCCCCCCCAATCAAAAGGCATAGGGTAGCTTAATGGATTTTAAAAAAAAATCCAGTAATATACTGTCTACAAAAGGCTTACTTTAGCTATAAGGACACTCAGACTAAAGGTGAAGGGATAGAAAAAGATACTCCATGCAAATGGTAACCAAAAGAGAGCAAAAGTGGCTATACTTTTATCAGACAAAACAGACTTTTTTTTTTTTTTTTTTTTTTTTTTTAAAGACAGAACCTCGCCCTGTTGCCACGCTGGAGTGCAGTGGCATGATCTCGGCTCACTGTAACCTCCGCCTCCTGGGTTCAAGTGATTCTCCTGCCTCAGCCCCCCGAGTAGCTGGGACTACAGGTGTGTGCCGCCACGCCCAGCTAATTTATATATTTTTAGTAGAGACGGGGTTTCACCATGTTGGCCAGGATGGTCTCGCTCTCTTGACCTCATGATCTGCCTGCCTCAGCCTCCCCTCCCAAAGTGCTGGGATTACAGGCGTGTGCCACCATACCCAGCCAAAACAGACTTTTAAGTCCAAAACTGTTACTAGGGACAAAGAAAGTCATATAATGATAAAAGTTTCAATTCAACAGGAAGCTATAACAATTATAAACATGTATGTACTGAACATCAGAGCACTTAAATATATAAATCAAATATGGACAGATATGAAGAAAGAGGTTAAAAACAATTTAACAGTAGGAGAATTCAATACTCCACTTTTAATAATGGATAGCACATTCAGGCAGACAACCAATAAAAAAACAACTGATTTGAATAACACTATACACCAAATGGACCTAACATACAGAACTTTTTAGCCAACAGCAGCAGAATACAATTTCATCTCAAGTATACATGGAACATATTCCAGGATAGGTCACATGTTAAGTCACAAAACAAGTTTTAACAAATTTAAGAAGATTGAAATAATACCTGGTATCTTCTTAGGCCACAGTGGAATGAACTAGAAATCGGTAACATAAAGAAAATAGAAAAATTCACAAATTCATAAAAACAATACACTCTTGAACAATGGGATAAAAGAGGAAATCCAGAGAGAATTTTAAAATATCTTGAGACAAAAATAAAATTCTAACTTTCTAAAATTTACAGGAATCAGCAAAAGCAGTTCCATAAGGGAAATGTATAGCATTAAACACCTATGTTTAAAAAGAAGAAAGATCTCAGTCAGGCGAGGTGGCTCACAAACCTGTTATCCCAGCACTTTGGGAGGCCGAGGCAGGCAGATCACTTGAGGTCAGGAGTTCAAGACTAGCCTGGTGAACATGGTGAAACCTCGTCTCTACTAAAATACAAAAAAATTAGCCAGGCGTGGTGGCAGGCAACTATAATCCCAGCTACTCGGGAGGCTGAGACAGGAGAATTACTTGAACCCAGGAGGCGGAGGTTGCAGTGAGCTGAGATCGCACCATTGCACTCCAGCCTAGGCAACAGAGCAAGACTCTGTCTCAAAAAAAAAAAAAGAGAGAAGATAGATCTTAATTAAAGAACCTAACATTGGCCAAGGCATGGTGGGAGGCCAAGGCGGGTGGATCACTTGAAGTCAAGAGTCCGAAACAAGCCTGTCCAACATAGTGAAACCCCATGTCTACTAAAAATACAAAAAATTAGCCGGGTATGGTGGCGCCTGCCTGTAGTCCCAGCTACTCTGGAGACTGAGGCAGGAGAATCGCTTGAACCCAGGAGGCGGAGGTTGCAGTGAGCTGAGGTTGAGCCACTGCACTCCAGCTCTGGGTAACAAAACAAGACTTCATCTCGAGAAAAAAAAAAAAAAACCTAACTGTACAAATCAAGAAACTAGAAAAAGAGGAACAAACTCGACCCAAAGTTAGCAGAAGGACAGAAATAAGAAAAATTAGAGCAGAAATAAACAAAATAGAGAATAGAAAAAACTAAGTTGGCTTTTTAAAAAGATCAACAAAATCAACAAGCCTTTAGCTAGATTAAAAAAGAAGATTCAAATAAATAAAATCATAAATAAGAGAGGAGACATTACAATGGATGACACAGAAATAAAAAGGATCATAAGGGACTATTATGACAACCTATATGCCAATAAATGGAATAACCTAGAAGAAATGGAAAAATCCTTAGTAACACACACACTACCAAGACTGAATCAAGAAGAAACAAAGCCTGAGCAGACCAATAACAAACAAGGAGTTGAATCAGTAATCAAAAACATTCCAGGCTGAGCGTAGTGGCTCACACCTATGATCACAGTACTTTGGAACGCTGAGCCAGGAGGATTGCTTGGGCTCTAGAGTTTGAGACCAGCCTAGGCAACACAGGAAGACCTCACTGATACCGGAAAAAAAAAAAAAAAAAAAAAAAGCCTTTAATCCCAGCCCTTTGGGAGGCCAAGGCAGGTGGACCACCTGAGGTCAGGAGTTCGACACCAGCCTGTCCAACATGGTGAAACCCTGTCTCTACTAAAAAAAAAATACAAGAATTAGCCAGGCATGGTGGTGGGCGCCTGTAATCCCAGCTACTTGGGAGGTTGAGGCAAGAGAATTGCTTGAACCCAGGAGACGGAAATTGCAGTGAGCCGACACGGTGCCACTGCACTCCACCCTGGGCAACGGGGTGAGACTCCGTCTCAAAAAAAAAAAAAATTAGCCAGGAATGGTGGCGTGCACCTGTAGTCCCAGCTACGTAAGAGAGGCTGAGGCAGGAGGATCACCTGAGCCCAGGAGATTGAGGCTGCAGTGAGCAATGATCACACCACTGCACTGCAGCCTAGGCAACAGAGTAAGACCCTATCTCAAAAAAGAAAAAAAAATCCAGCTGGACGCAGTGACTCACGCCTGTAATCCCAGCACTTTGGGAGGCCGAGGTGGCTGTATCACCTGAGGTCAGGAGATCGAGACCATCCTGGCTAACATGGTGAAACCCCGTCTCTACTAAAAATACAAAAAATTAGCCGGGCGTGATGGCAGGCACCTGTAGTCCCAGCTACTCGGGAGGCTGAGGCAGGAGAATGGCGTGAACCTGGGAGATGGAGCTTGCAGTGAGCCAAGATCACACCACTGCACTCCAGCCTGGGCGACAGAGCGAGACTTGGTCTCAAAAAAAAAAAAAAATCCAACAAAGAAATGCCCAGGACCAGACGGTTTCATACGCTAATTCTACCAAATATTCAAAGAACACTAGGCCTTCTTAAACTCTTCCAAAAATTAAAAAAGAGAATGCACTCCCAAACTCATTTTATAAAGTCAGCATCACCCTGATTGCAAAGCTAAAGATAACATAAGAAAATTACCAGGCAATATCCCTGATGAACATAAATGCAAAAATCGTTAATAAAACACTAGCAAACCAAATTCAACAGCACATTAAAATGATTATACAACATGATAGAGTGGGATTTATCCATAGCATACAAGGTCAGTTAACATATGAAAATCAACCAATGTAGTAAATCACAATAAGAGGAAAGAAACACAAAAAACAGATGATCACATCAGTAGACCTAGAAAAAGCATTTGACAAAAGTCAACATCCTTTCATGATAAAGACTCAACAAAACAAGTATGGAAGAAATTTACCTCAATGCAATAAAGGTCACTTATGAAATGCCCACAACTAACATCACACTCAATGGTGAAAGACTGAAAGCTTTTCTTTTATAAGATACAGAACAAGGAAAGGATGCTCACTCTTATCACTGTTAATCAACATAGTACTGGAAGTCATAGCCAGGGCAATCAGGCAAGAAAAACAGAGGCTTCCAAGTCAGAAAGGAAAAAGTAAGATTATTTTTGCATGCCATGATCATATACATAGAAAACTCAAAAGACTACACACACACACACACACACACACACACACTCTCTCTCACTCTCTCTCTCTCTCCCCGCACCTCCCCCCGAAACTGGTAGAACTAATAAATGAATCCAGTAAAGTTTCAGGACACAAAATCAACATATAAAACTCCATAGCATCTCTATATACCAAAGATGAACTATCTGAAAGGGAAATTAAGAATGCAACCTCATTTACTTTAGCAACAAAAATTTTAAACTACTTAGGAATTTACGGGACTCAGCAAAATAACTGACACAAATAAATGGAATAAAAACACAAATAAGTGGAAAGACATGTTCACAGATTGGAAGAATTAATATCGTCTAAGTGTCCATACTACCTAAAGCAATCTACAGATTCAATGCAATCCCTATCAAAATCCCAATTGCACTTTTTACAAAAATAGAAAAAAAATCCTAAAATTCATATGGAACTACAAAAAACCCTGAATAGCCAAAGCAATTTTGAACAAGAACAAAAAGCTGGAGACATCACACTTCCTGACTACAAATTATCTATCTTACAAAGCTATCACCAAAATAGCATGGTGCTGGCATAAAAACAGACACAGACAAAATGGAACAGAACAGAGAACCCAGAAATAAACTCACATATTAACGAACAACTTACTTTGACAAGGGTGCTAAGAACACACAATCGAGAAAGGATAATCTGTTCAATAAACAGCACTGGAAAAACTGGGTATCTACACACACACACACACACACACACACACACAAATGAAATCTGACCCCTATCTCATACTACACAAACCATCAACTCAAACAGACAAAAGGCTCAAATGTAAAACTTGAAACTGCAAAATTCCTCGAAGAAAACATTGGGAAAACCTTGACATTGGTCTTTCAATAATTTTCTCAATATGACACCAAAAGCACAGGCAATGAAAGAAAAAATAGACAAGTGGGATTACATCAAACTAAAAAGCTTCTGCACAGCAGAAGAAATAATCCAAAAAATGAAAAGGCAACCTACAGAATGGGAAAATAATGTTTGGAAACTATATAGCTGATAAGGGATTAATATCCAAAATATATAAGGAACTCATACAACTCAATGCTAAAAATACAAATAACTGGATTAAAAAATGGGCAAAGAACCAAAATAGATACTTCTCAAAAAAGGAAATTCAGATGGCCAATAAGCATATGAAAATGTGTTCAACATCTGTAATCATCAGGTAAATGCAGATCAAAACCATAATGAGATATCACTTCACACCTTTTAGGCTATTATCAAAAAGAAAAAAGATAACAAATGTTGTCAAGGATGTGGAGAAAAGAGAACCCTTGTACACTGCTGTTAGGAATATACGTTCATACAGCCATTATGGAAAAAGTATGAAGGTTCCCAAAAAATGAAAAATAGAACACATGGCCAGGCACGGTGGCTCACGCCCATAATCCCAGCACTTTGGGAGGCCGAGGCGGGGAGATCACAAGGCCAAGAGATCGAGACCATCCTGGCTAACATGGTGAAACCCCATCTCTACTAAAAGTAAAAAAAATTAGCCGGGCATGGTGGCAGACGCGTGTGGTCCCAGCTGCTCGGGAGGCTGAGGCAGGAGAATGGTGTGAACCCAGGAGGCAGAGCTTGCAGTGAGCCCAGATCGCGCCACTGCACTCCAACCTGGGCGACAGAGCGAGACTTGGTCTCAAAGAAAAAAAAAAAATAGAACATATGATGAAACAATCCTATAGGATAGTAAAGGGATATCTGTACTCCCATTGTTCACTGTAGCATTTTGCACGACAGTCAAGATATGGAAACAACCTAAATGTCCTTCAGTGATGAACAGATAAAGAAAATGTGATTATACACACATACAAAACAGATTATTATTCAGCCTTTAAAAAAGAAAATCCTGCCATTTGTAACAAAATGGATGAAGCTGGAGGAAGTTATGTTAAACAAAATAGGCAAGACACAGAAAGAGAAATACTGCATGATCTCCCTTTTATGCAGAATCTAAAATAGTCAAACTATAGAAACAGAAAGTAGGATGGTGGTTGCCAGGGGCTGGGAAGAGGGGGAAATGGAGGATGTTGGTCAAAGGGTATAAAAATGGTAACTATATACAGGTAATAGATATGTTAATTAGTTGGAATGTGATGGTCATTTCACAATGTTTCACAAAAACATTCAGTTGTAGTATACATTAAATATATATAATTTTTGTATGTCATTAATATTAAATTATTGCAAAATAATTTAAGAGACAAAAAAGTGATTCACAAACTGTGTTTAATAGCTACATATTAATGATGGCAGCAGCAGGCCATCTGGAGCAGCTGCTGCCATCACGCTGGCTGCAGCAACTAGGCATGGCCAGGGCTGCATGCTCCATGGAGAAGGCAAAAGCCAGGGACAAGCGGGAGACCCGCCCCTTCCAAGTTGGGGTGGGAGCTTCCTGGATGCTGCTGCAGCCACCCAAGCCATGGCTGCAGACCCAGGCATCCCTGTGCTCTCAGGGCCCAGAGGGGCAGGTGGGAACTCCACCCTCCCAGGCACAGCTCCAGCTGCCCAAACCGTGGCTGCAGACCCAGGCATCCTTGCACTCTTGGGGGCCCAGGAAGGCCCCCCTTGTTGTGGGAAGTCAGGGACCCCAAACGGAGGGACCGGCTGAAGCCATGACAGAAGAATGTGGATTGTGAAGATTTTATGGACATTTATTAGTTCCCCAAATTAATACTTTTGTAATTTCTTATGCCTGTCTTTACTGCAATCTCTAAACATAAATTGTAAAGATTTCATGGACACTTATCACTTCCCCAGTCAATATCCTTGTGATTTCCTATGCCTGTCTTTGCTTTAATCTCTTAATCCTGTCAGCTGAGAAGGATGTATATCGTCTCAGGACCCTGTAATAATTGCGTTAACTACACAAATTGTACAGCATATGTGTTTGAGCAATATGAAATGTGGGCACCCTGAAAAAAGAACAGGATAACAGCAATTGTTCAGGGAATAAGAGAGATAACCTTAAACTCTGACCACCGGTGAGCCAGGCAGAACAGAGCCATATTTCTCTTCTTTCAAAAGCAAATGGGAGAAATATCGCTGAATTCCTTTTCTCAGAATGGAACGTCCCTGAGAAAGAGAATGTGCACCTAGGGGTAGGTCTCTGAACTGGCCCCCCCCGGGGCGTACCTGTCTCTTATGGTCGAGATTGCAGAGGTGAAATAAACTCCAGTCTCCCATAGCGCTCCCAGGCTTATTAGGAAGAGGAAATTCCCGCCTAATAAACTTTGGTCAGACTGGTTGATCTCAAAACCCTGTCTCCTGATAAGATGTTATCAATGACAACGGTGCCCGAAACTTCATTAGCAATGTGATCTCGCCCTGCCTCCACTTGCCTTGTGATATTCTATTACCCTGCTAAGTACTTGATGTCTGTCACCCACACCTATTCGCACACTCCCTCCCCTTTTGAAAATCCCTAATAAAAACTTGCTGGTTTTTGTGGCTTGTGGGGCATCACAGATCCTACCAATGTGTGATGTCTCCCCCAGATGCCCAGTTTTAAAATTTCTCTCTTTTGTACTCTGTCCTTTTATTTCTCAAGTCAGCTGATGCTTAGGAAAATAGAAAAGAACCTACGTGATTATCGGGGCAGGTCCCCCGATACCCCCTTGCCCTTGCAGGCATGGAAATGCCTGTTCCTACTGCCTAGCTTCTCCCTGCCTTCTCTGATCTCAGAGCAAAGTTGGGCAGTGCTGACACACCAGCCCCCTGCCGCCCTGGCCCCCTCCAGATTTTGGGCACAATGAGCACAGAAGGAAGCTGAGGGGAGCTGAGGGCAGCTTGGCTTGGCACCTACAGCCTGGGTACCATCAACGGCAGGAGGCAGACAGGTTCCTGGGTCCCTGGTGAGGTCACACCTTCAGGCCAGGGAGGGCTTGAAAGCTGGGGGCCAGGATGCCAGTCCCATGGATTGGAGTGAGAACTTGTGGTGGCTTTTCTGGGCCTGCCCATGGCCACATATGGACCAATCGATATGCACTTCTTCCCCTCTGAGGCCCATAAAATCCCTGGGCTCAGCCAGAGCTAAGCAGATGTTGGGACGACCAGCTGCAGAGAGGAGCTACCCATTCCAGGACCCCTCTCTGCTGAGAGCAGCAGACATCAGGACAATGAGCTGCAGTGAAGAGCTACCCACTCCAGGGCCTCCTCTCTGCTGAGAGCCACAGAGATGACAGGAAGACCTGCCTGCAGATAGGAGCTACCCACTCCAAGGCCTCCTCTGAGCTATTGTCACTCAATAGCTCCTGTTTGTCTTGCTCACCCTCCACTTGTCTGTGCACCTCATTCTCATTGCTCACCCTCTACTTGTCTGTGCACCTCATTGAAGAACTTTGGACCCACTAAATGAGGCTAAAAGACCTGTAACACAAACAGGGTTGAGACATGCCCCTTGCTCAACATGTTGTGGGCAAAGAGAAGAAAAGAAGAGCTGCATCCCTTTGGGAAGCCCAGACCTGGGAGCTCTCCAAGGCAGGGCTGTGACTCCCTCTTTGGGGCCCTATGGTTCCTGGCATCTCCAAGCTTCTGGGCACCACCTTTTCCCTGGTGCCAGCTGTGGAAGCTGCTTGGAGTGTGACTGGTCCAGCTGCAGCCTCGTGGAGAGCTGGTGCCCATGCTGGTACCTGGAGCTGACCACCCCACTGCAGCAGCTGGCACATCTGACTGAAAAATAGCCAGACCCCACACTTCCCCACACACCCCTTGTCACTCCATGCAATCTCCCTTGGCAGGCATGGGATCCAGGCCGGTAGCATGAGCCAAGTGCAGCCTACCAGGCCGGGTGGGTAGAATGAGCCCAGTGGGCCCAAGCAATACTTAGGCAGAGGTGCCACTTGTCCACAGAGGTTTCTGGCCAGAAAAGTGACACCTCAAAGATACCATAATATCAATAATTAATACCCTGTTTTATTATTTATAATAAATTCTAATTACTAAAAATTACACGTTTCTTGTATTGGCTACTAAATCATACATCTAAACTAATCAAACTGCTGGTCACATCTGTATAGACCCTTTCCCTTTGACAGAACCCCTTCTTTCTAATCCATTTGGGAAGCTTCAAAAAAAGTTTATTCTCTAGCAGTCCATGGTTGTCTGCCCCACCCTCTTCAGGCTCCAGAAGACTCTCAAGGCAAAGGCCAGGAAGAATATCGTACGTTTCACTTCCTACCTGACAATGAGGTAATCTGTGTAACAGAATAAATTTTTACATTATTAATTTGAATTGGGCTTCTACATCTTATATATATACATACATGATTTTCAAGCAAGCAACCAAGTGCTAGGCAAGGAAAGCCAAGTCAACATGAAGGCAAAGGCTTTCTATTACCTTTTGGGTAAACCCAAATCCTGAGATTTGGATTAGGATAGATGCTTAAGAGATGGAGGTGATGCAGACCAACAGCACAGCTGAGAGGGCAGAATCTGGAAGTTTAAGGAATTGTCAGACTCTCAAGGATAAGGAGGGCTTTGGGGTCCTACTCCCCAGTTCTAAGCAGCAATATGGTACACAGAGTTGGATCTCTGACACCCTGGTTCTAAGCCCTACCCAAGATTCTGGGGTCCCAAGGAAACAAGCTTTTAGACTTGATGGGACCGCCAGGACTGGATAGTGGCTGTTTCAGAAGCAGTCTGATGACCAGAAGAAACCTCTCAGCATCTTGGTGCCAAATAAAATCTGGATACCTTTGCATAATCTTAGGATTTGTGAGGAGCCCACCAACAAAGCAGATGGTGGTGGGGATCTTGGTAACAGAAATAAATTTACAGAAAACAAAGACATGCAATATTTCTTGAACATATTAATCTATGGATTGAAAAATCGGCCAGGCACAGGCCGATGCCTGTAATCCCAGCACTTTGGGAGGCCGAGGCGGGTGGATCACTTGAGGTCAGGAGTTCGAAACCAGCCTGGCCAACATGTAGAAACCCTGTGTCCACTAAAAACACAAAAATTAGCCGAGCATGGTGGCAGGCACCTGTCATCCCAGCTATTCAGGAGGCCGAAGCAGGAGAATCGCTTGAACCTGTGGGGCAAAGGTTGCAGTGAGCCAAGATCGCGCCACTGCACTCCAGCCTGGGGGACAGAGCCAGACTCTATCTTGAAAAAAAAAAAACAAAAAGAGGAAAATCACACCAACTATATGTTTTTCTCCTGATATCTCAGGGTAGCTGAGCCAGGAAGGTTCTGCTCCAGCAGGCTAGGGAGCATCCACTTACCCATGAAAAGGAGTATTTGGAGGCTCATTTTAGGGGCCAATACCAGATAGTCCAGGACTAAAAGGTCTTATTATTTCTATCCCTTTATATTTCTAATAGGAAATGAAAGAGTAGACAACAGAGTATAGTTTCTGTATTGCAGCTGGGGAAGAGACAGGAAGAGCGGAATCCACCAGCACAGTGAGTCAGAAAGAAAGTACTCAAAATGTCAGTGAGGAGCTGAGGAACTCAGCACATGAGTGCTCTGAGCATGCAGAAGGCTCAGCTGAATTCTGACTGGATTTGTCCTCACCAAAGCAAAAACCAGGGTCCTTGGAATATACAGGACACAAAGCTCTTCTTATAGAACAAATTGGACTGAGCCTTTGGGGGAAACAACTGTACCAGACAGTGGGAGCTAACTAACAGTAGGTGTGCCACGCAGCACCACGTGGGTCCAAACTGTGGCTCCACTTGGTTCTATCCTTACACAGTCACAGCCTTTGGTTGTACTGGGGCAGTTTGGTGGACCAGGTAAACAGGTACCCTTTGCACAGGAGAACATGGTGGAATTCCACCTTTAAGAAACTCGCACCTGCTACGCTTTTCAGGTAACTGGACCCCACCTCAAATCTACCTGGTACAAGTATAACTAAAATGAAGAGCAGAAGAGAAGTCTAGTTTGTATTCTTTTAGAATTCTAATCCCCAAATATTTGCCAGAGATCAGTTACTCGGAAAACTTTCTGATATAAAAAAGGCCTCACCCATTCACCCTGTTCTCAACTTACCGTCACATTCCAGCAGACACTGAAAAGCTGAACAAGGGAAACCTCATCCCTGCTCTAGTTGGTTGAGTCTCTCCTCTCTTCCTCTCCTTGTCACTGTTGCCCACGTACTGTAGTTTGGAAGTAAGAAAAGAAGAAACTTAAAATATCTCGTTATTTTCCTCCAAAAATTTTAGGGATAAAAGCGCCAGATCCTATGACCCATGTGTAAGATCCAATATTGCCTGGATTCCCTGTTTGGAAAGTTTAGAGAGGTTTACAGCCACACTTTCCCTTTTCACTTCTTCCCTTCATGCCAGTTGCCTGGGCAAAGTGGCTGTCCCTGTGTTTCGACATTCCAGCTTCCTAGACCCATAACTCTATCCCAGTAATTTCTGAGAGGAAGCAGCAGCTACTTTCTATATATTATATCTTCAAGATGTCCCACCCTGCTTTCTGTAAATTGGACGTAAAGCTCTTTTTTTTGGAATGGAAGGAAGAATGGTCTTTTGACTTGTCTTCATTTTTGGAAAGAGCTTTAAGGTCTAGCATACTCCAGATACCTGAAGTCCATTCTAATTCTAATATCCCATAACTCCAGGAAGTGTTTCTCAAAGTTTGTTCCACTGAACAAAATGTTTACTGAATATTCTAAAATCAAATAATTTTGAAAAAACTGTAAATTTTGAAAATCTCTCCTTCTTGGAGATTATGTCCATTAGTATAGTCAAGGCTCTAAGAAGTAGTAAAGAAACCAGTTTTCTTGTCTTTTTCAATTATATTTAACCCAGTTACTCCATTTCACATAAAACCCATTCATATCTACCTGACTTCCTTAAGAAAGGCTGTCCTTGAGAACATGGGAGCATCTGGTTTCCTAATTTTCACAATGCAGATCAATCAATGACTCTAAGCTGTGTTAAGGAAAGCATTTAAAACTTTTAAAAAGCTCCGTATACAAAGAAGTTAATCACGAAGTTGTAATAACAAAAACCTGGAAACAACTCAAATACCTTAAAAGAGGGACTGAGAAAATACATTATGGTGTAACTGTGTCACAGAATATTATGTGGTCACTAACAATATTTACAAGCATTTCTTCAAAACCTATGAAAATGTAAAATATCTGGTGAAACATTATATAGCATGATTTCAACTACATATAAGAAATATGCATAGAAGGCCAGGCGCAGTGGCTCATGCCTGTAATCCCAGCACTTCAGGAGGCTGAGACAGGAGGATCACTTGAGGCCAGGAGTTCAAGACCAGCCTGGCCAACATGGCCAGACCCCATCTCTATAAAAATAAAAAAAATTAGCTGGGCATGGTGTTACCTGCCTGTAATCCCAGCTACTCAGGAGGCTGAGGCACGAGAATTGCCTGAACCTGGGAGGTGGAGCCAAGATTGTGCCACTGCACTCCAGCCTGGGTGATAAAGCAAGACTCTGCCTCAAAAAAAAAAAATGCATAGAAAATATATTGATTTAAATGTCTTCTGGGTCAAGTGCACACCACAAGAGCTGGCTTTTTTTTTTTTTTTTTTTTTTTTTTCCTAGAGACAGGGTCTCGCCATATTGCCCAAGCTGGTCTTGAACTGGCCTCAAGTGATTCTCCCACCTTATCCTACCAAAGTGCAAAGTGCTGGGATTACAGGCATGTGCCACCACACCTGGCTACTAATGTATTTTTAAGGCCTCCCTTTTAGGTGGCTTGATGAGCCTACAATAAGATAAGGAAAGGCCAATGAAATTAAGAACTTTGCCTACCTTGCCAGAGTGGGAGAATGGTGAGCTCTGAAGGGGCTGAAAGCCTTGAAACAGTCTAGAATAGTGGTCCTCAGCAGGGATGGTGCTACCCCCCAGGGAGCAATTAGGAAATAAGTGGGAGCATTTTTGGTTATCCCAGTTAGAGGCCATTATTGGCACTTAATGGGTGAGGAGTCGAAGATGCGAGACATCCTGAAACGTACAGGGCAGTACCTTAATTGTCCTATGTCTCCTGACTTTCAAATGGCTCTCCAGCCAGTGATGTAGGTGAAGCATGTTTATAATCATTTGAGCCTACAGCCTAACTCTGTTTTATATGACTTTAATATATACAGAAATTTTCAGGAATTCAACCACTGTGTAAATCAAGGGAAGACTAAACTTTGTTTTATTTGGAAAATTTTCAAAGGTTGTTCACCATTTTGGAGAACAATATTGCCAACAGCAATGGTATTCAAGTCACCAAAGCAACATATTCATATCAGTTAGCATTTCTAATCTTTATACCTATGGTGACTATGTATATGGGAGTGAACCCTTGATTACTTCAGTATGTCTTCTAGTGTGGTAGAAGCTGAGCATTTACATATTAAAACACTTAAAATTTTACTACAAACTCCTTTTATTTCCTCTATCACATTTATGGCCTATTAATTTTGGTTGAAATGGTGTGGAATCATATGCAATTATCTACAAACTTCATTGAAGTGAAGGAGACATTACAAAATATTTGTTATAAATATACAAATATAAACGTTTGTTATAAAATATAAATATTTGTTATAAAATGGGGCATTCAGTCTGATGAGGCTGAAAATCACTATAGTATATGCTCCCTACAACTTGCTTTTCTCCTTATCAACAAGTCTTAGAAATTTCTGCATACATAGTATGGGCATACCATAGCCTATTCATATATTTCCTATTAATGGACATATAGGTTATTTCTAATTTTGTGCTGTTAGAAACAATGAATATAATGAAATCTTACCACATGCATCTTTGTGCACACATGCAAGTTTTCTCGGAGGCAGGTTTTAAGATGTGAAAGTGCCATATCAAGAGTTTTAATATTTGTAAATCTTTGGAGATAAAAATGTTTTCTCATCTCAAGTTGCATTTCCCTAACACTAGTCAAGCTGAACATCTTTTCAAACGTTTTCTGGCCATGCTATTGCCTTGGTTATTCGGCAATTCATATTTCTGTCATTTTGGGGAGAATTGATTTGTAGTTATTCACATATTCTGACTATAAATTAGTATATATGTTGAAAATCACTTTTTCCTATTCTGTTGCCTATCTTTTAACTTCTGTCATAGAGAAGTTTTAAATTTTGATATAGTCAATTTATCATGCTTTTATTTGTTGTTTTTGGCCTTCTCAAAGAAGGCTTTCTCTACCTCTAGACATAGTTTTCAACAGGTGTATAATACTCCGTTTTGTGGATCCACCGTAATTTATAATACTCTCACTATTGAAAATTTAGCTTTCTCAAACAACTAAGTGTTCAACATGACGTTTTTAGCACGCATCTTAGTGCCTAGCAAACGGAGCATAATAAATGTTTCTTGAATAAGGATGGGAAGACAGGAACCTTGAATGCGAGTGTGGAAAAAGTTATGTTTAAAAATGCAACCCAATGTCAACCAAATTACTGGGGAATTAGCCCCACAATGGTATTCTTCCTTTAGCCAGCTATTTAAGAGTTGATTCTGCTTCTAAAATCTAGGCACAGAAGTAAAGTTTCACCTTCCCCCATAAGATTGCCCTTCCAAAGGGTGGAACAACTACCTGCGAGAAGCCTGTGATCACATACCTGAGTCCTCCTCCTTATCCTGACTTCAGTTTTAGGGTACCTCTTTGCTTGGTGAGTCTTCAAGGTTTACATCTTAGAAGGTTAAGAATGGACCTGAGAAGAGGAGGCAGAGGGAAGAGAAGCCTCGTTTTCAGGAGCCTGGGCTGCTGTAGATTCGTGAGGCCTGGCTCCAGATCCAGCAGGTGAGGCTCTGTATCCCGCAGGCAGGCCTTCATTTCCTGCAGGTGGGGCTCCATATCCTGCAGGTGGGGCTCCATATCCGAGAGGTGGGGCTCCATATCCTGCAGGTGGGGCTCCATATCCGAGAGGTGGGGCTCCATATCCTGCAGGTGGGGCTCCGTATCCAAGAGGTGGGGCTCCATATCGCACAGGTGAGGCTCTGTATCCCACAGGCGGGCCTTCATTTCCTACGGGTTGGGCTCCATATCCTGCAGGTGGGGCTCCGTATCCGGGAGGTGGGGCTCCATATCCTGCAGGTGGGGCTCCATAGACAATAACTGGGAATTATAATGGAAGGAAAAAAATTCAGTTACCTTTAAGTCAAGGAATATGTGAGAAGGAAGAACTTATAAAATAATGCTGAAGCAAACTGATGCAAGAAGAGAAGTCAGGCAGAATAATGCTAAAGCTATTTCCTCCAGCTATCACCAATTGAAGGCATATCACTTCCTGTTGTGCAGGGATTCAAATCAACATGAAAACAACTCTATCAATAGATCGGTGCATTACTTATACTCGTGCACAGATATGTGTTTTACTTAATAAAGTTTGATTATGAAAAAAAGTAATACATGCTTAATGAGGAATATGCGTTTGGAAAATAGAGAAAAGAGGAATGGAAAAAAGCCATCTATAATTCTACCATTGAACACTTACTATTTTGGTGTATTTCTTTGTAGAATATCTGTGAATATTCTTTATATAATCATGATCATATCAGCCATATTATTATTATTATTGTTATTATTATTATTTTGAGAGGGAGTCTCACTCTGTTGCCCAGGCTGGAGTGCAGTGGCGCGATCTTGGCTCACTGCAAGCTCTGCCTCCCGGGTTCACGCCATTCTCCCACCTCAGCCTCCCGAGTAGCTGGGACTACAAGCGCCCGCCATCATGCCCAGCTAATTTTTTTGTATTTTTAGTAGAGACAGGGTTTCACCATGTTAGCCAGGATGGTCTCGATCTCCTGACCTCATGATCCACCCGCCTCGGCCTCCCAAAGTGCTGGGATTACAGGCGTGAGCCACTGCGCCCAGCCAGCCATATGATTTTTTAAATCTGGCTCTTTTACTTAATATTATAAGAAATGTCTTCATATTGTTAATTTACTTCATAAATTCAAAGCTGGGTAATATTTCATCATATGGATAGATGACTCTTTTTGTTGTTTCTGACTTTCCAATTAACCTTACAATAAACATGAGTTTTACTTATTACCTTGGGTTACATTCCCCAAAGTGATTTAACTGGATAAAGTGAATGGACAGCTGTAAAGTTATTTTGCTTTAATCCAAAATTTATTACAAAACTACTGTAATCAAGACAGTGTTTTACTGGCACAAGGACAGACTTAGAGACCAATGGAATGAACTAAGAGTCCAGAAATAAACCCAAGCATCTATGAACAGTTGATTTTTGACAGAATGCCAAGACCATTCAACGGGAAAAAAATAGTCTCTTCAAAAAATGATTCTGGGACAACTGGATATCTGCACGTAAAAGAATTGAGGTTCTTCCCTCACTTCACTCTACAGACAAAAATTAACTTGTAGTGAATCAATGGCCTTAATATAAAACAGAGGTGGCCAATCTTTTGGCTTCCCTGGGCCACATTGGTGAAGAATTGTCTTGGGCCGCATATAAAATATACTAACACTAACGATAGCTGATGAGCTATTTTTAAAAATCTCATAATATTTGAAGAAAGTTTATGAATTTGTGTTGGGCTGCATTCAAAGCCATCCTGGGCCATGGGTTGGACAAGCTTGATATAAGAGCTAAAACTATAAAATGCTTAGAAGAAAACAGGGATAAATCTTCATGACATTGGATTTGGCAATGAATTCTTACATTTTACATCAAAAGCATGAGCAACAAGAGGAAAAAAGAGAAATTTGATAAAAATTAAAAACCTTTGTGCATTAAAAGCCATTTTTGCCTGGGCACAGTTGTTCACACCTGTAACCCACTGGCCGAAGCAGGCAGATCATTTGAGCTCAGGAGTTCTAGATGAGCCTGAACAACATGGTGAAACTACATCTCTACTAAAAATACAAAGATTAGTTGTGCGTGGTGGCACACACCTGCAGTCCCAGCTATTCAGGAGGCTGAGCCACAAGAATCACTTAAATCCGGGAGGCAGAGATTGCAGTGAGCCAAGATGGTGCCACTGCACTCCAGCCTGGGTGACAGAGGGAGACTCTGTCTCAAAAAAAAAAAAAAAAAAAGTCATTATCAAGAATGTGAAAGAAAACCTAAAAATATTTACAAATAATATATCTGACAAGGATTTCATATCCAGACTATATAAAGAATGCTTACAACTCAACAACAAAAAGACAAGCAATCCGATTTAAATAATAAAAAAAATAGGCAAAAGACTTGAACAGACAGTTCTCCAATGAAGGTATATAAAAAGAACATTAAAAGATGTTCAACATCATTAGTCATTAAGGAAATGCAAATTAAAACCACAATGAGATACCACTTCATACCCACTAGGATTGCTTTAATATAGATTTTTTTTAAAAAAAAGGAAGATAAGTGTTGCTGAGGATGTGTAGAAATAGGAACACTTACATTTACACAGGAATGTAAAATAGTGCAGCACTGGAAAATAGTTGGTGGTTCCTCAAAAAGTTAGAGAATTTACATATGACCCAGAAATTCCACTCCAAGATGTATATCCAGGAGAAATGAAAACATATGTCTACGTAGAAAATTATATACAAATGCTTATAGCAGCTAGTATTCGTAATAGCCAAAAGGTGGAAACAAGACAAATGTCCATCAATGGAGGAATGAATACACAAATTGTGGTATATATGTACAATGGAGTATTATTCAGCCAGGAAAAGAAATGAAGTATTGCTACATGCTACAACTTGGAGGAACCTCAAAAACATTATCTTGAGTGAGATAAGCCAAACACAAAAGGTCACATATTGTATGATTTCTTTTATGTGATATATTCAGAATAGGTGAATCAATAAAGACAGAAAGCAGATTAGAGGACACCAGGGGATGAGAGAGGGGACTCCCCAATGGGGAGTAACTTCTTAGTGGCTATTAGGTGATAAAAAGTTTTGAAACTAGACCAGATGCTGTGGCTTACACCTGTAATCCCAGCACTTTAGGAAGCCAAGGCAATAGACTTGCTTGAGCCCAGGAGTGTGAGACCAGCCTAAGCAACACAGTGAGACCCTGTATCTACAAAATTTTTTTTTAAAAAAGGCTGGCAGGGGCTGGGTGCGGTGGCTCAAGCCTGTAATCCCAGCACTTTGGGAGGCCGAGGCGGGCGGATCACGAGGTCAGGAGATCGAGACCATCCTGGCTAACACAGTGAAACCCCGTCTCTACTAAAAATACAAAAAAAAAATTAGCCGGGCGTGGTGGCGGGCGCCGGTAGTCCCAGCTACTCAGGAGGCTGAGGCAGGAGAATAGCGTGAACCCGGGAGGCGAAGCTTGCATCGCGCCACTGCACTCCAGCCTGGGCGACAGAGCAAGACTCCCTCTCAAAAAAAAAAAAAAAAACAAAAACAAAACAAAAACAAAAACAAAAAAGGCTGCCAGAGATGGCTCATGTCTATAATCCCAGCACCTCGGGAGGGCAAGGTGGGCAGATGGCTTGAGGCCAGGAGTTCAGAACCAGCCTGGGCAACATAGGGAGATTTCTGTCTCTACAAAAACACATAAAAATTAGCTGGGCATGGTGGATTGCGCCTGTGGTCCTAGCCTACTCTGGTTGGGGGATACTGAGGTAAGACGATCGCTTGAGCCCAGGGGGTCGAGGCTGCAGGGGGCCATGATAGTACCACTGCACTACAGCCTGGGTGACAAAGTGAGACCCTGTCTCCAAAAAAAAAAAAAAAAAAAAACCACCTTTTGAAACTAGAGACAGCTGGTGGATGTATAATATTATGAATACGTCAAATACTGCTAAATTTTACACTAAATACCACTGAATTGTACACATTAAAATGTTAATTATATGTTATGTGAATTTCACCAACTGAAAAAATGTTAAACCCTAGCAACAATTACTTTAGATTCTGAATATTAGATTGTAATAAACTTTAAAAACCAAGGTAACTATTAAGGTTACAAATAAGTAGCCTTTAAGTTACATACAAAACTAAAGGCCCATGGACATGCATATCAAGTTCCAAGGAGAACTCAAGAAAAGTCCCATATTTTTGTGTGTGTTGGCAGCATTAGGAGACCCTTGGTGGCCCACCAGTAGGCAGTGGACCATGTTTGAGAATTACTTTCCAGAAACCCCATTCAGTAGCAGTGGACTTTAACAACACAAACTGTTAAAGGACCCAGGGCTTGAGTCCTCAGTAAGGCTGAAGGGTGTGGCACAGGTATGATGACTATGCTATGTGAAATGGAAACAAGGAAGTGGGCAAGAGCATATATTTTCTGCTCAGGCTATAAACAGGAAGTGACCCTTCCCACTAACAGGATTGCCAAGTATGTTCCAGGTTTGTATATATCATTAAAAGTAAGCCTGAAACCAAAGCCCAGTCACTTGCTGACTTTGCCACTGGGTTTCAGTCTGGAAACAAAGTCACAGATGTGACCATTTTCCAAGCCCCTAAAGCTCTGCTGCTGCTCCTGCAGGGGCGCTGGAGGCAAGCCTGCAAGGGATAGATCTTTGAGCCTCTGGCATAAATTTCCACCTTCCAGGAAGAACCTCTCTGCCATACCTTACCTGAACAAGGCATCTGTGGAGTGCACATATTCCCTTCCCCAGTAATTACATAAATTCCCATAGAGCTGAACCAGTCATTTAAGGTTCTAAGTGGAAATCCTCGGGCAGCTGGAAAGACAAATTTGGCAAAATAGGAACTCTTTTAATTAAGTCAGATATATAGCAGATATCAACTGAACAATTAACAGAGTATTTAATCACCACCTTACATGTGTTTCCAACAATGCTCTTGAGACACAAGATAAAAAAGAAACATGGGCTGGGTGAAGTGGCTCACACCTGTAATCCCAACACTTTAGGAGGCCAAGATGGGAGGACTGCTTGACCCCAGGAGTTCAAGACCAGCCTGGGCAACATGGCAAGACCCTATCTCTACAAAAAATTTTTTAAAAATTAGCCAGGCATGGTGGTGCATGCCTGTGGTCCTAGCTACTCAGGAAGCTGAGGCAGGAGGATTGCTTGAGCCTGGAAGTTTGAGGCTGCAGTGAGCCTTATCTGTGCCACTGCACTGGAGCCTCCAGCCTG